>NC_135064.1:10000000-11250000 GCF_051401765.1 Calliopsis andreniformis | reverse complement strand
TAGTTCCTTTTTTTTTTTCCCACCGTAGTGCACGTGCACCAGCGCGTAATGAGCTTTGGAGCAACGTAAATTTCAACCGGCCGCAACAGCCCTCATTTCCCGTCGCCGGAAGTCGCTTCCATTTCTCGTCGGCCCGATGGAAATCGTAAAACAAGAATTCCCTGGCCTTTTATACCTCCCCTGCCATTTATGTCAGCCCCGATTTCCATTTCGCGCTGCAGCCGTTTGGATAAATTTCAAACCAACCTGCCCGCCGAAATTCATCGACCTGGGCTTCGTCCATTTCGACAATCGCCGCCTGTGTGTAAACATCCACTAGGCCGTTTTTCTTTCGCGGGCTTAACTATCGTCGAAACCATTCGCGATGGCCGACGAAGGATGTCGCGGGCACGCGTGGACGCACTGGACGAGGTGAAAATTGTTCTTCGTCTGCTCGTGTTTCAGTTAAATTCATTTATTCAATTAAATTTATTTTGAAATTATTAATTATAAAGGACATTTCTCCAACACCCTCCACTGTATATTTTTTCATTGTGACTTAGGCTTGTTTGTAAAATATTATTTGTTAGTAAAAGTCTGATTCAGAGGAAGTGATTTCTAGAAGAAATAGAACTTAAGAGAGTGGGAAAAGAATGATTCTAAAATAACTCTTTAAAAAATAATTATGTGTAAATAATTTTTTATGAAATTACTGTAGTATAATTTTATACCATTCAGAAATATAGATATGAATGTAACCTAATTTTATTGACGTATATACTTCAATGAAGTTAGTGAATAGCAAACTTGCAAATCTATGAATAGCACATGGAATAAATTTGCCTTTGATTAATAAATATGTCAATCATCTTTGTTAAAAAAACTAACATTACTTTTTCTGTAATAATTTCTTATTTTTAAGACACAAAATAAGCCTCTTATATAATATTGCCTAAAGACCCTTATCTATTATTCTTATTACAAAATTTTATATTTATTGTGATACTCGTGATTACTATATTTCTCTTAAATAAGGCGTGTCAAACCCTCATTTCTTGTATAGGCACTTCAGACATTCGAGAGTTAAATCATTCTAAATTTCACGTTCATAAACAGAGGATACTGTAATGCCTGAAACACCTCTGTTTTTAAAAGCCTAAAGTTCATAATTCATTTAAATCGTGTTGGTAACGCAAATGCACGCGTCTCTGGAAAAACTGTCGCACTGTCATTACCATTAGCCCTCGTTGGGTCCTCCTTTCCATTATTTATCGTCAGAAAAATAAGACGCTACGGAATTACGATCTTAAAACCGCTCAGTAGCCTGCTTAATGTCTCTGATCCATGCCAGAAACCTGGATAGAGTACAAAACCTTGCTGATGATAGAATTAATATTCTGTAGTTGTCTGATGGTATTAAGCGTACGCTAATGTTACTCGCAAAAATGACATAATTGATTGCGACACGCTGTAATTCGCCTGCTTGTACAGTAGCTTTGATATAGCATGATCTATCGCGCTGGTCGCTTCGCAGAAATTGACATGGGGAAAGGTGAGCTCGGTTGTCACATGATTCGTGTCCTGATCTGGCTCCGAACATAACCCTATATTGAGTCTCGGGTCGTGATCAGGGAATAAAATGACCGTAAGCTGGTGTCCTGGGTTCACTCGTGCCGTGACACGATGATAAGCCGAGTCTGGATTTTGTCACGAGTTGAATCCATGGATCTGGTATGAGACATACGAAAGGTTGATATGTTGGCCCTTGGCTGAAAGCTATTTCAGTCCTCCGTCGAATGTAAATTGTATTGAGCTCCATTTGGAACGACACTTAGCGAGTGTTTTGAAATTTGGGGATAGATGTGCCAATCAGTTCTATGTTGCTCGTAGTTAAAAATTATATGAATAGATTCAATCGAGAATTTTAGACTCTTGGAGTCACAAGATAAAGAACTGTTAAGTAGTAGATAGGTTTAAATTAAAAATGGAGCAAAACAATGCATATTGCTGTCATCAGAAGATTACTAGAGACTACTGTGATTAATATACCCTTTTAAATGTGATACACGTCACTGTGTATGAGGAATTGCTCAGGAGGTGGATATGCAGTGTATAACTGTTTCCTGACACTTACAAAGCAATAGGAAAACGTAGAAATTAGATAAATGTATCTGAAACAATTTGGCAGACAGACGGAAACAATGATGAATGAAGATCTGCCATATTACGAATAATGAAGTTCTTTTCCATCAGCCTTTGTCTCCAAATGGAAAATAGCTAACTTTGGACTTGAGCTGTTCTTCAACTCACCAGTTGAATTTATGATGGGTTTTCAGCTACGCTCAGACCATGTTCGAAAGTCTCAAATACTAATGGCAATTGCAACGAATTTGTTGCGCAAAATCCACGGCCCAATTAGTGGATTCGACGACGTCTCGAATCGTGGACTTTACGATTGGACATCAATCGTTCAGGAACGGGAGTTTAATGTAGCGAACCGGTGTTACAGGGAGATTGTAAATCCTGTTACGAACGCCATTCGACTGGCTAAATTGCGACAGCTTCATTAGAACGAGATAAGTTTGATTAACACGCTGCGTCGCCTGAAATATGGCCCCCGAGTCACGACGTGAAAGGATAAGGAGGAAGGTAAATTACAAGAGGGAGATTTTTTGACGAGTGGATTAACGTTTCCATCGATGGAAACGACGATATGCCACTGATGAAACTTTTCATGTACAGGGGATTTTAACGTGGCTAAAAAATGAGCAGACTTATGACTAGTATTCAGGTAATATACACGGTGTTACAAATAGTATGGGGCGTTTCAATGGGATCCACAGACGTTAAAATAAAGAAGAACGTTGGTGGACAATGTATATAATATCTCGAAGGAACATCAATAAACAGTTATCGATCAATCGATTCGTACTTTAGAACGATAATGAACTGTGTTTTTAAGATTGGGAAATCGAAGTTTTAAAATTTTATGACGTACATAATACATCCCACTAACAGTTTGTAATAATTTTTTAATATAAGTCAAAAGTTCGAGTTTATAACTCGAAGATAAGGACAAATAGGATATACATATGTATTTTATATGAAATTTGTTTTATTCTCACACGTGCTAAATTCATCCTTGAAACGATTCCTACTTAATTGTAATAACTTACAGTTTCTTCAAGAATTGTTATATTCCCTTGCTGAAGAGTTAAAGGTATGCATATTCTCTTCTGTACTACAATTAATGGAACTAGAGGAAAGTTGAAATTGAAAATGACAGAAACACAGTCCAGTAGTTTTCAGAATTTAGATACTAAAGATGTTATACATATGTGAACGAACCCATTATCGATTCTGCAAGTGTCCAACATTTTGTAACACCCTATGCATCTCAAACTTATTTTTCCTGAAACGAATAATTTCTTACTTCGATAAGGTAAGTTATCTACTTTCGTTCACTATACACAGTATAATTTAGCCTTGCTTGGACTAACCTAGGTGGATCTTGTGTGAGTAGAATAATTTCCCAGTGCCCTGTGTGTCTATGACCCGAGCTGAACTATAGCAGCCTATGCTCTGTTCAACGTGCAGGTGGCCTTAATAGAATTACACTTCAAGTTATGTATTTGATGAACTAATAATCTTGGCTACCGTATGCACGTTTACTGAGACTCAATGAATGAAGCAACTAATATAGTCGTGTTATGGAAATGCGATAAGATAATCGCTTAATTTCATACTGTAAATAACCAATAGATGCACACGCTGCTTCATACAAAAACATCTCTGTAATTAGCTTTATAACAAATTATTTACTCCATAAATACGCTATATATTAATCTGAAACACGTATATACTTATAAAAAGCTACTACGAAATTACATAATAATTAGACTGTGGATTCTTATGCATTTACGAGAATTTGAAATGTCAAAAATGATATCGTGCAAAATATAGTATTTGAAAGACGAAACAAATTTTTATTTAGATTCCATTTCTGTAACTGTGATTATAAAAATATGAAATTCTATAAAAATTCGCAGTCTGATAACAATTGCCTACTAACTCACGTACTGGGTTAGCAATTGAAGGGTGCATAACAAAAACAGCACTTGCTAAATTTAACAATTTTTTAAATAAAAATACATTTTAGTAGTCAAAAACGAGATTCACAACATAATAGAAACTATCCCATCAAAGCGCAACACGTGTATTATGATGAATACTTTGTCAAAAAGAACATTAATCATGTGAACAGTATAGTACTTCTTGCTCTCGTAGAAAAAGACAAAAATTGACGAGAGTAGTTTTTGTTACAAGCTCCTCAATTGCACAATTAAGTAAGCATATAATATAAGCATGCAAAGCAGATGATGAATTCCATACCTCTGTGTAGCGTTGTAACCTTATCAAAATCAAGTCACCCAATTTTAAAATTACTGACTAGAAATTACAAGTTTCTTTATGAACTTCTTTATTTAACTCACATATTTAAACTTTAGAGGTATTTTAATTCTCGTACAAAATTAATTACTGTTTCGAATATAGGTACGTAAAGAAAGCTGTAATTGACTTGTTTTCCAGGTATTAAGTTAACATCTTTTATTCGGCTTAGCGGATACTAGAATCCACGAAATTTACAAACACGTTCATTCATTACTGTGAACAGGAAGAGTAGAACGTTTCAGCCTGCTCGTTCTGCACGATCGAAACCCAAAAGCGTCGTCTCCAAGTTACAAATGGATTTTACACGCTTGTTTGCCCGATGGGATACCGGCTCGTGGTTTCGCCATAATGAGGGTAACCGCCCCTAGAAGCGGATCGCACAAATGGGTGATTTAAAGCGGTTACAAACGGACTAGTGAATATGACTGCGTGATATGCGGAAAATTGGAAAACACTGAATGAGAAGAAAGAGATTAAAATTAACAGGTATTATCAGTGGAATATTTCAATTTAAAAAAGGAAATTGAAGTCTTTCCTTTTGCGCTTGGCTCAAATATTCTAAGAAATTTCTGAAACGAAATTCAAAGATTCTTAGAATAGTCTACTACTGCACAATTTTATCACTTTCTTCTTTTTCTTGACGCTTGCTTTTGCAGATACTGAAGTAAGTATTATAAAGAGGATGCATTTTACTGGGTGGAAATATTCAAAGCAGCATCAAATCTCGTGAGAAGATATGTGTCGCATATTTTATTTCATTGAACGAAGCAAAAATGCAGCAGAAACTGCAAAATATGTGGACTTCTATCGTTTATAGGAAAGGTGTTGTAGAAGATCGTTCCGTTCTACATTTTGTGAATGGTTCGGAGAATGTCTTTCATATCTCCCTATTCTATAACTAGGTTAATATTGTGTTCGAGAATGTTGAGTTCATTATTATTTTGTATCGAATTATATACACCAGATTATATAAATCTACTACTTCAGTCAAACAATTCTTTAAAATAATTATTCTGTGCAAGAACAGTAATTACAAATGCATCATATGTTGCACTATAAAATGTAAAACGATTGAAGAACTCGTAACAAAAACGACCCTTATCGAATTTTGCAGTTTTTTTAATGAGGATATAATTTTAATGGTTTTAAATGAGATTTACAACATAATGAAACATATATATCTCTATTTTGGTAAAAAAAATATTAATTAATTAGACAAGAATTAAAGAGGCTACAGTATATTTTGCATCTCTAGAAAACTACAAAAATTGGCAAGGATCGTTTTTCTTACAAGATCTTCGATTTTTGAACTAAAACCTAAAAACACAAAATATACAAATTAATATACCAATTTTAATAAACATTCATGCTTGTGCACAGAAATGTATAATATATTGACGTATTATATCCAACATGATGTATTAATACACTAATATAATGATGCGTTGATATATTTGCATTTACACATGTAGGAACTAATTTATCTAGGCGCCAATTTAATTCCATGTCACTTCAGTATCATTCAAATTCGCCGATATACCATTGCGATGACGCTGACATGCAAATTTAGTGATGTAATGCCATTTAGCATACACTAATATATTGATTGATCAGACATATTATTTTAGTAGCCTATCGATTCACAGAGGTGCTATCTTCTTAGCATGTCAAATTACCAGCATATCGATTTATGACTACATATAGAGCCATTAATATACTCATTCACATATGTACTGACAATAAGCCATAAAAGGACTATTTTACTGACATACTGGCTAGCTAATATGTAACATTACTGATGTATCCATTCACAGATGCACTATTTCACTTGTGTACTAAAACAGCAATACACTACATTTTTGATACACTAATTTTCGATAATTTTATCGATATACTTATTCATTCATATATTATTTCATTAATATACTTATACAGCACTACATTATCTTACTGATGCACTAATACGATAATTAGCTATCTATTTACTACTTCTCAGGTATACGAATTTATAAGCATGTAGAGGTCACTGGCATTCTTGCCCAACAACTTGTTAATTTATCGGTATACTGTTTCACCAACGCATTGATTTATCGATATTGCAACCCACCAATACGTATATCGCTTTATCGATATTCAAATTCAACGATGCATCGATTCACTGAGGATTAAAATCTACCGATACATCGTCTGACCCATCAGAAAGAAAAAAAGAAAAGAAGCTGAAGAAATGAGAAATATCTGAATATATTAAAAGGTATACTATGTAATTCAGTAAAGTGTTGAAGAACAAGAATTTTTGAATACTTTTGAAACTGAATCTTTATCATTTTATTATACATACTCATTTTTGCATCTTAATGTGTAATTTCAGTATAGAAAAGACAAAGTTGTTCAACCTGTACAATATAATATCAATATCTCTATACAGTATGTTCTACAATAGGCATCAGAAATTTTAAGGGTTGATTTTACGCGTCAAAATAGGATAAAAATCAAGAATAACAAAATTGTCTTAAGAAGTCATTTCAAACTTACTAATTATTGAGAAAACGCCTAAAATTCGCATGAAATCTGTCTGACTTAGGAATTATATCACTGTCGCTCTGTAATAACTAGATAAGACACAGAGAAATCAGTTGAATAAGCTCGAAGTCAGAAACAGAGGAATGAGAAGAATAAGTTCCAACTCAGATACAGGGAAATCAGTAGAATAAGTCCCAAGTCAGACACATACCAATCAATAGAGCAAGTACACAGCCAGGCACAGAGAAACCAATAGAACAAGTCCGCAGTCAAACACAGAACAGCCAGTAGAATAAGTTTACAGACAGACACACAGTAACCAGTACTTCGAATTCAGACACATTTCACGCAAATTTCAAGCGTTTTCTCAGTAATTAATAGCTGTGAAACAGAGCCTCAAACTGATTTCTATTATTCTTAATTTTGATTTGTTTTTAGCATATAGAATCGCCCCTTAAAGTTTCCAACACACGTCGTCGAACACCCTGTATAAAATATGTCAGATGTATTGATATTACTTTATGAAACAGTCCCACACTTCCCAAATGATACCACTTCAAATTATCACGTCAAATCAAGTACCAAAGAGGTCAGAAAAGTGACGTCCTCGCCGAGTTTAATTCACTTCCCTAGAATTGCATCGAAAAGTCTGCACCTTCTGGGAATAAACAGGAAACGGAGAGGGAATCGGAATTTCTAATTATCCACATTTAGAGAGGCATTCGCGAATTCATCTGTGAGTCAAATTAGTTCCCAGCCAGTCGAGGAAGTTCACAGCAAGGGGAGACCTGTTGGCGACCGCCAAGAAACGCCAACGAGCAGAACTTTTCTCCGTCGTACCCACCAAACAGTTCGGTTTCCACAGAAATACCCCAACATCTGTCGTATTGCTCGCCTGAGAGTTACAGTTATTCGATACCGCCAATAAATCACCGAAATCGAAGCCGAATCCTTCTCTAACAAGCAACACGGATCCCGCGTTCTCATCATTATCACGGCAATCAATTATCAACTTTGCGATCGAAGATATCTATTTGGCACCGATGCGAATGTCCAGTAACGATATGGACATTGCAATATGACGTGGCTTGGGCACGATTGAAAGGCCCTTCCAAGTCTGAATAGAATTGTTCGAGGTATGATTCCATCCAAATTGACTCTAGGATGGAACTGAATACGATTCTAGGTTGCTATACAGGATGTCCCAGAACTGGTCGTACAAACGGAAAGGTGGTGACTCTTCATTAAGAAATAAAGCGAAAATATATAATAAAAATGTGTTATGTCACGCTTCGTCTTCGAGAAAGTTGACTTTGAATTTTGATCAAGTACAAGTGGTCATCTTGCTGAAGGCAAGATGGAGGAATAGAGATATATGGGAAGTATATAGCTCCATCTTTTATACGTCTACTTGAGCTTAATACGCGTGCGTCATGGAAGGTTGGAGATATACATATAGGAAGTGTATAGCTCTATGTCTTTTATATACCTTGAAGACTCTATCAGAGACATGGCGAAAAGAGACAGAGAGATATACATCTGTACTCTGACGTTGTCTTCATTGGCCTCTGATTGAAAGTATGTCTAATGCCTCATATAGTCTTATACATATATGACAATTTTAGATGTTTGAGGGGTAAATAGGGAAATGGAAATGATTTTAACGTATATGTTATATCTATATAACAGATTCCCAGATATCTATATAACACGTTATATCTATAACTAAATAAAAACACTGACAGAAACAGACCCGCGAACGCAAATCAATGTCCTACATCCTCAACATTCCTCAATTTACAGGATATTTATCAACAGTAGCTGCTTCCTCCCGCTCCAAATTTCGCGAATTCCTCCCGCACCCGAGCATTCATCACAAGATCCCCCTCCCAAGGGCCATTCATCCCACCTAACAAGCCGTCTCTTTTTCACGAGGCCATCAAACAACCGAGCCTGCAGGAAAAATTCAACCCGCGAAAAATAATTCCCTGTATTTTCGTGCGGTCCAGGACGAGAACCACGGATCCCAGATGCTCCTGGAATCGTTCGTTCTGTCGCAACAAATTACTCTTTCCGTGCCGCCGACGCGAACGCAATGGGTACAATAAAACGCGGCAGAGATTATTGCGCGGTGATGGGCCGCAGGCGTTCGATGGAAAATTTCCCAAAAGCTGTCGCTTCGTTAATTCCCGCTGAAAATCCTCTTTTTAAGGGGCAACGTATCGCTGGCAGTGGCTCTGTGCTCGCGTTTCCATAGACAGACGAGGGGGAATAAACGTTCCGACAGAGGAAAGGGGAGGTCGCGCGTCTGCGGGAAGTTGGCGGCGCGCAAACAGTTGGCTCCCCGATAGCGGGAACGATTGTTCGAGTTCACGAAGGAAGATATTTCCCTGTGGATGATATACGAAGACGAATGCCCGGGGACGGAAGTTCTAACGAGAAAGAACGCCGTCTGATATACGACGGAACTTCCACGGCGTGAATAGGTTCTCTGTTTCTTTTTCGAGTTATGGACATGGACGGTGGGCTCTTTTAGTGGAAAACGCTGTCAAAGAACTTACGACAACGGCCACATGGAGATATGCAAATTAGATTGCACGATAGCTTTCTATGTTTTTGTTGGAACCTTCTGGGGTATGTCGAGAAGTAATGATTTAAATTGTTAAGGTGGGTCTACACTGCATTTTGTATGACAATGTTATGTAACTTTTTAGAAAACAGGAGAGAGATATATGTATTACATCTTTCTTTTCTGTTTTCTGAAAAGTTATATAATATATAGCTATATAAAGACGTCTTAAAGACATTCAGTAAAATCCTAGAAATGCCCAGAAAACATCTTTGAAATGTTCGAAGTTGCAAATCAGTATGTCTTTAGGACGTCTTAAAAGACATTCTTAAAAGTCGTCCTAAATGTCGTCTGATGGACATAAATTTCGGAATTTTCTAAGATATACATGGTCGAATATTTTTAAGACGTCGAAATTATGTCGTATGACGATCAGACATAAAATGAACATAAAACAGACATCTTCAAGACGACGTGTGTTATCTGAGTAGTGCAAATGCATCTTTAGAGTCATTCTATGGGTGGAAATATTTCGAAGATATTTGAAATTGTGTGTTTAATATGATTTAAAGCGATGGAAAATTAAAAAAATTGTTTTCCCCAATCCAAATGACCACCGTCCTTAACCCCTATTATACCAAGGATTTATTCAGAACTAAAATACAAAGGCTCAAAATTAAAAAATTGTTTAAAGTAAAGATATGTCTTTCAAATATTTGAAACTTTTAAAAACTTTGAAATTTAAAGTCATTCGTGTTGGAGAAGTAACATTGGGGTTCCTGAGTGGCATTAACTTGATATCCTAGGGGCTATAAAAAACAATACTGTCAGAAATTGAAAATCTATTAAACTTCGAATGAAAAAGTAGGTACTGAAGTATATGCAGTTAAAAGAATTTATTGAGATATTCGTGGAATAAACGTTATTCCAAGTAAAGCTTAAAAAGTCCGTTGTAAGCAACAGCAAACTCGCAAAAGTTTCTCGTAAGACACGGAAGTATTGCGCGAACTTTTGTCTCCGAAACCTTTGATTACTCTTTGTCCAAGTCCAATTCGCAGAATGTATCAAGAGAAAACGAATTCAACCTCCGTCTTAGGAGAAGCATTCTTGCAGGGGACGGAGATGGGAGAAGTCTGTCCGCTGGAAAAAACGGCGCGCCTCGAAGTGAGAGGAACTTCGAGGCTTCATCATTTTGTTGTCATTCCGTTACGTTCCACGGCAAGAACTTTTTGAATAACAGTCGGAGAGAGGTTTTTATCCTCTTAGATTATCCGAATTCACGAGAGAAAGAAATTACGACGAAGATATCTTATCTCAAATCTTGTAATGTAATTAGTTGAAACATTTTAGTTTAATAACGGAGTTCTTGACGTTCACCTTCGCGGAAGCATTTTAATTGAAATTCTAGAGATTGAAAAAATATTACCTACATTTCATCGCTATAATACACTCCCTCTATTTACTTATTAAATTGTAGGGTAAAAACAAACTGCAATAATATTCCAGTTATTCTTTTTTATCGTCTTATAATCCAATTGCAAAATTTTCTTTTCGTTCCGCTGAAAACTCTTTCTCTGTGTTAACTCGCAACACAATGGAATCAGGAGGAAAATTTTATCTGATACAGGCGATTGTACATTAATGGAAATTTCGAAATAACATTAATCGGGAAATGAGCAGCAATTTAAGTAATGAACAGATTGCGACGATGCTAGTTAAACGACGATAACACCTGTATTTACATTCAACTGATAACGATTAATTGTTATTAATGAAACGAATCGAGGAAACTGTTTCGAGATTTCCAAGCAGTTCGCGCACGTATCGATTACAATCTGGCTGCGTTCTGCACGTGAGAGCAGAGGAGTTGAAACATTTCTTAGGCGACTGTTATAAGGAGTAAAAGAGATTTTTACGATGATATCAGAAGATGGATACGTCGGGGGTAAAAGTAATAACTGGGAGAGATGACGTAGAGAAAAAAATCAGAAGAGAGATGCATTACGCGTTGCATTTACGTTTTCAAAGTTGGCGCTGCACCCGTCGAGTTTTTACTTTTTTCCGTCGTTAAACAGGTAACATTTTTAATAAAGGGCATTGAAATTTCACGCATAGTAGGATATAAAACGGAAATGTAGAATTCCTGTCGACTTTACTTTTCCATTCTTTTCGTATTCTTATCATTTCAGTTGAATGGTATTATATTTTCCTTTAATTTTGGTTGGAGATGTAGTATGAATTTCCAGGTATTAGGCACACGAAAGTGGAGCAATATTATCATTTAAAGAATGAGAAAAATGATTGAAGAATGCTTAATAATGAATATTAACAAGTATTGAAACTGAATGGTATGTTTGATGAAAAGTATCTATTTTCCTCATTTGTTCTGTGCACCTGTGGAGACTCCAATTTTAACATTCCACGTGTGTTTTTTTTTTAGCAATATAAGGGAAAAATGAGAATTTAACTATCATCGATTCTGAAGCGTGCAGTAATCCCTTTCGGAATTTGAAATATAATTGGAAATTCCAGTTTCTTCGATTTCAGAATCTCGTAATTCACGTACAGTTATTGAATGGAAAAGTTTTAAATTCCAGGGAAATAATCCAACAAAAAATAACTACTTTTCCGAGCAACGTTCAATTTTCACATATGTAAATTAACTCTTAAATGAACGATCAATGGAACAATATTGACGCGCTAATGGGAAGTAAGTAGAGTAACGTGTAATAAGTCAGACACTGACTTCGGTGCTGGTACAACTTGTGTCTTACTCAGTCTATTAGTGAAAAAATAATAAATTCTATTAATCACATTATTTCTACAAATCTACATTACATTATCTACAAATTTACATTATCTACAAATAAAGATAAACTACAAATTCACAATAAAAACTTTAAAGTCAAAGTCTCTATCTTCATTTTCTTAAGAACAAATATATGATATATACTGTTACGCTTTACAAACCCCAAATTTAGGCGGTTCTTTGACACCCACAAAACATCAGCTAATTATTAACATAAAGGGCAAGTATAATTAGTATAATTGAAAGTATAAAACAACCAACAAACTGTTACACTGAAAACTTTCTTACAGTTCAATCCATCCACTCTAGAAATACCTCAAACCTTCCCTTTTCTAACAAAATTTCACCTCTTCCCTCCAAGCTCAATTTCTATTACAATATTTTAATATAAAACCAACAACACGAGAGACAAGTTCCCGTAGTTAGTACCAGATGTTTAATTACCAAAGCCCTGGATCTTCCGCGACCACCGATTCACATTTAGCTGCCTCGCGTTCAGTCAAAGTAGACCGAGATTACAATGGAGCTCGAATCCAAGCGCGACGCGAACGAATTCCTCATATCGTCGAAAACATCGGAGGCACTCAGGTGTCTGGCTTCCCCCCGTTCATCTCGTGGCTGAAGGATGAAACGTATCCGCGATAAACAAGAGACAATTACAAGAGGAGACGGACCGTCTCCTTGGTTGGATGTCGTTAACCCAGACTGTTCTACGTTGTCGATAAAAGTGAACGAGCCAGTCGGGAATAAACCAATTAGAGGTAGAAGTTAATCGTCGAAGCCAGTTTCCGTGTGTAAGAAGCGACAACAATTGGGTCAGGGCCGTGCAATTTGCTCGCGTCTGGCTACCAGCACGATTACTTCGCTTCCCATTCATACTGACGAGCTATTTTTGCCTGAGTGGACGCGAGAATTTCGCTATTGAATTACGGATGGTCGAAATTTTTAACAAATTCAACCAGTTCGTCGAGTCGAAAATTATATAGGGCTAAAAGGTTCAAATACATATTCGGTACTAGTTGGAGAGTGCTGTGGCAGATTTTTAAATTTTTCTGTGATCCGAGATGGAAATTTGAAAAAATGTTAGCCGAGCTCCCTTCTGACTGTAAATCTTGAATGGCTTCGTATTTCTGGCTTGAAAATGTTCTGGTCGGATTCCATTCTGGTGAATTTAGGAGTATGTTGGGGTATAGATTTCGATGATTGAGATAGATTTGGAAAATAGTGAGTTATTATTGAAATGAAGTAGAGTTGATTTTTAGAGACAGATTTATTACCAAGGGGATCCCTGACCAGAAAATGTTGAATATGAAACATGAAAGTATGAAAGTCAATTTTTATAGAAGGGGAGGAATAATAATGGGATAATAAATTACCATTAAATTTTGAAGTAAAATTTCGAAAACATGTATTTTTATACTATTTTAAAATAGCGGTAAATATATTCATATTTTTGAAATTTTATGGTATGATATTGAATTAAAAACCAATTTTACGCAGACTGCTACTGAATGATAATACAGAATTATGTAAGTAATTGAAGTGGTTTAAGTGTATGTTAATAGTGTTGAGAATACAATTAATAGGATCTAGTGTAACATCCTTGAATTAGTGTTTTAGTAATAAAAAGATGTCTCTATCTAGAAGTTTCAGACGATATGATATAAAAGAAGATATCACCTAGAAAAGGTAGACAATTGCTATAACCACTAATTAGCTTAAATAAGAAATAAGTAAAACAAAGTGTACATCTACAAATCGATACAGGAGACGAGTGACATAAGTATAGGGATATAAGTATGATTATATCACGAGTAAATCTAGGAGACCTCTCCAAGGCTTTTTCAATTAATCTATTTTACTTTGAATATATCGAAAATTAAATTTGATTGTATAAATCTGAAATTAGAAGAATAAGTTATCTTATGCAGGTGAACGAAAAAAATTAAAAAATTAAAGTTGAAGTACTTACTGATAATAATATTAGTCACTGTTTTGCCATTAAAGATATAAATGTCGATAGTTGGCAACCTATACCAGTTAGGGGAGGAAAATTCTGGAAAAACTTATGAGCATAGTAGACACTCTTTGATACAATAGGCTCTAGCTAGCGTAAAGTAGAGTGTCTTCTAGTAAAAGCACTATGAAAAATTAAATAGCTTTTATCGTAGAGCGTATGCATTAATATTTACACTGCGAATACTTACGCACTTATGCGAAACTTAATTGTGCACAAAGCACAGAATATTATACACAAAACAAAAAAATGTATAAAACGATGAAAATAAGGTACACATTATCACACTAAAAGAATTGGAAATAAATGCACACATTTATATAATTAAAAAAACTGCCATTTCTATAATTGAGCTTGTTTCACAATTTAATTTAAAATATAATTCTCTTTTACTATCACATACATCCTTTAATCAACATATACCTTTATTCACTTCTCAAAACTACTTTTTTAAGAATAAGACCATTTTGAACTTAAAATAAGGGGCAAAGGTATGAATTTCCTTTTACTTTATCTTAAATATTTGAAAGGTAAAACAGATCATAATACACGTATCTTGCATGCTTTCAAACGCATTTATAAAGATATAAATCTGCATAAATAACTGTATATTTTCTTTCTAACATCAGAACTGCTAACACTGTCAAAAACATTATTTAGTATTATGTACATCTATTACACGCGATGCTTTTTCCAAAATCTTACAGGTACTCATCTTACACGAACACAACTTAAAATAGGTACATCTATTAAAAATAAGTTCAAGTTAACCGATGATAATACTAAAACGACAGAAATAGTATTCCGCCTACATTATCGTCGTACTTCGTTCTATTCTCGACAGATTCGATCGTATCACGTGAAAGATAGAGCATAATAATTTCTTAGACAGTTATCGCGTAGCTTGAACAATGGTGTCACAGCGATTACCGTAACATCGATTAGACAGTGGAATTGACAGGGATGCGGGCGCTTCCTGCGCCAGTGGTAGCATAATTCCACGTGGCATCACTGTATTCACTGGAACCACGTCCCATGAAATTCGACGACAGCCAACTAACCTGGTCGCATCGATGTTTTGCGCAGTCTGAAATTTACGATGGTAGACGAACGCTACGACGCGATAGTCCGCGATCGAATATCGAGTCCTTTGCCATCTGCGTGATTTATGAGCGATCGCGTGTAGATACGAGGATAAAAGGCGAAAATGATCATTCCCAGTGGCAGGTGGTCTCCAGAGATGTGCCAAGACAGAGGGAATCATAAAAGTGACAATAAGCGAACTAAGACTGCTGAGTACAGAGAGACAGAATAAAATGATAGCGTCTTTATCTTTAGTTGTCGAAGAAGTGAGAAGTATGTGTTGGTAAGAAACTTTTGGGCCAGTCTAGAATATTAATTAAATATGATGTTCTTCTAAAATTTAAATTACAGTATGTATTGAATCAACTTCTTTTTTCATTTTTGGAATCTGTATATGGTACTGTAAGTGTATTGTAATATATTTTTGTTGGTTGTTGTACAGTTATGTAAGGTGTAAGATGTAGAAGCGAAAATTATGTTAATGGATAAGAATATTAATGAGTCGAAACTTTTCCAATTGTGTCTTCGGCTCTGGGATACCCCGTATAAAAATAATTCGAAGACCGAAGTTCAATCACAGGTCTCCAAAGATACTCTTGTTATTTTTGTCTGATTTATTATATTAGAATAGATTGATATAGGAGCAAGTAAGTGAGCAAGAAAAAGAGAAAAGAAATTCTTTTACTTTCTTCCGCAACGTCATCGTATTCTCTCACTTCTTGTGTGTCTTTCGCAGACTTTCCGTCTGCCAGCAGAAACAAAAGAGAGAGAACGCAAGTAAGGAGCGTGGAGGAGAAGCAGAGACATCGGGAACACAAAGGGAAGCGTATGTGGAGGATGAGAAATGGAGAGAAAGCGAATGGTGCAAACAGCCAGACAAGAAGATGAACTAAGGACTGAGAGCGTCAGAACAAGTCAACTTGGACGAATGGACTAGGATTTAGGTTTCATGAGTGTTTACGATTGTTTTTGTTAATGAACTATGATGAGGCTGATAACTCATTATATATTCATAATTTAACAAAATTTGTATTCGACAATAAGTGTTAGAAATTTCGAAAGGAAATTCTACGTCTGAAAATAGAACAAAAGTGAAGAGTGGAAAAATTGCGTTTGAAGCTTCGTTTTAGATTTACTAATTGTTGAGAAAATCCCTAGAAAATATGTCTAACTTGGGACGTATTCTACTGACTTCGCTGCGATTGATCTGACTAGTGCTACTACGCTCGACAGTGGAATAAGTCTTAAGTCAGACATATTTCACAGGTATCTTAGACGATTTTATAACAATTAATAATGTTAAAATTTCTGATACCTGTCGTCGAATATCCTGTATATGTGCAAGACAATCCTTCATCCAAACAGTAATTATTTATCTACAGCAATAAAGAAGAAACTTGTACATAAACAAAATGAAAAATGATAAGAAAAGAGAAAACAATTAGAAAAATTCCTTTTCATATGCATATTATTCTTTTATTGGTATTTATGAAAAAGTCCATAAAAGAATAATCGAAAGTATGACAGTATTTATTCAAAAATTACTATATTACTCCATGTCGATACCATTTCTGCCGTTCTCACTTTATTGAAACAATTCTTTTCTTTGTATTCGTTTATCCGTATCCACTATTCGATTGCATCAAAAGCGGCGCTTTAAAAACTAAACAAATGGAGTTTTATGAGAAACGAAATGTGCGATATGTATCGAAACGCCTCAATATGTTCTCTCGAACCGTAAAATACGGGAGGTTTTCGCGGCATATTACAGAGAAAAATTTGCTTTATAATGGCACGATATAGAGAAAAATTCGCCGTATAACGGGACGTTATAAAACGTATTTTTCTTTACATTACGACACGACAGACCCATATTTCACGCTAAGGAAAGACGTACTCGATACTGTGCCTCAGATCGCGACCCCAGCAGCTTTATAACGTTTTTCGTTTATCGCTGTACCATTTTTCTCGATTTTGTCGCAAAGGATATGCAGCAATTAGTTTTCGTACAGACGTAATTAATTTTCTATCTATGGAATGACAAAACTTGAGAAATAGAGAATGAAGAGTCGAGGTGACGAAAGTAGGAGGAATACAATGAGCGTTTCACGATTTTCTATTGAATTAACAAGTTAATAGGTTCTATAGATTTTTCGTCTAGTGAGAAAAGAAAATTAATACAGAACCCAGCTAGTAAATTGGAATCCATAGCAAAAATAATATTTTAAGGATTATTCTAAGATGTTTTTCTATCATTATAATAATAAACATTATATAGCTTCATAAAATGAGGATCATGTTATACACATATCTACATTAAACGAAATGAAAAATACTGGAAACGATAGTAATAATACAAGATCCTACTCCATTTCGACCTAAGTTACTAAATGGAAAAATTGATAATTAAAAATGAAGATGCATTCTGTAAAAAGCAGAATAAATGAGAGTCATATTAATAAAATTGTATTCAATTAATTAATTCATTACTTTTAAAATGATTGCCTCATCACAAAAAAGAAACTTAAATAACCTTCTCCTTCTTTAAGTCCCCATATGCAAATCCTAAAGATATTTCGACGAAAGTTAAAAATAGCAACTAAAACTAAGTAAGATAACTCAGAAACAAATACAACCCAGTAGTCTTAACAGTCAATTAATCTTCCAGGAAAGAAAATGTGAGACGAAGACGTAGAGATCGATAATGTCACCAGCGCACAGATAAGAAACTAATTAGTCTCTATTTAAATATTCACAAACACGGTGAAATATTCACCACTCCACACTTACAAATTCAGCAATTACAGTTTACACACAGGGGACTCAAGATATTATAACGCTACTTTATAACATCATAAAATCTCAGGGGGCAGAACACATTCACGCGTTATCATGTTTACTCCCAGCGCCCGTAAAACGAGAAATTCCGCCAGGGTGTCGGGCACGAGCGTTCCGTCGCGCGAGTTTTTAATTATCAAATTATCAAACGAGGCAATCGCGTCGCCATAAATCCGCCAGAGTCGCGGCCCTCTCCTCTGATACGTATACGGAGAGGAAAGCTCGATAAGCGTCCCTCTGCGCTGGCCCCAAGCCAATGATTCGTGTAAACGGTTGCTTTCGAAAAATGTTGAAAAATCGCCTGTTGGAGGAGGAGATCCATAGTAGGTTGGAACGGACACCGTGAGCGTCTAAGCAAGCGAACAGTTCAGCCCGGATGAAAGATGCATGAGGCTTTTCACACGCATCTGTTGAGATATGTTGGCGGAAATCCAAGTGGCTTTATTCGGTCAGAAGTTTGATGCATGGTAATGTATTGCCATGTAGCAAGAGCACCGACGTATCTCCAACTCTCTTGTCGCGAATTTATGATCGCCCTTGAAACGCTGCCCACGCACGCGTTCTTCCTTTTAACGAACGCGAATATTATTGTTTACGCCGCTGTATTCACGGAGCCAATCGAAGCATCGATCCCCGCGAGCATTGTTTTCCAACGTGGAAATAATCGCAGCGGTGGTGTTGCACACTGTTTTGAAACTACTCTTTGACAAGAGGAAAATCAAATTTTGACTACTTGCAATTATTTAGTTTCTGAAGGCATTACACTTTTTCTTCAAACTTTTCTATTGCAACTAAAGAACTTCTAAATAAAAGGTACCTTCATATTCTGAATAATTAGAAAAGTGCGCACATAAACTGAACATACTGAAAGCTTCATAAAAAGAAAAACTAAACTTAGAATAATACTCTTTTATTTTTCCTAAGTAACACTCTGCATGACCCAAATAATTTTAATATTTAAAACAATATTATTTTCGAAAAATTCTTTTTCCATTCTTTTTTGGGTATCTTAAGAGAAGATACTTGTACTACTTGTTTCCTATTTACAAAAAGAAACAAATTTTTATGTTACCTCAAAGTGCATGCTAAATAAATTTTCAAGTGTAAAATTTTGTGTGGTCGACAAAGATCCTAGGGTGTAGTTCTAGAGTTAAAAATAATGAATTCGCATTAGTACTTTTGTTTGTCAACTGTAAGTCCTTAAAAATTGGTGAAATCCTAAAAGTCGGTAAATCTTGATTGCTTGACATGGCAGAAATCACGCCATACAAAAGCAGCAATTGTCATAGCCACTGTCCGAGTTTAATGTAAAATCCACCGCAGTCGTGTGAGGCGAGTGGCCCTTTATGTCAAAGGTTATGACAACCATTGCTCTCTTTAGACGCCTATAATTGTGGCGGCACCTCTAACATTCTGCCAGTAGAGGTTTCCAGATTCACCTACGTACACAGTTCCCTGAAAGTAGGCACTTAACCATTTCTTTCTACAAATACGTCCTTTGACCTGAGCTACAGCAGGGATCTTCTAGATAGCCTTACTGACGACATTGTTAATAGACCCAGCATGAAACGCACATGCCTCCTCTTTTCACCTCTTCCAACTTCATCATTACCATTTGAATATGTATGATTCTGAGTCATTTTGCTAAAGCAGTGCTATCTAACCGTGCGGGAGCTATTTGAAGTTCTCCCACTCTTGTTTCCATTGTCAGGGAAATCACGCGATGCTATAGAAGTCATTATGATAAATTAGGGTGACTATTGTCAAGACAGCCCAAACACTACGCTTGAAATATTTTATTATCATGTGTCACCATTTTTAACGAAATTTGGATATTGAGTGTGCTTATGTGTACTTCTAATTCTGCATCGAATCATTTTAATATAAACAGTAAAAAAAAATTGTTTGCAGATTTAATTTAGAATTAACTGTAGCTACGTATTAGACTTAACTATTTTTAGTTGCTAATAGTTATCTACTAATAGTTTCTATATTTTTTATATATTTTAATTGTAGGATGACTATATTAAACCTAAAGCCTCACTGAAATAATTAGTGTTTGTACTCTCTTATGAGATCTCAAGTTGTCAGACAGATAGTATTAAAATGAAGATATCTGTATACATATATGAATTAGTCGAAGATACTATTCGTGTCTCATGAGAAGTCTCCTGGAAAGCATTAAAGGCAATGCTTTCTAGGAGACTTCTTGAAGAACACGAATAGTACTTCCAGTTGAAATGAGAAGCAGATGAGTAAGAGACTCCACCCTGGGACAGTATTAACACATTCGAGACCAGTGTACATATTTTTCCAAGACTGTCCCCTAGAACTGTCAACAGTCTCCTAAGTATAAAAATGACTCAAATGACGTATCCTTGGCTAATGAAAAGAGCTATCACCTGACCCAACAGGTAGGTCATCGATCTCTAATGTATTAATAAACGAAATCCCCAGTATCACAATTTCTAACCATTTTAAAATCATTCCTCAAATTTTTCCTTACCTATTACCCTTCACTTTGTACATAGAATATCGACGAAATAATTGCTGTTCCCCTCCTGTCTTGGCTGCAGAAACAGCATGTCAGTCTACGAATAACGATCTTAATGCTTGCGCGAACGATTGGAGTCATATGCACACCTCTGAGGTGACTGAAATAAAAGAAGTAGTATGGGCGCGAAATAGGTCAGACAGTAGTAAAGTCAACAGAAGGCGTCGCGTCGTTCCGGTTCGTTTATTCTAGCCACGGGAAACCTTATCAAACTGCAACGGAAATTGCCATTTTATGCAATGACGGAAACGCGCTAACGGGTAAAAAAGAGTATAAATATCGGGATCGATTATATCGATTGAACAGCGAACTTCTCCGAACTCTCGCACCTCTTTTTCTCCCCTTATCATCCCTCCCCTCGATCTCGCCGCCACTCTTTCTCGTTTATCGTTCCCAGAGTTAAGACCAGCGAGATTACGAGTCGATTCTTCGAATTTAACACGGATGCTGCTTCAGCTCGTATCCGAATTGGGAAGAGATTTCGAGATCTTTCGAAATGGCCTATTACTAAATCTAGCGTTGGAGTTCTTAGGAAAAGACGTCAGAGCTGTCTAGATCCCGATTTATGTTTTTATTTGGAGAATAGTTTTCTTAGCGTTGAATTGTTGTTACTATTGGTCAACAGCAAAGATACTTGAGTTGTCAAATAAAAGAAATCGTTAGATGTTCATTCTATTTAGTCTCATCAGATGCTCCATTGTCTCTTGTAACTGTGTTAAATTGAAATGGTTGCTGTAACAAAATGTATGAAATCTTGCAAGATTTATTTGAGAAAAAACACGAGTGACGAGGATTAAAAAATTTAACTACTTCAGTTTAGAAATAAATTTACGACAAAGTCACTAAAACGGTATTATAATTATGAGTACCTTCATACATAAAACTTTATGAATAATGAAAGTAACTTTAATCAGAAGTTCAATCATCTCGTAATTAATGATAAGTAACTTAAGCATCCCCAGTGACATTATATTCTGTTTAACTACTTTTCTTATTTAATGACCATAATCATCAGTTATTCAATAGTCGCAATCATTAACGTTATTACTGTACAATCAAAAGTATAATTACACGATAATGGTAATCAGTTAAGTACTTACAATCAATTACATAATCATAATTTCCTTCAACAAGTAAAACTACTTTGAATATTAATATATTTTGCAGGAACATTCACAACAATTTCAAAAAAACAGTTTTTGCATCTGTTACATCTTCAAACAAGTGAGAAAAAGATAATGGTAATCAGATAAATATTTCCAATTAATTATAGAAACATAATTTTCTTCCACAAGTAAAGCTGCCTCGAATATTAATATATTTCGCAGAAACGTTAAAAACAGTCTCGAATAACAGCTTTTCACGACTGTTACGTCTTCAAACAAGTGTGAAGAAGGTTCTTTGAACAATTAAAAGAATCCAAATTGTTTTCGGAGCGACTACTTCGAAGCATGTCGGGGCGAGAAATTCCTTTTTTAAAAGCCGTTCCGTCAGTCGTGAAAGTGGACGACAGACGACAGTGTCACAGCTGCCTCGACATCTCGCCGTGAATTTTCTGCATTTTTCTGGGACACGGAAAAAAGTGAATTTATGGCGTGTTCCATCGACCAACGAAGAATCCGACGATAACGAGGCCGGGAGAGGCGTTTTGTCAAGCCCTCGGCTTTCTTAATTTGCATTTGCTAATTCAGGAACGAATGGAAGTTCCAAAAGTTTAGGAAAAAATCGTACGCATTAACGAATTGTTCACGAGGCATGGGCAAACTTTTTGCTTGAATACTTGACTTTGATTACTACATATTCAATGTACTTCCGACAGGTTCTGTAAGAAAATTCAGAGTGACTTTTATATTGGATAAATAACTTTACTGTTTGATCTCTGTTAGGGTTCTGATGAACTTTATACATAAATTAATATTATAGTAGAACGTTGATTATTGGGAACTGTAAATACCTGAGTGATTTAGCCAAAGTTCTAAGACAACACTGTTTATACATTAATACAGTTTTATGCATTCATAGGAAATTTTAGTATGTAAAAAGGTACAGAATCCATATAATGTGCAAAAATGTACAAAATATCGAAAGTTAAATACAATTTACAATATTTAAGATTATACTTCTTTCATTGTACTTCTGAAACTAGAAATTTGCATAAACATACTGTTTTATTGGTATAAGCTCATGGAAGCTGTGGAAGCTATGAATGCACTAACGTCTATAAAAAAGTAAGTGGATATAAAAAAAGAAACTGTCAAACGTAACTACAGACGTACTGGCGTAAGTCTATAAAAGAAAAATAATGTCGAATATAAGTACTAATATTAAAATAATGTTGCAACATGTATGTCAGACGGAATATAAAAATTACCTGTACCTAAAAATAATTCATTTTCTATTTTATTCTATGATGACTACGTGCTTTTTAATGCAGTCAAAATTTTTCTAAATGAGTTACCCGAAATATCGTTTATTAGAATGAATTTGTTTCTCTAGTAATTCAACTAGGTAATCGATGTTTTACTGTACTCGAAAGTATGAGACTATACACAATTTCTGGTTTTACGTAAAACGATCATCTTTTACCCACAATGTCTACAGCAGACACGTCTTAAATTGAAAATACAGCTTAACAATCAATTTGCCGAAAATATAGTAGTGCATAAACTACTTTAACTACTCGCTTTTAAATGTCAGTTTACTGTTTCGTTAGTTCGGTGTGAACACTTTGAAATTTATACAGATAAATTAAACGCATAATTAAACCGAGTGTTTGAAAATTAAAGGTTAAAGGAAAAGTCTGTAGGCGTTTTATTTCATGAATATTAAATTTGAAATGCCTTTAATCCACTGAGTATTTATAATTTCCAGCGTTATTAATTTTCAGTCTAATTTTCTATTTAGCTCACTAGCGTAAATGGTTTACGTTTCCCTGAGATTTACGTTTCGTTTAGAGGAGATAAAAATATTAATGCAGCAAAGTGTCAGCCTGCTTTTTCACTATTACGTTATGAATTTTAACGATAATCAACTTAGGCAGATATTTATTATAGTACCTTCTTTTTAATTTTCTGATCCTTTATACTAATCTTAATGGTCTAGTCAGAAGTCACGAAAATGGAGAACAGTTAATACTAAGTTAGACGAAATTTTACGTACAAATTAAGCGATTAATTTTGAACTTTTGTGTAATTAACTTATCAATTCTATAAATTAATCAAAAAATTAATATTTCCTTTTTCAGTTTTGAATTATCATTAAATCAGTTGTCCGTGGTCCCTAATTGTTCAAATTGAAAAATATACACGTACCTAGATAATTCAAGATCGACTTATCTCTGAGCAGAACAATTTGTAGAAGTATTAAATTTAAAGAAAATTATTTTCAACAGAAGTGGCACGAAAGAAATATTCAAAGCACGTGTTAGTATTTCCTACAGCAACGGTAAAGCGATTTATTAGAAAATCTCGTGTCTGGCATGTGTATACGGTAACATCCCGAGGTGATATAGGAAATAATTTTGTAGTTGCTGGTCTCGTAACTTCGTTGCTCTAACTACGTGTACAGTGTTATATAGTGTAGGAAATATGCGGGGAAGTTCCCATCGTGTCGACTAAAATTCTAATAGTGCCAGCCAAGGTTCTTCGCATACTCTACCACGTCTTTTTCAGTATCTATCGATACGTGAACTGCTGCTTAACAGGGCAGGATTAAATTTATTGAAGATTGATGAAATTCCAATATAACTGTGTTTGCAAATTTTTGAGATAATTAAGAATGTGGAGTTTTGAGTCTTTTTGGGACTATAAAAGAACGTAGTATGTAATAACTTAGTTGGATTAATGTAATCTAAAACATCAGATTCAATTGAAGTGAAAGGCTGCGGTGCCTTGAAAGTTTTTGGAGTCTTTGAAGTCTTCATTGTTATTTAAAAAAGTAATATCGAAGGGGACAGTTTTGAGAAAAAGGGAGTTGAATTCTGTTATTTAAATTCTTTTCTTTCGTAAACAGCTGTTTTAAATAAAACCATGGAACTTCATTAAGGAATTTAAAGCAAAGAGATTGTAATGGATATTGCGGAAGAATATACTAATGCACACATAATGTATAGATGATGTACACATTATCTATTAGAAATTAATTAAGGGTGTCGACATCCCTTCCGAGATCACTTTGAATATTGATTATCAAACACATCTTAAATTAAAAGTGATTATCTCAGATATACATATATTGACTTCCAACTCGATTTTGATTAAAATTATACAAAAAGTAATCTGATTAATAATTAAATATTAAGACTAGCTCATTACTAACATAGAATCAAGTTAGCAAATAGAGATTACAAGTTAGATACAAATTACTAATTCATAATTACTAATTTATCTAAATAAAGATTAATTGACATCATTCCACAGCTCCAAGCAACACAAGTTTCCATGTCACACTTCACTATAAAATTCCATCCATTTTTGTAATTAGGTACTACACAACCCCAAATTTTCCAACCCTCATTTCCCAACCCTTTTCGTATTCAAACCACGCCCGTTTACGAACGCTCCTAATTATCGCCATTAATATAAATTCCCAGGACCAGCTGTGTGAAGGGCAATTCGTTGCTGATAAACATTTTCACGTTCCCTTGTCGCAGATTCGATACCTCTCCGACCGAAAATCAGATTTCCGCGGAAGTTTGCATTGCTAATTCGCGGTCCAGGCTAATTCGACAGCTGCAAAATCATGCTCGTTAAACAGTTTCGGCGTAAACGTTGCGTCCACATGCGGTCGTATCGTCGACGTTTTGTTTCCAAGCGCGTTTGACGTTTGGGACACAGAGGTGGATTCCCACGGAAAGTTTACGTTGCTAATTTGCGGTCGACGATCACGACGATCGTGCTCGTTAGATCGGTTGTGCACGATCGGTCAGTTTGTAGGTGCAAAATACGACATTTTGTTATTTAAGGGCCGTTTTATTCGGTGAAGCTGAAATTGTGCGAGCTTCTGTCGTTCTTGAGGTGACTACCCTCTCTTGTCTGCTTTCTAAAAAGTTATGGTATAATTTTGTTGTGTAACCTGTAGTGTAGACCCACCTTTATGAAGCTAGTGTATGTGGAACTCGTAGTTGTAGATATGTAGGGTAAAGCATGTAGTTTTTATTTATTTAGTCTGTAGATTTAATTCTTAAAACATTGATATGCATTTATGAAACACCCTATATATATACTATATGTATATAATGCTCATTCTGTTCTTTAGAGGAACTAGAGCTTCATCTTTTAATTGGAAACGAGTGCACTCGTCAGGTAGAAAAATGTTCTACTTTGGGTCATGTCAATCTGTTTACTGTCTCAGCAATTCAATACTACTTAATATTAATAAAGGAAGAGAAAATACTTGTGTAGTGTTAGGTTACATATCTATAGTATTTTCTGTAGTATTTTTGGTAATTTTTTTATAAACAAATACTCGTACTTTAAGAAAGGACCATTTTAGGTGTACTGAAATATCTAAGCACTAATATGTTTCTATAAATGTTTAGGTTATAGGTAAATTAGCTTAAACACAATTTCGTCTATCAAAATTTAGTGTGAAGTGTTTAATGTGAAGCGAAGTGTTTTGTGTTGAATTACCTTTTATTGTATGAATTTAGGTAGACTAAAAATATTCCTGTTGCAGGAGTATGTTGCCGATTTTGAATAGTAATGTTATGTTGAAAACGCTTTGAGATTTCAGATCAGAAGACTTGGAAGAATGATTTGAATAATGTTAAAAAATCAACTGTTCCGTATAAAGTAGATTTAAAGAACTGTTGTAAATAAGTAGCAAGTTTATGTAGATTCAGCAGTGTTTGCGTGGGACGAAAGAGCTCAATGTAGCTCGTCAGTTCTCGTTCAACTTGGCTCTTTTGGGACATCGAAACGAGAGTAAACTTTGTTCTTTCGTTATCTTGAAAACGTTTTCTAATTAAAGAAGAAGAGACAATCCAAGAAAAAGTATTAATTGGTGAGAAACTTCATTAGAATAACCAATTGATTTCCACGTTATCTTGTAATCTTCGGAAAGTATTGATTTTATCACTCGCTGAACCTGAGTTACTCAAAACTCAATTCATAGTATAATATTTATAAGCATTCAAGAATGAATTTCTCAAAACTATTGTCGACTTATCGTCAGAAATACTCAATAAATGACTAGACGAAGGTATCAAACATCAGCTGGATTTTTGATCAAAAACTATACAATACTGATATTTTATGGCCTTTCTAGATTCAAGAGCTTCGCTGGATTCGATCAAATATATTTTTCACCTATCACTTTGAAGACTGCTTTTATCTTTATAACATTGATATTGCCTGACAAAAAGAGACGTATCAAATATTCCTTTCTCTATGAGAATTTAACGTCGTATCGACTTTTAGGTCGTAGCGATGCAATTCTGTTTTAGATTTTTACTTTTAGAAACCCAGGAAGCCACTGTAGTGGCCCAAGCTTTGACAACAAACTATAAAGTAAATCGACTGATTTATTGAAAGTAAAGGTAAAACTTTGTGGTTTTCAGAAATTTGATAGTTTTCACCTTTGTAGACTGTTGAAACTTTTGTCTATTTCTTTTTTACAGTAATTTTCATGATAACTCTTAGCATACTAAGCTAAAATTTCTAAAGAACTCAAATACTATTTTCATAAGATGATCAAAATTCAATCTTTCGGATCTTTAAATCATTAAATTCCAAACTCCAAATTTCCGAATACTGAATACTTTAATTTGTAAATCCTTAAAGTCTTTTTAAGTACTTATTTTAGTACCTTAAATTCAAATTTTGGAAAATCTGTATTTAGACTCTAAAAGACAGCTCGGTATAATAAAGATTAACCCTTTAGTTAAGTACCACACCTACGTGCTATTATAGTTACTTCCCTGCTGATAATTTTCCGAAACGAAAGACCTAAAATTAAAAATAGCTGCGACTTCATATCTGAAGTCATGAAATCTCTGCGATATTAATATACAATATGAAATTACATCTATTATTTTATTTACTAGAAGCATTAATATCTCTTCACCATTAATGTCTGTCTTTTATTACTAGCTACATATTCCTTGATCATTAATAAACTAACACTGACATCTTTATTTATATTATTAAATTCTATCTAAATTTCTCCCATGCTTTTCCCAACTTCAAATATTCTGCTAAATACTATCTTCAACAAAAAAAGAAATTTCTCTCAGACTCGACGATTGTCACTTCTGAACGTTTCCTCGCTACTGGAAATCGAATTTCTTTACCGAAAAGAGAGCATCGTACTAATTCACACCGAAACGACGGCGCGCGATGATCCCAAGCAAACGGAGGAACGTTCGTGAGAAGAGCTGGCAGGGAAGCCCAGCCTTTTTGCTGCCACGAAAGCGCATTTCAATCGAACCTATCTCGTCTGAGGGTAAATGGACCGATTGGTGCGTAAGCGTGGCGGGAGTTAGCGCTTCCAATCCGTCAACGTAGGGCAACTCGAGGCCGAGTTAGCCGGGGAAATGACTCGTCAGCGGCCGAAAAACGTTTGCAAACAGAAAGGGAGTGGCGCCCCTACCTACTGTGCTCTTATCGGGTGAAACCCATTCGTCTACTCACCGTCGTCGAGGCGCTGGAACTTCTGTGCTGCTTCACAGGCGGACTTCCGTGGATCCCCTGCACGTCAGAATGTAATTGACGGTTCGCGGCAGACGGCTGATGGTGCTGCACCGTCGACTCGATGTCTTTGTGCTTCAGCCCCGACGGCTTGATGTCAAAGTGACTTTGAGCTCGCCTCTCCTCCAGGACTATCTTGCGGGCGGCGCAGAATATCTTGTAGTAGACCTGAGACAGAACGATCTTCAAGCTCAGCGGGTGTCGGTCTTAAGGACAATGCATATTTGCACGATTGTAATAGAAGTTACGTAATGGTATATAATAGCAGATGGAGGGTGAGTTATATGATAGTGTGACAGAAAATGGAATGGAAGTTCCTTGGAGTTTGAGATTGTGACTTACTGGAGTCAGGAGGAAGTATTATAGTAGGTTAAATTCATTTATTAACTCTTTAACAAGTCTTTAGGAAGAGATTGAGTGACCTTTAATTATAATACTATAGAGTCAAGGCATTTGTACTACCTTACTTTTAACCCTCATCTGTTCCTAGTGTCGATTTAATACTCTTTTTAAGTTGTAAAGTATATTAACATGCTGCCTGTAGAAATATTTACCTGGAACTTTGTGACTTTTATTTTTTTAACACAAAGTATATACATATAGTATTCTGAATGGAAAAATATGCAATGAAAACATGTAATAATATTTGTTACGAAAAGGATCTTGTGTGTCAATTTGATACATATAATTTTCATGAAATATATAAGATGTGTTACGCCTTTTTTTGTCGAAAGAAGCTATAAGCAATAAAAAATCTAAATCTAATACTTGGGAAGGAGTTTGAATATATGTATATGAGATGTGTTTGAATGCATAGGAAATGTGTACAAATTTTCAACGAAGAACAACAGCAAAAGATGGAGCAAAAACAGTAGATGATACGTCTTGAATCACCAATAGCAATAGAGAATGGAGCAAAGTCAGTAAGTCAATAGATAGTCAATAAAATAACCAGTAAAATATATTTTGCCACTCTTATTTTATTGATACTTTACTATACTGTTTATTTAACATTTGA
This sequence comes from Calliopsis andreniformis, assembly GCF_051401765.1. Lineage (NCBI taxonomy): Eukaryota > Metazoa > Arthropoda > Insecta > Hymenoptera > Andrenidae > Calliopsis > Calliopsis andreniformis. The sequence continues at coordinate 11,220,470 of NC_135064.1, read as the reverse complement.
GGAACACATGAAGTTGCGGAAATGAGGGTCAAATGAGGATTAATAAAATGTGTTATATTAGCTTTGAATCTAAAGTATATTCGCTGTCAGAATTAAGAAGCTGTTTTTAGGGCAATTTGATAATTTCACTTATACTCCAATTCCGACTTCATGACGATCAAAATTCACCAATATTGGAATTTATTTATGACTGAATCCAATAATTTGTAAGCCGCATATAAATACTGAATTTTGCAAAATGTATTCCAATTTGAAAGGATAATAAATATTTAAAATCTATGTAGTATCATATTTATACAAAAATTCCTGTCGGTTATGAATCGATAATACTGAAAGATAAAGTGGATTTATTTTCCGATTAAATTACTCCCAGCAGCGTTCACAACGATTATTTAACCTTTCAAACCCTAAATTACATTAATATTACTTTTTACGAATATTTTTATTTTATGTTAAGGTATCTTAAAATTGCTCAAATAATAAATATGTTACACATAAGTAATTTTTGCGAAATAATGATTATTCATTAATAATACTAACAACAATCGATAAACTTTAATATTTTTAATATTACACGTGATTGCAGTGTAACTTCAATAAAATTACTACAGGAGAAAGAATATAAATTTATAATATGAAAATATTGCAAATACTTTCGATCAAGAGACCCATCTGAAATAGTTTAAGAGATTTAAAATACGTAATTTTTATCTGGAAGGTGAAAAACATTCAGTAAGTAGTACAGGTTCGAATATGGTCAGACATCGAGTATGCGATATAACCCAGAATATAATCACATACCGACTAAATAGTATAACTCAGAATATGATCAAACATTTAGTAAGTATTAACACTTATATATCGATTAATCATGGATGTAAAAATATATATTTTTCACGAGGAAGCGATAGAAACTTCTGTATAGATCTAATATCTAGAAAAAGTTCAATCGCAACTTTCATGCTACGTAACAAGTGCATGGTTAAACTTTATAGGTTCTTTTCCCGAAAAAATCATTTCCAACTTTGCGGTTCTGATTGATTAGGTTTTATAAACAACAAGCAAAAAATCAAAAAATAAATGCCGAGCACGGCATCACACATCTATTATAAACACACATATATTATAAATTGATATATTAACGACTACATTACGTTTCATGATAAAAAGAACTTGCGATATTTCTTTACCAAACTAGTTCAATCTTTGAATGCCGTGCCATATTCTAATTAGTGAAAATAATATTTAAATATTTTTCTTACATTGAAAATGTAAACTTTTTATTTTCAGTTCTTAATAATTTTACACGTTTAAACTATACTACTATTAATCTAATAGTACTAAAATTGATAATAAAGTAATAACAGTGTTCCGCTTAACTTTTAAATTTTCTTTTATCCCCCAGCGCTATGGTTTATATCATAGTATCATAGTGCTAGAATTTGCGTGAGATAAAGTGATGAAAGCAATATTTGTAGCAAACTTATTCGTGAATTAATACTGATAGTTGTATCCATAATTTCATGTAGGATTAAAAAAATTCTCTGGAAGGAATATTAAAGTTTGAACAAGCAAATCTATTGAGTATCAAAAGGTAAAGTGGTGATATGAAATTTTTCCAATTTCGCAAAACAATTCTCGTCTATTGGAGTTGATCTGATATTATCGTTTCACTACGTTCTTTGCACGATGAAAGGGTCCAATTAATTCAACTCCTATTAATTCAAAGAAAACTCTGGCAAACGAGCGAATAATTTTTATCGTAATTATGAAACTGATTCAGTGACACGAACACGTATAACCGTTGTACAATAATGTCGTTACTACTTTTAATTAACGCATTGGATGATTAACGACGATTGATGAAAAGAATTGAATTCGTCTTTGGAAAATGCGATGCTCTTTGTTCAAAGAATAATTGAAAAATTAAAGCGACAAGTGTTGTACTGTAATATTAATTAAATTGAACAACAAGATACCTTAAAGTAACAAGTATAGTATGATATTAACACTCAGCTTAATTTCGACATTTAATAGCAAAGATGAAATTCAATGAGTAGTATACTTAATAAAATATTAATGTAATAATTTTAAATACTAAATATATAAAGCTATGAGTAGTGTAAAATTTATGAGTGCATATTTCACGAAGAGTATATAAGTAATTAACTGAAAATTAATCTTTATCTTTGATTAAAGGGGAACCTATGCATAACTGTAGAGATTAATTAAACATTAACCTTTTGTTGGCACACTTTGCCTTTATGAAAGTCCTACTAAAATGTAATGGATCGCCAATGTAATTAAAAAAGTTCCCAGAGCAAGTGAAATTTGATTCTCTTATTATAAAACGTCTCTTGCTAATTTTCTTCGTCCCTTGTTAACAAAGAGTGACAATAAATTTGCCAGGATCGAAGATTCCATAAATTTAATTAAATTACACGTAACCAGTTCAATTTGGAGGTGGTTAGTGTTAGATGTTAAGATCATCGCTCTCGATGCCCCACTAGACCATCCACTTGGTAACGTAATACACTTCCTAACGCATTAATCAGGCTTCATTAGGTCGAGATAACTAACTTCGTTCTCGGCCGATATGTTATTAAATTCCGATGGTAGCTTAATAACTTTCCAACGTCAGCGTCTCCATTAGTTTGATGAAGCTTAACAATTCGTGCAACGCTGTTTCTCAGCAAGTACGCTCGTGACTTTCAAGACTCGCCGTTAGGGCTCTGCTACTTACTGCTTAATCATACTTTAAGAGGACAAATTTAGTAACATACGCGAGTCTCGCGAGATAATAAACGCTTCAGGACTTTTAGGAATTATGACAGCATAAACTAGAAGGACTTCAGTCCTCCTACTCTCATCCCTCCTATCTCAGTCCTTCAGAGACGTGTCAAAGGATAATGCATTAGACTACTTCAGATGCTATGCTCGGGTTATTATTAGACTTATTTCAAAGTGAACACACAGCAATTTAGATTTAAATTATATCGTGAGTACCAGGAACGCGCTAGCTTGTAATACAGAAGACTTTGAAGTCTACAGAGAGTTCAAATTCTAGTAGAATCCTATAATAGTGGAACTTCCATTAGGTAACTATACTAACTACTCACAAAAGGAAAGAAAATTAACTTCCAATACTTCAAATCAATTAAAGATTGAAATATCATCAAAAATATCTAAATCTGCTTCTAATTTTATCAAAATATGTTTTAAAGTAAACTTTAGTATAGTAACTTTTCAAAAACCCCTAAATCCAGCTACCTCTAACCCCAAAGAATGTACTTCTAATTTAAATGGAGCATAATTCCAAAGCAAACTTTCCCTCATTGAAACATTACTTCCAGCCTTCCATCATATATCATCATCCCTTCAATCATCGCGAGATCTAATAACAATTACTCTCCTAATGTTACATTAATTAACTTACGTGGATCATGACGAACAGAGGTATGTAGAAGCTGCCGAGGGTAGCATAAATTTGATAGAAGAAATTCTGGCAGACAACACAATGCGATGGCCCTGTTTCAGAGTAGGTGTACTCGTTCCCCATTACCAGCAAGGGCGGCAGGCTAATGCAGGCTGCTACTAACCAAACGAGGCAGACATAAATGATCATCCGCCGCGGCGTCCTCTTCACACCGTATTTCAGCGGCTCCGTTATGGCCCAAAATCTGTAACAGACCGACACAGTGTTAGATCCTGGTCACACGAATATTGATGGACGTCGAATTTGACGAACGATTGCAGTTGTGTCTTTCTGATTTTTAACTGGAAATATAAGAAAATATATAAATAATTAAATAATATGAAATATTATATGTCTATCTTGGTTGTTTGTCATTGGGAAAACAGAGAAAACATATGATCGCAGCGAGATCACGCGTCAAAATATTGCTCGTGTGCATTAGCTTTTATGCGACCAGTTATCAAACGACATGTTTGTCGTAGCGCTAAGGACATGTACAGAGCTGGTGAAGTTGCACCTGAGATGCATGTTAATATAGTAGTAATTTTCTGTATGCAGGGGATTCAATTAGTAGTTACAACTACTTTGGTCAGTAATACGCTGCGTGCAAAAGTGTGTGTGAAATCAGGTGGTTTTATCTACTGTAACCAGACAGACTCGCATTTTTTCCAGGTGCAACCTTAACAGCTCTATATGTATAGTACAGGTTGTATATAATGTATACAAATTACGATATTTTAAGGAGTGGTAGGAGAGCTTAAACTGAACACAAAACACTCTGCCACTAAAGGTGGGTCTACACTACATGTTATATAAAAAAGTTATATATATAAAATTTTAGAAAACAGGAAATAGAGATGTTTCTGTTTAATGTTACCTAGTTTCTGTTTTTAAAAAAGTTATATATCTTTGCTATGTAATATGTAGCGTAGACTCATCTTAAGGGTGCGACCACATTACTATCACGACATGTCAACCCACGTTACATACTCTAGCAAATCCATAGTGTGATTTTTCCCTTGTTTTAGATCTACTTTGCTCCAATATAACACAGTTTTGCTGTAATATGTAAAGTGATTTCACATAAGGTGACAATAACGTGCCCGCACCCTAATTTTATTTCGCTTCAAGTATTCAAATGTGTATTGTTTACCTTCTGTATAAAGTTACTAAGGATTTTACTTTCTTAAGATTATAACTAATTTGTTAATTTAATTCTATAATGCTAGGTGAAAATTAAGCAACGCTCTTCATAAAATGGACTCATGAGAACTCATTATAAATGCTTTTTGTTTTTTTTTTTAAGTAAATAGTTATTGCTATAATTAAACATTTGGGACATATCATTTCTATTCCGAATCTGTATATCGAAGCATGCTATACTTCGTTATTTATAGCCAAAACTAGTTAGCCATAACAAAAAGCGTGCAAACTCTTCGTACGAGAGGTACACGAGTAATTGGGACTCTATGTAGCCTTACACGTAACTCACTCAACCTTGTTACTGGACACTTACCGATCAAGGGAGATCGCACAGAGGTTCAGGATGCTGGCCGTGCAACTGAGCACGTCGAAGCTAACCCAAAAGTCGCAGATAAATGCACCGAACGACCAATTACCGAAGATCTCGTTTAGCAACGCCATCGGCATTACTAGAAGAGCGACACAGAGATCGCTAACTGCCAGGCTCACCACCAGATAGTTACAAGGCTTTCGTAGCTTCTTAACGAGGAACACGGCGACGATGACCAGAGTGTTTCCGATCACAGTCCCAACTATGATGCTACCGAGCACCAGGGCGATAAGGATTGCCTGTTGAGCAGAATCAATTAAAGAGGAAATTGAGATAAATGTACCTAGGTTTTATGGTAACATTAGGTTGGTGCATATTTGAAGCTCGAGATAAGGAACTGATATCACGTTATTATTCAAGTTTGTTCGATCATCGATTTTTATGAGGGGGAGACATTTGCTAATACATGTGAACTTTGGATATTAATTAACTTTTCTATGAGTTCAAATATAGAAAGTGTCGTGAAAGATGTAGAAATATAACTTTAACACAATTTACTTTCTAAATCGTTACTTTCTAAAATTCAATAATGGTGATTTTGTATTAGAAATGAACCAAAGGTAAGGTCAAAACATGCAATCGCTAATAATGTCGAGACAATTTTTTAGTAAATAAATTTTACCAAACTGAAGAAACTATACAAGTGATATTCATAGATTTTATAAACTTTAGAACTTATTACTTTTATAAAGCTAGAATAATAAATTAATTAATCATTGGAAAAAGTTCATAGAATCACGTGAAGCATATTATGATTGAATATATAACATGTATTTAAAATCTAATTTATGTAAAGTAGAACATACTATATGCACCAACCTGATAACAAAGTACAGTTACATCTATAACAGTGTAGTCGATAAAGATAAGCACATGGAGTAGAATAAACAGTAAAATGTAAAGCATTATTTATTAAAACGGAAAAGTATTGCGCAATTATTTAGATTTAATATCTAAAATTTTGAAATTTGTAAAGAAAAGCAGCGCGCGAAATTTGTAAAATGTAACAATGTGACGAAAGTGAATATACGAAAAATTTCGACTCAGCAGATATGTTTAAACTTCAATGAAGGATTAAATTATGTAAATTGTAATTATAAAGTAGCTAGGACAATAAAGTGCAGCATACAATATTGAAAATAATTCTGCGTGTGTCGGGTCGATATGTAAAACGAGGAAGCCAACTTGGTAACTGGCATGAGTTGAAATTGAATTGATCGCAAAATTTTTGTAATTAAAATACTAACTCAATTCTAGAATGACATTACCATTCATAATAATTAGTTACCTGTGTCCAACCTATAAAACCTTACTTTGACTATTGCAAATTTACTTTATAACTTTGTAAATGTTCTTGGTATTCAGACTTAGGAAACATTGACATATACAGGATGTTCCATAATATGTGAACGTAAGTGATGAATTCACAATATAGAAGAGGAAAGTTTATATAAGTAAGTAATGATATAAATTATTAATTATACATATTAGAAAACATTATAATAAATAAATAATTAAAACTTCTATATTTCAGTAATGTTTTCAAGTACTTGAAATATTCTTATTCAAATTTTACCAAGTACTGTTTTCTGTTTCATGTATAATCTATATGATAGTTATTTAAACAATATTTTGTAGTATTCTTGACCTAGTTTAGCATGTTTGTTCAAACAACAGAGCGTTTTGAGGGCTTCTAATACAATTTCGTGATACTTCCCATTTCAATTAATAAAAAACTCCAAACATGCTCAAATATTTTTTGTTCATAATAAACTAGTAAATAATGTTGAAATACTCTGACAGTGCATTGAAGAGAGTTTTAAATAAATCCAATAATTTGCAGTAAGAAACAGGTAAGGTGCTCGATACAAGTAAACAATCGATAAAATATAAAAATAATTGCATGGTAGTTTATATAAATTTGTCTTATATTTATACATTAATTTGTCCTCCCTTTTAGTGTTAGTGGTGAACTCACCACTGGAGCCATGCCCACGTGTTATGGAACGCTCTGTATATTTTCTTTTCCAACGCTCGTAGGCGCATAGGAAACAGACAAATGCAACATCCACACTTGACACGTCGAACTATTCTACATGCAAATGCGTCAGTAGCAGCCGTAAGCGTCCATGGAATGTAATTTTGTATAATCACTCTAAGTGGCTAAGTGGATCTCCAGTGATACAATTGTATATTATGAAATCACTGTCAGAAGCGTCACACATTTCGTAGTGATACTTTCTGGAAGGAAACGTGGGTCTTATAAATCGATGTAAGATGCGTGATAATTTTCAACAACTGATATGTGTCTGTCTGTAAGTTGTTTATAAGGGGAAAAATCCAAAACAATATCTCCTCAAAGATGGAGATGCTGTCTTATCAACATTCAATCTGGAATGATCATAAATTCCCGCACGTCGACAATGGTTTCGAATGCCAACAAATAAATAAAAGAAACGAGTCAGAATTGTTTTCGTATCAAACGGGGGTGTGTTTCTCTCTCCCCGCAAGAAAAGCAGCTCTATCTGATTCAAACATTGGCGGTAAACACACTTATTATTGCCTTCGCGGTGAGCAACGATCAATCTGCGCTATATTTTGTCCCGAATTTCTCATCAATTCGATTTTAATCTTTAGGAGGGTTTTCTGATATTTATATTAATTTCTTATGACTTTGTGATTGTCATACATATATCGTCTGTTACCAAATTCGAATTCTTATAACATTAAAGAAATATAGAGAATATTTTTACAACTTACGCCAGTATAGACTAAAAAATTTAAAAATATGTGGTGTCCAACTATTAAACCACTTGAGGACTGTTGGACCCCTCCTTTATTAAAATTAGAAAAACCTCAATGAATTTCTTTTCAGTTTTACGTATTCCATATATCACTTAATCATACGATAACATTTCACATTTTCTTCTTCGAAAATGTCATACTGTACATTCAATTTATTGTTTCTTTGTTAACAATATCTGAACTCAAAACAAACTAAGCGAACTCATACATACATGTCAGCTTCCCAGGGGAGATCTTAAAAGGAGCAATTACACTCCCGTGTTTCTGTTTGAAATAGTTGAATCCTCGCGTATTTCAGTAGTTCATATGTGTCCATTGAAGCACTGGAGAACTTGGTCACTTGGGAATTGAATACTCGATTACTTGAACATTTGCATCCTTCCATATCTCATCAACCATTCACAAACACTCGTGCGACGTCTATAAAGACACAAAACGAGTCTAAACCCCAAAAAGATCGCTTTACAAAGACCCTGTAAATTATACTTCGAGCAAGAATCCCTGTGAATGAAGCTATAGCGTGCTGCTTCGATTGCTCGTAGAAACATTTTCGTGAACAGCACCGCGCAAATTCGTCGACTACATCGGTAGCTTCGCGGCGATGAAACAAAATGCAATTGCAAACGTAATTAAATTGGCTACCATGTAAAACGTACGATTTAATTCCAGATAATCTTTTGCTCTAGGACGCGTATCTCGATTGTGCGCGGATTACATGTGCCATGGCTCATTCCGCGGGTGGAGGACTTCATCACAAAAGTTACGACGTTATTCTAGCACGCATGTCATTGGATTTCAGCGTTATTGCTTCCCTTAACTGCGAACTGTATGATATACACCCATACGCGAAACCAATTCACCTTTATCGCCCGAGATAATAATTGTGGAATTCATATCAGAGTTAAACCACGTGAAATGAAGATTTAAATGACACAGAAGTAGTTTCCCTTCGTAAAAAGCGGCCAAATCGAATCTCCTCATTTCTGATCCGAATTAAACGGAGGACCATCTACGATTCGCGAATTTATTCGCCCATTAGTTATGCTTTCGCGTGGCGATGAAAATGCGTGTCGAGAGGATTTTCGTCGGGATAGATAGCACCGTGTAAAATGCTATGTGGATTGGGGAAGAGATTTGGCAAACAGATTAGAACAAATGGTAGTAGTTAAATTTGCATGGAATTGGAGTTTACGACTTAAACACGAATTTTATTATAAATATTTCATGTTTTCTAAATAAATATGTTTCGTCCCATATTTTTCTTCAATACTCATATTTTCTGTGGACACAATTATATTTATTGCCAACTTATAGATTTCATTGATACAACCTAGCCAAAGATGATAGATTAAATAGTACTATAAAAATGAACTTTCATTTAGCAATATAAATTATCAACAGTAAATTGCTTGTTTTCAAAATTGAGAATTATTTAGTACCAAAAATCGCGAAGAAATTTCCCCTTCAAACAGAAACATTTCCTCATTATAAAGAAAATAGTAGAACATGTCGTTGAAGTAGAATGATGAGATAAAATATAAATATGAAAAAAAAATAGAGAAAGAAATTTAATATAAGATAAACTATGTACAACACAAAGATATTACAATAACGAGCTATCTTTTTATCTATGACTGTACATTTCATGTTCAAAACTTTAGGTGACTTATGCATATCTTCATCTTTTACAACCTCAGAAACAGTACGTGAAGTCGCTACATCTCTAAAACACAAAGTTTGCCAAGCCATGTTTATTAAATCCTCTTCTTATGCACTTCCCTAGTGCAAAGTACACCTATAAATTTCATGTCACTATTTCAGAAACGTACTACACAGAAATATATGCATAATACAACAATCCTCTTCAAAGAATATCTCTTTTCACGTTTCTCGATCCTGATTCTACCTTCGTACTACCGTCCAGAACAATAAACCCTTTACAACAGTACTAAAGCAATCGGTAGACCAAGCGACGTGGTCGAATACAAATGTCCCATAAAAAGACAGAAGCATCCCTTATTTATTACCGATGCATGAATATTGAACGTGCGCCAGCGTGATGAGCCAATAACCTACTTATGCCATACATGATTCAAGCAGAGAGGCGCTCAATATTAGCCGCAATAAAAGCACGTTCTGTGTATGCTTCTGTCATTGCTGGTCGAAATCATTGTTCAGTGGAAATTCTCCAATACCGACTTTCGGGCTTTTTCACTGCTGGTAATTTATTATTAGGGGCGAAAAGCTACAGGATTTAGCGAAGCTTTTGTACACGCGCGCATTCCAGATGCGTTTTACTGTAAAACGGGCTGAAATATTTTATCAGAATGAAGAGAGCTCTGGGCGAGCTCGTGAGCCAATCATCCTCGAACTCGAAAATGTTGGGAAAACAAGCTACTCTACACCCAATCCATCGTGTTATATTTTTCAACGATCTTTCGTCGCGCTTTCAAGTCAAATATTATCGATACAAAGTGTTCGGTGACCGTTTGTACTTCCAACGATTATATCAATCGAGCAGGGGATTATGAAAATTAGGCTTTTCATGCGATCGGCTCGGTGAAATTGCGTGAACAAATTACTAACTGTCTGCAAAACGGTCGTCGACGAATCCACTATAATTGATCTCGCGCTAATAACGCGGTAAACGCCGAATTTTCCGATAATCGGATGAATGTGCAGCCAGTCGAGCGAAAGAACGGTATTGCAAGTTTCACCGCCATATAAAATCAAAACTCTCATTTAGTCAAATCGTTTGACGAATTGCTGAACAAAGTGTTAAATGGACTACGTAGTGCTCTGAAAAGGAGTATTTGTTGGACATAATCCAATTTTTCAACTCTAATATTTCGCGAACATATATGTGTACATACATTTCTTTTTAAATGTGTAAGGTAAGAGTATCAATTATTGTACAGTAGTTACTGATTACTGCCCCTTCCCCACTCTGAATTGTACAATTTTGATATACATAAATCAAGTACGCTTGATCCACTTTATTAAAAAGTTCGACATAGTTTGGGTAGTATGAGCAGTTCAACGAGATCAATTCAAAGTGCAGCCAGGTTTATGCTTTTTGCATATTTGATTAATGTCCAATATGATGCATCGTTCAATATCTCTGTATCATATGTTCCTGTTTGCCAATAATGTTAGTCATATGTATCAATTACATTAAAGTTCATCAAATTGATTACTTTGGAATTTTTCAGTGACGATAACAACTATCAGATGCATCGCTCGCAGAATACTGCAGCATTTTTCTGTCCAACATTATCTGTCACCTTTCAATTTCCAATCAGAAAAATAGACAGTGTCCATAACATCTCAATCCAATTCAGTGAAAATTATTAACTTCACAATAAATTTTATTCAAGTCGTAAACACGCTTTGTTTAAATTGAATCTAATTAAATTAAAACATGCAAACGTCCTATTTGGAGAGTTATCAAATTTTAGACACATTAGAAGAAAGTGAATGAATTTTAAGACCTCAAAATTAAAATTAAAATGACAATAGGAATTATTATAACATATATGACATAAAAAACCCTTTGGTCTACTTTAGAAATTTAGTAGCTTCTCATATTACATTATATAAATTTATTTCAGTAAATTACTGTTTATTTCTATAATAATATTTGTCTTAAAGCAATCAAAGATTTTTACAAAAAGGAATTCTATATAAGTCCGATAGTCATAGAAAATAATTACAAAATGCATAAGGAGAAGAGACCATGTTTAATCAACTAGTTACTGTAATAACAAATTATATCGCCTTAATAATATTTATCTTCTTTTGCCTGCCAGACATTCTTAATACTTTGCAAACGATGTCATCCGTAAATGAAGCCTGTAATAATATTAACAATTACCCTGTCAACTTGACTATCAAGTGGGAATGTTCCCTTGTAATGCTAAACTATCAAAACCTTAACAGGCGGGGTACAATTTATGTGTCACAAAAAAGTCGAGAAAAATGTCGTTTAGAATCGCCACAGAAGAAAGTAATTACAAAGTTCCCGTGATAGCAACGCGAATATTATGGAAGTTTTATCGACCACCTCAAATTTTTCGTTCTCGTTATAATGGAATTTTGAAGTAGATTAAGAATGCATAGTCAGACGTTGCTAGACGTACTATGCGCGTTGAACTACTAGTTCGCTATAAAGTGACTCCCAAATTACTCTTTCGACGAGATTCATCGGGGGAATTTCAGTGAGGCAAGAATGGAAATACCGCTTAAGAGAAACGAAAGAAATCTGCAAGCCTGATATGCGAAGCATAAACACAACTACAAGGCGGAAGTTCCATTGCACGACATAAATGTCCGTGTTTAACATTCTTTGCGCGTGCTAACGCGGTAGATTGAACTTCTTTTCCACGATTACGTGAAAAAAATTTATCCAAGAAGAACATGATAAACTGAAGAATAACTGTGTCTCCCCACTGTGGAAACGCTATCGTTATTCTACGAGATAAAGCACTCAGTTATTTCATGCACTATAAGCTACTTTTCTTGTACGTATAAATAAGATTAAAGAAATACAATGTGTTAAAAATTGATCTTCGTTATTCGGGTGGAGCTTTAAGGGTTTTTTATTCCATTTTTGAAATTTAATTCCCAAATTATTGCAGTGAAATTTTTCGTAACTTCATACATTCATTTTATGTACGTTCTTACTAAAAAAATATCAGGATTATCATTTTTAAAGAATTTTACCTCTGAAATGTAAATTATCAATATTGATAATTTATCATCCTATTGTGAGGAAATGTATATTTAATGTGTCTCTAGCTGCATGGTGCTGCTTGTAGGATGTACATTCATTGTGTTTTATTCTGAAATCTCCAGACAGTTTCTAAAAATTCTATGAAATTCTAGACAGAATGCCTATTGGATGTACAATTTGAGCAACAATAAACAATTGTATTAATATATTCTATAAATTATAAATAATACCGTACTTATTATCTGAAATACTGATTTTAAGTAAAAATACTTTGCCATATAAAATACCTGAATAAAAATTAGCAAGTGCTTGCGAATTGTTGGGTATATGAATATTTTTCTTAATTTAATCGTACATCAAGCAGTAAATACGATCTTCGTCAGCCGATAGTTTTGCAAAGATTATTTCGAACTTATATCGATAAGTTCGTACTTCCTTTTGTCTCCCCAGCGTCCGCGCAGACTAAACTAATTATATGCTTATCGTTAACAGCACAGGTCTCAAAGTTCTCACCGCAGGAACTTCGCCGTACGACAAGGCTCAACACTGCCGCGTTACAAACATACCTAGCGTAATTATTCATGGTCTTTACGATAATCTTCAGTCAATGATCTTAGTTTAATATGGGCGCCAACAATGTCTAAAGTTCTCTAAAGTTAAATGGGTTGCAACGTGATCTATTGAGACTGAAGTACCTCAACTTAAAGACGCAAATGTCTACCGTGGGGTACATTTATTCCTTAAATGTTTAAAGAAAATAAAGCAAAAGGACTTGAGTGAAGTTTTGTTGCACTCTGTGTAGTAATAAAAAAAATTGTTGCACGTAATGATAAAGTTGTAATAAAAAAGTTAAAAGCAAACTACTGAAATATAGAGTCACTATATAGAGTCATTTATTATATCTTAACACTTTTCTATGAAACATCTTCTCTTTTTATTACGTTAGATTAGAGGTGCTGACAATTTTGCTTGAATAGCTAGTATTGTTTTTTTATAGCTCTATGTATATCTTGAATCTACATCTGGAATATCTATATCATCTGTATAAGTGAAGATATCTACACGTATAATATTCTACATAGTATTATATTCATTATATATTGAAATTATTTAGAGCATCAGAATTTTATTTATTATTGTAGCTTGTACCTCTTGCTTGAGCCTCTGATGTTACCAAATTAGATTACTATTATTTACGACCCATGGCTAGCGAATTAGGACCGTTTGAAATTTCCAACTTAATGAAACATTCTCCTTCATAGAAAAAACGATCTCCATTCTTCATTTTTTAGGATCCAACGCTGAGATAACAATATAAACCTTGCTAAGCTTACGATATAAGTCTATAATATTTCCATTCATTTCACAGTAATCAACAAGAGAATTAGAGTGAGACTGATTAAAGCGATTCAAATGTCAGTTTAGCTATTTATGGCATTTCGGGTAACTAATGATTAGCAAGGGTTAAATGCATCAAAGGCAGGCATTAATCATCTAATAGCCGTACACACATGATCATTTCCGCATTCAGTAACAATTCAGGCAGCCAGAATCAATTTACGAATTTACCATCCATGGCACAGTGTTGTAACTAAAAACCTACGATTTCAGCATGTGGTCTTAATCTCAAATCAAGCCTATATACAAGTTGATTTCAAGAACGAATTCTCCGCTACAAAATTCATCAACAAGCCACAAGCCTATAGTAACACAACGCAGTATTCAATTGCTCTGTATAGCACACACAGTTTCCACTGAAAATATGCACACTGCATATTTTTCAGGATTACCAGCTCTTCAATTGTCACTGTTCTACCCTTACAGCAACCAGTGCTATTTATGCATTTAGAATAACTAAATAATTGCGCAACGGAAAAGCAGTTCTACTGTTCATCAAATCACGCTCCTCCATTCGAAAACGAACAACAGTGAAGGCGATCGAAATCTGCCAAAGCTTCAAGCGTTTCGTCAAACATTCGACCAACGTTACGCAGTAAATCACGCGTGGAGTAGCGATGAGTAGGCGGGACAGTTCGCGTTATGGTCGTCCAGTTATTAAACCCGACCTAATGGCTCAAATGCGTGCGCTGACAGATTAAAAGGCTGCTCATCCCAAGGGTCGGACGGAAGGTAAACGAAGCTGAGGAGGCGCAAGGAGGAAAAAAGGCGGCGTGCAACAGCACCACCATCAATCTTACCTGCGTCGCTGTGTAGGGGGAGTTCCTGCCGGGGAATCCTCGAAAGAAGTCGTCGGCGTCTCGTGTGGCGATAGTCGTCACGTTTAGAAGCAGGGTGCCTTCCGTGGTGGTTATGTCCTGCCCCTCCATACGACCCTAGTCGGCAGTCCGGAGCATCCGAAGCGCCCCCCTTGTCGACGGCTACGTCATGCTCCTTCTCTCCTCTCGACTATGGGATTCCAGGGAGGTTCAGCCTGTACATGGGAATCTTCGCTCGATTCCTCGACCCACCGCTGACCTCAGCCGCTCATCGTTGCCCTTTGCTGGATACTCTCGCTCCTTTCCTGAAATAATATTCGATTCGTCATGTCACTGTGAACAGCTGAGGAAAAGGTTTTCTCGGTTCTGTCTTTAGGGGGAGATTGCATGGCCCCTTAACTGGTATTATGAGGTCACGGTGTTTGTACCTCACCTTTAACCCTCATCCACACCTCGTGTCGATTTAATGTTATTTTTAAGTTGTATAATATATTAATATGCTGTTTATAGAGACTTTGTGACTTTTATCTTTTTTTTAAGGTAAAATTTATAAATATAGTATTTTAAAGGGAAAAATGTACAATGAAAAAATATAATGGTGTTTGTTATAAAATGGGCCTTGGTGTCCATTTGGCATGATTTTAACGAAATGGATAAGACGTGTTACGTCTTTTTTTATTGAAGAAAATTATACACGATACAAAAACCCCAAGTTTAATACTTGGAAAGGAGTTTGAATATATGTGAGATGTGTTCGAATACGTAACAAATATGTAAAAATTTGGACTTTCTTCAACATCCTTATTTGGTCTACTATTTATCTTAGACTACAATTTTCTTGTCATCCAAAAATTGGGAAAGGTTAATGTTCACTTTGAACAAATTTTACGTAGAAGCTGACATTACTGAGAATTCATAGGAACACACTATATCTCTAATGTAAAAATTAATTATTTAGTCCTCTGCTGTAGTTACACAAGAAGAAGGAAAGTTGTTTCACTAAACAAACCAAAAAAAAGAAAACAGTTTAATGCTAAAAGCTTTGGAGAAAGAAAATTGCAAAGACTTGGACCGTGAGGTTGTCGAGAGCGTTCAACGATCCCATTCTTATAGATACAAAATTCATGACATAACTGTCCTGACACGTCATAAATTTCAAGGAAACAGTAGGGTTAAAAGTTTAGTCTCATGATTTATGGAAAGGGTCACTATAAATGAGGTGTCGTGGACTAAAGCTCAATATAAGTTGATTAATGCAGGAAGGGCCGACACTGTACAAGAATCTTATATTGCTGTGCGCCATGTTAGCAAACCCGATATGGCTCATCTTTTGAAGGGCATGCCTGAGGAACATTTTGGGTAAGTACTTTTAAAAGCACTTTACGTGAACCTTTCTAAAATATGGGTTCAATTTTTTTAAATAATTCTACTGATATTCCTATACGTTCCTAAGACTCTTATATCTTTGACGTAATTTTGATTGTAACTCGCAAATTTAGATTTCCTTTCACGTTATGTCTCATCTATCTACATTTAGATTTATACCTATCTACCAAAATAATTGCATCAGTATTTTTACAGCATCGATCGCGTTTGGTAGACTTCCTTAAGAGAACAAGACTCGAAGAAGAGTAGATGCAATTAATTTGTCTCAAGTTTAGGTAATTAAAACCCTAATTGCTTTATCGCCGGCATTATTACGACGCTTCCAACTAGGAAGATCGTTGCACGAATTAAAATCTAAATTAAGGGGAAAACGTGAGAGTAATAAATCATATGATCGTATTGAGCTGAGCTCCCGTTTCACCGTTCGGATTATTCGAATTCCTGAAATTGCATAGTGGTACGCGCTGTCTCTATAACGGAAACCAGGAATACTCGGGCTGTTCAAGGAAGTGTGGCTCCTACAGACATTTCGTGGATGAAAAATATTCGACAATGGAATGCCACTTATAATCATGCTGTATGAACTTACTACATTGGCTCTGCTGTCCTGCTTTAATTAATGTGCACGAAAATTTGTGTGGCATTATAATATTAAGGGAGCAAGTAAATTCAATTTTGTATGTGGAAAATACTAATTTAAGTTTCTTGTAGAAATAGGAAAATATAATTGAGAAGTTCAGTTAATTAATTCTGTAATTACAATTGTAAAATAGAATAAATGCGTTATCGACTGTAAAAGCATAACTAAGTTTCATAATCTTTATCCTAGAATATAAAGGTACTAATATACAAGATGTTCAGCAATAAAGTAAAGTAAGATAAAAATCAAGCAGGACAAAATTGAAATTGAGACTTCGTATCAGAGTTATTAGTTATTAGAGGCATACAGTAAAACCTTCATTTATCCGAATACAAAATTGACAACTTTTGTAATACCCAAAGATCCCATACCTATCTGGCTGCTAAATTAGACAGATTATTCAATCTAAATGATTCTGTAGAATTACATCCTTTTTGGGTCTTAAACTTTTGAAGCACTTTTTTAAATGCCTCTAATGTTTCGACATGACAGGGCACATCTTTATCACTACTTTCGTTCGCTATTTTAGCGCAAGAAAATATATGCAAGTACACTGTATATATATAATATGATAAATATAAGAGAGTAAGTGAAAGTAAGTGATATGACGAATATAAAAAGCCAAATATGTATATTGTAATTTCTACATTTTCGTAGGATAAAAAGGCAAGATTTGGAAAGTAGGACGTGTGAATATTAAGGTATTCGGATGAAGGAGTACCGATGTGGAATGTTCTACGGAACCTAGAATGCATATAAAACGTCTTCGACTCTACGTTCCGCGACTTATTCTACTGCCGGCATACATTAGTCAGGTCAAACGCAGGGGTGCCAATAGAATAAGGATCGGCAAACTACGACCCAGCGTTTGGTTTTGATTGGCCCATAAGTTGAGAGAAATTTTTGTGTTAAATTATTCTAAAAGAAAAGGACTGCATTTATCACATTTATAAACAGATATTAATAATACCTACACTTGTAAATATACTTCAATCGTATCGATGAAGAATTTGTGGAAACACTTTCTATTTTTTGAGTACTCACATACACAGTAATCTCAATCTTAAATTTAAAGTCTCAAAATTAAATATATTTAATATCTCGTCTTAGACAGTTTTGTCATCTTTCACTTTCATCATAACATATAGAATTACCCTATAAAATTTCTGGCATCTGTTGTCGTACACCCTCTATAGGAAACTGATATTATACTAATATTCCAAGTGATATATTTCCAATAAAAACGACTAACCACGATAAAGTTTGCAATATTGTACCGTAAAAATAAAACTGAGAAGACAGTTGTCAATTTTACTAATGCTGTGGTAGAAGAACATATAGATTTTAAGACAATTCGATTACTTTAATAATCGAATGATACAATTTAGTGATAAAACACTTTGAGATACTTTTTTTGATCCAGTAAATAGAATAGAATAGTCTTACTAACGACAACTACACTACAGTGCATAAGTATTATACTTGGACACTTCTATATTATAGGAAATGCATAAAGTACTCTCCAATTAAAATTCTCTACTATAGTTTCAACTACAGATCCTATTTCAGAGGATCATTGTATATGGTTTGCAAATACTGATGAAAATAACATTTGATATCAGTTACTACAAATAAAAAAATGTATTTCCATTCTTCCTTGATATAGCTTTTTTCATGTTTTATAAGTTCCTGGTCGGGTATAAGGATCAGAGAATTTAATGGAAGTGTTATTGCTTCCTTGGAATTGGAGTCTGCTTTTTCGTTCTCGGTTATTCCTTGGTATGAAGGTATCCAGGTAATAGTAATATTTTTGTTTATGTTGGAGAATTCGAGGCATGTTAATAATATGTTTCCTATTATTTCGTTTTTTGTCTTGAATTGCACTCAGAATTTGTATAGATAACATGATCTTGGAAGTTATTTTCTTTAATGCGTTTTAGAGCATCATTAATTGTGTAAGCTTCACCGAAGGAAATAGACATTTGATTTGGTAGGTGTTTAATTATCTTGTCATCTGTGATTATAGCATATTCTACTCCTTGATCAGATTTTGAAGCTTCTGTGTATATTTTGTTGTGGTGTATGTACTTGTTAGTTTCTAAGAATCTGGTTTCGTGTTCAAAATTGCGTCTGTGGCTTTTTTAGTTTCTGCTACTTCTATATTGATTACAGGAGCTTTTACGATCCATGGGGCTATTTTTTCCTGTTGGAGTTTTATAGTAGGCTTTTCTTCAATTAAAGATGAGGATGGATAATTGTTGAGTCTGATACCAAGTGGAGATGACAATAAAAAAGAAGTATATTTCGCGTATTTCCATAATCTGAAAGTACCCAAATTCCTATACACCGTAATGTACTTCATGCTACGATAACATAGAATAACTACTTCAGACCTATTCAAATACAATTCCGTTTATCGATACTGTACAAGTGCCTTTACACTGATAAACACTCTATAATCGTGCTATATCCTTTTAAACCCGTTATCAATTGAGTTAAAGAACGGTGCTATGTTCAACATTGGCGCATCACCTAATCGAGCTCTAAGTCGACTTATAGCCCAAGAGGTTAGAGGCTCTCACCGGATCACTGGTGTTACAGTACATTGGTCTCATTAATTCCAGAACATCCTGATAGCAGAGTTCGATCGTGGCCCCATCAGTCGCAATTTACCCTCAAGTTTATCCTTCAATGTAGGAGATCAACTAGTAGACTTCATAATGGAATTTCGAATCCCATTTCCATCAAAAGGGAGCAAAAAGATATTTATATTACTGAATCAAGATAAAATTTAAATAACAAGAGAATATGTCATTGTCTTTGCTTCTCTGGGTAAAGAAATTGCCTCTACTTAAGAAACTTATGAGCTTCACCCAGTCAGATACTAAATTTTGTTATACATAAAACGCTTTTAGGTGTAATAAGGTGGATCTGGATAAGTATAGTCTTCACTATTATGACTTTTTAGTAGCAACGTATAAGATAAGACGATAAGAAGAAAGTATGACTACATGCTTTTGTTAGTATTGTTACAAAAAAAATTGAAGGAAAATGAAGTAATAATCTTAGGAAATAGTCAAGATCATCATAACTAATAGTGTATGTTGTACGAAGTACTTATGTAGTTTCTCCTAGCCTGGAAGTAATTCCTTATAAACATTTCCTTTTACGCCATTATAAGTTATAGTGGTTACAATTTATAACAGAGGAATCTGCCTTCTATCGATTTGCGATTAGTATGTCATGATTGAATGAGAATTTAATAACATTCGGCCAATAATTGCATCGCGGGCATTGTTATGCCCCAATACGGTACATAATCTTTTTTGTTTAAAGCTACATTATGTATATTAAAGCAAGAAATATCACATAAGGAGGACTGACGTAAAGACGATATCGCTGTAGTAAAGGGAAGTGTGGCTGTCACTCAAAAATACCAGGATCGATCAATGCTACTAAAAATGTTGGTATAAGTGACACTTCTAAAATTCATGAATGAATAAAATACATAAATTCTTTTTTTTCCAATGACGGTGGTACAATGCAGTCATCTGAAAATCTTATTTTCATCACGATTATGGAGAAAGAAAATTCTGTGTTACACTTGAATTTTAAAATGGTTATATGCACTTTTTTAAGGTGACTTACGAATTTGTTCATAATGAATTACAATAGGACCCCTGTAAATCGACTTCAGATTAAACTCGACATCAGTGCCATATCGATATCGATTTTTCTCAATTTCGTTAATTTATCATTAAATCATGGTTCACATAATACTCTCACTACCAATATAGGTTTCCTTATAAATACATGAATTGAAATTGTAAACATGTTTTATATTTTGTACTAAGTAAGATGTCACAATATGATATATGTATATTAAAAAAAAATACACTATAATAGTTTCCAAAACTACTAAATATTTATGATATAAATTGCCAAATAGGCTCAATTATAATTCCGTAATGATAGAAAACAAGTATCTAGGTTTCATTGTATTAAAAAGGCTTACTTAACACTCATTTACGTAGTCTCTTTGATGTTCAAGTTTCAATCTCTACCACTAACTGAACAGAAAGTATTAAACTGCAGGTACAACAGTATTAACCTTCTCTTTACGAGAATATTAATAATATCGATCAAAGCCATCGCGCCAGTGCTTCTAAGGAGTATACTGTTTGCTGCAAGCTCAAAGCTATTGTACGGAAGTATTAATAAAACTCGTCTGCCCATGCTGGAATTTTAACTGAAACAAGATTAAGCGGTAGATACTCTTAATGCTTTATAATCGCTCCGTGTGTTGAAGCCATAATTGGCTGCTGAAACAACGGCTCATCATTGAATCGCTGGCTTTGCATTCCAAATTAGATTCCAACAATAGATCGACCGTGAAACGCGAAATCTCTTGGGGAATCGTGTTAATTGATCGCGCGATGCCAGAAATAATGTCTACAATATGTCGTTCAGTAGTCAGTAATACTAACAATCTGGTCTAAGTGTGTTTATAATTTATTTTTTATCTATTTGAGGCTTTTTTGAGTCTTTTTTATGTTGAAATAGGTTGTCTGTTATATAGAAGGAATAATAGCTAGAATTTGTTAGTGTTCCTATTAAGATTGTAAAAACTGTTTAGTTCTTCGTAAATTCGAAATAAATTAATTAGTAAGTAATTAGTAAGTACACATTTACGAAACTGAATGCTAATTTGAAAATATCAAGCCAAAAAGACAAGTATACATAATACAGTATCGTAATATTATACATGGGTGCACATAGAACACTATGTTACTGAGACTGAGAATAAAAATTTACTCTGACACTCTCTCTTAAACAACAATTTCGTGCACCTACGGCCATCGTCGTTTATAGGTACAATTTTCACCCTAGATTATAGTTACCTACGTCTAATATCTACGCCACATTTTTTGTCCTTAGTATAAGCGACTTCTAATTTAAAAATTTTCAAATATTTGAATAGACAAAGATTTTCTAATATTTTCTAATATTAAAATACATCAATATCTAAGTATTCAAATTTTCAAAGATCATTCACTTGCTTCGACTTTCGAATTTTAATTTGAAACAGAACTGTCCTTAAAAGTTATAACTTTAATAAGACACCTGTATGTATAAATCAAATCAGGAAGTAAAACGTATAAAAATTAAAATAATAAAAATATTTTTACTATTCTTTTCTCAAGAACGTTTCATTTAGACATTGTCAGAGATAAATTACTTAAGATTGACTAATTAAGCAAATCTTCAAACTTTCCCTTGAACTCCTGAGAAAAGTACTTACAGTTGAGAAAAGCTTTCATCAAAATGTCGATAAATAACAAAGATCAATAGAATTCGAAAATATATGGGACACAAATAACGCCAATCGGGTGGAACGTTCCTGTTCTACTTAATCCAAAGTTTCCACTGCTTCACGATTCAAGTGGCTCGCGTGTGAACCTGGTATTAACATTAGTGTGAGCGGGATCCATAAATATATCAAAACAAATTTTCTCGGCATATCATGCACCAACGCACAATATCACGATTCGTTACTATTCGAGGGGCGAGATCATCTATTCCAGATCAGCTGCTTCTTCAGCTATCATTTGGGTATGGGCTGAGAGAGAAACCGATAGAAACGAGAATTCGATAGGGCATACTTGGAGAAAATGTACAGTGCATGTACGTGATACTGGATACGAACGAGATTTCGATTAGTGATACTCGGAGATAACGATTACTTAAATCGATCATAGCTTGTGGAGGATTAAATTCAGGTTTGATGCTTTGGCAGAAGCTGCTTAAGAGTTTATAAAAGCGAGCAATGTAAAATATAGATAAGAAAATTCAGTGTTTGAAATTTTTCCTGGATATGTTTCACTAACCATAAAAAACTTATTCTTTTAAATGCAAATTCTATGTCTACAATTTTTATATAATTTTGAAGAAATAATAGTAAAGACAAATGCTTACTGTTAAAATAAGGTGATGGCAATAATTTTCCCTGTTAGATATATAAAAAAATAACCGAAATCCTAACATTTGAGGGCTCATCACTAATTATCACCTTCCATCACATCCATTACATCTCGACTCTGCGAATGCACTACACACGTCGCCCTACAAATTGCAAAACTCATTTCGAATTCATTTCGAATGCGTGCAAATATCAAACGAGCTTTTAGTTTGAATTACTGTGAACTAACCTGTACAAGAACATCTCCTCAGCGAGCTTCTGCTGTTAGTTACTGCCGGGTCTAGCATATATGACTAAACTTCCGGCGAACTTCTAGAGCGATACACTCCAAGTTAACGCTTACAAGAAGATTTCAAGCGACCTAATGCTACGAAGTTTAAGGAAAAATCGTTTGGAAGCGCGATGCTACGAGCTGACTACGAGAATTCATTCTTCGAATCACCTTGAGATTGCTAAGTCAAGATTAACCATTCGAGAAGCTGAGCTTCGAGAATATCAGTCAAAGAACTTCGAACAGAAAATGCCAACTGAGAATGAAGTCTGTTGGTTTATTAAGAATAATAGGAGGACTTCTTCCTAATTTGAGCCCATTTGGAATAGATAGTTAGGTCTTGAGAATTGTTGGTGAAGTTGATTATCGAGTAAGATATACAGGGTGTTTAAACGACAGGTGTCAGAAACTTTAAAGAGTGATTCTACAAGGTAAGATAAAACGAAAATGAAGACAAGAACTTTAGAGACTTGAAGATTTGAAAATTTTAGGACTGTAGTTCAAAGAAATTGTAACTCTGACAGGATTCTTATATTCTCCATAGAACTCTTATAAAAATAGTAAGAGTGTCATAAATGCTACTTCACAATGCACTACAAAGAAAAATATATCAGTTCATGTAATTTTTAAAATTTAATATTATTAAATCAACTATCCAAGCGACCCACTTCAAATACTTTATGCAGCCATCTAAAAACATCTCCCCTTTTTGCTCACGAAGGAACAAATTTAACTCCCAAATGCCTGCATCTGAAAAAATGGATCTATTCTATAAATGCAACTAAGCTCTTCGGAATGGAGGGAACCGAAACTTTTTGTTCGCGAAGGAACAAATTTAACTCCCAAATGCCTGCGCCCGCGAAAAAGGACCTGCTCTGTAAATGCAACTAAGCTCTTCGAAATGGAGGGAACTGAAAGTTCATCATTTCTTGCCCCGATCGACAGACGCCTCTATTCCCCGGTTAATTTACATCGATGCACGACAGAACTTTCCCAGCGCCCGAGGTGGTGCCCACCGCAAAAACAGATGGCAACTGCTGCAATTCCGTCAAATGAAACACGGTTAAAAGCGTCCAGGCGATTTACGAAAGGCGCGAATAGAAGAGCCTCGAAACCGTCTCGGTTGTTCCGTTCCTTTATTTTCTACAGCTGGCAGATTACTTCGGCGATATTCGGGCCGATCGATGGAAATGCACGCGAAAGCTGCATTACGTGCCACCATTGAAATAAGAGGAACTCGTGTTACAGCGACACGCTAAGCAGTTCTAACTAACGTTGAACCTTTCCTAGTATACGTCCGCTCCAACTGAACCCCGAGAAAGTTCGGTTACCCTGGCCGCCTCCGGATGGGATTAGATCGAGAGATTGCTGTTTATAACTTACTTTTAAAAGGGCTAACCGGACGTCGGGGAAGAGCCTCAGAGATAGTGAATGATAGTTATCTATGGTGTGGTAGCGAACATCTCGAGGAAACGCTGTTTTTCTGAGCGTATAGAGTGTTCCAAGAAATAAGCGATAAGTATTCACAACGTTCTTTCGAAGACTCTAGAAATCAAGAAGAGTACAGTAGAATTTCGCTTAACTGGATCACAATTATTCTAAAACTGTTTTTATTCTAGATTAATATTATGGGATCTTATAATAGGAGTAAAATGGAAGACTTGAACTATGATTTATTATTACTCTATTGGATATAATAAAACTAGGCGTTAAAAGAGTGCTTTGAATTTAACTGTCGCATTAAACTGGTAAATCGATGTCATATTGTATGAGGTAAGGTATCTATTTTATATCAGCTAACACATTATGTGGCTACTCGTAATGATTCATAAAATAAATGTTACTTGCTGTTAATGAACTGAAGAAGTAGCTGGCTGTATAGAATAATAAGACTGCATTATATGTTTGAACAGTCATTCATTTAACAGGTTGTCCTATTTTGTTATTTTTTAGTAGAGCGGAAAAACAAATGTGATGACACATTTTTTAACATTGTACTTGAAGTATTTGTACTATTAAATCTTCCAAGAACCTTCTAATCCAAAAAATTTCTACTTGCTAAATTAGTTAATGTTTTCATAATATTAAACTAATTAGAAAAAATATACAGGGTGAGTCATGCAGCTGTATTACCTGAATCTTCTTGTAAATTATTTATTGCATAAAAAAGTGTTTCAAACTGAAGTTGTTTAGTATCCAGAGTATGTTTGTTCAGTATATGTAGTTCTCTCTATACCAAATAACTTTTGTTTGAAATATTTTTTCATGCAACAAATAGTCTACAAGAAAATTTAAATGATACATTTGCGTGACTCACCCTGTATAATACATTTACCTACAATTTATAATACAATCACGAATAAATACAATTCTAATAGTTTATCAATTCTTGAATTAATTAATATATTTTCGGATAAGCAATACTATGTATCCTTACTCTACAGAATGTGATAAAGTACATTCAGTAGAATTTATATTATGAGAAACTTGTAATTCCAAGAGTACTTATAGAATTAATTAACATTTAATACCTTTTTAGATCAGGTAAATTTCTGATAATAAAGAACACTTGCAGTACATTACTAAACATATGCTGATAATTCCAAGAATGAACAAGAGACATAAAAGTGATGAAAGAAAGTTCCTATACTGTAACAAGCAGTACAGTGCTCCAGTAATTCATAAAACTTCAAAGAAGTACTTAAAATGGATTATAAAAGTGTTTAAAATTAGATCGTATATGAGATATGAACACATTACATTACACAGGGAATGTGTAGCTGAGTGAGCGAGTTTGTAACGAGAATTAATAAAATACAAAACTGCTTATAACTCGAAGGAAATTTCAAGTAGGACAAGCGTTTATATAAACTTTTTCCATTATATTTGTATTTCAATGTACCCTTGACGTTATTTCCACATGTTATGAATCACTTCATATATTTTTTCACTTGTTTTCAAATTTGTACTAAATGCGAAGCTGCTATAAATCGAGTAAAAGAAAACAATTTTAATGCAATTTACTTTCATAATACAAATCGTAGCTAAATGTTACTATGTTATCAGACATAGTCAGATAAATACTATCCAATGCTTCAACTTCAACACAAATTACACAAGCATATATTATATTCGAATATTCACGAGTACGAATGAACTGAACTCTCCAATATTTAATATACACCAAGCTTCTTGTGCAAATTCGTTTGCATACCATCCCTATTATAAATTTTTTTATAACTGCTTTTAAAAAGGGACGTCAGAATATTACGTACAAAATATTAAAGGACTGCCACTTAATATAATTTTAAACACCACCCCCTACTAACTTCATCTTAAACAATGTTTATCGACCTGACTATGCACCGAATATAAACTGAAATTTTCCAGTACATGCATATGCATTTTCCAACAACGAAGTTACACCACCTTGCTTGTAATTAAACCATTTTTACACGACAGATATTTTAAGAACCGTCGTATTATAAATACAAGCTTACATATCTGAAAGTTACACACTTGCAGCCTTCTACTATAAAAAAATATTTTTTCATATAATTTCAGAGCCACAAAAAAATTACTAATTGAAGTAATTAACACGATCTTGAAGTGATCACAATCTCGCAAATATAAAAGACAACCATCGATCTATTTTGATTCGATGCATTAATTACTACTATATTATTAGCTCTGAAAATTTTTCATGCATTATAAATCATGTTACGTCAATTTTACTTCGATCAACATGTTATTAAGAATAACATAATGGCGCTGAAAAGTAATGCATCACCGTATTTACAATGT
Source organism: Calliopsis andreniformis (assembly GCF_051401765.1). NCBI lineage: Eukaryota > Metazoa > Arthropoda > Insecta > Hymenoptera > Andrenidae > Calliopsis > Calliopsis andreniformis. The sequence continues at coordinate 11,193,588 of NC_135064.1, read as the reverse complement.
TTATTCTGAAAAATGCAGGTGCACACCATAAATACATTTTTAAAATGCAGTTTTAAAAGCTGCAGATAAAAGGGCAACTCCCGTGTGACGGTTCGCAGTGTATCACTCCGTATAAAATTTCGCGGCAGAAACTCGTTGCTGGTGTCATGTACCTATCCCACTTCACAACGGGTCTTAACTCAACAACAAGATTAATTATTTTGTATTCCTCCGTGTTTCCCTTTCTGCATTTTTTCTGTGCCCCATATATTTTCATCAGAGCTCAGTTCCGTAAAATATCGTTTCACAGTGTACGCACGAGGAATGAGTAATGGTTGTTGGCGCTTATTCATTTTCGTGTGCGGTGCAACCGCAACGTTTGTCGTCTGTTAAACGTTTTATATAAATATATCATATTTTTTAAGCCACTAAAGACCGTATTTGTAAATCATGGGGAGGGACGCGCGCGGTCAATGCGCTCGAACGATCGAAACATGTCACCGACATTTTTCGATGAAAAAGATTCTCGCCAGAGTTCACGTTCGATAGAATTTTATGGCTCACTGTAAGCAAAGTCGAGTAAGTATTAGTACTGTGTACTATAAAATAATTTAGAGATTTTTCTGTCATTTTCTGCAAAGTAGCAACCTATAGTCATGGTCATTTTTAAAAATTTTCTTTTTTTTTTTCATTTTATTATAAGCCCTCAAAGTCTTGAACCCTTCTTTTTCAACACCCTGTATCCTTTTGTCGCGGAGTGTACTTCTCTATTAGACTTGTCTGTCACGCGACAGTCACTCATCCCTTCTACTCACGGTTGTCTCTAAATAGTACAAGCTGGAATACGCGATATAGCAACATCGTATCAGTTCGATAAAGTTGCTTCTGTATATGGTTTTCGTAAATTATTTAAAGATATTTGAGCAAAACGAAAATTTACTATCGATAATGTTTTCAAATTTTTTCGTGAATCTGAAAGCTTGAAAAGACATTTCAAGACAAATAATGTAACACGTTCACATTAGTCATATTTCCCCGAATCATTTGCATTCAAGCCATTTGAATTCAAGTAACTTGACTAATCTGAATATGTGTATACAGAATAGAAACATGAAGGGATACTTCAAGTCACTTAAAACGACACGTTCACATTGGTTCAATTACCCCCAAATCACTTGCATTCAAACTCGAATTCAAGTAACTTGACTAATCTGAACCAGACTTAAGCAACGCAAAAAGAACAGCAAAAATGAAGTTATCACTTCTTACAGTCTGCTCCCAATGTAAAAGCTATTGCAATCCAATCCAAATAAGACAAAATGACTTCACCTAGAACAGTGTATGGGAACTACTCAAAGGCTAGGTCCTGCGTGGATGATAAAACGCGGATACGCGAGAGTTGCCCTAGGTCCCGAGGGCTATAAAGAACGCTTTATGAGGTTTCGAAATGAATAGTGCCGAGTTTAATTCGTCGCTGTTTCACGGTTCTCGTTACTTTGACCACGATTCACCTTGGACGTGAGCTTACTTTCAAACGAAAGGTAATTCTTGAAAACGCTCACATGCTCCCTCCTCTGGCTTCCAGGAGCACGTGGCACGTACGGTCGACGATCATGAGAAGCGATCTCGTGTCTGGCTTCGGGGAGCACTTAGCTTTTAATGTATCTGCGGCTGGTGGGCGTGCTGTTTGGAGAATTGAACCGGGAAACAGGTTTCGGTCAGGTTCGCGACATGTTATATATGGTAAACAGACTGAAGAGGCTTTCAAGGAAGTACGACGAGGGTTGCGAAGAAAAGGGTCAGGTTGTAACAGGGCTAACGTTGAATCATCGGAATTGACTGGCGGGTGAGATGTTCCTTGTGTACTCGTGATTTCTGTAGCCTGCGAGGGAATCGCTTGATCTTGGCTTATCGTTGAGTTGTCTATAGGGTGGGCTAAATTCACTTTTTCGTTTTCAGAAATTGGATATTTTGATTTTAATCTTTCTTCGCGATTTTGTCTTTGCAAAGAATAGAACTTAACTGAACAAGCATGTTTTGGCTTGTGTCACTTTTGAGATACAATATATGTCGGTAGTCAGATTTCAGTTATCTAAATGATGGATTCTATACTCTCTTAGGGTTTGATTCGTATTTGATGAACATGAAATTTTCAATAAAAGTAATTTCATCCACAGAATGAATTACTAAATCCAAGAATACTCTGAGATCTAGTTAGTTGAAAAGAGACTTAACTGGTTGTTTCGTTAGACTCGACGACTTAACTGTCACACCTTAAAGTAAAGAATTCCCTAAAGAATTCACCTCCCCTCTCCCAACCCTGTAACATTGTTCTAATAGTATAATCAAATTAGTGAATTAAAATCAAGCTTTCAGAAGCCAAGCTAGATGAACGTGATTTTTATACAATTTTTATCTTATCACTCAAGCAAGTGATTAGTGATCAACTCTTCAAAAATGCAAAAAACTTCTATCCATTTGCAGTAACTAGAAAACCCAGGTCAGATGCAGCAGTGGCAGTAGTATAAGACGTTATATCAGACACTATGTATATCCTTAAAAATATTTTTCATTTTCGTCTTACTATCACATTTAGAGTAACCTCTTAAATTTCCTTCCAGCACTATCAGAACACCCTGTACTAACGTGCAAAATCACTGTTTAAGCTTTCTGACACCTGTTGTCGAACACCCTGTATACCTATGTATTTGCATACCTTTAGTTAAATTCTAAAATACATTATTTACAACATCGTCAGTCTATTCTACTTTCTTTTTATTTTGTTCCGTCTGGTCATTCCAAATTCAGAATACAGATCAGGCAAGTGTCACGAGCATAGGTAGAATCATAAATGGACGTTTCACGAATTGATTCGAATCATATGGATAGTTAACGGTGTCGTGGCTCGAGGGAACCGCTACAGGCAGGAAAATTACGGCCAGTTGAAACGAAGGGGTGAATTGCGAATTCCCAGAACTTAACGACGGTCAAATCGAAGTTCACTCTCTGTATGATAGGAGCGACCGTTATCGCGGCGGCACGACAAAGAAAATGACGAAGCCGCGTTTCGTGTGCGATTCGTGGTCACGATCGAGCCTTCCGTGACTTGGCCACGTTAATTAGCGCTTTACTAACCTTAAGAGTTCGAGCTTCGTTGGAATTGCTGCCCGCTAGGTTTCCATAGTATAAACTTCGTACGACACCTTGAACGAACAACCTGTGAATACGATCATAACGATTCCATTCGCGAAGCAAGTTCCGTGTAACAGATGGGACGATAGGTCGATGTGGCTGACGTCTTCTGATAGTCAGAATGAGGGTAGTTAGAGGATGCAAGATTGAATCATAGTTACGAATTAAACCAATTATAGAATGTCTGAGTCCACAAAATGCGAGTCGAAGAAAATGAAATGCTACCACGTAAGTTATAACTTGTTCAAATAATTATTCTAGTATCGTATGGATACCCTAGGTATTATCCTAAATATATTGATTCAGTATATTTAGACATTTAATTGGACATCTAACTGGATAAGTAAATGTATTCACAAGTAATGAGACTTAAACTGTTACTAGAAATGTACGCACAAAGCAAAAATGCAACAATTTTAATAATCTAGCCTATCTAATATACTCTCAGTTTTGTCTATTGTAGTAAGTAGAGTAGTATTAACTACTTTGTTTTACTAAAGTATTATTACACTTCTCTAAAGATGTTTCCTAGTTTGTTGAAAAAGACTTACATTATAATTAAGTGTATATTGCATTTTATCTTATGCAACTAAATGTTCGATCATTAAATGAAGTGTTATGAAGTTTCCTACATTTTCAAATATTATGCTTATATTGTGCATTGTTTACTGAATATCCAATGTGGTACATTTTTTCTACCAGCTTCATATAGAGTGAATTGTAAAGAACAGAATAACTCAAATATTTCTATTACAATTGGAGACAGGAAAGTTCTACTGTAGAAGGACGATGTCAAGGTGACTTAGCGACATCGGATGCTATGATTTGGAATGACCTTGATGCTCAGAAAGTGATCAGGAAATAACAACTTTCCGATGAAATGGATGCACAAGACCTAATCATTAATACAGTACAACTTCGCTCTGTGACATTTGCTTCCATCTCCAACCTCCTAATAGAGTTAAGGTGCCCTATTTCTCGTGACTCACCCTGCATGTAGTAGAATATTGCTAGAATACTGTATATGTAGAACGTCTATAATTATTATTAAACAGTTGAACAGTAAATTCTTTCTACATTTACACATCTTTAAAAATTTAAGCTCCGAGTAATTACGTCTACCACTTTAAGAATTATTATAGATAATTACAATTATAGTTATTTTAAGTAATTATATCTGTTACATATTGTTTAATATTTTATTATCTTTGAGGCGTGACATAAACGTACGTTCGTCCATTTCAAAGAATAGGAATACTAAGGATTACTAAAGAAGTAATCATAGGAACATTAAGGAAGATTCCTCGAGTTGACCAATCGAAAAATATTAAATTCAACCTATCTTCTTTCTACACAAAATTCCCAAAAAGTATTTATTGTAGTATAAAGCTTTGAGTTTGATATTAAGAAATCTCTAGCTGAACAATTTTTCTAAAATAAATATGTAAGAATTGTGGGTTCCATAGGAAGAAGTATGGGTTAAGAACACCTCATTAAATTTCCACACGACTGATCAGGGTCCAGTATCCCTAGAATTCATACCTCGACCTACATCATTAGAAGATATTGATTAAGAATTCACCTCGACGAGAAAGGAAAATGTGAATGAACTCGTATGAACAAATGCTACCTCTGCAAATTTTTGTATTCGATGAAAATTCCTCTTTCCTCCGCGGAATGCGGCGAAGTTCCGAGCAGGGGCTTTACCTCTGAGCTATTTTTTGAAAGTACATTTCACTCAGAGGAATTTGTCGAGGCTCATCGCCATCAAAGCTCGGTGAGGCTCGGGTTTTATTTCGACTGAATCTCCCCGAGGTCGAGGCGGGAAAGAGTTGGGAAAGCCGTCTTTTTTTCATTAAACGAAATCCAAGAATAATGTTTCGACCACGGAATGACCGATAAAATTCGCGGGGATTGCGTTTCAGTAGCTTTCGTAGCTGTTCCATCCTACAAGCAGGAGCCCTATAATTTTGGCGGTAAGTCGGTCAGTCGCGATTCAACTGATATTTACGTAGACAGAATATATCTTGTTTGCGGAATTACGTGCTCACTGGGTCATCGAACGTGTGATTTAAACGTTCCAATTCCTCGCGTGGCTTCCCTTGCTATGCTTCTCGATGGGAGAATTTTAATTCGCGAGATTTCTGAGAGACCATAGGGGAATGGAACTCTCGCAAAAATGCACTCGGATTTGGGGAGTCGGAAACTCTTTTCCTAAATCAGGATTTATCTATGTGAGTTCTGTTGGAAGTCTGTGTTACATAGAGAGAATCTTTACGTTCTCCTTTCTTTGAAATAGTATGGAAAGTTTTGGAGAAAGCAAAATGGATTCGGTTGGTAAAGTAAATGAAATGAAATTAATAAAATATGTCACGAGAAATTGATATGGTACATGTACATCACATATACAGGGAAAATTTAATGTGTCTAATAAGCAACCCTTAGGTGAAATTGTTATATCTAAGAGCCATTTCTGGAAGTGACTAAATTAAACAGAAATGCACTTTTTCACTGTTATGAATTATTTTTTATAGTAAAATCATAGTAACTTCATTATAATATACAGTAGAATCTTCATTAGTCGCTTGAAGACTAAATTAGAAGATCTATTTTTTTAATGCCTTATTTTACTAACTTACTGTATACTACTATACTATATTATTAACATTATACCAACAAAGAGTTAAGAAAAATTAATTTCAAAATTCATTCTTCCAATAAAGTTGAGATCTTGCCTAGAATTACTTCTTGTACCTCATTTATTATTTTATGCTCACATATTTTTTAATTTTATAAAAAATCCATATGTTTAACTTGCATGTTTGTTTCTTAATTGAGTTTTGACTATTTTTATTCAATTTTACGTAAAGGTTTAATTTACGCAAGAGTAATAAAAAAGAATCCTTTTTCGTAAACTAAAGAACTCGTTGCTCTAGTACATTTTTTGCAACTTTTCTTTGTTTGATTTTTTTTCTGAAGGGTCACTTGGATCATGCATACCGTCGAGTTTAGTCGTTGCGATGACCAGAAGAACAAACATGCAAGGCAAATTTCGAGCCTTATCCTGTCACTAATCTCGTACACCCGCACCACTGGCTACTACCCACGTTCCACGACTAGTTACTCTGCCCTTCCTATGTACTCTGGATTTCAAGATAATATTCTGGATTTCAATCCGACCATCTGACGTTTAAACAGCTCGCGCTAGAAGTCAGACTCCCGTTTTATCTTGAACTATTTACACTGTGAAAACGAAACCTGAAATTCTTAAAATATGGAGAATGTTTTCATTTCATTAATATTAGAACTTGGAACATTTGTGATTATTCTATGAATTTAGGAAGCTTTCCTTTTCTTTTCTAAACGTACTCTCAATGATGCACACAAAATACATAAAAACCACTTGTTGCTGAAGTTAGTAACTGGTAACTTCATTTTTAATACTTAAATTTCGAATGCTTCAGAAGTAATATACAGGATGTTCGAGAACAGGTAGCAGAAACTCCAAGAGCCGATTTTACATGCTAAGATAAGACAAAAATAAAGAATGAGGACAATGTGTTTAAAGCTTCGTTTAAGAATTATTAGTTGTTGAGAAAATGCCCAAAATACATATGGAATGTGTCTGACTCGGGACTTATTCTACTAACTTCAGTGTGTCTGACCAAATTAATACATATTGACAGGAGAATGTCTCGAGTCAGACACATTTCATATGAATAATAGATGTCTGCTCATCACTTACTAGGGAATAATTACCAACTCTGAAATGAAACCTCAAAAGCAATTTTGTCATTCTTCATTTCGTTCTACTTTGACATGTAAAATTTGACTTCAACATTTTTGACGAACTCTATACTTGTTTAATAGAGTGTATTAAATTCTGAAACGTTCTCATGCACTAAGACTTTTCATACTTTTCAATATGCTCTCTCTTTAATCATTTCTGGCAATGTTTTGGCTCATTAGAATCAGACTTGGACAAGATTAAAGTATAATACTTCCTCACAGAATGTTAGAAGATTCCTTAGACATCACAAAAAATTGTATTGAACAACAGTTAAATTACATTTCAGTCCCATTAAGCTTCACGGACCAGAATGTTTTCATCTATGTCTGTTTTAAAGATAAACAACTTTTACATTTTTTTGACAGAGACAATAATATGAAGAATTGAAAAACTACAAGAATGTTACGAAAAGAGGGAAAACAGCACGTAAAAATTTTAGACGAGTTGTGCAACGTCACGGTGCTTTTGAACTTTTCACTACAATAAGTGCTAGAATTGCAATTCATTTTCTTGTGAGCACAGCTCCGATCGATGAAGTAAATTTGCATTTGTTGCCATTATAATGCCCTCATGAAGAACTTCTTTACATGCTGTGCAGATTCTCTACTTTAAACATTCCATGTTTACAATAGGAGCAGTTTAAACTATGTTTTATAACAACCCTATAGGAAAAAGTCGTATGAGAAAAACTGAGCTAATACGAGGACAAACCTAACATTCTAGGAGACGTAGTTTAGTGTCAGTTAGTAATGTGAATCTCTTATTTAATTACATTTGGTATTATATCTAAAAGCAATGTCCTGATACATGGCGAGGCAACATAATATGTATTGATTTTGTATATATAAAACTTTGTCTTTATCTTATCCTTATTTACCACAGAGACACTTTAAAAACGTTTTAAAGATATTCAAAAGAGTCCTAAAACTATTTAAGAATCGTCCAAATTACGTACGTCTATAAGACGTTCAAACAAAAAATAGCCACGTGTCTTTAAGACGTTTCATGGACATAAATTTCGAAAGTCCTCAAGACGTATGCTGTTGGATGTTCTGAAGACGTCCAAATTATATCATAGCACGTCCAGACATAAAATGGACATAAAATAGATGCCTTCAAGAGATCGTGTGCTATCAGCACAGTAGATGTGTGCTTAAGCTCAAACAATAAACATTAAGGATCGACTAAAATACTGGCGAGCACCCTATGGATTGCCAGCTGAAATCCTAGGAACCGACAAAGCTAGATACCCTATCGAACCGCCGAACATTTTCCCCGCCCAGGAGGTGGCTTCAACTAAAAAGAAGCTACAAGCGGTACCAGTTACGTGACTGAACCCAGACGGGACGTATTTCGCGTAAGCAGGTTCCGATGAGCCGCCTAGCTGCCGTAACACACAAATTTCCAGCTTACCCATAGCTCGTGACAGCCGATTGGCATTTTCGGCCGTGCATCCCGCGGCGTTATTAAATCCCTTCGGCTGCGAAGATACGACATCTAATCGATCGCGTCTGCTCCTCTTTGGCCCATGATAAGAGCCAATCGCGCGGAACACCCTCTGCTCCGGTACGTCCAATTTACATGTCCGTTGCTCGTTTTACATGATAATAGCGACCCCGATCGATCCGCGATATCCCCGTGAACGCGTCCACCAAGTATGCCGAACAGTAATTCAGCGGAAAAACGACGTCTCGATGTCAGAGTATCGACGATACGTCGCCATCTGTGGCAACTGACTTCCCTCGCTCATCCCACACTGTGAAGCTTCGCCAGGGTACGTGAATTTATGAGAAACTATGAATACCCGAACTACTATGACTCGACGAGACCTTTTCGTATAATTTACAGCCTCTCGCGTTGCCGTCGAACCGTCACGTGGGTGTTCCCTGTTCGCTGCGAGACGGGCTTAATTCAGGCAAACATCTCCAACGACGTGGCGGATCGTTCCTCTCAGGGTAATGCATCGGGGAAGCCTGGAAGCACAAAGAATAATATTGTTTCAGAAATTGGTTCCACGGTTGGCACGGTTGGTGATGTATAAGGGCGTCATGAGGATTGGGAATAGGATTTGATGGGTGAGTGGGATGATTGTTGCACGTGGGGGTGAATTGTGGGCGAGTAAAATATTTATTCGTTCGTTTAATTATTTTATTTTGTTTTCTTTCTCGCTGATGCTTTATGGGGGGAAAAATAACGTGCATCGTGAAAATAACTGTTCCACACTTAAAACATATTGCACAGGTACTGGCAGATCTTTCAATAGATAGGGGCTTCCGATAGGAGTTTTAAGATGCAGTTTTTAAGTTAAGTGGCTTGCAAATTAGAAAATTCAGAAGGTTTGTTTTTATAGTGAACTTCAATTTATTCAAAATTCTGTATAGAAAGCAATGTCTGGATTCCAGAGCCAAAGTGTGACACATAAATTATATGGAAAAACAGTGGACTTAATACACTCTGGATCTGTGATTCAGATATGGATTAAATGTCCATTATTACTCCACTTTTTTGAATATGAATATGGCGAAACATTTACAGTTAATGAGGAGCACTGACATGAGACCTTAACTGAAGAGGGATGATCAACTTTTGGTGATCAGAATTAAATCACATTGATTTGGAGGATGTGCAGTCTCTGTAAGACAGTACATGTCATACTACAGGCAAACGATCACTTTATTGTAGTCGAAGTTCGATATCAAAACTATATCACGAAGCAATATAAACTCTCCTTCAACATTATGCAATTTTTTGCTACTGAACTACTTTCTTTGAAGCTGTATAAAAAGCAAGGCGAAAGAAATCGATCGCGTTAGTCATGTGATTGAAGTATAATTAATCCTCAGATGTCGTTAGAAAGTTTGAAAGAAGAATCACTTCGTGTGAAGAGGTTCACGGGGGCCATTTGGTTGCTGCTGTTTTTCACACTTAATTATGTCTAATAAATCAAAGTTTATATTGGAAAAAGATTTCTGAATTAATGTCCACTTTACTCTGAGAAAGTATCACAGAATCCTTATTGAAAGATCCTCTATACGGGGTGTCCCAGGAGGAAGCCGAATAACTTTAATATCGTGAACTTACATCATTGAATTTATGCAGACATGATAAAACTGTAGTTATCAGAAATTACAAACGGTAGTTGTTGCACTCCCGTAGTGTTCTTAATTAAAAACTGATCGTCTACTCTTCAACATGCTGAATTAATTTTATACCAGGCAGTTAATATTTTGCTCTCCAATGCACAGTTGGAACCCTTGGAGTGCAAAAAATTAATAAAGGAAAATAGATAATATTTTCCAGTGTCCTCGGTTTGTTAATTAATGTATTTCTGCTAGATTTAAAAATAACTTTTTTCACTTTTTGTTGAATGAACATTTGCCATAAATCACAGTTAACGATCACAGTCGATACCAGTTTAGTAACACTTTACCTTCTGAGAGCCTATTAATAGATTTATAATAGGCTTCGCCCTATTAGCAAGTACTTACGAAACTTTAGTACGTTCTTTCCAAATATCGACATACTCGGGAGGATATTTGCCTATGAATAATCAATATGCTGACAATGGTATTATTCTCCTTATTATAAATTGTTAAACATAACCAAAAAAGCCATTCTATTTGTCGATTTTTCAATACTTGGAAATGGAAGTTTCAACTGATTGGTGAACTATTCGACTTACAAATTGTAAGTGGAAAAAATATGCTTCTTCAAGATTGATTACACTTTGTGAGACTTCTGGATACTGTATCAGGTAATGGAGATTTTTGGTAAAATTAATTACGGTTTCCACGCAATAATATCTATTTTGTTAAATATATAACCACTTCATGGTTATGACTTTTCTACATGTTATGTTGTTTGAAAAAGGGATCAATTTGATGGTACACAAGAGCGACGAATTAATTAAAAACGCTTGACACTGTTGTTGAACAGAATACGTCGCAATATCTCTCGGATGAGACTTTTCGTGCGAATTTAACTCTAATCTTGTTCATCGTGCTTACGTTTACGAGGCAATAAAATGAGGGTTAATTTTCTACATAAATACACTAATTGTCACAAAAATCGTAATCCACGTATTTTTCTTAAGACAATTATAGCAATATTAGAACCCTCCTATATTTCTTTGTAAATAAAATTTTATATGTATAACGTTCCAATGAAAAATTGTTTACAATGACAATAAAACAAAATAAAGAGTGATTTAATTCTACAGTAATGACACTTATGTAAAATAATTTATGTTATCAAATAATGTAATATAAAACAGTAATTTTCCTATGAATTTTTCAATTTCTATGAAACTCTAAACATAAGCTTTCTAAGTGAAACAAGTATCGAAAGGATTATTGTTCAATATTACTGCGATCAGTTTGCTTTTAGGTCAAACGTGGTACAAGGAAAAAATATTAAGTGATAATCCTCAAGCTTTAGCTGATGCCATGCTCGACACGTTTCCTGAATTTTTCTCTCGAACGCAAGCCAAGCAGATTAATAGAGAAAAGTGGGCAGCACATGATAAAGAATCTCCTAAATCTGACGAGAACATTCTCCAGATCGACGTCTCATCTATTCCACTGTAATGATAGATAATTCTGGACCCGATTCGTGTCTGACTCCTAAGCTAATCGCTATTAGACATCGTCGAATATCGCCAGTAAGCATTGGATTCAATCAACAGATGTCAGGATTAATTCGTCATGTTGCGGTCGAAGTTACGCCAGATTACCAAAAGGCCAGTGGTCTTGAACCACCGTGCTCAAAATAATTCAGAAACCCTGGTTTCATCAGTGAATCGTAATTTTACAATATTTAATGCACTCTCTTCAAACATAGAATTCAGATCCACCGAAAAACGGCCGATCGGGATGTATTTAATCATTCAACACCTTACTGATTCCACAGTCGTAATGTGGCGATCAGTTTATAATAAATTCCATGAATAATAACGTCTGTGGGCTGATGATAATACGCGCCGACGCGATAACATCGTTTGAATAATTCAGCCAAAATTTTATTCCCAACAGGTGAACGATGCCGCGGACGCGTTTCGCTGCGGCTTTACATTCGAGTAGTTTACTTCGCGGTGAGTGGTGTAGCTAACCGATTTCCGCGACGCATTCGCGTTTACAGTGCAAGCGTCGTCGGAAGTGGATCACGTGCCTCGAAAGACTACTTCCTCGAGTCCTCGACATCCCTCCATCAGCTCAGATCATCCTGGCTCCCTTTTCTGTTCGCTTCCACAGGGGCTGGAAGGAGAGTCTCTTTCTCTATCTCCTTCTTTCCCCTTTCCCCCTTTCTCACTTTGATTACGCCAGGAACGCACGACCAGAAACTGCTTTTAGGTAGGAGCACGTCGTCACAAAGAGTTCAATGGCCAGGTCATTGTCATATGATACAAAGTCGCCAGTTACTCAGCTTCTTATATTACTTTCCTTCTACTCACGCTGAGCCACCCTACATCTTATGGGATACGTCTTGATCATAATACAAGAATACATGACGTTATCGCCACGTATCGAGGCTCCTAAATCTTGCACCCTCTTGTGTGCCAGCAGTGGAGTTTGTATCGACGATAGGGATGATTTAGGGATGTAGCTTGATTTGGAGGATCAGAGGAACCGATCGCATATTTATTATAGGAAAGTGGGTCGTGTGTTTGAGGAACTATGAGTGTCGCGAGGGTTAAATAAGATGGAGGTCTTAACGCTTAACTACTGACAATGAGTGACACAACGTCTGTGTTATACAGAGTGTCGATGGAAGGTTTCAAAGATTCTAAAGTATAATTCAAGGTATGAAATAAATTGTTTTAGATAGAAATTTGTAGATAACACAAGGTACGTCTTATTCCTATGTGAAGGCGCCTGTACACTGTGCAGAAATTCGACAACAGGTGTAACAAATATCAAGAGTGATTCTATATGCCAGAATAGGACGAAACCTAAGAATGATAAAATTAGGTAAAACCTCGTTTTAGAATTACTAATTATTGCAAAAACCCTTAAAATTTGCGAGGTATCTATCGAACTTAGGACTTATTTTACTGCTGATATGTATTAGCTAGATGAGACACAGCGACGACAGTAGGATAAGTCACATCAGATACATTTCACACGCATTTTAAACCTGTAACAATTAACAACTTAAACAGAAGCTCCTTATTCTTGATTTTCGTCGTATTTTTTCATACAGCAATGCAACCTTTACACTTGTAACATCAATTTTAGGACATCTTGTATACCTCTATTACATAACAAAAAACTTCGATTGTTTGTGTACACTTAACTTCATCGGCTAAAAGACATATTGAAATGTCAAGTCACTGTACATTGAAATACACAAAATAACATTACACGTTCTTCCATCTTGCAACCCCTTCACTTGCCCTCCTTGTACTTCAGCATTTTGAAAAAGAAAATTCATTTAATAATTTAATATTTCTCTATGAACATGTTCCTTGCACTCCTTTGCTTCAATTTATTTCAGGATAATCTCGAGATGAACATACTTCGCGTAGTTCCATAATGAAGTTTTCCCTAACGAGAAGTATGAGCACTCTATGGAAATGGATTTGGGATGCAGTGACTAGTTTTCAGAATTTAAACAGTGTCTCTTGTACCGAACTTTGCTAGGTTATGTCTTTCGTAAGTTAAATAACGTGGGACGCCCTACGACTTACTAGCAAGTTGTTGGAGTCACGTTTAACAAGGTATAATAATAAGAGCTTGCAAGAACGTCGTAGGTAGAATATTCGAAGGAGTTAACAGAAACATTAATTGCTTTGTAACAATTGATAAAAAGTTACAATCATTCGCCCATGGGTGAAACTAAAATCCTATAATTCTTTGTACTGCGTCATTCTTGCATTTTACTGCACTCTCAGTGAAATATCAAGAAAGAGTATTATATACGGTTCAGCCAACCTCGAAATTTCATTTTAATTTCTCAGAAACGGAAGAAGCGTTTGCCTTTCGGGGCAAGCATTTTTCGCATAATCGCGAGTCGCCAGACCTCGCGTAAATCTACGTTCCTTTGAGGCAAAGAACGAATTCCACTTGTACATTCAGATATAAGTGCATACCTATGCCTTCAAGGGGGCACAGAATGGATGGTCTGCCTGAAAAAGGTCATCTGAAGAGAGTCGTTAAAATTCACAGAGAAATTCTGCTGCATACGAGACCACATGTGTTGTGATGCCCAGGTTTTAAGTGCTTCTCAGTTATAATTAGATGGGCATATTTGTATGGAGGACTTTTCAGAAATAAACAACTAAATTCTGCAGAACTTTTTATGACAAATTTTCGCGAAAATATTATTTAGATATTAACTTTTTCTATCTAGTTAAAATATCTTGACTGTCCTATCATTAATATGTAGATCACAGTCCTAGTTACATGCTTATGAATAATATTAATTTACGTGATCACGAATGATATTAAGAAGAATTTGTAATGTAGAATTTTTAAAAAAGGGAGCACTGTAAAGGGAGTATAAAAATTAATTGAACACAATCTCATTTAAAATTATAATCCCCGAGAATATAAATGAGCAAAAGTCAATATGTTACAAGTAAGAAGATTCATGTACATATTTTGTAAGTGATTGAGATTTATAAAGTGTTACTCGAATACGGGAGATATATACACTTGCATAATTCAAATGACGTGAACTTTGAAGATACATTGAAACAGATGTTTGATTCTCACATAGCAGGGAATTAAAATAATGAAGATAAACTTCCTTGCGTAATTAACTGAACGATATTTGATGTCCCTTAATTGGATATTTTATATTCGTTTTCATTGTGCTAAATATTTATTGCGACGCAAAGAAAATCAAGAACAAACGAGATTAATGAGTTAAGTAAAATCGGAAACAAGATAAATTCAAACTTCGGCTTTCTACGCAACACTCGGGAACCGAGGACACGAGTTGAGGAGATTCACGTCTTAGCCGAGTAATCTGTGCAAATAGCAGCTGAAGTTTCAAAGTTTCGCATGTAACGATATCAACGTTCATAAGGTAGAATCAGATGAAACCCTGACGTCGTTGAGTCCAACAAAAATGCCAGAGAAGCCCTAAGATCTATTCAGAAACTGCAATATATTCAATTATTCCTTAAAACAAAGAAATCTATGGTTAAAACTGTTGAGTTAGATATATTAAAATCTTTTTTTTACTTCTCTTGAATACTGAGGCTTAAATGTTACAATTATAGAGTGAAATTGTTATTTTTACAGCCAATAATTAAATGTTAAATATAATCTTTACAAGCTACAATTTTACTACTAACGAGCTTATAAAGACATTCATTTTTGAAAATAATTAATACATTATCAACTCTTTAGTATTTCACCAGAAAACTAAAAGAAAATGAGACAATAATTCAAAGAAATAGTAAAAGAGGTAAGCTAAGGTTTTATAATGAATAAATACCGTAAACGCATTTAAAGCAACTGTGTATTTTACATAAAAATCCGTTCATCTTTCATTCGACAATTTCGCTTGAACAACAACGCTATTATCTTCGATCCACGCCAGAGATTCTAAGCATTCCACCGCTTATACTTTATCGCGACAGAAGGTACTATTGTATTAATAGCTCCAGTGGAGACGAGTGTGCTTTTACGTTGTTCATAAAATATAACGGTCGTCCCAGACTTCAGAAAAATATAATAGAAAAGTTCGAACGCGGCGATAAAGGTGTTCGAGTGAAAAGTTCGTATCAGTCGTTACCGTGTCCGTAAAGAACGCGGGAAAGTGTGGTCAAAGTTAGCAAGTGCCTGCAATTTTTAGGAGTCGCGATTCACATAATTTTCGACACGGAGTTTCACCTTCTACCTTCGATTCTCTTCCAGTTCGATACCTCTCACGGTAATTCACACGCGAGCCGTGGCAATAAAGTTCTGAGAGTAATCCATTTAAAATTTCATTTAAGAAATTTAACGCATGGAAAGATATCATTTTCGAACAGGCTCTCCTGAAGCTAGGTATACACATTTAGAGTCAGATCCATAGATTGCAACGTTTGCAGTACTCAATTTTTAATATCTGTTTTAATATGCATTACATGACTCTGATTTTCATGAAGTAACTGAACATGCATTCTCTTTCTTACTTCTTTCATTGGAGAAAATAAAACAAAGCTATAAAGAGATACATGAAGCAAATGCGAAGGATACTCCAACGTTCTCTTCAATTTTGAAGGTAAAAAGTTCCTCGCTAAAAAGGCTGAATGTGCGGAAGCAACAAAAAGTGAAAACCATGTCAGTCCTTTTTTCTTGGGCGAAAAGCAATCCTTCAGAGTTTGTTCCACGCAATGAAACTGTTAATTACTAGCTTTAACTCGAAGTTTTGGAGAGGCATTCGCAAGTCAAGTGAAAAAATATAGGAAAAAACGTTTATCCAGAAAAGTTAAATAACATCTCTTTAAAAACTTCCCAAAGACGCATATGTTTTGAGCCCTAAAAGGAGATATTAGCCACTGTCCTGATTCAACATAAAATTCTAAACATATTGATTCTGTTTTTACACAAAAAACGTTACTAGTTACATATTCAACGTCCCTTTAATTTAAGATGCAAAATCCCTTCCAGATTTACTCTATATCCAGTCTAAAAAAATCTACTCCAAATGCAGTATCCTCACAGTCACTGAATTATCAAAACAAAAGCTACAGATTATCGCACTTTTTAAATTACATATCAAACTTTATTATCACAGCTCGTATAAAATCCTCCCCCACCCGCAAGAGACACAGGAAACACAGCCAAAAGAATCAGAAACGAGCGAATCGAATCCACCGCTGTACAAGACGCAAAGTGCCCCGCACGCATCGCTGGCGCAATTACAACGTGCCAGTTAGCGAGAATACAATAAACCCGCGATATTATTGGCGGGACGTGTACGTGGCGCGAAAACAATCGATAGCCTCGGCGTGAAACTGCTTAACTAATTACATCCGAAGGTTTATTGAATTTTCGCTGGTCGCGCGACCGCCGATGAAAATTAAACGAAGTAGAATTCTTGCGATTTCGCCCCGCGGGGTGATCCGCTCTGGCAGACGGAACACGGCCGTTGCATAAAATAACAATTCACTTGGAGCGAAGAAATACAATATCCGATGGGAACAGCGGCCGCGTGTGATAAAAACGCGCGGAGTCTGGGCTCCATCTCCGGCAGCCAGGGTGAAGAGGTTTGTTGAAATTCTGCGGTCGAAAGTTCGAGCGCCGCGGCGGCTCGAATAAAAAGCAGAAAGTGTTTCCACCGTTGTGCTACCTATGGGCACGTCGGCCGTCGACGTGCAACGCACGATCAGCCGCGTGATTTACGAGTTTCCTGTAATTTTTTGCACCTCCGGCCCCCGCCTGGCATAATTTTCCCCGCGGAACTGCATCATCATCCTCGCGCATTCATCGCGAGCATCGCGATGCTCTCACGATAAACTTTTGCGCCCGCTGGTTCTACCAGCTCGGTAATATTCCATTATTTGTTTGCTTAACCCTGCTGCTCCGATAGCCACCGAGCATACCTTTTATTAGCCGCGTAACCAACAAAAATGCGAAGACCCAATGCGAGCTAATGGGAAAATTAGTGTCTTCGGTTCATGTTAAACAGCTATGAGTTGTTACTACGTAGAATTAGTATCTACGAAGCACCTTTTTGATGACTCATTCTATTATCTTTCTATAGTGGCCCATGGATGGGTATTGTACAGAGTTAGTAAGGTTGCATCTGGACAAAATGCAGATGTATATGGTTACAGTAGATGAAACAGCCTGATCTCACATGCATTTCTGAACGTAACGTATTAATGGCCTAACACAAGCTCACATAATTTAGCAACCAGTTATGTCACCCTAAATATTGCAAAAATGATCAATTTTGTTAATTCCTATTTATACAAATAAAAGTCCTCATTAGAAAAGTGCTCGTTCTAGTACTAAAAAATGTTCTAATCCAGACAGCTTTACATTCCTATTACTTGGAATGTAAGAAACTTTATTATACTCCATTTTGGATCCATTCTCTCTCCCATGCTCTTCCCTTCTGTCGTATTACAGTAGCACCTATTTTAATATCTACCAAATGCCGCGCAGCAAATTTCGAAAACTATTTCCCGATAGAAATCAATGCCACCTTATGCTGCCACTCTGTCCAGGATATTGCACGGTGCATAGCCGCAGCGCCCAGTAGAGGCGTGCATTCACTTCTATAGAGGCGCGTTACAACGAGCGATCGTGTTACTCGTGCATCACGTGAATTGATCATAATGCCGCAGGACGGGAACGCGCGCTGTCGCGGCATAATTACGTTCTAGTATTCCTCTGTAATAATGAAACTGGGCTTCGCTTGAATGAGGGGCAAGAACGATTATTAGAAGACCAGTGGAACAATAAAGTAAACCTAGCCTGGTAAGTACACCGTAAGCGCCTTAACGTTATTACCCACGGAATTAGAACTTTCTGAGTGACTCCGTTCGATCATTTTGAGCACTCCTGAATATTCGATCAACGAAGCACGCGAACGACTAGACCGCTGAGTGTTAATTGCAGCAAGCAGTCGAATGGAGTATTCGCGAGTCAAGTTCAATGGACACGATTCGCTAAACTGACACACAGATTTGCTCGAGTTCGAAATTATGCTCAATTTAGTTGTTGAACTAATTATTTCGCCGAGGATTGATTTGTTACGAAATGGTTCCGAATTTCGTGTTAGTAAATGGGAGTGTGAAACACTCTTACGAGATTGGATCTGTGTTTGTTAGGAATGAAGAGGTTCTCAAATGGAAAGATTTCAATATTTTTCTTCGATTTCAATGTTCTTAGCTTTTATTTTAAAAGACTTGTTATAACTTTTTTAACCCTTGTTTATTCAATTTTAACCTATGATATTTCTTTTATAGGAATTCAATTTGAATAAAACTCGTTAACTTTTAATACTAGTACTTGAGGTATATGTTTCATAAAATATGTATATTATGTATATTTATATAGATGAAAGGTATATAAAAATTATACATGAAATATAAAAGGTGTACGACAATAATTGTTAAAAATATTGAAGAGTGATTCTACATACCAAAGTAAAACGAAAGTTAAGATTGACAAAATAGTCTTTAGGGCTTAATATCAGAGTTATTGACTGTTAAAACTACTCTTAAAATGAGCAAAAAATATGTCTGACTTGGGAATACTCTACTGGCAGTGTGCACAAGTAAGGCCAGACACAACACTGCCAGTACAATGAGACCCCAGGTCAGACACATTTCATGCATATTGTAAGTAATTTTTCAACAACTGATCACTCGAAAATGAAACCTCTTAATGAAGAAAAAGGGTAAATGTGAATCAAGCTTTTCTATTTGTTATCAAATACATTAATACTACATAGAATTTACGTTGTTTAGACGCTTTTTGTTTCCCTCAGTAAATACAGTTCCTAAAATTTTAGATATTTTTTCCTCAAGATCTTTTATAAAATATCCTAGAAAGACTCATCTTATTCGAAGGGTGTAATAAGTTTCTATTTAGATACTATTTCTTCAATTATAAGTATCTACTACTTATATAATTATAAGTAATTTTAAAAATATGAATTTACATAAGCATCTAGTAATCTATTATCATTACTATTTTATGTCCATCGTGCTGGTGTAACTATTAATATTGTACTATTGCTGTTATTATTGTTAAACAAATAATAAATGTGTAAATACTACAGGCGATGTATAGCCTACGTCCACTAAACCCAACTTCAAAACGACTGTTCAAAATTTCTGAAGCTTAAATGCCACATGAACGATTCTCATCCTATATTTTGCCTTTGTGTCACTGATCAGAGTAAACGTTGGCACAACAGGATTACTAGCATTCTCTGTAAAAGTCGAGGCAATTTGTTTTTCAGGCAGTATCCCCAATAGGAACTCAATCTCAACCTATAGGACTGCAATTTGTCTCGTTCGTCGAATCTCGCAGAATTGTACAATGAAAATCAATTAGTTCAACTGTTGTGATATATTTACAGGGAAAAAGAACGACGTTGGAATTTGTGGCATAGATTGGTAAAAGACGAATCGATCTACTTAAGCTGTCGTACGATCATCTTGACGTGGTATTTCTCCCGAGGCTGCACAATGCATCTTTGAAAACCTTTAATCTTTTTAATTCTGCAAGATCCGAACTAAATCCCAAGCATTTAAGAGTAACTACGAGATACAGCGATACCATAAAACCATCCATTTGTTCTCGAAACTTCGTTACTAAATTCTCAATAATATATTAGGTAGACTGTTTAATGGAACTGGCTACTTAACTATTTCATTTCGGATGCAACAGAATTACATTCCTTCTTCTTGATAGAATTGTTCGTCCTCTGTCCTCTAAATGAAATTTCAAACAATAATGACTTGTAATGTAAAGCATTCATTGTACTTTAATTGTATTATTTAGACGTGTAAATTAATTCAATGTCCTTTGAAACAGATGCATTTACGGACCATGTAATGTTCGTCAGTCAATTAAGACAAAAATGTAAAACAACAGTAAAGGTGATATTTCTTTGCAAGTGATAAATCCAAACGAAAATGTATTTAAGTTCACTTACAAGAATCTAAAGACACCAAGTTAATTTACACAATTTAAAATGACATTTTGTTGTCTTGTAAATGTTCCACTTCATACTGTTTAATCTGTCTCAAATTATAATTAAATCCACTTTTAATAAAATTTTGTCTACGTTTGTAGAAAAGAATAAAGTACAATGTTTTAAAAAATTATTTCAGGAAATCATCACTTTCAAAAAATGGCATTACTTATCAAATCTAACGTGGAGGATACATGTAAAATTACAATAATACTTTCACAGATTTTCCTCGAATTTTTACACACATTGTCTTTCTCAGAACATGTAGGAAGAATCTCAAAGAAGGTCAGTTGTAGAATCATACTTGCACTCTGTAGCTAAATTTAACCTAGACCCATTTAAACGCCAACTGAAATTTCATTGTCCAAGTCCCGAGTTAAGTGGATCACTATTATCTCCGTATTAGCTGTACTGTTGTTACAATTGCAGATGTTTCCTAATACAGTTAGGTAGCGATTAGAGGCCATTATGTTTGTACACAAACACGATCAATTACAGATCTAATATTTATGTGCATGAACTCTGATCATTGTTAGCCATTGCTTTCGCGCATTTTGTAATTTAATTGCACATAATCGTTTAATTCTGGGTTTAACATTTGATGAAACATGTACTTTACAAGAAGATACGATTTATGTGTACATTCTACTCGAGTTACTGATCATTTGCAATATTTATCTTAAGTGAAAGTTAAAAAAATTAAGATGATAAGGAGCTAAATTATAGTGTAACTATAACTATACCTACTGCAACTATATTATATATAGACAACTTCTATTTAAACAGTACAAGTACAGGTTGAACATTTTAATCATTCCCTTTTAGTTCTGCAGCCTGAGCACTTTGTGTTCGTACAGTTCTTTACGTCACTCATATACACACACAGATCATAAAATTGTTAACAATTATAGTGGTGTAGATAAATGTGTGTGGGTGTATGCGTACGTGTGTCTAATGACAGGTTGTTCTCAAAATATTGCTAAAAGACAGAAAATAATTGTCAAACGTGTTGCATAAAAATGCGTCCTGCTGAACCACGTTGACCATTTCCTCGCAAAATATCAACGTGCAAGCGTAGTTATAAAAAATGATTAAAATACTAATTTCACAGTTACAATTTACTGTTATTAAATTCCACACACGTTCAGGGACAAAAAGGAGTACACTTTTAAAGTCTTTCTAATCTTCATTTTCTGAATATTGTAAAGCAATAATTTCTCTCTATGTCTCATTCGACATGCTGTCATTAATATTTCTTATTACAAACAATTTCGTTTTAAACGCAAACAGCATTCGTTTGAAACATTTTTTCGTGCTACGAATAATTTAAAGAAAATTCAAGTGATACAGTTACGAGACACCCTGAATAAGACTCATCTTTAGAGGGTAATATCATCCCCCTTGAGAAACCTCACACTAGACTTCATCCATGTATCAAGTGCCTACACATTTTCATTCCACCCTTTCAAGCCCACTCAATTCGTACCGACGACGATACATCGAACGTCTCGTAAAAAGCAAGCGTTTAAGCTTTAAAACACCATGGAAGCGTCGGTATTCGTTTCAGCGTCGCTCAACGCGAAAATATTCTAGCGAGCGAAGTGAGAGAATGCAGGGCCACGCGACGCTTAGGCTCCTGGCAGAAACAGCAATCTGAGACCAGGAAACTGCGCTGCTCCGAATTTCCACTCTCCTGCACCAGAACGATCCGTATGAATACCGACTGTTATAATACGGCGCCAAGGAACGATTACGCCTCAGAGGATTTCGTAATGGAAGCGGAAGAGCCACGATTACTTACGATCTCAACAGCAGCCTGAGGAGATCCCGCGAGCGACTGCAACGTTAAAACTTGCCGCAACTGCGTCTTCAGATAACAACGTTTCCTTTCTTCGAAGAAAAGGAAGGTTTCACTGGGTCCTGCGCCGCGGCTTAACTACTGGACACGTAAGTTATGATTTGATAAGGGTGGTCCAGAACAATGGGAAGGAACACGGACTTTTCTTTTTCACTTTACTCCCGCGTCTAAAGAGAATCTCCTTCCACTGAGGTTCTCGCGGCGACGGTTTCACGGAAATAAATTTTGCGAAATAAAGAGGCGTTATGGGGCGACATTAAAGGCGCGACGCGGTAAATGCGTATTGGTTGAAAGCGGAGCAGTATATTCTGAAGTGTTATTTAATGGCTTAAAGCTTGATTCCTCTTTCTATATAGCGTCAAAAAAATGCAGATCAATAAAAGATAGAAATTATTCCTACAGTTTTAAGGCTTTCCCAAAACAAATATTTCGGTTTATTATTGCTTTGGAAAATATTTTATTTCCAACGTGTGAAATTTTATGTTGTGTCATTGATTTCAGAATTCTTTGGACATTCTTATTAACTTTTTTTAAATGAAACTTTAAGGGCATATTGCCTGCATATCCATTACCTAATGTCTTATGATCTATAGTATTCTACTAATGGACAGTGCTATGTTATTGGGGACAATTCTATAGGTGTCCATTTGCGTCGATCAATCACTCACCAATCGAAACAAGCAATTCACACATGCCGTGTTAAACCGTGTTTCATATAATGTGACTAATTTACTGAGCAATCAGTCTAACGAGAAATTCCTCCTATCAGCAAATACGTTTGCAACAGTCGAAGTACTCGATTGCAAATAACCTATTACGACCTTTCAAGCATACAGTGAAAGACTATGGATAACCTTTCACCCTTTAACTATAGATTTGTTTCGGGAAGTCTTGCTCCCTAAATACAAGAAATTGATAACCCTAGTACCCGTCGATAAGTGAATCCAATTTCAAACACAAGTTTCTAGTAACCTCCAGCTGTAAAAACGCTCACAAATAAATACAAATATTTATTTTCTAAAAAAAAGTATAATATTGGCACAAAATTAATATTAAAATTGCGTATTGGAGACTCTCGTGTTTTACAAAAGTATCATTTTGTCGTCTATTAACAATCTTTCATTGTAAAATATAAAAAAAATTTTCAAGAAGGTAAAATTAAAAATGTTCAAGTTAATTTCGCCTAGACTTCTTGGATTTCTAGATATAAAGTACTAGAAGTCCCCAAGCGTCAAGAGTAATTGAAACATTATTATTAATGGAGCGGTAGTAACCAAGCAGGGATCACGGATTAGTATAAGTAATAATAATTTTCGGGGTAGGTAGGACGGCAACGTAACACGCGAATATTCGCGTCTGAGACGTCGTAATGACGCAATCGTTAAAGGTAAGTACATCGATAATGTACAATCATTATCTTCCAACTCCTGCCATAACTTTGCATCGCGTAACATTGCACGTAGCATTTTACCACGCACCCTGCCAGCACTCGCGTCGAGTATGTACCTAATGAACATTTATGTGCACCGTTAACGACGTATCATTATAACGAACATTATAATCATCCATACCCATTTGAACGAGTTACGAAGGAAAATCGAGGACGAGTTCGCGTTTTGACGCTCCAGGCATTAGAATAATTATTAACGGCGCTGCGTCTGCTATAAATGCGTTCAGCGACGCTCGAGACTTAAACGAGCGATTGACGGTGGCTTTAAAAAGTTTCTAGCTATAAAATAACATAACGTCACAAATCGCATATAAAGAATATGATTTTGAACGTTCAGTAAAATCTAGAAGATATAATTTATATTTTTAACCCCGTTATGGTGTATGACGAGTATACTCGTCATTGCTTGATTTTATATACACAAGTGGATACACATTTTCAGAACAAAATTTCACTGTTAATAAGTTTATTATAATAAAATGGCAAGATCTATAAACTGTATTTTATTCCTTCGTGTGACTAGCATACTCGTCATTACCCTGAAAGTGATCAGTTCCTCATGACGAGTATACTCGTCAAACACAGTTAAAAGGTTAGGGAAGGATTGAAGAAATGATGCAGTTCAAAGTGTCCCACATTTATAGTACCTAAATATGCATAGTGGGATATTTTTTATACCACCTTAAAAAGTTAAAATTATCTGAAGGACTCTGAAATTGGATAAGAATCAAATGTGACAACTTGAAATATTACCGATGGAAACAAAGTCTACATCATAGTAGTTTACATAAAAATTTTACTATTTTGAATACATGTTTACTGAATCTGTAAGTCACTGTAGATACTTATACATAGGTACGTCGACGATTGTCATCTCGACAAAGATATCATTATTTTTGCTTTAAACTTCTTTGTAAATAATTAAATTCGATATCCGATAATGAATGTTAAGTATTCTTTGAATATTTCTCCCCAGTGGGAGAAACCGTAAAAAGACGTTGTTTCACCCTATTTAAAGTTTTACAGACTAATGAAGATTGATGGCAACAAACGCGGCGCATTCGGGCGGAAAAGAATGTGAATTGAATTAAGTTCTTTCCAAAAGGGAAAAGAGTAGTTACGCTTAATGACCTTTAAATGAATCGTAATACAATTATAATTCGAGAAGGCTGTTGAGAACAACTTTAAACGATATCATTGTGCCGCTGACCAGCAGAACGAACTTTTTGTATGTTACTTCAAATGAACATTGTGAAATATATACCAGCATTATTTGCAAGCAGCTAAGTTAAGTAGAAATTTAAAATACTTTTTGCAACAAGTAGTCATCGTGCGGTACTTCTTCTAATTCCCCATTTTGAATGTTTTACATTGAAGTGAGGAAGAAGGTAGTATGGAATGAAAAATATATTGAAGAAATTTTGAAAATTGAAGATTATTTTTGTACCAAGTAATATTTAAACCTCAAAAGAAGACTGTAAACAGCTATTACTAGATATACCTAGATAAAAAATAAATATAAAAAACTTATGTACTGTTGTGCTAGGTCAACACGATCCCTCACATTTTGTCATTTCCAATACTACTCTGTGACTGTTAACCAAATTCTCCTTAACCATTAGCAACAAAGAATAGAGACAACAAAAAACAGAATTCTGCTAAAATTGAATTTTAACTCAATCTGTCAAACAATTTTCTTTCTCAAAGAAAAGTTATCGTATTAGAGATTCTATCAATGGTAAAGTTTATTCACCTATACAGAAATAATTCCTCAAATATTTTTTATTTTGTATAGTTCCATAGCCACTCCCAGAACATTAGAACAAACCTTTTGGCATTATGAAATACGATAACTACCCACGCAGCAAGTTGCAAAGATCACAACGCACAATCTAAAATAAATCCAGTTACAGAAGCAATTAAACTTAACGTAAACAGAAACGTGGATCTAATTGCGTCGCCGAGAAGTCAAATCCACAGTTTCACGGCAGTAAAGAACTCGTTACAACCGCGCCGAGTGATATTCACTTCAGCGAAGGGCCGAGGCACGTTGTGTCGTGGATAGCCCGATAACAACGCTAGGAACACGTGTGGTTATTAATTCTCGGGCACAATAGGAACACGTTAGCGCGTCGGCCAGCGAACATTAATTAACAAAACGCAACATCGGGGCTGATTTCACGTAAAACCGCGAACAACCGCTGGACACGTATAAACATCGCTCTCGCGCTACCATCGAACAGATTCTAGCTTCTGTACCAGAATGTGATACCATCGAAACAAACGAACGGGAAAAAAAAAAATGAAAAAAAAAAGAGGCAACAAAAGGGGGGAAAAAATGTTTGCTCGAGTGCTCGCCCTGACTCCAATACTGATCGCTGAGAACAATGGCGACGAGATCGAGCTAGCTTAAAAAATAAACCACCGAATACAGGTTCGAGCATACGCGCTGGCAATTCTGTTGTATTAACAATCGTTTGCCCTCGATATCGACTATCGACCTCGTGTGTTCCGAGAACTCTTTCAATATTTGGGGCGACGAGGGTTCCAGAGCCTCTCTCCGCCGGATATCGCCTCGTAATTGCGTTTCCTGGCCGCACCGCGGCTAGATGTCCTCCGATTTTTCCTTTCGTCCCTTCAATTTCTCGTCTTTTTACCCTCCCCGACCTCCACCCTTCTATATAGACGTCCCGTAATTATCGAACTAATTGCAATTTCTCTGGGCAGTCGCTCAGTTTTATCGTGAATCGAGATTCCACGCGAATGCCGTGAAACGTCAGAGAACCGTCGGTGTATTCGATTCTCATCGAGGAATTTGTAGTAATCGCGACTTCAGATGACCTGGCTGTTTTGTTTTTTGATTAAGTTTTGGTACGTCCTCCCTTTTCTCTGATGGAGAAAGGGCCATAGCACTGACGTAATCGCAAAAGTGTTGCGAACTGTATGAAAAATTCACGTATGACCAAGTTTTCTGTAAACTCTATACTCCCTCGAATTGGTTTCCAACATAAAAAATTAAGAATTTTTATAGCAGAAAATCATCGTTTCCATCGACAGCGAAAAGGTTGACAATATTCAAAGAAGCAATTGAAGATTATAAAGTACAGATAAATTTATCAATTCTCACTTACAATTAGTTGACAGTATTTCAATTGAAGTGTCTGTAAGAATTAACTAAGAAATTATACAATCACTGCACTGCTTACGTTTCCTTCAACATCTAAGGAAAAAATAACGCAGGAAAATCTTTTTGTATCCCACCCGTCAAGAACCAGCGATGTTTTATCACCAAGTCCTACCATAAAAATATTATTGACCCCAAATTCCAATTCCTCAGGTTATATCAGTCATTACGTGCCATTTCTCGTGCTTGACCATGATTTTGGTCTTTTCAACATTATTTATTATTTTATAAGTCATTAATTAGAAATTAAAAAAATATTCCATAGACTCTTAGAACATAATTCAAACTAATTTAGCTTGACATTTTAGAATTTTTATATTTAGATGTCCCATACGTAATATTATTATTACTAAACTTTTATTTTCTATATTTAGGTGCACTGTAAATAAAAACATTATTACTACAATTAACCAATGAATAATCACAGAGTAGTATAAGCAACGATCATTTCCAAAGAGTAAAGGAACTTCTATCTCAGCCTTTCTATTAATCTCACAACGCAAATATTTATCTCAATTATTCTGCAATTATCTACCTTAATTATCATTCGCCGTGTTTTCAACCCATCTCGTGGACACGAAAGCTAAATTCGGAGTCTCGAAAATCCATCTATCTCTGTTTCCACGCCGGGAGGCCAAACTCGGAGGCTTGTATTCTCCCAGGATTAAGGAAGCAATTAATTTTTGTTTTGTCCTAGCAAATTTTCCAGCGTCGTTGCTCAGTAATTAATAAAACTTTTTCGAAGAACTGAAAAAGCACGGACAAAGTACACGAGGCGTTACGGTGACAGTAAATTACTGGACTATCTTCGTCAATAATCTAACGCGCTATAAATGATCTCTCAGTAGACAGAACGGAATCAAATTTCCCTTGACACACGAAGCATCGGGGATGAACGCGAGGCGAACTTTATCCGGCTAGTTTGGACACACTGTGAAACAAGTTTGAACAACTTTCAACGAGACACCCTCGAATATAATATTACAGAGCGGCCATTCTGGACAATGAAAATAGTCTGACAAGTTTCTTCAACGTAAACGTAGCTCTCGGTTAAATAGTCCCCTTTCCCAGCGATCTATTTAGCGTGTGTGGAGTTTGTCTTCTGCATGGTCGCAAGTATAAAAACAAGTGTTCGTAAAATTGAATTTTTTGAGGGGAAAGTTTCTTGATATGACTAGATGTCTGCGGTACTCGATTCTAGGTCAAAACTGACGTTCCATTTTTTGAGCTTGGAATCTAGAAACTTTATTCATTCGCTATATTATATAACTTTGTTAATCTACAGACTATTATTTAATATTGTATGCAGACATATTTCAGAATTTAACCCCAGGATGATCTATTATCTAGTAGCAACATACAATGTTCTGAAATAGCTATTAGGTCGGTAAAATGATTGAAATTTTGGTCACTTCTAACTGCCTCATATTTGGTATCATAACAAATGCCTATAATGGATCACAAATAATCTTTAGCCAAAACTACATCATCGTCTCAAGAAATCACAAATCGATGTCGATGAAGGAAAAACGAGGAGCACGAACGAAACAAAATTGAGAACAAGCCTGGCACCCTAATTGGAATTTCAAATCGGGACATTACATGCTCCTCCTTCCTCATAAATAACAAACTGCTTTACTGACAACCAGTGACTTCTTTCTTTTCTCTTTAACGTGTTGATACATGCACATACATATAACAAGGACAACCAAGCTTAAACGTGAAAATTATATTGTCAAATGCAGCGTGAACCAGATCAGAGCAGAATATTTTCAAACTAAATGCACCGCGAATATCGGTTAACTGAAAGGAACAAAACCGAACGAGAATGATCAAAGTAAATTCTGCTGAATTAATTCAGCATACACGGATGTAACACGCTCTTCAGTGGGTCGTCAGGGGTGCCGACACTTGACGGTTGCGGTTTTGTCGTTGGTTCGCCAAAACGATGTCGAATGTTCAATCCTATTCGATTAATGTGAACATGACCCTATTATGTATTATGCTTTACATAACGAGTGAATTATTAAATTTAGAAATAGTAGAGTTTAGTGGAGTTATTGAAATACAATTCTTGAACATATTTTTAAAGTTAAATTTCGTATTACATACCCTCGTCTAAAAATATTAGGACACCTACCATTTTCGATGAGCTTTTATTTTACGATATAAATTTTCGATATTATCGTTCTTTTGAATATTGTTCTCTGGTTGCATAGATATGATACATTTATGATGCAAGAATATAAATATTATTGAACTTCCTCCTTCAAATATTTAATGGATTACTTATTAGTTATTAGATAATATATTATATACTTTAATATAGTGAAAAATAAAATATTGAATGTTTAGTGCAATTCATCACTGGTTTTATAACTTTTTCCAAATGCATATGATGTGACCAAGCAAGCTTTCTAATATTTATGGACAGGGGCGCACGTGATAAATATACTATATGTAATTAATAAATTTGATATTCGATTCTTCGTGACAGAAGTAAAGTATGACCTTTATTAATCAATGCGCCAGACGATTTTACAATAGCTGGTTTTGAAACGACCTGATAAAAGTCGTATACTGAAAAGCAAAATTCGTGAAACTTGTAATTACTATTCCGCAGATTTAGTCAACAATTGAATTGTCCATTTGAGCAAATAGCTCTCTGGAATGTGTACGATTGTCGAGGAAAATTCAGTTGATGGAAACATTCATGCGTGTTTATTAAAGTTTATCAAGCAAACAAGCATGTTACAGAAATCAACTATCGCTGAATAAACATGAATCAAGGAGGAATTGGCATTTGACGTCCAAGTAGAAGTGGGCTGATACGTATTGAGCTGTTTCGATAATTAGGCTGCGCCGTGAAGGGTTATTTGATGTCAGGCATAACTCATTAGCGATGTATGTCACCCGAGTGAAATGGTTAGGTGATGCAATTCCGTTTATAGGAAATTTTGATTAACTATACGTGACTTCTCTGTATTCAGTGGGCGTGAGTTTCTAATTCCTTCTTCTGGTCCTTATTCGCTCTTTTCGAGTTTTTAATTTCCTAATTTAATTTCCAATTCTTTGTCTCACTTACAAATTTTTTTTTTCTAGAATGCAGTTTATTCTGTTATGCTTTATGTCTCCTTTCCTAGTTCTTCACCTTCTGTTGTAATTCTGAATTCTATCCTAGTTCCTGTTTCCTTGGTGTAATCTCAATAACCTCTTCTAATTCCTACATCCCCTCTCCTAGTTCCTAACTTTTTATTCACAACACCAACATACTCTTCTAACACTGATATGTACATGTTTCGACAAGATGCCACACTAGTTAAGGATAAATCCTAACTTTTCTTAGGTTTTATTTTTCTGTACTAACCCTAAATGCCCTCTCTTATTTTTTCTTCTCTACAAGATTTTATGTCCCTCCTCAATATCTAAACTCTTCTTCGAATGTGTGCACCCTCTCTCCAAGTCTTTATCCAACATTTTAATTCTTCTTCAGTGTTCTCTTACGCTTTTTTCTAAATATTTTCACAATAATAATTTTAAAAAAGGAATAAAAGTGTTGGAGGGGTCATAAACTGTAGCAAATAAAATTTCAGCTAAAGAAAAACATATAAAACACATAAAAACACATTACAAGGTGATCAGTTTAACTGAAAACTCTCCGAGTGTTGGCAGCATTTATTATAAATGATGTTAGCATTGTAAGTTCTGCCAACACTAATTAGAGGATTTCCAGTTAAACTGATCACTCTGTACATATACATGTAAATGCTTGCTTAAATTCCCACACTTAATTGTATTTTATCGAGTATTTTTTAGATAAAACGACATTTCTATCTAAAATAAATAAACGCTGTATTTTATTAATTTCTTAGAAAATAAATGTGTCTGTAAGTTACGCTGTTAACTACGTGTCTATTTATTTTACCTCAACGACAGTTTTGTAAAAGTCATGCGCCCGAGCGTCATCAATATTACAGAAATGAGAATCTTGTGATAAAATTAATTATCAACGACGCAATCGTTGTTTCAGAACTTTGTGTGTAACCTGCCGCGTTTCCGCTTTGCATGCTCGCGTCAGCGAAGAGAAAAATTAATGCTTCCATTTAGCCGTTTGTTTGCGCCCTTTTGGTCCGATAAACCAAATGTAATCTCGTGTCCACAAATTTTACACGAACTTCCACAATGTTTTTTATCATTTAGTTCACATAGAGAAATAACGAACCACCCTCTTTCAATCTCATTATTTAAACATCGACGAACTCTGCACTCGGAACAATTAACGCGAAGGAAAAGATTTTTAATACCAGTGGCACTGGTTTCCATTAAACAACGAAGATTAATATACTCTTCATTGCAAATAATTCATACTTCATTTCTGTTAATTATTCGTTTCAAAGGAATATCCATTTAACTCTATTTTACTGAGAAATGAGAAGATAAAATTCTACTTTCGCTCGCATCAAAATTTACTAGAGGATGGAGAGGTTATTTTAATTAATATTTTTTTATTATTGACTATACTTAACTTTTTAATGTCAAGAGAGATCTTTTGTACTTTTCAGTTTTTTAAGAATAAAATGCTT
Source organism: Calliopsis andreniformis (assembly GCF_051401765.1). Taxonomy (NCBI): domain Eukaryota; kingdom Metazoa; phylum Arthropoda; class Insecta; order Hymenoptera; family Andrenidae; genus Calliopsis; species Calliopsis andreniformis. The sequence goes on along the minus strand of NC_135064.1, from coordinate 11,161,902 downwards.
CGAAAAGAATCTATCAGTATACACATAACGAACTCTAAATTATATGAGACATTTAGAATACTCACTAATTATAAGTAAACATTTAGAAATATTTCTTAGAATACAATATTGCACATCTGCAAGAGAAGTGACATAATTAAAAAATTTATAATCTTAGTATAATTACGTACAACGTCTCCTAAAAGATACATTTATCATGATTATTAATTTTAAACAACAGACTTTTTAGTAAGTCTTAACTAATTTTGGAAATAAAGTTTCCTTTTCGCTTTACTCAAGAATTTTATATTTCTTTCAACTTGTAACAGCTTTCTTGCGAGAATTCAATATGAATGGATCACTACGATATTCTATTACTAAGAAAAGATGATTAATAGTACAACTTTGCACTTGATTAAAATATGAAATAATCTGAACTTAACTTAAAGCAAACCTTAAAAAACCTTCTAAAGATCTGGAGCGTTAAGAACTGAATTAATATAAATGCAGTAACTTTCAGCCTAGTATCACTAATTTCAAGAGTTAAACGCTATGAAGCGCTATGAAACTCTTTAAATGAAGAGTTTAATTAATTTATATATGAGATAGATAAATTCAAATAACTCGCAAAAGACAGCTCAAGTTACAGTCTAGTAAACCTCAGAACTAAGGGTAATGCAAATTTTTTGCTCATTTCACAGCATGACAAATGAACTCCCATCTTTCTCACAGCTTTGGCGATCGTCGTTGACAGAATCAGCGGACTTATTCGAATAACTTAACTGTTCCTCTGAGCAGCAAGATTAAGTAGATAGTCGAGGAGCTCGTCTACCAACATTTCTCTCCGCCTCAGACTCACATATCCGATTTGCCAACTGCGAAGTTGTTTCGAGTCCCTTTAAACGTGGGATCCTGCAAGATAAAGTAAATAGAAAAGCACGCTCTTCTTGCCGTAATACTGTCGCTACAAAACAGCCAGCAACGCCATTCAGACCCCGCTTGTTCGTCGTCCTCTTCCCAAGGAATAAAAGAAATTCCAATGGGACGGAATTATCCGCATTCTGGGACCCTCTGCTTGACGGTACATTACGATTTCTAAGACATTCGGAAAAGAAAATGTTTCGCGCAAAGGAATATGAAAGGACCGAATAAGAACTACTTTATACCTTTCCCAGCGGAAGGAAGGAAACTATGCAGAGTTATTTCCGTCAGGCGCGTTATTTGTCTATCCTGCGCTGCGAATATGGAATGCAGAAGCATATACTAGAAATACATTAAAGCAGTATCACATCACACGTCAGAACTATGCAGTAAACGTCGTGGTTGGGTGAAATACGTAATTTGTACAATTTGATATCGAGTTTCTGTCGCGTGAGATGTTCTTGGAATTCGTGAATTTGATCACTGCAAACACCTTATAGAATTTGATTTATGATGATTATACTATACAGGGCGTTTCATAGCATGTGAGACCCACTTCGAGAGTTGATTATATGCTTAAAAACAATGAAAATAAAGTCATATACACGCATTATATCTATCCTCGTTTATGAGATATAATGAATTCTCTGTTTTAATTACATTTACAGAAGATGCTCAAAATGACCACCTTGCATTTCAAGATAAGCCTGCATTCTTAAGATATATTAGTATTCAAGCTAATGAAGAGTCAGAGCTGCTCTTTCTGCAGCTTAAAAATTATTCTACTAAAAAATAGTTTTCACAGGATTAACTTTAAAGTCTGAAAGCAACTTTTTCTATTCCAAAATCGTTATACAATTTTACTTTAGAGTATTAAAATATACGTTGAAATTAAGTCAGATATGAAAAAAATGTATCATAGCAGTAGGTATCTTATAGCTACAATTTCTAACCATGCAAATGCTATAACTTAAATTTTCTTCGAGCTCCAACTACATACATTCAGCTATTAGAATAAATAACTTCGAGTACCTAATCATTTATTATACGTCTGATTATTTGGCTCCAACACAATATTGATAATCATTATTTCAATTTTATTGAACTATTTTATGTAAAAGTGGACCAGAGCCCCTTAACTACCACTGCTAATAATAATATTCTGAATGTGCACAAAACTCTAAGTTAACATAGATTTAGTAATAGATCATAGAAGGCTAACCTTCAAGAAGCTACAACCTCACGACAAAATTACTCGAGTTAAAACATAAGAACTTATAACAACAATGAAAGAGAACAATCTTGCGTTAACCATTTCTGCGAACAGGCCTCTTATCTCGCCGAGGATGACCTTAAAAACCGCCACGATAAGGAGTGTAACGAGGAAGCACGTAACACCGTGCAACAATCTAGACAATTTAGACAGTCCAGAAGTGGTAATAATTCACGGGTCGTGTAGCCGTCAAAGTTTCAGAACATAGATCATAATTACGAGGAGTATAAGCATAACGGTCGAACGGTGGCTAAAAGTGTAGCCACCTGGCAAGGGATGAGGCGAGTTTGTGGGTCGGCGAAGAAACTACACTGCGCTATGGACGTTTCAGCGGGGTCGTACGTTTAACGAGAAAATTTGTTTACACTCGGTGTCCAGGAGATGCAGGCGAAACATGGTCTCGTCGCGACGCAACGCGACCTGTCACGACGCTCGTACCACGTTGGGAAAGTTGCTTGGCGTTTATTCAATTATTCGCCGTGCGACGCTGAGGATTTATATAATAGGTCTGGTCCTATCAAACGCACGACGTTTCCCTTTTTAAAGGTACTAGCGCGCGAACATTTTCCAAGAGAATGGATTTTTGCTTCCATATTATAGTGGGCAGAGTTGCTCGGTGCTTATTCAATTATTTGCTGCGACATTAAGGATTTATGGGGCTCCCAGTGTCGAACGTGGAATATTTCCCTTCTTAAAGGCAGACGCCTGTAATAATTTTCCAAAAAGTCTGGATTTTATTTTTAGTGGACGTAGAGAACCCGGAGTCTATTTAATTATTTAGTATAAGGTTAAGGATTTAATGGAGCGCTGTGCATTAACATTTTTTTGTAGGGATCTAGTTTTACTACTGCCACTTTTTTTAATATAATGTGGGGAAAATTGCTAGGTTCTCATCCTATTATTTCGAATGATATTAAAGGACTCTTAGCATCCTGGGTGGCTCCTTCTTTTATATGATGTTAGGAAAATTGCTGGGTGTGTATTCAATTATTTGAAATGACGTTAGGGATTAATGAAGGCTCTATCGAACATGGTATATGTATTCTCTTTTTATAAGGACGTTAGCATAAGAAAATTTTACAAAAAACTGAATTTTTAATCCTATGCATTAAAATGCACAGTCGAATTTTGTAATTAGTATTTTCCTTTGTTATATACGATAATTACCAAAGGTGGTATTTATGCATATACATACGAATAATTCATAAATGTGTAAGAAGGTACAATATGCACCATAATATGCAAGAATATGTAAAATATCTAAGGTAAAGTACACATTACAATATTTAGAAGGATAAAGCAATCTCTATGTAAATTTCATTTCTTTAGGTGTATTTTTGAAAATATCTACAATTCAATAATAGTCACATTAACTTATAACCTGAAAAAAGAAGTCTAAAGTGTAAATTGTCTTTCTAATGGATATTTGTAATTTTCTTAAGAAAAATTGAAGCAGAGACGAAATGAAACTATTATTAAGATATTTGTGAAGATATAACACAAATATAGAATTTGCAAAATAAAAAAAGGTGAAAGTATGAGTGCTCCTTTATTTCAAGGAATACTACTTATTGTAATAAGTACCAAATCGATGGCTGATTTATATAAGATTTTACTACTGATATTTCACAAGAGATTCAATCTTGTACAAAAACAATGGAAGAACACTTGGAAGGTATAAAACAATCCTCAGAATAGAAACTACAACACGCTCGAAAAGAACTATAAGCAATTGAAAAATACAGATAATTCAAACAGAAAGACAGAAAGGAAAAGAAAATCCTGAAGATTTAAAAGACTGTACCACAATATTTTATCTTCTACCGTACTCTACGTTCAATCTTCACATTAAAATTTGAAATTAAAGCAAGAGTTCTATGTTCCTGCTAAACCTAAATGAAAAGTACATTTACACAATTGTTAAATATTTCATGCCTATAAGAAATATGTATGTTTGGAGCATAAAAAATGTATATATATCAAATACTTTGAAAAACACATTTACCTAAATTAAAATATTGAAAGATACATGTATAATACAAACTGAGGAAATTTCACATATTGGAATACAGTACATATTACTAATTCAGTCACAAGGACCAGTAAACTAAGCAAACAATGTCACTTCATACAATGATGTCTCAATTACCTACCTACCTAAAATTGATCTAAAAATATTTTCTGTATAATCTTTAGGTAAGGACTATATTTTTTACTTTGAAAGGATCCACGTCGTTTAAGCGCGATACAAGTGCATGACGTGAATTGTTACATGGAGTTTCATTATCAGTTAAGTGACAGCACATTTCATTGACAATCCCTGCCTACGAGAGTTACGCAAAATCAATAAAATGTAGTTTAAGCGTGAACATTGATTCGTTCGAATGAACATCGCGCGGGGATACAAATTACTGCAGTGTTAAAGTCGAGGTGTGGCGGAGGAGGTAGAGACCCTAATGGTTTGTCGGAAATTCAAATATTATCGAGCGCGCATCTACTTTCGCCAGTTCATACATAAAATATCAGCGGCGACGTCACTACCGCAATACATCAAAGTCTAACACCTATCGGTTTAAAGGAATTAAATTCCCTTCCACCCTTATTTCGGTAAATAAATTGAATCTTGTGGATCAAAGAATCCGCCTAGATTTTAAAAGAAAGCTAATGGAACACTCGACTCTCTGTAGAAATATACTTCGATATTTTACGATTGATAATAAAAATTCAAGATTTTGTTAACTAACGCTGGCAAGATAAAATCACGTTTAGCGATATTTTCGAGAAATAAAAAAGAATTTAGTGAAAATAAATTGAGATAGCATAAAAGAGTAGCTGAAGGAATTATATTTACATGAAGAGCTGAAGAAAATACAAATTTCAAAACTTTTTTAGCAGAAGATGCTAACACAATAGTCTAGAAAAATCTACTAAAAAAGATATACAAATATTTTACAGCGAAAGAATTAAATACAATTCAAGGTAGAACTCACAAGACGAAAATATAAAATTTTAAGTAAAATGAAATCCTTAATTTTCAGATCCACATTACACCAAAAGTGTTACACTGCGAGAGAATTTAGCTTTTACTGTTCTAAAATTATCTTAACGAGTTCTTGTAAGCATACTCAACACTACTTATACATACACAACTTACTTACTTCTCATTCAGTTAACGCAGACAAGGTGAAACATATCTGCACAAGCTATTACACGGGTGTAATGGACTGTTTCAGAATTTAATTATCAGACCTTACATTACTCTTTCCTTATTAACCTTAAGAGAACTCTCGAGACCTTGATTAATCCCACGTGTTTCTGCGTGAGCTATAATTATTCTGCGGACATTTAGTATGCAAACAAAACATGACTAGACGTATAACACACCTGCATCTGCGTGACGCATAATATGATTCATAATTAAATGTCGATACTCTGCGTTGAATTTGAAGCACGATACATAAACAAGTTGTATGAACGTAAGATATCAGGGTCTTATTTTTTTCACTTACAAAAATAAGGAGGTCCTATTGCATGGCCTGCTCATTCTTCGAATTTGAATCTGTTAGATTTTCATTTATGGGAACATTTAAAATTTATTGTATATGCAACATCGATTGAAAATGATGAAATACTATGAAATAGAATAGTGCAAGGCTTCCAACAAATGTGAGAAATATCAGAAATGATAAAGGAAGTAACTAGATTGATGATAAATGCAAGGTGGTCATTTTTAGTATCTTCTGTAAAGATACTTAAAACAAAAAATTCATTATATCTCCTAAATGAAGACAGATAGGACATGTGTTTATATGACTTTTTCTCGTTTTTAAGCATGCAATCAACTTCTGAAGTGGGTCCCATATATTATGAAACACTCTGTATGTAGTCTATACATGTAAACTATAGATTTTTGTGGCCGACTGTAGCTCAAAAAACATAAGCTCTCTAATAACACAATTTTCACTTCCCTTTGCGCGATACTTTTTCAAATAAAGCTGTATCAAGTAAAAGATTAAATTCCAGAAAAAAAAGATTAAGCATACTCTAATAAGATTTCCGAAAGTGCATCACGAAAAGTAGACTTTCAGCGTAGAGGATGGCAAGCACCAACAAAACCAAATATGTCGCGTGTAGCAAAGTCAGTTCGTTACGCGTGTTTGTGATGCAAATCCTATCGCGGGGATGATCGTTCCTTTTTCACGTGGAGTTCTAGCGCGAGAAGAAGCATCGTTGAAAAGTTTGAAAAGTCTACTTCGTGACGCTTTCTCGAGAAAGTTCAGCCGAATCCAAAAGGCGTCGTTGGAGGTATCGCGCTTAGCATGGTGAGTTCGGAGGAATAGGAGAGAATCCCCCTTCGAGGGTTTTCAGTGAAGCAAAAGCATCCAACTTTTATCTGCATCGTAAGTTAGTGGCCCGATAAGAATGAAAACGTCCCGCTGGACGCTGTTCATTTCACCTGGCGTAATGATAAAATACTGGCCGAAACAAAAATCGTATTTCACTGTCCGCTTTTGTTCCAGATTTCACCTGCTTTGTAACATTTTGTCCTATTCGACGTCTTTATTATCGTCATTCTTTCATATGTTTTTTAGTATCTGGTATCTATAATCTTCTTTGTGTTAGCTTTTACACTTTAAGTGCGAAATGAAAATTACAAATAAGAATGATACATGTAACATTTTTGAAGGTGTGCAAAATATGTTTATAAAAAGTCGTAGAATACTTTTACTGTTCTTTAACAGAAATTTTTGTAGATTGTTATTGTCCAAATACAATAGAGTTACAAGCTTGTTATTTTAATCATTATATTATATATTTGAATTGTGATGATTCTAGAATGACTATACTAAAATATTCTCTACTTTTTAAAAGAACTTTTTAAGAGGAACTTTTTATCAATCCTTGGACTAGATAAACTCCAAAGCTCCATAGTAAATGTGACTTTTGGAGAAAACAACTGACGAATTTAAAAAAAATTTTCTTAACTGTTCACAGAAACTAGTTTCAGTAGATGAAAAAATGAGACTCGTGGCTACGATTTTAAAGTTGAGATGAGAGATATGGATATTTGAAATAAATAAATTAAAACAATATATTTTGATGTCCTCGATTGATAAAGAACATCACAAGTAAAGTATTATGTGAGATAGTGACTGCTTAAGTTCAATAGTATTTTAGATGCATATTTTGGATGTAGTGCATACATACAAATATTATTTTCAACAGTGTTTTGTTCAGTGCTTATCCCAAGAGAGAATAGTATTCCATGACTGTCTTACTGATTTTTGCCTTTTATCATAATATGTACATGTGCACCTATTCGGTCCCCTTGTCGAACCTTTATGATGACGATCCCATAAAAAATAATGGTGGACATGTTTAGGAAGAGGAAACTGAGAACGTAAAACGCGATATAGAAAATAGTTGCTTTCGTTATCTATAGCGATAACTCGAACATGAAATGCAAATATTTTATGTACATTAAACTTCAATATAAATAGTAAATTTCCTCGTTTTATTTACCGATGAAATAGACCCGGAATATGCCTTGAATACTGTTAAAAACTTGTATTCACTTATACACACGCTTCATTGTTGCCAATTCTATTAGACCTAATTTAAATTTTCCTCAATTTTGCCTTTTTTTTTATTTACAATATTATATATTATAATATTGCATATTATGTTCTAGTCGCATATATTATAATATTGCATATTATAATATCCACGGCAATGTACATATTAACAGTATAAGCAGATAGTTAAGAGATGACCCTAATACTAACTAAATATATAATTATGCTTACAATTTTAACTAGTTCCTACAGGACACGTATGCTTAAAGATACAAACATTGCTTTTCCAGATATTTATGTGTGCTAGTTAGAGATGTAATGTGTGATTTAACCAAAAAGGCAACTTCGATAACAGGAAGGAAAAATCTTTCTTTACAGAGTATCCGAATAAGTTCATTTCTGTTTTCTTCAAACAGCGGGCATTGCCACAGCACGTGATTCAGATCCAGCTCAGGATAGCCACACTGACATTTGGGAACTTCGCCTTAAAGTAATAGAATTTCTCTGCAGCGTGTTTTCTGTGCATTCTCACCCCTCTGGTCCACCACAAAATTTATCTAGAAGTCAACGAATTACGATAGCTTCATTATTCAAACGGTCGCTTCCTTCCAATAAAGAGGGAACTTAATAATGCACTCCACCTTCGTAATTAACGATCGAATTCACTGTGCTACGCGATTCACTCGGGTGTTTGTTCAAGGGGCATTCTCTCTTCGTGCGATAAATAATCCCGCGATACTTTACAATGATTATTCAACCTTAGCGTTCTCCAATTTATTTCGATACTCGCTACCGTGCTTCTATATATATGCACTGATATTCCACAGGTATTTAGAAAATTATGGGACTACAAATGATCCTCTGTGATTCATGATTATGTATCTTTTTCATTCTGTAGTACTTGTTCCACTCCCTTTATTCTCGCAGAAAACCCAAATTACGGTATAAAAACCAACACTGTTTATTCATGTTCTATAAGACTAACTTTGTGTTACACAGTATTATGCGTGATTATGGTAAAAGTAGCCATTCCTTGCGAAGTACTTTCCTCTTTCGCTAACTTATAACTTTTTAATAGGACTAACTTCTCACAGAATGCTGAAAAAATGTTACGAAGTCTTTTATAGTCGAAATTTATCAGTCGTTATCAGAATGCTAATGGTTCGTCATTAGTAAGCAAGTTTTACTATCTGCTGCCAATTGGTTAATGATTATATGATTATATGTGTAGCAAAGGAATAATGTTAGTGAATTTATAAGTTGTACATTTCCATTGTATAAATGGCTCTTACACGATTACATAAACTATAAACTAAATGTTGACTAATATCTATTATAATTCTTTATCACAGGATACGCGTGATTTAATAAGCAAGGAGAATTGATTTGTGAAATTTTTACAAACATTGAAAAATCAATTACAACTAAAATTATTTTGCACAGTATGTACTCTAATGAATGAAAAATATTCGAGTATCCTAAACTTCTATTTTTGTAATATTAAGCTCAGTATTCTCATCGTGATTAACCATTTTTTCTATTTTTAAGTAGCAAGAAATTGCGTCAAACAATGAATTTTGAGTCTTATTATCAGCGTGAAATTTATAATTTATATGTGAAAAAAGGGAGAGAGAATTCACTAGTATAACTCACTATAGTATAATTCATTACAATTCAGTTCTATTAGAAATTTCAAGGGGTAATTCTACATGCTAAAATAAGACGAAAAGAGGGATAGATGAAATTGTGTTGCATGCTTTGTTTCCGAGTTAATCATAGTTGATGAAACACCTAATTGTAAGATAATGAAATGTGTCTGACTACACTTGCTCTACTGTCTTATTCTACTAGCATCTCTGTGTCTGATCCAGCTCCTGCTTTCTAGAAGTAGAATAAGTCTACAAGTCAGACATAATTTCAGGAACAATTTAAGTATGTCTGTAAGGGGCGAACTCTCGTGTAACAGGTCTAAAAAGTCGACTTGCATAAATCAATACGATAATCTGTAAAAAATGGACCCTGTAAATGTTTTAGCCGCATCTAAGAAAACAGAGAAGTTATAGTTCATCAAATTTTAAGCTATAAGCATTTTCAATCCTTATTAAAAAGTTTAAATGCGTTTTTCTCGATACCATACTCTTTAAGTTGGCAGGCAGGATAATTCAAGAACTAATCAACTAATCGCTTTGAGACAAAACTTATTCTTTTCGTTAAAACTTTTTTCAGAGATTGAACCTGAAATTTGAATTTATTTCTCATTAATAATATTTTAAACCCAACTTTCAAGCTGAAATTAAATGTCGAGAAACAAAATTACCTTGCAAACGTTAGAAATTTGTTTTAGTTTGCCAAATTCTTATTTAAATTAAGCTCCATCCCAGCATAAAGAAAATTTTTCACTTGTTGTTTTCGGATGTCTGTCATAAATGCTACACTACTCGCCAACCATAGTACACCATCGAAAATGATTACAAGACTTAATCGCCATTTAATTAAAAGCAACAAAAAGTGGATTCAAAAATATTTTTCCTACAATTAAATAGTCTGTCTTTATATCTCCAAAACTAGTATTAAACAGGTTTCAATTTTCTCTCAAAAAAATTCAAGAAAAACCTATCCACTTTAATCGTGCTACACGAGAATCTCCCCTTAACAATGAATAACTAGGAAGCATTTCATAATTACAATGATATCCCATTCCATATTATACAGAACAATTTTATTCTCTTTCACAAAATAGTAATAAACGATTTTTATAAAGGAATCTACATTTTCAACTGCCATTCAATATACATATACGTATTTCTATATATCCTTGCTAATGACTGTCCCTTGTAAACTGCATTCAAAATTTTAACGAGGGCGACAACAATTCCGAATCATATTCTCGAAAGAAAAATTGCCTGCGCTAAAAAAAGAGATAGACTACAACTGCTGACAACTGTACGACACGCGGTATCCACGCAGAACGTATTACCGTCAGAAATGTTTTTTCTCCATTCCACGAGGTGTTCATGGTGCACACTAGAACGTTCACGATATATCAAACGCAACCGGTTGTGCAGCGACATCGACGTAAAACAAATCAAAGGTTCAGCGATACGGCTCGGGGAATTTATCGAGCTTTAATGGCTCTGGCGATAGTTCAGAAAAGGTTTTCATCGTTTCCCCATAAACCTAGATGTTACACAAACCGAAATGTAAGGAAATTACAATAACGAGCGTGCAGGGTGCAGAACGTTGCAACAGGATGCGTCGCAAATACATGAAAACAACAGCGTCGTAAAAACGAATTCATTAAATTTTATTAAGCTTCGCGTGGTTTATGGCATTTTCTTTATTTACATGCAAGAAATTACCCTAAATTCATCCGAGTCTGCGCTACTAATAACTACATCTACATTGTGCATATTTAAACTTTTCAATGTTCAGTATGCATATAATGGGAGCAGTTTCCCCACGTGTAACTTCAACGAAATTTAACTTTAATAGCTGCAAGAGAGAGAGAGGCGTTTTTTCCTATAAAATCGCCACTTATTTCTCATTTTGTTTCAGTTTTTTGCGACTGTTATTGAGAGGCTCGCGCAAAAATTTGACGTAAATATGCAGCTTGCAACCTGTCGTCGCTGTAAAGCTATCGTTTTTACCTTAGCCACTAATCAATCTTGATAAAAATCATTTCGACGAAAGAATTTCAGATCGATAATTCATCCATTCCCATGAATTCATTATACGTAATAGAAGCGCAAAATTGCCGAGATGAAGATCAGCGTGAAAAGTAGGAAATTTCCCCTTTGATAGAAATCATATCGTCTCCGTGGAGGCCTGAATATTCATTATTATTCGCAAAATAATCCATCAGAGCGGTGACTGTAATATTAGCGAAGGTTTGAAGCTTGAAAAAGAAGGGAAGTGAAATCAGAGGGAAAACCTCTTCCATTTTTGCAATCGGATATTAGACCTTCGCTATATTCTGGCTTATTTGCATCAGCGCGTACTATCGCAGAGATTATTAAAATGCTACGAATAATAATCCCTGTGAACGACTTTGACTTTGACAATTTTTTAACGTCTCTTTAAAACTATGTTAGCTTTCAGTTATTGGGAAACAATACAGAAATGACTTGGCTTGTTGAGTATTAAGTTGATACAGAAATTTTAAATGAATTAAGTGTTTCAGTTTGAAATAATAATTTTCAAAATAAATATTCTAAGAAAACGTTACACAATATTACACGTAAAATAAATTTTAATATTATTTGTAACAGTTGAGAATGAAACAGATAAGTTTGTCTGGTACTATTACTGTTGCCATACATATGATACTTTATTCTAATGAATTGCAATTTACTTCATTGATTTCACTTTAATAGAGCTCGAGGAAAGTATAACATGTGACGTGTAACATTTTTTGCAGAACATGCAATCAGCTAATGCAAATGATGGTGTGTATTTTGTATCGGTTCAGGGTTAATTTATTGTAAATAATAAGAAGCAGTGTGTAACTGAAAAACTATTGTCATAAATATACGTTTCACAAACTTTTGTATTATTTTGATGCCTATAATCTATTTTGTTAAAATGTCCCAGTTTTATTAATACCTCATGGAAAGTATATTCAGACCTCTACTTAATCAACTAGGAGTTTGTATATTAAAAACATATTATACAGGGTGAGTCACGTAACTGTATCACTAAAGTTTCTTTTTAAACTATTTGTTGGATGAAAAAATGTTTTAAATAAAAGTTGTTTGGTGTCAAGGGTAGCTTTCTTTTGGTATACTCCTTTTGATACCAAACAACTTTTGTTTAAAGCATTTTCTCATGTAACAAATAGTTTAGAAGAAAATTTAAGTGACACAGTTAAGTTAAGTTAAAAACATTTTGCTTTTTCCTCTAAAACTGAGGAAATTGGACAAAAATAGAGCATCAAAGCTGGTAATGTAGCGGATAAAAGAAGAATTATAACTGATCTTTTAGCTGTTTGCAAACGAATCTGTGACTTGCTTTGAATCCTCAATTCACAATCACAATACCCCTGAAACTCGAGTGAAACAACGAACCCGCGAATGAAAGGCTCTCGATTAGCATCCAAAGCTTCAGAAAGTCAGCACTCGGATGCAACGAGTTAACCTCGAGAGGCGACGCCTGCATCGGAAACATTATCACGTTAATCTTTCCCCGAAGTACTCTTCAAAGAGATAAAACACGTCGCTTTTGTGATACACGAGCAGGTGTCTTTCCATCGCGACAGTGTCGAGCGACAAAGGTTCGTCGCGGCCCTCGACTTTTCTGGGCACGTTATCTCTGGCATTTCGACTCCTTCGAGTCCTTGTCAACGCTGAAATTCAAGCAACGTTCTTGACGCGCCATCGATCCTAATAATGGGCCGGAGTCGATCAAACGTCGCTCCTCGTGCAGGCAGTTAAACGGCGCAAATAGTGAGCAAACGCGATACGAAGAGAGCCCGAGGCCCTGTTATAAAGGTGTCCATGCCTCGCCCCAGCTTCCTTTCGCCGCGATATCGGCTACAGCGTAACCAGCTATCGGTGGGTCGATAATGAAATCTTCTAAGATAAACTCTAAGCCCTTTCATGGGTCTTTGTAGTGCAGATTTAATCGGGTTGAAACCCACTCGTCTTGGAAGGAATATTGCACATAGTTTGCACGAAATTGTATAATCGATTTTCTCAAAGTTTTCGTGATTGCTTACGACTTAGAATAGTAGTACCTATATACGGCAGAAGAAAGGTTAATAAGTTAAACTTAAGATGTTCGATCTAATCGACATATCGAAGTTGAGTTGACTACATTTCTCCTGAAAATTTTGTGTAAAATAATATTTGTTAGCAACAGGTTACTATGAATGTAGGTAATGAATTTTTCTTAAAATAGGTATCAAGAAATTGGGAATGCTGATATTAATGATATCTTAGTGTTCTATATTCTTTTTTAAATTTGTTCATACAATTAGATACTTACAAGTATAATAGAAACATTAATCAATTAGTTGTGAACACTATATATAAAGCAATTTCTTCACAAAAATGGAGTAGAAATTCTCGATGAGCCCTATAATCCTTAACTGGTGTAATGAGTCATGATATTTATACTAACACAACTTTTAATACGTCACATAAAATTATATATGCGCAACTAACATATAGAAATTACTAAACCAAAAATTTATAAATTTTCTTCCTTTTCAGCAATCATTTTTTACGGTGGAGTTGCTTAAAATACAAGTAATTCCGAAAGAAAAATTTTAATATTCCCCTTTAGATCTTCAAATATTACTTTATAAACGCATCCTCGAACAATATCGACCTTTTTCTACGTCAAATTTCTCATCAGCGTCAAAGATAGTAAAAGCACGTTCCACCGTGATAGACAGACTCTCATCTCAATGAAAATTCTTTGTATCGCTTCGCCGTTTGATAGAATCACAAACCGACACGGAAATTGTCGAAGCAGGAAATGAAAGCTTCGGGAAACGCTTCACTGGAAAATTTAGTCGTCGTTTTCTTTCGACCACCAGCGAACTTTGAGCGACAGGTCGCAGCGAGGACAATGAAAATCAGCAGACGCGTCGCGAAAGCGAAACGCTCATATCACTGGCGTATTGTAATTACCGTATTATTAGTTTGATCGTTAATTAGAAAGCACAGTAACGCGATGGTATAAACGAGGGAAAACACGGGACACGATCGGAATAAGCGAATTCGCAAATTGGTGTCGTTGATTGAAATTTAATGTCACCGATATATGCGTATGCAAATCAGCTCGACGAATACACAAACGACGCGTCAGTCCCTGGACAATTAATTCTGTAAAGCGAATAGACAACGAATGAATCTAACGGGAGGGATGAAAAAAAATATTGAATAGCGATTTAGCCGATAGGGTACCCTTGTTTCCTCATTAATTAATTAGCTTTCAATAACGAGTTGGAAAGCCTATAGAACAGGATAACTTTGTTTCTCGTTGCGCGATAAATAAATGGGAACAGATTGAAAAAAAGACTTTATATTTTTAATGAATTTCCCGCAAACTTGCCTACGTCAATCTTTATTAAGAAGTAAACAAAAGCTATCTCATTTCGTAGCCTCGTCGCTAAGCCAATAAACCGTCTAGTTGCATTAAGTGCTTTAAATCAGCCTGTAGATTTCTTGGTTCCATCACGGTTATCCTTAAAAGATCGATAACTCTGTATCAGGTGCAGTTGCAATATAGAAGTCCGTGGAGAGAAAATATTGAAGAAATTGGGAGTAGAAAGTGGCTCAAGAGGGCAATGGAGAGAGGCTTTATTTGAAATGTAATGAACTTAAACGTCAAAGAGGCCATCTTTTAGTTGCTAATTCTTTATCATTTCAAACGTATATAACAAAATTGGACGTACTAATTATAAATGGTGTAAGCGTTGAAAGGATTAAATATCATGAAAATTGCAGAAGTGAGGAAACAGTGGAGTTATAAGAGAAGAAGGGGACCCTCTTTATGTAGCAAAAGTAGCAGATTAAAAGAAAATGTCATAAATGTATAGATATTATGTGGTAAGTTAAAACGTTGAATTTATTTTTCTGAAAATAATACTTTCAAAACTGGCTACTATGACTTTTCTAAAATCTCTAGAAAAAAATTCTCCTGTATCGTTCACACTAAAATTAAATATGCCAGCATTTGCAGTGGTTTTTTGATCGCCTAAGAAAATTGAAAGTTTAATGATTAAATCGATAGTTCTTTTCTAGAAAACTGCCATTTTCTGTAGTAGATTACTACGACAAGATAAACCGTGACAATCATTACGAGCGCTACACTGCAAGCAATTTGTAATAACTTGCTCTATGTAGTACATAATTATATAAAAATTTCAATTTAATTTCACGAAACGAGAATATTTAGATACTAAAAATTTCAACTGTTTTAGTCCATTAATTTTTAGCTTTGAAGATCATTTAAAAATATCTCCCATAAATGGAAATACCACTTCAACTAACAAAGCTAAATTTTCCAACATGACATGATACCAGCAGGCTGTGTGTCAGCTTTATGCTTTCAAATGAAATCGATATACATATGTTTGTTTCATGAGTACCGATGGAGGTAGAAGAGCCATTCTCTGTACTTCCTGTTCAATTTGATCCTTTGAGAACAGCTAATCGTAGTACATGAAATCGTATGTAATTGAACCAGCTTCTATCGTCATGTATTAACCGACGATAATAGGCTTCTTGATAACTTAATTTCTCTGTTCCCGAAATCGCCGCTTCAATTGGAGTCGAGAGACGTTGATCGATACTGGTCATCGAGGTATCGCGTGATACCACTTGTTCGATCTTCGTTGGACACTCGATAACGACGACAGATATTGATCAACTATCCTTGGTAGTAATCATGCCATGTGTTTCTGTACTATAGTAGTTTTTTAAAATATAGAGCATAGAATGTACCCTATTAATCTCGTAAATTTATAAATGATTTAAACAAGAGTTATTTTAAATTATTATTTACCTTGAGAAGTCCTCATTGCTTTTATCTTTGATATTAAATAATGAATTAAATACTATCGGTTGCAGTTAATGTAATATTGCTTTCTGTCGGTAACAGATGCAATATCAATAACGATTACTGTATAAAACAATAATTCCTTTGAACATATAAAAAAATTAAAAATTAAAAATTCCATTCTTTAAACTTTTCTAAGTAAACTAGTCATTTCGCAGAGGCATGTCGTCTCAATAATAGTATACTTATTTAGCTAGGAATTGTAGATGTTATAATATAATTGCGATTTTACATACATGCCAAAATAAAACGAAAATCAGAAATAACGAAATTACATTTGAGGTTTCATTTCTAAGTTATTAATTGTTAAAAATGTAGTAGAAGAATGTCTGACTTGGGACTTACTCTACTGATATTACGTCTGACCTCGTTAGTTCACACAAGTAGTAGAACAAGACACTGAGTCAGACGCACACGCAGTTCAGGTGCCTCCAACAATTAATATCTCCAAAATGCAATTTTCTTAATCATCATTTGCATCTTATATTCACACATATAATTACTCTTTGCAAATTTGTAACACATGTCGAACATTCTCTATCTGTAGAATACTTTCGTGAATGTTATCTATTCCAAACAATTTTTTTGTCACTGCTCATAGTCAATAATTTCACATAATTCATATAATATGTTTGTTACTGTATCGATTAACCCAAAATCTACTCCAAAAACTGTCAATCGACATTGTACCGTAATAATTTCGCATCGCTGCGTTGCACTGCTGCAAAGTGAATAATAAATCCAGCGTGTAATACTGTGGAACTGTTGATGAGAACAAATAATCCTGGCATTAATAACATGCGGGCGATTCTATAGGAAAAATGTAACCCAGTGGTACAATCAACTTGTAATTAAAGGACGATTGCCTCGCTGCGCTGCGTTATCATTTTAACATAATTTAGACGCCTCTATACTTCACAAGTTCGTGCAGTTTTGGGCGACGCTATTCTTGACATTATTTCATATTAACATTAATAAGTAGCATTATCGATTCTATGTGGGGCGTAAACAAGCTGAGATATAACTTTTTGATAAAACTGTGATAAAACTTTGACACAAGAGGAAGTGTCTCTGAAGCGTAGACGAAAACTTTTGCTACATATCACCCGACATTTTTGGCTAGTTTGGGCGCCAATTCCTGTGGGACCAACTCATGCATGCCGAGGATCCGTTGAGTGTTTCCTTTTCATCAAATCAGATATCAAAACGCGATAACTGGGAACAATACATTTGGGTCATGTAATCGGGTACAGTCGATGAATGACATATGTCTACGCGAAACCATATCTAGATCCTAGGCCTCGATTATGACTGGAAATCTTGTACAGTACTCCCATACCATTGCTCAGCGTAAAAAGTATTTTGTTTGGTAATGTATGACACATTTTCTTGCGATGACACATCTACATATCTAGCTTAATTCATGTTAGTAACTCCATCAGAAGTTACAGATCATGATTTTATTATGCGTGTGTTAAAAAGACAAGCAAAAGTGTATTAAAAAAAATAAAATTTGAAAATAATATTTAACGTCCAACTGCAAATTAAGAGAAATTTTTCCATGTAGGTAATATTAAACCATCAGCTTTTAATATTATAACTTTCTTTAATTCTCTTCTAAACTTCCTTTAATTTATCCAATTTGTTTTTTATTTACTTTATCTTAATTTTTAATAAACTGACATATAATGAATTTAGTATGCACCACTGTTCATAATGAATTCGCAGTGATCCTACTATATTATGCCAGAATACTCACACTGTATTATCTCAAGATTAATATTGTTCGAATTTCAATTTACTGACGATGAGTAATTTAAAGAAAGAAGAAAATTATTTACATTTTAAAATGAATATATTCTTGGAAAACAACTAGATTATTAATATACGTAGCTTCATATATTTTATAATATATTTTAACACGTAATTATCTAAGGTATGATATTGAAAAAGATGTTCATTTGACGTCTTTCAAACCTTCTGGTACTCTTTAAGTAGTTAAAAATTCCATGAATTAAAGTATACACGAAATCTGTAGTAGGTACACGTGTAGATGATATAAAAGATCTATAAAACTAAACCCAAAGATGAAACTCTAACGCAAATTGAAACCCCATGCTTAAGACTTTCCATTGCCTCTATGGTTCACAGCTGAATATCATTCGACACGTAGGTCGTTCTACTGCTTTCATCTTCGTCGTAAAACATTTGCAAATTGGAGTAAGGCCTATATTTATGTTGGAGTCGCTGATTTCTAAAAGGATGTTGTTTTCGTCCTCGTGGATGAACACTTCGACATTAAAGTCGAATGAAATATGGAAGCAGAATCTTTTTTTCTTATTTCTGACTTTCAATAGTGGATAAAAATTGTCTTCCATAAAGACACTCGAACTGTAAAAATCTAATTAAATTGCTGTAATCCACAATGTAAAATCCTGTTGAACACTCTTTCAACGCTACTCTAATTTGCGAAGATATTTTATTACGTAATACGATCTTTTTACTAAAAATAGAGAAAGTTATAAAATTTTTAAAATATAGTATTTTATATTAGATCATCTATAGTAATTACAGGGATATATTAGAAGAGAGTTTTAGTTTCCAAGAGACAGACCGATTTCAATAGATTCCAGTAGAAATATTTGGCAAAAGTTAGTATAACTATTTAGACGTCCCTAAATAGCATTCAAATCAATTCTGAATTGAATACAACGCTGTTCTTTGAAGGAACCAGCGGGCGGAACTGGGCAAGTTCGATTAGGTACAGTGGCCTCCTTTGGCGTCTTTTGTGATCCAGCCTACTGTGGCTAGATGAAGCGACTCTATTTAAATTTACGTGGCTTCATCGATTCCCTGATATGCATATCAAAATTCAGATTACAATATTTGGTTCACTCAAGACTGTGGTCTTCACAGAATATAACTTTCTTAGCTATTGGGCTTCTGCAAAATTTAGATAATGTTTTCAGAAACTTAGTAAAACTTAGTGAAGCCTAAGTTTTAGAAAAAATAATTTTGTACTTCACATAATTGTACGAGTTTTTATAAAAACAAAAGAAATGTTTAATCTGAAATCATGAATCTAAAATTTACGGAAAGTAGTGAATGTACAGTGATATCGCGGTTTGCCGCTTACCATTCTTATTACGCTTAACTAGGTTTCGAATTATGAGTATCTGTGAAGCTATCGTAATAGCAAGTTATGCAGACATAGTCGTGAATACACAGATATGGTTCTTGCAGTTGGTGCTTATAATGGAAATGCTTCTGCTATGGCCTCACCCTACGTACTACGATTTTCTAATCTTCACAAATACTGCTAAGTCAAAAGCTGGTTAGGCGTAATAAGAATGGTAATGAGTCAGGTAAGCACGAATTGTTATAAGTCATGACATGGATTATAAATATGTGGAAACAGGAATAGCTAAATTCGAAGAGACTCCTTCAACCAACTCTCATTACCTCTGAAGTACACGAATACTTAAGGAAATTTCATAGTCGATTTTCTCGAAAGCAAAGAAAATGCATAAAAAATTGTTATTGTATATTTTCAATATACTTGTAAAGTATGTGAAGGCTTGTTGAATAAACACTTTTTTGCTAATGCAACGATTTTCAGTGCACTCTTGTATGTCTATCTATAATTTATCGATTCCATTTTCTGACTATTTTACTTATTTAATTGCAAGAATAAAAGATAAAATTCTCCTCGACAAAATTCCACAAATTCGTATATAAATCTCAACATTATTCAAGCTTCTGCAATTGAAAGGACATAAATATTATACTAAAGGTCTCGGCAAAATTGAACCCCAGGCAAAAGCAACCACGGAGAATGTGGAGTAGCTTGGACAGTCGAGATAGGAGTGTATCGCATAATCCGTGGATTACTCGATCTGGGATTAAGGTTACGGCGACGACAGTAATTAATGTCTTGACTCTAAGGTACACAACGCAGCAATACGGCATGCGTCTAAATTCACTGAACACATTAAGATCCGACATGGGCTAACAGAATTTCTGTCCACTTCACAGTCGTAACATACTGATAAAATCTAACGTCTGAAAGGCGGTTGAAATAAATCTAACACGGATTAATGACAAGCATCAAGTTACTTCGTTCTCTACTTTCTAAAACCCTATTTCATTTTAAGCTTCCACGTTCTTCTAACAATTTTATGTCCATGACTGAACTTCTACTGACATTTTCTTGATGAAACCTTAGAAGCAAATCGCTAGGAAGATTTACTGTGCGTGTACAAAGGTGGAGAATAATTAAACCACGAGTGAATCAACGCGTTTCCCATTGTTACATAAGTAGTACAAATGCAAAGAGAATATCATTCAAAGAGAACTCTCCTTTACGACTACTAATACCTTCTTACGAATGTAATCGTAGAACAGGAATATAGGAACACCCCACAATTTAACTACCGTTTCTACCTACGAATCCAATAACCATCCATTTTGCCATTAATTTTCCCCAGTTGAAGAAACATTGGAAAGGTCAACCGTTTCATCTAATTAATTGGGCGACTCAAGATGTGCTATTGTTTGGAATGCAAAGAAGGAGACCAGTATAGAAGTGCTGCTTTAAGTGTTCCTTGCTGAAAATCCTTAGAGTGTTCCTGATTAAAACAGCGTTAAAGTGTAAGGACCGTTTTCCTCGTTGCTATTGAAAACGTAAGAAATAGGTTCCATATATCTTTGTTTCATTTGCATTTGTATAAATTTTATCTGATATCTCTGTACTACTACAATTTTCAAGTAATTATTGTAGCTACTTACATAAACTATAAACTAAATAATACAAGAAATTCCACTGAAATTGTTAGCCTTTGCACGTTTCTAGCGACAATGTTTTCTTGTAGAGTATAAAAGAAAAATAACGCTTATAAATTTCATTCGATGTCAATATCACTAATGTAGAAATATGAAACGTGGGAAACATACGTTTTAGACTTATTCAGCATGAATGAGATTTCAATTCAAGATGAATGAGATTACGATTTCAATGGCGTTGCAGAATATGCTTTTAGTGTTGTTCTCGTTCCTTAGTTTTGAATTTGTATATTGTACGAGGGTGAATTGAAAAGTTCACAGTTCGACGTAGAAAAGCTTCACTAAGTTTCCCATTAATATTATAAGTAGTAAACTTTCCCCGGGATAACAAACATGTTCCTTTATGATTTATTAAGCATTGGGTAACTTTCTTTCTAAGAGGTTTATACAAAATGCACTTTAATATGGCATTGTGAATAAAATAGTCGAAATTTGATTTACACATTATCATCTTCTTTGACACAGTATCCTGTTACTATTAAACACTCTCTGCTAAAAATTTATCAGTTTTCGTTTAACTAATGATAATTTACAAATCAAATTCAGATTGACTATACTACCAACTGTCCTATTACAAGCTAAATTTTTAATGAATCATTTAATAAAAAAATTACACAATATTTAATAAAATGAATTATAAATGATTATTTTTAGTCCCTACAGGAATATCACTACCTTATAATATTATATAAGAAACTCTGCAGAAACTCCCAAAAATAATTATTCGAGTAGTGCTAAATCTATCAAAACTTTATTTTAATAGCGTTAGATTATAATATATCGAATTTATTTAAATAAAATGACCGAAAAGTTCTCAAAGAATCTAATTTAGGAGAGAAGATGTCAGTACGTAATTAGGTTAAGACCATGCCTCTATTCCACAATATAGCTGTGGTGGAATTGATAGACGCTAAGAGACAGAAAGTGTCCTCGAGAATACTCTGAATCAATTCAACAGCAAACAGATTAGAGTTCATGTCCACGCCCTGCTGAAACCGCGTTGCCATACTACGGAACCACGGACTACTCGGATTACTGTCCCTTTTCTTCATCAGCTAAAGTGAAATAATGCCACGTATTTCAAAGCTCTATTAAAACCCTTGGAAAATGAATTGAATTATTACAATACGGAACTACTCGCTGTGAATCAGTTGTAATATAACACAATCTATTAGAAAAGGGACTTTTTGTGGACAAAATACACCTCTGTGAGTGTTTTCTTGGTCTGCTAGTGCAGAATCTGAGAGAGCGTGAAAAAAGTCAAAACTAAGTTCGCGCAGTACAGAAAATTGGTTTGCGAGACTGAAAGGTTGTAAAGGAAACTCGTTAAAGACGAAAATGTGTGTCCGTCTGACCCAGGAACATCTCCTTTTAAACACTTCTTTCACGTATTTGTATCAAACACACGTTCACGGTTACATCAAACTTTCCCTCGTTTCTTCAATTTACTTAATAAGTCACTCGATTGTACACAGAATTGAATCTGTACTGTCTTCCATTTCTACGAACTGCTAACATTTTCACGGTGAAATTCCTACTCAAATCTGGTAGTCGAATAACTCACTGGCGGACGATATCAATGCGACAATTAAGGATGACGTTGCATTAAAGGAGTTTCGGCAAAGGATCCTCTGTTCGTCTAATGGAATTATTCGCTCAATTCCGTGGCAAAGCTAGCGATTCTGGTCGACTTACTGGTTACGTAGGAGCATCTTAGAAAGTGAATTCCTCGCTTAATTAAGAGAATCACTGCGCTTCTCTTACATTCGTGAGGAGATTGAAATTTGTTAGCGGTTGAAATATTAGCAACAGGTTAAAAATAAATCCACTGCTGAGTGATTATTCCAATGGATTTCAGATGGAAATTCATACGCAGAATTTATCGATGAAATGCAAATAAATTATTCAATAAATATTTCTTTTAGTAAATAGGACAAACTTACCGTATCTCTTAAAACCCTTAATTTTTTCCTCGATTTTTCAAATTTGCTTACGAATTAGTGTAGTTAATAAGATTTAAAAAAAAATTGTAATAGAAACAGATTAATATTCTTATAAACACAACTAAAGGAATGAAACCTGTGTGAAAACTTCACACAAACTTTTAGAACACCCGATGTAAGCTTTCGCACCTATTCCAACTATTGACAGAATTCCTCAACGACGTAATCTCCCACAACAATCGAGTTTTCAAAAGTTTGACATGCATTTTGGAAATGCACAAAGCATTTTCAACTGTCAGGTCATCGCAGCGAATTCAAAGCAGTTCGTTTTACATCCATTTTGGAAATGCACGAAGTATTTTCAACTGTCGGATCATCGTAGTGAATTCAAAGCAGTTCGTCGGTGACCCACCAGTTAGAGTGATCTACAAACACTTGTTTAACGGGTTACGGAAGCAGCGATATATCTTCCGTGGCACTTTAGGCGCACTATTCAAGCGACAATGCGTCACATATACACATTGAAGCGACGCTAAATTACCCGATGATGAAACGCAACGATGAATTATTAAATTGAATAATTTGTCCGCAAGCGCGAAACAAGGAGCGCTACGTGCAATCAATACGTTACGCCGAAATAACAATTATTCTTAAATTCACGTAATCATGGTGTCCAACCACGCCACAGATGCACGATTACAAATGGAACAACAACAAATGATAATATGCAGAAACTTTATGCTTCGCGAGGCACTTGCTTTCTAACAATTCATTTCGCAAGAGAGAAATGACAAATGCTCGAAAATGTAAATGCAAATGCAAATTTGCAGTAACACTATTGTTACGATTTTGATGTTGTATTAAAGAGGCATACTCATTTATGGACGCACACAATCAAATTTTTTTATTTTATATTTTTCTGAGTTTCATGAAGAAATTGAGGGTTTATTATATGTATGTATACTTTCGAAATCAATTACTAATTGTAAGTATCAAAATAATGTACTGAAATGGCACACACATTTTTCCATGTTTGGTACTAATATGAATAAAAAATATGAAATAAATACTGTTCTTTTAATTAACTAAATTCTCCTTCGTTTTTTTTGAAACTTTGAGATTATTGTCATGCAATGCTTATACTAGAACAGTATCTCATTTTACTCTTACTAAACTTCAACTGTTTTGAAATTCTCATTCAGATGAAATGAAAACGAGATAATTCTGCCATGAATTAAAGATTGGTTCGTGGCCGATAGTTTGGTCTCTTATGAATTGATTCATGATTATATTATCCATAAAAAATATCAAAGCACGGTAAACATGTATAAAGTTGTATTAAAATTTGTACTACGTATCGTTTTTCTGCACAGCAATAAGAATACTCTTTTGACTATTAACTACTGATATTCAATGTTTACACACGGTGACCTAAATTAATTCACTCACGAATTGTATATGACTGATGATATCGAATATTTGTGAATAATAAAAGCTGATTTTACATTAAAAGATTGTTCTTAAAATTAAAATCCATATTGATTACAGATAGGCGTACTATAAGCACTTATTAACATATTGACACCCTGTAGGTATCATAAAGCGGATATGTCGACGCTAATCTAATGCTACTCATACCTATTATACTTTGCACTGAGAAATAAGCAATGACATCAATTATTGTTATAGAATGGAAATAAAACATAATATATATTATGTACACAGAACACAGTTTTATTAGAAAACAAGTTAGTTAAGTAAATAAAAAAAGAAAAAAGAACAACTTTTAAAGGGAATAATAAGGACATAGGTACGCAAAGTCCAACTTCGCGTCAACAATTCAGAGTGAAACAGTGCAATGTTATAAAACATAATATTTACGTAACTGGTAAAAAAATTCCATACAAACAATTTTTTAACCAAAATTCCTGATGCATCTACACAAAAAAAAGTTCGACCGTGCTGGTAAACATTTCAAAAAATGGATAAAATAGCTCTGTTCGCGATCACCTCTAGCATTCACCATAAAAACACTTGTGTATCACCTATCAAATCACTCCACGCGAAGCTCTCTATCGCGCGAAAGATTAGCGAGTAATAACTGAATGGAGCAATGATTGGTGAACAAACAAAGCACTCGCCAGGCGAACGAATAATGGAAGGCATACTTCCAATCGATTCAGAAAGGACAATGAAATCTATCACTCGCCGGACGCGGTAATTAAAAGATGAATTATCCGCCATATTTATCGACGACCGTGCCCGAGCACAAAGGTTGTCCGAGGGCGGCACGCTCCACGATAATCGACGGCACAGGTCAAGGCTCCGACTCTGAACGAATGATGATCGTTCGACGGGGAGCGATTAATAAATAAATAAGACGCGGAAACGATACCTCTTACCACCTGTATCCGTATCTTCGCGTCTACACTCTTTATCTATAGCCTGTTAAAGAGGATACGCTCAGCACTTCAGTTTCCTTAAAGCGGATGCGTCGAATTTACGGCGTCGTCCACGAGGACGCGCAGCTCGTTGAATTTACGAGGAAAATTCGAGTCATGGATCTTCATAAACCTTCATAAACGTGGCATTTTCGACATCTCGAGGAAGTTCCCTGGGGGGTGCATGTTTGCGCGTCATCGATGCCCTCGTGGACCCTCGACGCGCTTTCGAAAAGTGCAACGCCACGGGACAGTTCCCGGAGCATGGATTTAACGAAACGTAACGTTCCTCGTGAACGTTCCGAACGTTTCCAGAATTCCAACGTCTTCTAGATATTTCAGGAAGCAACTGGTCGAGCCTTCGAATAATTTCTTTTCGAAGCACACGAAGCGAAAGACTCTCCGAGATTGCGCGAAAATAGCGCGACACGAATGCTGAAAAGGAGCCGCGATTTCCTGCTCATCGAGGCACGATGGGGGAGAAAGCATCGTGACAGGGTTCTTTTGAACTAGTAAGGATCTGCGAAAAGGCACGAAGCGAAATTGTTACAGGTACTCGCGGAATTGAAAGTAGAGGATATGGTCCGATTCAGTGGGAAATCTATTGGGCTACGATGACAAATTCATTCGAGTCTTATTGTGGGCTATCGTTCTGAGGAGTCTATTAATTTCTTGGGGACTTATAGCTAAAACATTGCGGTGGAGAAAGTCTTTCAATCACAGAGTAGGTAGATTTTCTTTATAACTCTAGAGAGCTCAAGGTTTCGCAAAACTTAATTGTATGATCAATTCTAATACCAAAAAATAAGTAAACATTTAGCTTAATGGTACAGAATACCTAAAATAATTTATTTGTTACCTACACATTTAACTTACAGCCAAAATTGCAATAAAGCTAGAGATGATCGAGAAACAATGCTGTGCGGATAACTGGATCTGTCGTGAAATAGGAGTCCACGGATTATCCACTACCTCGCTGTTTATTTGTTCATATAATTGGAGTTAAGTTTCATGTAACTGGATTTTGCTGAATAACATATTCGGTAAGCCAGGTACTGTAACGACATAGCGTCGGATAAACGGAGTTCAGATAAATGGAGCTCTACTGTCGTAGCTTAATTTTAACATCTTATGTTAAGGAAAATATAAAAGAATATGTTTAAGAATGGTTGAGAAAAAACATTAATCTAACTACTTTATAACGTAACTAAAGATATATTTTTATTAATTGTTAATTATTTTTGTTAATTTATATTTATATTATATTTAACATTAACTATTTAAGTACCCTTTTATCCGAAAAAGTAATTTATATCAAATTCAGCTATTGAATACATCAACAATTAATATCCTTTTTCCAGATAAAACCGAAATCCTATTCCTACTAGCTACTTTTGTTGTCCTTTCATACCAAAATCGTTCCTGAAAACGGATTTCTGTTTTACAATACATCCTATCATCTGCTTATAAGTATAACGAAACGTTCAGAATTGCATTGTTTTCCTGCGTTTTCGCTATCATACGCAAGACAAAAGGATACGGATGAAAAGAGTGAGAAACAAGGGGTAGAAAATAAAGTGAATGGATGACCAAAAAATGAACGACATAGAGCGGAGGAGGAAGAAAATGGGAAAAGAAGGGAGACAAAAGCGTTTGTAATTATACCACGTTTTCCCTGAGATTCGGACGAAACAAATCAAGCCGAAAGGGTTGCGGAGTAACAATGGCGGATTCATGGGAAGAAAGGCGTCATAAATAATGTGCATCTTATTCGAGCTCGACGGTCTCGAGAGCAGGCTAAAGTGCGAAATTGTGTAGAACTGTGCAGTGCATAGATTTAAAACTGAATACAATGTTGGGTGAAATCGGAGTGTCAACCCAACCAGGGTAAGCTCGGAGATATGTCGAATAGGCTTTCGAAATAGCCCGCTGCGATATCGAGGGAGACGTGGTTTGTGAAATGTGAGGTTGAAATTCCCCTTGGAAAAACAAAGAGAGACACTTACGCGCGTTGTAACGTTGTCGAGCACGAGTAACGCGTGTAGGATGAAAATCTTGGGACAAATTCTAGAGAAGAACGGTTTCCTGATTTCTTATTTTTGAATAATTTATCATAATATTTCTAGATTTTACTTTGTCTTTGATTCAGTCTTTGCGAAGTTTCTGCTATACGGAGTATTGGACAATAAGTGTCAGAAATTTTAAGGGATGATTCTATATACTAAAATAAGATAAAAATTTCAAATTTAGTTTCCGAATTATTAACACCTTCGTATACAATAATGAGTGAGACTTGTAGTGTCAGTACCAGCAGCGTCTTTTTCCACCATTTTGTGCCCACATTTTGACGAATAATTTAGACTGAAGGGGGTTAATTTTTGAGGAAATGTCTAAAATACGCGTGAAATGTGTCTGATTTGGGATTTATTCTACTGACTTCACTGTGTCTGATTTGAGATTTATTCTACTGGCATTACTGTGTCTGATCCAGGATTTATTCTACTGATTTCAATGTGTCTGTTTTGAGACTTATTCTACTGGCTTCGCTGTGTCTGACTCGGGACTTATTAGAGTGACTTCGCTGTGCCTGATTTGAAATTTATTCTACTGAATTCATGGTGTCTGACTTGGAACTTATTCCACTGACTTTGCTGTGACTGACCTAAATAATGCAAGCCCATAGTAGGATAAGTCTTAAGTCAGACACATTTCACGCAAACTTTAGACGTATTCACAAAAGTTACTAACTCTGAAATAAAGCTCCAAACGAAATTTCATCATACTTGATTCCCGTTCTATTTTTATATGCAGAATCACCCATTAAAATTTCTGACACCTGTTGTCGAACACCCTGTGTGTGATTCATAAATATATTCACGAAGAATTATAAAATTCACATTTTTAAATAGTAATCATACACCTATCACTTCTTGTATTAAAATTATTGAAACTGAACAACAAATAAACGTAAAATTGAAAAATAAGGTAACTAAAAGAAGAAATTCATCTGAGTAATTTTAAGAATTAACTAATATCTTAAATGTACTTCTGAGCACATGTTTATGTCATAAAATACATACAATATCTTTGAAGGATAAAGTTTTATCAAATTCATGGCACATTGAAGTTGAGAGAAGTAATTTCGTTGCTAAAACCCATAAAGAGTTTCCTCGACAGAATAATATGATCGAAAGCGAAATAATGAGTACGTAGATGGAAAACGGAGTAATAAGTAGATAGAAAACGAGATGTAAAGCTGCGAAACGGGGAACGATTTTACAGCAGGTGGTATCTAACCACTGAAAATAAAGTAATAGGTAAAACAAGTGTGACCACCAGAGAGTAAAACTGAGAATACATGTTGCTTGAAAGGACAGAATAATAGAAGAGGTCGGGTACCGTAGAATTTAAAATGGAACACAACTGGCTGTCTAAAAAAGAAACAACGAAAGATATGTAAAACGAAGAAATACGTGATAACTGAATGTTGCAGTAGCATTAGATTGAAACATGCATTTCATGAAATTTCAACGGAGAGACAGAATGAGAAGGGGTTAATATTGTATTACGCCATCCTTGCAAAACAGAATTTTAATATTATTAGTACTCTCCTAGTGTGACATAAAAGAAATAGATAGTCAATGCCCCTCCCTTTTTACACATTAAACGTTACTCTTCTTTCTTTGAAGTTCAAGTGAAAGCATTTTCCTTGAAAGGATTCCATGAAAGGGTCGAATCGTTGGCAAACAAATTTTAATGCTTTCCACTTTGCTCAACAAGACTGTCAATAACTCCAACCGAGAACAGAAGGATTTGTCGTGGCACTACTTTTAGGATATTACAATCAGACTGAGATTAAGTACATTCAGCAGGAATGACAAGAAAGCACTTTGGATATCGAAAAGTGGAACACAATATTTCAACTGAAAAGTAGCAATGACCATGTAAGTGAAAAGTTTGCTACATAAAAGCAGACAAACATAGGAAAAGCTGAACATTGCTTTAGCACATCACTGGGGAGTGAAAATTCAAATGCATAGACCGAGGATTCAGCATGTACACTGTAACATAGGAAGAAAAGGTCACACTTTGCTAGTAGCAAACAAAGCAAGCTTTTTAATCTTGAGACTTCAATTTTTAATTTTTTGTTCTTATGAACACATTTCATCAATTTCGTAGCTTTTCATTTTTTGCAGCTTCTTAAAATGGGATTCATATACGAAGAGAGTTGAAGTCTTTTTAGTATACTGTTTTCTAAAATTTTTCATGTTTTTCTACACCTACTTGAAGATACTTTAGAAGCAGAATTTATATTTTATGAAATGAATAAGAATACAGAAAAGTTCATAAAGTCAGTGTAGACAATAATTTTTGAGTAGCTTATGGTATCATAAGAAATTCAATTACATTGAAACTTTGATCATTTAAATACTATTGCGAAATACAACCTTTGTTCACTATTGAAAAATAAGAAAAAAAAGAAAGCTGCCCTTATACTTCATTCCACCCTAGTAGCTATGTATATTATAACGTAGTCGATAGACATTCGTAGCAATTTTATATAGTAACATGTATATACGTAGTAGAAGAGTATAGCTGCTATAGCAATGTAAATTGTGTTCATTATTGTGTATAGATACTGCGAATAAGTATTCGAAGAAAAGCACTCCCCAAGTCTGAAGGCAAATGATGTTTAAGAAATGAACGCACACATCTGTTGTCGAACACCGCTACATTGCGTTTAAATATTTCAGCATTGAAACTTGTTCTGTGCACCTCTGACACACCATGAAGTACTTTATTCCTCGAATGTTATTTGTAGTATCTACGGAACAGGAAGGATACAGCAACGTAAACTTGTGTTTGAATACTTCCCTTAGACATCTTTTAGCAAGGCAGAATTCGCAATTTTATAAAAAGTAATTAGAAATCGGTATGATTACTTTCGTGTTTGATGTACATTGCAGTTACATCCACAGTGTAACATTGCATTTCAAGTGGAAGGCTTTATTGGAAAACTGTCGCGTCTTACAGGAACGATACAAGAGGGCAACAGAAGTAAACAAACGAGCAAACTGGCAAGGTACATAAAGTGGTTAAACGAAAACCAGAATTATGAAAACTGAAATAGCAAAAGATACTTTTTCTCGAGACAGAGATGAGCGTCATCTAAAGAGGAGAGT
This sequence comes from Calliopsis andreniformis, assembly GCF_051401765.1. Lineage (NCBI taxonomy): Eukaryota > Metazoa > Arthropoda > Insecta > Hymenoptera > Andrenidae > Calliopsis > Calliopsis andreniformis. The sequence goes on along the minus strand of NC_135064.1, from coordinate 11,131,179 downwards.
GTCTTGTTGACGAAAGGAAAAGCAAAGTGGAATATTTCTCAGCAGAAGTTTTCTCAAATATTTCTTCAATGTACATGTACAGCAAACAAACTAAACATTTGTACTGACATGACTGTACCTTATGAATTTTTTGAATACAATAGAAAACATGAAGCATTCAGATAACGAGGAATCAAGAAAAGCTATATGGCAATTTAACGCACTCTTAAAAAGAAGCAGAAATGACGAAAGAAATAAAAAAGAAGTCGATCCTTTTGAACAGCTTCCATGCAAGCTTAGCTACAGTCGTAGACTTTATTCGCTTACTGTTTCATCTCTCGATAAAAAAGTTTCCACGTGAGAAAAAAGGAGGCTGAATCGTGAGAGATCCCGGAGCAGATATGAAATCCCAGACAGGTAATTAAAACAGCTTCATGAGAAACATAACTTCACATCTCGCACAATTACGGAGAGGAGAGATATTAATGAGACCCTCAAAGGAACAAAAGTACCTTAAAAAGTTCCCCGCTAAGATTTCAAACAGAAAAACCGGCTTAATTCCTCCTGATCTCTTTCATTCTCTGAGCTATATAATCCTTCATTGCTCGCAAAATCTCGCTAATCCAAACTCGCAGGTACGACAGATCTCTCTTTTCCAAATCGATACGCCTTTTTGCCATCGAGCTTCTTTTCTGCTTTGCTGAATTATTCAGACTCGCAAGTTCCATGAACTTTATAGAAAGAAATGTACCACGCGTGCATTTCTGCAAGACAAACGAATGATGGTTCTTCTTGACTATGAAAGCGAGTTGGAGTTCTTTCGTTCGAACTCGAACCGTAATTTTGATCGAAAAATAAATGTAAAAAATCTTGTACACAATTATAAACATTGATATCTATAGTAATATTACTTTAATTATACAGGAGACTGCAGATTGACAAGCGTAGTATTTATTTATAAGTAAGTAATTTATAAGTAAGTCTGTAGTTACTGTATACGAGAGATAAAATTGTAAAGTCAAAATGATATGAAAAGTAAAACTGAAAAGAATGAATCCTATTCTTTGAAAATTCTGAGTCCAGAACGTAATAAGTGACAGAACTGACGAATTCTACTTATGCCTATTGAATATTCTATCAATGAGGTATCTAAGTTGCTGGCAGATGTTTTGTGCCTAAAAAATTCATTAGAAAATAACTACGATGTATAACCAAAGGACAGTTAATGTCATTCGAGGTACTTAGCTACAAACTGTTCACCTTTAGGAAATTGTTTTTTCAAAGTTTCAATATTGTGGCTACTTTCGTTAGCAGTATAAGAAGAGAGTTATAATAAAACTGTATTGGGTTATGACATCCAAAAAGAAGTGATAATACTTTAAATTTTTAATAGGACTACTAACAATCATTCTTGACATATTTATGAGCTCAATCCTCTATAAACACACACGTCTGTGAACAAACTTGTTCAACAAATAGTCCTAAACTAACATCTACAGTTTACCCACAATTAATATTGTGTCAATATTATAACACAGCGACTACAATCACTGCAATTCCTTTAGAACAAATAATAAAACACAGAAGATTTACAACTTTCTACTTCACTATCTTTATTAATGATTCTTGAATATGTTTCATTCAAATCAATAATTACTAATTCCTTTTCATAACACGCATGAGTAAAGTGAAAACAGCTGCTACTTACACTATAGTGAATTATTACCTAACTACCTATATTACATCTCATGTTAAAATAGCTACATGTAATTCATAGTAAACGCCCTGCTTAGTTTATCCAATTAATAATAACCTCTAGAATGAAATACCCAGTACTCCATCTCCAAAAGCTTCTTCAGAAGGTGTTAGAAATTGATGTCTAGACAGTGCAACGTATTCTATTTCTAGAACATCCTTACATCCTCGACAAGAGTAATCTATTACTTTTGCCTGTTTAAACGAACACTACTAATTGCAACAGCTCACAGGCGTAGAAGTTTCAAGGATTTGATTCTCTGGACGATAGCCGATCGCCAGCTTGGAACGCAAAGAGTAATCAACGGATTCGTGACAAGCGTTGCATTCGGAGGCCTTGAAGACGTCGCGTGTATTTTATAACGACGGTATGATTGATAATGGGGCATTACCATGATATTTCCATTTGTTTTAAGGCCCCTGCACACATAAAGGACCAACGAGGGAACTAGGTTATTCCCATTTTTCGCATGATTAAATCACTCATCTAAATTCAAGCATTCCCCAGAACACACCCAGCGCGCGGACCTATAAGCGTAACACGCGGTCGCGTAATTTATCTTGTAACCCCTCGCGATACATCGTTTTCGGTAGATAAGTGTCCGCCACGTTCAATTTACAGCCGTATTATCATGTTAGCTAGCTTAATGGCGATTCGAAACAATCAGTGCTTTGGTTGCCTTGTTTACTCGAAATCTATGCACACTAACTCTGATTTTAATTTCAGCTATTCTGAATTAAATTTTTTCTCTATTATAATATCGCCTGAAACGAAAACAAGAAACATTAGATAATATATGTATTATTTCTAATAGTGAAAGAACCTTGGTTCTAGTTTTCCAAATTAGACACATGGAAACTAATTTCTATTGAAACAATTTTTTATATACGACAAAGAACTAGGGATTGTTATTTTTCGTTTATAATGCTGCTTTCTCTAGAATCTAGAACTATATTAAATCTCAGAGTTAAGCGTTATTGGCGATTTCAGCGACGCAAATCGATCGATCTTCGCTAAGTGTTCCATTCAATTAAGTCTTGGGATGCGCTTAAGGGTAGAAAATAATGTTTCGTAGCGAAAAACTAATTGAAACGTTACTGTGGAATTACTACGTTCCTTTATTTGGGACATCGCGTTAGGTCGATATTGTATACACGTAATTAACATTAATTTTCGTGGTCTGTTTGAAATTCAAATTTTGCAATATTTCGTAGAACAAAACGAGCTTGGAATTGTGCGGTGTACTTTACCACTATAATGTACCGACATTGAAATGTTTCATTTTGACGTAAGATTGCCTAGAAAATTGTAATTTCCATCAGGTTTCCCTGGATATGCAAAATAGAGAAACAATTTATTTGAAAATATAGAAACTTATAAAAAGTATCTTTCTATTAGTAATAATAGCTAAAAAATAATAATGGAAAATATAAAAAATTAAGGTTAAGGATTTAATGAACATTTGCATTTATGTACTTATATTAGAAGTTTTTCATAAAATATTTTCCATGACATATATCACTACAAATGGTGTATATTACTGTTCAAGTTATCGTATTAGTTATTAAAGAACAAAGAATAAAATGAAAGTATATTTTCAGGTGAGAATGATTAATACCAAAATTCAAAGTCAATTTATTCAAAAATGGAACTCTGTACAAAAAAATACTCTGTTATCGATTTAGTTTTTTATCTGCAATCATCTAGATATTAAAAAATGAAAAATTTGTAATCTAACAAGAATACTATATAAATTATATGAACAATAGTATTTCTAAATTTTAAGGTACATATTAGAAATGAAATCCTGAATGTTGCTGACATTGTTTCTTTTCACAGTACGTGAAAAAGTATTTAAATACGTGTTGCACATATGTACATTTTAGATGTAACACTGCACAAAAATACGATTTCTAAGTTACGACTATGAAGCAGTAAAACGTACTCCTATTCATCGTAAAAATTTTACTAGCTATACTTCGAATTCGGTGAGTTCCTTGAAGAATTTCTCAAGTAAGTAACTAAAATCATTTGTTACCTACCAGTAATGTTATATCTTCTTCAGACAATCTAACCAAATAATATAAATCTCAGGAAATAATTCTATTGTTTTAGCCAATTTTATTACCTTAGCATGCAACCTTTTTTAATGTTCATAAACATTTTTTCGCTTATCCTAAAAAACAGTTTTACAAGTTGTATCACTTTTGAAGCAGGTACATTTGCAATACATTTCTTCAGAGAAAAAGCTAATAAAGAGAACTTACGCTATAATCCTATTTCGTCTTTACAATATGCTATGTAAGTGACTATCAAATACAGGAATCATTAAAAATGTAACAGACATTCCTTTCAAATCGTTCTGAAGTAGAGTTACACTATAATCTGTCCAGCTACAAAGTCTGTACTACTTGTTTAACCACAAAGTCCTGTCAGACATCTCAATAAGTAAACATTTCGTTCAATGAATGTTGTAACAAGCCTGCAACCTCGACATCCACAGTTTTCGAGGTTACTTGCACGAGAAGCCTCGAATCCACAGTCGCAAGTTAAAGAGTTATCACAAAAATATCAATTCTATCACGATCGAGTTACTCAGCACTTAGACTGTCAGGGAGAAAATGATCGAAGTAGTTCCAAAATACTATAGCAGGTATTAAACTTCATATTACATTCATTTTTATTAAAAATATTCCCATATCTAGTTTCATCTCTAGTTCTTTGATTGATTATTCAGAAATTCGATTGTCAAGACTGTTTGGTTTCTCCACTATGCAGACAATCGATGTTGGACTGTACACAAAACCTGTCATACATATACAATCGAGGTGGCTTCGTAAATATGTAACGTTGACAGAATAATCTAAAAAAGAATTCGAGGAGCTTCGAGTCAACAAAATATTCGTAACATATTCAACTAGTTTAATAACAGTAACAGAACCCCTAATAAAAATCTTGCTAAACACTTCATCAAAGAATATGCCACAAGGTATTTTCAAATCTAATTTTTAGCTATGCATATTTCTATAAAAATCCTGCAGCATAAGACTTAAACAGTTTATGATATTCACGAAAAGACGTGAAAAATGTTGAATAAATATAAGTTTTGAACCCAATTCTTGCGATATAAAAAGCTCAACATTTTGACATCATATTCACAAGAAATATATGTATATTTTGTACATTTTACATTTGAATACAAAATTGATACCATCGACGCACATTTCCTGCTCTGTCTCGTAGAATTTTGTGTTGCACAATTTTGAACTGTAATACTTTCAAACTGACTTCTATTTACATATGTATTGTAGAAACTCATATTGCCCAACAGTCATAAGCACAAAAGTAGATTTTACTCCGACAGGATTGATTTAGGAACCTAAGTTAATTAACACGTAACTATTAAATAATTTTCCTATGTATCCTTTCTTTCACTTATTCAAATATAAAAACGCAAGAATATTTCACACAATAATGTAATTAGAAGAAACATTGAAGAAAAGCAAATTCTAATCCCACTAAAATACAAATTTATAAACTCTTATCTTAATAACAGTGAAAACAATGAAGAAATCTTAAAATAGCGTTTGGTACAGGCGTAAGAATCTGCATTAATTATTTATAAATATTAATGTCTAGTATGTTAAAGCATTTAAAATGTGTTATTGAACAAAAATAGCTTTGAACAAAATTCTAAACTTATGTAAAAATATCGTTTAGTTTAACGATTTAAGTTTGTAAAGTGTCAGAACATTAGTGTAATAAGAAAATTCGTTCTTTGCGTTTTTTCCTAAAATGTATACATCTTGATATAATAAAACTGCAGGTTTTTTCATTTTTAACACTCGTATGCAATATTATAATATGGTCTAAAATATATTTCTTTGCTTATTTTGTATGATTTCTATAAACTTTGCTCATTATTAATATTACTTAAAAATTAACAAATGTTAAAGTTTATTTTAAATAAGAATTAAAAGCCTCTAAATTATAGACCTCTTTTTTAACTTCTTCAAGAATACTAACACTTCAAATACTTTTAGTGTTCAAGTAGGTATTATCAAAAAAGATAATGAACTGAACATCAGCACGAAATTATTCACTAAAAACTAAAAAATCCCAGAATACGCTTAAGTGATACACCGACCAAATAAAATATAATAACTTTTCTACTCTCAAAAACATTATCCCCGCAGGCCACGTATATGATTAACGAAGCTGTCAACGCGTTAAACATCTTTTCTCTTCGTAACAACGAATATATTCGCTATTCTAAGCGCACCATGTGTGTTCATAAGCTTCTCAATTCGAATTAATTTCCTTTCCCTCAGTTTCCCCACATCGCACTCTTATCTCCTCCCTTCCCCAATCAATAATTCTAACAGCAATACTAAAATTAAGAACATTGAAGCTCACATACCCCTGCTCATGATGACACACGCTCCCGTCGAACCGCAGCAAACGCAACACCATTCACATATCACTCCTCCAGCAAATGTTCCCAATGACACTTGCCCCGACTAGCCAGCCGAGTACATAACTATCGCGAAACAAAACAAGTGCGTCGAACTCTGTCCGTCTCGCGGTTCACCTTTCAGTCCTCCCTTGTCACGCTCGCCACACAAGGGAGACACCACGTTCGAAATCCGCATGCCCCGACTCTACCGGCGACCGTCGAGATTCGAATCGCGCGGCATTTTTTCCCTCCGCCGGTCGATGCCTTTCGATAGCGTCTAATAAGCCTCCTCAGAGATCCATCATCTTTGTTTGCCCTCCCTTCGCCCTATCCTCCTGGGATTGACAGAATCAGTTCCCCTCGGGAGCGAAAGGCTTCCACAGACAAACGATTCAAGATATCCCACCTCCCTGTCCTTCGTTCCAACACGATTTCCGTTCTATCGGCTCACTCTTCCCTTCACGCCAGAACGTCTCCTCCTTATGACGCTGAACTGTTTTCGATTAGGCCGAGGAGCTATCTCGTGCACTCGCTAAGTCGTCGCTCCACAGTCCTCCGACGACTTCGCTCTCGACGTGGTCGTTCTTCACCATCCACCGAATCAGTCTGTTTATCCCAAATTCGACGACAGTTTCGCGGACTTATCGTTTCCAGGGGTGGAAGAGTTTGAGGTAGGAGTCCGTGTGCTCCGTCTGCTTGGGGCTACGTCCTGTTGCTTCGTGTCTTCTCTACTGGCTCGGCGAGCGACGTGGAGGGGGAAACGAGTGTGCCCGCGAGCTTGCGGAGCGTCGCGACACCGACAGACCGGTTGGACGTTCGTCGTACGACTAGACCGGGTTCTTGCCGTTGACCTGGACCCGCCTTGCGGCGCTTGCGCCGCGCCGCCAAATTACTGCCCTATCCGGAAAACCGTCCGATGCATGACGCAACGCATTGTAACGCCCTGTGACCGGTGTTTTCTTGCCGCGTGCGTCCGCTAGGCCAAATCGTATTTCGCGCCACAAGTCGTCGCGATTTTAACGTTCCAGTCTTCGGCTATCGTGAAAATCGCGTCCCCCATAGTGGTGGGATTGCTCTGTGGTACCTGGTTTACAGGATGTTTGAGCATTTCTGCTGTTTTTTTTGTATTCAATCAATGGAGGGTGTCCCAGAACAGGTGGTCAGAGTGGAAAGAGGGTGTTTCCATGTGAAAATATAGGAACAAAATGTAGAATAAAAATTCTTGGTATTATGCTTAGTTTTTGAGAAAATTGACTTTGCATTTAGACTGAGTACAAGTGTATCGAATTCAGTTTCAGGCGTTTGAAGGGTAGATGAGGAAGGAAGAATGCTTCTAGTATACGTAGAATCAGTCAGACAGAGAGTAATTTTGATGCATGCAATTAATGCAGGGTGTTCCAGAACAGGTGGTAAGAGTGAAAAGAGGGTGCTTCTATATGAAAATATAGGACCAAAATGTAGAATAAAAATTGTTGGTATTATGCTTAGTTTTAGAGAAAATTGACTTTGCATTTAAACTGAGTATAAGTGTATTGAAGTTCAGTTTGAGGCGTTTGAAGGGTAGATGGGGAAAGAGAAATGCTTCTAGCATATGGAGAATCAGTCAGACAGAGAGTAATTTTGATGCATGTAATTAATGCAGGGTGTTCCAGAATAAGTGGTAAAAGAGAAGGGAGTGTTTCTACATGAAAATATAGGTCCAAAATGTAGAATAAAAATTGTTGATATCGTGCCTAGTTTTCGAGAAAATTGACTTTGCATTTAGACCGAGTACAAGTGCACCGAACTCCAGTCTCAGGCATTTGAGAGGTAGATGGAGAAAGGAGAATGCTTCTGGCGTATCGTAGAATCAGTGTTCAGACTGAAAGTGTTCTCCTTACCCTGTGTACCTTTCAAGCACCTAAGACTGTACTTCCGTACACTTGCACCTGACCATAATTCAAAATTGAATTTTCTCGAAAACGAAGCACCATATCAAACAGTTTATTCTCTGTTTTCGCCTGATTTTTTCATATAGAATTGCACCCTTTTCGCTTGTACCACCAGTTCTAGGATACCAGTTCTATGCACATGTATTAATAGTTTCGCGAAATTAATAAGAGAATAAATAACAATTGAAATAGAACAGATACCAGAATAAATGTAGTATATTGTATGTAAAACTATGAGTAACCAAAAAATAACAATTGTAGAACGGATACAGAACCGATATGATATTGGTTCTTCAGAACCACAACCGAAACCAATGTGGCCTAGAATCGCTATATCCATAACAGTTATACCTAACATTATCTTGGTTCTCGCAACTGTTTCTAAAATCGAAACCGATAACATAACTGTTTATAACCCTTGCAAGAAATTAAAAACATCGCCCACATATGGAGGGTTAAGTTCTTCTATTGAAAGATATGCGCTTTTAAGATCGACAATCAATTGTGTAGCAAAACTGTTACACATTTCCATTAATTTAGTTTATGTAAATTTTGTAATTAATTGTGTTACTATTATTTACAGATTAACATATTTTAATTTTCAATATTTCAAACGTAATCACTTTTTGATTACGCTTTCACAATGTAACATGCACAGGCATGCTATTATAATGTACAGAATTTTTAAAAATTTTTATTCAATATGCACTACTAAAATTCTTCGAAAACATCATTACTCCATTTAAATAATAAAAAAGAGCTAATGGGAAATAATTTACATATGTTTCATAAAAAGAGAACGTGTTCCTTTTTCGATAAAATACTGATATAAATTTTTAATATACGTTTAATATTCGCAATTTTTCTTCATTTTATGTTACTATGTTTGATAAATTCTCCCTCCAAAAGTGATGGTCATGAGATGCGCTGTAATTAAAATATTGAAGTAGTAACTTTTCCTCAGAAAGATGGAGATATAATTACTGTATTTTCATGCTTCGTGAAATTTTAATTAAACTGGCTATGCGTTATTCTGCCATCGATATGAAGGCATCGTAGGTACGACTGTTTTCTTTGTACATAAAGACAGAGCTTTCGAACCGTTCACATCGATCGTATGCTTCTCTGACGTGCTACTGACGCCCTTCATGGCAACGTGTTTTTACAACGAAAGTGAATTTTCGGGATAATAACATAAAACAATGGACGGCAAGATAATGGACTTTGGGGACCAGTGGTAAACCTGATAGAGAAATACTTTGCTCAAAAAAGGGACATACGATGGGAAAAAGCTATCTCACCAGACTCCTTTTTCAGAGTAAATAGCGAAAGATTTCAACAGAAACGTGATGGTCTCGACAAAAATGGCGAAACACGAGACTTTTATTTCTTAAACAAATAGTCTCTGCATGGACACTGATTGTAGCCAGTTTTGATCTTAAATGGGGGTTCTTAAATAACACTTCCCTTAGATAAACTTTTTTTAAAAGTACACTTATTCTCAGAAAGTAATATGAATATCATACTTCAAGAACAAATTAAAATTTTGTTATCCTGAGACTTCGAACTGATTAAAACACATGAAAAGTATATCATTTAATTTGTAGGAAAAATTGAAGGAAATTTAAGAAAATCACAGAGATATAATAAGCATTTCATAAAATGATTTTTAAGGTGCTCTAGTATCTGGAGGTATTTTCATTGCATCTAACAATAAGATAAGAATACATAAAAATTATTTTCAAGTAGATCCTCCACCACACTTGCCCAGCAACGAGAACAAGGAAAAACCGCTTCCCTCGTAAAGATAAAGCGATGCACATTTTCACCGTCAACCATAAAAGTGATTTCAGAAAATGAAGAACGTTGTGCTGGCCCCTTTCACAGTGTACTTAGCTCGAAAAAAGGAAACGGAAGACAGATCTCCATAGTGAAATCGGTGGGGCAAAAGTTTTCGATTCTATCAGATGTATCTGCCCTCAAATTACTACCAACGCCAGGGATTTACGAATAACAGATAAAGGTAATGAGAAGAAAACTTAATACTAAGAAAGTTCCACCAAAGGACGAGTCAAGAACGAATTCTCGTAACTCACTGAATCGTGACTAGACTAGGCGAGTGAACGATTCGGTTCTCTGAGATCTTTTTACAGTGAACTTTGACTTTCTGCTAGATGCAAATCGTGCACACGGTAAATCCTGTGAGCTCGGAAAAAATGACACATGCAAATGTTACGTTTACTGGAATTAAAGTACTTCTGTATTCGATGCAATATTTCTATGTTTATGTATGTAACGACTGGTTTCAGCGAAGCATTTATATTGAGAATGTATTAAATTGGAGAAATATGAAAGTGAAGACTCCAAGATTCATTTAATTCTTTAAACCATATAAACTGATCCAAAATTTAAGGGGCAATCCTATATCTTAAAATGAGATACAAATCAAAATTGACAATTAAGAATATAAATTTGATGTTCCCTCATGAATAATATATTTATCCAATAAAGTACAATATTCTCAAAAGTAGCTCCTGCCATTTCCATTTACTAGTCTTCTAACAATTATTGGAACTCGTATCTATTATCAATTTCAGTACTGTATGGTACAAAATAATCAAAAACCCACGTAAAAAGATTTCGTTGTTATTCAACAATAATCTCTATGGTTATCTAATTTCTTTAGTCTAGGTTCACACGAACAACTCTTTGACGGACGATCGAATATCTTTCCTTGTTTTCCCTGTTGAAAATAACGAAGACAAGTGTACATACAATCGTCCCTTTTTGCGACACTCGCCTAACCCTAGCCTAATGTGTCAATATCTTTCAATTGTTCCATAAAGATGCGTTTTCATCGAAGTCTCGTCAGATGGCAAATCGGTCATCTGATTCGTAGGATAGTCCATCGACGTTGATTCTGAATTATATCTCTATATTCCTCTGGGGCTCTACGTCGATGCATCATCCCAACGTATCGATGCATTTCACGGAGCGTCCCATTGCATCTGACATTATTAGCGCCAAAGGCAGAGTGCTCTTTGTTCGACAAGACGTGTGTACGTGCTGGAACGTGGAATCGGATTAACGATCGCGGTGTGGAACTCGCGACAGACTTCTGTTCAACAATGATAGTCGAATTCAACCGGAACGATGAGGGTTCAGAGACGAAAGAGCGAATGGCAAATAGTAGTCACCAGCCTATGCGACGCGCACTCGCACGTCCAACACTTGTTGCTGAGAATTTCGGTTGAATTGATTCTAAATATTGCCTCGCTCTCGCCCCCCAGGCAGATTGAAAAAGATTTGCTGAAAGTTCTATGGACTATCGACCGAGTGTTACAGTATTTGCATGAATCAAAGAGTATTAATATTTTTTATCAAAAATTCAGAATGTGTTTTCTCCTTCTGAATTTTTTTAACCTTTACCATTCCAAGGTATGGTGATTAATATTCTTCATCGAGAGGAGTACTAGGAGATGCCATTAAAATTTTATCTATCTATAATTATTTCCATTGTTTCCTTATTTTAACATTAATTCTATTGACTGTGACACAAATATCGAGAAAATCGTAATATTAATTACAATTTAATGTTATTTGTTACTTCAGTTTTACAAGATTCATTTTTCTTCTGTTTTCTTTGTCATGTTATATTCCAGTGAAAGAACATATAGTAACATAACTTAAATATAGCAATACAAGTATTTTCATAGCCTCGAGTACAAACTGATGGTTTTTTTGCAAACGAAATGTCTACGAATATGACATGGGTATGGGGTCATGATGGGACCCCTCTTGGTATATTAAAGAGTATGGGGTCGTAAGGGACCTTCTCGTTTGTATGCTAAGGGTTAAATCAAAAGCGTTTTGCAGGAACACAAAAATGTATTTACATGCTCAAGGAATTTTTTATTTGGGAAATCTACAAGTTTTATATCGGAAGAATGGTAGTCTTTTATATGTTAAAGAGTCTTAAAAGAAATACGTTATTTTTCAAGTTGACAAACTTTACCTCACTTAATATTTTTTGCAACTTCTGAACTGTAATCTCCCTTACTATAATTTCTAAACTATCTGCAAATACTTCTATAATTCTTATTTCCACAATAAGTCGTATTCTTCGTAATTTATCTTAGCTATCTAACAATTAGCCTGAAGAACTTTTTTAAATGTGTATAAATAATATTTCTGGTTACTTTCATCATTAATTATATCTTATTCACACTTATACGCATAATAATAGAACCCAAGCCTCTAAATATTTTTCCAGAAACTAACATTATGACTCCATCAGCAGATTCTTCTAATTACTTGCGTAATAAAGTCTTCCCGTTAATCTTAAAAGTAGCTAAAGTTCATCAACTAATTTCGAGCTTCATAATTCGTTAAATGTTTACCTGGAACATTTTACAACGAACCAGCACAGAGAAACTCGCAAAGTAAAAGTAACAATAGATGTACAGACACGCAATTACACGAACGAGTCCCGTTGTCCACCTTAAATTGCCTTAATTCCCTTTTCAAAAGGATGTCACATCCAGTGTTTCCCTAACTCCGCGTCCAGGCTCTCTCTCAGTCTCTGTCTGGTATGTACATGGTACGGTGGAGAGCTTCGAGAACGGAATCGTTAGGAACGTGTCAATTATTGGTTCACCGATTCTCGCGATAGGTCGAGTCCCGTGGCGAGAAAAGCATCCGAAGCCCGATGATAACGTGTCTTTCAAAAACCCCTCGTCTTACGAGATTTTCGAAAGCTTTCGACTCGATTCGTTCTCTGGCAAGTCGCTCTTTGAAACGCAACACCAGCCAGCCTCTCTCGAATTACTTTCACGCTGAAATTACTTCGTCCGCGCCTCGGGCTATTCGTTTAACTGCGAGCGCTTCAGAAAAGCCACCTGCCGCGTCGACGAGTCGCCTTTTCCGCCTCGCCGCGATGCGCCCGAATCCGTTGCCAGCAATCCCAAGACTAATTTCCGGCCGAATCGTTTGTTATAATAAACGCGGAAGGAGTATTAAGGCAATTTGCAGGTTTTCAATGACTCGAAACAACCATCGCCGCGATTAAACTGGACACCCTCGCTCTCTATATTTTGCGTCTAATCAGCGGACAGATGCCGCGTTAAGGGAATTTAACGGCACGTCTTTCTTTAACGCTAGGACCACACGTGTGAGGTCACAGTGGTTCCTTACTCGATATTTCAAATTGGGTAGCTGAGTGTATGATTTTTCTTATGAGTAATAAAATATTTTGAAGCTGTCAATTTATGCATTTGGGAACCATTAAAAAAATGGCGCAATTAAAAAAAAAGTATTTTTGAAGGAAAAAAATATTTATGAGTTTAGGAGAAAATTAATTTATTAAATACGTAATAATGACACGAAGAGAAGTTTTACTTATTGAAAGTTATTTTACTTGAGTAATTACTCTAGAACATAGTTATGTGTTTCTTGTATTGAATTATTTTCTTGTTATTATTTCAATAATTTGTAATTTCAATAATTTGTTATAAATTCAATAATTTTATTCGTTAATTAGTAAGCTTTGTATAATGAATTGTGGTACATTTACTAAACTGATTAGAAAATTATGCTTTTTGAGTTGTCACTTTTGAAATGAAACAAATCGAAATTTTATTAAACGATTTGTTGATATCACGCATCGATTTCAGGAAAATTGAGTTTCAGTTTTGGTCGAGTGTGCACCGAACTACAGTTTTACGCGCTCCAGGGAATGCAATCGTTAGGAGAAATACTCACAGTCTAACCACTGACTCTATCGACTTTAAGTAAACGCGTTACTCTCACACTGTGCATCTCTCAAATGGTTAAAACTGTACTTCGGAGTATACAAACTTGATTGAGATTTAAAATCAATTTCACGAAAACAAAACTAGATATTTGAATATTTAATTTCACATTTTCAGTCTACTTTTTCATGAATAATCGATACCTTACCAGTAACATAGTACATCAGAGGCATCTGTCTACATCAGCATTTTGCAGAATAATAATATTTTCAAATTATTCAAGAATTCCTGTCAGATTTTAACATATTTGTAATGAAGATGAAAAATAAGATGTTCAAGAAAAATTACTTGTTTGTTCACTCATGCATTTGAACTATTATACATAGAATATGAAAGGTATAATTGACTAATCAAGCAATCATCTATCGCATTTTTATGCATCCTTGATTTATAAAAGCAACATGAATGGGCAACATGAATGAAGTTCAATGAACTGTATGCTCCTATTATTAGTGAATATTTCCATTGAAATACGGATGCTATAGTCGATCTAACAGTAGCAGCAAAGAATTTCACTGTGCTCAAATCAAACGAAGCCAGTATAATCATACCCTTTATGCTCCGACGACTCTCTGAGAAAAGTTCTTCACTGATCAGTATGAATTTTCATGTCAACCTGGAAAATATTCGGCCAATCTAACGAACTGTTAAAAAATTTAAATATATTATACATCAAGAACGTTTTCTCGTAAATTAATCTTATTGAATATTCAGCCTATAAAAAGCAAAAATTACTAAATACTGTTCTCGGTAACTTTAAAAGCATAAAAATTCAATAATGTAGAAATTCTAAAAGTAAATTCATGTACCTCATCAGAACAATTTTCCTTTAGTTGTAGATTATTAATATACTGTTCACTCTTTGCGATCAAAGTTAACGAATTTTTCGAATATTACGTTCTTTTAGAAGAAACAATCAAGTACAAAGGAAACCTTCCTTAGTACAATCCAAAGTGATGATTTGTTATATTACTTTCAAAATTGTCAGGTATCTCTGCTCATACTAAATTGGATTAATTATTCGTGGATTCGATATTAGTGGAATTTCACTAATACAACGCTAGGTGACTTGTAGCTTGCCACAATAACTTTTAAGTTAAATAGCGTATACATATTCTACAACAATTGACAAACTATTTACAAAACCGTGTCATGATTCTATTTAGAATATTTCAAAATAATTTTATTAATAATTTATATTATTATAAAATGTGTATATACTATTTAACTTAAAAAATATAATATTGCGGCATGCTACAAGCCGCCTAGTCTTGCCTCAGTGAAATTCCGCCTTAAGACCATAATTTAAGCATTTAAACCATCAGTTGTTCTATATATCCTACATTTAACCACCACAAAGAATTCTACACAATCGTTCATTGATCGCAATTCCTCTAATTTTTTGCTCATTTCGCGCGTTAATTAAAAAGCACAATACAGTCCAATCAAATATTCGCCTCAATTAGCACGATCAATACTCGCGCATAGAACCCACAAATCAAAAGAAAATATGTAGACCTCAACCTCGAACAGCAAATACTGAGTACCTGCCACGATCTCGGTGGAAGCCAGGGTCGCAAGCAAATACAGCTTCTCGGAGGCGACGGCGGTTGATTAGCGATACGATTCCATTAAGAAGCTGCCCACCATCCGCGCAGCTCGGGATTAATGCTAAAATATTCTGCGCAGGCGGTTATTTATCGTCTGCGCTTGGCGGCGATCGCTTAAACGCTGACGGACACAGCGACAAAATTTCACGGCGCAAGAACTGAGCGTTAAATAATCCTCTGTCGAGAATTTCAGGGCAAGACCTCGGACTCTGCCGCGATTGCGAGAAGCCATGCATTAACTGTGAAAAAGGCGGTCCAGTCGACAAGGACCTGGCATCCCTCTTCTGGTCAGGCTTCCTGTTAAATGGACACTTTAAACGTTTCGCGAGCGGGTGAACTTGCATCGCGGCCAAAACATTTGAATCCGAGCTATTCGCATTGTTTCACGCCGCTTTGCATCGTGAAAGGTAGCCTCTGCGGTTCCAACTCGGAAACAGAAGGAATTTTCGGTGTCCGGAACATTTTTCTTCCCTCTGTCGGGATCTTCGCGCACGTTCCCACTCGTGCTGGTGCTCGCCAGAGGAATGGAACTTGTTAGGATCTTTTTCTTCTTTCGATGATAATAGCTCTCGCGAAAACCGAGATTCTGTTTGAAGTCGTGCACGTTCCTCTTGCCATTGTACGGGCTAGAATTGTTGTTTAGACGCTTTGTTTTAATCGATGCGAGATTGAATTAAGAGTTACGGTATCTGTGGAATGGAGGTGGGTGTGCGTGGCTGCTTTCGGAGTTGAAGAATGAAAATGAGAAAGGGTGTAAGTGCTGAAATTAGAGTTGGGAGGAAAACAATTTAGTGATATTGACCTTTACAGAAACAGACTTTTTATGGAAAGGAAAACAGTTTCTTTTTAATTGCCCCTAAAAAGTTTTTTTATTTCCACTGTTTGATTGTTTTTAGAAGCGTGTGAGAATCATAAACTTTCGAGATCTCGATGTTCAGGTCGAGTCGGAGACACTCGGGTCGAGATGAGTTGAGATCCCGAAAATATCTCGCCGCTGGAGAAATTCGAGATTCTCGAAGATTTTCGAAATTTTTGCGTATATGTAGAATCCATAAAATATTTGAATTTTCAAAAAAGTGGGGATTCTCGAAAATATCGAAAATTTCCAGAATTTGAAAAATCCGAATCTTTTTACTGAATACGACAACATAACATTTTCAGTCTTTCAATGAGAAGGAAAGCTGAAGCAATTACATGTTTTCCTTTATTTATACATGTACACATTGAAGTGATTGAAGTAGGATATGAGACAAGATTGTTTAATTACATTCAATATATTTAAATTTAATTAATAATATTATTATGGTTAACAGAAGTAAATCACTTTCAGAAAATGTAGAAGAGTTAGTTTCTTTACATAAAATTTAAAATAAAATATTATACCTATCATTTACTACGTGTATTCCTTCAATTTTATATTCTGATTTTATTATTTTGCCCTGTCAAATTATAAAATTCATATAAGATTGAAAATTCGAAACAGTGATCGTATTCAGCACTGCAAACTTAATTTGGAAATATTCAGGTTCTCAAAAATTCGGGAAATCTTCGAAAATCCCGATCTTCTCGAGTCGCAAGGTACATTCAGGATCTCGACTTACTTTAAAAAAAAATTCTCGCCTCGTGTCGTCTTGACTCGACATTTTCAAACAGTGATTCAGAAAAAATGTTCATAATTTAAATAATTCAAGGTTCTTGGAAGGGACCTCTAGCTTTGTATCACATAAGCATTGCAACACGCGGTAAAGTTTCGATATCGAGGATGAAGAAAAACTTGGACTGCCATTAATTTGCGGACAGAATTACAGATCAGTCTGGAACGAGTGGATACGTGTACGTGTCGGTGTTTAAACCATCCAATCGATAGTCGACGAATGGAATTATAAAGTTAACGTGGCTACGCGTTTGGATCGGTCGTAAATTTCCAACCTACGAACCGGGAATTTGGAAATCTCTGCTTTAGGAATCGACGCGGAAACTGGACAGAGTGCAGCTACTTGTCAATTTAAAGCGGGGCTTGAGTTTCTGATGTACGCCATTCGCCCCGCCCCGGGATTGCGGGGAACCGACTTTAGCGTTTCAAGAAGTTAAGATGAAAGTTTCGAGCACGACTTTCGCCGCGCCCCACACGCGCCTTTTCGGAGATAAATTTGTATACGAACTAATTCGCCTCTGACCTGCGGTATAAAGTATTCGAAAAGTTCGTAAGTACGTAATTTCTGCTTCATCGCTCAACTTCTTTACAAAATATACAGAGATGGGCAGTTGCTGTTACGTTGTTCGTGTTTACATACATGGGAAAGTATTTTTTAGAAGGTAGGTGATTATGTTCCAAGAATTAGAATATAGCAATTGGAATAAATAAAAAACTTTGAATATTTAGAAAACTGAATTTTTTAATATTAAAGAGATTATATTTGTAATGAGCTAGTTGAAAGTTTAATATGTGAAAAATGGATAACATGAATAATTAAATATTGTAATATGTAGAAAATTTGAAACTATCTTTAATTCAGGTATTTTAACATTTGAATCGAAGTTTTGAAAAAGTATGCAATTTTGCACTACTTAATGTGAACGTTATTAACTACGTTATTACCTATTTCTATTACCTATGTGATAAATAAATAAATCTTAAATCTTATTTTAAAAAATAGCAAATGAATTTACTGGTAACTAAATGTTTATTTATAATTACATATAAATATATTACTGAGTTACGGAGCATTCTTCTTTCTAATAATCTATATTTGCATAAGTGAAAGAGTATTAAAAATGTAGAAAAATTTCTTGGTTAAGATTCTTGCTATTTAACAAAAAATAGAAACGCAACGATTGTTATAACAAAGTCTTAGCGAATTTTTATTGAATAGTTATTTGTAGTTTTCGATATTAAACTAACTTAACTATGAAACTTATCTTTGTACTCTAATTTAAAAGGAAATGCTTAGTACACTTAGTAGATTCTTGTTCGGTAAGAATAATCGGCTTATGTCTGACCACATATAGATCATTTCTACTTGCCCACATTATTCGATGAAACAGCTTATGAAAGAAATTGTAAGAAACTTTTTCAAGGCTCTTTAAGTCTAGTCATTTTTTTACCAATTAGATATCTATTATAAAACAGAGAATAATCTCTGTTGAATCGCCGTATAATAAAACAGAATAGGTGCTAATGCATTTAATTAACCACAAAGGAGCTCGGGAGCTCGATTTGCGAACGATCGAATAAAGTTTCGTTTCAGTTGCCATCAAAGTGAACATTAATGCACGAAAATTCGTGGTAAGCACTCCGAAACTATAATTTAATAAGGTACTCCACTAACATCACACGTACGTCGAAATTCTGAAGTTCTAATTCCCTACGCCCCAACAGAGTTAAGTACGTACATGTACGGGGGAGGCAAAATTATTGTGATAATATATTCAGATAACCATTCCGCAATCCTGTTGAAGTCTTTAATGTAGATCAGGCTGCACCATAAACTTCGGATTTCGATAGCTTTTGGAGCTTAAAGACATTAACAGGATTCAAAGTTAGTTAATTAGATATAAGACATAAATTCTTCTTTTTATTAGTAATTCATAATTTAATAGTATTCGAAACAATTTTATAACACCTATGGATCGGTAAAAGTCGAAAATTGTAATTCACCATGAATTAGAATAATTCATTTAATGTGGTAATACGT
This sequence comes from Calliopsis andreniformis, assembly GCF_051401765.1. Taxonomy (NCBI): domain Eukaryota; kingdom Metazoa; phylum Arthropoda; class Insecta; order Hymenoptera; family Andrenidae; genus Calliopsis; species Calliopsis andreniformis. The sequence goes on along the minus strand of NC_135064.1, from coordinate 11,111,942 downwards.
ATATTATATTATTAAACCACTGACAGTGAGTTTAATCCATGCGATATTACGTATAATATGAAATTCAGGGAAATGAAATGTAATTAAATTCATGACAAAATTATAAACTATTAAAGTATGCAATGCAAGTAATTTATAACGAAGTGACAATTTACATGTACCTTTATGCAGGTTTTTATATTAAAATCACATGTCACCATTTCGTTCACACTGCGTTATCATCCAATTATTTCATTAAATCAGGTTCAAAGAAAATTAAATGCAATATTCAGTATATCGTTCACAACATATAATCAGGTTTACCATTTCTGTTTCTTTCACATCGTTCATTCATTTAAATTATTTATGTTTCTGATGCTGAAGAGCTTTAAATTTATCCAGACTGCATACTGATATCGTCAGAGTCGAAAAAATCGGGAAATATCTTAAGAATCCTGTTTGATTTATTAAACCAATATCGTCCACCTTATCGATTGCGCTTACCATTGTGTCGCCTCGTTTATATAAGCGACTTATCTGCGAACAGTAATTTTGCATCGTTTATAGCGCTTCGCTGCATGCACGTATCCGTGTGCGCATTGCTAGTTATCTCAGTGCATCTAAAATGCACCAAACCTGGCTAAATTACTGCATCGATGTTCTTGCAACGAACATCTAAATATAATTTAATTTTCGAATACGCTGTAACCCTCATGAACGGATTTCGCTTAATACTCTCCATCATAGAGTGGGAAGAGTTTAATAATCGAGACTCAGATGAAAATACCACATTCTAAAATATTTTGGTAAATATTAAGCAAATTTGTCTACAATAATTAAAAGCTTTAACACGATTGCAAAACGGTGAATTAGAATTTACTATAGAGTTTTGTGAAACTCTGAAAATCAAGAATTCGAGGCAACGTAGTACTTAGTTATTAATTCTAAGTGTGTAAATTAGGTGAGTGTCTTTTTATAGAACCTTCAAACACTTTTTGTAAATAAAGTAATATATATTATAGTAATATGATTGCAAGTCTTGTGGAATAACAATCGTAAATAGCATTTCTTTAAGGGAAACGAATATAAGAAATGAATATAAAATCTCTAGAAACATTAGATAGATCTGGTATGGTAATATTTTACATTTTCAAGAGCTACAATATTTCTAATTAACTTTGTATTGTTACGTTTGATCGAAAACCTTTACCAGGGGTAGAAATTTATATCTAATAATAATTCATTCTTTTCCTCAGTGCATAATTACACGTAAAACTTTTTATACCTACACATATGTAGTAGGCCTACATCAATCTTCTACTACGTATTCATGTTTCGACGATGTATTTCGAGCATTCGTACTGGCTGAATTCATTTTGCATTGTCCTTTCAACTGTATGATACATCAAACCTCTCTCGAGCACTGTCCATTCGGAATATGGACATTCCTGAACATAGTATCTACATTTAGAATCGTCTGCAGCAAACGCCAAGGAGCAGTTCGCGTTTGAGCGAAGTCAAATGCACAGATTTTCCACATTATGGAAGCCAGCAATCAGTCAGTAAATCAAATATTCAATGTTTCACTATGTACCAAAGGAAACGAAATATAACCGAACAAATATTTTATAAACATGAATATAGAATATCACTGATGAAATCTTTAACATGATAGCCCTTTTTAAAGAAATAAAATTGGTTGGCAGACTGATACAAACTTCAATTATAACATACTTTCGTTTTTTATCACATAATAATATTATCAATAAATAAGCTATTGTTATTATTTATTTATTGACATGTTAGAATACGGTCCTTCAGTATACATACATAGTAATTTATACTTAATTTCAATTATCATATTTCTTTGTGATATGAGAACCAGAGAAATCAATTAATTTACAAAAATTATTGACATTTGTAATTATACGATTAACCTCCTTATATTCTTCTGGTATTTTTTTACCCAATTGTTGTTCTTGTTTCTGTCAACAACATTCTTAATTCCGAGAAAAATGTGAAATAATTATTGTTAATATCTACATTTCTAATTCCTTGATACTATATGTATTAAGAGCTCATTAGTTATATTCATAATTACATACTGGTGGTTATCATTGTTTCATACAAGGTTTTCCAGGGGAATGTGGTAGGATTAATATAATTTAATTTTCCATACGTGGTCTTGTGAAACTCCTACTTTGTGTTATTAAAATACAATACTATTATCTTTAAATTCTGTAAAAAATACGAAGTAGTGACTTACTTTAGTGCCCTGACGTGCCTGGCACATGTACATTTGCATTGCAGCACACTACCAATGCCAGATGACCACAGTACCAGTTATTTAAAATCAGGAAAACATACGTACATTCAATTGAATTATCATCTAGAGATAGTTAATTGGAAGAGTACATTACGTGTACTGAATTTCTGTTTTAAATTACGTGTCGCAAACTAATACCTTCGTACTAACAAGAACACGAGAAACAGGATTATTCATTTCGAATGTTCTCCTTAAACAGTTTAAACTAACGTCACAATGGAGTTTCAGTGCTAATTCCAAACACGTTTCTCCCACGTGTATATGTATGTGCAACGCAAATTGCTAATCTGTGCAAGATTGAGACGTCTAGAAACGGTATTCTCCTGCTTTTAATGCAGAAATACCAATCACTATGAACCATTATTACTTATGTACTGACACCATAGAAAATATTAAAAAACGATAGAAGATAAATAGACTTTTGTAATTGACTGAAAGTGAGAAAAAATTCATCGTAAAACCTATTCTTCAGGGAATCCATATTTGTACCGATTTCTGTTTCCACGAACCAATAGTGTCTCTTTATTTCACAGTTGATTGAACGAGAAATTGATCGATCAGTCGCTCATGCGTAACAATAAAATATGGGTACAAAGTACGAGCTTTTGTCACAAGTGAACAAACTGTTGTCTTCAATTCTGATGAAGCCAACTACACTGTTAGTGAATGGTCCAGTTGCATGTAATGGACGATATGTCCCAAAACTGCAACAAATCCGAGTCTTAATCCAATCATGAACCCACAGTGTGAACTACTCAGCAAATGTTTCGCATAAAAAATAAAAGTTCTTTAAGAATAGAATAAATATTAATTACTGTTAAATATTTCTATTGTATATGTATAAATAGTTCTTATTCTTTTTCTGTGTTTTACTTAGGAAAACAACTATGCAAAACACATTGCAAATTTATTACAAAAAGAAACTTGAACATTACTCTTTCGTTTTGATTTATCTAAATCGGAATTCTGGTTTGGTTTCCATGCAGCAAGAATTTTCCAACAAATGACATTGGAAGATATAAAAAATGCAACAGCAAACATTTAGATGTCTTCTTTATCATTTAAAACTTCGGACATAAATTTCTGTCAACACACTGTTTCGTTCTCGTGTTTTATGCAAAGTTAGAACTGATGCATTCGGGTTCCCACAACTCTTGCATTCGTCCTTATAGGGACGAAACTTTGTTCATTATTCATTTGCCTGTCTCGACTTGCATATTACCGCAACCAGCTAGTTAGCTTCTCGATAGATCCTCCGTACATCATTAATTTCTATTTCTGATAATTCGATCGCAAACATTTATGCAAATCTCAGTATTTGGAAGTTATAACTTACAGTGAACTAAATTTCTTCATACATATTCATAGAACGCGTATCTTTATTATTTAAGCATGCTGCAGCTTTAAGTACCGTGTATTACAAATGTCAATTGCAATTCATTATAAAAACTAATTTAAGGGAAGAAACTAACACTTCCTCGTTAGGACTAGAATTTCTATTAAAATTAATTTTTCCTTCATATTAGGTATGTACATATTAAATATAATATTATGCAAGGTTAATTCCTTGATGTACGATTAAATTAAAACGAAATTTTACTCATGCTGTACTCTCCTTGTAAGTCATAGTTAAATGCACGTGTAATCGGTGAATATTCAAAGTTCATTTTCTCGACAAAACCTCAAATGAAAGAATTTTATTCCCTATTTTCGATTTGTTTTCTCATGAAGAATCACCCTCTCCCTAGTTGTACCACTGATGCTGGGACACCTTGTATATTTATACATACTAAATAATGCTATAAACATTTTATTCCATCCTGCTAATAATACGTAATATTTAGCACCCACCTGCTAAACATTTGTGATATTCATATGAAATATGGTCTACTCTAAACTCTCTGGTAAACTTAATGACAGAACCAATTAGATAAGATGTGTACAGGATGATATACTGTTATAAATTAATCCCATGAATTTAACAGCGACCCCTTCTTACCCAAATCATGGCTACTATGAAATAAGGTTCCCTCTAGTAACCTCTATTTTGTACCCCATGCCGCCAAAGTCATCAGTATCGAGTCTTATGACTCCACTGTTACTGTTGGAGTGTATGATGCAGAGGTTGTGAATTTCGGATCTTATGGCTTCAATTTCGTCAATATCACGTAGTATAGCGCCGGGACCATACGCGTCCAGACTTCAACGTCATTGTTACTTAGTCATATAAATTTAGTGCTGCCACTATGTTCTATAACGTCGAAATTCCCAGCACTCTGTTCCATAGTACCAACACCTTTAATGACTTTCAAAATGTTTACCCAAAGATGGTAAATAATTTTCAGAATTTAGAGCAACGTGAACGGTGTAGGTGCTAAACTCTGTAGCCAATTATTTGCCAACTTTCGAACATCTTTCTTCACGCGTTCGTTCTTAATTTAATAAAACTTTTTCTAATCTTCTCGTAATATCCTTTAGGTTTTGTTGGACTTAAGGACTCGGTAGGAACGATCACGATGAAACAGCAATTAAAGGAAGGAACTACAAGTCTCTCTCATCTAGGAGACACGGATAAAATTTAATTAACGAACGACACGGCGGTACAGCTCTCAGCGACAAGTTCAATCTGTATAATCACGAAATTCTAATCCTCGCGACAGCATTGAGCGCAGCAGAAGCTGAACTTTGCGTGTTCAACGTGGTAACGAAAATTGACAGGGTGTGAGTGACACGCCATTATCGCGCTTGCACCACGAAGTGCGATCGACGGTTTGTCGATCTAAATATTTCGATAGTTCTGCCAAGAGGAATAGACTTTCGTTCTGACTTCATAAATCAGACTTCCTTTTTACTCAAAATGAATTTCAATGTTGAAATGTTTCGATGATATATATTATATGAACCTAATTTGTTAGATACATGTATGTAGATGGTAGGCACAGTTCCTGGTTGTTGAATTAGGACAGTTCAAAATTTTCGATTTAGTTAAACATCCTCCTCCATATTGCCATTCTCATTATTCATTCTTCGTAATCTGGGAGATAAGGCACCACTGTTCATAAGATTAACAATATAAACCTTTTCGTATTTGGGATATCTTGCTATTTTCCCATACTAAAAAGTATTTAAATATCAAAGAAAGGAAAACTTATTTTAGTTCAGTTCTGTATAACTTGTAATCGCATTTCTTTTCATTTTTATTAACTAAAAAATTATAGTAAGGCTGACTTAGAAGATTATCATATTTAATAGCATCTAGAAGTTATGTTTGGTAAAATTAATAACCAGTAAGGGTTAAATGTAAAATGTTTACACGAGGACCTAATTCAATTAATCAGGAACTCCATGTATTTATGTATGTACATGTAATGTTAATCCTGAACTAATACCAAAGAGTCACTATAATTGTAGAATTATATACACTGCATAAAAATAAAAAGCTTGAATTAACAGTGTTATTAGAAATAATCTCCAAAAATGAATAAATTGAAGTATTACACAGTTTCTTTGAGAATATTAGATAAATACTTAATATACTTACTGTGCTAGCTAACAATAAGAGTTATGTTTAAACTTTGACCGTTTAAATACAGAGTAAAATATAAACATTGCAAAAATATAACATCTAATAATATACATATACTATCAAGTCTAATACACTAAATATTTTGTAAATTGTTTCAAAAAAGAACAACTTCATTTATCCCTCACTAAATCCTTGATTTTGCAAACACACTGATCTACCTTCGTACATTCAAGCATTTTTTCTCATTTCGATGTTTCGCTCTACCTTTAGCAATTTAAAGAATCTACTGTAGCACAAATGAGAGTTCAAACAATTATCTTGCTTCACAAAGTTAAAGGTTACAGTAATTTTTCTTGATCGTCTACGTCATTTCAGTCGCCCCCGCTTTAACGCCTCGGATTCCCTATTTACCGGTTTCCTCGAATTTATTTCTCGCCGCGACAATTGAATTAGGCCCGTAATTAGGGAAGTGGAGCTTTCAAGCTTTGCTGGAGAATCGCACGATTATTCCATCTGTCTCTGATTTAACCGACGCGACGCACCTTGACACACTAATCTTCGGGCGAGTGCAATATTAAACTAGTTTTTCAGTAAACGCAATTCCCTCTTAATTCATTTATTAATGAAACTTCATAAAAATGCTAAAATTATTCATGAAATATTTGACACTTCTCATTTTTTTCATGGCACCCCTATCGTTCATTTCAGTAAACAGTGTGTAACACTTTTTATTAATATTAAATACTTAATTCTTTAATACGTTCTTTTACTCCTATGTAAGTAATATTCAATATCTTAAAAATGGTAAGTCTGTTCACAATGCTCAATAATTATTATTAAGTTCACAAAACTTCACCACTGTCATTACATTAATTTTCCTCCAATTTTCTACATTCTACTAAGTTGTAGGTATATAAACGAATCTAATACCTTTTTGAAGCAAAATAAAAATTTGATTACTACTTCACGTAATATATGTACCATTCAACTAACAATGAATTAATTAAAAATAGATGGCATTTCCTCAAAACTGCCATATTACATCAAAATATTTCAATCTAAAATAAAACCACTAATTTTATACAAACAGTACCTACTAGCCTACTTCTTCGTTTCCACGTTTCATTTTCTAATTAAACGGCTAAATCTGGATTGACGCAAATTATACAAAGTAAATACTACAAAAAGGGGGATAGAAATGGATGAACGATTTCACAAACCATGATACGCCTCTCGACTGAATAATGTAATTATGTTTGCATAACAAGCGGTGATAGTCGGAGGAATTAAGTGAGCACCGCTTCCAATTCAGCTCGTTGATTTCGTCCGCGGGGAACCACGTGCATTTAAAATATTGCCCGCGCGCCGGTTATCGTTTTCTATTTATCGCGTAACGAATGGCATCGAACAGATCGGTCCACGCGTACCTCGAGTTCTTCCATCGTTCCCCTTTATGATTATATAAATTCCTGGTTTATCTGATTCCATTTTTCGAGCGGACAATCAAATCACGGGCGCAATTAGCGAAGTGCAGCTCCCGGTCCGTAGCTGCGAGATATCGTACGCGAGCGCGTAATCGTGCGATTCAATTTCAGTTCTCGAATCGACGGATTTATAATGCTCGTACGTACATGTATATGCGCGTGGAAACGCGTAAATTTAATATACACGGGTCGACGCGATTTGTTTCGGTGGACTGGAAATAACAATAAAAAGAGGAGGGAAAGGGAGGAGGCGAAGAAACGTAACCGCGCGCGGAACACATAGTTCATCTTTTTTTTTTTTTTTTTTTTTTTAGAGCGAGATTTGTTTTTCCGACCTAACGAATCGGGCGGAGTTTAATTCGTGAACTGTGCGTTTCAGCTTTAGACGTCACATATTGAAAATCACTGGAGATTTTTGTCCTCTTTTTTGTCGCGTTCGGCTTTCGCGGATTTTGATGAAAATGAACATCACGCAGCAAAGCGGCGGTGTTTCGAAACGAATAATGCAATCACTGAATTTACAATAAACATTTACATGCAAGCGGTGATTCAGAATTATGGATCAGTCGAGGAAGAGATAATAGTAGACAAGAGAAGTGGTTATAGAGATTTTCGAAAAGGTATCTATCGTTTACAGTAGACTTTAACATTTACAGTATGCTGCAGATGCTTCAAGAAGAATTTGTTATTCACATCTTTCATAACCCACGCACTGCTTAAGTTAGAATTTTAAAACAAATAGGAATAAAGAATTGCATATCACTTTAATACGAAGGATATGATGTACAGGGTGTTTGACAACAGGTGTCAGAAATTTTAAAGAAGGTTCCACACGCTAAAATAGGACAAAAATCAGAAATAAAGTTTGTTTTACATATATATAAATAATTTAAATCAATATTATATATTATATTTTTAATATTACTATTACATAATATATAACTATAATATAAATAACTTAAGTATAATATTAATATATTAATATACATGTATCAATATAAATAAAAATGCGTTTCTGACCTCGTTTAAGAGTTATTAATTCTCAAAAAGACTCTTAAAGTGCTCGTGAAGCGTGTCTGACTTAGACTAGACTTATTCTACTGACGCGTTATATCTGACCTGGCTAGACCACGTTGTTCATCAGCAGTAGAATAAGTCAGATGTCAGACACATTTGATGTACACCTATCTTAGGTGTTTCATCTCTCTTCAATTTACAACTCTGAAACAATGCCTTACACGCAATTTTGTTATTCTTGATTTTCGTCCTGGTTTGTTATCGCCTCGTAAAATTGTTGACACCTGCTTTTAAACACCCTGTATACTATTGCCTTCAGTATTAAGTTTTAACAACATTTTATCATATTTTTCTTTATTATAAGTATGGTAAGAGACATCGCCAATCTGTTCACAATGTTTGGAAGTTTTTTACTCCATCCTTATTTTTACATATTACATACACACCATGTCCAAAAACTGAATATCAGTAGTTAAGGGATAAGTATAAAGCAAGGGCGGATATTTATTTACTACGAGATACAATTCTAAACTAACAATTCCTCTCCATATATTATAATAATCTATTTTATCAGAAACCATTAGAACTATTTTTTATCGCTAATAAATTTCGAGAAGTCTGCAACGACCTACATGCAAAACACAAATGTAGGTATAAATATTCATACCACTTATATGATAAGTTAATTTAAGATATATATGTATATATATACCTCAGGCTAGAATTTAAATAAATTATCTTACTGGATGCCGTCCAGTGCAGCATATAAGGAATACAACTGCACAATTAAATCACTGTATAATGAAACCATACAATGTGTGACAATTCTCTATCTAAGAACTAGACTAAAATTGAGTTTTATAGACCACCTTACTGCTTTTTCGTAATTTATCTAAACACTAAAAATATATTTACGCTGCATTACAAAAAAAACTACTTAATAATACAAATACTTTAAATATAATGTTACATCTATTAAATTTTCAAAATAATTATTATTTCTCTGTAATATCGTTCTCATCATCTACATTTGTTTTTTATTGCAAATTCTGGAAGTTTACTACAAATACTCTTTATTATAATTTAATATAGAAGGAAAAATGACAAAAATTCTAAGTAAAGTTTGAATCAAAACTGGAAAAGATAAAAGGCGATTTCACTGTGGCTTCACCGTGAAATCGTTCGACGTAGAATGTATATGAGGGAATTTATACTCCTACGCATTCAATACCCTACCAAATGCTGTCAGAATAACAATTTTGCTTAAATCGTTAATACGCATTATGCATTTAATTACGCATTCTGTGTGTAATTACAGTATGAAAATCGTTTTGATTTCCACACTGACACGTGTTTCGAGCTCGGAAATTTAGAAATCCGCTTTAACTGTAAACAACGAGGAAGGTAATTAACGAAATGGAAATAGAAGTATGCTTGGTTGCGAATCGAGGCAAATTTCGCTGGTCGTATAATATCGTTTCATTTCTTCATCTAATTACACCGATAAATTGTGACATATTGATACACTGTGACATTACAAAATTAACAACAATCGATGGTAAATAGGAAAATGAATGTACGTTCTCTGATTTGACTTGACATTTTCCAAATCTATGACGTAGGTACCTATCTCAAACCATTTATTCTAGTAGATATATAAAACCCACAGTGAAACTGATATTCTTAACATAAGAAATAGAAAATTTGTTGTTTTGATTTTGCATTCATCTCATCTATGGTAAAATACATATTGAAGAGGGCTGTGTATATAATCAGTAAACGGGTTTCAACAAGGATTAATAAATATACTATAAATTCTAAAGGTTAATAGTAAATATCAGATCGATCAAAACATTATCAGACTTTTACTACTGAAGTAGAAAAAGACGTGTCAAAAGAATGTTAATAGAAAGAAAGAAATATTTATAAATAATGTATGTTAATCTTTGAAAAAAAAATGGATATATATGTATATAGAATATGAAGAGATATGTTTTCAGTATGCCTGAAAAGTAAAATTTCTATCGAACATCTAATTTATAAACATTTTTCCATCACTCTTTTCTCCCCATTATACGTCCTTCTTTCTTCAAATTGAAGTGGAACTGTTTCCAAGCAATATTTTGAAAACTTCGAACGCTCATCTCCAGTCGTTCCATTATCCGATTTGCTCCTGTCACTATTTGACAACGTCGAAACCGTCGACGGGATTCGCGGAGAATTTGAAATTGTGCGACATTTGGAAGTTGTTGAAAAGAAAATAACCAGGGGGAAGACGGCGCGCGACGCGGCTTAATTTTAGAAATGAGCTCAATGTAATTTGAGCCAATCTCGCGACAGTGCTTTTAATTGCACTTACAGAAAACTTCGCAATTATCGAATGCAGTCTGAAACTTCATTCTATCTTGGCACTCGGCGATAAGATAACCGGCATGAACATTGCTTAAATATTTTATTCCAGTTTGTAGAGATAATGATGATTTCATTAAGGAACTTCCTTTTGTTGTAGTTGATAAATTACTTCTTAATTGTGAACACTGTGCCCGTGAAAAACTCATTTTCGAGATTTATTTTAAGAAAATAGATGAAAACAAATTACTCGAATGTGTTATGTGGCTACGTTTAAGAAAGCACAAGGCAGGAAAAGAAATTTGTTCCTGTACTTGTACTTACTCTTGTTCTTTAATATTCATATGTACCAGATTGAGGTTGTGGATATTGTGGATGCGTTTTCCTCCTTTTGTTCTAAAGATATACACAAGTGTGCATTACTTTTCAGCCAACCCTTGTAGAATCACTTCTTAAAATTTCAGACAACTGTCGTTAAACACCCTATACAAGTTGATCTCAAAAACGTGCCCATCATTATAAACGATCTAATAAATTATCAGCCTACAGAATATAGACACTGTACTCTGTACCACAATTCAATCACATCATCAAAGAAACCACCCTTTTAAAAAAGATTTGAAAGATTTGAACAAATACTCATCCAACTTCATTATTACATACAGAAATATAGTCACTATACCAGTACAATCAAACATAGTAGTTATTGAGCGCAGAGACGCATCAATGCACACAGTACGTGAAATGTAGAAATAATTACAATATCGTTTGCCGATATCTAATTCCAAAAATCGCAGGGACTATTCCTGTTTGAATTATGATTGAAAGAAAGAAAGTGAAATTAAATGTTACGGTTGTTGGCTACTTCAATCCCGTGGAAAGCGAAATTCGGAAATGCACGGTGGATGCTATTTACACAAATTGTTCAAGTTTACTCGCGCAATATTTACAGTACCCTTTTGATGAATATACGCGATGCGGCGCCTCTCTTTACTGTGAAAATACACTTTAGAAACGCCGTTTAATCTGTCAACGAACATCGACGCAATTCGACTCAGATATTGAGGAAGGCATTGCTGGTATAAAATATTCTGTATACTTTATCGATCCGATACTTCTTTTGAGTTGCAGGAAGCGAAGCTGCAATTTTCGATGCAACTAGAACACAGAGTAGAACAAGACAGAGATTTTCATTCTAGGTGGAATTCTCGTTTTGTAGAGCTGAGAAAACAGTTGAATTGAATTTTCTGCGACGTAGTCAAACCAAGGAAATTCTGAATGTTTCAACAATTTGAATAAAAGTTTCTGAGACCTCCTGGTTTGGGAGCAACCAGAGAGAACAAATTAGAAAAATACTAACCCCTTGAAAGAGATTTTATTGCAACGTTACTATGATTTTCTTGCTTCCATTTTAACAAGAATGGTAGGTAAAACCTGATAATATGACCCGATTGATAAAATGATTCAGTGTTGTAAACAAACTCAGTTGTGCAACACGCTAATTTTATTTATGATAGATTAACATGTAGATATATTTGGAAACTAGGAGAACTAACATTTTTAAATCAAAATTACCTACACAAGAATATTCTATTTTTAATTTTCAATAGAAATGTAAACATGTTATAATTACGTTAAGGTTGTCATAATCTGTATTACTTATTCTATCTATTATTCTACATGTATTATTCATTTCTTGATTCTGCTAGCACTTGTTGGTGTAATTCTACTAAAACAATATAAAGTAGTTACTTATTTATGAAGGAACATTTCATCACACGTATAAAGCATTTCTGTGTGCAAAACACTAGAATACTTTGCTACCCAATGTCTCACTCGAAAAAAAGAAAATAATTACCTTCTGCCACCTTTTGTTACATTAATTCACAAATAAAGAATCCTTATGAAGATAATTGTATTGTCTAGTTTTACTCTAATCTAATCACTGGCGTTAAATTCCTACAGTTTTTCTATACACGACAACGAGACGAAAATAAAAAGCTCAATCTGTGATAGTCCATGCTTAGCCACTCCACAACGCAATAGTTCCCTCTTTTCCTGGTTTCATACATTGTATAACATTCCTTGCCCTCTAGTATCTTAGTAATTACATAATTCAGTGGTACAGCAGAAGAAAAAGGGGGGCCAGACGGTTGCCAGTATGCATTTAATACGACCAGCTGTTGGCTGGTATCCTAGAAAAAGCACGTACCTCGTCGCGGAAATTGCTTTAATCTCGAGATGAAGATAGACCGTTTCTTTGCGATGTGTTCCTCGGGATGATATTCCGTTCTGTTCCCTGCGCCAGGGTCATTTTTATGGGTATTGTAATTTTTTACGAGGTGGCTGAAAACGTAGACGATCCCCTTACCAAGGGGTGACGAAGGAACAGTGAATGTGTCTCTATTGGGAATATTTTGCGTGACAAAGGAGGACCGTCACGTATTTTATATTTTATTCCTGGACAGAGAATCTCAGAAGTTGAATACTTGCTCGTGCGAACGACGAAGGTTACGATTACGGGCGGGTTAAAGGCGAAGGTGCGGCGCGAAATCGAATCTTCCGAAGAGGGAAAACGTTATCGGAAGAAAAAACTTAATTTTCCTCGTAATTCGATTCGATGATGGACTTCTGCCGGGAAAGCGTTTCGAGATTGCTAAAATGTCGATATCTCTGGACAGCTTGAATACCATCATCTCTTTAGACTGTTAAAAAAATGTTTCAGAAGACACTAGTTCTAAGATATTTCATTCTTATAGAATATTAGAATATTAAAAATATATTAGAAGATTTCTTTTTTGTAACTTTGAAAAATTCTTGAATATTTTGGATATGAATATTCTTGAATAATAATCAGTGAATAATAATTCTTCACCTCTAGTGAACAATAGTGAACAAAAATAATTGAAATTTAAAGTAAGCGTCTTATTCGTCATTTTCATTCGAACATCATTTAAAACGAAAATTACTTAACGTCAAGCTCTGTCTTCAAGCCTACCCTACCCTCTTCCAAATACTTTCCAAAACTGTATCCAATATCTTCTCACTTGACAGACATCCATTTTGCACGTCCACAAAGTAACAACTTTCTTCCGAGCTCCAAACAATCTTCCTCTAGCGAAATTTTCAATAGCAACTTTTTACTACCCCATGTCCCACGGAAACTTTCCTTTATTTCTCGCTTACCTCAGAAACCTCGCGAAGAAAACAATAAACGAAGGTGCACGGCGTTCTACGGCATGATTTCCCAGCCGAATTTCAACAGAAGTTACTGGTCGAAATGAAATCGTAAAAAACGCGGTGGTTCGCGGTACCTGAAGCAGCCTGGACCCAAGCAAACCGCGCATTAGTATTGTTTCTCTCCGCAAAAAATTAATTTTTCAGCTCGCAAGGTAGCACAAATGGATAAAGCTGAAATTTTGCATAACTGAAGTAAAAGTTCTTGTCTTCTGGCCGAGATTTCGGTAAATGCATATCTATTGTTAGGACAGATAAATTAATTTAAGACCGTCTAACACAGAATACATATTGCACTGTACTTCAAAAGTAACACAACTCGAAAAACGTAATTATTCAGTTACAGCTATAAATCAATTCAATAAGTACACCTCTATTCATTATAAAAAGTTTACTACTTAACTATCAAAATTATAGAATTTATTCAAAGAACTCTTCAGAAGTAAATTACAAATTATTTAAATAATAACAAGAAAATCATTTAATGCAAATAACACATAACTATTCTTCACAGACTATTTATTCAAGTGAGATAACATTCATTAAATAAAATTACTCTTTGTCAGTATATTTTTCATAAATAATTTTCTTCTAAATTCATAAATAGTTTTTAGCTTTCCTTCAAAAACATTTTGTAATATATGTACGATATGTAGTTTTATGATTTTGAGCTGCTCTGGTTGGGAAAAAAGCTTAAAGTGAGATCATTCTTAGGAAGTTAAATTGTAAAGAAAAATAAAAGCAAAATCAATTTTTTTAAACTGTCATGGTAGAATACACGCCTTCATATGTTTAACCAATACAAAACAGTTGATTCTAATATTTTCGTTAGGGGAAACAATTTCTTGTTTTCATTGACGTATAATTAAGACAACCTACCACAAATATTCAGAATACCCCTTAAATCCTATACATATTGTTATTTAATCTATAATAATATACATATTTTTAAATTATATTTCACGATACTTATAGATATTTCAGACACATATACGCGTATAAACAATTCTATCTAACTCTATTTCGATATAGAATTATGAATTACCCTTCAATGGAGAATGATTTTAATTCAAGTAGATGATAAGTACCCTTACCTCACGCGCACGCGAACTATTACAGCACCAACATAGAGACTCACCCCGTTTACTGCTCTCATTTACACGATGCACCTAATGTATTACTGGCTAAAATGATAGCAGAGAGGGAGAGGAAAAGCGTGGGAGTTGTGAGAGGAAGGAAGAGAGCAACATTTACAGGCTCGTACGTGGATCGTAAGGGTACAAACTCCGGTAATCCAGCTGCACATCGATAAAAGTGACGAGTAACTCGCTGTTGGACGAACAAACAGATGTATAAGTGAAACAGAGTCGACGGAGGAAGGCTCCATCAAAACTTGTACAGGTGCAACGAAATGACGATCAATCTCGGTATTTCAGTTTGCTACCAGGTACATCTACCAGTAGAAGGCTAGATCGAGGAATTTGTGCTCGAAAATTTGTACTATTCTATCGGAACAGCGACTTCGGTATTTTACCGAAAAGAAGGCTAAATCGAAGGGTCTTTGAAAGTTTGCGCGCTTGGAATGGAATCGTAAGCTCCATATTTTACTCCGTGATTGGAGGGAGTTACTGAAGGAACGCTAGATCGGAGGATGCCAGTAGTTTTGTATTAAACAATTTGGGTCGATGGTGATCTCTATATTCTGTTCTCTAAGCTAAATTCGAGAAGCAAAGAATAATGGTAGCCTACTGCTAGGACATAATACAAAATTAAATTGCTAGTAGGGTAAGAGACCCTATTACTGTGCCTGAACCTATTACCGTGCTTTACATAGATTTTATATGGAAAACATACATTTTTTATGGTAGGGTAAGAGACCCTATTACTGTGCCTGAACATATTACTGTGTTTTCCATATAAAATCTAGGTAAAGCACAGTAATAGGTTCAGGCACAGTAATACGGTCCTTGGGTCTACTGTGTTTTCCATATAGAATCTATGTAAAGCACAGTAATAGGTTCAGGCACAGTAATAGGGTCTCTTACCCTACCATATAAAATCTATGTAAAGCACAGTAATAAGTTCAGGCACAGTAATAGGGTCTCTTACCCTATTACTAAGTTAGCATTAGTTTGACTGCACAGCGGTGTCAGATTCTCCAATTGAAAGTATAAAAAAGATTTCACAAAGTAAAGCTAGATTCTAGTAGACACCAGAAATAAATTGATTTTAACATACACATCTAGGTATACCTATTCAATTACAAAAACCTTCAATTTCAAATTGTTACAAAAACCAGCCAATGTTCCCTCAGTCCCTCAGTTTACAATAGTATAATATGCACGGCCATTTTCAACGCAGTTAAGCTGGAATCGAAGCATCCCTCAAAATCGAAACAACCGTGACGATTAACTACAAACCTCGCCCATTGACCAACCGCGGGGAATCGGCATGGGGCGGGCGCTAACCGAATCGTTCGAGCGGCAGAAACGGCTCGTAGGGGTGAGAAACGGAGCGGTTTAGCAAGTCGTTTCCGTTTCCCAAAACACGGCCCACCGGCGAAATAACCATCCGAATCTGGAACAATACGCGCGGGGGAGGCGTGGGCCTGGCAAGCGGCATCCGTCCGGACGATACGAAATTTCGGTTCCGCGTCGGTGAACAATGCATGCAAATTCGCCGAATAATCCGAGGATGAATCGCGACCGTGGTTTCCAGGCCGCGTTTGCGGTGCCCGACGAACTGATATCCTTTGTTCCAGCGCGCGAACGAGAGAAAAGCGACGGGGGCTTCAAAGGATTCTTGCGCCGCGACGCACACCAACAGGCTTATAACTACACCAGCTGTCCGCGTCATCAACAGGTTTATCAACAGGTGAGAATGGCGATACAAACGAGGCCGACGAATGATGAAAAGCACCAGCTTGAATCCCGTCATTCGCACGTTCCCACGTAACCGCACTGTCTCGCGACACGCGTGGCAGCCGAGCTATGCACAGTTGCCCGAAATCGAGGGCGACTTTCGATGACAGGGTAAATCGATTACTGGCACTGCAGTGGTTACAACCTGAAGTTCTTTGTGGAGTGTGTAGAGTGAAGGGCGGTTGGGAAGTCACTCTGTGTTTTAAAAATTGAAGGACTCGTGACATAGACGACCTTTATCTACTTTTTGTTGAGGGTCACAATATCTAATCGATGAAGTAAATTTGTATTTATTGTTGTGAGATATTATGCGAAGTTTTTGTTTAAGCGTGATGAGCGAAGGGTGGGTGGAAAGTTACTCTATATTTTAAGAAATAAAAGGCTCGTAACATAAACAACCATCATCTATTTTTTTTTCAAGGGTCACAGTGTCTAATTGATTAAATAAATTTGCATTTGTTATTGATGTGAGATACTATGTGAATTGTTTACATAAGTGTAATAAGTGAAAAGTGGTTGGTAAGTTACTCTATATTTTAAAAATTGAAGAACTCGTCACATAGACAACCTTTATCTACTTCCTTTTTAAGAATTACGAGCTCTAATGGATAAAATAAATTTGCATTTCTTATTATTGTAAAATGCTATTGTAAAATGCTTTAATTTTTTGAAAGTTCTATATTATAATAAAAATAAATGTTTTTCGATAGACAGTAGCCAGCAAAAATTATGTCTACAAAAAGAAAGACAAATGAACTGTGTGTCACGAATTGTCGTTTGTCTTAATTTAACATTGAATCAATGAATTTGAATACAACTTGTACTGACTTTACACTGCGAAATGAAATATGCTTTGAACGCACGTCGCTTGCAATTAATTGTACCTCAATCAGTGTGAAAGTAATAAATTCACGGTGCGAAAACAATTGTGCTATTTACTGTTGCGTGTAATCGTATCTGGGAGTTAAGAGATTAGTATTGCTATTTCACTTCCATATGTTTCGTATCTATGTACATTTCTATCAATTTATGTCGTATAAATTATTCTGGTGTATCTAAAAAGAATGTTTTACTACCTTAAACTGCTGCCTTGAAATTCGTTTTAATTATTCAATCAAATTTACTATCGACGATGAAGATGTATAATAACTTTTTATTGCATATCAATGCAGAATCAACATTCAATTACTAAGTTAGAAAATATTCTATTTCCTAATTTTTCAAGACCAGTACGATTAAGAGAGTCACAATTCAAAGAAAAAGAGAAACGACATATTCAAACAAGAAGCTAGTACATTTTTTTGGAAAGAAAAATTCAACGCAAAAAAGACAGGAGTGCAAAAAGGAGAGAACGACACACGACGAACAAAGGATAATTTATAAAAGTTGTCTGTGAAAAACGTACGGTGATCAAATGACAGAACTTTTTTCACACGGTCTATAACTTTGAAACTGCTTGCTTCACGGATGGATCAAATTATTGAGGAGAATTTCATCGGTCATTTTTCTAAATCTGCGACAACTGTGGAAAGTTTCTGTCTGCAAAGTAGTTAATCATTCCAGAGATCACATTTGTAGGTGATGGTTCAGCCTACGAAAAGATTTAGATTGACGTCAAGAAAGAACATTTCTTTCTATTAAATAAATTACTACCTTGATCATTGCTACTTAATAATATGTAATTATAATCCTACTATTCATTTCTTAATGAGTCTATAAATGTAAATGGTTGAAAATATAAACCTATAGGTTCATTGCAAAGGTTTATGTAAATTCATATTTGTTTAAGCACAACTAAAGAGCACATAAGTACAAGCATATTTATTTCACTCTCTAAGAATCTATTATATACAGTGTGTATAATAGAGATATTTAGTATAACCTGGAACTTAGATATTGTAACTCAAAATATTTCAAGAAATAGATGTTAAAACCTATTGTTACTTTGACACACCCTTTTAGCAACCAGATGACATAAAAAACAGAAGATCAACAAAAATGGATTTACCAAGTTCTTCTTTACATATTATGCGAATTTCATACCATTATTCAGAAATTTTCCATAAATTTTCCATAAGCGTACAGACCTGTGGTTGTAAGACAAAACGACCAACATCACATTTTCAAAAAACTCGAATTAAGGCCTTAATTGACATCTACAATATAAAATTTATATTTCTAAAAAGAAAAAGAGAGTATTAAAAGAATTTTCCACCTAAAAATAAGGGTTCAAGAAGACACAACTCCATAGAACAGTATTCAAGCTGAAGACTTTAAACGCCAATATCTCCAAAGCAAAAACCTGTGACTTAGATAATTTTTCCTTACAACCACAGAAACATCCACAGTCTACTTATCAGCAGAGAAGACACTCTGTGGGTTTGGAGAACAACCCACGTGGTTGCATCACGCGGGTGGAAGAAACAGTACACGCCGCTTCAATTGTCGCTAAGGTGCATCTTTTAATCGGGCTCTGAAACGGCGCGTCAATTAAACGCAAAACGCTTCGGAGAAATACGCGGCGACAGAAGGAAGGAACGCGCGAAGAGTAATTGGGAACGAGTCGCAAACGGTCACCGACACAATTCCGGCGGAGCAATTAAAAGCTCGAGCGAGTCGATAGTTACTCTTAGGCCCTGGCGAGTCGTTGAATTAATGCGACTTACACACGCGAGCCGCATAAAGAACGGTTCGGCCACGTCGATCTAGAGATACGACTTCGATACCCTCGTTCTACAGCGGAAAACACAGTAGACGACTGACACGGTAATGCTTCCGTCCTAGGATTTCGAATGCTTCCGTTTTTCACGAACGATCGCCTAGGTATTTGGAACATTGACAAATGCATCACTTCTCATTTGGATAATATTTTCACTATCGTGCTGCTGCATAGTGTTGTGAAATGAGTGTCTGGTCGTGAGATAATATAGGCTGATCAGTTCAACTGGAAACCCCCGAGTGTTGGCAACATTTGTCATAAATGCCACGTAGTGTGTGTTCCGCTTAATAAATTCATGTAACATAAATTATAATCCTGTTACTTAAATTGAGTATACCAAAGTCAATGTTAGTTTCCTTGATTTAGAAAATATATCCAAATTTTTGGTCGTCAGTGTGTATTATTGTTCCTTTAAAAATTTCGTCAAGAATATTATTTAACAATATTTTGTAACAACACAGACTACCTCTAGTATCCTATCGATTGAAAAGTTATGAATCCCAACATGAGAACTCTCACCGTGTAAGTCGATGTAGGTTGCAACAACAAGATGGATGATTACAGCGTGAACGACAAGCTCGTCCTGCGCCCGGATACGATTTAATAGAGAACTATCGACGAAGCATCTAGAAAATTTCCGATTCCCTCGTGAAAAAAGATGGAAGAAAAAATGCGCTACTGGCAGAATGTCGATTTGGTCGACGATGTGCATATCGCGCGATATTACAACGTCGACTAGGATCACTGTCGATCTGTAATGACTCTTGTGTTCCCACTTGTACGTTATTTCCGAAAATCGACGAAGTCACGTGTGTGTCGGGGAATTATGCAGAGGATTACGTAATTATATCACCTGAATGTTCTTAGAAACTGTTTACTGTATGAAAGAATGTTTCAAATGAAACTTGTTTGCTATCGAGAGGAGCATACGAAAGGGGAACATTCTTATGATACCAAACCATTTTCATTTGCATTATTTAATAATGCATGCATAAACATTTTTTCATGCAATAAATAGTTTAGAAGAAGATTCAGACGATACAGTTGTATAACTCACCCTGTAATTGATATCGTCAAATAACATGCTTGTGAAAAAGGAATATCTGGCTGCAATATTCATTCAAACATTATGAACAAATAATGCAATTTTAGTTTAAATATTTAGAGCCTTTTAAGATCATGATATTTTGATTATTCAGAAATCTTATAATTCGAAACTTAATCTTCGTGAGATATTTTGTTTTTTGTTATATAAAAAATTGAAGGAATTATTTGAATACTAAATACTGTAGATACATAATATATGCAATACAATGAATAAATGTATCTATATATATATAGATAGTTCAGTGAACAAACATACTAGCCAAAGATATTTGATAAAACATATAATATAATATTATGCACTCACGTTAGTTTCCACGATGAAATCCATTGTATAATAAATACGTGTCCCATTTATGAAAATCCTTGTAAAATCCATTTCAACACAAAGTGGTAGAGCTTTCCACATTCCACTCCTTGATTTAAACCTGGACAATACAAATGTTACACATTTAATTTTAAATGCTTTGTTCGTAACTTAATATATTTACAAACAATTTCCCTGGATCAAAAATTTGAAAAAATTCATTGCAATCGATAAAACAAAACTTTGTGAAACTTGAAATACTAATATAATAGCATAAATAAAAAATAAATGTGAAAACTTCTTTGAGCGAGAAGTACTCTTTTATCCATCGTTTACAATAATTATATAAAGTAAAAATACCAAAATTGACTACACCTATATGTTATCATAATATTCTACACAGAATTAAATTACAGAAGGTTAGTACTATAATATTTAATCGTAACATTAGTTCTTTGAATAAATACATAAATAAATATATCAGGTTTGTTTATAATGTATACTCTACTTTACATATTTTGTATATTTTTTAAATACATAAACATATGCAGGTTATATACATGTAATCGAAGTACACCTACCTGATAAACATTACAAGTCGCTGGCATACGAAGAAAATCATTATCTCTAGTTGAAGAACACTCACGTCACTCTAATACGATTTAAATTTCGCGCACTTTTCCCTCGCAAGAAGAGGTTTCAACAGAACCTGAAGACTGCATCGAAGGAACGTACAGAATTTTGAAAAATTACAAGTGAAGAGTGAACAATTTTTCGGGATAACACTCTCCCGATAACTTTGACACACAAGAAATCGTTTGAGATAGAATTTTTGTTAGAAGCTTTTAAGTAAACTATTTTAACGCAGAAAATAAAAGCTCGACACGAATTTTAAAAGACGATTGTCGAGTTCCTCGTTCCATGTCGTTCCAGTTCTGTTTACGCCCTCTGTTCCAGTGTTCCTTCGTCGCGACGCGGTAACGCGAGCATTTAGATTTAGATACATGCTTGACAAGATCCTCCTACAAGTATTTCTTTACTCTCTAACCTGCTTTGTTACACAACAAATAAAGTTTTTTACAAGAAAATACAGGAAAACAAAACAATGAAACTATGGAAACCGAAACTGAATTCAACAACGAAAAATGTCATGTTTTTTCTATAGAAAAAGTAAATGAAAACGGACACACGATCTTGACGAAGGAACGACCGCGAGGGAACTGCTGGTAGTGTCATCGCGCAGACGCAGTAGAGGTCAGGTGACTATGGTTCAAATGTGCCGGTAATTATGAAAGTGGTAAAGTAAAGAATTTAAATTAATTGAATTAATTAACTCAAAGTGATTAATTTAGCTTACTGAATGTTTTTAAATTTTAGAATATAGAATAGAATTCCGTTTTTCTCTTTCCCTTTTCTCCTTTTTCTTTCTTTTGTCGCTAATAACCAATATAAGCAGTTGATGCAGCAATAAACTGTAACTAAAAAAAGAAATGTAAAATATCAATACTTTTTTTGTGAAATTAACCGATTTGGCAAATAATATCTTTCAGTAAAAATTATTTTATCTCTACTTCTAACTCAACAACTTCAAATTCTAAATTAATTAATAAATAAATACAGTAAATAAACCGACTTTTCGACACCATTCGACACCAATTAATGACTCTAATGCTACTTATTATAAAGAAAACTCCTTTAACTCAATAATATCAGATAGCTATCTAAAGCTGGGTCTACACTAAATATTATCTAACAAACTAATATAACTTTTTAGAAAATAGAAAAGAGAAACGTCATATATGTGTCTTTCTTCTATTTTCTAAAAAGTTATATAACCTTGTTACATAACATATAGTGTAGACCCAGATAAGAGTATGACAAACATTTTTGTCGTAAGTGTAGCAGTATCTGCACAATCGTAATCCAAAGTCAAATGGTTACTTTTGACCTCAGTCTCCCCAATTCCTTTGAAATGTCCACTATTAAATTAATGTCGACAGGTAATTCCTTCAGTGAGCTTATCACTTATACATAACTCCCTCTTACCTCCCTTCTTTATCGGGGAAACGCAGAATTTAGAGGGACATACGAACTGCCTACACATGATCGTGCAGTTGGACCCACGGGCGAAATACCATACCGGAAGGCGCGGCGGGCGGGCAAGGTGCCGATAGGGTAAATTCGCGCGGACATCCTTAAAGGCACCCTCGAGGATCGGTCGGATACCGAAGATTCATGCAGACAGTAATACCCCACCGCGAGAGGCATCCCATTGGTCGTAATTCTATTTCACCCAGGGTACGGGCAGACGCATATCGAAAGTAATTTATTCGAAGTCAAAGTAGATGCTTTACGAGCGGAAAGTGTTCTTTGTTACCGTCGAATAGACGTTTATGGAATAAGGCTCACCACTTGCCTTTCGCTTCTGGGGAAGAAATTGCGGATGAAGTGTTCTCCTAGCTCATGTACCTATGTAGTGGATCTTGTGATACGACAGAGCTATAAGTACAGGAACGAACTTAAGTATTTATATTAGGGAGAAGTAGCGCGAAAAAGTGGTAGATCAGGATAAGTGTCTATTTTATCAGTCATTTCTGGAATACTAGGTACAGGTGTGCTACAGTTGACATTTCTCGAAAATTCTGTGAAAGGATATTGACGCACACGTACTAGGTCACATCATATTTTGACGTTTCACCGATTCTTCGAGACACTGCGTTGTAAAATATCGAAGATTGTCCTAGATTAGATAATCCTAAAGTGGGACAATGTGGAGAGAGAATAATTTTTTAAGAGTGGTTTTGGAAAACTATTTCGATAGAGATAACGAATGTAATTATTTGTCTAGTTACGTGGGTATTGTACATTGAATAGTTTAGTTTTAATAACTACTGCATTGTAGCTTCTATAGTATACATTATCTCTACTACAGTTAGATGGGTAACAGAGAAATATTAAGTATTAGTTAGTTTTTAAGTATTACTTAGTTTTTGTTTTAAGTTAAACTATAATATCGCAGTTCCTTTTGTATGTACATTCAACTGCAAACACGATAAGAGTAGTTTCACGTAACTGAAGGCATAAAAAATTCTAAAAATTGTAAATACCTTTTCCTAGTACTTTAATCCCTGCGTGTATAATTGAATAAAAAGAAATCTTCTATACAAATACCGCAAGTTCATTCGAATTACCATACGCACAGTGGACAAAATGAAAACAATTCATACAACCTTCAAACTAAAACATTCTTGTGAACTGAACAGATTAATACGTGGAATTTTACATTTCCTCGAAAGCATTTTAAAATTCTAACTTTTTATATTCAAGTAACGATCAATTAACCAATCCAAATTTACCAACCCTTGTTCTACTCCTACTATCCACTGAAATCTGTCTCTGTAACTCTGAATATCTCTTCTATCGATCAAATTATGAATTCACGATTGATGCGTGATCACGCCTTGTTTACATAACTCAGCTTTCCATTATCATTGTCCCCGGCGAGGGCTAGGTAATCCACCAGCTCAAATAGGAAGTAGTAACAACTGTCAGAACTAGGAAGTGTGTCATTGCTCGCTGTCCATTTAATTGGTTCATGTGTATGGTACACACTACGGACCATTGTTTCATGTCCAAAAACGATGTCGGTTTATGTATGTACAATATTAGTCCGCGTGATTTACCCGTTGCATTCTGATAAACCTTCGATCAGTTTCACAGGCATGTGAATACATTGTTAATAAGTCACACGCGATTGACGTGCGCGATACCGAAATTTCATTTGAAAAATTGTGACTCTCGTTGTGCTCGTATAATAAATAAATGATAAAAAAATTGCTCAAGAATTAATCCATTCTACAAAAACATGAACAAGTGTTCTACTTATAATTCTAATATTATCTTCTATAATAAATTTTAAAGATGGTACAAAATATCTGTCTCACAGTTGCTATTTTTAAATAATAGATATATAAATGTATTGTCTACATTAAACTACTTTTTAATTACACTATTTTAAATTTAAATACTTTCCATGTAAATAATAGTTTTTAAAAAATAGCTACTAACTGTGTCTACATATTCTCACAGGACTTAATTGGATGACAAACAGTACCTACCTACGTAATACATAAATAAAACTAGGTACAAATAATAAGGTGGTATTAAATATACCTGCATAAATATCAATGTATAGGTGCTATAGATACTAATAATAAGGTAAAGAATTAATTTCTATATTCTATGTATAAGTAAACCTAAAATTATACGTGTTTAATACCTTCTCGTTCACTTCGTAATGCAGGATTTTAATGCAAATGAATCAAAGTGCTGCAAAGCTACTGATCGAAATTCTGCCCACAAATTTTCCATAAAATTCATGTCACACAGCCGAGGAGGAGGATGTGGAACTTCAAGGCAGCTTCCATGTACTTGGGCCTGTGG
Source organism: Calliopsis andreniformis (assembly GCF_051401765.1). Taxonomy (NCBI): domain Eukaryota; kingdom Metazoa; phylum Arthropoda; class Insecta; order Hymenoptera; family Andrenidae; genus Calliopsis; species Calliopsis andreniformis. Next base: position 11,086,530 of record NC_135064.1, on the reverse strand, counting down.
CTAGTTAGGATCTACGTTTCGGATGTCACGGATCGAGGATCATGTTCGAAATCCTCCGAATTCCTGGCACGTTTTCCCTGTGTAATCGAGTGGAAACGTTTGCCAGCACGGTAGCCAGCACTCCGCGAGAATTTATATTTCATAAACCGCGGAAAATTTGTTTGATCGCGTTTATGACATGTGAGCCTTCGCGGAAATGCACACTGCACGCAATCATGCCTCATGCGCGTAAATATTTCACCCGTGCGTTTGTGCTTTTAAACACCTTACATGTAATTATTATTCAAGCATGCAATTTGATGCAGCCTCGTTTCGATTCCACCGAAAGCAGGAAATTAACTTCGTGGAAAAGGATGATACATATCGCACATATATTTTACGAACGACAACTTCAAAAAATATTTTCCAGTAGAAACCAAAAGCTACTTATAAGTTTGAAAGAAGTTAGTTATTAAATAAATAATATTGATGAAAAGAATAGAATTAGGTATCTAACGAGTGTTATTTTATTTGAAAAAGAGTCTGAAAAACAGTTACTCGTTATTTGTAATAAATGATTTTTTTTTACAGTACTCAGATAATCTTTAGTCTGTATTTTAAGACTTGCCAATTTTAAAGTTTAATTAATAAATTTTTTACGCTTTATGGAGATCTATTCATCAAACTGATTCATGGTTGTAACTTAAAATTGCACTTTCTAGTAGAATCATTTTTGGAATGTATATATGATGTATAATTGCGTATATATATATATGCTTAAATACTCGCATAGGATCCTAATAATGTTTTACTCGTTTGTGAAATTAAGTCATAAATTATGGTATAGAGACCATTAATTTTTATTTCTATAAGAATTAACTAGAATAAACAAGTTCATCTTTCCTCACTTTTATTTAACACTAGAACTATGAGGGCAGTTAAAATGAGTAACAATTATTTCTTATACACCCTTTACACTTTACAAACCTTATTTTTGTTCCTAGTTATTAGCTAAATAAAAGTAAAAATATACAAAAACGACAGTTATTCTTTTGTAGTTTTATTATGCATTTTCTCTAAAATCTTGTAATTTCTATAAACCATTAAAATAGACATGCGTTAACCCCGATAGCTCTAGTGCTAACTAATTAACTTGATGTCCGCTCGAACAACAATCTACTCATACGTCAATTATTATCTACAATTTAACTACTCAATTATCCTTTAAATTATTACGACACTAGCTACACATGGTGAATCATAAATTGTGATGGAAACTTTCAAAAAAATGCATATTGAAAAATGTAAAATAATACTTGTTCTCGATAATTGGTTTGAAATCATGAAACTTACTTGATTCGAGATTGCAACTGGTTCCAATAACACAAGAAAAACACTAGAGACACTGCTTTAGTTCGAGTTCATTCTAACTTGAAAGTGAAAAGTCCTTCGATTTCGCTTCCATGACACAAAGATCAATTGCACACCGAATATTTAATACGTAATTGGCGAGAATTTCATGCTCACTCCGAGATACAAGCTTGAATTTTGTCACAATCTATTGCAGGTCATTGCCCTACAAGAACTGAAGACATTTTGACTACAGTTGACCCTTTTTATACCTTTTTCATGGCTCGGTTCAACCAATGGCCGTCGGGGTACGATTTTATGGCTCTCGCTACCTGCACCACTGCATATACTACCAACCATTGCTCGCCGTACTTAATTTACAAAATAATTTCTATGCTAAAATGTTTGGTACCTATGCCACAGCCCTGTTGTTTTATACAATGTATAGCGTACTAAAAGATATGTATAGCCCATCTCCATTACACAAACGAGAGGTCTAATGTATTCAATTGGCGGGATTCATGAAATTCGAAGGTGAAAGCTGAGGTCTTTGCCAAACTCTTAATCTTTTAATATACTTATCTCAGTTTCCACAGTTTTGCAGCGAAATGCATTTGCCAGAACTGAAAATATTTAATGATATCAGCAGTGCTGTCGATGTCAAGGAGATTATCTATATCATAGCGCATCTAGAGATTAAAATTGTTTCAAATACTTCTTCAGACGATAATTCTTGTGAAGAGATCAACGAGGGTAAAATGAACTCCATATCAATTTACAGTCTATTAGCACTGTAATTATTAAGTCTCTAAGTAAAAGTCCAATGAAATTAAGCACTTTGTAAATACTTAAGATGTTGAATATTCATATAAGCACTTGATAAGTAACAAGAGAAATAAGAGGATAATACTGAGGATTAAATAGTATGGAGCAATTCTAAAATGTAAATAGCAGACACAAAGTCAGGGGACGATTACACTTTGTATACTTTGTCTCTCTACAATACGGATATTCAAATTTTTAAAGAAGTATTCCCTTTTGAACGTTTCAAATTTTTGCAATTTTTAGAAGTAAAAATTCATGGACTAAGATGTGTGAATTTTTTTATACAAGTTTCTTTTCGTTTTGAAAAAGCATAGTGAAGTTTTTATGCAATTGTTTACAATTAACTAAGTATTTGTGTAGTTATTATTACAAGTAGAATAAAACAAAAGAAAAGATAATATGACTCTAATGCAAACGACAAAGACTAGATATATCCATTCGATATTAATTTAAAATTCGAAATAGCTAATTTCAGACCCAGTTTCATAAAAACCACGTTTAAAATTTTACGTTCAATTTAAACATACATATATGGCAATATAATTATGGCACCTACCTTTAATCTATTATTTTCACTAAATAAAGAAACCTTTCTCTTCCACTGAAAATTCATGTATATAATTTGTTTTTCATTTTGGAATTAAGTGTCTAATTTAATTAGTACATACTAAGAAAAGCGATCTTAAACTTATTAATAACGTTTCCCATCAATACATTACTCTCTTTAAATGGATGCAATTAAAAATATCATAGTTTGAAAAAGTGCAATAAAAAACTTAATTTATCTATTAGTCATTTATATAATGATCCCTCCTACTAATTTCAGTGACCATGAAGTATGTTTTCAAGTCAACGTCCTAAATAATTTTCACTTATACATACCCATGATTGCCATTCCACTTTAATTTCTGAAATATGCGAGAAAAGTATGTTTGATGATATCTACAGTCTTAGTTTAAAGTTTGAGTTAGTTGAAAAAAAACAAAGCATTATACCTTATATTAAACCTTATGGAATATTATGATTAGTGTCCATTGGGAACATTTTGACCACGATATTGAAAAATATAGTTATAGGTACGTCTAGCATAGTCATATTACTGACATAACAAGGATTCTGCTATTAATATCCGCCATAATGTTGTTTGCGAGTTCCATAACGCGGGATATTGCCTCTAGTTTCTCACTAAGCACGCTCCATATAAAATTTTGAATATGTGCATCACTATCCGCGAATCGATGATATTCATCTTATGGTTTAGAGACAGTTACCCATATTCACTGTTATTCAAGTAGTTGTAAGGTTTCAATAATTAATTGTAGGGTTTTCAATAATTAGTCATACCATCGATATCACACCACAAGTTGATATAATTTATAATTATAACACTCCTTTTCTTTTTAACTAACTCAAATCTAAATTCAATACAAAATTGAACCAGAATTATTTGAAGACTTACAAGAATACATAATATAGCATTGAAAGTACTTTTGCTAACCAAAGTTTAGGTGGTTATAGATGTACGTTAATCTTAATAATGTACATACTTTGAGATCATTGACATGAATAAGAGGACCACTTTATAAATAATTAATATCAATTTTTTGATCCCTCTAGCAAGGAGTAAAGTAAGTGTTGCAATACATAAATGTGTAAGAGAGCAATCATGCTCAACTATCACCAGCGATCGTCAACAACCAACCAAGGTTCAAACATAGAAATTACAGGTTCAATACGGTAATTATATCTAAGAAATAACTTATTGTAAATCATTTGCATGTAACATTATTATTTCTCAGATATAATTCTTATATTGCCTCTGTCGTTTCTATGTTTGAAATTTGGTTGGCGGCTGTCGATCGGTGGGGATGGTTCATCGCTCCCTAAGACGTTAAATAACCCAATAAGTGAACAACCATGACGTCCCTGCAGCTGAGTATACAACTATTTTTTGTTTTTAATTACATTATAATTCAAGCTTAAAATTCAATCAAATTAGCGTTAGTGTCCAGGTACCAGGGCATGGTCGGCTACTGGGACACTTACCTCAATTTATATTGTCCCCTACAGCTCAACCCATATCTCCTCAAATCCTCTCCATTAGATTAACAAACCTCGTCAAGAAAAAAGACAGGAAGCCACTTTGCAGAGAACGTTAGCTGTATCTCATGCACCCCCCAAAAACCAAATGTAAAAGAAACAAACAAATTACCCCCTTCCCCTATGTTTCGCAAACAATCAGTGAAGCACATTCGTATTGTCGCGTAAAGCAGAGAATATCCTGGGGCCGAAGCAAATATTGACAGACATCACAGATACATTGGGAAAAACGAGTGAACGAAAGCAGAAAGTTCCGACGGACAAAGTACACAGAAAAATCCTGCAAAGTACACCGTTATATTTTCATTACACCGTCGTATCGTCGCCTCTGCAAATAGTACAGGGTGCACCGTGTCCTCGTCACTCTCAGAGGCGAGCTGCAGCTTAGTGACAGACAGAGTCGGCAACGAAACAGTTTCTGGGCGTTGGGGTTGTCATGTTGAAGCCACCGCCGCAGAATTTCTTCGGGCACCGAGTCACAGCCGGAAGTATGGATTCGCTCATTGATTTTGAGACGGAGTCCTTCGTCTTCTGCAACTTCCTCTTCTGGGTGTAGTACTTCTTCTTTAGCTCGCACATCTGCCCGCTTATTTTGTCCATGTCGATCTTGTACTCGCTGACTTGGAACTCGTACATGCTCAGCTCCGCCAACATACACTGAGAAGTGCTCTTTTGAATCACTCAACCAACGATAAGGCAGAGAGCAAAGCTCGTTCAGATTAGCACAGTCATTTGAGTTCAAGCCACTTGTGTCCAAGTAGCTTGATATCAAGTTTGTATTCAGACAAGTTACTTGAATTCAAGCTGTCATATAAGAGTAATAAAAATGGCGTCGAAAGAAGTACGTGCTGATATATCAGCACATATTCTTCATATATTTCTAGAAATTCAAAAAGCTTTTTATTATTCCACTTATTTCTTTTATTCGATTTTATTTGGTTATTTATGTATTTTTCAAACAAAGCATGCACTTTGACAGCTTCCTTAATATTTATACAGGGACTAACATCTATACTTTTCAATATTTTAAATGGTGGTAGAAGACTTCAAATGGGTCACAAAATGTCCCATAACATACTTTCCGATCTGCTTCTGTTTTGTAGTAATAATCCTTCAAAGTTAACATGTCTATACGGTAAACTATGAGTCGGAGGGTTTTGTAATTTTGCAGATATATTAAGGAAGAGCAATAGAAGAAAAAAGTCTTAATACATTTTATTGTATCTCTTACGGTTTCATTTTTATAAAGCTTTAAAGATCAAAAAAGCTTGCGGACAAGAACATAAGTAACACACACAGATGTAACGTAACCCAAAAGATTGCCAGCAGTCAGCTGTTCAAGATCAACCCAATGATCGACAGAGCAGAGACCGTATACAATAGGAGTCCCATTGAAGGATTTGTATTTATGAGAGTCTTAACACGTGTTCAGAGCCTTCTGAAATAAACACAACCTTCTCAAGGTTCGAATACTCTACGTCAAGGAACTCTTTTAATGTGTTTGTCTCTGATATGCATCGATATGCACGAGCTACTCTTCGCTTCAGAACATAATGCTAACTTTAAGGCATTATTACTATAAAACGAAAGCAAATCGGACACTATGTTACAAGACATTTTGTGATCCAATTGGGGTGTCCTATCACCCCTTAAAATATTGAAACGTATACATATTACACCCTGCATGTTTTCTAATTTGTGTTCCAAATTCAAGCAGCACAGTTTAATCAATATACATATACTTCAAAGCAAGAAAAAGTTGAAAGGACATCAACTTCACTTGAAGCATGAATGAATATTTCAAGTCACGTAAAGTAACATGTTCAGATTGATTAAATTGCATCAAATTGTTTGTATTTAAGTTACTTGAATGAAAATAACTTGACTCATCGGAACGAGCATTAACCGCTAATGAAGTTCCTCATCAATGTTTCAAGGAACTCATACACAGTCCTCGTAAGAAGAATTTTTCCACTTACCTTCATCTTCTGTCCCCTTTCGCGTAAGGCTTTCTGAGTTTTGCTTAGAGAGAGCGTCACTTGAGGTCCTGGATGTTTTAAGAGGATCTCGCGAAGATTCATGTATAGCTTCTCTGTGTCTTTTATTTTTTTCTCCTTCTCGATCATGTCTGACGACATTCGCAATACGCGTTTCTGAAGTATTTGGATCTTTTTCAATAATTCAAAGGTACCTGGATCGGAACCCTAGAAATATCCAAATTCGATTAACTTTTAAGTATTGTATAAAATGCAGTAGGTTATCGTAACATTACTCAAAATGTTCCCCTCCTAGGAAAGAATAAACTGCAAAATTTAAGAAATTTATACTATTCCAAGAGAGTCTATTCATAAATTTGAATTCTCTCGTTACATTTGCAAGATATAAAAAATCTAGATTAATCCAAAAAAGTCTGTCCAGCAACTAGTATTCCAACGTTCTAAGCTTACAATATTTGCTATAAACTCTCATTTTTTGATCAAAAGCAAAACTTCAATGAAATAGTATTACCTGAATAATTTTTAAATTAAACCTTGATTTAAAATAATTTTGATTACTTTACAAATAAGTTCATATAAAGATTAAAATTATTATTGTATGCCTAATAATGATATTATTAAAAACGATGATATTGTTATTTAATAATTATAAAATGGAGAGTGAATTCAAAATTAATAAGAAATAATTTATTACCAGAAATTGCGGTTAAATTAAGTACTCAATTTGAATATATCGATTTATACTTAATTATTTATTTAAAACAATTATTCAAATGAAATAAATTCTGATGAAATATTATTTATTCAAATAAAATTGGATATCTTATTGCTAAATACGGGAATAAAATTTATTATTTACATAATAAAATATGATGCCTTTTAATTTATTTAGAAAAATTCATTACTAATTCATAATACGCGATAAGTATACTTATTTCATATTTATATACTACTGTTCCAAATATGAATTTATTACATTATTCTACTAAAAATAATGAATGTTTAACTAATAATTCGAATCAAGATATAGTATAAACTAAAACACGTATATAAATTAAAATAAAACAAATATTTACCCAATGTTTCTCAATATAACTGTAATCTATCATAAACATGAATTGACCTCAAACTGACCCCATGTCTCTCGCGCCAAACGAGTCAGTCGTGAGTTTATACCTTAAAGATACTATCCTACTACAGTCTTAATAACAATTAGCATAAATAACACACCTCCAGTTTTCTCCATCTGTGAATATTCAAAGGAGTCTGGACCTCCTCCTCCAGCGCCATGACCTTCAGCCTCTCCTTAGCCAGATCACGGTTCAAATAGAAGACCTCTTGCCGCAGGTCGGTCATATTCACTATACTCTTAGTCAACAGCGCCTTCTCAGTCCTCAGCTTCTTCACCTCGAGCTTCAACAGTCTTATGTCCTCCAATCTCTGATTGTACTGCACCTCGCCTCGTTGCAGCGTCCCGTGCAGCACTTTTATTCTGCTGTATTGGAGGCTTAACTCGTCGTTCCTCCTGACTAATTGTGTTCCCAGGATGTCTCGTTCGTTCATGACATTGTCGATGTCCTTCTTGTGCCGTCCAATGTCCGACTCGGCCTTTTGTAGCACTTGCCGCAGGCTCTTCTCCTCCTGCTTCATCTTCTCGATCTCGCGTCGAAGATCGCTCACCTCCTTGCGAGAAGATTGCAGCTCCACCTTCACGCTCTCCTTCTCCTTTTCCACCCTCCCACGTACTGCAAGACAAATGACCGCGTGAGAGAGCCTCTCGCTCCAGGATCCAGATAAAACAGCCTCCACTAGGAGGTCTTGATAAATTTGCCAGCAGGACACCTCGGTGCTTCGATTATCCAATAGAGAGGGCTACTTTTTTTATTATTTATACGCTGGATAAATTGTGCTCCAGTTTGTTATTGCATCACGATGAATCGAAGTTCGACATTATCCGAATTGCTTCGAATAAATGTTTGTTTAATAGAGCTATCAAAATGAGTCCTCACTCAGTATTTATGTCAACTAATTTGAGGGACTTACAAATTTGCTTATATGGATTTAGAATATTAATTCTAGAAAGTCCATGGAATATTAAGAAATGTCAACATAGTTTTAATAATTGAATGCTTTGTTAAAGTAACTCGAATAAGATCTTAATTATTTGTTATAATTCCAGACAATCAATTGCAAACAAATGAATTATATCAGAGCTCATCTTAAACGTTTCAATAGTTTGGCTTTTCTAGGGTTAATTAACTGTGGAAACTACTATTGAATATCAGAGTCTCTACTAAAACAATTTATGGAATACCTGAATAATTAACTTGAGTAATTAAGAAGCTATTAAGGATCAAGTGGTTACGAAAATTGTAAACCGCTTACGGAATTCCTCTTTGATCAAGCTAGCCTCCTTCGTCGCGATATCCTCCTTTAGCTGCTCAGTCTGATGACTAACAATCTTCAGCTTGTTCCTCAGCTCCTGTATTTCATCGAGAGCCTCTGTCAAACTCTTGCTACAGGTGTTCCTTTCCGCGCGGACCGCCTCGAAGAGATTCTGCTGCTGCCGATACTTCGTCTCGGCCTCAGTCAGTCGTTTTTTATAACTCGAGATCTCTACTTGCTTCAGCTTGACCTCGCTTATATAGTCCTCAACCTATTAACACGACGAAGTTAGTCCAATTGAGATGCATGCAAATCACTGTCGCCGTCTCTCGGCTTCCATGCGTTAACCGAGACTAGTTCACTGCGATCCCTTGACACATAAACAGGAGAAACTATGTGTTCCATTGTTACATTAATGACGAGTAATTTTACCATTTGTCAGAGTATCGTGAGAGATTATTTATAGCTAGCAAGGGAACTATGAGGGCACTTGTATATGGTATGCATGAAACCTTTTTTGGTAACAAGTAGTCAGGGTTACTCACTCGATTAAATTTTGAGAAATTTATTTTACTAAATTAAATTTAGTTAAGCATATTAAAGCAGCAAATTATTAATTTCTCGTAAATAGAGAATGAATTATAATACAGTAATTGGTTTTGTATGAGGATGTGAAAACCAAACATTAAAACGGTGAACCTGCAGATTAGTCACAGCACCGCCGATTTTGATGATCTTTGGATATATTATAGACGACGAGATGTTGAACTTTTTCCTATATATATAATAGGGGGTCAGCCTTAGTTTCAAAGTTATAAATTTATATTAAAATTTGAAAATTTGAAAATATGAAAATTTGAGAAATTTAAAATTCAAAAATTTAAAAAGTGAGGATCTTAAATATTTAGAACTAAAATAGAACATCTCTGTTCTCTGTTCTCATACAAAGTCCTTTGTAATAAATTCTTGTTACAAAATTAATTACAGAAGTTTGCCAATTATTAAGAGGAACCTTTACATAAATTCTGAATACAATAAACAATGTTGTTAAAACTATTTTTTTATAGATGTTCACTGGTTCAAAACTCTAGTCTCACTCTGAATACTATAGTATAATGGATCAATATGCCTACGAGCTAAGTAATAACCGACTATGACGAAGATGAAATGCTCCTCTGCTATATTTAACATAGCAAATATGATTTAAAAGCATTAACGAAGAGACCCTCGTTACTATCAGATTTGATTGCTGTATTCCTCTTCAAAAGGCTCCCTGAGCAAACCCTAACGATTTAGGCTGTAGATGCTGTCGATGGATGTAGTTACTCGTATTAATCTAGTATTAATTACAATTTCATGTACAATCACGAAATGAACCGGTTACATACATCCAGTAATTTCCAACCACACACACGTGCCTCTGTGATGTGGTTACACAGAATGCGTTCTCTCTCGGGCTATTGTAGGGGTATTTCCTATAAACGTGATGATTTCAATTTAGTAGGCGAGAATTTATACCCCGCAGCTCTCCTATGTCGATAAAATAATGTATATAATATCCTAAAACCGATTGACTGAACTAGAAACTCGTTTGACAATCGTGAATAATATACGGTTTATTAGCACTTTGACATGCTAACTTTCTTTTCCCAAATCTCTGTTTACGTTTAGAAACGCGTGATCGTGATTTGTCGATGTAAAACCTCAGCAACAAATTGTTCCTATGGGTAGCTGCAAATCTTCCGAAACCATGACGGTTACATCTGCTCCAAGGCGAACCCAAAATGAACGACTGACCTCTGTCTACCTTTAACTTCGGGCACCAAATTGTGTATCCGTCAGCAGAATTTGCTTGGTGTATGAACGCACAGCAACCATACCACCTGGTGATCCTTCAGCTGTACGTCTGCTATGCAACTTGCCTGACAGCTCACGCTATATCAACACCTATTATTAGATAGATGTTTAACCGCGCGTCTACCTCTACCGCTGCTAGGATGGCCAATTATTCGAAACATCCGAGCGGCTTCCCTCGTTCTGCTACGTACCTACCCTGTTCCATCTTGCTATTCAAACTTCACTTGCTGAACGTGAGAATCTAAATTTCAATTATTTACGAGAAAGGCAGAAACTCGGAGATAAATTGCGTGCAAAAATATTGTCTTTCAAATGGAGAACTTCGGAGATAATTCAAAAATTGGTAAGAATTATAAATTTGAAGGTTACTTAGATGGGTTAGGTTTTGCCTAATTTCACGTGGACAGTATTGCGCAAATTAATATGAGCATAATGATTATTTGCAATTTTTTATAGATACAAAACTTCTCTAATTTCAGAAAAAGACTATCAGCCAAAAGTTTAGAAGAACATTTCAAATTAATGAAAATGATTGTTACTTTCTTCAATATTCAACATAAGTTAATAAGAATGAATTGTATAAATTGTTTTCTCTGTATATGTTTAAATAAAGAATATTGTTAATTATGAAACGTATTAACTTCAAATCAAAATTATTTTACTACATTGTATAACTTTAATAAGTGTTACAAGCGACTCTATGCTTATAATCTGTAGTGTACTTCTTATTGAAAAATTAACACAACATACTATACTTTTAATTAAAACTAATTTTAAGAGCAATCAAGTTTTTTTGAAAAGTAGCTTTGGTTCAAATTAATCGTCAGAAATTTATTTCACTTTGCTTGATTCTCAGTCTTTAAAAAAACAAATTCGAGTTGTCATGCACAATTGTTATTAAAACTAAGCTTATTACATTGCTCAAGTTTCTAAATATGTTCAACTTGAAACTTGTATTATATTTTGGTTTCACTAAAACTTCTAATATAAAGAAGAAAAAATGACTTGTGAAATAATCACGTGTTCAACATCGGTTTATATAAAAAATACTAAAAATGCTATAGTTCATATTTGTACGTGCATACTGCACTATATGCCTTGCGTAGCTATGTACGCTCAGAGGTCTATGTGCAGTCCTTTCATTCGCTCGCAGCCCTGTTCAACTTGCTGGGATAAATACGATACCATTTCACTTGTCTGACCACATACGAGTCTGTTCCACTCGGACGCTTAGTCGTGGTTCTACTTCACTTATCTTTCAGTGTGCTCTTACCCTGTTTAGCTAGACGCATACTAACCCAGATTCAGATTCCACTTTCCACTTCTCTGGCATAATACTATGTATTATTTAGCATTCATCCAGTATAAATTATTCGACTTCATCAGTGTGTATTTCTCTTACTGATAGTACAAAAAGAATTGTCTTGGCTCTTGTTACTTAAAAAGTAACTTACTAATTAACTACGATCACGCTATTTATTTACGTTTAACAATGTTAAATTAGCATCAACTTTCAACATTAATATTTTCGAAAAATTTCTGATCTCATGGGTCTCCTCGCTTTACAATTTACAATATTCGGTACTCACCTTCTGAGCCAAATCCTGAGCCATCGTATTATATTTATCTCTCTCTTTCTCCACTGCATGTAGCTTCTTCTTCACTTCTATGGTGTCTCCAATCGCATCGTCCAACTCATGCTCCATCTTCCGTTTGCTGTACTCGCACACTACCATCTCTTGACGGAATCTCTTAATATGTTCATCCGCTGTCTCTTTGCTGCGCGCTAGAGTGTTCTTCTCGCGCGTCAGAGCCTCCATCTGCAGCTGCTTCTCCATGACGAGTTTTCGAAAACTGACTACATCTGTTTCGACTTTCTTTATGTCAGTCAGCGCTTGCTTCAACTGCTGTTCGAAACTCGTCCGTTCTGCCTCGACCTTCTGCAACCGTTTGGCCATGATCTCTCTCTCCGCTATTGCTCTTGTTGACTCGTCCTTCATCCTGTCAGGTCATAAAGGAAAATTGTTCTAAATAAATGAGACACAGACGCTGTTAATTATACAACGATTCGCGAATGCAGTATTCGCGAGACGACACTGGAGCTAGAGGGACACTTCTCTGAGTCTGCATGGCTCTATTGTTTCTGTGGGTTTATCTATTTAACGACAAATCTCTTATCTCGCAAATATACATACTCGACCATCAAAACGAAAGGACAGCGTATTGTATTCAACGAACAAACAGTTGAACATAACGAGAAAATTATAACTTCGGCGGTAAGGCAAAATGACCTACGTCACATTTTCAAAAAATTCGAGTTAAGGTTTTAATTTAGATTTAGAAGATAGCACTTATGCTTACAGAGAAAAGAAAAGGTATTAGAAAAATTCTTTCATTTAAAAATAAGGATTTAAGAAGACGATATTGAGATTGGAAACTTTAAACCTAATATCTTGAAAGCATGTGACTCAGATTATTTTGATCACATTTTGATGCATCCAATAATGAAAGCATTCCTCGCAAAATGGCGGATAAAAATTCTTCCTCTCAAACGCGGTAAAAAAACAACCGCGCTTCTTGTCCCAGATGAAGAGTCGTATTTTCTCTCTGTTCCATCCTACACCGAAGATATATATCACGATTTGCATAGCAATTATACCCAGCCCGTACATATCGACGCATTGTAATGCAAAATTTAATGGAAAATAAATTTCGCATCTCTCGGTTCCCTTCTGTCGAGATCCGACTACGAGCGAGCATGCCGCGAATATAATTTCACAAATAGCCCGACGAATAATGTTTCTCGCATTATCCCCCTCTCTTCCCACGTGTGCAGCAATCAATTACTTCCCCGTCCTGTCAGATATTTTATTAGCGGAAATTGAAATAATACCATTCGTTACGAATAATCCCGCTGATACTCGCCTCCGAGCGAGAAAAACAACGCTAGACCTTTGTTTCATCCGCCCGTCTCATAACTCTGATCATGACTAAATAGTCGAGTCGAATGATATTTGGCAATGCTCGCCACAAAGTGAAATATGATCCTTAAATTACAATGCTTTGTTTGTGAGAAGAATGTGTAGAGTGGAACCTAGTTTATCCAAACCAGTCAGGGGACAGGATAGTTCGGATAGCTGAGTTGTTTGGTTAATAGAGGGCCACTAGCATTCCCACCTTTCTCTATTAGCTTGGGTAATAGAGGTTTCGACGTTCAGTAAACGGAGGTTCGCTGGTATCCTCATCACCTATTTTTTTGGAGTGTTGGTATATATAGTAACGCTCATAAGTACTCGAACAGTGTCACATGTTAAGAAAAATATAGGTTTCCTTGTAATAACTGATGTATATTCTTTACATTTGTTTCGTACTTCTATTATATCTTAAAATGAAGTATGTAATAATTACAGTAATTGTACTTTTAAGAGTAATTAATGGTTAGTATAAGCCACATATGGGCAACCCCCAGCCATCCACTTCTTTTGATCCGACCCTAAGCTATATCAGCGAAGTATGTCTGATTCATAATGATAGAAAACATGAAGTAGCAACTTGTTTTAATTCATTTAATATTAATTTGTTTTATTTGATCATTTGGTCTGGCCCTTGACTCGAAGATAGAATGATAATTTGGTCCCCAAACTAGGAAAAATTGCCTATGCCTGGTCTAAGCAGTAGACATCAGTTGCTACTGAAAAATCTATAATTTTTTAAACCTGTAAAGTCGTTCGAATACTTATCAGCGATACTGTATGTACACAGGCCAATTGTACATGTCAGTGAGTTATATCACTTATACAGAATACAGAATACGCGTTTGGATAACTGAGACTATGCTCAACCTCAGTTCAGACAATAGAGGCTCACCTAAAATTTCGTATAATAGGGGTTGGAACTCAAATTGCTTGGATAAACGAGGTTCTAGTGTACTATAACAGAAGCGAGGGACAATCCAAAAATTCTGAATCGGGTGAAGTCGAGAATTTCTCGACTTGGGTTCTCGGAAATATTTTACGACTCGAGAATATTGGGATTCCCGATACTGAAGAACTGAATCTCCAGACAGTCTGTCTTGAATCAAGATTATGATTAATTCCACAGTTTCACTAGATTTATTCTTTCGTTTCTTTCAACTCTTAACTTGACAAGGCAAAAATGAATAACTTTTTAAAAGAATCTGTATAAACTCAGCACTACTCCAAGTCTTAAGCTTACTTAATGAGTCTCATACTTAATTCCTACATGCATGATTTTTTAAAAAATAATCAGATATTTTGACACTGTCAATCTGTGTTAAGAAACCATAGAAAAAAAATTGAGAAATACTGTACATACGTTGTCAATTGTCAATTGGTACAGCATCCTATATTCTCACAAACGAGGTGTATTTTATGTAGGACATTGAACGATTACCTGTTCAGGGCCTGTCTCATTTCCTTCAGGTTCTTGTCTTTCTCTGCTACTTCTTGCTCCAGAGACTCTATTTGAGTGTTCGCATTGTCAAGATCCGTCTGTAGATTCATATTCTTCACCATCATCTTGTTCATGTCTTTCTGCATCTTTTCACCGGAAGATTTATAGTCTTTCAGCATAAGCTCCAACTTCATCACGTTAGCAGCCGCTGCTTGTATCGACGCATTGGCTGTCTGCCAAACACATTCACAAGAATTACCTTAAAATAATTCAACATGAAATAACTGAACACAATATAATCATTTATAATATTGTCCTTTAATTAGAACTTGGCTTTAAGAAAAGAAGCATGTTAATGTTCTAAAGTCTCGACAGGCCTAAAGAATGTATAGTAATATCTATACATCATTGGAGAAATCATTTTTAACATTTTTAACTTTGAAATAAGACAAAAATGACCTCAAAGTTCACCATCCTGCAATTTGGAACACAAGAAACTGATAATAAAGGATTTAAGACCAGGGTCTGAGGGTCGACGCTTGACAAAAACTCCAAGTGTGTAATGCTACGTTACATCACTTTGATCTTCGATCAACCTGAAGTTGATCAAAGTTGCCCCTGTAAACCCAATTTCAACCAAATTGAAACGACAATTTTGATCGACTTAGGTCGATAAACTCGGTTGTCCCATCAAAAGTTGCCTAATGTAAACGTAGCGCGATACTCTAGCAAGTTGGGTAGTCAAATGTGCCTCCCAACCTTCACTCTAGTTGAATCAACTCACATCACAGAGACTTGATATTATCCTTTACTAACATCAGTTGCCCAAAATTGTCAAAACATGCTTGCAAAACCAAACCCCTGATCAATGTGCCAAATGCAAATTTCGTATTTTCTTCATGTGCTTTCGCCATTATTATGAATCCCAGCAGCGTTCCAACTACTCAGAAGTCTAACGATACAGGTTGCGAAAACGTTAGCAGAGCGTGAAATGTGAGCGCCGATATCCCCATTAAGCTGGAATTACCTCTCGATGCGGGTATTACAACGAGGCAACGTAACCTAGCCGAGAAATTACAGGGAGAATATATATGTGGAGATCCTTTACCTCCAAATCGGCCGTTTTTGCGCCGAGCTCCTCTTCCAGCTGATGCACCTCATCCTCCAGCCTCTGCTTCGTCCTGCGCTCTTTAGAAATCTCGCTCAGCTGCATATCTAGATCTTCTTGCATCTCCTGCACCTTGTATTCGATGTCGCTGCTTCTTTTCTCGAGCTCCTCGGTGTACACGGACATGTGCTTCAGTCGTTGCCTCAGCGTATCCATCTCGCTCACCAGCATCTCCTTCTCCTTCAGAAGATTCTCTTTCTGCTTGCTGGCACTCAGACTGTAAATTTAATCGAGTTCTTCGTTTAATACTGTTCGAAGGAAAGTGTTCACTATACTCTATGAGCCTATACGCGTCTGCGTGTAAATTCTATAAACTTGTGTTTTATCGAGGTTTGGAGACAGCTTCAAAGGAACAAATGAAATCTCTATTTCAGAGATGCCTGACTTTACAATTAGATTTATGGAAGCTCTAGTTGGAGGACAATAAGGGACAATTGCAGCCATTATGGAAAGGAGAAAAATTCATAATACTCTATGCTTGATAATTATTTACTGTTTTATTTCTACAGAACTGCTATGAAACACAAGGAACCTGAATTTTAAATTGATTGAACCTCATGAATTTGACTTGACCCTATGGGATCTCGCAAGATCAGGGTCGTTCCTATCGGATGTCCCAAGCTCGATGGTTCTCCAGCAAGAAAATGGAGTAGAAAAGGGGGAAGGTAATAGAAGAATCGAAAACTGAGAGAAAGGAAAAAAGATAAAGCGCCTTTAGCTTGTCCTTATTCCATAAAGAAAGTAACAGCTGGCCACAATGGAAGAACGCAAAAAGAATATCAGAAATCGCGACGTCAAAATGACATTAAAAAAAATAGAGAAATGCTACAAGAATTATCTTCAACAAAGGAGAAAAGTAAGAAATTGAAAGAGAGACTAGATAAATGTAAAAAAATACAAAATACAAAAAGAATGAAAGAGATAGAAGCTAAAGAAGAAATAGAACATAGAACGTTAAAAGATTCAGAATATCCAGGAAAAAGTAATTCTACTAAACGAACGCGAAGATCTCACAGGGGACACGTATTGGTCGTCTGTTTTAACTATTTGCGAGCGAGTTGGTTAGAAGTTAAGAGGACAGGCATTGCCGAGCCTTTGTCGCGACAAGACCAAGCGAAACGAAGCGCAACATCTTTATGAGCTACTGCACCGCAACCTACGATCGTGTTAGAATGGAATTGCAGTCCAATCCTGTTGACTGAACAAAGACACCGATATTGGACGCGCTTCTCTCCCTCAGGGATTAGACTCGAACATCCTTGTAGCCCCAATGTGATCACGGTGTATACACACGAGTGGCGTTTCGATGACGACGTCGTTTACCCTGATCGTGTGAACTAACGTGGACAAACTAGTGTAATTTAGGAGATTCCACACACGCGGATACATTGGGGACATCATTATTGGTTTCGTATACTTTTTCATACGTACAGTAATGAGGACACGATGACTCGCAGTTTCGTTCACGTGTCCTCTGAAGATTAATTCAGTGGCTGTAAGACAAAACGATCTGTGTTGCATTTTCAAAAAATTCGAATTAAGCCCTTAATTCAGATCTAGAATGTAAAATACAGAATTGATATTTCCAGAAAAAACTGCACTAGAAGTGCATTAAAAAAACTTATGCATTTACAATTAGAAATATGGGCTAAAGAAAATACAATATCTAGAAACCTAAAACATGGGACTGAGGTCATTTTGCCTTACATTCAAAGAATTAAAATAAATCCTGAGAGTAATATTTTATTATTTTTACGGATAGAAAAAGATCATTTTTTAAGTACAAAATATTTTACGCAATTGGGTTCAGTTAAACACTGAAGTAGTGGAAAATTTCTATCACAAGATTAAATGTTATCGAATGT
Organism: Calliopsis andreniformis; assembly: GCF_051401765.1. Classification (NCBI taxonomy): domain Eukaryota; kingdom Metazoa; phylum Arthropoda; class Insecta; order Hymenoptera; family Andrenidae; genus Calliopsis; species Calliopsis andreniformis. The sequence goes on along the minus strand of NC_135064.1, from coordinate 11,068,591 downwards.
TTTGACTTGATGTTAGTCTGCTCCAAAAATAGAGACGTTATTGAAGACTTCCAGGTTATCTTTATCTTTTTTAATAGGGTACTATATCTTTTTATACACCAGTAAATGCATTCTTTTATTCCCTACAAACTAGGCCGAATAAACACCCTATTTTTTACGATTACTATTAGGTCTTTATTCTTTCAATATTAAACTACAGTAATATAGTTCAATTTTGAAAATAACTGTGCAACATTCCCTTTATTTACCTTGATATTAGTTTTTACATTTCATTCTTTTTTTCTTATTTAATCTTTAGACTGAATGTATGAATATAGTTATTGGCAAACAAATTCGTAAGAAATGGCAAGTAAATGCTAGTGAAGTTTCAGAGTCAAGATATTAAACTTAAAATATATCAACATAAATATATATTAAGAGATATATTAAGGGATCCACATGTTGAAATATCCTAAGTTCTCTCCATTTTAATAAGAAACGAAAAGCCAATATTAATCTTCTCAGAGCTTCTTCGTAGAGTCATAAATTCTCTACCTTGCAATGACTTGAGTCTTTAAAAGTTGTGGCATATCCTCTAGAATATTAGAACAAGGTTTTGGTAATGGAGTATGCATATGTATACCAAAATTGACAGTACTTAGTTTGCATAGCCAAAAGCATGCATGCTCACGTCCACCGCTCATCGATCTTACCAGCAACATCGAACAAGTTTAATCCTGACGCCTTTGATGGAAATTAAATCACCAGATTGTGCAGAAACTCGCCACGAATATAATGAGTCTTTACCCATGTTGGCTTTGAACGATCTTTGGTCCAGATCGATTGGGTTATTTGATCTTAAATTTCCTATCCTATTTTCTATCTTATATTTCCTATCTTTAACATTTCTGGGAACTATTGTTCTATTTTATATATTGTTTTAATTGATCTATTGTGTATTAGAATCAGTTTGATTTATAAAGAACTTACTCATCCCCAGCAGCCAGTTGCCTATTCTTCTGCTCGAGTTCCTGATTAAGTTGACTAACATTTAACCTTAGGTTTTCAATCATCTCCTGTGCATTCTGCTCACGCGTATGAGCTGCATCTGCTCTTTTAACCGCGTTCTCGATTTCGTATTTCAAGTTCTCGATTTCGTCGTCGTTATGAGAAACTGTCTGCGTCAACTCAGCTACTTTCTGTTGATTACTTTCTGCCTCTGTCTGAAATCACATCAGGTTTCTTACATCTTGGAAAGTGTACAAATAAATGGTATAAACCATGTGTAAACAAAGTACATATTATTTTCTAATTTAATAAAACATTGGAATACATTTTAGAGGTGATCCTAGAACACACGATTCAAGCGAAATTGTCGAGATATTTATATCTGCCAACAGACTGGACTCATTTTCTAAACTAAAAAAAAAAAAAAAAAAAAAAAAAAAAAAAGAAGAAGAAGAAGTAACGAAAGTAGCGGAGGTATTAAAATGAAAAATATCGTATAATTATTGTGAAAGTGTTAGTTTCGAAAGTACCTCGCAGTAGAGTATAACCTTAATGAGAATTAACAAATGGTTTCAAACTTTTGGCCAGATGTGTAAATGAAACAAAAATTCATTCTATAAAAACAGGCTTTACAGAATAAATTACTCAGATACATTTAATTATTAATTACAGTCTAATTTATTAAAATACAGTCATAACTTTGAACTAAATTTAAAAGTTCAAAACGATTTCGATCTTTGCATGATATTCTAAAATAATAGTAGGTATCATATAAATCCTTCTTTCAATTTATAACTTATTGCAAATAATAAAAATTTTATTTATATCTACAACTTCTTTACGATGCTACAATAGAATATTCTGTGTGTTATTAACTATACCTGTAATAAAGTGCATTTTTCCGTCAACTCTTTCTCCGTTTTGTGGGCCTTGTACAGCAACTCGAAGAGCCTAGTGTATTCAGCGAGAAATGGAGCCAGCGCCTCGTTGCTTTTCATTTCCTTCAAGACCTGAAGAATGAAATAACAAACTGGTACAGTTTCTATACACCAGTTCCAAGACACTGGTAATTAGCAAACGAAATTACAGGAATATCAACGACTTAAATAACAAGACTTCTTCGACCGATAATTATTCATTACTTTCAGTGATGATAGAGAAGCGATGTAAAACCGAAGACGAGGAATATAGAATGAAAAATTATAAAGTGAATATGCACAGTATAAGAAGATTATAAAAGTGCATCTACAATATAATCAATGGAGGAGTTTTAATACAGTATTATATTATATTAAAAGAATTTTTTAAAAGCCATACGTCATAAGATAATGAATACATTTCAAAATCAATACCATCTTTATTTTAATTTTAATAAAATCACTGATACTAAATTCTCATGCAAAAGGCAACTATAAAGCAAGCGGCACCATTTTCTTGTCTTATTTATGAACAATATATAAATAAAATATTATTTCTCACACAACAGAAGCTACAGAAAATTCAGTTTTGATCAGGCAAACAATTTCGCTAACATAAGTCCCCAGAAATAGTCTCTGATTTATCGTCGCCACAATGACACAACCCCTTAACTAACCGTAACTACTGTTGCAAGAACACCCCCCGAAATTTCATTCGCGAATCGCGTAATTTGCAAACACAGAAACAAATTACACGTTAAGTAGCACAGTCGAGGAAACCTGCTCTTGACGAGAAGCGTTTCCTGGCAAGCCCCCAAAAGACCCTCACCTTCGAGTAATCCTTTTCGAGGGTGCAGAACGTGCTGCTGGCCGAGCTCCCTTCCGACTCTGCCTCGCTGATCTCGCTTCCCTCGTCCTGAAATGTGTCATTCCGTCACACTGACAGGGTATCACTCGCAGCTCGCGTCCTTCGTTACTTTTTCACGATTATCGTCACCTAGCCGCGCCACTGACCGTCGGTCCGCTGGATATTAATCGCGTTACGGACACGATAAGGGTCCACGTGAAATTTACGAGCCATTTTTCGGCGGCTTCGACATTACCAGGGCCCTAATAAACCATCACCATCCCCAGACACCGACCACGAGCGATATATCTTCTCGAAGGCACTCGAGATTCACTGCATGCGTCACTGCCCTCGTTATGGGTGTCTGGTCCTGAATCTGAGACAATGGCGCGTTTACTGGCACATTTTACACTTTATTTCGCCTTTTTTCGGTGAGCTTTTTGGGGGGAGTGGAAAATTCAGCGTTGAGTTTAAGTTGAAATGGTGTTATAGAAGGTAAATGGCTCCTTCGTGGAGAATTTAAAGGGGAACATCACCTTGTCGGTTTAGATTATCGTTACTTCTTTTTGGCTGTTTTGTTAAATTAGTGTGTATAAAATACTTTGGAACAATAATTTTAAACGAAATGATATGTCCAAATTAAAAATTAATCAGCTTCAGGGATATGCTATATATATGAATAAATAAAATTATTTACTATTTTTTTCATGTGGATATGAAACGTACAAATAACTCATCTATTTTGTTAATTATTTTCTGAGTAGGCAGTTCTATTTAAAGATATATAATTTAGATAAAATTTATTATTTTTGTAAAAAACTTGTAACTATTAACTTAGCACTTTTTAAATACTATAGCCATCTAGCGATGTGACCTATGAACTAAAACCTTCATGAGGATTACTTTACCTGTTTATTTATACTTTGTGTGAACTGCACTTTTTTGAGCTTATTAATTTTTTACATAAAACATTACCTATATAATGATATTGATAATTTAGTTTTAAAAAAACATTCCACTTTATGGACCAACAAACTGTGGCCATCTAACTTCGATACCCATGAACTACAAGTGAGCCGTGCATGGATCAAGAGAATTAACTCTATTTCTTGAATTTTTTTAAATTTTAGCGTCAAAACACTTAATTAACACTTAATTTCTAATATTTAAAATTAATAGAAATATTTTTATTTTGTGGAGTTAACCGATTTGGCAAATAAGCGGCTCATGTGTAGCTTTGTTTAAGATGTGGAACGAACTGAAAAATCTTTTTTATTCTTGGATCCCTAAAAAGAGCATACACAAATTTTTATTCTATTACGTATTTCTCTTGTATTTTTATACTTCTAGAGAAGTTTTACATCTATTTTGTCATCAAATATCACGTTACTGTAGGAAAAAAAAAACATTTAAAAAGTAACATTTAGTAATTTTCTTTTTATGTATAGTATTCTTAATCCTTTTTTGAAAAATTTCTTACCGCAGTTAGTTGCGCGGTTAGGTTACAGATACTTTGAATAATTGAATTTTAATAACATCAGCTTGCTTCGCTGCTGCATCTTGTTTTTTGGTGTCCACCTTCTCCGTCATCTTCCCCAATTTGTTGAAAAACTTATTTCAAAATTACAGTAAAATACAATACATTATTTCATAGACAACACGTGCTGGAAAAGATGACTTTTCACGGTGACTGTCAAAGTTGTCATATACATATGTATGTTGTTGTTTAAATGAACAATTTTTGTTTCGTGAAAAGAAATGTATAGGGTGTTCGGCAACAGATGTCAGAAATTTTAAGGAAGGATTCTACGTGACAAAATAGAATTGACATTACGAAAATTAACAAAATCAGGACGAAAATCAAGTATGACAAAATTGCGTTTAAGTCTTTGCTTCAGAGTTATTAATCGATGAGAAAATGCCTATACTAGATACGCGTGAAATGTGTCTGACTTATAATCTACTAATTTCACTGTGCCTGACTTATAATCTACTAATTTCACTGTGTCTGACACGAAACATATTCTACTGATTTCACTGTGTCTGACACGAAACATATTCTACTGATTTCACTGTGTCTGACTTGGAACTCATTCTACTGACTTCGCTGTACCTAATTTCGAACTATTGGAACTTATTGTAATAATTTCGTTGTTTCTGATCTGAATTTTAAGCATTTTCTCAATAATTACTAATTCTAAAACGAGGTCTCAAACACATTATTATCATTTGTAGTTTTATCTTATTTTATCGTATGGAGTCAGTTCCTCAAATTTCTGTTATCGAACACCTGTTATCGAACACCCTTCATAATTTAAGAGTTATTCTAATTACTGTAATCTCATTGGAATTCGAATCTATTCTCCCTAGAAGTGTAATTCTATTTTAATTCAATTTGAATTCAATTTTAATTCAATTTAATTAATTCAGACAACAAAAATAGTGGTACAAAATTTTAATTCGTTAATACTAATACTAAGAACCTAATCCTTAAAGTCTTTGCGATAAAGACATTCATAGTTTATAACTTTTATAAGAGGAAAATACTTTATTTTAATTATTTAAGACAAAATTTCACAAATATAAAAAGATACTTTATAATAAATTCATCTACTTACGCCATCCAAGCCAGCGTTCATCTCCATGTCCATCATGATGGCGGTTCAAAAATGTTCGCAGAATCCTCGGTAAAATTGTGGTCGCTCGTTTGACAAATTGAGTCAATTAGAAAATTATTATACTGTATATTCTCAATGGCGATTGTCGAGTAATCTTAGATAATAGAAACATACTTACTTAACAAAGACGCTTCAAATATTTTGTGAGGGATGAAAAAAGTAAAGCAGTATCGTGCGCTTTGAGAAAGCTCAAGAGGGCAAAAATTCTATTAAATTTATACCCTGCAAAGTAATATACTTCAAAACTTCAGCAACTTTATTTCTAGTAACACTTAAATAGACAATCAAATTATACTCAGAAATACTTAAACCAAGATATTCTATATAACAGCAAAAGAGGTGCTAATTGTAAAAACAAAGCGATACGATTTAAACACAAAATGTGCTACTGTTTCGAGCTTCACTATCGCGATTTGCTCTTGTTGACTAGTATCCATGGAAGCGTCAAAGTGCAAGGATCTCAATTCCACAACAGGTTGTGGAAAATCAATATTCACAGATTTCCTCATAATGCCACGTGTTGAGCTTCTTTAAAAAGATTGTGAGACGAAAGCTGAAGAATGCACGTGCACGAAAAAGAAATGAGTTCATTGATAACCCTTTGAGTTGAAAACAGGTTGTACTTATCAGAAATATCGTAAATATTCAAATAATCTTACCTTTTTAAAGGATCACAATTTTCAAAGTATTGATTGGTGAATTTTATATTGTGATAAAACTGTAGTTTATAGAATAAAAATGCTATGAAATTGATCTATAATGCAGGGTGTCCAAGCTGAATCAGACCACCTAAAATCTCCTCTGTTTTAATGACACGAAAATCGTCCATAGCATAATTTGAATAGAATTTTAGTATAGGATTATTATTTCAGTTTTATAAATTTTCACGTTATTAAAAACTAAGAAGATATTTAAGTAGCCTATTTCAGCTTGGACACTCTGTGTATATCTTTGCATCTCATTAGTAGTAGTATACATTAATAGTAGGTATATAAAATTTTTTTGGCACGTTGTTTTTCAGTGAATTTTGAGACAGAAGCCTTCCTTTTCCAACAAATCCTTGAAAATCGATCTAGGATGTCTTTTCACCAAATTATCGCAATTTCAATTAAGTGGTATCCAAGGTACTCTTTTAATGAAATAGTACCCAAGACATGCTTATCATTCAAAGCGTGATAATCTGGCAAAAAAAATCGTAGACCAACTTTTAAGGGCTCATTATAAAGCTAAGGCTTGCGCCTTTAATTTCACCTTAAAAGAGATTGCGAGAAAAATTTATCAAGATTTAGAAACGCTTGAACTTGAAAAATATTTTAGATAAAACCATCTCCTTTTTTCCAGCTTGTATCTGAATATGAAAAGACTTCGATAAAATTTAAATCAGAAACAAAGAAGCTTCGCCCTTTATAATGAGCACAGACTCACTGCTGCGCGATTTTTTTCAGAAAGATACTTATATTAATATGATTTCATGAATATGATTTCATCAAATTTACCTGTAACACTGTCGTATTCCAAACACTTGCTGAACCGCCATCTTGGTACCACCACTCAAAGGATCATAGCAAGAACCAATCACGTCGATTCATTAAACAAAATAAAAACATGCTGAACGAAAATATCATTGTATTAATAAAATTGCCATCGTTCATATATATATATTAACATTTTACATCGTAACACTTACTATTTATATATTAATTCTCCCACTAAATTCCTCTTAAGCTCTATCTTACAGTACGCGGAGTCGTTCGTAGTTCGGAGAAAGAGGCCTATGCATCAGCATTGGAACAACAACACCTTTTAAACACCTTTGAATAACAAACTTTATTTACATTCACGTCTTAGTGTCTCCATAATCGAAACACCGCGACCACATTCGAATATCAGCGAAGCGTGCTCGCGATCCGAACATTTCTCCCGTTTCCTCTTCTCATCTTTTTTTTTTTTTTATCATCAATTTGTTCGCATACACACTACTAACTGCGACCTCGTCGGCGTGGCCAGCGTTCGAGTTGGCTCTTTCACGAAGCGAAAGTCAGAACGAAATCGTCTCAGTTCTAACACTGACTTCTCGAGGGACTCGCGAGAGAAAGAGGAACGATGTCTTGTGCGCGACGTTTGCCTCGAACGCGCGCCACGTCGACGGACACGTATACACATACATGTGGGCAAATAATATAAAAATAATTCTGAGGTACTCTTCTCTCCTCGTAGTCGGAATTTCCTAACTAATTGGCAGGTCACGTTCATCGTGACTTCTCTGTAAACGCACACCAATAAGTCCTCCACACTCATTTGTCTGTATCTCAGCGGTCTCTAATTCGTTCTTCGTCTTTTTTTTCTTTTTCCTCCCGTTTTCTCGTGTCCCTTTTTCTTTGTATGTACAAGCTAGCCTGCGACATTTAGGCACAGGGGAATTCCTGGTTACCAGAACGATACGCGCGCACAAAAACAGAGAGAAAGGACATGTAAAGCTATCAGGTGCGGCAACTGTGTCGACTCTTCGCATGCTCTTTAGGGACTTGCGCTGGAAGAAAAAATGTAAAAATAGACCTGCAATAATTATGGAGAAAATTGAGCTATAATTTATTTGATGACTTTTACGCATATTGTAGATTATGGACAAGGATATATTCTGTACCTGAGAGCCAACCTGATCCAAGTTCCTCTTTGTTATTTTTTAGGAGAGCAGAACAAATGCAATCGCCCATTCTTGAAAATAGTATCTGAAGTAGTAAATCCCCTTATCTTATATAACGTAACTTCAATAGATTCCTATTATTCTAATCAAATTAAGAGAAACCAGTAACATTCTGTATCAAATATACTTTTTAAAAAATGTACTTGGGTTAGTCTAGCTCTCAGATACTATATTACACTCAAAGCTTGCTGACGAATGATTTCTTGCACAGAGCCAGTCAAATAATAATAGAAGAGAATGTAACTTTTTAATATTTAAGATTTGATTTGAATGCTGTTGTGTTGGTCTTCATGCAGACTCAGTTATCTCAAAATCATTGGCTCAGTATTATATCGTTCACCAGCGACCTTAATGACCTAAGTGTTTTTTCTTCAGCACATCATAATTTACAATATTTGTGGAAGTCATCAAATTTAACCAAGGCCCAATCTTCCGTAATTAGCGCAGGATGCTTTCTTATAGACTCACTTAATATCATCCTGAATACATTATCAAATAATTGCTCTGTCCTCACTTGTTGAGCTAATATTATCAGTCAAAAGTTGTCTATACGTGGATGATCTGATCTGGTGCGAAGAGTTGCGACAGCGTTCTTGTAGGATGCAAAGCAATACTCTAACAAGGCATCGATTGCACGTGAAAAGTAATTCCCTAAGCTTAACGACAATATTGCCTAAAATCGATGTAATCCTTAAAATGTTACACGTTCTGTATATTTTTTAAGGAAGTTAATACGGTGTTTACAGAAGTCTTTAAATTTGCAGTTATCCCCCAACGATCACCTAACGTGTCCTCTCGCACTGCTGCCAATGCTTCGAATAGATGCAACAAATTTTACTTTTGATAAAACCTCCAAAAAGGGAATACATTGAAGATCTGGAGAAGACCAAGCTTTGAACATGATCTTCAGGCAAATTTTAAATGACACAACGTATTATTATGTCTAGTATGCACTGACTGTATACATAATTTGAGTCAAATTGACTCGAATCTGACAAATTTTCAATTTAATTTTTCTGTAATACTTGTTAGTAAGATTTCGTAGTTGAATTCGAAATGCAATTACAAGCAAGCTCGTTATTAAACCTATACAGGGTAACCATTGAATTAATGAATATAGTAGTTAAATGAAAATTATATTTTATTTTTTAATTAATTTCTTATAATGAATCTTACTAAAAATTAGAAGAAGAAATAATATGTCATAAAGTAATTAATAAAGTGATAGTATAAAACAATAGAGTATTAATGAAACTAACAATGTGTTATAATATTTTTTCTTTAGAACATACAGTGACCTAAAAATATAGGATGAACTAAAACACAAATTTTTCACATGAAAAACAAGTGAAGATCTGTTTGCTTTTGTGCAATCTAAAGGTTTTGCGAAACATAAATTAAACGCAGAAAAGAAAAGGTTTTAATGTTCTTGACTCAAGTTGGTATTTAAGTCACAAAAGTTTGGTAGCATTTTTGGAATAAATTTATACCCAAATCCCTCCTAGAAACTAATTACTAAAGACATTAGTTTTATCCACAGTATACTAGACAAATAAAATTTAAATTCGGTTATACTATTTCAATTACACACGATATCTAACAGTAAGTATCTTGTTAGTAAATATGGCAGTAGTCGTGTTACACTACACTGTAATAATAATTTTAAAAAATTCAATGATTACCCCAATAAAATGATTATTTTCGTTGCATCGTGTTATACTCTAATATTTTTAAGTCTCTTAAATCGAGCAAGCTAGCTTACATCTCGAAAAATCGGTATTTTTTAACATAAAAAACAACTAAAATAAACAATCAATTATTTGAAACTAATTTAAAAGAATAAACTCAAGTAAACATAATAAACCCAACAAAACGTAAAAATGAAATTTAATTTCCGAAAAATACTTCTTACTCCTTGATAAACAAACTATTTAAGTTTCTGTTTGCAACTTAAAATAAAAAACATATTGCAGTACAATATATAACTCACATTTTTTTTTTATCACTTACTCTAATACACCCAGTGTTCATATCTTTTTTGGTATTTCTAAATCATTAGCTTTTAGAAAACTATAATAACTTCTTGTACATCTTTTATTGACCGATATGCCCATAGAGACACAACAATTTAATGGAATTTGTAGGCAATAATTACCCTATTCTTTAATAGTTGGAACAGATAAATCGCGCTGTATGAATCTTCCTATTGAAATTAATCTCCCTTAACTAGATTTTCCTCGTGAGCAATCGAATTTGCAATAAGTTGCGTATGTCTGCTATCGCGGATAAATCGTATAAACTTCCACACGTACCCACCCGATCGCGTAATAAATTTGACAAGCGGCAATTGTGAATAAGGAAACGATTGTAGAAGCAGTCAACAGATAAAGCTGTGAAAAGGACAATCAATCGAGTCTGCAACAACTAGCGGCGAATCATCGAACCCGTTGCATGATACCTGAAGGACCTACAATCAAAAGCAGTCTTTTAAATCGAAACGCCCACAAAATGTGGCGACCCTTCTCCTTTCTTATCTAAAATTGACGGTCGTCGAGCTTTCTTTGCAACAATCAGCGATGCAAATTCGTTAGGGTAATTAGTAATTACTAAATGGATCATAGAATTTGCGCCGGTCATCTGACAGTATGAAGATCTAATTCGTGCGAAACTGCGTTATCGAACAGGAAACTTATTGTCACATATATTTGGCACAGAAGTTAGTAAAACGTGCCGCTGCACTTTGAAGGTTCGTGAAATCACGGGATATCTAATGGGATGCTTAGAAGCTGTCTTTTATGATTTATCGGGACTCGCGCAGGCTTCCACTACAGCATCTTCGTTTTGTCAAGGTAAACTTGCACAAAATTAGAACAGAAAGTTCACTTTCTCCCTTCGTTCGGCGATGATTCGCTTATGGATTTTAGTTGAAAGACTTTGCGCTGCTTATAGCTAGTCTTTCATTAAGAGTCTTTTATTAAAATTGATAGATCTTTGAACTTACATAAAATAAATTGTATATAAAATATTATGAAAATCTTCAGTTAAATTTAAATTACATTCAGTACCATTCAGTATGGAAAACGATATCGCTTAAATGTCCTCCATAGCTTCGTTTGGTAACATTTTAGAAGAATCCTAATTTCTATGTCATAAACCTTCGGTCTCTGAGATCGTGTGATTCAACGTTTTTGAACTACTTTTTGTAGCACTACGTTAAATCTAGGGTCTATGCCAATGAACCAATTAAGGACGTTAAGAGGAACGTTACTTATTATCAGTAAAATTGGTGAAATAGAGCCTCAATTGTGCAAGAATATAATAAAAAATTGGGTCTTTTTCAAGATGCTACCAAAGGACACTGTGGAGGACATTTAAGGAATATTATTTGTCATGCTTAATGGATGACAAACTGAAATGACAACTGAATGTACTTTAAATTTAAATGAAGATTTTCGCAGTAGTTTACATACAACTAATTTCATTTAAATTTAAAGACTTATCACTCTTAATAAAAGACTCTTTTTGGGAACGTGGGCAGGCTTTAAACGCATTACTTAAAGTTTTTGAGAAAGTGGGTGTTCAGAATACTCGATAACGCAAATGTGTTATCTGGACACTGTGCAGCATGGGGGATACACGAGAACTAAAATGAAAACTAATCATAATAGTATCAAGATAACGATGAGGAAATTATGGTACCATTGTGACCTGTTTATGAATCTCTTCTGGCTAATTGTATATTACAGATGAAAAATTCTCTCGATCACTATCGTCGAAACGAACGTTTGATATTATTGGAGTCAAACACGACGCAAGGATTTCTGTTCAGTCAACGATACACGTCTCCTTCACCTCAACTGTTTCAGCAGCGTAACATTTTTGCGCTATCTTATTCAAGAGTCTTGCGTTTACCTAAAAACAGTATATTCCAAAATTATATATATATATATAAATACAAACAATTCTATATTACAACGCAATATACCCATATATTCTTCAGCTCATATAACTATACAAAATGTTCCACAAAGTAATTTACAAATTTTTCCAACACGTTTGGCAGATCATTTTAATTATAATAGATTCTACATAACATGAAACTGATGTTATTTCTTTCTGAAATGAAGGTCGCTTACAGTTGTAAGTAATTATTACTGAAGCTAGTAAAGAGCAGCGAATATAGTATAAACATGCTCCGCGTTATGAAGCTATGAAGCACAGCGAATAAAAATAGACTAGTCAACGAGTAGAAGTTGAATAAGCACTGTAGTCTACAGTCTACGTGATCATCAATAGCTGGTAAATTTGATATCAAGGCTAAGCAATGCCTGATTCAATAATAAATTAAGATAGACCCATTGTATGTGTGACCTTTGTAATTCGCCATAATCTGCTAATACATTGGAGAAGTTGATTGGTTACCTTGTAGAACATGTATAGTTTACGTACGCCACTGACGATCCTTCTCTTTACAAAACGATTAAAACTGACCCAGTCGGAAACGCGAACTACGCTGTGGTTATACAGGGTAAGTATAATACATTGTTAAATATGAACGCATCTCCAAAAGTGAATTTAATTGCTACTAAGAATTATATGATAAATCACTTAAGCGAGGGACTGATTAATAGTTTGAGAATCAGCATATTACTTAAATAGTGGGTTTAGTCTCAACGCCGTAACATTTTTTATAAGTGTAATTTTTGCAAGTAAAGGTATGCAAGTACAGAAATGGATGTAAATAATTCACATTTGAAGGTACTTCTATAGTTTGTATTATACCCTGTATAAAGAACGATTCTCGCACACGTAAAGCATAACACGATACTAATGAGAAATTCGGTTGCTTATATTTACATGAACACACCTAACGGAAGTAGATAAAATATAAACGGAACGTCGATGAAGAGAATTGACGCAAAAGAGATAGAGATGAGAATTCGATAAATTTTCCATTTTTTTTCTTCTTTTCAATATAATTCAGGATCCATAAAGCAGATCGTTTATCGTCTACGCGCAAGTAAGATTAAATTATATTACAATTGGTTTGGAAATTAGCTCCTTTAAAAATGTTTGATCACGACAAGTGTAAAAATATTATTATATTAGCGATCGGCGCCGATATTTATCTAACTTTACAAGTTAAGTGCACATAAGTGTACAAATTAACGCAAACAACAATCGTGTAATGTTGACATTGTTTCGATTTTCATTACTCCTTTCTATTTAGATAATCTCTAATTAAGAACAGATAATTGTTTGACGATTGTTAGAAATAAAGGTCGTGTATCGGGGAAGCGAAGAAAATTAAGAGACGCATATTCATTTTCTTGGCATTGTCAAATGTAGAATTGCCATTCAATTATCTTTTTCCAACCCAATGATTTTTCCACATTTTCCGTTATACTTTCTTCATTTTAAATTCTTTGATTCTGTTTCCTAATTTTACAGTTTACTGCACTGTATTCTGTCTCAATCAGTTTCACACATTCATTATCAAACACATAAAATGAAGTCTGTACCAATAAAACAGACCATCTTCGGAAATGGAAAACTGAAACATACATAACCTACATAACGCCTACAACTTCAACAGCTAGGCTCTATAAATTCCAACTGTACGATCCAAAAATAAAGACATATGCCCTTAAGTTTCCCCACTTCTCGAACACGCTGTTCACACTCTTCTATACATATGCATGTCATTCCCAATAGATGCTCAAATTTCATAAAAATCGAAAGAATGCAACACTACCGAGTTTTAATATACTCTATAGGCGTGTATATTTATAATTTATAGGTATTTATATATATATCTATATTTGCGTAACGTTTACCTAAGAGACAAACTCCGAAACATCGTATCTCTATTTAGAAGAAAAAAACAGATAAATGGCCTGCGCGAATACGTAGCTCTGAATGCTCGAAGAATATTAATAAGAACGTAGCGAATGAAGAAAAGAATCCCCTAATTGTATACCTCGTTCTGGTAACGTTCAGCTCGCAGGCGTTACTTGCGAAGAAACTGTGAAGGGCGTCACTTGATAGAGAAAACACCTGTTGCATACTCTCACGGGTTTCGTGTGCCCGTAACGCGGTAGGGGTACGTTGTTGCTGCTGCAACGACCGCAAAACACCTTGCCGCAGTTTCTACAGTGATGCCTACGGCGCACCACGGTGAATCCTGCGTGGCAAGCCATACACCTCGGCGCGTCGTTGTCAGGAATCCAAGCGGGTGCTCTCTCCACGCACTCCTCCCCGCGTTCAGTTACATGAGAAGCTGTAAATAAGAAATTAATGTCAGTGGATTTGATTTACTATGCTGAGTTACAGTTTTGTAATATACTTAAGGCAAAATGATCATCTTAACTTAAGCCTCTCTTTAAACACTATGATGACCGACTAGTTTCAAGTGTAGCTTTTATCACAGGTTAGTACTAATTTAGTGTTCTCACTCATTGCTCGCTGAAGCAATATAACTTTGACCTTGTTTCATTATCAAGACTACACTTGCCGCTAGGAACAAATTTTTTATGCTAAGTGTGCAGTTAATTTGTTCCAAGTCGTGAATGTATTCGTGCATTTATGATATTTTTGGATATACAAGAATGTACAAAATGTTGAAATATAAATACACTTTATAGAATTTGAAGAATTAAACAAATCTCTAATTTGGTTGTACTCCTCTAATTCTATGTATGAAAGCTGGAATTTGCATAAACATCTACTGTTTAATGATGACTGAAGAAAGAAAAAGAAAGAAGTAACAGAGTGTACAAACTACGTTGATACATGTTTCCTATTTTTCTTTGATCCATTAACTTGTATTGCTAGTAACAGAAACGTGAAGAAACTTGGAGGAACATTTGGCAACAAAGGGCGACTTTTTCAGAAAACATGGAACATTAACAAAAAGTTCTTTGTTATTGCTTCAGCGAGGACATAGCTTAACATGACATCAGTATGACATCAATGGCTACTAATGCTTCACATGATACCACTGGAAAATCATCGGACATAATAGTGTTAATCACTTTTCTAATATGACTTATATCATTATATCTTCTGTGATATAGAGAAAAACAATATGTGCAATTTTCATTTTATATAGACCTGACAACTTTAATCTATTCTTATGTAATAACACATATCTTCCAACAATATACTAATATTTTTGAAGAATAATACGTACTTGTGTTTTGGTTATTCACCACTGTGGTGTCTTCCAAATCGTCTTCATACTCCTGTAGTGAATCTTGTCTATCGTGGTTAGTACCCGTATCATTTAAAGGACTCGCCAACTGATTATCCGTCGTTACACTTTCATCTTTCGTCTCCGCGTCATCTACGGTTTGACTACTGTTCATGAGGAACACGCATTTCAAAATGTTACGTAGATCCGAGGCAAAGTTTGTCTGCAGTTGATCAGCTACACCGGCTATGCATACGAATAACCGATGAATAAGATCTTCCGACGACCTAAAACAATATCATAATAGTTTCTTATCGACATATTTCCTGCTTTAATCTGATTCACGTATACATGAACTCAAATTTGCGTGTATTTCATAGTAAGAATATTCATCAGTTCATACATGTAACTATTTCAAAAGTGTAACAACTCAAAAAAGGATGGTCTTCAGGAAAGGCATGAAACTATGAGCTTAGAAGAAGAGAAGTTTACTAAACAAATAAAATTGACAAAAGGAACAGAGTTATCTGAAGAAAATTATCTTCTTCCTTTGAATAAACTCTACAATTCTGAGATTGAATTAGTAGAATTTTAGCGCTGAATTGAGGGCTCTGTTTGCCTAATTGCCTTATGCTCATGTCTCAAAACCGCATTCCTTGAGTCGTATTGCTTTTGACAATGCATTCGCCATTTGTTTCTTTCTTAAGCTACATAATTAAGGTGTTTAAATAGAAGAAATTTTATGAAAATTTTGAATTGGTGCATGTAATATTTCAGATTGCAAATGATATAAGCGTTTTAACCTAACAATAAGAAATGTTACCGATTAATCGTTATTGCATAATTAAAATTTGTATATTCAATGTATCATATGTACCAACCCAGTACAATTTAGGTTAATAGCGAAGCATATCGTTACGCAAAAGGGAGATAAGCTTAATCGATTGTTCCCAATCAATTAACAATACATGTATTAAGATACACAAGAAACGCTTATTACCGAAACTTCGCCCGAATCTGATTCCTGTTCGCAATTTCAGCAGCCTGCATCGCCAGCGCGATTTCCTCATCGTCCTGGCAGTCGCTCTGAAACTCGCTGGTTTCAGAACTCGAGTCGCAACAGCTCGAACAACTGGAACTGGACCCCACATCCGGCTTATGTATTAACGAATGGTCCGAACTGAAAGACTGCGTATCAGAAACCGCCGACGCGCTAGCCAGTCTTATCGCTCGTGTAGTTCTCTGCGTATTATTGTCTTTTATAGCATTCTGCATTCCATACGAAACGTTCTGCGGCATCACTGGAGAGACTGGCTCGATCGCCAAGCCACTCTTATCCGTCCTTGGTCCCAAACCATCGTTCATCAATTCATTGGGACTCCTACTTCCCAATTTCCTTTTGGTTTGCTCCGAACGTTGACTAACACGTTCGTACCTGTCCCTGTGCTCGAGGTCCCTCCTCTTCATTCTACTGATCTGTTCCGATCTAGATCTTCTATGGTCCAAAAGCTTTCTATTCTGCGGCGACAAGTTCCTCTGCGATTTCAGTGCCACGCTGTTACCTACTCGTTGCACCGAGCTATTGCGCATCTCGAAGTGCTGTAGCCTCGGACTCGCGTGAGGACTGTGACTCCCGAAATTCGGCATTTGCCTAGTGTTCTGGCTGGGATGCAAACTGGCACCATAACTGATCAATCTAGGGTTCAAACAACGATCGGTAGAGTTCGACCTGGAACTCTCTGTGCTCGTTGCAGATCGTACATGCGGAAAACTCTGCGTCCTATTCTCTTGTACTCCATGATGGACTATTTGGTTGTTTCTCTCGTGTTTCCGCTGATGCCGTCGTTTCTGCTTCTCGTCCTTCACCTTCCTGGACGTTATCTTATCATGCGCGTACTGTTCGATCTTCGTTCCAATCTTGCCTATACTCTGAGACGTAGACGGACAGTTCTCGCATTTAAGATCGTTCCAGAATTCCTTCCTCGACGTAGACGCGTCGATGTTCAGATTCAGGTTCTCCCAGTTCTCGGTATAATTGATTTGAAAGCTAGACTGATTGGAGTCGCATACAGATATGTGACCATTCCCATATGCAACTCCCACAAACTCCTCGTTGGTTCCATCGAAATTCGAGGATATTCTTGGAATGTTTTTCGCCGCCTCGCTCGTCGAATGTAGGCTGTGGACCTCTATCGAACGGTCCAAAGACGTCACCGTCTTCACGCTTCTCAAACTACAGACGCAGGAGTTGTCTGAGATCGTAGAACTCTTCCTCTTAGGTGAGTTCATGTTCGAGCAAGAATAACTGGTATTCTCCTGTGTGTCCTCGTCGTCCAAGCCTTGATCATCCTGATGAATCTCATTCGCGAAGGTTTTCTTCTCCTCAGGACTCTTGTCGTAGAGACTCGTGTTCTCGGACGATATCACCGTGCAGATGCCCGAGTCAGTCTGCTCAGAGATCTCGTTCTGACAATCGCCGTCTAGCAAGAGATTCGACAAGGTCTTGTTCGCCTCTGAGATTAGCTTCTTCGAGTCCAAGTCTGGCAGGGAATTCTGTATATGCACAGTTTCACCAGCCACGTTATTCTCGTGCGAAACTTGGTTGAGAAGATACTGTGTCTGAGGAATTTCGATGTTGTCCGACCCGCCCAGTATTTCGGATATATCGGAGGTCATGAAATCCTCCTGCTGTTTGTGCAGTTGGCCATCCTGCCTGCTCTCGCTTGTACTAGAAACACTATTCTCCGCGCTGGCCTGTGCACTGGCACTTTGAACCGCCGAGAAGACGGAACTCGCGTCCTCCTCGTCCCTCCTCGAGCAAGGACTATCATCACAGGACTGTTGTCTGCTACCGTTCGAACTACAAGACGCTTTCTTAACATTGTATTGCACTTCGTCAACAACACTTTCTCGTTCACTCGATGTCCTCACGCTACCATTACACCTTACACTCTCCTCATACCCGTCTGTGGATATGTTTAAACAATTAGGCCCGATTTCCACGACACTCCTCTCAGAATCACCGTGCCTCTCCTCCTCCTCATCCTCTGGATCGCTTCTTCCCTCCGTCAAGCGATCGACGCTCTCTCCCTCTTCGATCAGAGTTTGAACAACGTCGTTCGCTACCTCGTCCATATTGTTTCCTGTGTTTCTCGTCACTGTGTAAAAATCTACGATGAAGTCTTTACAGTTCGGGTAACCGGTATAAAAATTGTGAACGAACTCCTCCAAGTCCGGGATATCCTGGCACGCCGACTTCGACGACTGCGTGATGGGACCCGGTGGCTCCTCGTTCGAGCACAACAGCTTTTCTAACATATTCAGCTCGCGGTTGTTCAACGTCCAAAGAAGCTCTCTTATTTTTAGAAGAAGTGTCTAAAATAAAAAGAAACGAGCTTTAGTGTTTATCTTTGGATTCATATGCATCCCTTCGGATTTCTATCTGCTTTTGCGTATGATAGTACGTAAATAAATATATACTTTTACAAGTAAAAAGTGCTACGTGTAGATGCTGCATGACCAACTTTCTGCTACGGTTATAACTTTCTATTAAGGTAATAACTTAATGCATCCTCATTGAAGTCACAACTAGAAGCTTTTTGTTGCCCATTGATGCTGTATGGTTCAAAACGTGTCCAACTTGTGGAAACAATTTTTCCAAATTAAAGCAAGATAACCAAAGGAACATTCAGACTTTACTTTGGTATCAAGGTTACATTTGTTCACAAGTAGGTGCAGCAGTCAGCTCCTTCCAAGTTGCAAATGATGACTCAAGAGAAAAACAAAACAAAAACAACAAAATGTACAAACTGTAGGATTATTTATTCTCGTGACAAAGTACTAACGCGTATTCCCAATTTTTCTTTCGGTACAAACAGGCAACAAGTGGCAAAGTTCCTCGTAGTTTGGTTCAGTGAAGACTCAGATTAAAATCTAAGACAGCAATCTTAAGAGTAGCCTTTTTTATTCAGTTTCATATTCAGTCTTGTAATCCAGTTATTTGAAATTGGAGACGGTTACTTTCACAAATGCTTTATTCATTTTTGTACCTTTAAATCCATTGAATCTCTACATGTAGTACTGTACATCTAAACAATATTAATTAGAATACATTTATCCTGCAAAAGCACATGAGAACTCGAGGGAGACGCTTGAGATTTTACTCCTAACATATATCAATCCTTAACAGATACTCTGATTATGTAGTATAAAAAATAGTTTATCTCACTATAAAGAAAATTTACAACTTTCCATTCTACTAATCACTGTAAACTACCCACGAATACTTTCCATACCTCTATTAAAACTAGAACTACTATAAACGCTGTGATCCGCATCGTATCAGTTAAGGATTAAAGAAATCTTAATTGTCAAGGCACTGCTTTCAACTGGAAGCTTCGTTTTCCTTTTAATTGACCTACATACACTTTAATCTTGCACCAGCATAACCCAATTATGAGTCACTGGCAGGTCATTAGTGCACCTTTGCTCACCTTAAAAGGTCTAAACATTTCGCTAATGTTGTCGGGGTTATTCAGGCACAACGGACCTCCAGGCGGAGCCAAGAGGCCAGAAACAATCGCCAAACGAGGAATAGTAAACATCAGGGCTGGCTCATAATTATCCACGTCGGCTTGGCTGAGCAATCCGCGTTCAAGAGCTCTTTGCAGCGTCTCCGAAAATAAAACGCACACAAGTTCCTGCTGCTCGTACTCCTTCGTCGATTTCACCGGTACCATGGCACCGACGTAGCACAGCTCGAAATCGGCGAACAGCCGATCGAAGATCTTCAGCGACTCGATCAGCTTCTCCAGAGACGGATCCAGGGGGTTCTGGGTCTGAAACAGGTACTGTCGGTATGAAATTTCATTAATCACTGAACGGACGGGAGAAAGGCAATTAACATTGCCATAAATTTCAGCCAGCTTTCGTTCATGGTAATTACAGAATTCTAATCAATTTTCATCCACGTGTCTCATTTAGAATCCTTTGTAAATAATAGCCGAATTGTTTATGCGACAATGTTGCCAACTGGCACCCGCTAGATTTCTTCTATTTTAATAAACAGTATATAGAAGGAAATAATCATGACTGGTCTGCTTTTAACAGTTAAGTGTGACGTCTGTATTTATTGGAAAATATAGCGAAACGATGCTTGTACGAAATTTTGTTGTGCGTCAAAAGGGATTTAAATTCGAGTTAAAATTATTCTGCTGCAACACGAGGCGTCTTTCAAGCGTTTATGACTAATATACACTGTAGTTACAAATAAGATGGAGATGAACATAGTGTACCGCGTTGCAAGTATACTCGTCATTCCTTGACGTCTCCTCCGATTGTATATTCTAAATTCAGATATGCATGCGAGCAGTTTAATGTATCGTAAAGTATATATTTCCTGCATAGAGATCAAAGTTCTCTACGTATGCGGCAAAATAAGAGTGATTTTAAATTCTAATCAAAGTATACTTATTTTAATGTTTAATTATATACGTTTATATACATAACATACATATATACATACATATACCTTTCCATAGAAAAAAATTTGCAAATATAGACAAATGAAAAGTTTATTTCAAATTATGCTTTATAAAAATATCATTTGTTTCCAGTATATTTTAATCATATATAGTAGAGAAAACAAAAGGTGTTTTTAGAACTAATATTACGCAGTCTTTTTTACGTAGCATAAACTTTCCAATATTAAAATGCAAATTTTCAGAATTCTGAAACTGGCACCTTCAATCGTACTCTCTAGTCTTGCTGGAAAAATTCCAGATTGTCAATTCTCATGCATACATTGACGTGACCTAGTATTTTTTTATCTAACGATCCGCGTCATTTTTTCATTAAAAAAATTATTCACTGTATGTGGAAATTTCGATATAAATTCCTGCTGTGATCTGGATCGTAAAATTTTGTTCAATTATCTACTTACGAAATTATGGAAAGTCATCGATCAAGTTCAGCAAAAAAAAAGCATGAATACTTTAATGCATGACCCACAGCAATTATATATTAAAAAGAAATAGAAGGGTGCACTCATAATTGCTATGTCTTCAAGAAGAACAGGAGAGGAGAAAGTTACACGTGCCAAGCCATGCTGCAGAATGCATCAAAAGGTAAGTTCGTCTCTTGCACATCGACACTGCGTAGAAATACTCTTCAACATTTTCTCTATTTTTAAGAAGAGGAGAACTAACTCTATAGAAGCACACAATTTTACTAAACTTGTTTTTAATATTAAGCTGGTGCACGTGCAATGTAGTATCCTTAAATAGAATTTCAAATACGTAATTTTTTCAAGACACCATATCTCAATGATTAACTGATTTTATTATTCCGAAATAAAAACAATAAGTTTTAAAAGTCAAGAAATTGTGAACATTACTTTTACCATTCCTTCATTTCGATATCCTTTTTTTATATGTATTAAAAAAATCGCTGCTTAACAAAATAAATGTTTAACAAAATAATACTCAATTGGCACAAGATCATATTAATACGAGGAATGCTGCAAATTTTTTATTTTAAGCTTTTATACGATCGTTTTCAGTGTTGCTATCTCCACTTATTTAAGATTTCTATATCGTCAGCCTCATGTGAAACTCGTTTATCTATTTTCTTTGGCTTTCTATTTAAGCCAAGTGACAAAAAATGGTAGAATGCTTTACCATTGCTGTTATTTGAAATACAGCCTTTCTTAGGCTGTTTGATACATATTCTGTGCAATATCTCTGAAAATATTATTATTGAGTTCATTTTTTGACCACGTCTTTGATCTATTTTCCAATAAATAGTTATTAATTTTAGAAAGCAACAATGAACAATGTTAATATTTACAAGAATTTTTACAAATACTAAATTTATATATCAGCAGCTTTTTTGATAAAATTTATGCCAAATAATAAGGGCTTTCATAGCTTTATTATAAGCTTTGTTAATATTCAAAGCATTCGTACCTACATTAGTAAGTGGCTTCATCTTTAATGTGCTTTATAAAAAATAACGATCGGACAAAGTTTATTGCATGATACCAATCCCTCTATCTATAACTTCGAAAAAACAAGAAACCTAATATATGCTCTATGTTACTTAAATAATATTTTATAAAATTCTAGTTATGTCCTCGTTATTTTAAATATGTGTCAATTCATCGTTTTACTCTATATGTATTTTATATCTTAACAAGTTTTTATTAATCTGTTAAGGGCAGCTCCACTCCACATAATAAAAAATACCATTAAATATACGTACTTTTCCACTATAATGATAACATAAATTAAAATAATTAGAAAAACAAATTAACATTCCGCTTAAATGAATGCTTACACAATATTTAATATTAGAATTTAAGTGTCATTCGATAACTTCACAAATGCTCATCAACCGGACCAATACGATTCGTTATCGAAAACCTATAAAACAGAACCTAAATGTTCTCGATGGCATATACATCAGTGGCCAATTAAATACCTATCTTTCTGGTATCTTTAGATAACTAGATCTAGAATGTTTGAACAGTAAGAAAAGTTGTAAAAAAATGTTGACGTAACTACAAGCATGTAGGCCTTACGATTAGATGTGTCAATAGGTGTCTGAGATTATTCCCTTTCGCTTGCGCTGCGATAATGCAACTAAGTTTCAAAACAGTGCAATTTTATAAAGAATGTTCGCTCGAAGAACACTTGCACATGAGGACTGTTGATAATATTTCATCGTGATATGGATACCACTTTTGAGGCCCATTCATTCGTAGATCGATTATTAATTTCTAAAATTAACAGAGGTTAACGACAAGGATCAATCATGAGTCAAAAATCACGTGTGTTACGATCAAAGATCAATTTTTACTGGCTATAATCTTGAGACTTGTTACCTACAACGAGTTTATACAGAGTAAGAGATGTACATTTATCTCGAAAGAACTGATACCACTACCTAAGTAATACACTATCTGGATCCATTAATAAGTTTGTCCCGAAAATATATTCTTCATTATATCTGTGATTGCAATGAACAACGACGCGTTACATTTTTTGTTTTTGAGATATTCACTTTGAATCTCAATTTTATAGTATAAACTTGCATGTTACATCAAGAATATAAATTTTGTAGTCTTCAATTAAGCCAAAAATTCAATTTTTTTATGTAACTTACATTATTTTGTCTTATAGACACTCTCAAGAGAAAGCTCAATTTTCTCGAAAATGAAGCACGACATCAAAGAAAGCTACTTTAAATTTTCGACTTTTTGTTTCCTGTAGAATTACCTCCTTTCCACCTATGCCTCTAATTCTGGAACACTCTGTATAAATAATTACCAATGAATCATATACCTATAGCGAAGAAACACTATAACATATTCTTCATACCACGAATTCCTATTTCTATACGAAGAATACCTTAAAAAGAGAAACAGCTTCATGTTCTCATTAATAGCAGACTAATAATACACTTCTAATTGCACACAGTGGATGATATCTTCGCATCGAGTGTAATGTGCCCCTAACACGATTCACCAACAGTCTAACGTACAGGTGTCGATAAATACCTTCAGGTTCATGTGACCTTTCAGCGCGTGTTCCCTGAGCAAATTCCTGACGATATCCAGCGACTTTGTCAGAGCCTTCGCCAAAGGCCTCATGGCTGAACTTTCAGCCTCCCTGTTCATGATGGAGGACCCAGCTGCCAGGCACTCGGCGCCGAACCACAGCTGCCCCGCCAGGTTCTCCTGCATCACGTCATCGGGGAACTTCACCCTGAAATCCCGATTCGCCCTGCTCTCTGGGATCAGGTCGTCCATTATCTGGCTGCATATCGTCAGCACCTTGTCCTGGCAATGACGTAGCTGATTCACCAGCGTGGTGCATCTCTCCGGCTCCTGACGACCGTCGAACGAGTCCAACTCGCACGCGACTGCGTTCAGGGATTCGTCAGCGTAGAAGAACTGGGCGAGCAGGCTCGTATCGTCCCTCTGTGAACCAAACACAAAAGGGATTTTTAATATTGCGAGTAAAAGTCTTTTGAAATTTATTGAGATCAACAATCGGGATAATACATTCTCTGAGTTGATTTGCTGGCAAGGAATCTAGTCAAGGCCTTGCCAATGACATGATGAAGACTCTTTCAGCGAAAAGTCTTGCTAGGTTTTATATGGTGGCGAGGACCATTGACCAGGTTTGTTTTTAGTCTTCTGATTACTTGTAAGAGTGGAAGAATGAAGGGATTATTGTATGCTTTGCGTTAATGGGTTTTTCTTCGTAAATGAGCCAGTAAACCAAGGTAAATAAATTAAACTAAAACATTGTGGAAGTATATTATTATAAAAACTGAAATATACTGAGGAGGAACTACAATCTCTGACCATCAAATTAGATCACTCAAAATTTATGAGTCAGTGAAACATTCATTTTCATATGTCCAATTAGTGATTCTAATTGTACATTTCTAGCGATTTGACGCTAAGATAGGTTATCACCTTTAACAAAGATAGGTACATAAACCATTTTTGTATTTGAGATGTCCTATCGTTTCCTCATGCATCTTAATTTGTGTTCAATTAAGTCTCCCAACAATAAAAACCGACTTCTACCTACTACTCGTACTAAATATCACACGTGCATGTTGTTAGATGTCTCGTGCAAGATAACCGAATTTATATTATCAGGTTACATCATGAATCGTATTCTCAGGCTATATCTAGTTATAACTAAGATCATCAGTCGGCATGACAAATCGTGAACACGTGTGGACATTTGTTTACTTATTTACCTCATATGTTTGCAAAAGGAGATGTTTGTTTACTTATCTGTGACGATACTAATCTCATTCATCTCATTTTTATCAACTATAATACGTGCATGTAGATACGCCAGTACAGAAAGTGCATTACTTCAAAGTTTTATAAATTAAACGACAAGTTTAAGTTTTCAGACATCGTTCATGCATAACACGAAATAATCAAAATATTTGCAGACTGATTAAACTTTAATTATTATATATAACACGAGATATCTTTATTACACATACACACATCTCAAAGAAGATGAATTAGCATTACAGTTGATTATGCGTTCTTACTACGTGTTTCCTTATCTCAAGTTTTGCTTAATTAACTCCTACATGTGTCAGAGAATCTAGACGGGTTATACGGCTAGCCAATTTTTATAATGTACGATATTTGATAAATGGCTTATCACTGAGATAAGCTTCTTATATACACGCAAAAACATAATTGTTTTGCAAGTGTCGTAGACTCTTCAAGCCATAAAATAACGCATCACTAAAATAGGGAATACGTATTCATGAACAATATTCTTTCAACAAATCATATTTGTCCTGTCTTGTAAAAATTATAACTATTGTCTTTATGAACCAATTAGCTTCTAAATTTCACCTATGTAATACATGAACTCATTCAGTTCGTTCATTAGTATCTTACATCATGTACATAGTATTTTAGCCAGAAGTCACAATGCAAATCCACTTGTTTTCCATGCGACTTAATGTCTTTAATATATCTAAAACTAAACAGTCTTACTACTTCTTGTATTTTATAGAATACAGCTTTTTCACAATTTCATTCAACAATACATTTTTCCCTAAAATGAAATAGCTTAGTTTCAGAGTTAGTAATGTCCTGAATAAAGCGTCTGAAATATGTCTGACTTGGAACTTATTCTACTGTCGTACATTAGCTAAGCCAGACACAGTAAAGTCAGTAAATCCTAAGTCAGACACATTTCAGGCATTTTCTCAACAATTATGAACTCGAAAACAAAGTCTGGGACGCAGTGTCATTTATCCTCATTTTTGTCTTATTTTAGCAGATAAAATCACCCCTTAAAATTGCCAACACCTGTCGTCGAAAACCCTGTATATCTTCTCAGTCCACACAGCATGGATGTTCCACAATTTGCTTCTGTAAACTCGTGACGTTTTATTGCTTCGTTAACTATTTAAATTTTTTTATGCACCACTATAGGTAGATAAAATATATCTACATGTAAAATCAAAAAATGTACAATACCGCGAATACGTTAATCTTTAACTCACATGCACTTCCAATACCAACATAAGAATTACTGCAATTCTGTTACGAAAAATGGTTGACAGTAAAACACACGTATAGAAAAAATTCTCAGCTTTGCAATTTATTAATCTCTGTAAAATCCACTATATTTTTCATATAAAATACAAAACGTTGAGTTAGTATCTATAAATGCTATGATCTCACCGTGCCAATAAAGGGTTAAACGTAAACGTAAACGAAAGAAGATAATACAAGACGCCTTGAGAACATTTCCCGCTGCAGAAATAATCGAGACGTTTTTCTTTCGAGCGAGATAATTGGTAATTTTCCGCACACGTTCACCTCGAAGAAAAGCGCCCCAAGGAGAAATACATGTACATATATTTATAGATTGATACGAACTGGTGCATCTCGAAACAATCAGAGGTCTAATTATGTATGTCTACGCTGTAATTAATCGTGAGAGGGCGGCGTATGATATTTTACGTTCCGTAAACAGTGATCTTCAATGAACGAGAGTATCAATTCAATGTTAATTACGTCAAGCAGTCGCTGATTTATTTAACGAGCGAACGTTTTTCCTCCCCCATCGACACGACGATCCTCCCCCCTCGTTCCTATCAATTATCTGCAGCAAGAACAAAGAAGACTCGTTCTTTTTTTTTCCAATCAGATGGTAAATTAATTAATTTTGTCGCTACACGAAAGGAATTTTCCGCATAGCTCGCGCGTGCTTCATCGACGCGGCCAGAACTGATAATTGAGTGGTGGTTACTGGTTAACTATCATAATTAGAAGCCTAGACGAGTGAGGTGACTGACAATGAATGTTTAGGAAGGAGGAACTGTTTCAATTTGATGGAGTTAACTGGTCTAATTTTGTATTCTATTACAAGAAAAGTGATCGACTGTTTTAACTCTTTGGCTACAGATACGTGGAAATTGCAGTCTTGTAAAATTTGTCAGCAAGTAAAAAGTATACGGAAAATCGATTCAAGTTTCACTTTCTTTTAAAGATTAAATAAATGTTAAATTAAAAATTCAAGATTAAATTGGAGCACGAAAAATTAGAAACTCTTGGAATAACTTAAACACACGCAAACTTTCTTCAATTTAGAGTTCGATTTTTGAATAATTTTCTAAAACAAGGTAATAGTGGCTTTAAAAAAAAGAATTTTTTCCAGTAAAGAAACCAATTTTTAAGGTCTAGAAACATTCAATAAATTAAAATATCTATCAAAATATCGTAAACTACATTGTAAATAATTTTATAAGGAATAGATAATGTACAAAAATTAGAACTTAATTGGATAATATGTGGATTCAATGATTTCCTGAGTATTAGGACGAAAAACATGTTTAATATATGAACCGATTTTGCTAATTTATTATGCTTTGTAAGATCACTACAAGTAATATGTTGCAAGTTTGCAGCGAGTAATATCTGTGTACACTATCGGGTATCCACTAGTACCTACAAAGTGAGGTACAGTAGAATCTCGATTAACCGGATTTCGATTATCTACATACATACATTCTCCGTTATTCAGAGTATCGATTACTATCGATAAGAGTTCAGTAGAACTGAGACTAAGCCTTGAATTATGATAACTTAATAATAGTTTAACAAGCTTTTAAAAATTAGGAATTAAATGAAAATTTTTATTTCAAATTTGATCTTAAATCCATCGATCGAGGTTCTACCATATTTATCTTTACGTAAGAAACAACATACCTATTCGCAGAATTTCTACTAACTATGAATAACAAATTGGGAATACAATTTGGTTGCAGTCGTTTTTATAACTGACAATGACTAATACCTTACAATTCTGTCTTCTCAATATATCGCCCGCGATAAAAATGTTTTTATAATAAAGAAAGACGAACTTCCTCATCGTAGTAAAAAAAAACATGGCAATTTTCCTTCATCGAAATTTTCAACAAATAACAGTGAACGTTATTAAGATATCGATTATATATAGCGTGTGAAGCATATCCATGTAAAGAGATATATCATTTTATCGACTTATCTCCCCGCGAGTCAACAACAATTTTACAGGCGTTTTCTCACGGGAGCAAAGTGTTTCATTTATCCTTCTTTCCTTGTTTTCGAAGCACGAGCACTGTATAGCGTAAAGTACACTTGGAATCTCGAGGTAAATGTTCTTATCGTACAGCTGAGTCAGGAAAATGGAAGAGAGTAAATCGTGTATAAATTCAGCTGCCATTCAAGGAAACCATAAGTGAAATGTTCACTTCGTTCGGGTCGTATCCACTTGTGTGACATAGAGGTAAAACATATAGATACAATTTGCAATAAGAGTGGCAAATAAAACGTGTCTTGATCGCTATATATTTTTTCCTATAAGATTTCTTTGTCTGCATGTCATATAATTCAACATATCAGCAGCTGAAACTTTGACAAATTTTTATGATAATGTGCAATTAGTAACGTATGCTATTTGCATATGCACTTCAGATATTTAATTAGGTATTCAATAGTAATAATAATAATAATAAAAAAGATAGGGTAAATATATCAATTATTGCACACGTTAAAGATACCTGTTCTACTCTTGATTAAATTAAATGGTATTACTTCATTTTTTCATACTTTTTAATGTATTTACATTAAATTCAATGTTTTTCTACTAATACGATTTTTTGTAACTAAAATATTGGAAACACTTTAAATATTAATTAAAATACAAGAAGAACTTCATGCACTGATTACTGACCAAATGAAAATGCGCAGAATAAAAACTGTGTGCCAATTACTGTACAATTATTGCGTTTTCGGTGTTTTAAAAGTGTAAATATTATTATGCTTTCAATTCGAACTGGTAACTGAAATTCCAATTTATGAGAAAAAGTAAATATTTCCAATTTAATAGTGCTACATTTTGTTACATGTGAAAATAAAAGGTATTCAGATCCCACCCAGTATTTGATACTGAACAGGGCTGGTAAGGTTGCATCTGGAAGAAATGCGGATCTACATGATTACTATAAATAGATCCACCTAATTTCACATACATTTTCGGTCCTAGCATATTATTGGCCAAAGTGGCCATAACTACTAATTCAATCGATGTATTCCCTATATGAATACAGTACCACTCATAAATATTCAAACAGTGTCACATGTTGAGAAAAATAAATTTCTAAGGCATAGAAATCTATAAGGTTTCTTTGTAGTAACTGAAGTATCTTCTTTACATTTGTTTTGTACTTCTATTACATCTTAAAATTAAGTATATAATAAATACAAACATAATACTTGTAACAGTAATGAATAGTTAGTCTAAGCAATAAATATCGGTTGCTACCAATAAATCTGCAATTTTCCAAACTTGTGAAATTGTTCGAATACTTATGAGCGATACTGTACCTATGAAAAAGTACTACTGTGTCAACATGTGTCTGAGATGCAACTGTACCAGCTCTGCACAGTATATACTTTTACCCTACTCTGTAGGGTCACATATAAGACATGTATTTCATTAAATATATTCCTGCTTTAACAATGATTCAGCAGATAAGTGTTTATTTGTAAATGATACGGATTATTTGCTTCTATCTTCTCTAAATACTTTTAGAGAGCAAATCTAAGATTTCTTGTTCGTTAAAATGAAAATTAGAAATCACAATTTGCATATCTACGAGCGATTGATACCTCAAAGGAAACAAGATTAATCTATGGATCTGTTTTATTAACATGTAACAAGAATTCATTTCTCGTTTCTCCTGATTACAAAAGGAACAACATACAAAATATTGTAACTGGACGAGATTTACTATTTTTGTGGCCAATATTAAACGATACTAAACGTGAAACATGAATCGCTCATTAAGCACGGGAGATGCAGAAGACTCATTGTTAAAAATCAACATCGAAAACGAACTTAGAAAGCGTGACGAGGTTTTCTCCAATTAGTGTAGACCAATGGGTGCAGAATGGTCCGTACAATTGGTAAGGAATAGTGGGACAAATATTGAAAAAAGGAAACTGACATTCTTTCTTTTTTCTAAAAATACATTACCTAGATAGAAATAGAAATAATGTGTGGAGTAAATTCGATATAATTATAAAAAATTACTGAACGTATCTACGTTTGGTAGATCATATTAGATTATTTTAAGATATAATTCCTCGTTTTATATTTTGTCTCAAAATAAGTAGAAATTTTTTGAGAAAGAATTTGAAAAATGAGGAACAGTTGTAGACAGTAATATTCTGTATATCAGCGATTAAATATCATTGTAAATAGTAGTTTTCTGAGGAATGAAATCAGTTTTAATGACATTATTTGTGAAATAAATTAGTATCATTATCTCAATTTTCTTCATTAAAAAACGTTAAAATGCATCTTAGTAATTCCGGTATCTAAGTAGTGACTCCAATTCACATTAACATATTTAGAAATTCGCTTGTTTAAAACATACACAAGTATCTCTCAGGAGTTCATTTTTCGTTGAAAATTTATCTGAAAAAAACTAGAAAATTCAGTGAAAGAAATAGAAAACAGATTTAATAGAGATTCTATAAACTTCAAGAAGTAATATAACGTAATAATTTTTGTAGAGATCAATCACAGATGTGAAATGTTGAACATACGTTTAACAAAATTCAATTTGATACTAACAAAGAAGAAAGGAAGCCAAAAGTATGCCCAAGTATCGAAATTACCCTAAAAAGTACCACTTCGCGAATAGTACAGGTACAGTGATTGTAACTTGTAACTTTATTCATAAAGAATTGTTACAATATTTCAAAATATTTGTGTTAGAATATGTTAAGAAACTTTATTTTTATATTAAAATTCATGTATTAAACCAAACTTAACAAAACTTATTTATACTTCAATATAAGTAGTTCCAAGATATTTAATAGTGCTACAAGTCTAAAAGATACCCATTTTTCTTTTATTAATTAATTAGCATATTACTAACAGGTATGAATATCTATTTTATAAAACATTACAAATGGCGTTATTACATGCTAATTTCTAGGTGATTCAGATACCTTTACATAAACCCAGCAACTAAAGTATTGCATAAAAAGCAAAATACATTGCAGTCATTTACACAATTAACCAATGTCCCGAGCACATATGAACGGGTCGGTGAATCACGGTATT
Organism: Calliopsis andreniformis; assembly: GCF_051401765.1. NCBI lineage: Eukaryota > Metazoa > Arthropoda > Insecta > Hymenoptera > Andrenidae > Calliopsis > Calliopsis andreniformis. The sequence goes on along the minus strand of NC_135064.1, from coordinate 11,037,085 downwards.
TCCATCGTATTGCGAGTTGCAAGGTTGCAGCGCGGTGCATCAGCGATTTAATACTTTAGATACATCGAGGAGGTTTCATTTTCCAAAGCAACCACTGTCCGCGTGTTCCACGATGAGCACCGATGTCCCCGATTTTTATGTCTATTTAGCACGCGTCACTTTCGAAAATCCACGAACCACGTGTTATGCCCCTGTGGCTCCCTTATCTATTTTAAGCCACGCAACGATACGTAAATTAGGATGCACGGCGATATGTGCCTGTGCAATTGCGCTTGCATAACGCCCATGTCGATGCACTTTGAATCGATAGCATCGGCTCACGTGAAACGGGCTCCGCATTTATTGCTCCTACGAACAATATCTGACACAAAGGGAATGAGAGGAGGAGAGAAGAAAGCAGACTGCACCATCGCATATGTGTACGCGCATCTGTACCTTTGATAGATGTTTCGAGTTGGGGAGAATTCGAAACAAGTTCAATAAAAGGACCAACAATGAAACCTCTGCGAGAGTTCAAGAAAGATCAATGTTAAAATTCGCATCTTTCTAGCAATTCGCGGTAGAAATTTTACACAAATTATTTGTATATATTCATGATACTTTATTCTTAATCATTTTGCACTGTTCGAATAGATCTGAAATTTCATTCTCATCTTTAATGTTTCTCTAATAGAAATTCAATTTATAGAAAACCCATGGGAACTTTTCATGTAAATATAATTTAAATTTTTGAATGTAAATTCATTCATTGAATTTAATTCATTGAAATTAAATTTACATTTATTTACATTTTTTTATGTAAATTCGGTTTAATTTACATTTTTTTTATGCAAATTCAATTTACATACAACATTTTAGTTCTGACTTTTAACAATACTGCGTACCTATTCAAGGCGTACAATCTTAATATGAAAATATAATTTACAGTATTTTATGCTTTAGAGAATAATTCGAATATACATATTCTTATATACTGAATAGGTATTAGTTATTTAAATAATTCATAAACGTTAAATGCGAAATTTTTAAAAATTAGCTATTCTTAAGAATATTTTAAAAATCAGAATTTCCTTAAATAGTTACATAAACTAACTTTCTTGGCTCGCTATCATAGTAGTTACAAATTGACATTGGTTTCTTTTAAACTCGCTCACTGATATGACATATATGCAGTGTTATTATACCTGCATAAATGTTATTTTATTGAGTGTCTATTCCATCAGTACGTATAATTGATACGTAGATATAGCAACAATTTTTTGATACACAAAGTAATTATTTCACGATCAAGTTTTTATATAGGTAAGGAAGATAACCATCATGTATTTCGCGATTCATGGTTATTATTTCCTGTTTTAGTAACTACCCTATTCCTGCCACCTATTTTTATGCAATTATCATCATAAAGGCCGACAAGGAAAGTTAAAGCAAAACACAAGTATAATGAAAGTCAGATAAAAATAGCTAATAATCGCTTAACATTTATGACAAGAATACAATAATAAAATCCTTGATATCTGTGACATCAAATCGAAGGTAAAATAAATATTCTGCTAACGTCAATTTTTAATATAAGTATATAGTAAATAGTACTTACCGATCAAATAAAGTCTTAATAAAATACTAATTCATAATTCAAAAGAAAAAACATTTACGTAGAGTAAAGTATAGGTATATTACGTACTTAAAATATAATTTAACCAAGCACCTACTACCTCGCGAACTACTTTATTTACGATGTATCCAAGATCTATTTCCGCAAGTGTAAACGTATCGATGCTCTAAAATAAAATCAAGATCATAAAGAAACCGCGATCGTGAAACATTTCACGTGCGAATTACGACGTTCAAAACAATTGATTTAATCGTAAAGTACTATCATATACCACAAAACAAGAATAAGATAATAGGAAACTCCATGCTGTATTCGCTCAATTTATTAAGTGTACTAATGTATAAAACTTACGTGAAATCGTGCAAAATATTCTAATCAAGTGTTGAATTTGAGATAATACTTCATTTAACATTAAAAGGAATTATTAGAAATGGGGCTTCAGTTTTCTATTTGCGATATTATTCTCTGAAAATCCATTAAAATATTGCCTTCTGAGAAATAATAAAATCTTCTTCGCTTCTTTAAATATTCATGAACAAGTAATAGTCAAAATTAATTTTTTACACTATTTTTCTTGCCTTGTTTGTCTTCCAACACTCGTCGTTTAACTTCAAATTTATACGACAGTTGTTATTCCTGATTCAGAATAATATAATATTGTTTTTTAATTTTTGACGTATGACAAATATGAGACAGGTAACGCAGACTACATACGTCAAAATATTGCTCCGCAACAAGCACGCGTCTTGTTTGCACAATTCCTTTCGCGTGTCGATCAAATATCAACACAGAACCACGTAAATGTTCCCAGATGTGCCCTTATCGCAATCGATATACAGTACCGATGCGTACTACACGCTTATCACAGGGAAACTTGACTAAAATTGCCGACCGCGTACATAGGACTAAATATGACCATGCATAATGGGGAACTAAGTTAATTTCGAAATTAACACGAGATTCGCGCCATTATTTACTTATGCATCGTTCTAAATAATGACCAAACCACACGAAAACGTGTTTGTGGGGAAATATGGTGAGAAAGTAACTTGAAGGGCAGAAATGACAGTATAAACAAACGATGGATACGCTAACTCAAAAGGTAACTGGGGTTGTGAATGAAGGGTTAGGGTTAGTGAATTTATAAAAAAGCAAAGCAGTAGGAAATAGAATTTGTGGTACTATGATAATGAATATCATTATTGTAGCACACATTGCTAATTTTTTACAATAATGACGTAACTCAAAAATTATAATTTTCTGGGAAATAAAATTATGATTTTCTGATGTCATTCAGTGCAAGGGTTAGTTTTTTCATAAAAATAACTCAAAAATATGAAAAATATAACATTTCTGAGTCATATCTGCTTTATTAGAACAAATGAATAATATTATTAGGTGGAAAATCTTCGAGATACGATGCTAACTTCAATTTTTTGACATACTACTATTTTTTGGTTCCTGTCTATAATTATTGGAAATACATTACCAGAGATTATTGTATATGCTTCATTTTTAATAGATGCTATTTAGTACTAAGGAACAAAATGGCATGAAAATCAATTAATATGAACTATACAGCAGAATTAAAAATTTTCAAAGTGTACTGCAAGGTCTTAAAATTTTACATTTTTATAAGTTCATCAACTTCCATCTTTCTATTCTCTTTAATAACTAATAAGTTAATATTACAAGACATACCTAAATATAGACTAATAGATCAATAGACTAAAAAATGCAGGTGGAACAATACTGAAAATGTATTTCTAATACTTTATACAGGTATTTCTAAAATGATATAACTCAAAAAACCCAATTTTCAATCTGCAATTTTTCATTGTAAAAATTTTAATTAGTAATTGAACTTTCAAATTGTAGATTTTATTCAAAGAACTCTTGAAATATGCATTGGATACGAATCATTTGAATAATATCGACAAAATCATTTACTACACATAACGAGTAACTACTTCCCTATTCTTTCTATAAACATTAGTTAACTAGTAAATAATATTATTTTTTCTTAAAATATAGCAGTATATTTTTCTTAAAATATATACTGCTATGAGTTATATTACTTTTGAAATACATTTGCCAGTTACTGAGTCACTAAAAAAAATAGTATTATTAGGGCGTTCGAGTGACACACAGTCATCTGATAAGGATTACACAAATTTATCTTTATATCATCCTTTTATTTGCTTTACAATAGATGTCGACTCATCTTTTAGTGACCTCCATTAAAAATTCTTTCATTAATGTTATTCTTAATCGCACAAATTAATACTATTCATAGTCATCTAAGCAAGACCATCATTGATACATAAATAAAGTGTCAAGTAAAATGTTTCTAAATTAAAAGATCCAATACAGGTACTTACATAAAAAACATGACTTCTATATAAAAATGCATCTAACAAAACATTTATCGTTATTATGCTCATCGTTGTATACGTATACGCAGCATTGTATTTTATCTCACAAAAATTGAATAATAAATATACCTACTTCTATATATTCATTTTTGCTAAATACGCTATATTGATCCTCCAACAATTCTAAACTCAAGGTCTTCAAAATCAAATTTTATAAATAGCTTCTATTATTAATAACTGAAAAAAGGTTTCCTTCATAGCCCAAAGAAAATAATCTTAAAAGAATCATCTACAAGCAAACATGAAAATCAATCCAACGAAAAAGTTTAATTACACAAAGGATGACGACCTGAAATAAAACGTGAGACTCTGTTATTATTCGAGTCTAGTTCTTCTAGAGACCCAACATAGTAATAATCGTGAACTGTGGGTGGTATACAGTATCTCAAACGAAAGGATACACGATATGGTAAAAACCTGTATTGACTATTGCAACATCGCGCGTGGATTCCTATACCATTCGCACATACGCAAGCTATGCAAAGATCAGCGTAATAATCAAAGGTTTCAGAATGTTAGCGTTTTCCAAGGAACCCGGATGTTCGAATTGAAAACGAACAATAAACGTTACCATTTTCGCAAACGGAAACGGACACACGACTCCATCACGTGTATAACCATGGAATTACTCGAGGGAACATTTCCATGTTTCGCGTTGGAGAGAAAGGAAAAGTACGGATTACGTAGGCAGAGGTTCGACGATAACACCACCCCCGTTTTAACCCCCTGATGTCCATGTTATTTGCAGCGTTTCGGACTAGCGATTTCGCGTGGACTGAAGCACTTTCAACTTGCAAACAAACTAGATCGATTCGTGTTCGTTTCAATACAGTGTACTAAATAATACTAAATACAGCGTGCACGTGTGAAACTGTTTCAACCCTTAACTGCTAATTTTCCCTCGAAATTGCTATTAATATCCATGGTACTATTAATACGATTTTCATTTCATTTTATTGATGAAGAATACAAATCTCATTTAAACATGTGGAACTGAATAAGTAGGTATTTATAAACCCACATAGCACAGAGACATCTTAAAGACATCCAGTGAAGTCCTAAAAATGTCCAAAAAACGTCTTTGAAACATACGAAGTTGCAAATCAGTATGTCTTTAAAATGTCTTAAATAACATTCATAAGACGTGTTTAAAACGTCCATGTAGCGTGTCTTTAAGACGTCCTATGGGCGTAAATCTCGAAAGCCTTTAAGACGTCCAAATTATATCGTAAAATGTTCAGGCATAAAATAGACATAAAAGAGACGTTTTCAAAATGTCATATGTTATCTGGGAGTAAATGCAGGATCTTTCAATTCATAGTGAAATTTTTACACTAAATTTTTAGTGGTAAAGAGTTCAATAATCCTTGCGAATACGCCACAGACTTTAACGTAGAATCACCGAGTTGTAGTTAGCAAAAAGATGGAATAACTCATTTATCCTAGGAAATCTAAACATATACGTACGTACATAACGAATAAAACTATAATTTGTTTTTGAGTAAGCAATTTTACGTAATTATTGATATCCTATTCGCTTTTTCTTGGAATTATCAATTAAACTCTATGTTCTCAATAGCTTAAACTTACTCTTAAGGAAAAAAGCAAATTGCACGGTGATCTTCATTTCCTGCTAAACATCCGACTAAAAGCAATAACTATTTTTAACTGTCCAACGTATTAAACGAAACGAAATATACGCGTGATAAAACCGCAAAAAAATGTATGAAATCCACGTTGAAACGCGAAGCTTATTGTGAACGAGGGAATTTCCATTTTCTCCGCTAACGAACCATCGCGAACCTACCTACTGTCGTTGGCACAGTAGCGTGCACGATCCAGCGGGATGGTTTCTTTTAAAGCGCGAAACAGAAAGCGTTCGCCGATCCAGAGATATTTTCAGTTTCAATCTCGGGAGTAATTCCCTTCGGCCAATGCTTTCTTATTATGGCATCCCCCCACTAGCGTAATTCGTTGAATTCTAATTGACCCTTGTTTGTCGTGTCAACTCTCCAACGGACTGTGTACAAAAATGTATCGACGATATTTGCGTTGATTAGTCATGCTATCTGTTAATCGTTGTACCACTACACGGGCCAAATTTATGGTATGATTGGTAAAAACTGTACTACGTAAGCTCTTTCTTGTTTAAAAATAAGTAGGTAAAAAATGACTACTGTCCTTTGGTTTGAGGTTTGACTTTCAGGGAAACTGTAGTTATTAAGGTATGTCTACACTGAGGTAACAACGAGCAGCAGTATACTGCCTCTTGTTATTTATAGCCTTTAACTAAAAAGAATTATTTTTGTTTTTAGAACCTATACTTTTGCTCTCTTTGCCATCAGAATCTATATTTTCATTATCTTTGGGTCTAGAATCTATATTTTCATTACCTCTTTGTGTCTAAAATTTATATTTTCATTATCTTTGTGCCTAGAATTTATATTTTCTTTATCTTTTTGTGTTCAGGAGCTATACTCCAAAGGTGTCCTACGTTTCCCTTATTTTTTACACGAGAGGCGACAAAATGTTGTTCGTTGTTGCTTCAGTTTAGACGTGGTTTTAGGGATTCAAATTTGTTGAAAATTGGACAGATGCAATATTTGGGAACTATCACATGCCCACACTTGAATTGCGACCTAGTGATTGAATATACTATTTCATGATAGTATTTTTTTATATTTTATTAGAAACGTTAGATTTTAAGCTCAAAATTAAATAAAATTAGCGTTAGTGATCAATTTCCAAGATGAAGTCAATTACTGAGACCTTTGTCTTATATTTTGTTCAAAATAGGAACTTCTGTGAAAGAAAAGTTCTCACCTTATGAGTTCCAATGAGAATAATAAGGAAATTTTTAACAATAATTGAAAATACAAATTTTAATTTAAATAAAATTTAGAAACTCTAAAAATAAAAATTTCCTTAAAACAAAAACAGATATTTTATTCATCAAAGTTAAAAAGAGTAAATATTATTGTGTAATTTGCATAGATAATTCACAGTTTAAAGCTTGTTTGTGTTTTTCTTTGAAATAAATAACAGATTCTAGAAATTTACGATAACATTTCTTTCTGTAAAAATTCCACGAGAATAGATAATCTCTTAAATGAAACATATAAGTTCCATCAAAATTTTTTTCATAAATGGGACATAAAGTAAATATCTCAATAGCCAACCATATCTCAGTACCTGAATACTAATATTAATTTTATTTAAGTTTAAACTTAACTTCTGATATGCCTAATAAAAAAAAAATTAAAAAAAATAGTGTCATAAAATATTACAGAAAGAGGTAAGAATATGAGATAGGGAAGAAATATAATATACCATACTTTTGAGATATAAAGGATATTGACATCTTTAACAATGATTGGAAATTAAGTATTAGGAAGATTATAATACTATCCCATAACAGCTCTTGTCATTTATTGTTATTCTTTACAAACGCTTTTTGTTCGAGTCGTAACAGAACGTTTTTGCACGTACATATTGAAGTAGAATTTACCTTAATTTATTTTCTGTTTTTGAAAGAAATAAACACAGTGGCGTACTCAATAATAATTGTAGTTTTAAAATATCTGTGAGATTTCAAGGTATATTAGGTTTTAAAGTGCGATATAATAACAAAAAGTAAAATAACCGATTGATAGTAATGTGGAACACTAATATTTTTTTAAAATAAAACTATAAGAATAGTAATATTTCAAAACATTATAATAGTACTATTAAATGCAGTTCACATTCTAAAGATGAACTATGGATTCATTGCTTGTTAAAGGGATTGTGAACCAAAGATGATTCTGCATGATTAAAAAGCGAATTCATATATCTAACTGTTATAAAACTAAATAAATTATAATTGTGCGGTTTCATTTGACACTTGCATGGTATTAGAACTTCTTTATTAACATTTTAACACAGTTATATAACTTATTTATCCCCAAAAGAATGCTGTCTCATATTAACCCGAATTTCTATTTGCACGATTTCGTATTAATTTAGAAAAAATGACAAATTCAAATGTTCTTCAAGATTCGCAGTACTTATGTTCATATGGCACGTGTCATATGAAATTCCCTAAACTTATCCATCAACATTCTTTATTTTCAGCTATTCTGAGACTCTCTAGATCGTAAAATGAAAAGGGTATCTCATATTCCTACCCCTTTCTCTATATTTAGCCACTGGAATGAAATTCAAGTGCCAGAATATGCACTTTTAAGTTGTCCAAATACTGGAACATGTGGTATTTTAAGTGTCCAGGTATTGGGACATTTACCTTACCTGTTTATTTACTGAACTTGTCGAAAACGTATCTGTTCATGTATTTCAATTATTTTGAATTATACTATAGAAGACGAGATTTTGAACAACTTTTTCCTATGCATCGATGATCGGCTTTAGTTTTCGAGGTATTTGCAAAAAACTGTTGCTACCAGTACATTGAATTCTGCTTGTATGTATCGTCCATGGCACGAGCCCACCAATCAATATTATAAGCATTGTCTTTGAAACCTTTACTCGTTACTAGAGAATAAGTTGATCCAGTGGAAGAGATAAAAAAAAATTCCCCAACCAACCCAATATTCTAGAAGTGAGTTCAATTTGACGTAGTGGATAAAAGTAACCCAAACATAACTGCCCTGCAAACGGAATGTAAGATAGTTACGTTTAAATTACCTCTGTCCACTGAGTTAACTTAGGTCCAATAGATTCTTATAGGGTGTTAGGTCTCCTGGGGGATTTTTTTGGACTCATCCGCTAGAAGACAATACTCGAGCTTGATAGTTACAGCTACATAGTCCACCCCTTATAATATTGGTCGTCGGTTCCATGCTATGTTTATACAGGGTTTTCCAAACACTTGGGACACTTTTGGAGGATAGGTTCTACATACCTAGACAATAAAAAAAAGTTCTTATGAACATATGTTCGAAAGTAATACGCTATCGTAGTTATAAGCTATTTTGTGCTACGTAAAACGTTAGCTCAAACCTCTTAAAAAATAAGAAAAACGTGAAACACTTTTGGAAGATAGATTCTAGATACAAAGACAATGAAAAAAGTTCAAATACACATATGCCCAAAAATATATAGTTCTTTAGTTATATGCTATTTTAGAAAGCGTAAAATGCTGGTCCATTTCTTGCTTGGATGATGTGCTATCCTCTTTAAGGTCCTACTAAACCCAGGAATATTTCAGCCCCTTGAATAAGTAACACACAGTACTAAGATTTTAAGAAAGTATCATACCGTATGCAATATAAAACAGCACATTAAATAACTAAACGTTTCAAGACATGTGTACACATGAGCTTTCTTCACTGTCTTTGCGTCTGGAATCTACCCTCCAAAAATGTCCACATGTTTGGAAACACCCTGTAAAAACAGCAGAGATACAATCATCACATAATGACGTATACGCTGCCATAATCGCGTACATATAAGCAGAATTCAATGTAGTAGCAACTGTTTCATACTGTGCTCCGCTTAAGAGATGATCCTCAGAACAGCACAGACGTAAGAGGGATCTCTCGATCTACATTGTATGTGTGGCTGCCATGGCGAATCGTATGCGAGAACAGAAAGTATATGTGAAACTGGGCGTGTCCTCTTCCACTCTGACCAATTAGATCTGCATACCTTTCGAGGATCATCTCTTGAGCGGAGCACAGTACGCCTAAGTACGTCTTTTTACAAATTAATATTAAATTAATAAACGAGTTGTCTAGAAGACTGTATTTATTTTTCTATCGATACAAATATCCCTACAGATATCGCAAGTGTTCGATTCCAGAGTTGAGCGAAGTCTGACTGTTGCGCAAGAAGGTGTAGAAAGGTAGAGTATTGCTACATTCTATTGCCTAATTCAGTGTGAGGGAGGATAGGCTAAAAATTTACTATTGGTGGTTATAACAAAGGATAGACAATGACATTACTGTGTTTCAAAATGTTAGCGTAAAACAGGAAAGGAAAGTTTCTGAACATCTTCACAGAAATTGCTTTCTACTAAACGCGGGACCTCAACATCTAGAGTTCAATCATCCAGGACTACTCTGCACTCTTACCTAAATTGATGACTCTTTGAATGGTCGATGAGAAAATCTATACAACAGAATACAAGACACGCAACAGCAATAGTTTTTCGCGAATATTTTGAAACAGCTACTTAAAATCTCGTCTTCCAGAACATATTTCAAAACCACTGAAATCCACGAACAAATACATACCTTTTCGACAAATTCCCAGTTTATTTCGAGCCGAGATACCGTGACATATGAACGATAGCGTACATTAGGAAAGTTCACGTACACATAAGTAGGCACATGCATGTCTGCTGATGGGGCATCGATGGCCCACGCAGGGAGAACAAAAAGCCGCATATACAATCGACGATGACTGCGCGGAACGTGTTCGATACCGCGCGGAGCGGCTAGATCCAATCGCAAACGCTACTCATTGTCAGCCGGCTCGTAATGTCACTGTCGAGACGTTCATGCAAATCGCGGTGGAAAAAAATCGTGGAGAAACGCGATGACAGAGTTGCCGACACAATCGTCCGCACGTAAAAATAATGCAGGAGGCTAGACAATGATTTTACAGCGTACGTGCGAATCGTGCCATCGCGGCGCGTGTTCAAAGAGCCAGGCACGCTTTGCCGATTCACAGAATCTTGCACAATGAGATGCTTCCAGCGAACGAATCTCCCGCGGATTCGCCTCTCCTTCGATCGTTTGCTTTTCTTTGCGATAAAACCCCGTCTACAAGGAACCCTGATAAAATTGTCGACGACCTCGCGGAATTTTTCGCGAAAAATGTTAATAGCCGACCTTGCGCGCGAATGAGCGAGTGTGTGTTTAGGTTTTATTTATGAGTTCATCGATATTTATAGGTTGAAAGACCTCTGAAGGCGAAGGTAGCAGGAGTAAGTGCACTGCTGCAGCTGTTATGTGCAATCGGGCTTTTTTACAGTTCTTTAACTCCGATTGCCTCCTGTTTTTATGGGACAGATATAGATACATACAAAGTGTTAGCGGTGCGATGGAAATATATCTGCGTAAAAATATCTGTTTTGTTTGACAAAAGATTTTAAACTCGAATTTCTGATTTCTCAGAGTTCCTAATTTTCAGTGGATCGCACAAGATGCAATTGAGGCAACCTTAAAAAATTTATTTAACTTCTACTTTAAAACTACTATCTACTTCAAAACAATAAAGTTGTTTTTGAAGTTTTTACATTTTTCATTTTTTATATATATATATATATAACTTTTTAACAGTGCAAAATAAAAGTCACATTACTAGAATTTTTTACTTTTTAGCTACTACATTCTTCGAAGAAGATTTGTCCAACACGCTCAACTTTTGAAAAACTGTTCAACTTTTTATGTTCTAACACTGATGAACAAAGCTGTATCTACAGCATATAATTTATGAACAAAAATATTCAGAACATAGTTTATAAGATTATAGTAAGTAAATTGTAATAAAATTATAGCAAATACTATAACTTCACATTTTCACAAAAGGTGAATTAAAAATTATACAAAGAAATGAGAGACTACATACGAGCTAATAAACACGTATAAAAACAATTAAGAAACATAATACATTATTTCACCTTACTTTTCAAGAAAAAGGATTGCTTACAAGGACTGTTTACACGAAGAAAAGAAATATTGTCCAATGACTAACAGGTGTAAAATACAAATAATATAATTGAAGTCAAATGTTTAATCCTGTTCGTTCAATTTTAAAAAGAAACATCGTTGATAAGATTAATTGCAAGCCAAAACGAAGAACATGAGGATCTCCTCTAAGAGAAAAATAAAATATCTACGAAAATAGAGCACATTTCCTGAGAGATGCGATACAATTACAACTGATGCAGAAGGTAAATTTGCAGCACGCAATGGTAAATTGGTCATTATTACCTATAGAACGAGCGACTGTAATTTAACTAAACTGAACTACGTAGAATATTTAATTAAACTATATTTCCATTCAAGAGAAATTTGAACATGCCATATCAAATTCTTAAATTAACAGAAATGGAACGAGTTACGAATTACAAAAAAAACGTGAGCCCAATGAAAACGTAATAGAAACCAATTTTGTGAATGTAATTCTGCAAAAGGCCATTATTTGCTGATCTACTGATAACGATTTCCAGAGTATCCAATTCCCTAAAGGCTCGTTCAGATTAATCAAGTTACTTGAATACAAGCAATTTTGGATAACTTGATCAACGTGAACCTGTTATTCACTTGACTTGAAATATTCTTTCAAGCTTCTATTTCGTCTTCAGGCTCGTTGAGATTAGACAAGTTATTTGAATCCAATTAACTTGACTTGTGTGAACAGAAACTTGATATCTAGCTAGGTACTTAAGTGCAAATGGCTTGAATTTACGTAACTTGACTAATCTCAACGAGTTTGAAGACGAAATAGAAACTTGAAAAGATACTTCAAGTCAAATAAAATGATACGTTTACACTGATCAAGTTATATAAAATCATTTGCATTCATATATTTGAATTCAAGTAACTTGACTAATTTGAACGAGACATAATATCGAAATGCATATTTAAAGGCGAATGCCAAAAATTACTTAAACTGTAATTACTTAAACTGTATATCTGCCATTTGAATCGATAGCTTTCGAGTATTGATGTCGATACGAAAATAGTAGAAGGATGATGGAAGATTCTATTTAAAAAGCAATTAGTAATTGAAGGATCGAAGTGACCTTTTATTTCACACAACCCTTTTTACTACGTTCCAACTCCTATAAATAAAATAACAAATATCTAGCTCTAATGAACGAACGAGTACTCGATAAGGAGTATCATGTTTATTTTAGAAACCTTTTAATGAAGACTGTGATAGAAACTTATCCGCGTACGAATCAAAGGCAGTGCACACGAACTTCCTGATTTGACTTTTCCGAGTAATGACAAAATTATACGATCACCTTTCACGTTGTAGTCGAGTTTCGATTCTATCTACTTTTTGAATTTCAAATGACGATGACTAAGGACTGTATGCTACAAAAGGAATACATTTGTTAACTGAAAATAGCCACCGTGTCTGCAAACGGAAAATCACTCTCTTATCTTATCAAAAAATGAAAGGTTTAGTACACGACACATAAAAATATTGTGCTCGATGATACTGATTAGACATACACTTTGGAACAATATACGCTTTTCTAGACTTGATAAGGCTTATATAGTACGGTGAGTCATATAAGTATACCATGTTGATTTCATCGGTAACAACATTAGATACAGGCATTAATCATGCTTATGCGCAAAAGGTGTAAGTATGTATCGATATCGATGCTATCACTCTACACATTTTTCTTATCGAATGCAAAAATAGTGGCATGCATGTGAGTGACACGCAGTGAATGCAAAAAAATTCCAATATATTATTGGAATTTTTCACTGTAGACACAATCTATTTTCTAAATAAGTTAAAAAATCAGTTTTCCCAGTTTCAATTTATTACGGATGCTATAAAGAATTGAAGAGCACATTTAATAAATTCACTGAACGGACAAATATTTAGAAAAATTAAACACTCCAGAAACTGCTGCGCTGACATATAGAATAATAAAACTCTTGTGAATTTACGTTTTAAAAAATACAGAAGTGATCGTGATATTTCATTTTACGTTATACGATGGCTCATTGTAAACAAGCTTAAGATAATATCGTTATCTTCCCAAAATATTCTTAACCCCGATAATTAAACAGTTTAATACGCATATTTTGCATTTCATATTATATCATTTTGTGAAATAGTGCAATCATGTAAACCACTTGTTCTTAACCTTTTCAGAAACGTCATTTCCTCTTCTATATTACTGTGCCTTCCCGTTTTTTAGTTGTTATGTTGGTTAATGTTAGGAAACCCAACTCGTACAAATAAATTGACGAAAGTAAAATTTTAAATGACATTTTTAATAGAGCTGGGTATTCTTCATGGACAAAAATTCAAAATTCTTCAAGGGTTGATTTTGAAAATTTAATTTTTAGAATACAGCCTGTCAACAAAGGATTATTTCAAGTAACTATCCAACCATTACTGTATAAGACTAGCAAATATTACAAATTACATGATTCTTATCTGATAAATTGTATTATAGTATATAAATTATGAAAAAAATATATGCAAATAGATTATTAAAATATTTCAAACAGAAAAAATTCACAAAACACATGGGACATATTCATGGAACAGTGGTTAAAAATCGCTAATATAAATCCTTATAGTATTGCTAGTGTTACAAAGAATTTCCACGATTTCGCACATAATTTCTAGAAATCAAGCTATCATACATTGTATCCATTATGTTCGACGAGAATCAAAATCGTCTGGCACCCGTTTCGGTACTTTCAACGTCAAATGATAGTAATACGCTTCGTGGTAGACTAGCCACAAATTGACTTCCTGACATGTTTCAAGAAGAACTCGATCGCAACATCGTTCCACTAATTTCGATTACGGCTACGCTCACCGATGCAAAGCATAACGTCACGCTCTCTTTTCGACAGCGAATTCGACATTACTGCCGCGTTGTTCCACTGACAGCGAATATGCGAAACGTGCCATATCGAAGTGTTATCGTGGACAAGCGGTTTCACTTCGAGATATAATTCAAAGAAAACTATAAATTAAGAAAGAACCGAGCTGGATTCGCGGGAAACGAGGAAAGAACACGTCCTGCATCCTCGTTTTGGGAACAATGATGAATTTAATACTCCACGCGATTATAGACGCATTATTGGAGATGACTTAACGACATTAGTCACCGAGTGTGACAGACCATACAGTGATTGCATCACGAAAAGAGGAAGGAACGTATGTTTGGATTATTTATTTCAAACAAAGCATAAAGGAATGAAATATGACTGCTTTCTATAGGTTGTTTGATAAGAGTCAGAAATTTTAAGAGATGATTCTTTTGGTCATCCATGGTAATGAAATATAGTTAAATATTATACTGAATGTGGGACTTTGTACGAGATTGTCGAAAATGTTTAACACTTGTCTCCGTGATCGACTAGTCAAACATTTATCGTAGATCGTAGAGGAAACCTCAGTGTCAATTGGACACATTGAATTCCAGAAATTAAAAAGGCTTATGTTGAACAGAATTTTTATTCTGATAAAATATAAAAAAGTAGGTTTATTTTAATTATTAGGGCGCTTCGAGTAATTTTAATTTTTCAAGGTATCAAAAATATCCCACCATGCATATTTAGGTATTAAAAACGTGGGACACTTTTAATTCCACCATACTTCATGGATTTCCTCAATTGTTTTCTTAACAATTGATAAATTTAAAACGAGGCCTCAAACGCGTTTTTATGATTCTTAATTTTTGTCTTATTTCAGCGTGTAGAATCATCCTTATTATTCTGACACCTGCTATCGAACACTCTGAATATGTAGACAAGAGAAAAGGAACCAAGAGAGCTTGAAATATACAAAGTGTTTCGTAATAAATAGACAATACTTTAGGGACTGATTGAGCACCTAAAAATAATGAAAGAAGTTCATATAAATATACTTGTGTTCTATTCGATCTTATTTACGAGATACGAGGGATAATTGAAATCCTTAGGATACGCAAGACCTATTGAAAATATTGAAATACTATGATGCAAAATTAAAGAGACATTTCAACAAATTCGAGAAACATCAAGGAATATTGAAAGAGTCACATCTATAACAAGACATCCTCAAGCACCTTGAAATGTAAAGTATTCATTTCGAGCATGCGAAGGTAATCAGATAAGAAATGTCAGAACACAAAACTCGCTATATCTCAGAAACAAGGTGACAGAACTTGTTTATATGGATTGTTTTCATTGTTTTTAGATACCGAATCAACTCCTGAAATACTGCCCACTTATTATGGGACACCTTGTATAAAATCAGATTCTGATAATACGATGATATCGCATTGCTTCCATAAGTAATTTAATTGGAAAAGGAAACAAGCAAATGAGTCACACGAGGAGTCTCTATTTCACACGTGTGTATGTATTAAATGCATGCCTCTTTGTACTTTAATCTGTGTAATAATTAGTACATAAGTATCCACGTACTAGAGGTCTTTATTTCGTGTGCATTTAAACAGATGTGTACACGTGTGTTAGTGTATCTGTATTTTAGTATGCTATGTAATTTTTAATACATAGATAGTCGAAGAATTTATGGACCAGTAGCATGTGTTATAAATTTCAAGGCTGTTAGTATTTAACAATACCAAATGTCAATGTAATTTCCTTTATCAAAATTTTATCAATTGATCTCTTTTTCGATACACGAAGAATGATATATCCACATTTAAAAATACTCCAATTTTATGCATAGAATAGGATTATAAACGCACTCAATAAATAAATAGTACAAAAATTCAAAGTTCAACAAGGAATACAAATGATGAAATAAATGAATTGTTAAAAAAATACTGTATGAAAATAAATCCCATACTATCATTTCTAACGTCAGTTATAGATTAGAATTACAATAAAATATTTTTTACCAATACATATAATTCAAAAATTCAAAACAGTTCAATAAGAAACGAAAATTCTGCGATGAATAAACTTTAAAAACAACAATTCACTATAATTCATATGCATAAGAAAATAAGAAGATGTCGTAACTTCATTCATAAAACTATTATTATCAATACTTCCAAGAATCGGTAAAATAATACACAGAAAATGATCAACCAGAGAACTAAGTCTTGCAATAAATTAAACGTGACAGTGACTACAACGATGCGTAATGTTTCTTGCATACACTTAATGGACGTAGCACTATCTATGTATTCTAGTCTCATTCATAAAGCGCGATTATAAATACTTTTAATTCAGGAAGTCTAAAATTTCCAATAAAATCAGATACCTCTAGGAACATCAAATATTTCAGCAAATTTATCACGAAAACGATACACAGTTACAGCGATATTTGCATACGCAGAAGGAAAAATATACAAATTGTCGGGTTTAAGCGTATAAATACACTCCATGATTTTTCACTTTCAAGATACAATTTAAGTAATTAATTTAAGCAAATATTTGACCATTATACAGAATTACCAGTTGTAAAAATTTCGATATTAATTTCACTTTACATTCCCTTGTTTACACGTTTTAACAAGCACCTAACTAAATCCATAACGTGTTTTTGTAATCAATCATCCCTGTAATATTTGCATAGATATCAACGATAAGTACCTCAATTTTAGTTCACGTATCTCGGCAGTGCAATTCCATTGTTATTACGTTTTAAGTCGGTAGTGCTTATTACGTTCTGATATTTGTCCTTAATACCAGCACAAATATTTGAAAAGTTATTAACGACACCTGTTCTATCTAGCTACCTTATTGAATACATTTTAATACTAACATCTAAATATAATAAAAATATTCAGGTTGATTAAAAAAAAGAATAAATAAAATGAATAATTTCATAAAATATTTAAATTTGTTTCTACACTTTTCCTCTTAGAAACAAATACCTTTAACATATATATCTCCATGTATGTTTGAGGTATGTCGTAAATATCAGACTATCCGCAATGCTGCCTAGGTCTTAGGTAAGAAGCTATACACAAATAGTACACGAACTTCATTTCTACATGATGCATACTTTCGATTCTCACTGTATGTATATACATTTAACCTCTTTTTCTTAAATTCATGCATAATTGCACAAATTACAATAGAAACTCTAGGGGATAAATATTCCCTAGGAAATTTCCTAGTGTCTATTGTCTTTGACTTGTTTCAAGACATCTTAAATGAATACATTTACATTACAAAATTAAATACAATTGTTCTATTTGGCCATAAAAAATATTCCTCCCTCCTGATGTTAACCCCTTAGCCTACAAGTTTCTTTCATGTTATCATCATCGCTGCCCATCTGAAACGGCCGAGTGTCTCAAACTGCCAATCACAGAGCTCCCATTAAACGAACATAAATCCCTCACGCGATAGTGCGTGATCGGTTGCTCACAAAAAATCCTCATCACGCGTTACCGCGTAATCGACATCGAAGATATAAAAGGTGCTCGAGTCAGACTCGAAATAGGTGAAAGGGTTAACACCAGAACTGCCGTGGTTAATCTGTGTTTATTTTTAACGACGTACCACAATTACGAATATCTGAAAAGATATATAATTTACAGAAGTAACGTTTATTCATGTTTCTTTCGTATTATTCAGCATTAACTGAGGGAAAAAATAATGTTTGTAAAGGATAAAATATGTGCAAGGAATGATTACGCTAGTCATTTTAACAGGTTTGGTAGTTTAGTGTTAAACCAGACAGATCGTGTATAAACCTTCGCGCCGAGCTGACTGTGGTTCAGCTGGGATGAAACGTAAGAAAGCCATTGTAATTATGTCGACGATTCAAGGAGAAAGGTTTTAGCATGCAAATCAACGGGACGAATTGCAGCGAACGGATGTTTTTCTCGCCGTTCCGCGCCAACGGTATCACCGTAAGAGACGTCTCTCTGAAATGAGTCATTCGAACGCATCGTTGACCCTCTTTCACCACCGACGAGTCACCCTTCGAAACAACCGCGCGTTTCCGCGTCCCTTTTCGTTCACCCTCCCCGTTTACGTTCGTTCTTCCATACGCGACCTGTCCAGCCCAGCAAATCGTAAACCCAGTGTCTCGTGCGATTTCCCTTTGTATTTATTTTTTTCTATTTTGTGTCCATCGTTAATTTCATTTCACTCAAGCTAATGTAGATACACATTTCGGTTGAATTACTACCCCTCTTGAAACTGTTTCGGTATGTTTCTTCTTATTTATTTTAGTAATACGGTTGTTTGTGCTAGCAGTGGTCGAACAAAACTGTGAAGTTTTGTAATAAAAAATGATTTGCTGATCTGTTAAGTTTTGAAGAATTTCTTTTCTGCTTTAAGATAACTTTATATTTTAACAGTTTAACTTTTTTATAAAATTCTGAGGGATTATGTATTGTTTAACAGATACTTCAAGGTAAAATGTAAAAGTTGAAGTTATTTTTTTAGTTAGCATTATTGGAGGAACTGAATACAGAGTTTATTTTGTTGTATACTTGAATAACAAGATATTTTCTTGCAACCTTTTGTGGTAATAGAATAGACTGCACGTACTATATAATTAAAATCTTTGAACATTAAGAATGAATACATTTACTATACACAAACTGTAAAAGACAAAAGTAGCAAATGACTCATTTTGAGGAAAGGCTTATTTCAAAATTTCAACATCAAACTTATATACCTATGCCTATTCTCACACTAGAAATTTGCTTGCCAAAACATTAATTTTTTCAAAACAAAATAAATATTCTTGTTTGACTGGAATTTTTTATACTTCTCAGAAAACAGGATTTCCTTGTTTACATACAAATTTATGAAATGAAAGTTTCAGTGAAAATACCATATAATAATTATTTGTTGAGATAGAAAGGATTACAGTAATAGAATTACACCTATTTCATAATTAATTGAAAATTTTAATAGTTTCAGTTGATCTCTGTGTGCAACTCATTCTGCTTACCACTGTTTAACAGTTTCTTCATGATCAGGAAATCCTTTTCTTTTTTTGTTGCAATGAAAAATTACTATAATAACTTGACTTTCGTTTACTATTTAATTAACAAACGGGAAAATACTGAGCAATAAATAGTAAATATTTTATACGTTTTAAATTGTATTTGCTCGATAATCAGTATAAATCCATTTCCCCTATCAAAGTGTAGCCTGCCGTTCTAATTGGAGCAAGCACGATGTCTCATTTCATTGTACACTGCGTGGAATTGAATGAAACTGTCTCTGATCCGAGCAATCTACACAGGCTATCCTATTTTAAGTAACCAGCTTGTTTCGACATAGACAAATGCCTAACCATATTCTAGTATCTGCGAGTTGCGATCGAATGAAAGTATACACATCCTACAGCCATTCCTACGTACGTACTTCACTATTTGGCTCGATATTCACCCTGCAATATATTTGCTAATATTGTAATCTAATGTAGAAAATTTCATTGATTTCTATTGCTATTGGAATAAGAAGATGATTTGCATTTTAAAAAGAGCTTGATTATTTTAAAGAAGAATAAGCTCATGTAAATAGAGTGGATCTTATGTTTTTAATTGTTTTACGTTACAGGTCAAATAAAGCGCAAGTGTTGTAAGTATAATACTTATGGAAGGATTAATGTTGGTATTTTATTTGCTAATAGCTTAGTTGTTCTTCTTGGAAAATTGGAGATTTACATCGAATCTACATTAAATAAAGATACCAAAAAATTCCTACAAGATGGATGAACACTCATATGAGAATATATGTTGCTATTAGTTCTTTCAGAAATAACTACATTTTATGAATTGTAAATTATTAAACTTACTATAGATAAATAGAATTTTTATTGCTGATCTTATGATAAACGTAACTTTTATAGATACCTAAACAAACTACTTTGAATTTTAATATCTGTATATCAGTGTATAAGTGTATGTATAAATGTATTATATTCCATATGTTACATTAATCACTATTAAAGATACTAAACCTAACGTATTATTTTAACATTTTTACCGTTTCAGTAACAGAAGATATCTTATTAACAAACAAATTCAACTCTATCCTCTACTCACCTTAATCACCAATATTTCTATATAAATTAAATGCTTTAAAAAATGTTAACACTTTTCACAGAAATAAAGCTAATGAACCAACATATATTAACATTTATACTTCATCTTCAAAGAACGTCAGACTTACTCATTTTTTCATTGTTCCTCTAAAAACAAAAACATCAAAATGCATACATAGTATTGCATAAGTATACAAATCTGTTACACAAGCATTAAAATTTCTTCAAAAGAATCTGTGGTTTTAAAAGAATCAACTCCAGCTACATTACATAATTACCTTCGCCCATAAAATGCTAAACACAAATACATGTCCACGGCTCCAATCCTAATCCTTTAAGATCCACCATCGCTCAAGCTTCGCCCATGATTCATTTACTCGCGAGAAAAATAGATGAATGTTATCTGAAAGCAAGGCCTTCTGTATCTACCCTATATAAAACGATCGCGGAGATCGAATCGCTTTCCTGCGCAAAATGGAAAGAAATTCAATATACACCGCACCTATAGGCTCCAGCCTGATACAGTTTACGACTACCGATCAAGTGACATCGTTCAACGAAGTTTCCTCAGCTCGAGATCAATGAGATGAGCGTTAATCGAATTTACTCGGTGTCGATGGGTGGTGGAGAAAACGTTTACCTAGCCGCCCAGCAAAGGGAAAAGGCAAAACGCAGCAGGGCGTATTTGTGCTCGTTTAAGGGAGTGTTTTCGCATGGAGGCATCGATTTTCGACGACTTTTTGAGTAAAAAATCGTTAAGCATGTATAGAGTGTTTGACAACAGATGTCAAGTTAATTGCATATGGCTTCATTAATTCTAAACTAATTTGTTTCTAAGGGTGTAAAAAGACTTTTCAATACATCTGTACGCCTCTTGCTCGCCATTTGCACATACACGCATAGTCACTCTATACATACAAAAAAACATTGCCATGGATAACAGAAAACAACGTTGCTATGACACAATGTTTCAAAAACTCTTCAGAATTTCGCTAAATTATGGACTTCAGATTACTATACCTCACTAACTAAATGGTAAACTGTTCTGTTTCTTTTTGTATCAGATTCTCAAGGATGTTCTGCGTCGTATATTAGTTTTTTAACAAATTCCTAAGAAAATTGTTGGAGATGGAGCTAAAGATGTCACTTCAGCGAAGTCTCTGCATAGAGATTACGTGTTAAACGCTGAAACTTTGAAGGCAAATAACTCGAATTCGGGATGATGAAATTCTTTGAAATGTTAACCATACGTGGATAAGACTTATATTAACATGTGATTAAAGTTGTACAGTTCTAAGAAACTCGATCTCGGCAGCAGCTACCTTCAACGAAATATATTCGGTGGTTCCTGTGCGGAAATCTCGGTCTACTGCTGTTTTGAGAGCGCGTTGAACCTGATCCAACCGTACCATGGTCAAGGCACCGTAAACTGACTGAAATCGTTACTTTCGCGGCGTGGTAAACATGAAAAGTGTGCTATCTTCTAGAGCCAAGCGGGCAAGCGGGGAAAGGCGACCGAGCCACTACAATTTATTTTTCGGTTTCTCCGATCGTTTTGACCTACTCATCGTTTCTGGAGCTATAACGAAATCTTCATTATCTCGACGCAGATAAACGAAACGACGAAGTGCCGAAGCATCGATTAACGAAAGAATCACTTCGATAATAAGAAAACGACTTTTCTTTGAAGCTTTCTATTTTTCGCTGAATATTTTCTTTCCTTTCTATTCAAGTAGACCTCGACTAACGCAACACTTGTGCTTCATGTTTGAACGTTGCGAAGACCATATAACACGGTGCTTGTATTACACAGTCGCTGGAAAAATGCATTTTCACGATAATTAAGAGCTACTGTCTCTTTCCTTTGACGTCACTAGCGAATAGCACACTCTCTGAAATGTAATTTGATCGGTCATATTACTATTAGATATTAAAATGAATTCTAAGTTCCACGAATCCAATTATAACTGTGTGTTCAAAGGTTACTTGTATTTCGAAATTAGTGAAATTTTCATCTAGATGGGACCAGGTTTATGGTTACAATTATTCTAACTGTTTTTGAAGTTACTAAATGCTTCTGAAATTGAAATTCTCGGATTATAGTAATTTCTTCAAATGGTTGCAATTACTGAAGAGCTCTTGAGCTCTTTTAAACTTGTTGTGCTTGTACGATCCTTCAGAATGGTTTCTAAAGTACTTGCCCATGTTTCTATGCGCAAGATTGAAATCATTTAGAAGAAAGATTTCATTAAAAATATAATACTTTCTTTTTAATCTTACATGTCAATAAGTGAACTTAAATAAGAAAATAATTCTTCAATTTATGTATCACAGATCTTTCTTTATAATTGATTTTAATCTGAAGACACAAAAATATGATCAAATACTCTAACTTATTCGAATTTCTTCGAATCATTCGTCTTTCGCGGCTACTCTAGTCGCGTTGAAGCTCTTACAATTTTTGAGCCACTTGAATCTCTCCAAACTACTCAAACTATTACTCGCGCGGTCGAATACTCGACGCAGTCCGATAAAACGAGTTTCACTCGGCTCGAATTTCAGGCTACTCGAATGTTTTGAGCTCTCAAGCTGTAGCTCCACTAACTTTCGTCCACGGTCGACGAGCCTGCGATCGAGAGTGTACACCAACGCAAAAGTGTTACTAACGAAAGTCTTGCCGAAAGATATCGATGAGCGTGAGCAACGAAAAGTATCGAAATTTTTAGATAAATATTCCACTTGGGAGAAGATATTTTTATCTAGTTTCATTTCCTTTTGCTCCACATTTGTATTTTTCATGTTACGTCTAATTCCAAGTGTTACGTTGTATTTTACACTTTCTAACTTGGCTAATTAAAGCTTAATGTTTTCTTAAGAAAACATTCATGAGCATTGAAATATCTCTGTTCGTATAGCTAGCTTTGATTCAAAAACAGTGTTTTATTTAAAAATAAATTTTTTAATAGAATTAGTAGTTGGGGTTAAAAAAAAATGTTAAAAGGGATGACTTCAGGAGTAATTTTTGTATTGTAAAATTAGGAGCAGTACGCTAAATATCTTATACAATTTCAGTTAAACAATTTCCAAAACAATATAAAAACACATTTAAATACACTTTCAGAAGCTTCAATTTTTCCTGATTATACATATACTACTGAAATGAAGACATCATAATTCCATACCAAATATTTCATATAATTGTATCTAAACAGCTCCAGAAGTACAATAAAAAAATGCAATCATACATACATAAGAATGCTTCAATTATCCACTGCTCAAGTCAAATCGCATATTTCATACCTACTTGTATAGCGAGCGTGAACTCAATTAAACAGTTCGATTCATAATGAAACATGTAAATACAGTAGAACCTCGACTAACTGAAATTGAATACTCGAAATTTTTGTTATTTAGGTTTGCAAATACTTAGTTACAATAATAATAAGAATAAAGTAGAATATCAATTATGATTTAAATAATGAAATAATAGTAGTTTGCTGAAGAAAATAAAGCTAACTATCAAAGGAATACTTCAGGTTTCAATCTCGTGGTATTTCAGATAATCAAGGTTCTACTGTACTAAATAACAAAAACAATAAACATGAGATTAATTTCTGTGCTGATTACCAAATCCACAAGTTTAACACTTGAATTTGATCCAAATATTTCGCAGAAGCCCCACACTCCATAAAATTATAGTTTCCCTCGTCCACATACTACCCAAATCAAAACCACGCTAATTGCAATCTAAAATTAACCTCGGCCTAAACAGTTGAACAAAACCCCAATCGAATTAACATAAATTAACTCGAGAACAATTTTCTAATCAATCTGTTTACCATCCGGCATCCAAGAAATCCTAATCAGAATGAATAAGATGAAAACAGTGCGCTCGCCGCCTTGCGACAGTTAAACTCGTCCGACTCGGTCACGTGACGCTCTATATGTCACCATGAACAATCTACCAGAACTATGCACGAGCGCAAGACGTATCATTAGATCCTAATCGGTAAGAATCGCCTCGGTGGGAAGGCAAGCGGCTCGTTTCATCCTGCTCCATCATTTCCTGGCTCATAGAGCAGGCGACAATGGCCGAAACAATGAGGAAGCGTCGTCGAAACAAACGGAATGTCTATTTCTCTGTCGATGTTTTCACGAGCGCTGTAGCACCATTGTCGAACGTACTATGCTCGAACAGGAACAGAAAATCTTTTCCTGATACGTGCGCAGAATGTTCCTCGCGCCAACGAATATTTTACACACTGGAAACGCATCACGCATTAATTAACGAGTGAAACGTGCTCCAATAGATACAGTCGAATCCTCCACGAACGAACGTCACCTGGACATCTACAGCTCCCTTATCGTTCCCTTCAAACCACTCGACACTGGAGGTTAGGAGTCACAGGATTCCAGAATCGTGTAATTCCAGATGTAGGTCACCGACAACGAAAGAGAAAGTACATCGGTAAACGGAAAAACGAGTCCAGGAACAGTTACCATTTAACTCCGAAAGAAAAACTACCTAAACGTACTTTTGACCCACGCTGTGACCAGAACGATACGAATGTACGTAAATCGCCACAGAATCTATGAACGTCAACTCCAAAACCTACTCCAACCTCGTTCCACTGAAATTCCCAATCCAAACATACGCTATTGTTCCAAACAATCTTTCACGCAGTAGTCGAAAAGGACAGCGCGATTAAACCCCGTCTGGCTCTATTACGTATCAGCTGATTAGGTCCGCGCATAGCGTTGCGACTTCGATTCAGCGAGATTCCTCCTGCACGAAGCGCAACCGTGACGATCGACGAAATGCGTGGAAACGTCGGCCGAGATAAACAAGGCCGAGCCAGCGGTCGTGTGCGTATCAATGAAGTACGTGCCGATGAGTA
Source organism: Calliopsis andreniformis (assembly GCF_051401765.1). Classification (NCBI taxonomy): domain Eukaryota; kingdom Metazoa; phylum Arthropoda; class Insecta; order Hymenoptera; family Andrenidae; genus Calliopsis; species Calliopsis andreniformis. Next base: position 11,011,445 of record NC_135064.1, on the reverse strand, counting down.
ATGTCCAGGCAGGTGTAACGCGCCTCCCGAGGCACACGGGTCTCGGGCCATCGTGCGAATTTTCACGAAACAGGTGGCAACAGCGCGCAGGCCCGCGGGGACGGGGACGGGGAAAAAAGAAGGAGCGCACGCGTTCGATCAGGCGAGCCACACGACGAGAAACGCGCACGGGGACGATGGGAAAGGCAGAGAGCAGACAGGGAGACGCGACAGAGAGAGGAAAGAGGGACAGGGAACCGCGATGGCAACGCGATGGCAACGCGATGGAACGGAAGCCGCTCACCTTAGGCCTGTAGAACCATTTTCTGATCGACTCCATCGCGGGGCTGTCGTCGATGTCGGCAGGCACACGCACGGCCGAGTCGTCACTGCGCCTCTCGCGGCCAGAGCACTTGCGACATAGCGAAACGTGCCACCGCGACACCCTTTGCTGGGAACTGTTCGCGCCGCGGGACACCAGTCGGCCGCATACGAGACAGGGTATCACGCTCGCCGAGTATCGCCGCGATACGTACGACCATCGACGACTTCGCTCGGTCCACGCACCCGAAACTGCGCGTCAAACGTGAATCGCGCGTCCGTGAGACTGACTGACCACTGGCGGACTGCAAAGGTGCAGCTCCCACTGCTGCGCGTGCGCGCCGAGGGCATCATGGCTGACATGACGTACCGATTTTGAGCGGACCGCGAAACGCGCGGGATTCGAATTCGTTGGATGGAGAACGCGGCAGAGCGCACAGAGGTCTGAGGAGCGGGTTTCTGGCCGAAATTCGAAACGTGTTTATAGCGATCTTTTTTATAGCGACTGAAATATGTTTTCTGTGGTACAACCTGGTTATTTATTGGAATTTCTTTTCAAAAAGACACATTAACTTATATAATGAAAAGAGAAAAGGAATGGTGGCGAGCGTTCAACGCGGCACGCAGCTGTTGAAACCTTGAACCCTCATTTTTTAAAATGACACACAAACTTAAAAGTAGCAAGAAGTTGCAGTTGAAGTAAATATAATTCTCTTCCCAACAATTTCAATTTTCATGTGAAAGAAGTCCCAACTTTAACATTTTTAAACATATTTTTATAAGCCTTTTCAAAGTTGTAATTGTTATAAGCTTTGAATTGTTTCTAAATCCATTGATATTTATTACCGATGCCATTAGATAATTGAAATGTACCTACCAATAAGCATCAAAATATAATGCAAATCTGTCTTTTAATGTTCTATAATGAGTTATGAAAATAATTAGTTTTATCTCCATCTGCATAATTTGATCTTCAAGTCAGTATTTTTCGTTGTATAATAATGTGAAAGAATTAATATATTTGAATTCTGAAACTCTAACAAGATAGCATCTTGTAGTAAACAAAACGTTTCCTAAATACAGAAGTTGAAAAATTGGTTTTTGGCTACAAAATCCTGTTTTCCAGGCCACTTTGTAGTGGTCTGAAGTTAATATTTCTGTGATTGTAAGGCCAAACGACGTAAATCACATGTTTTTGTTTTTGAGATATTAGCGTTTCAAGTTTTCAGTTTCAATGTTATTTTATGGCTTTTATATTTTACAAAAATGGGTTATCTTAATTTTTTTAAATGGAATCATATTTTTTAACGTATTATTCGTTACAATTCGTTGTTCTGCATAAGAAAGTATTAAACTATTTTCTCGAAAGATCATAAATTTGAGAAACATATCGGAGATATGTAGAAATTTTCACGCTTTCACTAATTAATTTCTCAAAAACAAGGCAAAAGTGCTCTTTCCTACTTTATGAAAGTACTATGTTCGTTTTCCTCTATATCTAAAAAAAAATTGAACAAAAAACTCAATGCTCACTTTGGAAAGTTGCCTTGTTAGTCTGGTAGGGATGCCGATCTTAAGTCGATTTTTTTACAACAGTGGATCCATCTTTTCATCGATTTTTCGTTAATCAATTTCATCATGAATCGATTTTTTTTTACTGCAGGCAAGGAATTAGTTATTGCAAGGCAAGGAATAGTTTAGGTATAAAATAACTTAGAATATTTATTTACTATTATTAAAGTTATTGAGTAGGGTTGCTTTCATTTGAAATTCAGTACGGGATTCTGAACATTTAAAACATTTGTGAAAGATATGCCCTAAGTACTGTAATTAGAGTTACAAATATGGATCCCAGGTAGAAAAATCCAATTAATAATTAGGTAAAAATACATGTCGTTTTGAATGTCTTATTTTAAACTACTTTGTTTCTTTTTTTATTCTTGTATATTTTGTTTTCGGTGACTCTTTTTATTTCTCGATATTAAATTGGCATTTTGTTCACTTTCTTAGTTGATGAAGCAAAAATGTATTATTTAATTTTATGTACGAATTAATTCGAGAAAATTGGATACTCTTTTTTTGTGTAGCTTGAAACGTACGATAATATGGCGTGTTCTGTTTTTCTAAAAATATAATAGAAATGCATCTGATTAACTATCTGTTTTATATGTTAAGTATTATAAAATAGTAAAGTAGTTGTAAAGTATTTTTTAAATAAGCCTTATTTAAACTTAAAAGGAATAACAAAGGTTTTGTATATAGTATTTTCTATTGTATGGATTAATATATTTATGTATATTTCAACTACTTGTAGTCAAAATTGTTCCACAACAAATTATAGTTTTACTGCTTGAATCTTACATACGAAATACAAAAAAAATTGGAAACACAACGCATTTCTGAAATACTGGAATAAAGAATTAGGTTTTTAAGTGTTGAGCAATTCAGTTTTATATCTCGTAACTAAATATCTACGATATATGTGCACGCAAATATTCAGTAGTACATACATAAATATTGGGATACAAAATAAAATTACCAGCAATACACAGAAGGAATTTAATAATATTATCTTGAAATTTAACATATTTTGATCTACGTGACTAGATTATAAAAAAAGCAATTAAAAATGTATGACTGTAACAGTATTAAACATTATGGATCACAAATTATGCACATTTATACGTAAGTTCCATATTTTAAGTATACATTTGGATTTAAAATTACAAAATAAGTTCCAACAAATTCAACTACTATTTAAAATTACCTAAGCCTCGAGACAATAAAATAGTACAGACAACGCACTGAATTTTAATTTACAAGTACATCGATCACAAAAACTATGATCTAAAACAAATTGTAGCATGTTATACAAATTCCTTCAATTACATTAACAAATCTCATCGCTGCAAAACACAATTAGATTCTAAAATTAAAGTAATCATAAAGAAAACTTATACTATTTTTTTACTTCTTGAGATTTTTGCATATATATTAAAGAAGTGGAATGTATATTTCTACTGTAATAAGTAACAAGCTTTAAAATGTTTAAAAACCGATCCGAACTTTTTAAAAATACATTAAAATCAATAATATTGTCGTAAGATTTAGAGTGAAAAGTAAAACACAATTTGTGCTTGTACTGTCAAGAAATAATATATAATATTAGTTTAATTTCTTTGCTTAAAACTTTTTGAAAATAATATTAGAACGTTTAATATCACGTGGCTCAAAAACTACTGCAACAATTGTACATTATAATTAGATTCTTTAATTACTTCAAACATTCCACAATAAAATTATAAACCAAAATGTGATTATATCTAATAAACATACATTAAGAACCTCTTATTTTAAGACAAGAATTCTAATTTTGAAAATAGAAATTTTTGTGTAATTAAATACTGTTAAACATTAAATACAGTAAACAGTTCATAGCTCAAAAAGTTATAAGCAAAATTTTTCTCCTAAGCATACGTCCTATGCTCGATTTTGTGCAATAACACTTTATGAATGACTGTCAAAACAGTCTTCAAAATTTCGATTACACCTTTATATATTTTCATCAAAAACTGTAAGTAATAGAGTAAATACTGGTTATACAACTACAGAAACATCTAATATTCGATACAAGCATCACTATACATTTGCTTGAAAAAATTGAATTTTTTACTACATAAGTAGTAATTTTAACTTTTCTCTTGTTTTCTCTGTAATGCACTATCATGTTTCGCTTACTATCTATGCAAACTCACTATTCATCTAAGACACCTATATCACTTGAAATCAGAGTAGTTGAGTAACTTTTTCTTGCATTATATTACACAAAATTCTTTTTTCGGTTTTTGTTGAAATACTTGAATCATACAATTAACAACTTGTACATTACAAACATTTAAAGTCATAATTAATGTATCTGTAATTGATTGCCACACAGTAGTTAAAATATTGTAAGTAGTGTGATCTAATAATTATCAACTAAAATAAGAAACATTTAAGTGAATTATCCGTATTATTGCACGGTGAAATATATCAGGAAACATTTTAAGTAGTAAATGAATATGTCCTCTTAAAAATTACAGAGTTTCGTTATCTCTATTCGTATCATTTTAGCAATTGTATTCAATTTGAATGTCTTAAAATATGAGATACTGACTTAAGTATCTTTTTAATACTTAAAGAATAATATTAAATTTTACAAAATACACAGAATTTGAAATAACCTTGTTAATAAAATATTGAACATTTAGATATAATGAATGATCTGAATAAGTTTATTAAAATAAGATTTCTCGACTTTTTTAGGCACAAAGTAGATATTTACAACAAATAAAATACCGAATACATGTATATGTAATAAATTCTTTCGGTATTTGCTCTCGAATGAAATTCCTTCGTTAAATTTTTCAAATGACTTTTAAATATTAATAAATCCAGACTAATCGTGACATACACAGCGAGTAAAATTTTTTGATTCAAAATATATTATTTAAAATTACACGAACTTTTAAGTATATTACATTCAAATTAATTTCCAACAATTGAATGCAATTTGACCTAACAAGACTTACAAGATGTAAAAACGTTAACGGGGAAATTCCATTAAATTCCTTATACAAATTCCATTAGCGAACAGTTTTTACAGCGAAAAGTTCTTAAAAATTCAGTAAATCACATCCGTTTAGTTTTGTACCAGTAGTGTTTGTATCTCTAAAATATAGCTCGATATAGCTCAATATAATTACTTGGAATTAGAAAAACACTCATGAAATTGGATTAACACTACTGCGGTGAAAATTCTATTGGGAACATAGCGTACTGCCATGCATTGTTAGACAAAAATCTCACTTTTAAGAAAACTATATGCTATCGTTTCAATTCCTACCGAACCAGGAAAATTGAAACATATCTCCAGGTAGCATTCAACACCAAAATTACTTATCGAATGAAACAACTTATTCGACGTTCAAAATGTGTGGCTTAAAAAAAATGAAACACGCAAGAATAACTCCTGAAGATTGTTTTTGCTCTAATACACAAATCAAAAAAGCGCCACAGTTTTCAAGGCATCCCCGCAAAGCAGAGTATAATAATTAAATTTGATAACGATTAATGTACAACTTAATTTACAATTTTAAGACAAAACATCATAATAAACTTCGAATTTTTATACATAACTTCTTTTTTCATAGCCGATAAACCACAAACGCGGAGGAAAATCGATCTGTGTATTATAAACTTCGCTACAAATTTAATAGATCATAGACTAATAAATTTATTCCCTAAAAACAAAACTTTTCAAACAAGTGAAAAACTACATGACTTCATGTATGAAAATATAAGACAATTTCCACTATCTACTAATTATATACAAATTTTGATATAAATGTATGGATGAAAACAATGAATGTCACATCGAGATGTTCAGTGACAATTTAACATTAAGGACTGATGGACACGAGAAATGAAATCTCACCGACTGCACTGCAATTACGAATAGATAATATGGATTTAGCAGACCTATACTTTTAATGAAGTGATACACTCGCGCATGCAAAATTACAGCGAGGTTGCTTTATTGCAAGTATAACTCTGCTGAACAGCATATTATCATCAGCACAAAATCGTACATCGTACATCGTAATAATACATCGCTCGTGTGCATCGAACCTAAGACGCAATATAAATGCACAACAAGTCATAAAAATAGATGGCACATGTTCTTTTCGAAAATTAAAAAAAAAGACTATAAATTAAGATGCTACACGTTGCAGCATTAGTAACTGAAAGAAGGCAGGAAAAAAGGACATGTATGAACCCTACTACTATCGTTTATGGTTTTAAAACTTAAATGATAAGTCCCTACGATGAATAAAAAAATGTTGGGCAAGATGAAAAACCTTACATTCGTTGACTTGAATGCATGTTGATGAAAGTGTAGATCCAATTGTCCACATCATAAATTTGTTACTTAACTATATCCAAACTGTACTTTCCGGCACTGACAGAGCCATTTGATGATTCGCGCGTTGCGCTCAACGATACTAGGCGGATCGCTGACCCTCTGATTGCAATCGTCATTGCCCATGCCAACGCTGCAATTATTGTTCTGCCATTGGCCACTCTGATTCGTCTGGTTGTTACCAGCCCAGGAGTATAGACCTAGCGCTGAGTCAACCGAACTAACGCTATCGAAAAATACAGGAGACGACGTCTTCGAATCTGGTTCCGTAATACGCTGATAGTTGTCCGAGTCGAGACCCAAGCGGTCAAAGAAGTTCTCGAGCTGTGTTATTGACCGATGAGGTCTAGCAGGTACTTTATTGGATCGTCCATTATCCTGACGCCAGTAGCGATCACTGATATCCGATTTGGATCTCAATATTGGTCGACCGCGGCCTTCTTTCCAACCATCGGAAAACCTAACACACCAAGCACAATCTTATTATATATGTTGACTCAAATTTACGATGAAGAAATATTAGATAGTTCTTTGTAACATATCCAATGACCAAATAAATTCTTTGCGCACAGACTCATCGACTCCTCGAGTCTAGTTAATCCATTAACTGCTGACATTTATCCCTCGAAATTTGTATGCAATTTAGTATGTTTGTGCTGTTTTTTAAAGCATTGAACACATTTTTAAAATAATATTTTAATAGAGTGACTCATTAAGGGTATGTGGGTACCTGAAGTTACAAAGTTACAGGTACCCAAGCTTCGAGAGGAGTAGAGCACTAATAGGATTAGGTCGGGTTGGGACCAAACAGTTTGCAATGTTTGGATACCTCAAAGTCAGGACGAACAGTGGTTATAGATCTAGAAACCTTCTGCTATTTCTTCATGAATTTTCAATTGGGTTTTCCACTTCAACTTTTAGATTCGGAAGTGTTATCGTATTCAGTAGTATAATCCAGTGATACTAGGCATTCTGCCATGACTGGGTGGGGGCAGTAGCAGAGAGTATCCGATCATGGCAAAATGCCTGGCATCATTGGTATAATCATATGTAAAAGTCCCCAAAGAAGAGGAATAGTTTATGACATAAATTATGAAAATTATTTTATTTCAAATTGAAATAGAGAAAACGCGATTGTTCCACTTTTTCTAATATTAATTTTGTCCTCTGATGCCAATATCAGAAAATGACTATTTTCCTGGATACAGATTTGTAAATTTACAAACTTTTGGGAATCTGATCCGATTTCATTTTCGAGTGATCGAATATTACCAACTTTTGGGTAACGATCCAATTCAGTCTCGAACTCAAACACCCTTATGACCCACAAAATTTGTACACATTTATTCAGAACACTACTTAATTGTGAAAACTCCTGTGTTGCATGTTTTCCCTCTATTTGTTTCATATCGAGTTCCTACGTTTAACTTTTATCCAGATTCCTCAACATCTATTAATACAGAAAATATAATATTTTTAGAATTCAAGCATGAGAATGTAATAATCCTTTGTGAAGAAATTCGTGAATCCCCGTATATATTTTTCTGCTATTAAAACAGAAATGTCCATTTGGAAGTGACACTTCATCACATCTTATCAAATGGTGTCGTAAAACATACGTGATCACCAACTGAGGACCATGTCAGCTAATCAATTAACATCAATTGCAAGAACCCTCTCACACTGTTTTATTTGCATACCTCGAATTGCACGTCGGACTATAATCGGTCTGACTGTTGCTACTTTCGGAATCAGGACTGTAATGTCTGACGACCGAAGGTGGGGTACCGTTAGCGTAACTACCTCTTCTCGAACGATCCTTTTCAGTCGAGTGTTGAGTAGATGCACCGCTGTCACGACGTATATGACTACTCCAGCAATCCTGTGGAGAATGTTTCGGTCAATGAACACTGGCCATCGTTGCAGGTTGCATAACAGACTTATACTTCGACCACGTACTTGTATGATTGGCGGTGGTTCGCTGCGATGCGTACAATGCCCAGACGACCCGCCGGAATCTCTCGCAGTCGCCCCGTGGCTCAATTTGCTGGAACCCGAGGACTTCTGCGTTCGACCACCCGAGGACAACACGCTGCTTGCATCGCCACCGCCAGACCCTAAGGAGCGTCTAATGTGTCTCGAACTGAAATAACCATAAATCATGTCGGCTGGGTAATTTTATACTTCTTAGCACGTTGACGACCGCAACTGTCGCGTAAGAACTTTCGCCTGCTGCGGCCGCTTTTCGCGAAATCATTCAGACCGTATCTAAAGAGACAAGCTTCGTATTCGGAAACTCTGAGGACTACTATTACGTACATGGTATCAAATCCTGATTACATGTTCCTCTTTATCTCTGACAGAATCAATAGCGATAATCGCAGTGGTTTACTGTGGCTAAGTATAATATCAATAACCCTCACGGTTACTTGACTCTTCACTTTCGATACTGAACGAGCTGCTGTCTTCGTAGCTACTGCTTTTAGAATCTAGATCATAGGTTCCCAAAGTGGGCGATACTCTCCCCTGAGGGGATTTGGAGTGACCCTGGGAGGCGGAGTAGATTCGGGTGCAATTGGGAGTCTTATTTACACCTTTCTTTAGTATGTACAAGATGTGAGTAGAAATATATAGACACATAAAAGAACAGAAATTTGTCACTGCATCTTTCTGTATATTCGCTTAACCTAGGAGACAGATTATAGATCAGGCGTTAAGGTGCAAATACACCAGAGCTCGCTTACTGTTCGCGAACAGTATGGAAGTTAAATTTCCTAGAAATCGTCTGTCCCTAATGTTCGCGGAAAAATCGAGTAAAGGTAACAAAATTTCACGAACTGTTCGCTGATGGAGGCCCAGCTTAATGCAATTCCTAGCCAAAAGAATGAATAACGTACCGTGTGTATAACATATGAACCAGAACAAAAATTTCGACTCCTGAGGATCGTTTTACAAGAAATCTCTCGTCTCGAATGGGTTAATGAAGCTAGATCTCTAAGGAGGCACTAAATAATCTTTTTTTCCTGAAAAGGGGGCGGTAGGGCAAATAAGTTTGGAAACCTCTGATCTAGCTAGAGTTTGTCCTCACACCTCGATGGAAGCATGATGAGTACCTGCGGTAGCAGACGGAGTCCCTCTTGAAACTGTGCTCCGAGTAGTCTGAACTCGTTTCACAGTCCGGACAATTGTTCGAGGATTGATGGTGCGCTGACAGTTTCGACGACTTCGTCGATGCACGTGGCGATAACGATGCTCGTCGCCGAGTACTTGTATGGAGGTCAGGTAAGGACTTGTGGCAAACTGTGTTCTCCACGGACTGCGAGCTCGTGGACTTCCTTCCAGTTCTTCCAGACGTGTGGGAATGGGAGTTACTACGACCGAATTTAAAGCGAGTATCTTGTTGCAAACAGAGCTGTGAAAAAAGTTACGACAGATTTAATACGTACTGACTGTTGCATATGTAGAGTGGTCTAAGAAAGGATAAAAAAATTTAGAGGTACAGTGTCTATTACAGTATCTATAGTACGGGCCACGTTATAGGTAGGTCGTAAAATCGGCCAAGCGTTAACTCCTTAAGAGGAGTGAAAATTTTCGCGAGGTTGAAACAAGTGTTTTTTTACATATTCCTTATAAGTGTTTTGTACAATTTCTAGCTGACTGCTTTATACATTTACAATAAAAACGAAATGAAATCTTATTATTCAGTAAACAGTACACTATACAACTGATTTACGGTGGAGAATATTATAAACAAAATTTATTTATTATATGGATTTACATAATACAGTAGTATGTACCTTGATTATCCAAAATACCAGGAAATTCGAACTTGAAACACCCTTTTGATAGCTAGTTATTTGCTTTGCCAGGTTAAATAATTGTTTAAGTATTAATTAATGTCCTACTAAACTCTTATTGTTATTACATCGAATGTCCATAATTTGAATAACAAAAATTGTGTGTAATGGAGGTACTACTGTATTTCATTAAAAAAAAATATTGATAACATTAAAATTTAAAAAAAAAAAATGTTATTGAGGTAAGATTCTTACCACCATTACGTATGTCTTTTAGAATAGTGTAATTTTATCCTAAGTAATTTTTCCATGTATACATATAGAAATAAATAAGGCAGACATTTGGACAATCTGTTTAGCTCCTACTTAGTCCTCCTAGAATTCAGTTCGTGTTCTCAAAAAACATTTGCAATTTTAGGTTTACGATTATTTGATTGTGTCGTGGATATCGTGTTTGAAGCCTAGACATTTGTTTCACACTTATAAAAATTATAAGTGTGCAACTCAGCGTTACAATAGTACATCGCGACACGAAAATCGAACGCTCAAAGAAGATACATTATACGTAGATACATCTTACTTATAGAAATATGCAAACATATTGATTCAATACCTCGAAACGATTTAAAAATCCTCATCATTCTGGCCGAGAAAGGAAATCGTGTTAGATCGATCATTACAACTTCCGCGGCAACTGCATCGGTTATTCTATGCACGTATTCGATACAGTAGAGGAATATATCTTTCGTGTTAAACTCGCAAACACGTGTATGTACAACTTCCGGCTCCTAACTACATTTCCTTCTTATGCTCGGTTAATGACCATGATTCACCAGCAATAATTCTATTATTTACGTAATACGTATACAAATGCATGCTCATTAATAACAGCAATACATGTATAATACGAGAAAGATTTCATGAAGTTCCAATAACGTGAAAGAACTCAAACACTTTGCACTAGATCGAAAAGGGCCTGACATTGACTAGACGAGTGATAATAACTGTTTTAACTGCGTCTATTAGAAGACTCGATAGATAAGGCGCGCAGGTACTCACTATTTTAGCTTATAGTATGCTCTGTTACATCAATTCACAAATCCCTTAAGTCTAACTATGCTAGTGGATAACTATTTCAGAAAAACTTATAATTAATTTGCTGCGATCTAACAAAATCTAGCGTGGTTGCACCAATATTTCTTGTGCAAATGTTACACGCCCCATCGCTATAAGCTAAAATAGTGGGCACTTGCGCACCTTATCTATGATTTCATAAATGCAAACAGCGTAAAGTTTCTGGAAAGTTCATTTCTTCCTATGCTAATTTTTGGAAGGTTTAAAGCCACTTTAAATACCTGGCGTTAGCTTTGCATTTTTAATATTTTTGGGAGAGATAGATTTATGCATTAGGAATAAACTCACCTTCCCACGATCTTCATCACGGAAATTGGGCGATAAACTTCCAGGAGAGTAGCGGAATTTCTCCTCCTGAGGAACACCATTCGGCTGCATGACATTCTGCGTCGGATTGTCAGGGAAAAAGACATTCTCCTTGCTATCGGTATTTAACAGTCGGCGTAATTTCGTCTGCAGCTGTTCTCCACCAGTACTGCTTGGTGGCCCTGAAATCGTGCGCCGCTGCGGAACGGGAACCAGACGTGGGCTCTTCGGTGGCAGCGCGGGTGGCAGTGTTTGTTGAGGATTCAGAATTCCGTCTGCTGTCAGGCAAAACCCAAATGTGTTATAGGAATTTTTCCCTCCACAATTGACTCCACTTTAACGCGTACTGTTTTCTGTATACATAATTTGCATAGGTGTCTGGAATAAGAGCGTATGCTACATTCTATAAATTTCAGAGGAGAAGAGAAAAACAAATCATTGTTCATTCTATACAGGTGAAGAAACAGCTGTGTTACATACGCCCTTTTCCCATTCTATGAAATAAAATAAGAAACAAGATGCAACGAGTCATAAGTCACTACTCATAATTAGTGAGTTTGGTCACATACGCTTTTCTTCCGTTTTTTCATCACTGTTGTTGTCACTATAAGCTCCCTATTACTTAGACTTAGATCATAGACAATCACAATTCTATAATAAAACGAATTTCGAAACATTTGTAACATACGTGCTTGTTTCAGACATCTATTTATCGACAGATGACAGAAGTGTTTCCTGTGAGAAACTAACAATTTTATTTGCTTTTGTTTACCGTTGAGCGATTTTTCTAAATATTTTTTATGCTGTCAGTCATGCAAATATGTATTATTAAAATCAAGAATGTTTCATAGTTCAATGATACATTTATCAGTTTACGTAATGTTCTCACTGTATTAACACATTCATAGCTACTGACATTAATTCTGTTTCCGGAACAAATTTTTTTCAAATTTCAAATTCACGGTATTTCAACTTTCTGGGGCACAAAATTTATTGTGAAAAAATGATTGGATTATAAATTGTATATTCTTATTTTTATTCTACCCAATATTCCAGTTATGGTAATAGTACCAATAAATAATATGTATTAAGAAAACTCATAAAAGTCGTCGAGATAACAGCTTCTATGAAAGTCGTAAAATATGTTAGAACTTTGCTCAATGTGTTTCAGAGAATCGTAAGAAAACAGCGAAAGGACACAAACCGAAAAATTTACCGCGCTGTTTAAGCTGCCAAGATAAAAGTATAATAATTTTAACAACAAAAAAAACACGCTTTTGCATTTCAATGTTGCGTTCATATTCTGTACAAAATACTACATACAAATTTAGTTGCAAAATTTATTCTTAAGTAGTCGAATACGGCGTTAGGAAGAGCTTAAAGAATATCCTATTTACCAAATTTTATCTTAAATATTACTGGTAATTTTTTCATGCTCTTACCTTCCCTTAGACATGTCTAAACAGTAATAGTTCGTTCAGATGGAGAACCACAGTCATTAAAAAAACTATAAGGACCACTGTACAACTTCAAGTATAGTGTCTGAAGAAGCTATCAGAAAGTTGAGGTGTGATGTCATGCCGAGGAACTCTCATTAGGGTCAAGAGTTTTAGCTTTTTACATACATACATATGTACACAAATATACGATGCCTTTTTTCATAGTTCCATAAATAAACAGATAGTTTCTGTCTACTGAGGAAATTACAAATCTACAAACTCTAATTAATGCTACTAGTATTTAAAATCTATTATTCCATCTATTATTCCAAAATTCATTTTTTTTCTTTAATATGTATATTCTTTAGTAGATTTCCCTGGATTCTGAGTTTGCAAGGAACCCTAAGAAAATTCTAACTTCAAATATTTTTTTCCAACGATTTAAAAACCTTTCCTGATATTATGTACACTATGTTTCGTTGAACATTTTAATTGCGTCATGTCAATGTAACATTTAATTACATTTGAATTGAACCTTGATCTACGAGAGAGAAGTCGAAATACGCTGCTCGGTTAAGTCAATCTTTTGGAAGTAACACGTTTGGACGTGGAAGTATCGTATATCGCAACGGTTGAAATTACTTTGCAACGAAAAGCAACATGTAGTCGTAACAGATGTCAAACGATATATAAAATATCCTGGAATATAACTGACAAATTCGTTCAGCATATTCGACAGGTCATATTGAGCAAGAGAGGTCGTGTATACACTGCGACTGGACCATCACTTATCATCGAGATAAGCGTTGGTCTTGATGTCAAGTCTACTGACAAATGATGACAATGTGTATTGCTTTGAGTGGTCAATGTGCATCTATTTTCTGATTATTATATTTTTAGTTAGAGTTATTTTTTAATAAATCTTTGTCAATTCACAGAATTCATAACAATTGAGACTTAAAATTTTTTAACGATACAAGATTTAAGTTTCTATTATCAATATCTTTTTAATTATTAGTCATGGACTTCAGAAAGAGGTATTAATTATTCAATTGAAAGCACTCGTTAAAAAATGCCCAATATTGCATATTAGGTGTATAAATTAATGCGGTACTCATTTCCAAATTCAAATATATTCTCATCAAAATGACAGTATTAAAGTGACGTTTACGTTTCCATAATTTTCCATGAAATTAATTTACATACCTAATATAAATCAAAGCCACCCATTAAACATCTCGTCTCTGATTAACAGTAAATTCTGAAGGACTATAAAATCTTTGATTTTCCATAGTAAAATAAATTATGGGAGAGCCTACTTTATTAATAATTTCCTTTTATAGAGCTACGCGACTTCCTGAATCGACGTTAAACAAAAACGAGATGAAAACAACTTTTCAGTCGTAACTTCCTATAGAAGCATTGAAAGATTCTCTGGCTTGACACCTGCATCGAAGAAAACCGCTGACGATAAACGAGCTGATCATTTCCCGACATGTGACCGAAACGACAGATGCATGCCACAGAAAATACCGCAACTTGAACCGCAATGGATTAAGTGAAAACGTGCGTTCATTTAATCCGTAAACGTCTAATACCTTAAAATGTGTCTATTATTGGACTTCAAAGAGTTGGACTCATTAGATCGACGCGATGTAATGAGCTAAATAATAGGTATAGCAACGCATGTATCGAATTTTAGATAACTAGAATTTGATAACTGATAGAATATTTTTTATATTAAATTAGATACCTATATTATTATATGTAATATTATATAGGTAATATTATTATATGTAATATTATATAGGTATCTAATTTAAGATGAAAGAAACTTACAAGGGACATTACGTTAGCGTCATTCAATTTTGATGAAACTTGGTGGACAAATGCATCGAACAATATTAGATTCGTGTTTTTATCTGCTGATACTCATTTTAAGGAATGAAAGCTACCCCCAAAGTTGGAGAGAAAAATACATTTTCGTAAATATCTCGAATTTTGTTTACGTCTTCTTGTAAGTTAAAAAAATCATGTATTTCATATATTTACTATTTTTTTCTAACTACATTAACTTTCGAGATATTTACGAAAATGTATTTTATACCCCAACTTTGTTGATGATTTTCATTCCCTAAACATGAATATCAATACGTAAAAAAAAAATACGAATCTTTGTCTTATAACGAATCAAAAATATATTAACAGATGTTGTTACATTGTTTAATATAATGAAAATGAATAAATTGTAAAATCTTTGGATAGCTGATGGCAACTAATTAAAAAATTAATTTAAATAAATAATTTTCTTTAATTTATACATTGCTGGCCAAAAGTATCCAGATACTGAATAACTGTAGGATAACTATATTTAAATTTGTTAAGTCTATAAAATAATTTTTATTACTTCCTTATGTGCAATTAACAAGGTAAACGTTGAAAATTTATTAATAAATAGTAAGTTAAAATTAAATACATGATTCTTCGACATATCTTCTGCAGCTAAACATTGCCACTTTGTGAACTATAATAATTTGGACCTAACTCTCTTGCAGGCGTCATGTAACAACACGTAATATGTAACATTGCATATCATGTAACAGGACAGTTTCACTAGGTTTCGCATCAATGGGCACTATCTCGTCATTAGATCTTAAATAAACTAATTTACACGTTAAAATCAATTTCATCGTATCATGGTACTTCTTGTATTTGGATTTTAAATTATATTTAACCAAAAACAAGTGACTATCTATATACTTTCAGCTGACAATGTATATCTTTCTTTTATTTAAATTTAACACGTTTCAACTTATACTAGCTGTACAATGAGAAGTATCAGAAATTTAAAGGGCGATTCTACACATTAAAATAAGATAAATATTAAGAATGACGAAGATGCGTTTAGAATAATTAATTGTTGAGAAGATGCACGAGAATTGTGTGTCTAATTTGAGACTGAATCTCCTGCCTACATGCACTAGCCAGATCTGACACAACGAAATCAGTAGAATAAGCCCCAAGTCAGACACATATCACGCAAATTTAGACGTTTGATCAGCAATTATAAACTCAAACGAAGCCTTAAACACATTTTTATCATTCTTAATTTTCATTTTATTTTGACATATATAATCACCTTTCAACCCTTTGAAGTCCAATTTAATTTTCCCAATTAACCCAATTATTCAGTTTGAATTTTTCCACTTGATTCTTGCCCTAGTAACTTCAATCGACCTTTCATGATTTTATACGCTGTATAAATGTTATTGAAGTCAAGTTATTGAAGTCTCTTGTAAAATTTAGAAAAGTACTCTAACAGGCCTGAATTTAAACGACTCAGTAAGAATTGACTTTGAAAATTGTTAACAAAGCTGCTCCCAATATAGTCAAGCTACATTTGTTAATTTTATAAAGATCCATAGTAGATCCTACAAAAATCTAAGTCTAGTTTAAATCTAGTACCCTGCTTAACTCTACTTAGGAAGCTTTTGCAAAATCTATGTGCCTATTTTTAATCATGTAGATATGTTGAATCACACTCAATCTTGAACTTAATGCACAGGTATATGCATACTTTATCAAGTCACACTCAACGTTGAACTGCAAAACTCAAAATTTCTGCCATCTATTATCAAACACCCAGTATAAAAAAAATTCGCAAAGCAAAGAATTTATTCATTTCTCGAAAGCAATAAAAGCAAGAGCCTGTAAGACAAGTTCCAACTTTGTGTCTCATACACCAGACACTGCAACTAGTCCTCAGACTTATCCACAGGAAAGCTTCAAGAATCCTTTCCAACCTACTTAGCCGTCCACTTAGAGCTCCCCCGTCGGTGGGCAAGCTGCCCATGGGCAATGAGAACGGGAAAGCATTCATACGGCAGTTAAACAGCCAAAGCTGAATCGATTACGCGTCGCAAGGTGCAAGTGCGGCACTTTCATAGTAACTTACGTCTGTCTTGCTCGTGGCACGATGCCCAGCAACAGGATGGCGTCAGCGGAGCAGGTGGCAGCTGCGACGGGGATGTCGGTTGCATGGAGCACACCGAAGCGGTCCCGCATTTCCTCAGCAGCCTGGGCGGCGCTCCTGGCGCGCTCAGCTGCGAAACCTGGAGATGACCGCTGTTCTTCAGCTCCTGCTTCCGATCGAGCACGGTTTCGCTCTTCACGTAGAAGGCCTTCGTCTCCTGGAGCAGCTCCACAGCGCTCTTCCGCTTCCCTGTGGCACGTGATCAGGAAACCAGACGGCTGTCAGTGACACTCAAGTAAAAACGGTAAATAGCTCGCTTCCTGTAAGCGGATACCTAGAGAGTGCCAGATACCCGCCTGACAGGGTTAGCCACGTGCGCCAGCACGAGGCACTGGGCTCGGAGTTCGCTCTCGTTTTGAGCCCCTGCGTCGAGTATTGTCGGGGACAATGGGACTGTCTAACGAGAGATGATCACCCTCGCGAGAGCTTTTTTCAGTTACTTATAGCGATGCTTACGAGGGGTGGACCAGGACTGTCTCCCGCTGATTTTGGTTTAAGCTGCGTTTACATTAGGCGACTTTTTGTTCATTGATCTGAAGTTGTTCGCAGTCGTTTGTGTAAATAGGGTTTGTACCAAATTGAAGCGATTTTTTACTGTTTAACTGGAAGTAACTCATTAGTCTATAGGTTTGTTTAGTCAGATATCAGAGTAGATTGAGGAATTTTTTAACAAATGTGATACAAGCAAAAACGAAGTAGTAGGATAAAACGATATATAGTAACCGAGAACATTATATTTTTGTCCCTTTAACCAGTGCATTGCTAAATTAAGAGATACTGTTGTTTTTACTAACAAAAGTACATACGTGTCTAGAAAATGAGGGATTTTAAAAAATGTAAAAAGTCGCATAACAATCTACACCTAAATTTACAATTACTAAACAATGTAGCGTGTTTATCATTTGTTCATTTATTTCACTTTAAATATTTCTCATTTCAAAATATAATTTTTATCCATGGCTTCTACGACATTCATCTCAAGATTTATAACAAAGTTAGACGAGAATTTATACAAGTTTTATACAGCTTCATGTAATTTGATACCAACAATTTCTTGCTAAATATATGCACGTATATGCACATATCGAAATATTAAAATCACGGTTTCGGCATTTATATGTATTCTTAAAGACATAGCTTTATTGTACGATTATAGGTAAAGAAAGAAAGCACATGATAAAAAAAGTTCAAAAACGAGAAAATTTTGGTCTCTAAATTTAGCGAATTTTTTATACATTCATGCAAATATTTAAACCTTTCTCCTCCATATAATTGTATAATTTAAATCCAAAAATGTCTACTCAACCGACTATTGAAATATAGCTGTTTAAAATATTATATTCATTTTCTAAATGGAACTTACTATAAGCTTGTAAACCAAGCTTAAAATGAAACTAGAATTGACATGGAAGGAGGGGGGACGAAAGGGAACGAAAGGGAACAAAAACGAGGGAACAGAGAGAAAATTGCACCTCTGAATGGAGCTGTAATACCTATTTCGAAAGTTACATGAAACATCACGAGTAAAGTCAGCCTTGTCGATGGTTACGCTTAATTTCCGGGTGGCTTTTGAACGCATCCTGTTGTACAGTAAGCTACCGGAAACGATGAGCAGAATATATCTGAATCGGTTATTTAAATAACCACATGAGATGGAACTGTCGAGTTTTACATGACACGATAAAAACACAATACAAATAAAATCCTATTCGAAATACTAGCTGAAAACGTACAGAAAGTAATGATTTGATTACACTAGGTATAGGTACATTCCTATTCACCATGTTTTTTATTACGAGGAAAAACCACTGAGACGCATAGAAAAAGATTTTAAAAATGTGTTTGACTTTTTTTTAATATTTAAGGTTTCAAAAATAATTCCCTACAATATTGATATATTTGTATATCACATCTTTAGAAAACGTAGTTGAAAAAATGTACTTTTTGAAAGTATTATAGATTTCTCAGAAAAATATACAATTTTGCTAATAATTACTGTCAAATAATTGACCTATTTGACGTTCCTTTATTTGTACTTCGTAGATCTATTTCAAAACTATTGTAACTTCCATACATGTACAATTAACTATGTAAACTAATAAGTTTCTCCTTCCGTTTACCTATAGATAAATAAACAATTTACCCTAAAAGAATTCTTGAAAACAATCTTTGTTTTTAGCCATCACAGTAATTTCTCCCTTAATATTAACTTCATCTTTTTACATCTCACGTGAACTTACAACTTCCCGAATTTCCAACCCACGAATTTACAGCTTCACGTAAAAAAATCGCAAGTGAAACATTTTCATGTAAAAATCACGTCCACGTTCAAATATACATTCCATCAGATCAAAATTGGAATTACTGGTCTGAAAACCAGAGAGATGACAGCGCAATTCAAAATTCCTCCCCTTTGTCCGCCATCCCTTTATCAGGACTAATACCGCTACAATATTCCACCGATTCGTTTAGTTCATCCTTTTCACGCGACAATCGATCAGGTTCGAAGAAATAGCACGAATCGAATCGAAACGAGTCGATCGAGCGATTGTGCAACGAGAAATGGTAAATCCGGATCGAGAGCAGATTTCAACGTGGCACTGTGAATGATTCACTGACGCGATTCGCTCGTATTGAGTTGATAAGCGTTCGTGCAGCGAAACGGAAGTAAGTTAGGTGTGGAACCTTTGTTTTTGGCGATTAACGATATTTTTATAAGTGCTGGCAGACAGCGTTACCACGTCGACGAACGAAAGTAACGGGATTAGTCAGCAGAAACGAAGGAAGGACAATCAAGGGAGACTAAGAATCTCCTGGACGAGAAGGAAGCTATCTAGGGTGTCGTCTGTGTCAAATACTTATGAATAATTCAACGAGACACTCTAATTATGTTACAAACTTGTATGCACGGGGATCAACATTTCATGATCATCGCAGCGGGTGGCGGGTCTTTAATCCTCCGAAGACAGCAGTTCCTATTTCCAGACAGTCTATTGCCACCAGTATAAATTGAACGTAATTTTGGGTAGTTTATGATACAGGATGGGCCAAATAAAGCGTTTCAAGCTGTTTTCTCAGAAATTAGAGTAGATGTACAGTTAATTAAATTGAATTATGGAAATATACTGACGATTTAAAAAGTCGATGAACTTTAAGCCATTTTGCCTTCTGAAGTATTAAATAAAATATCAGCGTTTTCTATGTGATGTTAAGCAATGTCTCAAATTTATTTTCGTATCGTTATTTTCGTAATTTCAAATTTCAATGCATTATTTTTTATAAAGGCACATGAAATGTAGCGTACGATTTTTTAATGATTTTAAAAGATAAGGAAATCACTATGTCCTAGAAAAGAAAATATTTTTTCACTGGGAGAAGTTAATTTTAAACGTTTATAACAATTTAACGAATTAAGATATTTAAAAAAAATTACACTCTAATGTAGATAATTTTATAAGGAATAATATATCCAAATTTGAAGGTAATCGAATAAGTAATTTCGTAGATTTATATTATATTATATAAGTTCATACTATACTGAATATGACAAGCAATCGTTTTCTTACATAACAACAGTTTTCTTCAACAATTTTCAAAAATCGTTTCACTGAAATATTCTACACACATGGAATTTAACAAAATAGCAAAAAAATTTATTTCGATCTTTTGTAACCGACAGCTGATGTACCCTATTACATGGGACAAAAGGGTTAATCGTTTAATCTGCTGTAAATATCATTAAATTCAATAAAAACCTAAGTAAAGAAATATTAATATACTCTTCTATTTAAGAAGATAAGAAGTTCTCAAGATTTCTGCAACGATTTCGGAGAAAACCAATTTATAACACTATTCAATCTACCCTATACTTGGAATTATTATTTCAATATTTTATTACTGGTGTAGTTAGTGTTATAAGAACAAGTATCACTGTCGTGATAGTCTGTGATCTTAGTCCTCGTATCTCAAATAATTGATTAGTAGTAATAGTAGGTGTGTAACGATGATAATAAATACTACTTTGTAGTCTAAGTGACTTACAATTATACTTGAAATTATAATAAAATCAATGTTAATCAGATGAACACGATGCATGATACGATTGATAGTGCCTTTAATACCATATTGGCGAATACGTCTACCTGCACAATTTGGAAATGAAACGGTACCCCCAGAAAGGTTTCAATTAATTATGAGCTGTTCTAAAATTCATACTAAAACTGCACTGGATTCTGAGTGACACGGACTAGGTTCTCGAAACCAATTAAACCGATTCCACTTAATGGAATTGAGATACGTACGTCGCTTGCATATTACGTTATTAATATTTCAGATTTACGAGGGTAATATATCAGATTTATCGAGTACTATAAAACTCATCCTCATAAATCCATCTTCATAGTTGAACCAAGTTGGGTATTATCGGTCAAATAAATTAACATGTACCGATTACCCCTATTCTGCATCTGCCCTCTCGATATTACCGCAAATGCAAACTTTACCATTACTCATCATCGAATAATTAATAATTGGCACATATTTTGGCAAAGATTAATCTCCTGAAATCTCTAATTTTTTAAAAATAAATTTATACGAATCCAATTTTTAATAAATCATAAAAATAAGTTAAAGTAACCTTTAACTACTCGTATAGCACAGGGAGGTCTTGAAAACGTCCTAAAAATATCAAATAAAGTCATAAGAATGTCCAAAAGACGTACTACAAATTTACAAATCAGTGTGTCTCTAGAACGTCTTAAAAGACATTCATAAAATGTCTTAAAGACGTCCAAATTACGTCTGTAAGACATTCAGACAAAAAATAGACGTCTTTAAGATGTCCAAAAACGTAAGTCTTTAAGACCTCCATGTAGTGTCTCTTTAAGACATCTTATGGACGTAAATTTCATAAATCTCTGAGACGTACGCTGTCTGATTTTAAGATTTCCAAGTTATGTCGTAAGACGTTCAGGCATAAAATGGACATAAAATAGACGTCTTCAAGACGTCGTGTGCTATCTAAACACAGACACGAAATTGTAGAACAAAAAAACTTCGACTAAACCTTATTAATATTAAGTATTTATGTACCAAAGCAATATGGTGTGAATTATTCTACAGAAACTAGGTATGCCATGTATATTACCAAGCTTTATTACATAAAGTCTTGCATAATCGAATGGAAGCAATAATAAAAACGTATCACACAGAATCTCAGACTCCATGTTAATTGCTGAAGGATGAATCCTTTTTAATTAAAACATTTTTATACCTATACTAATCTTCACGTCCAAATTACTGTTACTGTTATCCACTGCCACGGAATTTCTGGCAACTACGCCTATGGGAACTATCTATGGTGCACGTGCACGCACTTTGCACACTAGCTCGGGTTAAACTGTCTCCCGCCATCTTCAACGAGAAGGCAAGCTCGAGCATTAACCAGCAAGTTCACCAACAACCGCGGCTTCTCCTGTTTTCGCGTACCACGCATGTTGATGATTGATGACGCGCGGCTGACACACGCCACGCGGTGCTGATACTCCCACCTCGAAACAATCAACGATTATGTCAGGATAGGGCTGATAGAAATCGACTGATCGTATCCTTGTATTCGCATAATTTAGGTATGGCTTTTAATCTTAATATTTCAAGAATCAATGATTGGATAACATGTATTGTATTTGTTTCAACTGTGACTAATATATATCTGGAAGTAATGTTGCTATACATGTTACGACAGAGATGATTAAAACTGACATAATGGAATTTGAATATACTTGAAACGTTTCGTGATCGAAATTTTTCAAAATTGTATGGAATCTCAAAAACACTGAGAATTTCAGCACTAAATGACTGCTACTAAAAATTCTATTACTTCAGTAATAATTTCAACTTTATAAAAAAATTATTTTTAATTCATTTTTGTATTTATTCTATAGTCTTCTATTTCTAGTTACCTATCTGTCTCTATAATTGTCTGTTAAGTTAATATCGCTTATAATTGTGTATGTTAATGCTATTCACAATTCAAAATGATGTAAAAATTATCATCCATATATATCAATGTGTTATAGGTTGGCAAAGAAAAGTGTTCTTTTAACTTTTTCGGAATATTCGCGTTTTATTTTAGAGTGCTTGTAATTCTGTGATTAATTGTACAATAGAACTTCAATTAACCGACTTAACAGGAGTGTTAAGCCTGAGTCGTGATGGCTAATTTTATTACTCTCAGTAGAAAGGCTGAATCAATGTTCTATTGTACTCTTATCACTGCTGGACTACATACCATTAATTCTAAATAAGAAACCTTGCAAATATGTAATTGAGACCTGGTTAACTGTGTCTGATCTACTTTATTTGAGTGCTATGTATAGTGACATGAATTTATGCATAAAGAATTAAGTTCACTTATACAAGTTCAATGTTATTTTACTTTCTGCATTAAAATTTTCATATTTTAATAACTTTTATTATAAGAAAAACTAATATATCATAGTATAGCTTTCACAATTAATGTCCTAAATACATGTAAACGAATCTGGGAATCACTGTATGTGCTTGTAATCTTCAGAAGCCATGACATAAGTCTATTTTATTGTCGTTCCTTTGTAGGACATTTATCAATTATAACAGGTTTTTCGCTTGTCAGAGAACTACTCTACCAATTGAACTGTTCGGGTCATTGGCAGATTCCTTCTCCCTAAGGTTAATATTCGAGAATTGCTACAGCTGTCAGCTTCATCAGCTTCATAAATATAACGACTATTGGTCACGTGTCAGCCTCAAAATATTGGACAGCAAAATTGTTTGCATCCGTATTAATCCTTCAAATAACGATGATATAGAACATTGGCTAAAAGTACGGAATCATTTGATAATTCTCACTGAATTTATATCTACTGTATGACAAATTACTTTTGACTCTTTCAATAGTGGTTCTAACGTTCTTTATTTTAATATAAAGGCATATGTTAATATGATCATTTGCTACTAATTGAATTGTATGTGTCTAACAAGATAATATCTATTTTTCTTAGTTTAGAGTTTAGAAAATGTTTTCAAACATTTGACTAGCATTGTATATCTGAAAATATTATCTACTGAATCTTTTTACAATATACATAAGTATATACCTAATACCTATTGTATAACTTAATATTCTTTTTTCAATTATTAATTTTGGTATGGTAATATATAATCAATTTATGCAATAGCGATCACTGAAACATAAATCCAATGTAGTATACTTCTACATATCTAAATTTAGAGTAAAGAGAAGATATAACAGTGCTACCAATCAACAAACCCAGGTCAAGATACATAAAGTTTCAGTAAACGATAGCTATAAATAATCGGATACGACCCTTTGAAAGAACAACATGGGCCATTTCAACCCTCCCCTGCCCTATCACTCGAGGGTTAAAAGAAGCACGAGCCACTTGGCATGCTTGGAAGGAACTTAAAGACATTTCTAAAAAAAGAAGTTCCTCTGTTTAGGGGTCCCCTCAGATTTCTTTTAACACTTGTAAGCTCGGTGTCGAAAACAGTTTGTTCACGGCTTGTACTACATTAGGTACTTCCTCCTTTAGCAAAACAAACAAATACCTTTCAACTACCATCTATGTGCACATTTCTACATATTTCATTCAAAAAGTATGAAGCAAGTGATTCTTAATTTTAGTAGATAGGATTATTTTTCTGTCAAATAATGCCATACCATTATTGTAAAAAATATTGAAATGGAACTATTGATTTTAAAACAAAATGCAGCATCAATGGTCAATTTAAATTATTTCACAGTGTTAATAAAATAATAATATCTGTAGCTATTGGACAAAATAATATGTGTTACGTATATTTTTAAGAATTTTTAGAATCTGGGTTTGTACTTAATCCAAGTCTATAAGATGCATTTTATAATTTTTAACAAAGAGAGATTGAATTAAAGGAACTTCTCGTTTAAGCACGAGAACCAACCTAACAAAACACAAGTTCATAATATAAAATGAAGGTTTAAAACTTCGAACGACAATTATAGTCACAAATATAAACACATAATAACGAAACAAAGAATTCTAAAGAATTTATACAAAATTATACAGAATATTGTAACATTTAAATCATTTGCTCGTTTATAAATTCAGCGATCAAAACGATATTAATGAAACCAGATACTTTGCAGTACTTAATTCGATCACGTGGATCGTTTAAATTGGCTTCTCTGAGTCGTGCTTCTACTTGAATTTAAATAATAAAGAATCTTCTGTACTGAGAAGTCCAATAGAAATGGCAAGTGCAGCAGCAAAGAATTCGTAATAAAATGAAAATTTGTCTATGTCATTCTCCATGCTCTACACGACAATTGACTTGCAATTCCTTGGTGATGTCGTTAGGTCCTTTCACTGATCGCCTGTGTCAGTCATGGTAGCTGATGACACACGTTTGACATGTTATAAGAAAGTTTTTTTCGAGGCAACGCGACCCCAGGCTGCGACAATAACGATGGAACGAAAATAAAAAAAACGCAGAGGCTCAAAGAGCTACAGATTCTGCGATGACACGAAAGTGTCTAGTACAGCAGCTGTCCCCGATCCGTAAAAGAATCTCTAAAACTGGTGACAAGTTGTACGTTTCTTTCTGTGAAGTGTCCTAAATTGACCAGAGAACTTTTAAGACGAAATAAAAGGAATGACAAAAGTTTCTGAATTACCGATAAATTGTTCTTGCAATTCTTACAGCTTCGTTGTAGTATCGCTGCTCTTACTAAAAGAAGTGCAACAGATTCTTACCGATTATAGATACACAGAGTGCAATTTTGTTTGAAATATTTGGAGTATTTTTGTAGCGAGTATATCCATGATGATAGAATAAGACAAAATGGCATGTGTCACGTTTTCAAAAAATTCTTTAAAATTAATTGAGAAATTGTGAATGCAGTTCTGATACTTTCCCGACACTGAACAAGTACATTGTATAATAACTTATTATCAGAACTCAGTATTTTTTAGTTTTGGATGTGGTGAAAGTGATATTCGAGAAATATCTCTTTTAACACCACTATTTTTTCATAATGTGCTAAAAACTTGATAGAATAAAATTTGCTGTAGCTTCAACCCTCTTTAAGATATGGTACCCCACAACCCCGC
Organism: Calliopsis andreniformis; assembly: GCF_051401765.1. Classification (NCBI taxonomy): domain Eukaryota; kingdom Metazoa; phylum Arthropoda; class Insecta; order Hymenoptera; family Andrenidae; genus Calliopsis; species Calliopsis andreniformis. Next base: position 10,985,325 of record NC_135064.1, on the reverse strand, counting down.
ATTTCCTCTCTATATATACTACTCCTTCCTTAACCACATTTTCTGAAAATTTAATAACATTAATGCTCCATGTACGAAAGCCATTATACCAAATTAAGTAATTGTTTTTCTAGTATTTTGGGACTCAGGGAACCTCAGAGCGTCAAGAAATTAAAAAATTCGGAGGGTCAAAATTCAACCACTAGCAATACATACCCAGTTTCCCTCTATCATATTATAACAATCAAGAAAGTAAAACTTTAAACGACAATATCTTACAAACAAAAATAAGTGACCTAAGCCATTTTATCTAACAACCAAAGATGTACCTAACTTTAGCATTATGAAACTTGTATCGTAACTCTATTACAGCAAATGTCTGCAAATACTTGGATGCTTCAGAGATCATTATAGTGAAGAAACTGTTCGAGTGTGCTTTTGCCTTGTCGCAAAAGGGATAATTAATGTCGATAACAGGAAAGGGTAAAGATAAAACCGTCCGGTCGATGGGAACTTCGTTCAAGGATACTGAGTAGGTAGCAAGGTTGCGAACTTCAGAACGTAAATAACACAAGGTTTTGTAAACTTTTGTAAAGGAAGCGATTTTACTTAAAGTTCATACCTCCACTTCGAAAACTAACGACTATGATTTTTAATTCGATATTTACCTGGCATCTTCAATATTCGGTATTATTTACTTTAAGCCAAGAAGTCCTTACTGAATTGCAATTCGAACAACCAAATATTCTACTGAAAATTTGTCTCTATTTGGCATCAAATTTTGAAAACAAATAATGTAAAAATATCTAGAAATGTATTATGCTCAAGTGTAAGAATTGTATAGATTATTTTAAAATATCCTTCTCGTACCTGGAGTTTCCCTTGGACTGGGATAAAGCACAAGTTTAAAAAAAGCTGATCGTGATCGTGAAAAACACTTCGACCTTCAATATCAACAACAAAACCAGCACGTGGCATATAGAAACCGATCAACGTATCAAGTTTTTATACTAACATATTTCCGATACTCCTTCCGCAGAGGATGAACACTAGTGGATCGGAATGTGAAGCATCGCTTATTTTTTTTTATCCCATAGATGATCATGATCAATTAATTTGTCGCGCAACGTCTTGTGCAACTGGGCCAGATCGTGGTTCCGAATAATTAAGGTACATTAAAAATGAAAATTAAATAGTGCTAGGTGCTCTGTACGCCTGTCCTGGAATTATGCACCTACGTGCAAGCAAGTAGTTATAAAGTGCACTTTGCACCTTTCTTTTAATGAAATCTCATATCTTCCAGTACATTAAACGATGTACCTTTTTTATTCAGTGTGAGGATACTGGGGCACTTGGACAAGAAAAGTAGTTACGTTAAATTTAGAAAAAAATTGGTGGAAAAACTGCACCCACTTAAGTACTAGATAATACAGGGTTTTCCATAAAACCACTTACATTTGAATTTGAATTTACATTTTAATGTAAAAACCCTATATTAATAGGGGAACACCCTATGTTAAAAAATGTACTACTGTATTCTATTTTATTCACTTGAATTTCAAACTGTTTGTAATATTTTGTCTTTAACGACTTACAACTCACTGATTACGGTCTTATAGCAAGGGACATATTTTTGAGATCAATTTATTTATATACTGGAAACACTTTTCTTTCGCAAAAAATGTGAGTAAGAGTTCAGGAAAGTAAAACTTATTTGCTTTAAATAACAATATTGGATAAAAGGCACATTCTGTATTATAATTATAATATTAAATGTATACTTTCTTTTCATGGGTCATTTTCTATAATTGACACACTGTTAATAATTATATTTAATGTATATGTAATGAATGATAACGATTTTTGATTTTATGGCAAGTGTTAGGAAAGTATGTACATAATACTAACACGTTAATATTGTATGCTTTGTAAATGAATAATAATAATGTAAAAAATAGATAACTGAAAATCAGTTCTCTTTAGATTTATTCCTTTTAAAAATACAATTTAACCCAGTTGTATCAATCATTCTGCATATTACAGTGGAAAATCAGGGCAAATTGTTCATTCAAAGCAACTTTTCGCTTACTCTTAATCACATAAGCTTCTTCCACACTACCGCACTGAGCCAATTGGATTCTTTCTTTTACACGTAGAGCCCATTTTACATGAGTAGATAAAAAAATAAAATAGATTGACCTCTTTAGTAATGATGTCGTATCTGTAAAATGTTCAGTATTCAAGGATTTTTGAAACAATTTATGCTCCACGAGCTTCTCGCATTTTTTGCAAAATGATAATACCATATCTGTTTTGTGGGTTTCCAGAAACAGTTTAATTTACTTGTTTTAACTACCTTTTAAATATAAGTTTAGAAGTGCTTTATAAAGTTCCATGTTACATATACTCGAAATAACAGTCCTTAATTGTTACTCGAAATATAATATTTAACATTATATTGTAATAGACCATGTAAATATGTCCTACATCATTATTTTACAAAGTGGAAATATTTTATTCCAAGCATTTAATTAATTCTTCCATTAATAATACCTACATACATACATACCTACATTAGTTGCTCATAAACGTATTCCAAAAAATGCATAAGCTGTTGTAAGACAATAACAAAAACTAATAATAAAATATAGAAATAGTACAACAAAAATAATAAAACCTCATTCTTCTCTGATATTCGGAAATATTATTTATTTCTTAGCAACTGCTCTAAGGACGACCCAAAATAGTCCTTTAACCTTCCTTGAGCAAACTCGATTTTCGCACATTTCATGAACACACTAGGGTCCATTTTATCCACAATTATTCTTTTCACTGTTATAAGCTTTCAAAAAATCTGTAAAAATTCTAAAATACTTATTGAAGCCCCTATTTTAATATACCATCGTGAATTGAATCAAATGTTCATAAGATTAATTATGAAAAGTCAAGATTCGGAAGAAACTCAGAGAAAAATCGGAATTCATTGCGGAGAAAATGGACCCAATGTGTCCACGGAGGGTTAATATCGCGATGTAACTAATTAACTTGTTCAGACAATGATAAGCAATGTCAGTGACACAAACTTTCTATCCATATTTATGCAGTTAATGAAACTTACCAGTATGATCAATGTGCCTATGGTGGTTCCTGACATACGGAGGTGCCGGATGCCTAGGCTGCATGTCCCAGTAAGCGTTTCGGCTGTTTCCAAAATTATTGACCCGTGGCTGCTGCGAAGGCGAAGTCTGCTTGCAAGGCAACCTGGCCATGGCAGTCATCATTTTCTTCAGCACCCCCTCGCGTATCCAAGAATTAATCAGTTCATCGGTGCTCCTCTTTGTTGCGCCGTCGTCTCAACCCCATTTTCGGGCGATTGTCTGCTCCCTGAAAAATCACTCGATTAATCTCGCGGAACTTGTAACGCTGCCTCAGCCCTCGTCGAGACTTTAGTGCCACAATTTCGTCTTTGTCAAATTATCTCTGCGTTAATTGACACATATTAGCGAAACAACAACCGCTGGACGCTGACACATGTTCGTCGTTGATATTCTGATCGAAAATGCATCGTACGAGTACAAAGGAGACTGCTGTGCACCTCGTTAAATATTTAATCAGTCACACGCCCCTCGATCCTTCGCAATACCCCATTCTTCGATAACAATGTGTCGGGGCTACCTGCATTCAGAGGGGACCTGCAACAGTAGTCCCTGTTTTCTCCCACACACAGTCGACGACGTTTTAAATAAGTATAAGCATCGCTACGTTGAATAGGACGTTTGCATACGTAATCTCCATTTGAACCTCTGGCGGATTCGCTGACAATTCCTTCTAAATTGGTACCAGTCGTTTATAGTTTTTACTATGGGTCAATTAAAAATGACGATCAAGATTGTACAATGTGGAGTGTGTGGCATGATCTCTTGAGCATTTTTAGAGGTTTATTTAGGATTTAGAATATCATTAACAACATTTTATGTAGGCATTCTTGGTGAAGAAAAAGTAATAGGAAAATTAAAATTACTCCATATTGCCAATATTCTCCCAGTTTATGGTAGATAGGTATTCTAATTTATCTGATCAAAAAGATGGAATGATTTTTTACTTTATCATAACTTGAAATATTAAAAACATAATCCTCACTGGAATATGACGCTAACATTATTGCGTGCATTAAAATTTGAAGATATAGGAAAGATTTACTGTTATACATGTAGGTATCTCAATAAGAACTGTGCTTAGGTTCTTGTATATCCTATATATCTGTATAGAATTCTACTGACAAGAAAATTCAAAGAGAAAAATATAAAAATGTAGTAAACACACAAAACAAACTTCCATTAAAATCTCAAACTATTCGCTCTTATGCCTTCCTACAAAAAATTTCTAACACCTTCCTTTCTCCCTTATTAACAGTATCAATAAAAATACCCCCCTGAAGTAACTCAGCACAGGTAATCCAATCTCTCTTCCACAAAAAGCATTAAGTACCTAATACCATTATCCATTTGCCAGTCTAGACAAATTCCGAGCACGTCAAGAAAAGACAGTATTCAGAGGTCAGGCATAGTACAATTACGATTCATTAGAACGTCATTTGCATTCGTCAATCGCGCTGCTGTACCGCAGTCATAATACCCAATACCTCAAACTCGATCCTAGTATTATTCGAGTCTTGTTCACACGGCGACGCTCCACCGTGGATTCGATTACGATCGCATATCGAATATTATTACGACCACGGTCTGACACACGGCGCAGCGTTTGAATTTACGGTGACTGAGCCGCGGACTGGATCATCCTGGCAACGAATGAAACGCTAATGCCACATGAAACAGGGCTCCGAGGCGCTGTTTGCAGCCAGTCGAATAATATTCCAAGTGGCTGTGATCGAGCCGCGAACGAGCCGCGATTGCAGCGTAATTAAACGACCGTCATAAATCAGGCCCGATACCGAGAATAGTGAAAGCACTAGTCGGGGAGCATCTTCGTAACGGATTACCAGTGTATAACTGTTCTAGGAAAACGAGGAGCACATGGTGGTGAAAGCGATTGGGCGTTACGAGAGTAAAGCAAAAGCAAAATTAGATAGCGGCGTGGAATGAGGCGACCAGTCAACTTTCCACGAAAAAGCTGTTGTTTTTTGGGGTTGGTGAGTGGAAGGCGTTCTGAGATGATTTTTGTTGAGAGGTTCAGTCTCTTGCTGGGATGTTGTGTTTTAATAGAATCGGTGAGTTGAAGAACAGTGCGAGTCCAGAAACCAGATTTTAAGATAGTGGATCTCAACGTGTAGCTCTTTGCGTTTTACATATTTGAACCACAGAGCCAGAGTGCATTAATTACCCTTTTTTTTTCGTGTGACTTAAGATGGACTTACACTTCATATAGACCATCTTTAATAGACTTTGGCTCTGAGGCCAGACATAGTTTTGAGATGATTTGATAATGGCTAAGTTTGGACTTATACTGTTCTTCAGCTCATCGATTCGATAGTATCTGACTGTTTTTGTGTGTTACTGTATTTATTCGATACGAGCTCGTTGCTTTATTCATTATTTCTGATTCTTTGCAGAATTACTCTCGTTTTAAATTAGACTCGCTTCTGGTGGGACAAATACGGATCACGGTCACGCAAATTAAGTTTAGAAGTGTGTCTCTTGCGCTTTACAGGCTTATTGGTAGTAGCGCTGTGATATTATAATGAGAAAGAATTGTACCATTTTTAACGTACTAAAGTCGCACACATTTAACCTTTATCGTACCAAGGTGAAATTACCTTGACTGAGTGAACTATCAAAGTTCCGTATACGTCTTTTTATCCTTATTTATAGCTTCATACAAAAAATGTTCGTAGATGAAAATATTAAAAATTTAAATATGTGAAAGTTTGAAAATATCGAAGCTATAAATATTTAAAAGTCTGGAAGTTCAAAACTGGAAAGTTTGGGAAGGTGAAGATATCTACTCTAAATATTTACGAATTTGAAAATGTGCAAGCTTTGAATATTTGAAAGTGTAAAAGTTCAAAATAGAACTATTTGAGAAAAAGCAGATTTCTACTTTAAATATTTATGAATTTGAAAATTTGCAAGCTTTGAATATTTGAAAATCTAAAAGTTGAAAATTGGAAATTTGGAAATTCAGGAAATTTAAAAGTTTAAAAATTTGAACATATTTCAAATGCTACAAAATTTGAAGATATGGAAATTTGAAAATTTAGAATCGTTTGTGTTAGAGAAATAATATTGAGATGATCTCATCTTGGTATACAAAACGCTGATAAAAGCAAGTAATTTGATTATTATTTAGCTTCAGAAGGTACATCTCTACCTACGTTTCATTTTTTTGAAACTGTACAAAAAAATCAATTTCTAAAAATATAAATTAGCACAAACATTCATAATCTAGTCTTTAGGAATATGTAAAACTCTGAAAGATCGTGTAAAGCAACGTGCAGCACATCCGATATCGAGTATGTTCTTTAAACCGCGTTTACATTAAGCAACTTGCGGTCAGACTATTGATCGATCGACCTCAGGTTCATTCAACTAAAAGGTCTAATACTGTTTATGGACGACTTTAAACAACTTGAGGTCAGTCAACTCGATCGACCGATCAAAAGTTGCCCAATATAAACGCGGATTTGTATTCCCCACATTCTTGCATGTTCATCGATGTGAGTGTACAATTCCCAGAAAGTGCACAAACACATTTATCGAATCAATGTCAACATAAAAGCAGAAAGATTGCAAGGAATGCAATCTGACTGCAGCTTTCATACAAGCATCTATTTTAATCTGGTCGATAAAGTCCGAAGATCCTATTGAAAGCTTCACTGTGACAGTGAACGTGTTAATGTACGTATCCTGACATACAAACCAGCCTTCCATTTACAATTATCGCGACGATAGATTGCAATGATGCTGTTTTCTACTTTCCATCCAGTTTATTTTACGTCGAAAATAAATGATCATGAAAATTGCTACTCGGCCCATTAGTTACACAGTACAACCGGCAAGAATAAACCTCTTCGCTGTGAACGACGGATATATGTATACATTTACAGACACATTCTTAGAGAATAACCACACATTTGCGAAAAATGCATATCCGATATAAATGATCATCATTTCGAACATTTTTAAACGATGTGTATAGGTATAGCTTACTCTTTAGAAATTGAGGAAACATTCAAATTTATAGACTCGATGCTCGTTCGGTTTTTTATGTGTGGATCAACTCCATCAGCTAAGACTACAAAGTAAATTTTATGATCACCATGTTAAAAGTTGAATATCTCGATTTTCAAGTCCAACTTTTTTTTTGTCAATACTAGAGATATTAATAACAGATGGATAAAGTTAATAATCTATTTTGTACTACGAAAATGAAAGATTATTTCAAAGATTCTTATAAGTCTCCGATCATATTGCTCTAGAATCAATTTCTCAAATCACAAAAAATGAACACTGCATTCACATGTTTATATTTATTAGATACGTATTTATATTATTAACTGTGTTCAGTATCTCTTTAATCTCTTCCCTTACAATAACAAGTTAGTAATAAATAACGTAGTGATAATAAATACATCATTCAGGTAACAGTAAACTGCTGTATTAATTCATTTATTATACCTTACTGAAGCAAGGAATGCGATTACATTTGAAAGTGTTAGCTAGAATGGTGTAAATCCATTTATATCCTAAAAGAAATATTGAATTAGTTAATTCTTATAAAATCATTAGTATAATAAATTCGATGATTTTTCCAAAAATTACGTATAGTTTTAGTAGACTTTACCAGTATTTTTTGATCGATGGAAATGCAAATTCTTGACGCAAAAAGAATGAACTCACGTCACTTTCATAACAAACTAGGTAAACGTCCCAATACCTAAAATTCAATAAAATTAGACTCAGTGTTTAGATGTCGAGACACGATCAACTACTGACACATTTACCTAACTCCACATCTCCATCAATTATTTCTCATTTGCTACCAGAGTATTCACCATAAAACTATGAAAAACTATACACTATAAAGTCCCTATACAAAATTCCCTATAAACAGAAGGATAGATCGTCAAACCATGGACCAAAAATGCAACCGTTCATCAAAAAACCATATTGTTTCAACGACAGCTTAGCCAAGTAGCACATCAAGCCGCGTACGTTTATCTTCACGGCCGTCCACGGTGTCGGTAGTCGTGGCAAAGAGACATGCAGTCTAGGGTAAAGGCTGCGAGATAAGGAGCGCTCGGTGAATCACTCCGAACTCGGCCGCTGTGTAAAATTGCGTATCGACGAGCGAAGAAAGGGGATAACGCCAAGCTGCTGCCTGTCAAACGACGAATATTATCGCGTCCCGAGAAATGCCCCGGGGAATATAAATGGGATCGCCAGTGGCAAACATAGCGCGCGAACTACATCCGTGGTGCTCGTGTACGACTTTGAAATCGATTTCTTAGACATTAACGCTCCCTTATCTACCAGCTAGCCGGGACAATGCGAGAAAACGGGCGGACAAAGCGAGGACAGAGTGCTGAAGGAGTTATCGTCTGATACACTCTCGACCTGACGAACAGTCTATCTGGGAGGACTACAGTATTACCTCGTTATAGGCCCGTTGCAATATTCGCTGTGTCTTGGGGTTATTAGAGTAAACTGGTTTTGTTTGTGGTGCACGGTTAACGCCGTCTCTTGTGCCTTTGATAAGACTAAACTAGACTACCACGGTACATGAATTGACATACCTCAGGGACAAGTCTCTTGGTATAAACTCGTCGGTGAGGCGTGAGTTTAGGGTGAGGAAACACTGTTGCACGTAGTAAATTCGAGATTTCGACTGGTAACCCTAGGGCACTGGACCTGAGCTATTTGGTTATGCAGTGACAGTTAATGATTTGCATTTAGTTTTTAAAGTTTAATTAGTATGGTAGGGTTATAGAATTTGTACTGTTTCACTGTTAACATGTGTTGTGTATATAAAACATATGAGTGAATTATTTATATGTAATAATAAACTGAAAAATTGTGAATTCTCTGTGTGCTTTTATTAATAATTTTGGATAAACGAGGTACAGTAATTTTATCGGGTGTTATAATACTGACATCATATCAATTAAGGGTTAACGTTCTATTGCAAGATAAACAATGACGTATTTACTCGAATGTGGCAGAGATACTGAATGCTTTGATAGGATGAATTTTGAAAATTGTCTTCTGTATTACAGTCAGCAAGAAGGTTCAATTAGGTAATTTTAAATAATAAATTAAGTACTACGTTTGGTAGAAATTTTTTTTTAGAAAATATTCGTAATTATATATTTGAGCTGTCAGTGGTTAACAGATATACTACTCACAAAATGACAAATTTGTTAAAGAGATATTTGTAAAGGACATACAATATGTCAAACTGTTTAATGTACAAACCTACCGAGCGCAATCACTGCAGATAATAAAAGCTACTGTATATTTTACAAACGTGTGTAGTTTATTTTTCCCTATTGCTAGATAGTATATATAAACTTGTTCTCAAAAATAATTACAAAAATATTAGAAAAGCTATACCTCCATGAATATTCGAAGTCATTTTAACTCGGTTTCGTATAACAAATATACATATTATATATTTGAAACTGCAAATCAAATGGAAATTCTCTTCGAGCCCACAAAATAAAGAAAAGCCTGAATATGTATGTTATTTATTAAATGAACAAATAATTCTGTTTCCAAATATGCAAATAGTTGCAAATTTTCTGTAAATATGCATGCATTTATAGAAAATTTAAATCTGCTACAAGTACAGAGGAACATAATATGTAGAAATATTTAAAATATCCCAAATACAAGTTATAAACTTTAGAGAGTTAATAAAATTTCTATTTGCGTATTCTGTTTATTAAATATTGAATCATAAAATATGTAAATATAATAGATTTCATTTTACTCTTTCACAGGCGGCAAAAATTCCGTAATTTCATATTATCCACGCGTAAAAATTCTTGGAGGAGAAAAATAACGAAAATTAGCCAAACCTAAATCGTAAAATGTAAAACGTAAAACGTCTATAGTCAGCGTTTCAGAAATTTCCTTTTACGCTCCGATGAATAGAATCGACTTTGTAGGAATCTCTTTGATATCTCCTGGCATCCTGTATATTTAACGATACGGAAAAGGGAATAAATACCAGCGCCAAACGTTCATTACCACATCACGGAATTAGTTTATCGCAAAACGTGGCAGACTACCGTTTCGTTCTAGAACGGTGAACTTCTCTTCGGCAAATGAGCGCGTTCAATTCGACTGAGCAAAAAGATTACAAAATGATTCACGCTAGTGCACCCACAAACCATTTCGCGACGATTGCAATTAGAACGCCTCTATACTGCAGCCTTGCTACGTGAAAAATATGCATTTCCAGAAAAAGTGTCGTATTCGAACATTTGGAACATTTTCATCTAGAAAAATATTGTGACCCAATATGTTCTTCGTCTAAAACTGTCGAAATTTCATTTCTTCTGTTCTTTTCACAAAAATGACAATGGTCGTCTAAAATAACATGAATAATTTATAAAAGTATACCAAAAGAAATTTTTTATTTATATATTCTGTACGAGTTTTCAGCTACCTATAAACTATATTATGTTTTGTTCACTTTGATTCTCTGCAGTAACTATTAATAAATGTGTTTCTTCGTTTAGTAATCATAAATAAGATTAGTAGAATATTATAGAATTATATCGTAGTAGACTTACGTATCGTTACGTAGATTGATAGAACAGATAAAAGTATGAACCTATTTTACAGTGAAGCCTTAAAAAAAAAGTTTATACTTGAAAAATTAATTGATAAATCTCAAAAATCTTAATGTTCTGTATAATATTCAAGCTTGAATAAAAAAATCAAACAAGCACCAAGAAGTATTGTAGCACACAATAGATAATATTGAGAAATAAATTCCAAAACTCCAAATTATGCTGTTTTTGAATTATTAATACAGGAAGAATAATTGCTGCTGTAGATGACAATACATATATATCTCATTTTTCGAAAATCTTAACTTTTTAATTATTAGCGAAATAGTAGTACATACCTACTCTTTTAACTACTTTGCTAAATCTAATCATAACCAAAATAAAAAACCTACTACTTACTCTTAAAACTTATGTCTTCAACAGTATACAACTACATGTAAGCGGTATCAGTGCATTTACCAACGTCACGTGCCAATGAAGAACGTTGTCAGCAAAAGCTCCTTGCGACAGCCACTGCGTTTAAAACATAAAGCTGCTAATTCACGTAGACTCGCTTTGTAGCCGGTGCGTGCTCCAGACACGAAGACCCTCTAATCGTTTCAAGAAGAAACTCCAATAGCGTCTCGTTTGCACGTGCAGGGATTTAAGTTGTTTGCCCCGACGAGCTCTCAAAAATTAACTCACTGGCTAACGGGCCACGTAGCAGAGTTGGGCAAAACGCAATCTGATTATCGATTAGAAATAATGGCTAACATATCTAACATGTCAATCATCAATAATTCCTGTTTGCTCAGTACTTCATTAGTAATTATAATTAATGTATGACAGAAGTATCAAATCCAATTTGTTCTAATCAAAGGACATGATTAACTGAATAATTAGCAATCATGAAATAATTACTCTTCTGATTACGATTGGATAATGATACCTTCTGAAACATATGTATTTATTATATAATTGGAAGAGTAAATAATTCATTTACATACAGTAAATAATATTCAATAGTCACTACTCCTGTAGACATCAACACTTTTTCAAAATTTAATTTCAAATTAAGGCTCTAGTTTTGAAGACACTGGTTACCTTGAAAATTACAAAAATCCACCATAGTGACAATATTACTAGTAGTAGTACGTAGTATTATTAGTAGTAATAATATTGTAGTAACATAGAGTACACTATAGGTCCTACATCTACATACCTAGCCAATGAATTTTCGCAGAGCAAACAGTTTACCAAATTTTGCCAATACAAAATAAACTATCTATCACAGAATTTATTAATACCCATGTATTATATCACTACAAAGATCTATTTTAAACGTTCTTTTGTCCTCCACTGTGCTGCCCAACTCTACCACGTGCTGAACGCCGACTCTCTCCCTTCCCACGCAGGGCCCTGAGGAACTAGAGTGACATATCAGATCCTATACATATACGAAATTTCACGTAAACCTGGCGTTCCTCAAAACCTCGACCGATACAGGAAGATAAAAACGGTCAGCGTGAGTCAGACGAGCTTTCAGTCTCCCGCGTGTTTTCAGCGAAAAACGGGACAACGACGGTCGAGCAGGTTCGTTATCTGTCAGCCAGAAAGGGCCATTATTGGAGGAATAGTTATCGATGCGGTCTGTTTCGTGGTCGAACGTTATGCGCGGCTCCTCTTCGTCGAGACGACGGTATCGTTCGCTTGAACAGAAGTCGGTCACGGTTTCGCGTTGACCTTCTCATGGGGATGTTATTGACAGCGGAATATCGGTAGGTTTGATTTATCAGTGATATCGTTCTACGTCAATTCGTGAGAGCGTGGGACTAGTCTGTGTTTTTATTTTCGCGCGAGGGATGCTTCAGCATAGAATGATCCAGAGTTCCGAGACAATCGAGCGGTTTTTTCATGATTTGAAGACACCTCCAATAACAACAGCATTTCCTGAAAATAGTCACCTTGACCATTCAAGACTTGTTAGCTCGATTTTCATAAAATACAGTCGACACAGGAAAATATCAAACTCAAGTCTTTTGTAGAATTTTGCAAAGATACTCTAATAAGCCTGAGTTTAATAAAATCAGTAAGAGTCGATTTTGTAGGTTTAACAAAGCTGTTTACGAATAGCTGTAGTCTAACTACCTTTGTTAATTTTACAGGAGTCTATAACAGATTCTATAAAAGTCTACTTTTCTTAATCTGCTTAGAAGACTTTTGCAAGATGTGTATGAAAATAATTAAAATTTAACGATCACTACATAAGGATTTTCAGGACTTATTTTTCAGAAATATTTTTGCATGAATATACAGAGGTTCTCTTCGTCAAAAAATACTATAAAGTTGTTTCAACATAGTGAAATAGAGCATTAACAGATAACTGACAAATAGCCTGTTACACTCAACCAGTTATATAAAGATAAGAGAGTTTAAGATAAATTATATAAAATGCCTAAAATAAACACTAAATACCTGAAGCCTTACAGTATCATATTATACTTGACTCTGCCAAGTCTCAGTTATATGACCATACAACGAAGATTCTGTATCTTTCTTTACAAGGAACCAGAAGTGAGTCAAGCAAACAGTAGTTTATCTTCTCAGAAGAAATGATGTATCTACTGGTTAGTACATATCGACACATCGGTATCGAAGCTCTTTGTTTTCATTTGAAAACATTCTGAAGTATCTTTTTGTCCATCTTGTAACAGTACACTCTCTTGATTCAGACAGGAAGATCTATGCAATTTTTACATCAAGTGTTCTTAGTAAAGCACGATTCTGTTAGGTAGTTTTACTGACGAGTGGCACTACAAATCTCTATAAATTACTCATAGAAACTGCTTATATGAAACGTAAAACATTGAGTTTGTATAAATATAATACCCCACCATACCAGTTAGTATAAGAATTAAGAGCAGCCCTAATTCCAAAAATCAAATAAATAAACATAATCTCTGATTCGATCAAATTATTTTATAAGAAAAGAAGAAAAATGTTTCAAACCACCCTAGCCTTACGAATTTTAAATACATACAGGGTGTTTCTAAACAGCATGACATAATTTTAAGGGGTGATTCTAGACATCAAAGTAAGACGAAAATGAAGAATAACAATTTCGCGCTTGAGGCTTCGTTTGTTAGTTATAAGCGTCTAAAAATCTGATGAAAATCACCAGAAATGAGCCTGCGCGGAAGCCTCGAGCAGTGGTTGTCCCTATGACAGTGTAGTCCTGACGTAAGGAAGGAAACAGTTCGACGGTGAGTGACCAACACTGCCATGCGAACAACCACTGCTCGAGGCCTCCGCGCAGGCTCATTTCTGGTGATTTCCACCAGATTTTTAGATGCTTGTAACTAACAAACGAAGCTTCAGACGCGAAATCGTTATTTATCACTTTCATCTTATATGGTGTCTAGAATTACTCCTCAAAATTATGTTCTGCTGTTCCAAAACGCCCTGTATATCTACTAAACCCAGAAACCAGTGATCATCAGAACTGAATATACGAGGTACTCTACTTGTCCATACTTCTGTGCCTTCAGATTAAAATCAATTATAAAAAAGGGGCTTTTATACATAAATTGAGGAATTTTTTTTTATTTAGGTTTAGTTACTGACATGTGAAGTTAAAAAAGGTACCTACTACATTTTTAATAAAAGTTTCTTTCATAAATGATTTTAATCCAAAGGTACAGAAGTATGGACAAGTATTTTACGTATTCAGTGATTTTCAGACCAGGTATTGATAATCGATGTCGGCAGTGTCGCAACGCGAGAATTAATTCGACGAAAATTTCTCATTGCTCCGGAGCGGAGTAGGACACGGTGCAAGATACATTGCGAACGTCACACGTTCCCATACATATATAATTTCTATCGCGAGCCAATATTTAGAAGTCTCCTGGGAAAAGAGACGTAGCGTGAGACGGGCTTAAGGTGGCGATAATATCGGTGGATACGTGTCCGTATATTTCCCCAATGTACCCGACGAACGGGATCCCAGCTTATGTACGGGTAACTCCTGTACCTACACAGGCTCGAGATGTCCTAAGTACACGTCTACATGCAGGATATGCATCAGCGACAGCGCTTCCAACCTATACAGAGTGTCCTAAAAGTACACTTTTTGCGAAGAAATATGAAATAAAATATATAGGTAGCATATTCTTATCACCCAGAAAACTACACTACAGCACTAGTGTAATATGTAGTACGTCATTGTGACAGGTTCATACTTTCCGTTAATCACTTAAGGTGGGTCTATATTATGTTATATAACGATATTATATAATATTTTAAAACAATAGAAAAGAGAGATGACATACATATCTCTTTTCTGTTTTTTAAAATGTTATATAACTTTGTTATAGAACATATAGTGTAGACCCAGCTTTAGGTACGTTTCTATTTGTGCTTTACTGTTAAACGTGACGGGGTAATAAACATTATTTAATCGCCTTAACGTTGATGACATATATGATATTGAATTTAGTACATAAAATGGTGCAAGTTACTTTTTTAAAAGCTGTCAAAGATAGAGGCATATTGTTGCTCAACTGTTTTAAGGCCAAAGCTTAAAGCTTTTTATGTGATACAGGAATACTGTTAATTCAATTGTTAATAGAAACATTTCAATTGATCGATTTTCGTCTCACTTGAAATTTTATTACATTTTATTGTGTGTTTACTACACTGTTATAAAATGATTTTACTGGGGAAATCAGTTTTTAATAATTCAGTTCGATGCTAAAGAAACAAGATTGAATTCGTATTGTTTATAATGTAAACGTAACAATTGAATTCGTTTAGTTTAATGTGCTTTTATTTTATTGAAATAAATTGCAGTCAGTTAAATATTCAAACTGGACATTTTCTGTTTTCCTTCCTCTCTTCCTTTTTCTTTAATAATACAGAAGTGCTTGGCTATAGCTACCTCAGTTGGATCTGCACGCGAAACAATTTACGATAAGGTAAACACAATTTAGATATTAATTTACGAACTTGAATAGTAGGAAATAAAACTTTTTCAATTTAATAAAACTTACATGGACTCTGTTCTGCATTGGTGTGTTAACCCACAAATAATTAGTTGTGAAAAATCGAGCGTTTTACATTTCTTCTCAAATAACATGTAATAGCAATTTTCTTGGCATACACAGTAATTATTATTCGTTAAAATGGTCGTTTAAATACAAGGATAGTAGGTTACAAATAAAATATAACGTAACTTCGAAGAAAACATCAGAAAATGTTCAAAATTATTATTGTATAATAACTTATCATTCAATCACATGATTTTTCATTGGTGTATTAACCCACCTATATTATAATTAGCTTTGAGAAATCAAGCGTTTTATATTTTTACTAAAATAACCTATTCTAGCCATTTTATTAACACAATTACTAACTAATATATAAGAATACTAGTTTACAAGTAAAATATAACCTAGTTCTTTTCAAACACGAGAGTTAATTATCTAATTATCATCAGATAGCATCTAAAAAGAGTAGTATACATGCGTATATTGTCGACTAACATTTCTTTACTTAAACTTGCTAATAACACAAAGAATAATATTAACGAATAAAAGGTTTTAACTACACTCAAACTTACACATAGAACATAAATGCAAAATAACAATTGTTCGATAAGACAATTCAGAAAAATAATTTTTGACTTCAATAATTTCAAAAATTTGTATTCAAGTACTTATTAGTAAACATATCATTAATTATGTTATTTTTAATAATATTTCATCTATAACTCGAAATTCGATTTTTGTGGGTTACTACACGAACGCAGAACAGGATCCACATATGAATTTCAATTTAAAAATTGTGACTACAGACCAGGTAGTTTTGTACCGAGAACGTAATATCTATCACACTGTAATTTGCTACGCGCCTGAAAAGGCACTCCAGGTTTCATTGAAATCGAACGATTAGAATAGACCTTGACCATCAACAGAGATTGGAGAAACACCGAACAATTAAGTATTAACAGAGTTAAGCAAACTTTCGAGCCACCTTGTACAGGTGCAAGCGTATGAAGCTCACGTGTACGTGAGAATGTAGTGCACCAAGACCAGTGCAGCGAGAAACGTGCTTTCACATACGTACGTGGCGCGTGCACACGGTTTCACAGGTTATTTGCATAGTCTGCTCGACTGTCTGGCGAACGGAAGCTGACTACGAATTCCTGCTAGAGTAACCGCATGCGTCAAGTGCAGCTAATTCATTTTGCTGACTATGGGGTGCTTAATCGCCACGTCCTTGAGATAACAGGCGATATCGTAGATACACGATATCGCGGCAGAGTATCGCGATCTTTGCAGCCTCGATGTCTCGTCCGCGAGACGATTGCAGATTCTGGCTGAATCTAGATCGCTGCTTCTCAAACTTTCTCGGTCCAACGCCCTCTCTATTCTATCAAATGGTTCCTAACGCCCACTGTTATATATACGGGGCGTACCATTTAAATGTTAAGTGACATTGAAATAAAGGAAATGGTCGCAGCGATAAAAATACTGTTATGTTCCAAACAGTATTTACGATATCTTTTGAAAAACACAGGGGAAAAGTTTGATAGATTATGCTTTCTAAATTTTATGGGAGAGGAATTTAAAACCTCGTAGTTTAAACTAATACCACATTAATAAAACTGGTTTTATTTGGTATTCACATAAAATATCTATTTCTCTCGCCCTGTTAAGATGGTTAAAAATTCTGGTTTTTATTACACTAGATATTTTCTTAATCTTTTATAAGCCTATATAAATTTCCTGTATTAATAATTTTTTTTTAATACTATTTCCTAGTTAGACATGAACATGCTTTTCAATAAAATTATTAGGTGCTATTTAACAATTTTAAGTTTCTTCGTGAACTTATTAAATTATTATTCTGTTTGACTTGGATTTGTCAAGTTATATCTCTACATACACCAGTTTGTCAGTTTTGAATCTTTGAAATTTTTCATCTTTTCAACTCTGACACATTAAAGTAGTACTTCCTTTTAATTGCTAGATAACATCAAAAACAAAGACTTGGAAATATGGAGTAACAAGTTACTATTCTTTTTTGGCCTTCGTTTGACTTATAAACGTAATTTTGAAACTCCAAATCTGCCTCGAAAAATAAATCTGAATCAGTTTAATTGTTTGCATATATGCCTACCTATATCACACATCGACATATTTTACTGTATCTATCACTATCTCAAATATGGATTTCATTGATATGAATATCATTTGTTCAAAATTGATAATTTAAAGTTTAAATGCTCCTTATTACAGATTTAAAAAATACAAATTTTATCTTCTAGACTTCAATTGAGGGCAGACACACAAATTTCTTTAAACAGTATATACCAATATTGTTTTGTCTTATAGTTACAGATATAACTCTAATATTAGATATAAATATTAAAGAATTATATTATACAATAATAAGCACTAACAAAAAAAAAACTTGCAATCGCAACGTAAAAACAAGTATCTACGTATCTGATTTGGAAGGAACGAAGATTTAAAGATTGAAAGACTGAAAGGTCTGTAGATCGGAAGATTAAAAGATTCGAAGTTTCAAGAGTTTGCAGATTAAAAGGTAAGAAAATTTAAACACTCAAAGATTCTAGATCAAAGGCTTCCAAGACTCAAAGATTTCAAGATTTACAGTCTAAAAGATTGAAATCTAATTGAATTTAAATCGTTAAAAATTTGTACAAACCGACAGCAGAGCAAACTCGAGAAAGCTCGTTCCTCCTGGCTGACACAGGCCATAGGAAGCGTGAAATGAATTCGCCTAGGAAACAGTAGTTCATAGCACACGCGTCGATTGACCTACATTGTTGTGTCACAGGAAGAGATGCCTGGAAGTGAATTACCGGAATACACTATACAGAGCGAGGGGGCAATGGACGAGCGTGAGGGTGACTTAATTAGCCAATTATTGTCATCGCGAGCGGGACACGCGGAGAGGGCAGAGGGGGCGCCAGTCCCAACTGCCAACACAGGACTAAGTAACTCTCTAACGACCACCCGCCGTTACGCACGCCCTCGCTGAATCCAGGACAAAGAGACGTCAGCTTTGCCCTTGAACTGTGACCACTGACCACTCGAATTTTCCGATGCTGCGGCACGGCTCTCGCCATCCCCTGTCTTCCACGAAGCCCATAGAGCGAGTTTTCCAACGCAAACGAGTTCGAAATAGATAAGATACGTGTGAGAAAGTTCGAGGAAACCTGACGTCCTTCGAGATCCTTGTTAGGCACGATTGGCACACGGTGGTCGTGCCAGCAATTTCTCGATCGCGCAGACTGACGCCCCGACGCGGTGCAAACGCGACAGCTTACTGCGAAATGTTGATGACTGTCATTCCGTGCCGCGCCAGAAGGGCAAATTACAACCTGGATCCGAGCACCGCGAATCCTACGGGAAATCAGTTCTTTTTTTCGATGCTGCACTTTGCACGCTCCGCTTCGAGTATAGTGTACATATAATCTTTTCCTGGCTTGCTTTTTATCTTGGTTAGGTAAATATCGCATCCGCTGGTGTGGATGGTTATTAACGATCGCTGGTGGTTTTTGATAACAGATTGTTAAATTATTATTTGGCTCACTTGACATGTACGTTTTTCAGTGTCTTTAAGGAGATGTATTTATTAAGGATTTATGAATACAGGAGGGTCTCGCGTATCTGGATACCCATTATTCAAATCTTTAGAGAAGAAGAATCAAGACTATAATCATCGATTATTGATTACTGCATAATGGGTGATCGGTATTAATGGATAACAGAAGTAATCTGAGCTGTTACAGTCAAAGGAGATGATTACTTAACTGAATAATCATTAATTGTGAATTAATTACACGTTAGATTATAATTGAATCTTGAATTTTAGAAAAGTAATTTAATCATATAATTTATGAATAATTTATTTATGTAGTGACATTCAATAAAAACTATGATTTCGACTTTGAACTACAGGTTGTTTTTAAAAATTTTCCTACATTTTCTAAAGCTACGTTTACATTAGGCAACCGAGTTGACCAATCTAAAATCGATAAAATTATTGTTTCAACTAGATTGAAATTGAGTTTATACGAACAACTTTGATCAACTTCAGGTTAATCAACTCGATTGCCTGATCAAAAGTTGCCTAATGTAAACATGGCTTTATCAGTAGGTAAAGTGGTATACATATACATTACTATTTTTATTAAAACATATTTATTTATCGAATTATTGATTTATAATTACAGATTAGAAAAATGATTTACTATTACTGACATACCTCAAATAAAATAAAATTAATGAGTGATTATGAAATTCCTTTATCCGAACATTTGTGATTCCTGGTTAATTTAGATACGGGAGTTTCTACAGTTATTTCTTTACCTACTATACATTTTTCTCACAATATTTCACGTTTAATATCTGAAGAGTTTATTTAATTTTGTTCGATTTAATCCTTTATAACCAAGTACAAAAAATGTTTACACACTCCAAAGGCAAACTGAATTTTTTAGGTCCAAGCGTAATTTGCTCATTAGACCAGGCTTTAAAATTAAGTTGAAAAATTTCTGAGCCACTTCACAAACTTTTTCCAATAAAAATAAAAACTTGAGAGAGTTCGAGAAATGTATAATTTCACTCGTGCTTCAATTATAGACAATCAATTTACTTATAAGAAGAAAGGAAGATAAAATACAAAATTCAAATCTCTAGCAGTATTATGCTACCGACAAAACGAATAATTATTCGTGGCTAGAAAATGGGTACATTCAAGTCATATTGAAAGTACACTATTTAGAAGATACTAGAAAACAGTATGGTACTCCTAACGAGGAACGAGCCAACTCCATTTAGATCTACGTGTACTTCCTTCTGTACGCGTTCTGAGATGCATTGTGTTCATTCGAAGCTGACCCATTTTCCTTCGCATCACCTATTGGTACACGTACTTTTCCATTATAATCTCCTTTCGAGAATCGAGAGCGAAAGCTGAAGATTGAAGTCATTCTAATTTCAACTGACAAAATATTTTTACGAAGCTACTGAAAATTGTTACTCTCGTAAAAATGAGACACTTGAAATATGTATAACACATATAGTTTTACATGTACCGATTCAATAAAAGTAGAATCAAAGCAGAGTTAATTTTATTATTTTCATTAAACTACACTTTAACCCTTTGCACTTGAAGGTCCTGATTTTCCATACATTTTGTCCTCTCGAAAGGACAGGAAACCGAGTGCAAACGGCTAAATTGTAGCCTAAATCTCAATTAATATTCTACTGTATACGAACTCATCACTAATGACCTAGAAATCAATGCGACGTAAAACACCAATTTAAAAAAAGATGTTCTACTGTACTCTTATTATCACTGCATCAAATAAACATAACTGATTTAAAAAAATTCTGATTAGTCAAACCCCGAGTAATTAAAGCTCGACTATAAATTATTCTTTCTCCTAAAGCAGCTGCAAATGTGAAGCTAATTTTTCTGTCTAGCAAATCATTACCGTTAAAACGCTCCATTCAACCCAATTGCTATGGTCCCATTATCAAATCGAACTTCCCCAAAATTCCTCGCCAGAGAGACGCGTGAAACGATCTCTCATGTCGGTCAGGATGAATTATGGAATTCATAAACGAAACTTCTCCGATAGCTCCCGTATTGATGTTAGCAATGACCTTGGACGACGAAGAGACAGAGGGATCGAGAAAGCGAGTGGGAGGACGCGAGAGACGTTCGACATATTGGTTTTGCTGTCACCGATTTCCGGTCTTGCCCGATGAGATATCGAGCCGACCGATCGCCTAGAATACGAGTCTTGTTCTGTTCGTGCCGCCCTGATACGCGAAATAGTTCACTCATTGACAATGCATTCATTCTCTCTTCCCACGTGTACAGATTTATCAGCTTAGTCCAGGTCTTTCTTGACTTTTATTACTTAACTGTCACTCACTGTATGTTAAAAGATTTCCGTCATATATGTATACAACAATAAGCAGACTGGTTCATCGTCAACGCGTTGTCGGCAACGCTTTTACTTCAGAATTAATCGATATGACTGTGGATTCAAAACTAAAATAGTACGTCTTTTTATTTTCGAAATATTGCTATTGAATAATGATCTAAATTTTAATCAAACTTATATGAAGATATTTTTGTTATTGTTTTTATTGTCATATCTGCAGTAATAAGGTAAAATGACTTCAATCGTGTAAAGTTTATAACTTCAATACTTTATTAGGGACTTGGGTCTTCAACACTTATTGTTAAGTGAAAAAGTTTTTTTAATATCCTTTCTTCTTTCTGAAAATATAAACTGTATATTCTAGATCTCGAGTAAGAGCTTCACTCAAATTTTCTGAAAATACGACGTAGGTTGTTTTCAACTCTGCTACATGTTATTCCCTTGCACTTCTTCATTTATGCAAATTCTAAAATTAGCGTGTTTTTGCTACTGCATACAATTTCTCATTTATCTACTAATTTTTAACATTGTAAAAATTAAGCGATTTTGTATTATTACATCAGATTATATTATAAATTATAATTAAATTAAAATTATATTATATTAAAAAAAACAAGATAAAAACAAGGTATAATACTAATGAAGTTCAAATATAACTAAAACTAATACAGTGAAATATTTAAGTACTACGAAAAGAAATAGCAACAATTGCTCAACTTCATTAACAAAAAATAAATTTCAAATTTCAACTCTTTTAAATCTCCTACTGGCCTACTGAAAGTATTGTGGTAATAAAAAGTAATTGTCTAGTATTTGTATTTGTATGCTACCATATCTCGCATGTCTTCTGAATAATGAAGAAAAGTTACTATCAGTGAAGTAACTCTTTCGATAAGAGAAATTTCGATACACAAGAGAATAGTCTTTAAAAGCATAGATAATGGAGAGCGTATTGCAACATAGTGGAAAGCGGTAGAAATGGAAATTTCAAAGACGATTCGAGGACGCGATCAACAGAAGAGGGGAACCAATTCAAGATTCACGCCTCGAGAAGACACTTTGCATTTCTACGTGAACCGTTTCCATTCAAACAAAAGATAAATCCTAAAATCCCTTGGGGGAGCGTCAGATACTGAGGCATTTCTACTAAGGAAATGTAATAGTTTCTCTTTTTTTCTTGGACTCAACGGAAACTCGCTGTACCGTATCTGGTATTTGTGCCTTCCGGACGGATTAAACATGGTGGCACTAAAGTAATTGAAACCTTGACATAAAAAGAGGCAAATGGTTTTACAGCTAAAAAGGACAAACAGCAAATAACACTGCATTATATCTTTCCAAATATTCTCCCATAGTGCATACATAACGAATGACAGTTAAGTCAAGATATGTAGTTTGACCATATTTGTAATGAAGTAATTAACTTAACAACTGCAATCTAACAAACATATCAAGTTACCCCAGTCTCCTCTATTTCATTCCCCACATTAGGCTTCTGGAGTTAAATGATAGTATTTCGTATTAAGTTTCTTCTTTCGAAATTAGATTACATCTGCCTAATACATATGCATACAAAGACACCGATATTTTAAGGCAGTTCTTAGCGAAACATCAAACTTCAAAACCTCGTTCAAATTTTATAAAAAAACTAATTTGGATTACAAGAAACCCATGTGCAGAATATGAAATAGATTTACCGCATAGTTATCGAGAAAATATTAATAAAACATGATGTACTTTAACGTCATGATATATGGCGGAATCGAAAGAAAATTCCTTCTTTGCTACTTTTTATGTCTGAAATAGGAAACTCTATTCGTGAAATTCATTGAAATGTTATGGAGCGAATATATTAATTTCAATAAAACTGTCTGTATAGTTTTTTCGTAATGGCTAGTGAAAAAATAAATTTACGTAAAAATGTTTCTATCAATTGTGATGAAACTAGTCAATTAAATATTCTATTTTCGTATTGCAATCATTTATATCAATATTTAACTTTCTTCAATAAATCTAAATACAGTAAAACCTCGATTATTCGAAATGCCATGAGATTCAAACCTGAAGCATTCTTTTGATAGATAACTTCGTTTTCTTCAGCAAACTATTCTTATTCCACTATTTAAGGTTTAATAAATTTATACCATAGAGCCAGACTAACGTAAGTCTATTTTTTGCAAAATTGAGATTTTTACAAGATTTCACTGTTTTGTCTTCATTTAATTAGAATAACAAATATTTAGTTAAGTTATGTTATAAGTTCAAAAAATTTCATAGTACAAGCTACTTGAAATACTATTTTAAAAAATGGATAATCACATTTGTTTTTTGGCTTTCCTGAAAAATAACATAACAGGACTTGGATCAGGTTGGCTCTCAGGTACAGACAATATCTTTGGTCATAATCTCCAATCTGTGTAAAAATCATCAAATTAACTGTAACTCAATTTTCTCTATAATTATTACAAGTCCATTATTAGACTATTTCTTCTTTGGCAAAAAGGTCACACTGGCTCTTAGGTACAGAAATGTTTCACTGTATTTTTATTGTTATTACGGCCAATATACGTAACTTCAAATAGTAGAAATTTTCAATATTCGAAGTTGGGTTAATCAAGGTTCTACTGTAGTGTTAAAAATTATTACTATAATTTATATAGTGTCATACCACTTTTGTATTATCTTAAAATGCACTAACAAACACGATAAGAATCCACGAACTTTCAGTCAGAAGATTCGCATTTTATTCTTGTTTGTACACAACAGAACCCATGCTAAAGCGACGATCGATAGTCGCCACTTTCTCAGCCTACTCGCACTGTATGAACTGCTATTTCCATCTCGCTTTTGACATTGAATTCGCGTCATGTGCCACGAGGAACAAAAGGAGACCTGTATCACCGTACTTCGGTTTACTTCGGTCCAGAGCACGCGAGCGGTTTGGGGATTTAAATGCTGCAGCGGATGGGAAATCGAGAAAAAGAAATTTTGCTCGATACCGCAGAGCTGAAATGGCGCGAAATGCATCATGCATCATAGGAGAGGTGACCTCACCTCACCAAATCGAATACGAATTATGCAAATGCACCCTTGCGAAGGATTTTAAAAATCTCGAATTCAAATGGATGTCTATCTTGCAATATTTGAACGTGATAAAAAGTTTATTAGTTCTGTTACTTTTGTTTTATGCTTTCTTTTATTTACGAAAGATTTCAAGTAATCTGAGGCTACGATAAAATCGACAGAAAATGAAATTTTTTGCAAACAATTTAAACTAACGTTAAAACCAGGGAAGTTTTAAATACTATCGACGGGGAATGCAGTATATCTGGCTCATAAAGTATATAAGGACATTGTTTTATGATTTTCGTAGTGTGAAAATATTATGTATACAGTTTATGCATTTTCATGATCCAAAATGTAAATGGTCATTGTATGTACTGTGGTGAGTTTAATTACCACCATGTGGTAGACCATATGGCAACATGTGGTGGACCATAGACTCTGCCAGTCGGAGGATCTTTCATTTCCTGTGACTTTTATCTAGCATAAATTATTCCATTCTATTGGGACATTCGTGTATGCCATCCCTTCGAATTTAATTAAACTTAAATCCCCTGACCAGTCGCCAACTTTGAAACACGAATTGTCTGCTACTGCTTACATAATAACTTCCATTCAAAATTATTCGATGCTAACTACTGCATTAGTTGAAACTAGCTTAGTTGAAAATTTATGACACCCATAAAAAGCGTTTTACCAGGAAACTACTGATTGCTTTTATTATAATTCTACGACAAAATGTTTGAAATATAATATGTCATATTCTGGACAGCCAGAATACATTAATTATTTATGCAAGAATTTTCCTTCATCCAGGTTAACCCTTAGTTGGTACGGTGAGGTTACTCATTTACCTCCAAATTATTCACACACCACCTGCCTGCAAAACAATTAAACTAACCCTTAATTGGTAAAGCGGGGTTTCAGGGAGCCCATCAAATTTTTAAATAAACGAGAACCTAATTTTCACTCAGGTAGAAACTTGTAACCAGTAGTTAGTAATTAGAATTAATTTTCAGTAAGCAGCCTAAAAGGATAATATAGGTTAATCTAACTCTATTATCTAATGTAGAACATTAATTTACCAGTTAAATAAAGAATGATGCAAGAAATAACTTATCACTGATTTTGTAATACAAGTATGTACATATATACAGTGATAAATTGCAATATTTTCTCGTTATAAAATCATTGGTATTCCCCTTATATCTTGGCATTCTCTCTAATTATTGCATTACTCATCTTCCTTGACTTCTACGTTTGATAAGGTAGAGAATTATTAATGATTAAATTGACTTTACAAGGATATTTCTTATTTCCAATAAATCGTTACTTTCACTGAGTTTCAAGTTTATAGAAAATAAATACTGTATACTGATTCCATTATGTAGTTCACAACGTGATTGAAGACAGAATCAATTTTGCTTCGAATAATATTCCAATAAAAATTTGTACATTAATAAATGACTA
Organism: Calliopsis andreniformis; assembly: GCF_051401765.1. NCBI lineage: Eukaryota > Metazoa > Arthropoda > Insecta > Hymenoptera > Andrenidae > Calliopsis > Calliopsis andreniformis. The sequence goes on along the minus strand of NC_135064.1, from coordinate 10,959,085 downwards.
ACAAATAATTTTTCATGTCACTAAATATTTCATCAAATAAATCAGGGCATTACTGAAATAAAGTATCTGGAAAATAATTATTTGAATAACATATTATCTTATTTGACTAAATATTGCTTTGAAATAATAATTAGTAATCTCTTTGAGCATGAAAATGATTTTCTTTTAGATTATTTCATCATTTAAATCAATTTTTACTATTATGTCAATATTATCTAGTCTCAGAAATACAGATTAAGAATGTTTCACGCATTCACACTTGGACACACTATTCAATGGTAATATACGTATAAATATGATTGTAATAAAAATAATTTTGCGCAAAAACAGTTACATTATAAAAATTCCCAGACTTTAAAATTAATAATTTATATACTATTAATCGGGGCACAAGTAATCTTATTACAAGCTTTTCTGCCAGATTATTCATTATTTTATTTGAATTGATTAATTAATTCGACTAAAAAAGTTAAAAAATAATTGATTCGAGCTTAACACAAAATAAAGTTACTCTTCGTATATTTCTAAAACATAAATAAAAAAGTAGTTGAAATCACACATTACCCCGAATTGCTATCTTTTATTTTATTTCAAATAAAATATGTTCAAGTCTTTAATAAAAATATAAATAAAATTGTATCGGTTTCAATACTTTATAACATATTGTATAATACCTCACGATCGTGTTATTACGTTATCAATAGATTTTATTTCAATATACGGATATTTATTTAACATTTTATTCGAATAAAAACGCATTTCAATAACGTCGAAATCCGACTGAAGGTTAACAAAGGACATGCTGCACTTGTAAATTGTATATATCAAACTAGTAGAATATTTTTCAAAGCACTCGACGTATTCGGATGTTTCCAGCACACAGATAGCTTCAGTGCGCCCTGAAAAACTCTCGGTGGAAATACGACGGTTTGCCTGACCGTGTCTCCTGTCTTTTCGAAACGCTCTCGCTCAAGTTATAAAAGGCTGAACGGGAAAACAAGCACGGAAAATGTCACGGCCTTGTCTCCCAGCTTCGCGTAGCGACACCGTCTATATAAATATAAGGGTTAAATCAATTCAACCAGCACATGTTTTCAAGTTCGAGCGTGAAATGTGTTTCATCATCATTTTTCATTCTCCCTCTAGCTTTATTTTTTATTTCAATTAAAAATATTGTAATTAAATTCAATTACAGTATTATGGGTCCTTTTATAATTTCTTTATCCTTATACATACGTACAGTCTATACTATCTGCTCTACATAGCTTGTATTTTTTTACTTTTCACATTTCTGCTTCGTTTCTATTATGCTATTTTTCTTTTGTTACCTTTTTGTAATCATTTAGATGAATATTTTATGGTCTCTGTTTGCTTTATAAATCCCCGTGTTCTTTTTTCTTTTTTAATTTTAATAATGGAGGTAAGGATACCAATAGTAATTTCCACAGATGCTTCTATTTTTCACTATTATCAACTTCTTTTATTGTCGAACGTATGTCCTAGATTTTAAATCATAGCTGAAGAAGCAAGCAGTTTATCAAATTGCATTATTCTCGTTTTCTCGGGGAAAAAATAAGGGAAAGTTAAAAGAAAGGAGTGGAAACAGCAGTCGAAGGCTACCTCGGTATATCATTATATCATCCTTTTATCGTGTTTCTTCTGAGATAAACGACACGGCGAGCTGAGATAAGGAGACTGAGCTATGAGAAAGAAATAATTTTTTATCTTACACGTCCGAGACCATTATCTAATGGAGAAAGAGAAGAGGCAATAGTTTTGGTCTGTGCCCAAGTAAATGCACTTTTTGTTGCGTCGATTACACTTTAGAACGTATCGTTTGCACTGTGCCGCGATAAGGGAAAGAATGAAAAATTTCTGCACGCGACCACGCGACAGTATTGATTGACATGGAAAGAAGTTGGTTTGCAGCGCGTTGTCGCGCCGCTTTTGTGCCATGGAAAAAAGATTCAGCGTGTTGTTCAACAACCCCTAAACCACCGCCAGCAAAAACCATTAATTTCCCTCGGCACGTCCTTTATTCGTTGTGATTTCACTTAATTGTCCCTTTGTTAGCGAATTCCAAGAATGCAGAGCAATTGAACAATTAAAGCTGCATATCGCGCATGCACTTCAAAAATGACACGTGATTTTTTAATTACAGCTATAAATTAGTTTGGTGAATACACTTCTATTCGTTATAAAAAGTTTGTTAGTTAAACATCAAAATTATAGAGAAAGAAATCTTGAAACACAAATTAGTAATTATTTAAATAATGATAAGAAAATCGTCTACTGCAAGGAATATATGACTATTTTTTAGGCTATTTATTCAAGTAAAATAACTTTCATTAAGTAAAACTACTCTTTACGTCAATATTATATATTTAATAAATAATTTCCTCATGTACTGTAATTTCCTCATACACTGTACCAGTTACAATATTACAGTAATAATCAAAACTAACTTATTTTGCAAGGTGTTAGATATTGAAAAAAATGGTGACTTTTAGATCACTTATTTCTTTTGTATTTGAATAATAGAAAACCATTAAATATTTTAGTTTTGAAATATTGTTTTCTAAGAAGATTCAATTTAATTTAAATTAGGTTTCTGTTGAATGTATATGATCTGATTAATTGTTTAAAAAAATTGAAGCATATTATGTTTCCTCTATTGTTTTCCATTAACTCAAATTCTCAAAATGTTGATTTATATCATTATGATTCTCAAAGCCTTCGTACATTGTACACTGTTCCATGAAAGATTTCTTCATGAGCTTAATTTTTTCAGATACAAAGAAAAAAAAAATTGAGCAATTAAAGTTTATTCGACGGAACAGTTTCGTGCCACCACGCAACAACTGTCAAGTACAAGTAGGATATGTAGTAGAAAATTTATACCACCTTACTCAGGAGAATTTAACTTTTACAGGCTAACTTTCTTGTACTACCGCACAACATTTGTGAAACGAAAGCGCTACAATTGTGCCATTGTATCTGAAAAAGTTAATCTCTTCACCAATGCATTTATTAAAGTTTTAAAGCAATGATTTAATTCTTTTTCCAATTAATACATTAGTAGAACCTGTTATTTCTTTAACCTTCATAATAACAACTGGGATACGATGTACCCCAAACACTCAGGTTCTGTTACGTCAGGTTTCGACCTCGATATTATGAAGGAGAATGAAAAATTTTATCTTAAATATGAGGTCACTGTAGTACTCGTCACATCGATAAATGAATACTGCAGTAGAAAAATTTTGCATACACTACTAGAGAAAAGCTGTTAATTAAGTACCTGTACGTGATACGATGGCCAATTACTATAGCTCCACCCCCATCAATATATTTTCACATCTAACAAGATATTTTGATATCTAAGGTTTCGAATCTTAATTCTGTATCTTAATTTTGTTAGATTCTCATTTCTTAACTACACTTAAGATGTAAATTCTAATTTTTTGAAAATATGAATTACGTCGTTTTGCCTGACCGACACAAACATAAAAAAGAAAAATACCTACTATAGTATTTTAACTTTATAGAAAGTGTAGTTTCAAAAAGGATACTGCTCTCGAATATCTCTCATAGGCGAAATACGACTCCTATCATGATAACGTTTGACCACTGGAAATCTATAGGCTTCAATAGCAATCGAGGGGTCAGTACTTTAAAATATTAGAATACCAGAACGCGTCAGTACTACTCCAAAATGTTAACATAGTCCCCTTTGTCAACTAGAGGTCAGGGTTTGGAATGTGTACGCGTGTATTAAACATATCCATACTTCAATGTGTATATTTTTTAGAAGAAGAATATTCGTCTTTTATTTCACTTGTATATACATAAATACACGTATAATAAATACATTATTAGGAATCTATATTTACAGTGGCAGAAAAAAGTTTAAAACTGCTGTTTGTATTATGAGAGTATAGTAATTCGCATGTTGTACATTTGATCTTATATTGATAACATTTATTTTGGATATTTCTTCGTTTCTTACACTATAGAATTTCTCTGATTTCTTTTCGTGAAATTATAGCGATTTCTTTAACAAAATCTTTGCATTCTGATATTTTAAAAGATCTAAAGTATTCTTGATGAATCAGTAGATATAGTATAATAGAAGACAGTAAATCCATCACAAAGGTATGAAACGATTTCTCTTTTCACAAATTATATACTTATAAAGGATACACTTACATAGAATTTATTTACATATATCACTATCAAAATGAACTACCATCAACCCATCAGCTTCGCCAAACACCGCTAAAAACACGCGAATTCAACACGCTGGCTCTCCCACGCGAGTGCCTTTAAAGCTACGTTTACATTAGGCAACTTTTGGTCAGACAACAGAGTTGATCAACCTTAAGTCGATCAAAATCATCGTTTCAACTTGGTTGAAACTGGGTTAACATACTTTGATCAACTTCAGATGGATGAACTCAGTTGCCCACTTAGAAGAAACAAAGATATAAAGGGTATATTTCCTTGTTTCGATTAATCTTTCTCTTTTTAATAATTTGTGCAAGATCAGTTCCACCAATTTCTTGAAATTAAATTTGTACAGTACTGACATGTGTATGGACAGGGTGATCAGTTTAACTGGAAACCCTCCGAGTGTTGGCATTTATTGTAACTGCTGCTATCAGTGCAAGTACTGCCAACAGTGCCAACATTCGTTAAAGGGTTTCCATTTAAACTGATTACCCTGTATAAACATACTGATACATTCAGTGCTGCCAATTTAACCTGTTAGTTTTCTGACAGATTTGTTTATATTCATTTATTGAAAAAAGCTGAAATTGTCAACAAACCACCATACTGATACTGCACAAATTTTCCTCAGAAAAAATTGCAAATGTTCTCTCTCTATCTTTCTTTCCTCTAAGGTTGCCCGACCAAAAGTTGCTAAAAGTTTCGTCCAAATTAGTCAAGTTACTTGAATTCAAGCAACTTGTATTCACATAGCTTGATTTTAAATTTATGTTCACACAAGATAAGTTACTTGAATTTAAGAAATTTAAATTCAAAAGTAACTTGAATTTAAGCTGTCATATAAAAATAATACAAATGGCATCAGAAGAAGTGGTGCATGTTGGTTATTTGATTATATATTTTTGAAAAAAGACATGCATTTTTAACAGCTTCCTTGACGTTCACATGTTTAACAATTTGCTTGAAATTTCTCTTGTATAGTACAATACATATCAGTCAATGTGTATTTCAAGACAAAGAAAACTTGAAAGGACATCATCTTCACTTGAAGCTTAAAAGGGTACTCAATTCTAATAATATAACACCTTCAGATCGTTGAAATTGCTCCAAATCACCTGTATTCAAGCCACTTGAATTCCAGCACCTTGACTAATCTGAACGTGCCTAGACGAAATAGAAGCTTGAAGGAATGTCTCAAGTAAAATAACACGTTAACATTAGTCAAATTGCCGCGAAGCATGTGCACTGAAGCTGCTTGAATTCAAGTAACGTGACTGATCTGAACAAGGCTTAACGTGAACGTAGTTTAACGACGCAAGACCAGAAAGAAGCAGAGCAACGAGGAATCCATCCAACAGTCACGAATCGTTATTAATCGCGCGAAAAAAGTGGGTTGCTTCGTTCCGAGGGTAGTCGTCATCTGTTGAACAACTGATTCGTGGCCCGAGACTGGCCTCTGGCAGCGACGAGTGATCGATTTCACGTGGACGCAGGCTGCCATGTCGAGATCGCCAGGGAGCTGCTGACCGATGCGACGGCAACGAGGTCGAACAAGAGAATGACGGAAACATCCCGGCCGATCAATTAACCCGAGAGACCGAACCCGATCGAGCAGCGTGGATTATATTCAAACGAAAGGACCGACGGGTGCCACTGTGCAGCGTCGACGCGGGTCACCGCTTGCCAAGCGGTTCGCTTCAACGCACCAAACGAGTTACAAACGCAACGCGTCCGTGTCCTTCTCGTTTCTTCCTCGTTTCAGCCGCGCCGAGCCGGGGGAATCGAACGGCCGACTTTAAAACACGAGAGCTCCAAATGAACGCGTTCGCGACCATGGGTTCCCTACAGTCTTCTTCAGATTAGTCAAGTTGCTTGAATTCGAACGACTTCAATGCAGGTGATCTGAAGCAACTCGACGAATGTGAATATGTTATTTTACTTGATTTTAAACGTTCTTTTAAGTTTCTATTTCGTTTAGGCACGTTCAGGTTAGTCTAGTTACTGGAATTCAAGCGGCCTGAATGTATGTAAGTGATTTAAGGCAACTTGACCAATGTGAACGTGTTTTATTTGAATTGAAACATCCCTTCAAGCTTCTATTTCGCCTAGGCATGTTCAGTTTAATCAAGATACTTGAATTCAAGTAGCTTGAATGCTATTTAACTTGACTTAAGTAATCTTGAATGCTACTTATTTCAACGATGTGAACGTATTATGTTACTTGACTCAAATATCTTTACAAAATTCAAATGAAGTTGATGTCCTTTCAAGCTTCAAGTGAAGTTGATGTCCTTTCAAGCTTCAAGTGAAGTTGATGCCCTTTCAACTTTTTCTTGTCTTAAAATATACATTGACTGATGTGTATTGTACTATACAAGGTAGATTTCGAGCAAATCGACACACGTAAAAATGCATATCTTGTTTAAAAAATACATAATCAAATAACCAACATGCTTTACCTCTTCTGACGCTATTTTTATTATTTTTATATGACAGCTTTAATTCAAGGTAATTTTGAATTGAAATCATTTGTATTCGAGTACATAACTTGACTTATGTGAAGACAAACTTGACATCAAGCTACCTGAATACAAGAGACTTGAGTTCAAGTAACTTGACTAATTTGATCGAAGTTTAAATGACATCATTCTATGTGATTGATTCCTATGATCTAAAAAAATTATGGATCAAAGAAATCGAAATTGTATGACTTTTCTGATAGTGAAAATAACTTGATTTTAGCGCAATAGCCAAATCGTGGCTTGCGAGCCGCATGCGGTACTTCTAATAATAAGTACCTCCTATTGCTCCAAGATTTTGATTGTCAGTATTAAAATTAATTTTGTAATAAAGTCATTTTGTCAAAATTAATAAAATTAATCATTTTTTAGTAATTAGAGACACTCCAAAAAATTCGTTGACCAAGTTACAATTCTGGCAGCTTAAAGTACCATTTTAAAAATTAACATTTGTCCACCATTATAGGCAATGGTAAATATTAAACAAAATTATACCCTTATACTTCGTTTTACCTTAGTGATCAATTAAAGTTCCCACTGAGTTGAAAATTTTTTCTTTGTAATATCACAGCTCTAGATTAATAAGATAGCGTTTTAGGGGAGCTTGGGCACGTTTTGAGAGCTAAGGGCACTCTGGCCGATCTGAATAGTTGTAGCCTTATTATAGTTGCATTAATTATTATAATCGGTAACTATAGTATAGTTAAATTTATTCGTATGTACAGGTATACCATATTATATTATCATACCATTATTATATAATCATATATTACCATATTATATTAAAGTCGGCTATACATAATGTACTGTTCAAGTCACTTTTATTAAAATATAGTTTCTCGAATCTATTTCAATATATTAATATCCAGTTCTATATTTCAATATAATCATATTTGTTAAATTGCTCTAATATAGTAGAATTCTGCTGACTACAATGGTTACTATAACACTATAGTATTATAGCATTGTCTACTATATTATAGTTGGTACATTGTTTATTATATTAAATTTGATGCATTATCTGCTTTACTATTCATAGTTGCTCCATTATTTACAATATTGCGGCTAGTACATTATCTACTATATTATAGTTGATACATTATTTTTTATATTGTAATTCAAATTCATGTTATGGTTACAAATAATAAATACTAAATTTACTGTATTAGTAAAACTCTACTATATTAGAGTCAATGAACATATTATAATAGTACTGTATAGTCATATCATGCAACATAGTATAGCATAGTTCTACTATACTAGACTACTATACTACAATAAATAGAGTACACGGTGCAGATACTATAGTATATAGACAGTGCATAGTGTACTACAGAAAAACGTATTATAATAGTAATATAGTAGTAATAAAGAATAAATCGTAATTATTATCTTTATGTTCTATTTAATCCTTCCTACTTATAACCTGCAACATTATATTAGTTATACTTAAAATCTACTATACGAATCGGACATATTACAACGAACGATATAGTATACTACTGAACTGCTTTATTATATTATATTTCTAAGTAATTTACGATTGCAATTTACCGTAAAATGTTTCATAAAAAATAAAATTCTTCAAAAAAAAATTACAGCTTTCCAATAAATACCACATCAAATGTCACTTATTTCCTCGGGTGATTGAAGAAGTTAGGAATTTCAGCAGACGAATAAACCTTCTTACATTCTCGTTCAAGTTTTTTTCTTTGCAGTGATGCTCGACACACGCTTTGAAATCAGTGAAACAAGAGACAGCAAGCGTTCGCGTGTTCACAATACAGAAAATTGGAAGAAAAAGTAACTTTCCAAGTTCAAACATAAACGAAATTCAGGCCTCAAAGAGAGAACAAATCATCTATAAAATCTATAGATTATAGATGATATTATAAAATCTATAGATTTTATAGATAATATATATTTCTTACAACCTTGGAACTGATGTCCAACAAAGTCTTTCAAACCACTCAATTTTACGAAACTAAAATACTACCGTCCCTCGAAATAACTATCATTAAAGTATTCTATCTACGTGCAAATTCTATCAATCTCGTTCCACACGAGTACTCGTTAAATAGTTTCACACTGTTTCATGAAAGACAAACCCCGGTAACATCGACGATAATTACATCAACGACTCCATCCTCATCGCTCCAAACTTCCTTCACAAAATCCAGCAACAAACAAACTACTAACAACAACAATCGATAATCTACAAGCTCTCGAACCGAGACGTCCGGTAAAAAAAAAAAAATTGTCACCGAATCGTTAAGACTCTCGATACAACCGAAACTCTACAGTCAAAATACGCGCATCCTCCGCGCGATACTTCCGCTTTTTCGATTTTACTTTCGCCAAATCTGGAGACCTACAGATCATGTTTCTCTCTGATGCAAAAAGGAAAACAAGAAAAAACGCGTACATCCGCACGTATACCCGCGGCTTGAGAGAAGCGGGCACCAAAGCCTGCGAGTGTCAGTCGAGGGAACAGCGAGACAACGTGATGAACGTTTACTTACAATTGATGCTGCAGGGTCAGCATGGTTTTCTCGTTGAAATAAATGCAGATGCGAGCATTTGTGCGGGAACGATGTACGAAAGCACGGTTTCGTGCACGGTCATTCAAGTCGGCACTGATTTAACTCATAGTCTGTGAGAACCGGCCAGTTTGTCGATCGCACCACACCGGAACGACACGAACGCGCACTTCGCGACAGTTTCGTGTTCGAGGAACAGCGGATCCTGACGATCGCTCACGCTCGTAACACCACTCCGTTTGACATAATTTATCTGGTGACCCCACGGCTGGTTACCCGTCGGCCGACGCAAAGCAACGCAGAGAGCTGCTGATTGAGAAGTGGTGGGGATACGCCAGGGATCACGAAAACCGAGGTAGATGTCCTTGCGGTCCGCTGGCTCGGAGGTGAAACAGAGCCGCTGATTGGCTCGATGTGCTTCCCCCTCTCTGTTTACGCGGGCTTGCAGATTCAAACGAGCTCCCGTGACCATGGACGAGGTGTGGGAAATAGATGGGCCACTTTTTGAGGTTTGGTGCATCGGGTTTCACTGTTTTACCGATGGAGAATTCTGAGGTGCTACTAGCGACCTCTGCTCAAGAATGGCGGTTAATTTAAAAATTATTCGGTGGAGTATGGTGAAATATAGAGTATTTAAATTGTTATAGTATGAAATTTTTTTGTTAGTATTTATTAGACGTTTACTATTTTTGTGTGATCACTTGTTGCATATTTATTATTTATTATTACCTGTTACCTTTGTTACAAATAGAAAAAGAATTTTATGGTAGTGGTTGACTGACGAACAATAGTTATGATCAGTATAATGTTGGTAAGAGGATGAAAAGTAAACAGTATATATGAATATGAAATAGAACGAAAGAAATCTAAACATTAAATAGTTCTGTAGTTTAGTGACTTTTTCGAATTTTAGTTATTTGACTCCGTCTTTTTGTAGAAGCTTTATTTTATTACTAAATGAAAAAATCATTCAGTGGAGCTCGAAAAAATACTATACTGGATGTTTCAGAAATACGTGTCAATACGTTAGGAGCTGAATTTACATACTAAAATAAGTAAAAAATGTTATATGAACATATGCCCCACATACCTTAGTCTTCGAATTATGAATAATTTAAAAAAAATGTTCGAAAGTATCCATCACCTATTGGATTATTACCTTTAAGGCCATTTAAAGTTTATTGAATATATTAATATTTTGAACTACCTTGATTGATTTCCTGTTTTGGTGATACAATAAAGCTTTTAAAATAAAAGTTGAAGTCAAACAGCCAAAATTAGGAAGAGTCATTAAACTGCAAAATTATCGCCATTTTTGCAAAATTTGATTTATTTATTTCAGCTTTAAACGAGAAGTTTCATAGAAAGCATTCCTATTTACTAATTCTGAAGCGACAAGACGCGAACAACACTTCTCTGTACAACCAGCACTGTTCAAGTGTAGCGACATTTCTTTTGATTCAGGTTCGAATCCACCTTCGGTCTTTTTTTATTTTTTAGGTCTTTTTTTTCTTAATTTTTGTTTAGTTTATTAACCAATTTATTAACCAAATGTATAATCAATAATTTTACATAATGTTAATACATACTTCTGCAGAAATTAATTGTATTTAAATAAATACTGTAGTTCTATGATGATAAATATTGTATGTACAAACACAAGTATATGCTCATTTCTTATCAATATATAATTATTTAGACAACATTTTGAACATCATTTCAAAATATCTCGCAAACTAATGATTGTTTGTCATAAGTGGCTTGCAGTTAATGCTCTTTTATAAATCATAACGAGCTACATCGATTGGTAACAAATATACATACATATAAACACCCACTCAAAGATATTAAAACCTTGTTCGATCACATAGATAAAAAGTTATAAAACCATTCATAAATTTCAAGAAAAGAGTCTCCACACCAAACCCAAGATAATGTCCCCTTATACTGTAATAGTCCCAGAGGTAAAAAGAACTTATAAGAAAAAAGTTATACAAGCCCAAAAATGTGAGAAGTAGGGTTTCATGGGCTAAATTAATAACAAGGAATAAGAAAAAAATATAAAAAAAGTTATGTGTCGGGTCATATCGACCAGGCTGCCAATGCGATCCCACTCCCGGGCGCGATCCCACTACTGCCCGCCACGGAGACTTTTGGCTGCTGGGTTTCCCCTCTGGCCCGGTTCGCCTCTCCTTAGCCAACCTGGCCACCCTAGACTCCTCCAGGGTGCCCATATTGATGGCGAGCTTAGTGCGGACGCCCAGTCAACGTGAGTCCCGCACCAGCAGTTACCCCCGACCTCAGATCCTCCAACATAACTAGCCTCCGAGTCGCCGGATTACAGGAGCCGCCACACTCCCAGCTGAAAGACGTAGTTACTATTCATTTATTTGTAGTTTGCTCTCCATACCTTTTTGAAGACACCGCCAGTGAAGAAGTTTATTTTGAATTTGAATTGAAGTTGGCAAAGATGACATAGGACAGGTCATCTTAGTCCAATTTTAATGCGTACTAAATGTAGATCTTGAGAAGAAACCAATATGGCGTATGTTAGGTTAGGTATATGGCATGTGAGTCACGTGTTGCTTTAACTGTGTGTGAGCACGTAAACGAGATGTTGGTAAGGTAGAATGTCAGTAGATAATATTATGGATGTTTGATCCCTGCCTTATCGATACTTTTAATTTTACTAACTGAAGTTCGAAATTGTGAAGTTTATTCGGATAACCCTTTGAATATAAATTACCCATTATTTAAATATTAATAAGAGAATCATTTATTGGAAATAATGCACAGCCATTTTGCAGGCGAATTATTCAAGGAAGATAATTTTCAGTAGATAAAGCTAATCTTTATATGTTATATTATTTCTTCCGTAAATAATTTTCTTCGAAGCTTTTAAATAATCTTTTACTTTCCCTGAAAATAATACTTCTTTGAGTTGTATCACTTTTGAAATGCGTATACAATATGTATGGATATTATACATAACACGTGTGTGCACGTGTATAGTGTCACTGTCAGTAACTTGGTTTGACAGATCGTAGAGTTACATTACAATTCTATTGTAAATAAAGATTTTCTTTACTTATATCAGCCTAAAAATTTTATTGGAGATGGAACATGATAGTCCAGTTATATATGGACTCGAATTTCAAGTACGCAAGCAAATATAAAAATTGTTAAATAATTATAACCTATTATCGCCTTCAACATACACTTCTATTGATAAAATATATTACAGCGAATTAGATTTTAAGAACATAACAATTTGTAGACTATTATACTCTGCTAAGAATATGAATTTTACGCCAATATTATGTTGTTTTTCAAATATTGTAGACAAGAGCATTGTCGGCTCAAACAGCAGAGACGGATATCGTTCGATTTTTGGTGGGAACGCAGTCATTAAAGTTTAATAATAATCAAGTTCACTTAGTAGAACTTAATGAAGAAACAGGTGGTTTAAAAACTCAAGTATTTCACCATCCTGTTGGAGAGATTTGGTCCTTGCAAGCTTCTCCCACAGAGCCAAACGTATTTATCACCTGTTATAATACTTTAAGTGGTAATTGCAATTATTAAAATATATTATTAAAAGACTAAGTGAGAAATATCAACTATATTATTAAAAAATTTTAAATTTCAATGTGTAAATAGATGATGGGAGTTGTGAAATGAAAGGAGCTATTTGGAAAATGCCTGAACTGAAAGAATATACCAATGATATTGAAGATCTTGAGAAAGTGGCAGATATTGATACAATGCCATATGGTAAAGATCTTAAAATTATAGCTTATCATCCCATGGATTCAACAAAAGCTGTCTCAGTTGTAGATAATAAATTCATATTATGGGATATAGCTGATAATGGGCCACAGGTAATAACAGATTTCTTGATTTACTATTAAGTAAGTTCATTTCCCATTTCTTGCCTCATTTAGGCTACTACTTCTGGCACTTTAGCTAGTAAAGGTCAACCACGCTTTACAAGTGGCAAATGGAATCCTCACAATGGCTGTAATCAATTTGTTACACTAAATGAAAATAATGTTCGTGGATGGGACTTTAGAAGTCCCTCTGAACCATCTTGGACAATTTTGTCTGCTCATTCTCAGATTATTAGGTACTAAATAAAATTCATTTATTTTTAAAGTTCATAATACACTGTAAAATGTTGAATATTTCAGTATAATATAAATTTTATATTTAGAGATCTAGATTTTAATGCAAATCGTCAGTACTTTTTATCTACATGTGGAGATGATGGGTACATGAAATTCTGGGATATCAGATCACCTACAGAACCAGTATTATCACGGATGGAACATTCACATTGGGTGTGGAGTATTAGAATTAATCGTTTCCATGATCAATTGGTTCTCACTTCTAGTAGTGACTCAAGAGTGATATTATGTAGTATTGCATCAATTTCATCAGAACCCTTTGGACATATAGTACCACCTGAAGATGACGGTTCACAAAACGACTACAATTGCAAGAAAGACAAGTACGTATAAGAAGAATAGACTACAATTTAATTTTCAAGAGACAATAAAAATTTGAATTTAACATTTTTAGATTGGAAGATGGAGTCGTAGGTAGGTATGAAGAACATGAAGACAGTGTTTATGCAGTAGAGTGGTCATCTGCAGATCCTTGGACATTTGCGTCATTGAGCTATGATGGTAGATTAGTTCTTAACAAAGTGCCCAGGAAGTATAAATATCAAATACTTCTTTAACTGAAATTCTTGTACAAAAGTAAATACATTTTATATATATGTCAAAAGTAACTTCTATTTATTTGTAACTAAATATTAGTATTTTGTATATAGTATATATAACAAATTAAAAAGTCTCAATTTCAAAATTGCTCACGTATTTTACACATTCTAAAAAACACTTGTTCTCATTCAAAGATGTTAAATATTGATTATCAATATTGTACTTGATACAGATTTGCAATATTTACATTATATTCGTTCCGATACCCTACTAGCTACATTTCTCAGTTGTCCATAAACTTTTGATGGTGGACTACCCAAAATTAAGTTACATATAGCCCTTCTTGCTAACTGTATATTTTGAAAGGAACCAAGTATGTGAATTTTACTGTCTGCTAAAACTATTCTTGTCTTTGTTACATTCTCTATTGTATACTTAGTCCTTCCACCTTTTCCTGCTAATCTTCCAATTGCACGGGAGAGATGATCACCCTTTAAAGGTTTTACATCTTGAATTTCAAATGTTTCTACAAACAAGTCATCTAAACGTAACAAGGCCAAGGCATCATCTACTTCGAATCCACAAATGAAAGCCTTCACAAAGTCAGCTCCTTTTTGTAAATTAGCAATGTCAGGAGTTTCTGGAGCTGCACGTAATTCAACATTCCGTGTTTTCAAATTAAACCTAATTTGTAGTTGCAAGTGTTCCACAACAGGTGTAAATATTTTCATCCAGTTCTCTTTCAGAGGTGCATACCTATGTGCAGGTACAGATATCTGAAAATATTTCATTTTATTTTAGTACTGACATAAGGACTCTAATACACCAATAAATGAAAATGTTCTATTCACCTTTCTTTGTTCACCACCTTCTACATTCCGTGGTCTCTTTGATTTTGTATGTGTTTTAGTTTTTCCTTCTACGCCATTAATAACTTCAACCTAGGAAAACCCACAAAAAATGTGAATATGTTAAGGGAGAGACACGAAATGTTATTTTATGTGCATCTTAACATAACCTGATTTCATACCTCCATATGATTTTCACTCGCATGCCGTTTCTTCTTTCCTTTAGATTCGACAAACGTGGTCGTTTGTGGATTATCTTTTACCTCTTCTTTGTCTACACTCATTTTTACTTAAATTATATGGTTATTCAAGTACAAAACCTACACTTTATTAGGTTATCGATACAAACATGTGTTCTAACCATGTGGCGGTCACGCGTTCAAAAGTATCATGCAGCAAGCTCACAGCTACAGTTACTATTTAAATATTTAATTTAACCAATAGAATTTATCACTTAACTAATACAGCGGAATTTAATAAAGCAAATAATTCTTTTTATTCTTAAAAACTAAATGTAAAGGGTGAAATAAATAATAAAAAACTAGTTTTAATAAAAAATTATCTATTGTCATTTAATAAAATTACATATTTTTTTGTAAGTCTTTTTCAAGTTTTTGGTACAAAATCGTGAAAATATTAATTACTTTCTCCTTTGAAAAATAGCATTACGAATTCTTAAAGGCATCAAGTTATGTGTACATTAATAGGAATGTATGTATGTGCTATAGTTTTTATGTACTTTTCAAACATGAGATGATTCGTCACCGGAATCAGCAGCCATTGCCTCGCGATTTTCATAAGCCCAAAAACCATGAAATTCTATCAAAATACTGACCATTGTGTCGCCTTGACCACTGAAAAACATAAATCATACAATTAATAGAAGTTTTCATTCATGTTTAGAAAAAGTTAAACTCATAAAGAATTGTGAAATTAATTACCAGGATAACAAATCTTGCAATGTGATTTTACATGGATCTGCTGGTTTTACCATATCAAATATTTCATCTCTAACATCTTCGAAACTTACTGGCTCTTGACCATGCATTGTCATTTGTTCTTGTATTGCCTGCATAATACAATAAATGTTAAAAATATATACCAATCACCTAAATAGACTTGAACAGAATATGTGTACATACTCTAAAAAAATAATTAAGACAAAAAGTGTCAAGATATCCTCGATTATTAATATCAAGAATTCGAAATAAATAATGTAAACTTTGTGGTTCATGCCGATTTTCTAATGCCAGAACAAAGTCTAGATATGTTTTATAATCCATTTCTCCTTCATAAGTTAAACATTCTTGAAATACCCTTTCAAGAAATATACCAGTCAAAGTTCCAGTGCCATAACTATTGAAAAAAATATATCAAATTAATATGACTATAATATAATTTTATAAATTGTATTATTCCATTCAAATTACCCTGCAAGTTCTTCTTTATTAAGCATTCCATTGTGATCTCTGTCAAGATTAAGATACTGCCCATAAACTTTAAGCGCAGAAGGAGCAGAAAACCAATTTGCTTCTTGCAAGTCCTTAGGCAAATCTTCATCTCTCAATTCTAAGAGATCATCGAGAAAACTACATGCTAATATGTCTTGTATCCTAACTCTGCCAGTTCTAAGGGGATCGAGGAAAAAGAAAAACTTTCTCACTGCTGTACAGACATAGAATGAATGAAAAGATTTTTCTAATCCTTCAAGTTGAGGTAGAGTTGGTATTAATTCCAAAATATAGTTTTCTAAATCCTACAACAAACAAAAAATATCAATTAAATACCTTTTATAATTATAATTATCATGCTGTAAATATATTAAGGTAGAATAACGTACAGATTCCCTAAGATATCCTTGACCAGTAACATCATATAAAGACAGACCAATTCTAGTTTGATGCAACCAAACTTTCCTCATTACATAATTAAACAGTGCCATTATACTGATTCTACCATGAGGATCACCTTGTTGTAGTTTAGCAAATACAACTGCAGTAAAGTATGGGTTGCATTTTGGGCCTGCCAATTTGCCTACTTTCTTAAAATCTTCATAATTTATTAACTGTTCATCACCCGATAAGGGTGGA
The DNA here is from genome assembly GCF_051401765.1 of Calliopsis andreniformis. Classification (NCBI taxonomy): domain Eukaryota; kingdom Metazoa; phylum Arthropoda; class Insecta; order Hymenoptera; family Andrenidae; genus Calliopsis; species Calliopsis andreniformis. Next base: position 10,942,131 of record NC_135064.1, on the reverse strand, counting down.
CTATGATGGTTATCTAATAATACCCATAAGGCCTTCAATTCATTATTATCCAACAGCTGTCTGGAACGTCTTTGTAAAAATAATGCTCTTGTTTCCTCTCGTAATTTTTGTGGCAGGATTTCATCTTCTTTTGGTAACTAAACAACATAATTTATATTAAACTACAGCATAAATATAAAATAAATTTTAAATATGTTATAAGAATGTTATATTTGTATGCATTACCTTAAAATAAAATTTTGGAATCACTTTATATGTTATGTCCTTATCTGTAGCTTTAGCACCTTTCCACTGTTCATATATTTTCTGAAAGTAATTGTCTTCTTTCTGTTCATTTTCCTCAGCGTTTACTTCTGCTGTGAAAACAACGTATTTATCGCATAATAAACATTTTAAAATGTATCGAAAAATATACACGATTTACTTAATGATAATTGGTTAAATTAACTGCTTACATTTATTTGTTATAGCACATTTTCGAAGTACTGTCTCTAGTTCCATTTGCTTTTGTTTTGAATAATTAAGGTTAGATATAGTCATAATACAAACAAGAGGTAAAGTTTTTATCAATCAGCTGATTTTTCTTCTAAACTATAGTAGATTTATAGTATAGTACATGTATTTTAAGAAATGAAATATTTGGAACATGAATAATTTAAATGCAATAAATATTAATTCATGTGGAATTAAAATTTAAACATTTTTATTTATAATTACATACAAATTAATTTTTGTATGTTACAATCAAATTTAACATAGATCTGAACATGCGTGTAGTACATTCGTCTTTCTTCGCTGACATTTTCGAAAGCGCCCTCGATCGGCAGATCTCCGCAACATTTAAATTCAAAGTAACGTCAAGGCTTTGTAACGATCCAAAAATTAATTTAACGTGTGAAATTAATATTTAAAATGCAAGGAAAATATATTTTATAGTGATGGAGCTGCACATTCAATGTATTTCTGTTACAAATCTCTAACTAGAATGAAAATGACAAGAATTAGCGCCAAAGTCCTAGAGACACCATGACAGTTGACGACTAATTCAAATGAATTATCACAGAAAGCTGGTAAAATTTGCCTTATTTTTGTCGTAATAAAAAAGTGGTAGAATTTAAGCCTTTGTAATAAGTAAAATTTATATTGTGTGTTACAGTATTTTTATTAAATTATTGTTGTAATCGTTCAGTGATGAAGTAAAAAATATTTAAAGCAAATATTGCTTTCATTTTTAGTACGCTTACTTTTTATTTCGTTTTAATAAAACGAAATGATGGTTATTACATTTCAAGAAACAATCAAGGCTACTATAATTTTATTAGATTTTGATAGCTATTACAGATTTACTAGTATCATTTATACCGTTTATTTGTATGTATTTCATTAATTTTTATTAATAGTCTCTTTTTCTACAATAGTGTTTGAAAGCGCCCTCAATAAGCAGATTTTCTCAATGTTTGAAATACTATATCGACGAAGAAATACAAGTTTTCTCAGTTGCTTCCATTGACACTCTCAAGAGGTCGATGTCATAAATAGTTTTGAGAAAAGAAATCTCTATCAATCTGTTCCGTGCATTTTTTAAATGTATAGTGCTGAACAAATTATTGCCAGCTACTGTACATCATATCACACTCGCGACAGATCATTGCGAAATTATTTATCAAATCTTCGCATAGAAATTTTCGTTTAAAGTATGAGAATACAGTTCTGGGGAATGGATGAAGTAAAAAAAACGAAATATTTCGTAAATAATTCAGAGAGAATGATGAAAGCAATAACATTATCTGTAAACAGCACAGAATGACTAGTGATATTTTTCAGCTTCATTTCTCCTAATCTATTCTCCGTAATCTTACACTCTTGAGAGTTCAAAATCGCAACATCTTAATAAAACGTAATACAAATTTGAATTTGAATTAAATATCTACTAATATACATATATCAACTGAATGCAACCCTTATGTATAAAATACTTCATTCAAATTTCTTTCTACATCAACTTCTTCGATATACACTCAGAACAACGTCAGTGGGCCATGCAAGGCCATCAAAGAATCTACCTCCACCCCATCCATTCTGCTTCCGTTCCACCCATCGTATATTTATCTAATCGCTCAATTGTTTCATAAAATTCTATAAATACGACATACGCAAAGAAAAACCACACAAGCGTGCGAACTAATTTCATTCTGCTGTAGTCCAAACAATGACGCGATAACTCGACGCGCGTTTCAAGATGATAACTTTCGCGCCCAAACAGAGATCTTTTTTTCTCGCTTTGCGAAATGGGTTTAAAGACGAACCGAACGAAGCCTAAATTACGAAACTGAAAACGGTTTGGGGGTGGGCGGGACCAGCCCACAAGGAAAAGAAGAGGGGGCGAATCCTCAAAGTTGCTTCGTGTGACGTACCGCGAGCGTCATAATTAATGAAACAAATGAACGCGGTTGGCGAGCTTATCGAACATCAAAGACGAGAAATCACGCGTGTAGAGCGAATAGTAGGCCGCTGTTAAACCGGCTGCAGTAGTAATCCAGTGCAACGGCGAGCGGTATCGCGCGGAGAGACATGTCGCTAGTCGATACACTCATCCTTCTGGCGATCGTTCTCGCGTCAGGTAAACGAAGTCACGTGCTTCTTTAGACGTTCGCCAGAAATACAGTGATTCACGAAATTGTTTAGACACTAGATCGAGGCATTGTTCATTTTTTAATTACTGTAACTGCGTGAGAAGGACTTGTTCACTGAATTCAATGATCCTGGAGTCATTTTAAAGGGTAAATCTTTACTTTCATATCAATAAGTTGAAGAACTTCCACGAAGGTATTTCTGTACTAAGAAGCAGATGAGAAAGTGAAAATAGTTCTTTTCTAAAAGAATTGCAAGAATTCAAACGCCTTCAATTTTTTTAATATTTTTTTTCGCTATCAAAATCATTATGTATTTAAAGAATGATATCTTGCATTTATAAAAATTTGCATTAAAATTGAGGTGCGATTTTGTATTGCCGAGTTACTTCATTCTGAATGAGGTGTATATTGTCGACATAATAATGCCCAAAGGAAATTACGAGAAGTTTATGCGATCGAATGGTCACGACATGCAAATCTAATTTCGTAAACTTGTTATGATGAATACAGACGAGTAAAATGCTGTGTAATTTTTTTAGTTATAATAAGTACGGTCAAAGTTAATTTGTATTCTGGATATTTTGATATCAGTAACAGATTTCATTCAATTTTTATAGATATTTTTGTAAATGACAATTTTTGAAAATTTTTAATGTAACTGAAGCCGTTTGAATCTTTACAATTTTTTAGAAAAAAAAACTATCTGCATTTTTCGTCCTTTAAAATAACTCCAGAAAGATTGGTGAATGACTTCTTTTCACAAAGGTACAATAATTCGAAAATTAACATTTCAGCCTAGTGTTTGAGTAATTTTGTAAGTCACTGTGTATATACATATACGTTCAAGTGGAACAGACTTTTAAAGCAAAAGTGAACATTTTTTCGCGTTATTCACAAAGTGTACTGGAGTACTCGCGACTCTGCTTTTTAAAGCTTTTCAAGCGATTATTTTAGGATCGTTGATATATCTAATTTAAAGGGTACAATTCTCGTCACTGGATAATTGGTTCTTTTCTAAGAAATTTTGTTTGTTTCCCCCGATTTCAGCCTACGCTCAGAACACGTTACTAAACGATGTGGAGACAGTCATCAAGTCCGTGTTCAAGGCTTTTCGTGAACCAGCTACTTTTAATTTGTACACTAGGTATGTACTATGTGGCTTTTTGATAATTAAAGAGGGTTTAATATTTTGGTCGAAATCGAGAAAGTAATATTAGTGATATCATTTGCAATATGTTTGGTACTCGGTGTCTGTGAAGTGTTATGTATTTCATTGAGTTATGTGAAGATCTAAAGTTGCGTCCCTACATGTGTAATTCACAGCGTAAATAATTTTTTAATGCATTCAACACTAAGCAATTTTTCTAGATTCATTATACCCTTTCACTCATACAAATATACCTATATTTTTTTAATTCATGCTAAGAACTCTTGCAAGGTTATTAGCAAATAGCACATTGCTATACATAGTAACAATATAGATACGTAGTATAAACAAAAAGAACTTACATCTAACCAGAAATACTGTTTCAGTTACAATTAGGGTTGTATAGCAAGTATAAAATATACCTATATTATTAGAACCAGAAATATTTCATAATTCCGTAATACACTTGTCATTTTACGTAAAAGTTGATAAATGTTAAGATTTAAAGTAAATTTGCCAATTCAAAATGTGTACATGTGTTAAATTCCTAACTTCAATATTATCTACTCATTCATGGTTTTCAGTTCATTTATAGAAACTAATTTTATGTAATCACGTCCTTACTAATCTGTCAAATACAAGAGAAGATAATGAAGTACTTGGAAATGGCTTTATATTCGAAAACCAGATTCAATGAATACCAAACGTAATATGTATAGTATATATTATTTCATACTTGAAATCTCTCGAATAGATAGAGTTTTGAATTTAATTTTGCTCCTGTGGGAACATCGCTTAAAGTATTATTTTTATTCTCTTTGAAAAGTGTCCATTGAAATATTTCATTCCGCAACGAATGTCTCAATGAAAGAGGAGTTACAATAACTGCAAACTGTAGAAAGTTCGCGTTTCTGCTTGGTAACGAAGCGGTTCAAGGCGCGAATTTTTCGACCGTGCGGATCTGACTTTATCATTCGCGTTCGTAAACGATGCATCAATTTTTTAACGATACGTGCAATCAACAGCAAGCGGCGAATTCTATTCTCAGCGCTGACGCTCCACTGACTATCATCGATGCGTGAATATCGCGGACGCGCCTCCTTTTCTTCTTCTTTTTCCCTCGTCTTCGATCAAAAACGAGGGAAATCGAGGCGCCACTTCAAACGCTTCTGAAGATATCCCCGACATTTTTATGTAAACGTTGCTATAAATAGAAGAAAGAAATCCTCGTGAAGAATTCAAAACGAAAGCACCTTTTCGAATGCAAAGAAAATTTTTACATATTCTTCAGCAACGAAAAACAGTAATCCTCAGATAATGGAGGTGTGACCATCGTTTTATTTACTTTTATTCACAAAATATCACTTGGAACAACGATAAAGAGTTATTCAACTAGTGATAACTTATCTGAATTCCATTTTAGCACTTTCGCCGCTTCTCGAATGTAACATCAACGATTGTGGATAAGTTTACCTTCATTTCGTTCGTAATCAATATTCTTAATGAAACCAAGTTTCATTAGCTAAAAAATAAGATTTGCTTCCGTAAATAGGCATTCGTTGCTTTCTCTTTCTCTTGTCTTACTTTCCTTCCTTCTTCTCAACAGAGAAAATCCGTTCGGCGAGGAACAGCTGTTTTTAAACAACACAGAGATCTTGTACGCGTCTCACTTCAATGAGAGCCGACCGACCAAGTTCATCATTCATGGATACAGCGACACCGGAAACGAAGCCTGGGTACGAGGTTTGATAGATGGTACGCAAACATATTTCATAGAGACGGTACTCAGATGGATGAAACTCAAAATGAAAGGTCAAAGGGGCGTCTAGGTGGGTGAAGGGAGAAACCGAGTATACATTTCTAGAAAAGTCGACGACGACGAAGAGGAGCGAGTGAAATTTAATTACAATCAGGGTCAATCCGTTTCGGTAAACACGGAATCGACGTCGCCAGGTTCAAGGGTCACCACGATAACGACTTAATTGATCACTTAACGAGTTTTTGCTCGAGCATGCTAAACTCCTGATGTAACGCCGAAATATTTCAAATTAGAATCTTTTTGGGGTTCTTTGAAGCAGGCGTTTTTGATAGGGGAAAAATGCTTGAAATTTCCTTAGCAATTTAAAATTTTGTTCGTCAATCCTATATATGAATTTTTAAGTTACGTAATTTTTCTTACAAAATAACTTTATTATTTTCTCTGGCTTGTATAGGGTATGCAGAAAGAATCGAAACTGTATGACTAGTTTATAATAAAAACTTGTCTTTGGTCTTCCAGATTAAGCTTACAAACAGTAATTTCTGTGGAAATATTGTTGAGGCGTCACAAAAGCTTTGAAATTATATAATATTTTGTTATCTTATACTGGAATTTAAAATCTTAAGATTATCAAATTTTCTCATTTAATTCCATGCATTGGATCGTCACTAGTTATCCGTACAGTTTACTCAAGCAAATTTTTTAAATATCACTCTACGATGTATACATGATTACAGCGTATCTGCTTCACGAAAATGTCAACGTGATAGTCGTCGGTTGGGGTGTTCTGGCAGCTGACGTGTACCCGATGGCGGCGAACAACACGCGTCGTGTCGGCGGGTTCCTAGGAAACTTCTTGGAGTTCTTAAACCGAGAGTCCAACCTGGAGTACAAAGATGTTCACATATGCGGTCATAGTTTAGGGTCCCACGTGGCTGGGTTCGCTGGTGCTTACCTAGACGGACGTATAGGCAGAATAACAGGTGTGTGACCTTTAACTCTGCTATGATCTTGAACTTCTTAGTATAAAGTAAACCCTCATGTTCCAAGAATTTCAAATTTGCCTTAATATTGGCGCTTTAGTGACGCTACTGAAGTGTAAAGGGTTAAAAATATTTTGAGGTCCATTAGAACCTTGTAATACTAACCGAGAGTTGTATGTATAAAAATTGGTCGTGGGAAGACATCATCCTGAGGCATAAAAAGATGAGTAATGTTTGAGAATTTTTTCACAGGTAAATACTAAATGAAAAGTTTAGTCTTTCTAAGGGAATAGGCATAAGTGTAAGTTTTAATTTTACTTTGTTAATTTTTAAAAACAATTGATCATTTTTTGACGCCTTAAGATGGTGTCCTTCTTTAAGCATAGATCTGTTAAGTGTAGATCTCTGTTAAGCGTGGATCTCTGTTAAGCGTAGATCTGTTAAGTGTAGATCTCTGTCAAGCATAGATCTCTGTCAAGCATAGATCTCTGTCAAGCATGGATCTCTATTAAACTTGGATTTCTATTAAACTTAGATCTCTGTTAAGCGTAACTCTTTGTTAAGCGTATATCTGTTCCAAGTACCCCTTCATTATATTTATATTGATGACAATCGTGTAATTCATAGGTCTAGATCCAGCGAGTCCTCTGTTCGAGACGATTTCTGGCATCGTTGACCCGGAATTTAGATTAGATCCAACCGATGCGCAATTTGTGGACGTGATTCACACAAGCGGAGCTGCCTTTGGATTCTTGGCTCCTCTGGGTCATGCTGACTTCTATCCCAACAATGGAAAATTTCCACAGCCTGGATGCTCGTTCGCGCCAACTATAAGTAAACCCCAGATTTAGTAATATGTAATATCTTATACCTATAAATGATCGAAAGAGTTTATTGGATGCTTTGCTTTATCAGCTTATTGTAGTCATTCGCGGGCACACCAGTTCATGACCGAGAGTATAGGAAGCACTGCTGGCTTCAAAGCAAGGACTTGCGAAAGTTGGGAGAAGTACAAGGAAGGGCGCTGCGATTACAATCCTGTCGTGCTGATGGGCGAATATGCGTCCACTTCGTAAGTTATCAGTTTATCTTTCGAGTTTACTTTAAGTATCAGTTCGACACACCTTCACATTACATATTACACGTATATTACATGTATATTACACATACTGTATCGGTAAAAGAAAATTTAATAATTATACAATGGTAAAAGTACCACAATCTTCCACGATGGTACTGTATTTCCACTTTTTATTACATGAACTCATAAAATTTCTCAAAATATAGACCAAGAATATTAATAAGAATATTAATATTAATATTGATATAAGTACCAAAACTAAAGTTCTTGCATTCAGAAATTCTAAAACAATGTCAATGTTAAATTTTCTTTAACTCTTTTTTAAAATATTCATAAATCATAATAAGTAAAAGATTTTGCATAACTAAAGCGTGTGTGAATCGGAAACTCCGAAATAAATTGAAAAGACTGAACCTTTAGGTCAGGCGCGTATGACCAACAATCAGTGAAGGATAATTTTGTCGGTTCTAATAGTCAAGTATAGTTTTCTTTTTTGTTAATGTAATATCATTAAAATTTAGTATATCTATTAGAACCGACAAAATTGTCATTCACTGATTTTCAGTCGTTTCAAGGCACTACAGAAATATACTTACGATAATAAGTAACTCCTGAAGGGATTCCCGAATTAGGTTCAATTTTATTTTCAACTATAAAGAACAGCTTAATTTCCATGATTACAGGTTGCGTGGAAAATTCTATCTGGCGACAAATGCTGCACCTCCCTTCGCTATAGTGTAAATTGGCCTCGCAGTAACAACAAATATAAAACATGGACCGACAGTGGTGACGATCGTGTTTTTGCGGCATAAAATGATCCGTGCTAGTCATTTATAAGTTACTTTTATTTATGCAGCGTGGGCAGTTCTAACCGAGACCCCCTTTTTGTTCGTTTGAATCAACATGCACACCGAACGAGATTCGAGCCTGTGGCAAAGCGTTGTTATTTTATCGTGCATGCCCGTAGAAAAGTACAAATTATATTAATTAAAAATAGACGATATCTTTCTCGTTCGTGTATTCTTTGCTAATGAAAAGGGAAAATAAACGATTTATTGGTTACACACTGCTTCAAACCTGACACTGAAGTTTGACGTTCCTCGAGGAATAAGTAATTGTTACTCAATGATTTATGCAGGTTGTGAATAATAAATACGGAAATGTGATATTAATGTCTAATAGAATATTTCTAAACAGTATCTGCGCAGTGTTGAATAAGCATTGTTCTAGATACGTTTCTTCGAAGAAAAATTGTTCACATCATGAATCGATTGAGTTTGTTAGTGTTTTTAATGGCGAAATTAGTGATTATTTTGTGCGATAAAGAACGCAATATTATTCGGGATTACTTTGCGTTTAGAAAAGTGAAAAGGGTTGTGGGATTCTCTTGTGGCGACATGGAAAGTAAGTAAAAATTAAATAAAATTCTTTTCCACTAATCTACGATATTTTGGTTTACGTGTCTGTTTCTATTTTACATAAAACAGGCGAATTCGAACTTACAAAAGTACTCAATAACATATACACCACGTATATTTCAATGTCTGAGTCTGTGTTTGACACAGACATAGATCTCAAAACTGTTTTAAAGGCAGAATATCATCAATTAGGGATTTTCTTGGATTCTCGATGTAATCCTAAACGCTATACGAAAATTCTTATGGATGTAAGTAATGTCCATAGCAAGTGAAGAATCAAATACTTAATTTTATTCAATTAAAATTTTGAATAGAACTTATCTAACAAATCTTGTCTACAAAATAAAATAAGTAATATAAAATAAAAATAAAAATTTAATTTATCGAGCGCAGGCAAAGAAATATTTTATGTACGACGAAATGCACAAATGGTTGATCATGGGATCAAACTTAAGTCATAGTTTAAGCATATTAAACGACGATGAATTTAGTATTTCCACCGATGTGGTTGTGGCAGTACCATCAGTAAATGACTACGTTTTATACGACGTGTACAATCCATGCAAAGATCGAGGTGGATCAATGAATGTAACATTATTTGGCACGTGGAACAGTAAGAAAGGATTAAAAGTTACACTAACTCAATCGAAATTTGACAGGAGATGGAACTTGCATGGAATGAAACTTAAAATTGGTATTGTAGTAAGTTGATGTTTTTAATGAAGTTGAAGTCATTCTAGAAGCTTTTAATAATTTGACCATATAATAATTTGATAGTTAAATCTCCTTTGCTTTTTTTAGTCTTCTACAATTTCTTACATAGTATGTGTTTGATAGGTGTATATCTACATGCATGATGATCGAAGCTACTATTTATTTCCAGGTAGTTAGTCTCTAATTTCGCTTAATGAAATCTCCCAATTAATTACCTAATCTTTAGTTTTGTGCAATCCCCAAATTGTGATCATTTACAAAGTGATCAATGGCTGCCATGTCTTTTGATATTTGTCTACTAAATCGTAATATGCTTACCATTATTGCAAAATTTCAATTATGATCTTCGAAATGTAATCTAATATTTAATTAAAGTATGATCATTAGCATAATAATTACAATAAACTTCATAGATCGATATTTCACCTGTTTATTAAATCGTGAAAGAAATAATTGTCCAATTATTATATAATATTTAATATTATATAGTAGCTACATAACATATAACATAATATAACATAATATATAATACATACTATTACATGTAGCTATTAATATAATAATGCTTAGGTAAATTGTTTAACAAAATTTTCAGATTAGTTATAAGTCAGAGAACATGTCACTTCACGAAATGATGATGGAGTACAGCATGAAGGCAAAACTTGGACGATCGAAATTTTTATACGTACTACTGATGCATTTGTCTGATCTTTTCAATTTTACGTAAATACAAAGTTATTTTATTAACAAACACTTGAATTTATTCACATTTCCATTTTTAATAGTAGACAGTTTCATTATGTACATTTTCATTTGAATAATAATAGAAATAATAATATTTTAGTACAGAAATCGTGCAAATAAACGCGCGAAGAAGGTTCGACAATTCTGGCCCAGTTTTCGCAGCATTTAAAAAGAAAATTATTGACTTCTCTGCAAGTCCAGTTGCGATGAAGATTGAGAGGCTAAATAATGGAGACATAATCGGCCCTGTCTGGCCAATACGGTATGCAACTACTGATTTTTGCTTTTGCGTATAGTTCAACGTATCTGTGAATTCCATTTCTATGATTTCCAAGTAACTGTATATTTATAAGTTTATATCATCTAATAACTATATTTAACAATTATTATATGCAAAATATCAATAATTTCGACGAATTCTTGTAACGCGTTGCAAGATCTTACATCGCGGTATTAATATTTAAATTTGATACAAAAGTTTCGATAGAATCTAAGGTCAAAGAAAATAATTAGACTTTGTAGATTTAATCAGAATTAATATTTTCAGATCGTGTTTCTTGTTTCGCACAATTTCTTCAACAAAAATCAAACCTGACCAATTCTTGAAGCCTTTATCTGTGAAAGTGTGGTACGGGATTTTTACTATGATAATTATCGTCACACTAATTTTAATTGTTTTCATACAAATGGAAGGGATTCGTGGTCCAATGGAGATTTATGGTTTGTCTGTCATACTTACGATTGGAGCTTTATCGCAACAAGGTATATGTTTCATTAAGAAAAATGCAAGTTTTATTAAAATAAGTTTCTTCTACTTATAAAAGAAATATTTATATTTTTGATATAAAAACTATGCTCGGTACTAGGAATGTTTCAATCGAAATCTGTTTCATCCAGGTTCTGCTTTTGTTCCTATTCGCTATGCAGGACGTATTGCGTTTCTGCATATCTTAATATTCAGTGTGTTGATTTTTAATTACTATTCGGCAAGTGTTGTGTCAAATCGTTTGAAGAACAAAGGAGAAAAGATGAACGATTCTTTAATCGAATTGTCGAATAGTCGTATGAATCTGGCGGTGGAACCTACACCGTATATTCGCTCGTTTCTTGAGGTAAAACCCCTATAGTAAAGTAAACAAAGGAAAGAAATGTTTGTCGAGAAGTAAATCTTTCAAATTGATAAATTATTTATTTTAAATAGAGATTTTAAAATTAGAGATCTTAATTACAATTTAAAAACTTTCGTATAGCTCACAAATATGATTTACAAGCATATGCAATTGAAAAGCTCATAATAAGAATAGCTCTTGTCAAATGTTCAATTTTTTTTTAATAAGAAGACATTCTAATAGTCAGAAGCGAGATTCACAATATAATTGAAACTATCCCATTAAAAATGGAAGTGGATGATTAAAAATGGAACATATTTTCTCAAAAACATATTAATAGAGTATAAATTAAGAATTAAAGTTTGAACATAAGAATAAGAATTAAAAATGCTAGAATATTCTTTTGATATCCTAGGAAAAGACAAAGATTGATAAGCATCGTTTTCGTCATGAACTCTTCAATTAATGATTTTTAATATTAGGTGCCAGACAAAGAAGTCAGATACTTCTACCAACATCGTTGGACAAAGATACCAGAGTATGATAGGTACTTGCCCCTAGAAGAGGGACTCGATCGCGTAGCAGAGGGCACTCTGGCTTATCACACGATGATCGATTCTGCTTATCCCTACATCGAACATTCATTCAACGACCGAAGCATCTGTGAACTTACAGAAGTTCACTTATTTCGTACGATCTTGGCATTTTACGCGAGACACAAGAGCCCTTTTACTGAGTTGATGAAAGTAGGGTATGAAAATTAGAATATCTTTACTTGAGCCTCCTACGAACTTTCTACACAATAGTGTCTATAAATGTTTCTCGTATCTATCCTCGTTTCTTCCCTGTTTGTTATCGAACACCCAGTAGATAAAACAAAAAATAAAATATCGTGAATCTTACTTTCAGACTGATAAAACTTCGTAACACTGGTATACAGAAACGCGAATTGAAACGGTGGTCAGCTAGGAAACCCTTCTGCCCAAGCAACCTACTTATCGCTGAACCATTATCGATTCACGAAGCTGTGCCGATCTTCGTATTTTTCAGTTTTTCCGTTTGTATCGCGCTTGTCATGTGCATCCTAGAAAATCTCTTCCACTGTGTTTCATCAACGCGGTAAATAAACGAATAAAAAAGAAAAGAGAAAAGAAATCATATTCATACAGTATCTAAATAAAATTTTAAATAATTTTTGTTACTTTCAGGATATCGATATCTGCATTGGAAAAGAAACGCCCAATCGAATGGAAAACCCCCGAACCACTACGAAGGATTAATTTGCAATCCTTAAGAAATTTTAACCCCCTCGCGGAATGGACCAGCTCACAGAATCCGTAGATAACGATACTTCGATATGATAATCATAATTTTTTAATTAACGACAACAGCGACTCGTTGCAATCTGGACGAAGACATACACGTATTTCCTATCGTTTAATTGTCACATTTCGCACGCACCACCGAATTCAATTCAATAAATACACGAGAGGAGTTCATTGTTCACATTGGTATATTAATTCTAAAATAAACATCGTTCCTCTGCAGCGTCGTTAATTAATTACAATATTGATAACTGATTTCGTTATAAAGCTGCGATCCGCTACCGTTATCCTCGATCCCGTAATTATTCATTTTTAAAGCCCCGCGTCGCGCCCTTCGTCCCATCCCCGACAATACGTTTAACGTTTGGCTTATCGTGAAATTCATATTTCCTCGCATCCACCAGCGAAACCTACACGCCAGAAATTAATAACTCGCGGAAGTATTGCACGCCAGATAAATACAAATTATAATGTCGATAGTATGAAAATATTTCGTCGATATTCGACTTACATTCAGAGACCTGCGGTGCATCGCGTCGAAGCAGACGTCTGATGAAAAATTCAACGAGCTTTATGGATCCCCTTCGTGACCAGAATAATTTGTCACATTGCTCGATATCGTTTTGACAGCTCTTCTCCTATGTCAGAATAGGGAATGATAATCGGTGCATTTGATGCATGAATCGAATGATATGTATTAAAATAATGTGCTTGAAGTGCATACAATAGCTGAGGAATGTAGAGAATTTTCTATGATTGGAGGAAAAATTGTGAGACACTTTTCTGTGGAGGAAATTATAATTTCGCGCAATGCTTGGTATTTTATTTGTTATTTTACAATTCGTTTCGTTTTCGAGAGGGCAAGACCATCTTTTTATTCGCGACTATTTTATGTACAAGAAAGTGCGAAATGTTGTGGGATTTTCTTGTGGTGACATAATGGGTGAGCAAGTCTCTTGTGAAGTAGGTATTTTAGAAAATAAAAAAAATAGTGCCTGAATTTAATAATTAAACTGTCGACGTTCATACAATTTTTTGTGTAAACAGAGCGAAATCCATGAAAGAAATCCAGGCGAAGTAAAAATTTATTAAAATTCCTTTTTACTTTCTAAACATTATATTATTATAATATGTATTTTACTTTAAATTTATTGTGTTTATTTTTGGATATTATGTGCATTTTATATTTTCCTATACATGGAAAATTCTGTCAAAAATGGACACTGTTTGATTCACTTAGGTGATTTTGATCTCCTGAAAACCCTAAGTATCAGAGGCATATTCACCATTATTCGAGAGCCCAGTGTGAAGATCGACTTTCGTCGGTTCTTGAGGAGTGAAACTTGGACAGTGGGTGTTATAGTTGATTTGCGTTGCCTTAATGAAACTGCTGTTCGAATCTTCGCAGAAGTAAGAGATAGGTACATGATAGAGGAAGAGGTAGAAATATGAGTTGCCAAGGTTTTGAGTTATACACGATATTACTTTAAGAATTATTATAAATGAAGTATTAGGAAGATTAAAATAGGATTCCATAGCAGCTGTTGTTATTTAATGTTATTCTTTTACTTTATGGACGTTTTTTGTTTGATTCATAACAGAAAGTTTTTGCACGTACATACTGAAGTGGAATGAAGTGGTTGCTCGTACGATTTTACCTTAATTTGGGAAAAATGAAAAATTCAAATGTTCTGTAAGATTCACAATACTTATACTCTAAAATTATCCATCAATATTTTTTATTTGCAGCTATTCTGAGTTTCTCTACGTCGTAAAATAAAAAGTGTATCTCATATTCCTACCCCTTCCTCTACCAACCACTCAACAGTTCTAACTACATATCGACAATAAGTTTAATCAATTTCACAAAATTTAGAGTTCAAAATACAGGATGTACGATTACTCATACAATTGGCTAGTACTGGGCTCAAACTACAATCACAGCGTTTCGCTTTTAAATGACACAGCCTACAACATGGTGACAGATCTTGTTGTGGCGATTTCAAATAATGTCGGCTACGATCTATACGATGTGTTCAATCACTGTAAATACCGTGGTGGTTTGCTAAACGTTACGAGATATGGCACTTGGCGACATGATTCAGGATTGAATGTTACTCTGACGCAGCCTTTAATTAACAGAAGAGCCAACATGCACGGGATTAGATTGAAAATATCTGGCGTGGTGAGTGTTCTTTTGTGAAATTTTCGGTGGATTTGGTTCTGTACCTGGTCGATCAAGGCTTCATTAAGCACGAAAATATACGGGTAATTATTTTATGAATCATGAACATCTTTGTTGAAAGTATTCGTTCGCACTGCGAGATATCGATAATTGAGATGTATTCAAATTAAATTAAATTAAAATAATATTTCAGTGTAACACCGAATAATTTTATGTTTCTTTATTGCATATACAAGGTGTGTAGTAGATTGATTCAAATATCTATTTTATATGTGGGCTAAATAAGTTAAAAGTAATATTTACATATAAATTGTACTACAATACATTCTTTTTGTTTAACTTTAATTTAAATGATTAAAATTTATTAAGTTAAATAGTACAAGTTCTAACAATCATTCTCAAATGAAGTACATCATTTAGATACAATATAGGCCGAAGGATATGCGTCTTGAGGATTACATGCAGGATATTAACACGAGATCCTTAGACAGTATGCACAAGTTCGTACATGCCATGATTTTGCATACGGGAGATATTTTTAATTTTAGGTAACGTGAATTAAGTTATAGTTTAGGTTTCTATTATACTGATAAACTTTCCTTCTTCAGTGTTCATGCTTCAGAAATAATTTACTGGGATAGACACAGTGTACACGGATTGATTTTTGAATTTTTACAATCGAATTACATCGACTTTGCCAGTAATCCGAGGATCATGGTATCAGAGCGATTGGATTACGCTACTCTTATTGGTGCAGCGTGGCCAATCAGGTAAGAAAATGTTACTGTGTAAAAAAAGAATATTTTTTATATAGTTAACAAGCGATATACAATTACATGAAATATATTAACAACGTTAAATAATGTATTATTGATATATTTTTATATTTAGGAGTAAATACAATTAAATATTATTTATAGATGTACACAGAATGTTTAATAACAGACATACGAAATTTTACAGTGTGATTTCACGCGCCAAAATAGGACGAAAATCAAGAATATTAAAATTGTGTTTAGGGCTTCGTTTCAGAGTTCAATTATTGTAAAAATAATTGTAAAAGCGTCTAAAATAAATAATTCAATGCATAGACATAAACATGTGTCTGATTTGAGACTTAATCTACTGCTAGCGTGCATTAAGTCAGACATAGCGAAGTCAGTAGAATAAGTCTCGAGTCAGACACATTTCACGCGTACTTTTGGCATCTTTTCAACAATTAATAGCTTGGAAACGAAGTCTGAAACGCAATTTTGTCTATCTTCATTTTCTTCTGATTTTAGCATCTAGAATTACCCCTTAAAATTTTTAATACCTGGCGTTGAACTCCCTATACATCAATTGTTACTAGAAAATATTGTTGTATATGTATAATAACCTCGGAGATAATTTAAAATGTATTTTCACCATTTTCGTTTTAACCAGGCCTTGCTTCATGCTTCTATCAACATCTACTACCAAAATTAAATTGGAAATCTTCTTGAAGCCTTTCACACGTCAAACGTGGTACACTTTCGCGGTTTTTATAGTATTCTCCATATTCGTTATGAAAGTAATAATGAATCGCGAGGGAGTGGGGAAGAGAGAGAAATATTCGGGGGCAGCAGTACTATCAATAGGCATTGTGTCTCAACAAGGTGAACATAACTATAGTGATCTGGTAATAAGAAATCTTCTGACAGGAATACATGTCTAATTGATATCAGGAGCCTTCTTATAAGCAGTAGCACAGTAGCAATTATTTGTCTAATCACCTGTCCATCACCACCGATCAACAGCCACTGACTAAATTTCAAACGTAGAAACGACAGGTTCAATAAAGTAATCATATCTGACAAATAATAATGTTAAATGCAAATTATTTATTACGAGTTATTTTTTAGATATAATACTGTATTGAACTTGCAATTTCTATGTTTGAAATTTTTGTCGGTGGCTGAGGATCGGTAGTGATAGTTAATTGTGACTGCTCCCTAATAAACGTCGTATCGTATAACAGGTGCGAATTTTTCTCCAAGACGTCTGGCGAATCGCATAGCACTCTCTCTGCTTACTATACACAGCTGGATAATGTATAATTATTATTCTGGTAGTATTGTCTCAGCTCGATTGAGCGAACCACTCGATATGATGGAAGATTCAGTGACAGTTCTTGCTGACAGCAATTTAAAGATCGCTGCTGAAGCTGTGCCATATCTAAATTATTTCCTGTATGTGAGTAAACATTAAACACTAGTACATTTTATGAACAATAATAACTACGTTGGTAGTTAACTACTTATTAGTGTACAACCAAATGTTCCTATCTATATTTTTATTTTATACTTATTTTCCATTAATCAAGATTGTCTATCAAAGCTGGCCTAAAAGGAGCACTAAATTATTTCATAATGCATGTTTAATTTTATGGATTTATTCCCTTTCCTCTTGAAACTATATGTAACGAAAATATATCTCAGATCTGAGACAATAAATCATAATTATAACAACTAGAAACTGAACTGGGAGTCAGATTACTTTCGTAAGAAGCGCTGGGATCCTCTACCAGAATCGAAAAGGTACTTGCCAATAGAAGAGGGCATCAAACAAGTAAGTCAAGGAATTCTAGCATACCACACAGACCCAAATACTGCGTATCCATACGTGGAAAGGATGTTCGACTCAAATAAAATCTGCGAGCTGACAGAAATCCATTTATTTAAACAATCAGTGATGGGCATGTACGCCAGCCACAATGGTCAGTTCATCGAGATAGCGAAGATAGGGTGAGATCATTTTCCTCTGCTAGGGTCGAACTATAGTATCGATATACGCTCACGATCTGCTCACTCTCTGCTCTCGGTTAAATCAATTATTATTTCATTACAGTAGGACGTCGATTATCTGAATTAACACTAACTTTAAAATTGGTCAATCTATTTTATTTCAAATAAATTATCCAGCTCCAGTCAACGTATCGATAGTGTGGTTCGACCTTTACTCTCTTGATAATCCATCGTAAAGAAACATTATTAAATATTATACTAAATGTGGGACTTTGTATAAGACTGACAAAAATGTTTAACACTGGTCTCCGTGATCGACAAATCAAACATTGGTCGTCGAGGAAACCTCAGTGTCAACCAGACACACTGTCCACAAGAAGTATCACAATCTACGAGACAGCACCAGCTTTAATTTTGCTAGCATTTGGCATATTTGTGGCTGGAATAATTTGTGTCGTGGAAAATATTATTTATAAACGTTCAATCAGGTAAGTTTAAAGGAAATAAGAAAGTAAAAACTAGATTCTACATACAGAAGATTAGACAACATGTGTCAGAAATTTTACAATATAACTCCATGTGTCAAAATAGGACAAAAATCAATCCTAATCGTTATTAATTATTAACTACTATAAAAATATCTAGAATTCGCGTGAAATATGTCTGACTTAGGACTTATTCTACTGTAGGTATGCTTTAGTCAGATTAGACATAGCGTCCAGTAGAATAAGTCCTGAGTCAGACACATTACACGCATACATATGGCGTCCTTTGAACGATTAATAATCCTAAAACGATTTAGTACCTAGTAATTTCATCCAAAAATGACTTTCTACTTACGACATAGCAAATTATTGTTAAACCAGTAAAATTTTTGTACGTGGTCCTGATTCGATGGCGAGAAACTATAAACACTCTAACTGATCAAATCTATGTCTATTTTGCAGAAATAGAATGATGACGCCAAAGAAAATTGCTGGTGCAAGAGAAAGCATCGAAAGTAGAAGTAGTAAAGATAATCTGCTTAGTTCTCAAAATTAAATTACAAATGACTTCTTAATACAGTGTAGACAAAAGTAATATTTCAATTAGTAAAATCCTCATTATACATTTGAAGTATATCATTAAAACAAAAGCTTTGTAATTGAATTACATTAACAAGTATTATACATAACTATAATTGTAAAAAACCATAAAAATTTGTTAAACTGTAAACAAAATTTATTTAATCAATAATCCATAGTTTTTATCGCGTATCATTGACCGTTTCGTGACACAGTAACTTCTACTTTGTAAAAAGCAATCATGTCAAGTCTGATACGGTTTCTCATACAAAATGGAAGAACAAAGGACTTTACTCGCAAAGAGTCACAGCACGAACCCTTGACATACAGTTGTTCGATTTACAGCAGACGTTAAACAGCAACATCTGCAGAGATGTACTTAAAAAGTTTCTTTTTACTTCAATTAACCATTGCTTCATGGGCTAACACTATCGATGTGATTCGCGATTATTTCCTCTTCAAAGAAGTTACCACATTGGCTGGGTTCTCTTGCGCGGAATTTGAAAGTGAGTTCTCTCCAGTCACAAAAAATTTCTGCTACAAGTAAACGTTTTAATGCAGATGATTACCAAATGATCAAAGTTCTTAATGACGTCGGAATTTCGGTCTCGATAAAACAAATTGAATCGAATGTCAATATATCGCAAGCTTTACAAACTGATTATTGGAAAATAGGTGTGTTAATCGATCTACGATGTCCATTAGCAGATAAAAATATTAGAAAAATATTTGACGAGGTAAAATCAATTTATTTAATTATACAGGGTAGTACATATATTAGTATAGTAGTAATTCCTAGAACTGGTGGTACAAGGGAAAAGCCAGTAATTCTACATGAAATGATAAGTAGAAAATATAGAATAAGCTTTTTGATATCGTGCTTTGTTTTCGAGAAAATTGAAAAATTTAATTATATAATTTATTTATATTTGCTTATAGATAAAAATTAAATTATAGTCAAGTGTAAGCGTACGGAAGTATAGTTTTAGTTGTTTAAATGGTACACGGAGAGATAAGGAGAACATGGTCGGTCTGACCATTGACTTTTTCTACTGTAAGCTGAAAATATTCTCCTCTCCTTGTTTGCCCTTTAAATGCGTAAAACTGTACTTCGATAAATTTGTACTTGACTAAAATTCGAAAATTCAATTTGTTTGGAAACGAAGTATGAAAATATTATTTTCTCAATGAAAAAGTTTACAAAGAATTGATTAAATAATCATTTAGGCTTCAGCCAGCTTCTTGTTTCAACATTTGCACCAGTGGTTGATCCTAGAGAACAGCATGGATCATATCACTAAACTAGTAAATGACAGTACGTTCAGCATCATCACTGATTTTGTAATTTCTCTGCCAAGAGATGATGATTACGTTTTATATGATGTTTATAATCATTGCAAACATTGCGGCGGATCGCTCAACATCATTCCATTTGGAGTTTGGACTAGAAACGATGGATTAAATATTACTTTATTGGAAAATAAATTTTCTAGGAGAAGAAACTTCCATAGGTTACACGCCAAGTGTGGTGGTCTTGTGAGTAGCAATGAATGTAATTAAATAATACAGAAACTCACTAATTGCTTTTCTCTACTCATAACTCATACTATTGAAAATACTAATTTGTGAGAATGTTCTTTGCGCAGTTAGTACCTCAAAATATTACTCGTAAACTGGAAGACTTCCTTACAGAAAAGACTACTAATAGCGAAGACAATTGGGCCAAGTTCGGATACGCTCTTATGGTCCACGTCGCTTATATGTTTAATTATACGTAATATATGTACACCGTTATTTAAACTCATCATTTAGTAACTGTCTTTATCTTCTAACGTTTGTGTATGAAATGAATCATTTACAGCCTCGATGTGTTGGGATTGATGCACTGGGATGCGAACAAGTATAATGGGCCTCTATTTACTGGTTTTCAAGATGGGAGCATTGATATAGGATACTTTCCATCGGTTATAACACAACAAAGGATTGACATAGCCGACGCGATACTGCAAGTTTTCCCCGCAAGGTGATTGTACACAGGGTGATAAAAAAAATGAGAAGCTGTGAATGTAATTTCGATTTCTAATTGCAGTAAAAAATTTAGTTATTGACACAAATATTTATTTTTTTACTGAAATTAAGGGGGTTTTCCTCTGTGAACTTTGCAAAATTAATTAAATGTATACTACTTGTAATGATGTGATTCCTTTTTGTTGTCATAAATAATAAATATAATATAATTTCTAAATAAACTATAAAAATGTAAATAAAAATTGTTAAATTTTGCAACGTTTACAGAGAAATGTTCCCTTAATAGACAAGTTACAATTACGATACTAATAAACAATTCGCTGTCGATTTGTCCATAGAACCTGCTTTATATTTCGCACCGTACCTTCGAAGAAAATAAATATAAACATAATCTTCCGACCACTTGAAAAGAACGTTTGGTACATGACCTGTCTGTTATCAATTATTATGGCGCTTATTCTATTAATAATCTTTAAAGTGAATAGAGCGACCAATTGGAATCAAACAGTCTTTATTATCATTGCTGCCCTATGTCAACAAGGTAGTTTTCGCCATAACTATTATCTCATTATATTAATATTTGCTTGATATAGAATTAAATTGTTTGTAGGATTTCCAAACGACAACAACAGACAGCTTTCGAGTCGTGTCGCCTTTTTTCAAACTATGATTTTTGGTCTAATTATATACAATTGTTATTCAGCGGCAATAGTATCCAGTCGTTTAAACAATGTTCCGATTGAGAGAATGAACGACTCTTTAATGTCACTCGCACGAAGTGGATTCGAGTTGGCTACTCACAATACGCTGACTTTCCATATTATACTAAGTGTAAAGTCTCTTATATTTATTGGTAATAATTATACAGGGTGTATCGAAATATGTGTGTATAATATTAGGGGTGAGTTTAGTCAGGAAAATCACGGATGGCAGTAAGACATTTTCTTCACTTTATTACAGTTCAAAGGCTCATTGGTCTTTTTTCTTTTTATTTCATTTTGACTATTTGATAAACTTGAACTATTTTGAAAAACGTCTTTAAGGCGTCTATGTAGTGTCTCTTTAAGACATCTTATGTCGTAGGATGTTCAGGCATAAAAATGGACATAAAATAGATAGATGTCTTCAAGATGTCGTGTGCTATCTGTGTATTTCGGATTACCCTGTATAGGTATAATCAATAGCTAGTCCTTTCGATTAAAAATACTTTCACAGATACCAGAAGGAGAGCATGTACAATTCAAAAAATACTGGGATGCTATCCCAGACGAAAAAAAATTTCTGCCAGTACGCGAAGGAATCAGGAGAATCATGACACCTGGATTCGCGTATCATACAGATCCCAATAATGCTTATCCACTCATAGAACGCTGGTTTACCAACGAGATGATCTCGCAGCTTACCGAAGTTCATTTGCTTCAACCTTCCGCCTTATCTTTGTGGTCAGCCAAGTATGGACAGTTTCGAGAAGTAGCGAAAATAGGGTAAGAAAACTGTTCAATAAACAGACTTTCATCTGGACTAACAACTGATTCATTGTAGTCTAATTAGATTGTATACCGCGGGGATTCGAAAACGAGAAATATTACGTTGGGTTGCTAGGAAACCTTTTTATAATGAAATTGGTCAAAGTATTTCGAGTGTTTCGATAATCGAAATAGCACCAATTATTATTCTCTTGCTGTTCGGTGTGGTACTGTCTATTGTTATCTGCATTTTAGAAAATATCGTTTATTGGAAGCTTCAAGCGAAACAACAAATAGTACAAGTATCAAAACAGAAAAAATACTATAATAATAAAGTTGTAATGAAAAAAATAGGAATAATACAAACATTCAATGGCATGAGAAATGAAGCACTTCAGCATAAAAACTTATACGTAGATTAAGGCGAAGGTAGTAAAATAAAATAAAAATTAAGTTCTAGTCTTATGAGCTTTTTTAAATGTATAAATTAATTTTATTAAATAACGTATTCTGAATACATCGTTAAAAAAAATACATGATACTGATGTATTTTTAAAATAAATGTGTGGTAATAGATGAGGGATGAAAATTTCTTATAAAATACTTCGATAGGTCTTCGACGATGAAGGATGCACATCTGAGGACTAACATTAAGTTACATTAAGAGTTAGGAGTAACATTAAGTTACTTCTTTTTCTTTGACTTTTTGTCAGTCGAAACTGGAGTTGCTCCAGTGAGATCTGCCAACTGCTGTTTTAGTTTTAATAATTTTTCTACTTCAGGTTGCCACACCGGTTTTTTCTCTTTAGCTTTCAATTCACGTACAAGATTTCCCTAAAATTTAAATAATTAATATACACAGAAATACATTATGTCGTTGATTATAAATGTTTTACTCGTACCTGTTTGGCAATAGCTGATTCCAAAGTCGCTATATCCATGGAAACATCTCCATTTTGTTCAGGTACGAAAACCGCCTCGGGCTTTTTATTTTGCAATTGTGGTGATCCTGAAGACTTACTTCCACAGCCTATATGATCAACAAGTTTCTTTTTCAAGTCTGTAAGAATTGGAATCTGTTTTCCTTTTACTTCTTTCGTAGCTTCCACAGATTTTACGTCACCACTTGCTGCGCTATTTGCTTGACTCGTATTTGTGGTATCTTGTTTTCCGCCATATTGTTTTCTTAACTCTTCTACGTCTTTATCCTCTATTTTCTTAAACAGAGGAGATGGTTTGCCAATTTTATGGCCCGCTGGAAGTATATTAGTAATAACGTCAGGAATGTAACCAAAATTACTATTGTCTAATCCGAGTTGCGACCTTAATTCACGAGAGGTATTAGGCATAAATGGAGCCAAAAGAGCTGATAAAAGACACGTTAAGTTACAACAAATACCAATGATAGTTCCAGCTCTTTTCCTGCAAAATCATATCGTGTTAAATAAAAGATTGTAACACAAATAAACATAATATACACGTGCCAATAATTATGAAAGTAGTCTAACCAAAAAATTTTAAAAAGTTAAGTTTTTCAATTATTTGGTGTTATATCTATTTACACATGATGACCCTCGCATCACTTTCATAAATAAGGGCACACATATGCATCTTGTAACATTACTTACTTATCATCATCCGTTCCTTTGATTTTTACCCAAGGTTGTTGAGATTGCATAAATTGATTTCCATGTTTTGAAATTGCTAATACATATTTTATACCATCTCGCAATTTGGCTTGTTCCAAAGCCTGTATATAAGAAGATAATTCACGCTGAGCTAAGGCTAATAGCACTAAATCGTCTTCTTGAAGTTCCATTATTGGAATTTTGGATTCGAAATATCTTTCCGCGAACACTAAGGCTCTATATATTAAAAACAATTCATATGCATTATAGTAGAAAGAAATGATACCAAATATAATTTCCCACAAAAGTTTACATACCGGTTAACAAAATTTCCAAAATTATTTAATAATTCGCTATTATTTTTGGTTGCTAGATCTACCCAATTAAAATTAGAGTCTTGAGTTTCGGGTCTAACGTATGCAAGGTAAAATCGCCAGACATCAGCTGGTACACCCGTGTCTCTGGCGTCAGTTCCAAATACCCCGATACCCCTTGATTTAGAAAATTTCGTATCTTCATAGTTAAGATACTCTAAAACAGCAGTTTAAAGAAAATACTTTACAATTTCGCCTAAGTATTTAGTATACATAATGCTGCTCTAGAACGTACCTGTCGCCATTAAATGCTTTAGTAACGTGTAACCCTCGTTAGCTGCTAATAGACAAGCAGGGAACATTATTGCGTGGAAGGGAACATTATCTTTCGCCATAAACTGATATAAATTAACTTCTACGTTTTTAGGCTTCCACCACTGTTCGTACTCCTTGGTATACCTTTTCGTAATACTGATATAACCGAAAGGCGCATCGAACCATACATAGAATACTTTATTTTCATAACCCTTTACTGGGACAGGTATACCCCATTTCAAATCTCTTGTTATGCAACGTGGTTTCAAGCCATCTCGTAACCATGGCTTTGAAACTACCCTTGCAACAATTGACCATCCTTTTTCTACTGTTGCAGACCATTCCTTTAACCTATCTTCTAACTGTAGAAAGCAACAATTTCTTACATAAATACGTAACTTCTCTAAAATTAAATAATAGGGTCATTGCATAAATAATACTTCAAAAAATCATATTCGTAGAGAAATTAATGTGTATATGTTATTTTTAGTCATAGTTCTGTTGAATATTACATTCTATTGCCATTTTTTACTCATCAAATAATTTTTTGAGGCTCTTCGCAAGATTCTTAACTTCTTTAATTAAAGAGTGAAATAGGAAGCAATGTTACTTATGAAATAACCTAATATTATGATTCAAATTACAATGGGATACTTGCCTTAGGTAAATTTAAGAAAAATTGCTCCGATTTTTTAATAATCGGCCTATTACCACATACTTTGCATCTCGGTGATATTAATTCTGTTGCATTTACTAAATGACCGCATCCATCGCATTGATCACCCCGTGCATCTTCATATTTGCACCTTGGACAAATCCCTTCTACAAATCTATCGGCTAAAAATCTATCACAAGATTCACAGAGGAGTTGATCCACTGTTTCGCTTAGCACATATCCCTCTGATTTTATCCTTAAGAAAAATGATTGCACAATTCTGAAAGGCAATAAAGTTTTTATATAGTATCATAAGTTAGTTAACTGATTTCAATAAAAAGCAGTATAAAAAATAGCCGAAAATTATTTAAAATTATAATTTATAGTTTTAAGAAAAAACATCTTACTCCGTTTGTTCAGGTGTAGTAGTACGACCGAAATAGTCAAAACCTATGCTAAACCATCTGTAGACGTCATTGTGTATATCGAAAAATTTATCGCAAATTGCCTGTGGTGTCGTTTTTTCTTCTAAAGCTTTAGCCTCCGTAGCAGTACCATATTCATCAGTGCCACTGAAATATGTAATTATTTTGAATTAATAACGCATGTTAATAACAATTAACATTGTTGTATGCATGTTGAGAAAAGATACATACCTAATGAACAATGTATTATAATTCCTTTGTCTACAATATCTGCAAGCAGAAGATATAAATTGAGATATATCTATATTAATAAAATTTCACTATTTATATTCAGAGACAAACCTGGCAAAGATATCAGCAGAAAGTACACAACCAATAATATTTCCTAAATGAGGAACATTATTCACGTAGGGCAATGCAGATGTTATTAAAACATTCCTTTCTCCTTTCTTTGGTAATCTAGAGATAATGTATACACATATTCACGTTAAATACATATACTTATTCCTTGTATGAAAATATAATAATCTATAAGAATTTAGACTTACACAGGATAAGAAAAGGTTTTCATATCTGGATACGCTGTTGAAGACCAATTACTTGTAACATTTTGGATTTCTTCTTGACTAACTGCTTCAACTTCTTTTTCCTTAGTTGGGCTAAGCTGAAATTAATAATCCTAGATGTTGATGTGATTAGATTATGTAATAAAAAATTAATAGTTTTACCATAGCAAACTTACGTCGTTCGAGGCTGGCTTAACTGATCGTGTATTTTTCATATTATTTATAATATTCATATTAGTATTAACAGGAAACCAAGAAACAGCTTGAATACTGAGAACTGCTTTTGCACCCCTTTCAAATTTATATTCTTTAAGGGAGTCCTAAAGAAACCATGTGTATAAGATTAATTATATCAACATATATGCATATAAAATATAATGAATTAATAATAAAAGAATTTCATACTTGAATAATTGGTAAGAGTTCAATATCTGATAGCCAATTGCTAAGACAAGGATATTCTTTACAAAGTTCCTTTCCAATCTCTGTAACTAACACAGTAGACCATATAGTTACCCAAACACATGCATCTGCCAATGATAACTGATTATTATCCTAAAATAATATCAATTAATTTTTAGCTTTATTATGAGAGTTTCATTATCGCTGCGTAAGAACTATCTGTAATATTATCTTGACTCACCTTAACTAAGTATTTATTATGCTTTAACACATCATTGAGTTCCTTTAATAAGGACCATAAACAAGACCTATGTGTGGTTTTATATGTTCCTGTATTATTATAATACACTATAGCTGGCTATAAAAGTATGTAATTAATACATGTATATTAATATTATATTACAGAATCTAAATAAAAGAATTTTATTTACCTGCAATTGAGTTATATCCCATTCAAGCCATTTATTATTTGTAATTTTTGACTCTTCAGATGGAGGTACTAAGAGCTGCATTCCTGCATTAGTACTAAATAGCACAGATCCAGATGAGAGTTCGATTGTAGGTAAACGGCCCAAGAAGCTTTCTATATACACAATGGGAAAATTTATTTTATGTTAGCTATAACAAATTTATATTAAAATAATTTGAAGACTTTATCCAGAGATAATGAAAACAAATTCTTAGCTTTAATGAAAGTGAAAACATTTTCATTTCAAAATCAATATTAAAAAACACGAATTTATTACGATATTAAATATATATCAAGAATAGCACGATAATAATTAATTTTATAAAGACATTATAATGTCTTTATATTTTATAAAGTAGAAGATAAAATTGACAGAACATATATATGAATTATCACTTAAAACCTTATAAAATGTACACAAAAATGTTTCATCACCTATGTCCTTAAACGATTCAGGTGAAACGAGCATACGGTATTTCATCAGATGGTTAGAAACTGAGTTACTTAGGTTGAAGAGGTTATATTCCTTACCGTTTGGTTGCACCGTTTTCACAGTAATAGATTGTTGGGCCATTTTAGCTGCGACTATCAGTTTCAACGCATTCGGATTACCTTCGTTCGTTGAGATAATCATTTTTACTAATAAGTTAATAAATATTCACAATAAATAGAAGAAAATATGTTTAGCACACAACCAACACATGTGAGCGACAAGTAAATGCAGTCTGGGAACGGACACTATGAAAGTGTTTAGTTCTCTTAACACGTTGTCAAACATTCAAAACTTTATAATTTTATAAAATTAGTAGAGATTTTTATACTTATTGAATTCATTTGATAAATTCTATTATAGTTGATTAGAAGAATATAATATATTTAATATACTTTGCATTTTTGATTAAATTAATATATTTCTACGTAAAATTTGAAAGATATCGAGACACAGTTGGTTGAACTGAGCTCCTTGCTCTGGCGCTTGATATTATTTTATATTTTTTATAATAATTATTTTTCTATGAAATAAGAGAAACTTAATACTTCTGATTTATATTTAATGCTAATAATCAATTAAAAATACCAGTTCAGTGAAATTACTGATTCTTTATGAGTTTTGTAAATCAGTTTTTGATTTTCCTAACTTAATTACACCGAATTATAAATTTTACATAAAAGTTGTAATTTATTAGTATTGTCAATTAAAATTATGAAACATAATTGAAAAAAATGTCCAGATTTTATTACGTTTCTAAGAAAACTTATAGTAATATTTTTAATTCTCTAAAAACTTGTTGCGTAGAAATACTTGCGCAGATATCTCACTTTGGGGGAACACCCTCTATTTCATATTTGTTTTGAGAATAAAATTGCCTGTACTGTAGCATGCTATGATGTATTCCGTAAAAATGATTATTCCATTATTATGGATTTTTGTTAATTGTTTATTGTCATCACTTAGTGCAGTAAATATTGTGTTAATCGTCGCAGATGATTTGGATATATTTCTTGATGGAATGGTAATCAGATATGTGTAAAAAATTAATATTCACAATATGCACGCAAAATTATAAACATGATTACATTTATTTTTAGACACCAATGAGAAGTACAGTGGATTTGATTGGAAAGGAAGGTGCAACATTTTTAAATAGTGTAAGGTTTAATATACGAAATTAAATTCATAAAGTAAGTGTAATTTATAAATTAACTTACATTCTCTTTATATACTTAGTTTGTCGCTTCACCTATTTGTTGTCCAAATCGAGCTTCAATCTTAACTGGAAGATATCAACATAATCATTTTGTAGTAAATAATTCTATTGCGGGGGGTTGCAATAGTATTAATTGGCAGAATTTGCAAGAACCAAATACTTTTGCAGCACATTTAAAACAAGAGATGCAATATGTTACTTTCTATGCTGGAAAATATTTAAATCAGGTACATACATGTATAATATTAACGTGTACAATTTAAATAGTTATGTTTATACAAAAGTGTTAAAATTTAATTCAAAATTTCATAAAGTATGGAAACAAAGCTGTGGGTGGATCAAATCATGTACCAGTAGGATGGGATTGGTGGGCTGGGCTTATTGGAAATTCAAAATATTATAATTACTCTTTGTCGATAAATGGAACAGAAAAAAAATTTGGCAGTGACCCAGAGGACTATCTTACTGATGTCATTGTATGTATAATATTATAATCTGGTTGCTTGCTGGACCCAATGTACAGAGGCAAGTGACGTCACTCACTCGTCTCTACATATAAAGTCCAGCTAGCAACCATGATTATAATGTATGTCAACACTATTTTATTAAACACTAATAATTCAATCTTTTTAGAGCAACATGGCAACAGATTTTATTAAAACTATTAATACCAATGATCATTCATTCCTCATGGTTTTAGCACCACCTGCACCTCATGCACCCTTTACACCAGCATTAAGGCATAGTGACATTTATGAAGATGTAAAAGCTAAAAGAACACCAAATTTCAATACATTGACACAAATGGTATATTTTATTAAGTAGTTTCTTAGCATATAGCATACATATTATTTAATTAAGTTGCAAAATAGGATAAACACTGGTTGGTAAAAAGAGGTCCATCTCCACTTCCTGATAATATACTACCTAAGTTAGATGAAATATACAGACGAAGATGGGAGACATTGTTAGCCGTTGATGAACTTGTATTAAATGTGTATGAGACACTGAATGATCATAATCTTTTAGATAGTACTTACATCATATTTACATCTGATAATGGTTATCACATTGGTAATACATTTATGTGTACTACAGATGCAAGCATAAATTGTATGACTTTTATATAAGATGTAAGTGTATTATATTATATTCAAGGTCAGTTCAGTATGCCTATGGATAAACGTCAACCATATGAGACAGATATTAGAGTTCCATTATTAATACGAGGTCCTGGTATTCTACCATCTGAGATTTCTGCACCTGTTAGTAGCGTTGATTTATTTACTACAATTTTAGAAATAGCTGGCATACAACATCCATCAGATGGAATGTCTTTATTAAGAAAAACATTGCCAAAAGATAGAACACTATTGATAGAGTATAGAGGAGAGAAATCTAAGAATACTCCATCATCAGGTTGTCCAACTGATAGTGATCCAAATGTAGCAGTAAGTTTTGTCTCTAGAAAAAAAAATGTGTACAGTAATATTATTTAAGAATTATTTCATTAAGAATTGCAATTCTTATAGTTATGTATGAAAGATATGGCATGCAAATGCCAGGATGCTGCAAATAATACTTTCAGTTGCATACGTCGTGTATCTCCAAACTATAATAATATTTTTTGCGTTTTTGAGGATAATCAGGTACTATTAAGAACAATTTATATTGAAATTACATAACGTATCACTGAACTTATTTATTATTAACTTCTTTTTAATTTTTTAATAGCATTATATCGAAGCTTATAACATAACTACAGATAATTATCAAATGGAAAATATTGGATATACTATGAAACATAATCGTAGATATCGATTTAGGAAATATCTCAAAAAAATGTCCGTTTGTAAAGACGAAGAATGTATTGTTACAAACAAAGAAAATTTTGATATGTAAATTTTGTTTTAAAGTCAGATTAGATTAGTAATTAATATAGTATAGAACAATGTTTTAAACTACAACACTTTTTGTATTTGACATCATAAGTATCCTTATGTATAAAGTAGGTATAATAGCTTCACCTTTGTATTATTGATTAAAAAAAATATACTTAAATACATCATTCTTACTTTATTTAATGTATGACTTTTTTACAACCAAGTATTCATTTATTGACAAACACATTTTCCGTTTATTGTATTTGCAGAGGTATAAGGATACGATCCATTAAAAATTGGAAACGCCGTCGGCTGTCTTACTTCGAATTACTGCATTTATGGAAATCGTGGGCGAAGAATACGCCGCGAATCTGGATATAAGAATAACTCGTCTTGCTTCCCTGACTACCTAGGGCAAACTGTTTTCTTAGCAAATATTTTTATTAAAGCCCCGCGGTTCGAATATCTGAATAGCAATCGCGCCATTCAGGGGTGGAGAGAAAGAAAACTAAACGAAGACAGTGTAGAAATATACTTTTACCATATTCATAAATTTGATCTATTAAAATGTTTTAAATGATTTAAGGATTTATGGTAATGTATTGTCGAATACGTTTATAAAAAGAAGTGTTATACTACATTTTATAAACATTTATATTTATTTTTCTTAATGAGTGTGTATTAGTGATATTCTTACATAACAAAACGGGACAATACCAATCCAAAAATTTGTGCACACGTATACATCGGATTCTTTCGAACCGCAACGCTGAAGCGACGGGGGCCACTACAAAGTGCCCTGATTCATTCCTTTCAGTGGCAAGGACCGTAAGAGATATCCTTTCACGTAGCATGAAAGAACGTCGAAATATTTGTACACTCTACGTTACACGCTCTATAGACTGCTTAATCGTTTGCACAGATGGTATTTGGGTGTAACGTAGCATTCATATAATTGCTTCAAACGTGATAGAAATGCAAAACACGTAAATTCATTATTTGCAACTTCGTAAATAATAAATATAACATTTTGTAGAATCATAAATTTATTTTTAAAAAGCACGAAAATGAGAAGAGAAAAAACAAGAAGCATATACTATTTTCAGTACAATAATGCCAGAAATAAGACCCATACTAAATTCATATTACTATTTTAGAATTCATAAGCAGGGAAATTTGTAAGTTGAGTCATGGTACAGTGCATTTCTTTTGGAAAAGAAGCACAGCTGAAAACGCAGCTTTCAAAGAGAGTTTTGCGGGCGTCTCGGTAAACAGCGTGAATCCTAGCTCTCGATCGATCGGGTGGAGGATTAACAGGCCTCGGCTCGAATTGTGAAGTCGTTACATCGTCACTGAGACGTGTAAGTCGGCTTGTGAAAAGTCCTTTTTTCTCTTTTCATTGATCGCCAGAACGAGTGATTGCTTCCTTGTGTATTAGGATCAATGGCTTTCGCTGGCTTCCGAGTTTCGGATTCTAGCTTTCTTGCCTCCTGGGGATCTCGGTTCTGGTGCTGGCATGTTTTCACCAATTCATACTATTAAAATCACTCAAGGTCTTATAGTTTAAAAGATGAATAAAAACATAAAAGATCTTGTCTTCGATTTTATATAAAATTTAAATATACAGGACAGGAAAACAATTAATTTCTTATTTTTCAAACGTATACCTATTTACAAACATGTGTATGTATATTATTGTAGTTTTTTGCATTGTTTCTTAATTTATTTTTGTTGCTTGTTAACAAATTTATAAAACAATACTCACGATTGATCTTATTATATTGTATATTCTCATTTGTTTTATGATGTGAAAATACAAATTACATCAAATATTCCGCTTCGGTAGTTAATGTATATTTAAACTAAACTTAATCGTAACTTCGAGGAATCCTCATTAAGATTCGAGAATTAACTTTTATATGCTCGAAAGAGTACATTATTCAGCAAATTAAATTTGCTGCTTTAACTTTATGCGGTATTAATTAAGTACTATTTTATGATACTTCATATCATCTATTTAAAAAAAAAAAGTCTATTAAGTATAATAATATTTAAAAAGTGAGCAAATACAATGATGGCCAATAAAAATTGCAATGCTTGGTAAAAATACTATTTGTTGAATATGAAAGTAATTATAAACGTGATACCTAAATATATCTAAATTGTTATGCAAATTAAAATTTGCATGAAACTATATTCGAATAAAATTTGAATATAATTATCTAACGAAAATTGTCTTCACTTAAATAATTTGTCTGAAGGGCAATTTATACTTGTTACTTGCAATAAATGCTTTGTCATGGATATCATTCAAATAATTTTGTGGTTTTTGAGTAAAGCTCAACTTTAATTGAGCTGAAAGTTCAAAGTTGCTTTATTGTCGTAACTAAACAATCACGTTTCTTCGGTAGCTCATTAGAAAGCAATAGATTCTACATTTGCATGTGCAATGCATGCATTGGCAGTCGCGCCAATGAATAGAGAAAGGAGAAAAAGGGAAAGAACTAGTAAAAGAGGAGTGTCAGTATCCCTAATTGAAGATAATTTCAATAGTATTGAGTTTCCTAGCGGATAATAATAAAAGCACGGGTCTCGCATTACGGGGCCGCTTACCCGGACAACAGTAGTCAAATCAAACACGAGGCTATTAACTAGGTCAACATTTTGGGTTTGGGGTACTTAGTCTCGACTACTTGGTACCTTTCGTCGGTGAACAGCATGCCAGCTCGTGTCCATGTATTTGCACGTACGTACACGAAACCACGAATTCCACGGTGAACAAGAGCAAAGCAGCCGTGTCGGACGGTCTTAAATAAATATCTAATGTGTAGGGGTAGAGAGGAGCCCCCTATTGCCCCCGCCAATATTGTTTTAGGCACGGCCCTTGGCTAGCGAAGATTTGTAACTCGAGAAACGAGCGCCATTCGTGTGCGCAACAGACAAGATACCAAAAGGTGTTGGAACATCTAGTCGAGTACTTAAGTTCTCAAGATATCCTTGTCTATACATTTTAGTTCCTATATCCTGCAACAGAGCATCCGCCTTTCTGCGAACACGCAGCTGTGAGTTCTTCCATTTCCTTCGAATAGCTGTTCACATTTCCAATCTTCCCTGTTGTGAGTAATGTAAGTCTGTCACGAATTTGAATAAGTACATATTTGCAGTGAATTCCAAAATTAATCACACAGTCAAGGATATGAGAAATATGTATAACAGATAATAGTAAAAGGCTTCTTAATATTCTGTTATTTAGGAATCATAAACGAAGCTTGAAACATCGCGTCTAACATTGTGATTCACTGTACTTTCATGGTATTTATGTTTTAAAATTTAGTAGTGTATAGTAAGATAAGATCGTATGTTAAATGATTAGTATATTAAACATTGAAAGAGACGTTTGGAATAATATATGTTCCGATAGTAATAATCTACGCTTTAAATGGCAATAGGAGTAAAAAAGTAACCTTAATTTTATCGCTACGGTACAGTTCGGTTGGGAGGGAAAGTCTCTATGTATTTTTTCACAGTTCGACGTTGACCATTGCAATGAAAACTGATAAATAATGAATGCATATTGAAGTCAACATTTGTGATTTAGGTATACACAGTATTCGTAAATATTTAGGTGTTTTTGATTTATTATTCCTTTAGTGCATGTACATATGTATAATTCATGATGTACATAACGAAAGGGTTAACTTTTATTGTTGGTTACTGACACATTTTATATGATATACATATACACATATACATTTCTTATTGTTATCCTCTACACAAATTATTTTAAATTAACCCTTTCGTTACGTACATAATTAAATGCACATATGTACATGCCTTAAAGAAATAATAAATCGAAAATAATACAAATTGTTTCATTTCTATTTAACGATTAATGTTATATTAATTTGACAAATATTCAATAAGAACATGTTTTCATCGAACTTTAACAAAGGCCGTTTCTTATACGCATCGCACCTCCGTGAGAAAAGTAATACGCGTATTTAATATATATTTTAAAATATTATAATCACTTAAGTAGTTTTGCAGATAGAAAATTGTTTTTTTCTTTTCAAGAATTTGATGTTTTCGACTTGTGACAGTTTTTTATTTTATTTTTAAGAACATGAACTATACTCAAAGATATATAAATTAAATTTATGAAATTTCATAAAATATTAGTCAAACAATTGACAGTGAATTTTAGGAATTTAGATAATTTTAGAACCCACGCCAGTGGTTAATAGTTAAGAAAACTAATATAACAATAAAAAGTAAAATTGTATATCACCACATTTTATTCCATACATTTGCAATATTGGTGGTGGGAAGTATGCCGATAAGAGTCTGCTTTCCTACATACTCTTCTACATTCTGTCAGTAAAGAAAATGTTAAAGCTTGTTCCACGCCTCTTTACATGCCTGCTGTGAAGAGGCTAACAAAATCACGTCCTATTCTAACGAAACACTATAGTAGACAAACGATAGTATAGGCACATCCTATTAGGCAAAGAAACAATTGATTTACTTGCAAACTAATACTGCATCATAGAATTCCGTATCATTCACATTATTTCCAATTTCAGGTCTATCAAGAAACCATCCCATCCCACATATTCCTGTAACAAAAATGATCAAAGACGATATGAGCCATTTCCCGAGGATCACTTCCGAGGCTATAGATCGACTTTCTTCGAATTCCTGAGGAATAGGGACATCTCGTAATAAATGCACAAGGCAGGTATATATCAATATTACCCTGTTTTACCTCATTTCTCGCGCCAAGGCGAGGCCCGTGTAAGGTTTTCCTCTGCTGGTATTTGTCGCGGAAATAATTAATTAACATCAGAGAAAGTTCTCCCACTCTTTCTCTCGCTTTTTCTAACTGCGGCTCTCCCCCGTCGTGGAACTCGTTCATAAGCGCGCGTTCAGTCGGCCGCTGAACTCCCCCTCTCCCCCTTTTGCTCATGCAACCCTTATTATCGTGTCGCAGCTCGGTTAGCGCGAGCGGGTTAATGAAAAGCTCGTGCAAATATAGAATTTCTCGTAAAAACTACAAATTACTGCCGCGTCGGGTGCAGAGTCGCGTGCAACGTACTTTCGTCGCCATCTCCTTCTCTGGTCCCCTCTACCCCTGGCTACACTCTCGGCGGCCATATTTTTTTCCACTCGTGAAATTATACAAAGGTATAATACGCGAGAACAGGAAATAATAAAGCGTTCTGTGCTTCGAAGATCGAGTCGGGATTTTATAACGGGGAGAGTTGGCGGTATCGCGCGCGCGCGCGCGCGCACGCTAGATGAAATACGCGTTTGAAATACGTCCACGAACGTTTCGGGTTCCTTTTTTTCCTCTGGCTATTCCACGCTCTTAAAATGTCGAAATGGAGGGCCATAAAGTTTTTAATTTCGTCGGGAATCGCGCTGCCTCTGCCCTGTAAATGTTCTGTGAAAAAAGTTCCGCGAAGGAAAAACGATTAAAATACTAAAGACGAGTGTTATACACGTTTCCGGGTCCTTTTGTTCCCTCTTTTTAATTAATACTGCGATCTGCGACCGAAAGCTTGTGATCTTTGGTAATGTGTATACAGAAAGAAATGAAATGGAGTTGGTTCAACTGGATTGAGATTCAGTATAATGAAAGCATTTTTTGATAGTGAACCATGTGTTGAGAAAGCATAATTGCTTTTGTAGAAGTCTTAAATATTATAAGATGTAAGTCTCTGCAGGTAGCTAAACACTCTGGCATTTATATATACAAATCTATAGCCACGATTAATAGTAAAAAATCACTAAAAAATAAAAAAGGAAATTAACGCAAGGAAGCACATAAAGAAATATTTATGAAGTTCTGAACTTTATTTTTTTCATGAAATAATTCGTGCAGATTGCTAGTAATCTCTTTTCTCATCGAAAATAGTATTTATTAGCCATACACAAATATATTGGATATTATGTTCATTTATTCGTAGAAAGGAAGTGGATTAGTGATTAAATTCGATGTATCAAACAATTTCAGTTTACTGGAAATAGCCAAATGTACATATATTCTGTTAATTTCTCAGTAATGCCAAAAGACTATTGTACGAAGCAACAGAATGTACATATATCTACTTTTTATAATACTTGAACCCCTACAAAAGTTCATAATTATGCATTTTTTATGGATAGTTAATTATATTTTAAAACGTATCTTCTGTAAGCTCACCTATTTCCCCTTTATTATCACTTTTCAAAATTTCTGCACATAATATTAAAAAGCATTGGCAATATTATTGATAATGGTGAGGATATTATAGTTCAATGTTTGAAAACTGTATTCACAATATGAATTCAATTATTTTTTGTATTGAACGAATCCATAGTTGTATGACGCATACGTATATTAATAATATAATATTATAAATAATATTGATCGTACGCGGTCTAAAATATTGAAGCCAAACCAAATTGACAATATTCTTGTAAAACTAAATTGATAATATTATAGTCAACATTATCGATCATGGGAGAGACACTGTAGCCTTTCCGCTTCTACATGCACATACATGTAGTGTGCGTCGAATACCATAGAGTGATGAATAAAATATTTTAAATCCACACTCTTCCTTTCGATACGTTCCTGGCAGAAAGGATCGAAAGGCTTAAAGCAATTTTTAACGAATGATCAATTGTAATAACACCAACCGATTAAAATTATTCCAGTACGATTTGAACGATCCTTTTTCCCGCGTTTTTTTGTATTCCACGTTACACAAAGACCCACGCACACGGCTGAGCAACTCTACCGCCGAGAGAGCGTTATCTCGCATTATATTATTACGCTCGTGGCCGTGTTTGTCAGTTTAAAACCAGGAGCCATTAGCAGGTATTATTTTAGCCGTGATCCACCGTTAACGGAGAACAATGGCGTCAATACGGGCCGTGTCCCACGATATTAAATGAGGCGAAGTGATACATTTCGAGGGGATAGACGGGCAAATAGGGATGATGCGGCGATGGCACGAGGGACAGGCATTCGCGACAGAGAGGGAGAGGAGGGCAGAAAGAGACAGAGGGAGGGAGCCCAGAGAGAATCTGGTCAAAAGCACAAGGGTTGAAAAGAGGGATGGGACTCGGCACGTATTACGTTACGCCCCTGGGCTGTGTAAATACCACAGCGCTGTAATCTAGAGTTAATGGTGCTCTCATGATACGAGCGTCTATTAAAGCCCTTGAAACTTATCTGCAAGAACTACAAGGATGCCCTTTGCGGAATGAACTTAATCACACGCTCATCGATGTGCATTTAATCATGATACTGACGAGAATACGGAGTATCAGGTGTTTGCTATACAGTTGAATATTGAATCGGAACATACGTAGTGTACGATTTCTGATTCCTTTATTATTTTTGGGAATTTGTAAGGGCTTTTTTTAGGGTTTGAAAATACTTATTTTCGAAAGTTATCGAAGATAAAAATGTTGTGTATTAATATTTTATCTACTAAATATTATCCACCTATCTCGTGTGGATGAAAATTATGTGATAGATATTAATGTGACCTTACAATATATTTGAAAGATACTTCTATTGAAGTTTACAGTTTGATTAGTGGAAATTTCAAGATTTTCAATTTTTGTGTTATTAGAATTTTGATTATATACACTGGGCTGAAGTTTAGGCTAGGGCTAGGGCTATGGTATACCTGCTAGAATTTCAAGATTTTTAAACTTCATGATATTAGAATTGTGTACACTGAAAATCAAATATTCTAAGGCTATGGAATACTAGAATTTCAACGTTTTCAAACTTGCTAGTATTAGAATGAGATTCTTCTTAGAATTAGATTCTACATAGGTCCATTTGTTTAAATACCTTTTACATCACAAAGGAAAAATTTCAAAAATTCTTAACATATCCCACGTCTGTCTATCATCTTGTCTACTGAAAACGATCTTGCTTGAATAATTCGTCTGAAGAACAGTTATGCGTTATTTACAATACCCACATAATTTTCTTATCATTTTTCAAATAATTTGTAATTTATATTTGTAGAATTCTTTAAATAATAAATAAGTATAATTAAAAAAATGTTTGTAATCAATAGAGGTATATTTACCAAATTGATTCATATGTGCAATATTTTAACAGGTGGTTACATAGAAAGTCTGCACTAATTATCTAAAATAATTAAATATCACGTATTCGTACCAATCAAGTGCTCCTGTAACCTCAAAATCCCCTCGCCCTTCAATCCTCATTTCAACATTAGAGCCGGGGGTGCGCACCCCCATATCTCTGATTTACGGTGTGATAGTTGACGAGGCGAATAGGTTGTCCTAATCGAGCAGCGCGAACGATCAAAATTGAATGTGATTTATCGTGAGCGGTAACGCGAGCTCGCATAATATATCAGCCGTCGTGGCAACTGGCGAAAATAATAGTTTGGAGAATTGTAGGCGATATCAATGCGCAACGGGCTGCCGCTGCCTCTGACAGCGCAATTATCCGGTCTCGCTTGCGGTTGTACGCCAACCCCTTTTGTTATCGCCATCCCCAGAATCACCTCTCTCCTATCATGCGCGTCCTGCCCTAATGCTCGCGTATTGTTGAGGGATTGTCAGATGATATCTATATATCTGTTCCTCGCGAGACCTCCCGATGTTTTTGCATTAAATTCAATCGGTGAGCTGAAAAATAGTACATGTCCAAAAACCACTGTTTGAGATATTTCATCCCTATGCATTCATATAGGATCTCCTAGAACTGGTGGTTCAAGCGGAAAGGGAGTGATTTTACATGAAAAAATAAGAAGAAAATATAGAATAAACTTTTTTGATGTCATGCTTCGTTTTCGAGAAAATTGAGTTTGGAGTATGGTCGGGTGCAAATAGTAGTTTTGGGTGCTTTTAGGGTTGTCGGAGCAAAGGGAATGCTCTCGGTTTGACCACTGTCTCTAGGGTACGCTAGAAGTATTCCCCTTTCCTCGTTTATCCCTCAAACGCTTAAACCTGTAGTTTGATACACTTGTACTTAGGTAAAATTTAAAGTTAATTTTTTTGAAAACGATATATCATACCAGAAAATTTTATTCTACATTTTCTTCCTATTTTTTCATGTAAAATCGTTTCCTTTCCGCTTGTAGGTACCACCATTTTTGGGATACCCTGTATAGAATACAGGGTGTCCAAGATAAAGCAGGCCATCTAAATATCTTCTGTTTTTAACGACATGAAAATCGTTTACGATATAATCTGAATGGTTTCGAGGGACGAATATCATAGAAGAATAATCATTTGACAATTCTTCCTTGGAAAATTCATAATCCTGAATTTTCTCGTTAACTATTTGTTGTATAAAAAAATATTTCAAATGAAAGTTGTTTGGTATCGAAAGTGTGCTCTTCTTTGATATGTTCCTCTCGATACCAGATAACTTTCGTTTGAAATATTTTCTTATACAGCAAATAGTTTACAAAAAAATTCAGGTGATACAGTTATGTGACTCACCCGGTATAGTTTTAAGATTATTTATTTTAAAAATGACTAATTTTAACTTGCACTGTTTTTCGACTCACCGATTCAATTAATTTACCGAATCATATTTTAAACACTGCTGTGTCTCGTCGGTGCAAGAGTTGTCAGCCGCTGAAAGGAAGATACGGTTCATTTCAATGTAATGAAGATACGTCACGCCTGCAATTATACGATGATTTAGAGTATTCGCGCGTCTAGTTTCGTGCGCGCCCCCCACCTCATTAATTAGGAGACAATTTGACTCGGTCGTTTATAGTTTTGCGCGAATGTTTCCTGGTTTCCTGGTCACCATTATTGCCAGCTCGTGGTTAAAATACCGATATCGAACGGTAATTAAAATTCATGCGTGCATAAGGGATGGACATGAGTACGCGAATTAGATTATGTTCGAAAATAATTTTGATGTATTTTCTGTATTATTAATGATTCGGTTTGGATTCGGTGTTGGATAGAAATTATGGCGCAGGGCAATTCCTTTGTTCTTTTCTCTTTTGTGGGCTGAATTGGCAGACTTATGGAGGGCTTTCGTGTTCTGCGTTCTTTTTGAAAAGGAGAAATGTTGATAATTAGACATTTTAGCTTTTTTACTTTCAAAAGGTGGTACACATGAAAAAATTTGATTTAAAGTCAGGAGTACTTAAAGAATGGAGAATAAAATTGATGTTTTAGAAAACTAATATGTAACACTGTACATATAACGCAAAATTATTGTCGTTGTTTTCTTAAGTATAGAAAGAACAAGTTCCTTAGGCCAAGATAATTTTTATTTATTTTTTTTATATATAAAAAGTACCTAGAATTAGTTCCGTTTTTATTATATTTTTTATTCGCTTATTTATTACCTAATTACATTTAAAAAAAGAGAGGTATTTTGGTATTTTTAGTCTGCCTTTAAATCATGGCACTTGGTTCACTTCAGACCTCAGTGTTGAATAGATTATTCCCCAGTTGATTTGGGTGTTGTTGAAGTTTGCTATTATGGGATTTAGCATATTGTTTAACGTAGTCTCGAACGTATTTAATACATATGTAGGCCTTTGTGGAGTGGTTCATTATTGATAAACCATGGTGCGTTTGCTACAGCTCTAATCGCTTTGTTTTGGAATTGTTGTATTATGTTGATATTAGATTTTTTAGCTCATCCTTATAATTAGATCTCGTAGATCCAAATAGGATACTATTGCTGTTTTGTATAGTAATAGTTTATTGATTAGTGATAAGCGTGATTTGTAGCCAAACAGCCAGTATATTTTATGTAGCTTTAGATCCACCTGTTTTCTTCTTAGGTATGGTTTCGTTGTTAATTATGATTTGCGTG
The DNA here is from genome assembly GCF_051401765.1 of Calliopsis andreniformis. NCBI lineage: Eukaryota > Metazoa > Arthropoda > Insecta > Hymenoptera > Andrenidae > Calliopsis > Calliopsis andreniformis. Next base: position 10,900,510 of record NC_135064.1, on the reverse strand, counting down.
TCTAGCATCCGTCAGGTTGCAAAAATTACGTGCGTTGATTTGCTTCCATTCATTTTCCTCCTCCACTTTTGTGCTTAATCTCCTATTTTGTCAAGGCCTTCCTGTGAAAGTTTCATTGTTTCATTTGATTCATTATGTATTGCCATTACGGTCGTGTCATTTGCAAAGGTTGCTATATTAATACATTCCACCTGTAGAAGGCCAGCAGTGTATATCTGGTATAGAATAGACTTTAATACGCTACTTTAAAAGACTCTTGTAATTTTCGTATAGTAGAGCAATATTCTTTGCGTTCAACTCTAAAGTAGTGTTCGGATAGGTAAGATTCGAATCGTTTATAAGAGTTATATGGAAATAAATTCTAGTTTGTACAGTAGTCGTTTTCGAACCATAAAACAAATTTTTATTTCGGTTCTATTTTTTTAGCTGTGCTCATGAAAATATGAAGTTGCATAAAAATTCGCAGTCTACTGATCACATTTCCTTACTCCAAAGATTCCAATCTCTTTCCACTCTCAAAAATTCGAGAAATCAGCACAGTTTCAACCCATACGATTTCTGGTTACACGAATTTCGTACCCTACACTTTGTAGAGGTACTCAGCATCGCTAAATCATTCTAATACAACAAAAACGTGTTCGAAACGACGCCACCGCTTTCTCCATCCATTATCATCGACGAAAGTAAGAGGCTCTTTTGCCCAGCGACGAGCAAACGAATCGATACCCGGGGCAAGAGGCTGGGAAGCGCAATCGTATAATAAAATACAATCTCTCTGTCGGGCGGGAGACAGATAGGAACAACGAAACGCGGAGGTTCACGCGTATGTGAGCACGTGTCGACTGCGACGCGGCGCCGAGCGCACACCTGTCAGCTCAGAATGTAATCGCGAAAATCAAAGAGACCGTGGGCAACGATGCGAAAGATTTTGCATCGATAGAGGACGCATTTGCGAGGTGACAGCGAAAAAGACACGATCCGAGGGTGTTACTAGGCAGGAAGCCATTTTGGGCCGCTGACTTGATTAACGAACAGTCGGCGGCAGAAGAGAGGGCCGTGCATCTGTGTTTTGCCAGAAGCAGCATCGGGAATCCTTGTTTGGACCGGTGAAATGGGAATCCTTATGCGTGTGATAATCGAATAACAGTGGTTTCGCTCGCTGTCCTTGTGATTACACGTCTGATTATCTTCTTCTGCTGGAACTGCGCTTGATTCTTTCATACCTTACCTACTATATTCATTTATTTCTTTTCGAGATAATATTGTTGGGGGGATCGAGGGGGTTTTTCGATTGGGCTCCATTTTGTGTTTATTTACTTTAGTTTATTAATGGAATTTAGTGATCTTTCGGGGAGTGATCGGACATGGTGATTATGATTGATGATTGGTTGTGAATTATTTGCGCCTAAAGCGGAAGTAAATAGGGAAAAAGTATGTAAAGAGGAAAGAAGAGTATAGTGTTCTCATGAACCTGAAGTTTTCCGTTGTGTTACGATGTATGTATTTACTTCCGGCTTAGGAGCAGTTTGTGGTGGTTGCCCGATCACTCCCTTGAGGATCGCTAATGGAATTAACCCTGGAATAGCACACTGTTTTTTCGGACTGTTACACAGTACACTGGGTCTTTTTAGTTTAGCGTAATTTTCACACGTTTTGAATATGAATTCTGTAAAAATTTACTGAAATATTTTCAAATGTGTAGCTTAAGAGCATAAAATTCAAATGTTGATAAAAATATAAAAAAAATTATATTTGTAATTATTTTGCAGCATAGTGACAGAAATCAGTATTTTGCTGGGATCATGAAAGAAGACCCTAGTGTGTTATTCCAGGGTTCATGAATACGTTGAATATGAAGTGAAATAGACTATTTTATACCTAGTAATTTCTAGATACATACTATCATTTTTTAATATTGTTTTTTTATTTCTCGCTTTCAAATCTAATCGTATAAATTTTAAATATATTTATCATGCTTTGTTTTTACTATTACTAGTAGTTATTAATGATACCAGAAGACCAGTTTGTAACAAATAAATACGATAGCTTATGTGAGCACAGTACGTTAATAATAATACGTATATATGGATTTAATTACTGTAGTAATTAAAGAAAGAAATCCATTATTTTATCTTTACCTAAAAATCGTCTGATTTAAAAAACTAGAATTAAAAGATTAATAGATACATGCGAAAATTTATATACATAGGTAATAAATTGAAAAGAAAATTCAGTTGAAGTCAGCATATTGTTTTAATACAATGAAATGATAAAATACTCAATATTTCATACTGCTGCTACATCAATACAATGAAAAAGTAATAGCATGAGTATAGTTTTGGAATGAAAAGTTTCATTATTTAAAAAAGACAAGAATGATTTTTATATCTTTCAGAAAGCAAAAATAAACAGGTATAGCTATTCTAACTAATTTCAAAACTCGATTCTCAACCGAAGTAATTCAAAGTCGTTAAACATGGTAATAAATACAGTGACTTATAAATTTATTCAGTTGTATTCAGAACAGCTAACCATTTGCATCATAGGGGAAAATGAAAAATGTTTTGTTATCACTAAAATTTTTATTAGGTGTTATATTTAAGTCGTTTGCTTGTACCTGTTCTGGTCATACCTACCATGAAACTTGACGTAGATGTACCTGCTTATGTAGGTATTACAAATGCAAATAAATGAATGAATTAATTAATTCATAGTGAAAACTACTATAATGTCTTTCGTTTTTCTACTATATTTGCTATATTCAGTTTCCACGTTTAACGTTTACCACCCAGTACCTTCATTTTCACACAAATAGTATGGTATCCTTAGAATTTGTATAGTACCCTGTATAAGTTGCCACTCAACTACTGCCATTTAATTTTTGAACTCGAAAACACCGATTAAAATATTGTCACAAAATATGTAGATATAACATTCATTGCCACATACAAATTAGGTGACGTGAAAACAGAAATTTATCTACAACTATGAACATGGAATGTGTCATCTTGAGTTTCTTAGGCTCCATGTTTGCTCCAACTCATAAAAAATCGTAAAGCAGATATGTAAAAAAGTCTATTCTACTGTAGTAACAACATGATAACTAGGAAACGAGTCTTTTGTCGACTATATCGAAAGGTAACTTGGCAAAGTGCTCACACATCTCCAACGATCGTAAAAATGCCTAGAATACTGTTAAGAATATCGCAGTGCTCCAAAAGGAGCAGCGTTTTTGAAAAGTCGAAACACAAATCACAATGACTCGGACGAAATAAGGGAGTGTTCGTGCTCCTTTTGTCGAATGTTTTCGCGGAATGCAGGCTCGCTGGAAGGGCCGTCTGAACATCGAAAAGGAAGAGCCACGATGGGGGAGAATAGCGACGTTTTAAGACTTTAAATTCTAGATTTATATCGTGCAACGCAGGCAAAGCCGGAGCTGGCACGATGACAGCTTTCGGATCGCTGGCAACCCTTCACTCCGTGGATGTGATTGGCTGTCTCTAGGGGTGGTGGGTGTGGCCCCCGCGGAAACCATCATCCCCTTTGGACGTCGAGACTTCACGGGATCCCCTCTACTTTTCCATCCCTCTGGAATGTGCAGCTTACCTAAACGAGTCCTCTCGACCTCTCTCTCCCCCCACTCTGCTGGCCACCAGCATTTTGGAGGGGATCGCTGGATGCTCCTTAAGGGAGAGCTCTGGGAGAGGGAGGGGTGACAAAAGGGGAGGGAGGTATCTGTGTCTGGGGACGGATAATCGGTCTGCATTACTCCTTCCCTCCTCCCTGTCCCTGTCTCTGTCTCTGTCTGCAAAATGCTTTGTGAAGTCTGCAATAACGCGTAGTACGCTTTGAACGACGCTCGTCGCTTTAGTCAAAGAAAATATGTATCACGGAAATTCATCTGACGATGTAACGATAATTCGTTCTTCAACCCTTTGTATCTTTCGAATTTTGGTGCAGCGCAGTGTATCACAGGCGCGCTGCCAGTAATTTCGCCTTCTCGTTATCTTCCGACGCTGTGTATGCTTCACGCCCATTGTAAACGGCGGTAGATTACAGAAGGGGTTGTTTGGAACGTTTTGTGCCCTCCGTCGGGGCCTTTTCTTTTAAGGGCGCAGGCTTGTTTGACGCAAGCTTGTTCTTCGATAAGAACGGCTGTGTTTGTGATCCGAGATTGGGGGCCTCACAAAGGCTTAATTGTCAGTGTTAAGCGTTTGAAAAAGGCGCGTTTAGCAGCTGAGCTCTAGGATACTGAATTTGAGGAAAAAATGCATTTGATGTTTGTACATGTAGCAAGGTGGAGTCATTTACACACGAGAGATGTTTTGGTGGTTGTAATTGAGGCGTTGAGGATAGTAAGGGTGAACTGAACAATTTCAAAAATACTTTTTATTTTATTCGCTCTTATAGAACATAAATAGAAAGTGTTTCTCTTGAAATTTAGATTTGTCGAGTTCGCCCTTATTACTTTCAATGCCACAATTCTTAAAAGTACTTTATCATCAATTTTTGTACATACTTAACTATTAATTTTATTAAATAGGGTCACAAAAGAAAGGAAATCAGTTGAAATTATTTTTATAAAAAGTTGAAGATTTTCAGTTGAAGATTTTCCTATGAAATTGTTATATGCAATGTTCCTATCAGTTTCTTTTTTTATACTTTCTAGGAACTGATTAGTTCCTAATTAAAACAGCTTGCTAAGTTGAGAAATACAAGCAGGAAGAAAATTGACATAGGGGAATCTTTCATACCAAAATGTTCCGTGTTGTAAAAATCAAGGATTTTTGGTCTTCTTATGAAAATCATTTTAATAGATTTTTCCTCTTTCTGTTTCTATTGAAAAATATGGTTTTGGACAAATTTCACTGTGGTATACTTAGAGTTAATATTGGTGTATAAATAAATCACAAAGTATTATTTAAATTAGACGTTCTACATGTTCTATTAGTTGTAGTAGATTTTTACTTATGTCTATAGTATCCGATTCAGCGTTCACGAGATTTGCTATCTGTTACATTACAATGTGAGGATTATACATTTAAGTAAAATACTTAATATTTAAGAAATCCTTCATATCATATAAACATTTAAAAAGATTCTACAATATGAAATATAATACGTTTATAAGATATTTTTTTATTTTTGATATTTTATTTCTTTTACGCAGATATTTGATATAAGATGAATTCTTTCACCATAAAGTCTCGTAATTCTCTTGCGCAGTATTGTTCATAGTTTGAAATCTTGAATTTTCAAAATTAATCGGATATAACTCCAGAAAACATCTCGAGTCACTTCAGTAGTCGAAGTCAACGTATTCGATTGCATTGCGTTCATCCAAACTTTGTCAGATTTTAGACCTTAAATGATTTCCCTTCGTTACAGTCAACCAGTAAAAAAAAGGTAATTGAACTACATTTGCATATTGCACTGTTTGCTCTAATTATTCTCCTCAAGTATTGAAATCAAATCAGTGTTTGCACGAGGTTTGTTTGAAGTTAAAAGGTGAGCAGGATATGCTCGAGGTAGAATCACAATGATTCTTACAAGGTATTCCGAAAGAACGGATGTTCTTATGCAGATTTTCCGACCTTCTCAGTATTCCGCATTCAGACTCCTCGGTGGCATACCTACGAGGGTTCCTGGGTTGAATTCTCATCGCGCAGAAACCCGTCAGGATTTCACGCGTCGCATCGCATTACTGAATCCTACATCGAGTTAGAGGGATTATAACGAGTTGAGCTAGGTTGTAAGTTCCTTTTTTAGCAAGGCTTTGCCGTAGTCCTCATAACTCCGCTTACTTTTTTTGCCATCCTCTTTTCACTCGACTCTCCTCGTAACAGTTTTAAACCGTGATCTTTCCCATAGTAATTTACAAAATAACGAAGTCTGTGCATTATTTTTCTAGATTAAATAATTTAATTCGGTGTTTAGAATACGTATAATTCAAATATTACAGGATTATGAATGCTATTCTAGGAATGAAGTTAGAAATTTAGTGAAAGTGTGGGTATATGTTCAATTTATAATTATCTCAATTTATTTCAGTGTGTTCCGTGTGTCATAGATGATTAATCATGTTAGCTGAATATGAAACTTTTATCAAATGGACGAATATAGCTAGGAGATTTAAAGTTGAAGTAAGATAAAAGAAAAAAAGCTAGAAATAAAAAAGAATTTAAGAGCTTTTTATAGATACTTAACCTTTATTAATTAACCGCGTAATATTACTGCTGGGCTAGTTCCGTTTTAGTGTTGTTTGGAGTTAACTAACAAGCAGGCTATAGTTCTCTTGGAATGATACAGGTTAATATTTTATTTTTATTTTTAACAATTTCAATAAAACACAGTGGTGTTTATCTGAAATTGTTGCCAAATTTCGAAGTTTATCAAGTCGTATAGTGATATATATCGTATATATCACTATTACACTAATATTTACCAAAACCGTACAAAATCAAAGGAGCAAAAAAAAATGAAACTTAGCCTAAATAAACTTTTTCTATTTCGTACACATGCTCCAATATTTCCTCATCAATGACAGACGCATTCTCGATCGGGTGGTTGCTCGTCAGCGAATCCTCGAAAGGGATTAGCTCGCCAATGAGAGAGCGGTATCGGAGCAGTCAGCGGCGGCGATCGCGTGACAGGAGTCAAAGCATTCGAAAGCGAGCGAGTTCTTGATTCGGGGACGAGACGAGAGGCAGTTAATAGCTGGAGGACAATAGAGTTGGGGTTGGCTGTTTCAAGGATCCTGGGAGTAAAGTACCAGAGGGGTGGGTTTGGTCGCAGGCGTGACTGTGTGAGACCCTCGCTGAGATAATTGAGCCGTCAGCTGCATGAGCCTCGAGCGCCATGATAACGCCAGTACCGCCACCCTCGTCGATCTGTTTTCTGCTTGGAGCGGCTGAGGAACACTTAGAGCACGCGACGAGTCCCTGGCTCGAATTACTCGCCCACCGCTTCCACGATGTTCCTATTCTCCCTCTCGATCGTTATGATAATTTCAATCTCTCTAACGTCGTGATAAGTTCCAATCTCCCTATCGTCAGAGGCTGACCGAGTTTCTGCTGGATTCTAACTTAAACGGTTTTAATGGATTCTCGAATAGTGCTTGAGCACGATTAAAGTATCTGGGATGGCCTCTCTTTGCTATTAGAACATAGCAGAGTATTTTCTCGATGTAGGGTCACGGTCTGGTGGAGATGAACAAATAGCAAGGGACTTGTTTCTACAGATTGGGATACAATCAGAGCTAGAAACATATGACGGAAACAAGAATTCTAGTCTGTACCACTGTACACGCAATATCAAGTTATGTCTCCTCTAAAGCAACAACGAGGAACTTTTTATTGCTGTTCCATGTATCTCGAAAGCGTTGCTGCTTGTTGTCGAATGCTTCTCTAGGTTTCTTCGTGTTTCTAGTTTCTGTTTCCAGCGACAATATACATACATCCATCTCTTCATAATAAAAGCAACAGCATAGCATCGTCGCTGTTATGAATAGATGGACGCACCGACATTTGAATTACATGTACTTAATAATGTAAATATGCTGACGTTGATCTGAAATAGTTCATGCCCTGTTCATATGCTGTGCTGTTAAATGGTCTAGAGTCTTTGTAATACTCTGTCGTGGATAAGCAGTGTACATATCAAAACAAGTTTTTAGATATAGTGTGGTCTTTTATTATTTTAGACATCTGATATCTAAAATTATACTTCCGTAGAATGATATTACAAATTGAGTTTCATAAGATATCATATATCTTAACTCTTTTAGTACCAAAGTACCAATCTATTGATATTAGGACGCAGGGTTAAATTGCTGGTTGACACTAAAAGGGTTAAAAATAACGACACAACATTTGTAATCAACTTTTTTGCCTAAGATTAGCGTATTGGTGCCCAATTAGGGTTAAACAGAGTCAATATTTTGGCCAATCCTCTTCCTTTGAAAGAAGCCGGTAATGCGTCCATTAGCAGGTACCTTCCCCTTTGGTGCAAACTAATATGAACATTTTTCAACGCAAGGGAGAGCCTTAGCTATCTAAAACACGTACTAATGAGGGCAGATACCTAGCTTTTGTTCACAAAACTATCAAAGTACTGAACCTATCTATACATACGTATACTTTACAGTCAAGTGTTTACATCAAAACTTACGCTCGTTTAAATAATTAAGGCTATCCTCCTGATTTCACGGGTTTAAAAGAGAACGGATTTCTGCTGTCGGTCTCCGTTTGAGCTCCTTCAGCGCACTAATGGAAATGAAATCCCTTAGGATAAAGACACCGGCAACAGCTTCGACAAAGGTGAGTTCACTCGACCCTAAAACTCAATCTCACCCCCGGCGTTACCTGCTGGCTCACGGTTCTCGCTCATCGTTTCATTTGATTACATGAAAACATCGAGAACATCGCCTCAGACCACGCTCGACCCTTGTTACTGAGAGTTAATCAACCTATTAATTAATATTATCCGCCCTGTCTTGTTCGACAGAGGGGGATCAGTGTCGAACGGGAGAGACTGGAACGTCGAAAGACGATTGAGACCGATAAAAAGGTGAGCCCGATCCCTTCTACAAAGGGTGGCTTCACGAAAAGATTGTAATTATACTTATCGCGATTGGATTAGATCCTATGATTGAAGTTTCTTTAGAGATCAGCGTAGTTACTGGATGATCAGGTTCAGTTGGTTTCGCAAATATCGTAATATTTTAATATACAGTGATTCAGAAATTTGTTCATGTAGAGTTTATTGAATTCACATATTTGAATTCTAAAGTGTTTTAGCTTTTGTTAAATTTGTTATTAACCATCCATTCATGTGATATTCATACTAGAACAATATAGTAGGGTCATTTTGATTCTAGAGCTAATTGTAAGACTTGTTAAATTAGTATGCGCATAGAGTATGCATAACGTTTTATCATTTTAATCCCAGTAAATTGCTTATAAATATGTTTTACAACAAAACTAGGGGTTAGTGGCAATCAAAAAGGGAACAAACTTTTATAAGATTTGAAAAAAGACAGTTTTCACTAGATAAATCTATTATTTTTACCAATTTTATTAATTTAATAATATAATTTTCCGAGCTTATCAATAGTTTTCGGTCCTTCTTAAAAAGTTGATTCGTGTCACTTTTGAAATATCCAAGATGTCCCAGAATTGGTGATATAAGCAGAAAGGTGGCAATTCTGTATGAAAACATAAGTCGAAAATATATAATAAAATTTGTTATGTCCTGTTTTGTGTTCAAGAAAGTTTGTATTATGATTAAATACATGCATACAAAAATACAGTTTTGGGTCCTTGAAGAGTTTACAGAGTAAGAGAAACAGTCTGATCGCTTGCTTTTGCGCATTTGCAATCACATTTGTTTATCGACTACCCTAAAAAGTAACAAAAGAGGACTTAGGTCATGTTGACTCTCAGGCATAGCATTATTCTGGAATCAATCAACACGTAACTTCGGGATACACTAAGTACTGTTCTACATAATGAATTCCCATATAAAATTACTCCAAATGAGAAATTACCATAACAAAAAACACTTTCCTCGTTCTCCAAACATCTCTGCCCCGCTTTATCCAGTTCCTCAGTGTCTTACATAACATTTAATAATTCATAGCACCTAAACAAACACAGCAGCTTTCCCGGAAGTCCTTTCTCATTAAGAAGAACGCAAGGTTCCAGCAGGAACTGGGTCTCCAGGTGTTCCGTTCAGTAGTCGCAACATCTAATATTATAATCGTGACAGGGAAGTAGTCACAGTTACGTTCGACATCAGGGATTGCCACCTTTTCATGTTTCTCCCGTCAGCCAGCGGAACAAGCACCGTCGGGATAATTTACCCGACGGGCAGAAAATGCTCGAAGGACGACAATCAGGATAACGATGGTTTACATAAAACTGCCCCGAGACATGGCAGTTTATGACTCTCGATGCGAAGCCTGTTGTTTGCCCGTTTCCACGCCCTGCCGCCCACGCTCGCCCTCCCCGCGGGGTCGCCGGTAAAAAGATCCCGACAAAGAAGAAAGGAAGACTGCTCGTTAGGTGGCGAAAAGCAACGTGGAAATAAAAGAAAATCGGGCGGAAAACGGCGGGCGGGACCGCGAGAAACAGCGTTCATCGCTCTCTTCTTCACGCGCGACTTCCCCGTGCCGCGTCGTCTCGTTACGCGCGGAGGCGAGTAAAGCGACGCCGTCGAGGAAAGGACACCCTTTTTTGCAAATACGGATCGCGCGGGTGTCCTTTAGCGCGTCCTTTTCCCTTCTATCTGATTCACCGACCGAGTCGTGGCAAAAGGACGAGGCGAGACGATCGTTAGCGTCGAGGAGTCAAAAGGAGAACTCTGATCTTTTGAAGTCTCGATATACTGGGCGCCGAAAAATGTCGAAAATTCGATCGCGAGCTGGCAGGAACGAACAAGAGTATCGGAAACAGGGTCGGTACATCGAGAGCACGTAAGAGAAGCGAATCAATCTGCTGCGTACCTCTCCTCCCTTTCGCTGCCCCTGGAGGAACGACGAATGAAATCGGCAGCGAAAGACGTCGGGAACTTGTAGCTGGGGGTTGTTTGACAGTCGCGTTGCTTGTATCGGGTCTGACGGGGACAATAAAACAGTCGCTGGTTGGAATGTCGCGTTTCAATCGTTCCGCCATTGTGAGGGCGAGAATCGAGAGACGGTCGTATGTCGTATGGGTAGGAATATTCGCATTTTCTGTCTGTGGATACTGGTGCTCCACGTCGATCACGTAACGACTGATTTACGTGCGTTTTGTGCTGAGTTAAACGGGATGCATGGTATGGGAAGAGGGTGAGAAATGTAAGTCTTTGGCTCTTGAATATGGCGATTTAAATATTTTAGGTAATTCATATATTTGGTCGTTTGAAAAATTTGTTGTCTTTTTTAATAAAATAGCATTCACTGTGAAATATATGTATGTAATAATGGGAGATGCAAATGGCTATAAATGGTAATAAGTATCTACTATTGTTGAGAAAACATTGTTGTTTTCTGGGTATCAAAATACCTATTATTTGTTAAGAAAATTATATTTCAGTTTATGTTTTATGTACAGCATGTTATTTTATAGGTACATGAGCCGATCACAGACCAAAGTGGTTAATTCTGCTTTTTGAATTTTTAAAAATATGATATTTAAAATAAATATTAGATAACTGTTTTTGTTTTGTGGAGTTAAGCAGTTGGACAAATGAGCGCTTACATAGTCTTTTATGACATTTTTAAGTAAAAATGATTTATGTTACTAGAAAAAATAAAAATCTATGTTACAGTTTAGAAAAGGTTGATTTTTTGATCTTTTGAATACTAATTACAAAATATGTTAAAATATTCTTTAGTATTGTTTTTCAGAAAGAATTTTTTTTCACTTGACAATAAGGGTTTAACCCTAGAACGACACCCTTCTATTTTTCGGCGTAAGTAACACTATGGGGTTGCGGGTGACCCCAAAAGTCTTGATATTTAAAATAATATTTGAAGAATTACCTAAATTTATAGAAATTATTTAAAGTATTTGATACTTTCTTACAGAAGAAAAAAAAAATTTGTAAGTTATTTCGAAGTGCATATTAAATAAATTTTGTGGGGTCGCCAGTTACCCATGGGGATCGTTCTAGGCTTAAGAAAACATAAGTCCATAAGACAGTCTTGAAGTTAAAAACTTTGAACGTCAATACTTTTTAACTATGGAGAAAAGCAGTATCTACTCAGAATGTTTTACTTCTATTTTGCATTAAAACAAGATATAAAATATTCAAAATTATCAGAACTGGAAAAAACTCAATTTCACATTTTTCTATAAATATGTACTGCCTTTCTCCATAGGTAGGCAGAACATCTTGAAACCAAACACGTGACTTAGGTCATCTTGCCTTACAACCACAGCCACGTATCTCGAACTGTGGTTTTAGTATCTATCCCATTCTTCAACTCACCGATTCAATCCCATATCAATCATCACTATCGCAACGTCGAATGCTAAAAAGTAAAATAGGACGAGAAGTTCGTGGTTGTAATTCGTGCGTCGTTTATTGTCACGTGACGTATGGTTACGTGCCCCCCTCGCCCTTTTGCCCCCTGCAGAAAACCATTTGTCCAGGCATAGCCACAGTGTGTGTAAATACGCGGAGAAGGGGGGGTTTGGTCGGTCTCTCACTCTGGTACGAGGTTACGAGGGTGCACGCGGAGATGGCGAAGGGTGGCGGGCCAGGGGGGTTGATTTTCGTTCTGGGTTGTAGGCGCAGAGACCGGGTGCAGAAATCGTGTGGGTTTCTATCCCCGCGGGCTATATCCCCGGAATCAGCTGCCAGATTATTCTATTACCGCGTATCAACATGGGGTTTGTTTGGTCTGAAAACACGGGCCCGCCACATTGTTTCAGCCAGATAAAGAATTTAACGTTGGGTAATTAAAAGGACTCGGCCCGGAGGACAGCTCTCCACTGGGACAACTCTCTCTCTCCCCTTACTTTCAAGTCCATGTCTCCAGAACGTCTCCGATGGTTTCTCGCGCCGTAAATCTCTCCTGGGGACATTTTGTGCCTTCATTTAGGTTGCGCGGCTCACCTCGAGCGCGATTCGACCGTGAAACATATCCCGAATAGTAGGATCATAAGGAGTAGCGGAAGAGAGGCTGGTGCAAATGGGATGATACGATGTTTTCATTTGGATGAGCTATTGTTCGACATGATTATTCAGAAAGATGGTCTCGACGCTAAGTTACAGTCCTTTTTTTGAATAATCATTCATTTCAATCAATTTGAAAACCATCTTTTTGAATAATCATAAATTGTGGTCGATACATAAAACTATTATTGTTCGATATGGTATCAGCCTGCTAGTGACGTTATTAACTTCTTTATTGGGGTATGAAGTTGTGAGGGTTATTAAATGAATTTTTTTCTCATTAATTCTGTATATGATATAGTGTATCTAATAGAGAACAGAAGAAAATTATATTCGTAGTGCGTAGATATTAATTTTCAACTATTAAATTCATTATCTAATTATACGCGAGTTGCTCTACTGAGTTGTCCTAAGAATACATTGAGGGGGTTGAAAGGTCAGGATATCAGATGAAGAAATACTGAATTACTTTATGCCCCTAATATTTAAACATTGTTCACAGAAAGGTTTAAGATTTTGGGCCTGTAACAAGGGGGGGGGGGGGTGGGGGGGGGGTGGGGGGGGTGGGGGGGGGGGGGGGGGGTGAAGATCGTAACATAAGGAAAGAACTATATTTAATATGGATTACGCGAAAGCTTCGTGTAAGTAGGCATTTGAAACAAAAAGAAAGAAGCCCTTAATTAACATTTATTGTTTGCAGTCTGGATCCTAAAATTGGTAACGTTATTTGCCATTAAATAATAGGTACAAGTAATGAATATTATTTCTTCTGTCCATCGTGCAATTAAGTTTACACGTAGCAACATACGCGAAAATTTCGCCTCTTCCGAACGAATGGGACGAATTGCCATCTATATTACATTTTAAAACATTCATGAGCTGAACTGAAATTTTGTCATTCGAAATGTTCGGTGTTTCGTTAATTGGTTGTTTTCGTAGTAATAACGGGGGGGATGAAGAAGAGATTTAGCACGTTGCAATGATATCTGTTAATGTTGATAGAAAATGCAGGTCGATAATTAAAAGTATATCGATTTCCATCTGTTCGTATTACATGCTACGGGAATCCGTATAGATGTAATCGTTTCGGTCAATTCAATTAATGGGGATGGAAATATTCATATAAATATTTGTATAAATATGAATGTTTCAGCTTCCGTACCTCCAAAAACTGTTTCCAAATATATGATATGTAATTTTAATTACGTAGAATGTGGGCCAATGACGGCAAAAAATTATATCTTTCTTTTTTCTCTGGTTTTCAACAAATGCACGTATTGTTACATCATTAACATTGTCGGAAAGATTGGCGAGCCCTTTGACATTTATTGATTTTTTCATTTACCACTATTTGCCAATTTTAATAAAAGCATCTTACCAAATTATTATTAGATGATTACTAGATAATTTGATCGTTTAGCAATTACTTGATCGATGTTGTCTTCTTTCATTTAAATTAAAGTTGACGTGTGTGGCTATGTAAAAAGGTATTAATTTGTCTTCAAATTTTTATTTAACACGTTGAGCGAGGCGCCGATTTTGCTAAGTCCACTGTCGGTCCCCAGGGATTGGCGCCGCGCTCAATGTGTTAACATTCACCTTCAAATTTCCGTCAGCATGAAAATTAGATCGCATTATTCGGTCGCCTATTTAGACTGCTTGTAATAGCATAACAATGCCTGGTGGCTAGTATAATGCTTGTTTAACCGTTATTACACGTTGAACTTCATTTCGATGGCTCGCCGTTGGTCAACGCTTTTCCATGGTCAATGCAATTACACATATCTCGATCGTTGGGACGTGGTTGAATCGTACATGATTACGCGCTGCCGATCGTTCGCAAATATTTACGCTACCAACACGTATGCAAATAATTTGAAACGTTCGAATATTGTTACCTTCAAATTCGCCCATGAAATGTCTAATTCACAAGATTTACCAACACTGTTACCATTTTAGTGCAATTAAATGACCGATCTTTCGTTAATGACTATGTCCTATATTATTGATATTATTTTCGAGGATATTGTTTTACGAATGTATTATTCCCCCTCATCCATAGTTTACATTCTAGAATAGATAGTCATACAAAATTTATTTGCTTATGTTTGTTTATAACTTATTGGTTCACTAAGTTTAATTATTTATACTCTTTATGTTAATCTCAGGAATTATAATTAGATAGGGAGAATGACACTTAAGATTAATGCATTTTTCGTACGTTTTGTATGCGTATAAATACGCACAGTGTATTTTACGTACTTTTATAATTTCTTATTAATTGTACTATGCTTAATGTGATGGCTTTTTAGTCATTACATTTATTATAATTACAGTGTGTAATACAGTACTTTTTATAGGGGTTTTTTATTATATGCAACATGTTTTTTTCATTAAGTATTACATTCTTTTTATACGTATACATGTATCATTATGTTTTTCATTGTATTTTAAATGTTGGTACTGGAACTCAAATGAAACAAAAGATGTCCTACGATATATCCTGATTAGATATTGTGACATAGGTTATTTTGTGTTTCATTTGATAAGTAAACTTAAGTAAAAATCTAATTCCTTATTGTATGTGTAATAGTAGTTTTTTTATAAATAATTGTAATCCGAAAGCACAGAAACAGGGAGAAGTAGGGTACTTGTACATTTACGTGCACGTTTTGTAGAAACAGGGGCAAGTACATAGCCTAGGTGTGTAGGTACCTGAAAGCTGTAACAATAAGAACTTCACTATGCTATTTCCTTTGCAAATCCTGAACCCCTTTCTTTAAAACACTATCCTCTATTAAAACAACTATTCTGCATCTTAGAGCCAGACTAACCCAAGTCCATTTGTTTTAATCAAATTTTTTAGCTCTCCTTAAAAATAACAAAAATGGACTTGGATTAGTCTAGCTCTAAGGTACAGTATTGTTAATTACAATTCATCTGCATACCTAGATTCTATCAATATCCCGATCTCTCCATTCAACCACCGCAAGCTTCTACCTACACATAGCAAAGAGATTCTATTAACTTTTAGAATTGCCTTTCTCGTTCACGAACTCCTGTGAAAAAAGCGAGATCCATCCCTCATGAATGGAACGTTCTGGTCACTTTGAAAATATTCGATTCCGATTCGAATTCTCTCTCTTTCTCTTTCTGTCCATCTGTCTATCTGACGGCGCGCGTACAGACAGAAATTGTCTCGTCGGGGGCGGGAAATAACGAACCGTTCGCCGATGGTTGCCCGATTCGTCGCCGGCGAAACAATAACAATCGGCGTGTGCTCGACGATGCGGTAATTAAAATAAAATTAATTGGATTGGTCGTGTGCGCGTTCCCGTACTGGGAACTTTCGAAGGAGATGGCTGTACAGCCGTAGGGGCGTTTTGTGCGTTATTGCATATAATGCACTGTTTATTCTGCATTCTCCCCCTATGGACCACCCTTTCCCATACACGTACCTATGTACGAGCGTCAATCCGCTTCTTCTCTCCTCTCCACTCTTTACCGATACCTCGAACCCATTTGGACCTGACGTCTCCATTTAATGGACCTGTTTGCTATTTTCGAGACGACTTCCAGTCAGTGACTTTCTCAAATGAATGATAGGGTATAGGTATTTGATATTACCTACTCAAATTGAGGTCGTTCTCAATTAAAGAATGTGTGATAGTCTTAAACCTTTCAATTATATTATTATATCAATTTATCAATTTACTAGTCTTAATACTTCGACAGCCACATCATTTATATGCAAGTAAAAATTCAGTATCGTTAATGAAATATTCTTTCGATTCTTCCAACTTCATATGCAGAGTTTATCTCCACATTATCGATAATTTTATTCCTCTCCTCATCCCCAATTATCTTGCCCTTAATTCATATTACTTAACCAGGTCTACGTAATAATTAATTCTCAGTGAGCTTTCGAGATTCAACCATTTCCGTGGCATCGATCGATTCCACATATTCTTGATAGAACAACGAACATCGAGCGGAGGGTAGCTCATTAAAATTTCACCGTGAGTTGTCTTGATCTTTGGTTTGCCGAGAAAACTTGGTTCCGCCGTTGGAACCGGGCGGGGATCAGACCGATTTCAGCTTCAAATTCACTTTGACTCGAACCGCTGCTCGGATTCCCACGGGATATGTACGCGGACGAGAAGTCCGTCGGTAGCTCTACTTCTCGTTTCGCTAGAAAAATTGAGCGAGGATCCTCTTGCTCCATTTTCCTGCATCTCGATAGATGTCTGTCAGAGAATGGTTGCACTTACTTAAAGTTCAGAAAGATCTGCCTGCACTACATGTCGAAACTAGAATTACAGGTATTCTCGTTAGCGAGAGAACTTTAGCGATAAAAATTTAAATATTCTTTGCTAGATGTGCTAAATATGGGATTCTTCTTCTCCATTATGTAATTATATTATAGTTATAGAACAAGTGTGCTCCTGTGCATATTTTAGCATTAGATCTGCCAAATGCAATCAAGATAATTGGTATACACATTTTTGTTAGACATTGTTTTTTATTTTCAATATTTATTTTAATTATTATTCTGATAAGTTAACATTTTATGTAGGCATTATCATTATGTATACGTATGATTACGTATAACTATAGATGATTAACATTGTCAATTTATATTCTTTTTTCCTTTTTATTTGAGCATTTTATTTTATTATTTTTATTATTTTTATTTTATTTTATTAAGTAGTTTATGTTACTCATTCGCAGTTTTAGTATTAAATATTTTATTTTCTTTTTGCTTCATTAATTACGCTTTTTTAAGTCTACTTTTCATTATTTTTATTTAAAAATGAAAACATTCAACATCATTAAAATTGATTAATTTTATATTTTATTATCATAAAAAGCAAAAAATAATTTGTGCCTTATTGCTGAAATATGGATATTCTGAAATTCGTATCTTACAGAAAAGAGATACTTTCAAATGGAATGAATAATAAAAATAATATTGATGGAGATTTATTAGGTTTGGACAGATTGCAAAACATTTAACGACTCCCTCAATAATTAAAATTTCAAATGGGAGATGGTGGCCAGCTTTCGTATGGGTTTTTTCTATCGTCCAGCATAAAATCACAGAAAACAAATTTAATGGAAACATGCAACAGAAATTATTTGTCGGTTGATGCACCCGTGGGGCTCCTAAATCCAATAATGATCCGAATATTAGGCTCGAAAGTAAGGTTTCACGTTATTTCCATTGCGTATCGGGGTAATTTTATAAACACTTTGAAAATTTTGCGCCAACTGTTTGGCTTCGGCCGTTGAGATTGCTTGGTGTTCTATGGTTTCATCCTGCCTCCAGGAGGAAAATAATTACAAAATCACCGAACAGAACGCTTTAAATCTTTCGTCAGCCCGTTTGAGAAGTCGCATTTGTTCAGCTTCCCTTTCCCTCGGTCATCACCGCGCGAATGTCGTTCCGCGTTTCAAATTTTGCTCTCTATTCGAAACTCGAAGTCGATGGAATTTATCTCGGTAGGGGAGGGTTGACAAATTTTTCTTTTATTACATTGCGACATGTTTCACCTAATATACAGGAAGTAATCAACGCATCGAACGAAATTACTTTTCAATTTTTTGGACGAAAATATCTTTTCCACGATAATTTCACGTTGCAGCTGAAATGAAACGTCATCCACCCCGTCCAGCTTTTCATTATTAGGTTACGTCAAAATTGAAAATTGCGATGTAAATCATGTTTGAAGCATTTATAATGCAACGAGAATTTTTCGAACAGTTAATAGACTAGTCGACGAAATTGCTAAATTTCTGTAAATTTATAAGTGTAGCATTTCACAAGTCAATTTCAGAATGAGGTGATTTGGCAAATTGTGGGAAATAAAATATTGTGAATTTCGTGGAACTGTGTCAACAAAGCTATATTGCAAGAAGTAATTTTTCAACGAGATAAACAGTCGATTAGATACCATTAGAAGATGAGTGAATTAGAGCAAACTGACGAAGACCAAACGGATGAAGGGGATACCACTGACGCGTTAGACACAGCGGAATATACGGATGCAGTAAGCGACGAAGAGGATCTACAACAGCAGGATTATGGGGGCAGTTTGCCAGGTGATAGTAAACCATCGTCGAGAATGATAGACGAAGTCAAACCGAAAAAAAAGAAGAAAACATGGATGGAGAAATGTATGAAGAAGAAATGGACCTGCGATGACATGCCTGCCTGGCGCATTTTCATGAACACGTAAAACGAGTCACGAACTTAAGTAGTTAGTCTAGTTAGATTGTTTTGTTATGGGACACTGCAATTTTCTCAGATTTGTCGAAGATCAAGATCAATTCGAGAAGGATGATATATTCAAACAGAGGAAACCTGCAAACCTTCGACGCTTTCCTAAAGTCCAGTCAGAAGAAGATTTGGCTACTCCTCACAAATGCTTGCCTCTCAATGCTTTTCAGCTTCGAGATGAAGTGGCTTTGCCTAATAAAATCGATCGATCGAAGATGATCCGAATTTGGAGAAATATGCGAGCGAACTTACCAGTTAGTAACTTGTCAGTCCTACTATTAGCTTGCGTTATTCTAGGTCACAGATCAGTAAATGAATCGCCGAATCAGTAAGGTTGTCATGAATGTTTTCACTACTAAGTATTTATAATTACGAGGTCAAAAGTAAATGAACTGACTGTATAAGTATATTTATAGAGTAATAGCGAGGCTCTCGATGCTAGTAATTTACTAATTGCAAGTATTATGTTTATTGCTTTTCACGGCTGAATGCATGACTCACTGATATGTTTATAGTAAGGAACACTTATTTTTGAGGCCGTCTCATGTATTCAATTTTCGCATATCCAATTTTTCACTTCTTCTAATGGTATAAATAATTACATTCTAAATCGTTTAGTTTTTGAAATAAAAGGATAGAAACAAAATTAAATTTATACCTTGTTCCATGCCTAACAGTGCCAATATAAAGTGCTCTTAATATTTTCTGATATTTAAAATCCCTAAGTAGTTTATGCAGTATCAAGTTTCACAATATTGAACTTGATATTAGGCTCTAAGAAATTTTAAAGCCAAACAATTTTAAGTTCAGTTTCAGATAAAAATAGTTTCCAACTTAACATCTATTTCAAAAAATCCTACAGAGTTATATACAAATGAATATTAAGTCTACTATGTTTCTTTCCTCTAATTATTTTTACGAGCCACACTATCACTCAATACACACACAGGAAGTAACTCTTAACTCAGTCATGGCATTGTCACATCACTCAAAAGCTATTCTCGAGGGTGTCCTTTGAACAGGTGCACTCGTCAAAGTCCGATGCTGAAATAACGCCTCAAGTGTCGAAGACCCATAGCGAAAAGTGGCCAAGCATGTGGCCATGTACGAAGCGAGACTTGGTGAGTGAACTGAAGGAACGACGAATGCAGAGACGAAAAAAGAGAAAGGATCTGTTTCCCTGCGATCCCGATGTCCATGATCGAGAAGTCTTCGACGATCCCGATCATGATTTCTCCGGGCGCAAGGAATTGGGTCACGCCAGAATCCCACAGTCGTGCCCCCCACCTACCAAAGACTTGCTGGTTGATCGAGCTGCTGGTGAGCAGCCTGGCTTGGTAGACGGTGATTACATCATTTTCGAGTTACCCTCGAAAGCGAGAGGTAACAGGATCTACGCTGATGTATGTCTTCGTGGTTTGAAGGGAATGCACCTGCAAGAATTGCACATGTTACGAACGCGGCAGAAGACTTGGAAATTTTGTTTCTACCAGGCCGTTATCGCTCTTCTAGCTAAGACACAGCTAAGGTATAATTTTGTGAAACTAGAGTATTTGATTAATTTAATGTAGATTTTATGTATTCTTAAAGTAACGTATCCTTACAAGATACAAATACGCATGGAACTCGAACATCGATTACATCTACGATCACGCGTGGCTACTCTTCACTCATATTGGTACTATTAATATAAAGCAGAAGCAAAGACTGGATGACATTGTTGTATATAATTACAAGTATAGTATCGAAGTAGAGAAAATTGCAGAACTGAATGACGTCCCCATAGTGACTGATATTCCCTGGGATTATGAGGAGAGGAATCTAAAGCAAAAAACGATGCTAGAACGGAAGGAGTTAATGAATGTTCAGCTAGACATTGGGTCTGAAAAGATAGTCGACGTACAAACAACGCCAGTGCACAAGGACATAAAAAGGATCGAAGACCTGATTGACAATCTGCCGATACGTTTTCGTAACTGCATATTCCGTACAACTCGGTTCTCCCTAGCTTTTTGGAAAGACAATTACTTCTGGTACTTGTACAACCCCTATCGATGTGACAAATTCGGCTATTGGGACGACGATGGCTATGCTTGCATAATGAAGTTCTGTTCGAGACAATCACTCAAGAGACACCTGATGATCCTCCTGTTAAGAGCCTACATTTACCCGATCCCAAAGTCAGACATGCAAAAAGAAAAAGAAGAGGCAGCTAAACTGGCTAAAACTCAGGCTCCTCCACCAACAGAAGCAGCAATAAAACCAGACGAAACAGAATCAATAGCTGAATCAGTCAAAACAGAAGTAAAGGCTGAACCATCCGAAGCAGAAGCTCAATCAGTTATATCAGAGACTCTAGAACCAGTTGGCACAGAGACGTCTCTTCAACCAGTTAAATCAGAAATGTCCCAATTACCTGAAACAGAAGCACCAGCAGAGGATGCCACTAAACCCGAGGAACCAGCCGAGGAGGAGCCACCGAAAGAAGAATTCTACACAATTCAGATCTTCAATGTAACATACCATTGCTGCCAGATCCACAACTTGAAGCTTCTTCAAAGAACTGCGCCTAAGCCACCCAAGCGTTACGTGAAGGCTAAGACGATTGACGAATGTCCATTCGATCCTCTCGACGTTAGGGACCCTTGTACGATCGAGATGGAGGAGGGTGACCTGAAAGACGCGATCGAGAAGCCAACATGGCTGAAACTGTACAAGATCACCTGGACCAAGTGTTCAGCGCTCCCTCAGAAGAAAAAGGGTCATAAAGACGCGCCTGGTATAGGCAAGATGCGCTGGCATCAGTACGTGGTAGAAGAGTCGAACAAGTTGTTCTCTCTGTGGGGCGAGCTTCACATCACAGATGGCATGTTCGAGCGAGAGAATCGTGGCATGCAGACGTATGCCTGTTACGTGGTCTGCGCTGGCATGACCAGGATCATGGCGCCAGAGTACTGGAGCTCGAAGATCCTCGACGTGATCGTGATGTGTGGCGACAGATATTATACCCACAGCAAGATGGAGGCCGAGTTCAAGTCGACCAAGAACGAGTACAGTCACGTGAACTGCTGGAACAGGTACCTCATGAGCTACTTCACCATTGGTGAGACTATGTTCGAGGCGAATGTCCTTCCAGCGATCTGTGGCAGGCTCTACACGAAAACGGATAGGTACCTGTGGCAGTCCCTGGAACAGATGTTCCTGAAGTACCATTTTGGTATCCTCACCTGTGAAAGCTCCTGCGTGGGCATCTTCAAGTTCTGCGGCGCTTACTATATATGCGATGTGAACTCATTCGGGCCGCCGTTGTTCCAGTATGGAGAGGGCGCTGCGTATCTGCTTAGGGCTACTTACTTTTACAAGTTTATAACTACTCTGGTATTGACGATCGGCTCTCCTGAGTGCAGCCAGTTTGCATTGAACCCTATTGAGATCTTAAAGGTTATCGACGTGGGGTCCTCCGTGTTACCCATTGGCAGACTGGATATGAAGGAAAGGGGTAAAAGGATAACTAAAATAGAGTGTCCGTATGATGAGGAGAAGAAGAGACAAATGAAGAGGTGGAAACATAAGCGGCAGGAGACTGCGAGGACTATCGATAAATTATGCTGCAAAGGTGCTGAATGATCGGATTTAGATTGCAGGGTAATGTGCTAATTCAGTAGTTCGATAGACCTGAAGACTTCGTTTAAATTCGAAGTGGTTTTTCGTTGTTGGTGTATTGATTGATTTATGTGTCCCCATATTGTTTAAAAAGATGTGAGTAAAGTTGATTGTCTATGAATAAAGGAATGGTAAACATTCGATTGTTACAATATTAATATCTATTATAGCATAATATCACAGAATCACAACGATTCTATTTCAAAAAGTGATTAAAATATTAGAAAAATTATTAATTTCTTGAAATTATTATCTAATATTAATATATAGGGTATATTTTGTCTAAAATATTTTGAATATGCTGTAATTCAAATCGAAGGATATTTAAGTGACATACAGAAAATCGTATAGAATCAATCTATTTGAAAACCATTCAGGAGAAACACAAATTTCCAATGTTTATGTTATTTGATAGGTAGAAGGGAAAAATTGAATCTGTTTCAAAAATCTAAATCTAAATTTAAGTATAACATAATAGATAGTCAATTTTCCTAAAATTTTCAAAAGATGAAAAACTACAATCCTAAATCGGAACTCATACAAAAATATTGAATAAAGAAACAATTTTGGTAAAATACACATAATAAAATTCATTTTGACTTTACAATTGCTATCCTACATAAAAACCAAAAATGTAACTTCTCAAGTTTTTCCCTATATTTCTTATTGCATAGTTATAATTGAACAAGCAGGTCGTACATCAATGAATTATACATAGTCATTGAGTCCAAATAATTGAAGAGAAAGAGAAAAGATCTCACTGCTGATGGAATAAAAGAAGCCTCGTATTTAAGTCGATCGTCTTTAGGTCTCAGCGCAGCGACGGCGCGGAACCTATTAAACTTGCACCACAGAGAACGTCTTAGTTCCAGCTCGCCCTCAGGATTTATGTACTTATACAAGAACTTGGCTCAAACTCGAAGCGAACTTATAGTGTCCAACAGTTGTTGGCGCTACCTAGCCAGCTGGTCTTTCGCTCCTGTTGTACAATACTAATAATATAATCGTCGTGGCACGTAGAACTAAGTAAGTTCCACCGCGACGCCGAGGAACTGTCGAGGGATTTTAATCACCGATCCCTTCTGTGGCCAAGGGATATCGGGTGCGCGAGGTGTCTTGGGGTTAAAGGTCTCTCTGGCTGACGAAGGGTATCTTATTCAGAAATGGAACGAAAATGCAAGGTAGAATTTCTTTTCTAAACTTTTACTTTTTAAATGTTCTCTAAAAGGTTTTGGCTTTAAATTGAATTCGTATCTAAATTCAGATCGTTTGTTTATTATCTTGTGTTGAAACACTTGAGAAGATTTAAGATAGGTAAGTGAAATAGAAGTCCAGAAAAAGTTCGTTTAAAATATATAATAAATATATGGTTACTGAAAAACATATCTTTTTGTAGAAAAATCTGAAAAAATTTTATCAAGTTTGTTAGAATTGAAATATCAGAGTTAGGTGTATTGGAAGAACTAATTCGTTTCGCAGAACGGGGAATTCATAAAGTAATAGAATAGTCTTTTTTCGTATCACGATTCAATAATTTATTTCACTATCTATTATACACATCGAACGTAAGTTATATGTACAAATATATTTACACTCTAGTTCAATATTTACAATCGTCCCGTACAGAGGGAGAGGATCTTCCTCCTCGACCGTCAGTGAAAAAGTGTCTAAAACTAATATTTCGACTACGCCACTTCTAGATCCGAACTGTCGGTGTCTTGCTCGTGCTGTTGCTGTGGCTGTTGTTGTTGCTGTCTGGTTAACATTAAGTGATCGGCCACTTTGACAGTAGCTGTGGACACGTCGTCGGTGTGCTGACGTTGTTCCAGCTGAAGTTTTCGCATTCGCTCTTGTTCTTCCCGCTTCTGTTTACGCCACTTGGCGCGCCGGTTCTTGAACCACACCTGGAATACGAAACGTTTGGTGAGGGAGAGCTAGTTTACGTTTATCTTGTGCGAATCAGGGGATAAACACGAACTGCGAAGTTATTAGTGTATAATTTTCTCTGGAAACTTTATTGTATCTTAACTATATTCTGTGATACATTAACATATTCGGATGCTTTGAAAATTCAAGCCATTAAATTAAAATAACTATAAGTACGTCAAGATCTAGGATTTTATTACCGCTGAATGTCATTTTCCTGACAGACGACTTTTTTAAAGTTTTTATTGTTGTTTCATTTTATAGTGTTCATCTAAGTTCACGTCTTTACAGAAAATTTCTAGTCATTAATATTTATGTAATCAATCAACACTATTTTCATTTTGGATATGCATGTTATGAATAGTCCTATCGAAATTATAGTCTATGTAAAAATGTACTCGAATTTTAATGGGGAGTTATTGAAACGAGGTACATGTGAGAATTTTTTTTTTGTAAATCTTGACCAGCTAGTCTGCTAATAATTTTTTGATACAAACTCCAAAGTGTGTGAAGAATGGAACAGGTATTAGATTACAAAAAATAGAATAAATTAAAGTAAGTATTAAATAAATATTAAAGGATGAATGACATAAAATATGTATATAGTTATGAAGTGTAACTTCTTTTATCATCTTTTATCACTTCTTATTCAACACACTGTTCTTTTGTATCACTCTGTATGTTTCATGTTTAACACAGTGAAATTTCAGTTTTGAAGCATTAAATAGTCATTTAACATAGTTAATCCAAGTATCAGATTGTAGAAGAGTATTTGAATTATACAAAGAGAAGAGTTTTAAAATCATAAATAAAATGACTTAAAACTATTAAAAATTATAAGTATAAAATGCTCTCAAAATATTAATTGCTAGACTAGAGTAAGATATCCTCTTAATTATTTCAAGTTTCAAGCTCCTCCATCGGTTGTCATTCACTGAAGCAGAAATTCGCTATCATTGTATCGTGAAATTGAAATTACCCAATGGATCTTAATGTCTACAAGGATAGATGCGATACGTAATTGATAACCCCGTTTACCTGTGCGTTGGCGTACTCATCGGAAATACTTTTAACAAGGCGAGGGAGCTAGTGAAGATCAAAAGGCTTCATCCCACATTCGGAATCAGCATTTGTTCCTCACGGTTGTCTGATTCGATTCAAATGAACGCTAGCAATCAATATCTCTCTGTCGTCGCCGATAGATTCTTCGTCGGTTTAGTTATTAAATTCATCTGACGCTTAGCAAATTATATAATAATCCTCTACAGATCTGTTACGCTTCAACCATATTAAATAATACACTTTTACAAAATATTTTAATAACTTCTACCTAAACACGTTTTCGAACATTCCCAAAAAATTAAATTACAATTTTCCTTTCTTTCTGTTTGAAGAAACATTCATTTTTTCCATTCCTCTAAAGTGTAATTTCCTCCGAGAATTTCAATTCAGTTGTACTTGCTTCTGAAATCTGTGGTTGCAAGATTTGTAAGGCAAAATGACGTAAGTCACGTGTTTTTGCTTTCGAGATTTTTTACGTTTGAAGCTTTCATTCAAGTTTGATTTCGTCTTATGAACTTGTGTCTCCTTGAACCCTTATTTTTAAATGAAAAACTGTTTTTAATGCCCCTTCTTTTTTCTCAAAATATAAATTCAATATTCCAGATTCCAATTCTATGACTGTATGGCAAAAAGATCTATGTCACATTTTCAAGAAATTCGAATTAAGACCTTCACTGAGATCTAGAATATAGAATTTATATTTGCAGAAAGAAAACGTTAAAAGAATTTTTTCACTAAAAAGTAAAGCTTTAAGAGGACACAAGACACCATTGAAGTTGAAAACACTGAATGACAATATATCGAAAAAGAAGTATGTGACGCTTCAAAACCACAGAATTAAT
The DNA here is from genome assembly GCF_051401765.1 of Calliopsis andreniformis. NCBI lineage: Eukaryota > Metazoa > Arthropoda > Insecta > Hymenoptera > Andrenidae > Calliopsis > Calliopsis andreniformis. The sequence continues at coordinate 10,874,074 of NC_135064.1, read as the reverse complement.
GTCTTAACTCAAATTCCACAAAATGTGACATAGGCAGTTTTGCCTTACAGCCACAGGAACATTAGATAGGATTTTCTTATAAAATTCATCTCTTCTCCGCTGCCATAATCACAGCTTTTACGTTGATGCTTTTACAGCTCAACACCTGTTGTTCGTGTTCCCGCATTCCGTTGATGCAATCATGAAAATAGGAGAAAGACCGTCACGCGGGTAAACACCGTCGTGCTTCTTTCCAAACACGGGATGGAAGTGCTTTAGGGCCTCCCTCAAGAGAGAGACAAACCATTCCGCCGTCTCTCGGTTTTATCCCCGTCCGTTTTCTCTTTCTCGTTTTAAAAAGTCGTCCTTCTACTAATTCTGTACAAACACCGAAAACTCTTGCTCAGACGCGGCAGGTGCACGCCAGGTATATGTTGTTTCAAAGTCTTTAAAGGCTCTCGTGGCCAAGGATTCTCTTTGGCAAGGCCGACGCGACGCGGGTGGTCTGTTTGGGCCACGATAAGTGTGAATGACTTCGGGATTGTACGATTGTTTGAGCAAATTGCCGCCCGCGAACCTCTGGGATCGCTTCATCCCCTTCTTCCGTGTTCAGTTATCGCGATATCGCCATTGCTGGCTGCAAATAATGTCTACTATCTAAGTGTCAAACGTTTGGAAAGGAAATACTGTTGTAGAGAATAGCAGTGAGATGTTCCTTTGTTAGGTTTTGCGAAACTTTGCAGATTTATGAAGTAATTAGGATTGAAGTCTGTTTATATGAAGTTTATTTGTATTAATGAAATTTTAGTTACTATCTGGTTAACTGAACAATTGTTGAAGTGCTATTTAAGTCTGTTCGACAGCACTCCAATTATTTATATGAATGTCTGTCTGACTTCTATAGGTGTTTATTGGTTGAAAGCAGAAATTGAATGAAGCATAAATTATTTGTAATGTTTAAAGAAATTTAAACAATTCGTATTTTTAGAATTTTTGAGTGAACATAATTAGTAATGTCCTTTGAAATTAGTAAAGCATTGGTATAAATACAGAATTTAAAATTTCAAGTTATTTGTCTGAACGCTTTGTGTTTTAGACAGATGAACGTAGAAAAATGATTTTTCTAGGAACTTTTAGTATTCATATTTTTACGTATTATCTTAATATATACATTTTATATCAAAGTTAATTAAATTTTGTGATATCAATTATTTATCTTTTATAATTATGAATAAATGTTTGATGCAATATCTACTTATATGGACGTGAATATAAAAATCACAGCTAATGAAGGAATCAAGTGGATTCCTATTTTATGAACGATCGAGTTATACGAATATGGTTGTCCTCCAACATGTTCATATACACGAAATTCTAAGTGTAATAATAATCAAGGTAGTGTGTTCCTCTCTAAGGTATGTAATTAAGACTCAAGGGGTAAAATTACATCATGTAATTTCTCTTCTGTAATACTGTATGTGATAAAGGCCACTGAATATGCAAAGATTTAATGTTTCTTTTATGGAAATTAACATGTTTTAGGTAAATGACACTGATTATAACGTGAAAATAAGAAACTTAATATAATACATAATATTTTTATAAAGGTGACAAAATTAATATAGTTGATATCTCAATTTTACATGTTGTATCATATCTTATAACTTTTAAGCATTGTGAAACATGTGCATAAAAATGAAATAAATTGTATATGCATGTATGAACACAGTGACGTATAGTTTTCATAAAAGTTTACAGAAATTTTAGTCGGTAAATCCAATATTAAATTACTGACAATTATTAAGAGTATTCGTGATCTGTGATCACTGTATAAATCTGCTAATTGTATAACTAGACTCTGAATGTTTATGCTAGTTTATATTTTTTTAAACTCAATAGAAAAAGATAATATGTACCTAGAAACTTATTTCACTTTTTAGACATTATAGTATATATTTAGTATTGTTCTTCATATTAAGTGCACTCTGTAATTTTTGGTTGCATGCTTAAATTTCTCATAAATAGATAGGTATGTAGTCACTCCCAATGAATTTATAATTAAAACACAATGTTACTATCTGAAACTCAAAAAAGGCAACAGATTATCCACATTTCACCCACCCTAATTACTACACTACAAAAGAAGAAGCAATATCGTCCTACTCAAAACGAGAAAATAATTTGAACTTGAAGGAATCAATGTCTCAAATCCCATAACAAAACGATCTCCCGCAAGGTTCTTTCTTCTCAAGAAAGCAGTAGACTGAAACTGAGCATCTTCACAAGATCCTTTCAGATAGGTCTACAATGCACGGCAGGAAAGGGTTCTACCAATCCAAACTCAATGACACCGTCTTAAGTTCTTCGAACCATCTCTTCAGAGGCAGCTGACTTACCCCGAAGCTTTCAAAAACGCTCACTTCGTTCACAGTCCCATAGCAATACAAAAACATTCAGCCAGAGGTCAACGAATTACTCGAAATTAATCGCAAAATAGTTGATGAAGAATTAATGATATTGAGCAACGTGTAAACCTTTACAGTAATTGTTCGCGTGTGTGGTTGATCGTATGTATAATTGAGGCAAACACATTACTGGCAAAGCTTTTAATCTAGCATGCAAATTGCTGTATCAAGGCGGTCGATAAATACTAGTCACAAATAAGTTTAATGACCGCGTGAAAGTGTTATTGGGAGGGCGTGCATTGAAGCAACAAATGCTGGACAGCCGAAGCAGTGTTTTCTCTGCACTCCACTGTGGGGAACGCTTTGTCGTTGCTGCAAATTATGCGTTTCGGTCCCGAAAGTTGAGGCCGATCCGAATGGTCAATGTTTGTCAACGGGAAACCTAATATTCTCGTAGACCTGAGACAGCAATTTGTCAGACTGGGCGGCTACTGGCGGCTGTGATGTATTCGAAGACTTTCGTTGTCATAACATTGCTATGAATTTCGGTGAATTTTCTGTGTTTGACAACTTCAATTGATTGCGATAATAGGATGTTTTTTATCATATCAAATCTCTATGAGAAAAATGTGAGAAGTAAAACATTTCCATCTTTAACACGTTTTCCATCTTTTTGGAAAACAGTGCGCGATGAAGAATCATCGAAGACACATGTAGAAGTAGATTAGATCTGCTTTGATGCAGACAAAAAGATTGCAAAAGAAACTACTTATTCAAAAATCATCAGTTTCGCTATAACATTTTTAACACATTTAGTACTCCTTTGTTTGAATACAAGACTGGATTAACTTACGTCTTGTCTATATTGTATAACTCACCCCATAACACAATTACAAAAAAAATAATAATTCATAACAAAAACACCCTTTTCCAATTTTTCTCTTTTTTTCAAGAGAGCAAAAACAGACTCTATCATTTTTAATTCTCCTTCAATTGACGAAAACTTTGTTTAATTAAATATTCATCTCACCACACATACTACATTTTTGATGGTATAGTTTCCACTACATTGTGAATCTCGGTTCTAACAATTAGAATGCTTTTATAAAAAAAATAGGAAAGTTTGGTAAGTGTTATTTCTGTTATGTAACTTGAAAATGTGCTGTATAACATGAAGTGAATCCTACCTCGATTCTTTCTTCCTTGAGATCCACTTGAAGCGCGAGCTGCTCCCTTAGAATCACGTCTGGATAATGGGTCTTGTCGAAGGTGGCCTCTAATTGCTCCAATTGTTCTTCAGTGAATATCGTCCTGTGACGACGTTTCCTCTTCGCCATGGGGCCCACGGCGCTAGCATTAGGATTTATTTGATAAGGGTGAGCTGCGTGATAGAAGGCTGGTTGTCCATGGAGTGAAACGCCAGCAGCTGCCATCGCAGCTACGTATCCACCTGAGTACAAGCTGGGATATGCTGCAGCTGGAAAAAGAAAATAGAGAAATTGTTAATATCTTTGGTAATCTAAACTGAAAAGGTATTTTTATCCTGTTCGATTTGTATAATAAGTGTTGAATTTTTAAAGGATAAAGCAGTTTATATAATTACATGATTAAATATGTTCTGGGTACTTCTAGTTAGGATAGGTAACAGATATAATTCAGTTAATAAAAGTAGTTAGAGTCAATGTTGGCAGTAGACTATGTTAAATTTTTAGAAGTCTTATAAATAAAATGGTACGCTTTGGAGAACTTGTTCGAAGACACACTGTCGAAGATATCAGTCTGCAAATCGATTAAATTGACTTCAGTTACGTTGCTATGTCCAATAACTGTGGAGCATTAACTATAAGAGTATAAGTCTTAGTTACTATGATGCTATTACTGTAACATACTATAATTCCATTATAAAGAATGATTTATAATACTGTCCGAAAAGATCACAACTTTCCAAATTATTAATTCCCGTAAACTGTAAATGGATACTTTGTATCTACCAATCGTTAAAATTCGAGTTAACCTATGCACTGTGACCCTACTATCCCAGCTAAAGGTTAATACCCGAGGGAATCCTTAAAATAGCACATCAGAGAAAGGGTGCACAAACTGAATACCTATAATAATAGAAGAACAGTGAGACATTAGAGCCAAAACGAGTTCAAAGTTCCATGAAGACTTGCTTCTTTAACCAAGATTTACATTCCAAAGAACAAATTTCAAAAATTGTATCCACTCATCTAACAAATAACGAAAACAAAAAACGATCTCTATACTCACAAAAGAGTTAAAAAATAACACAGAGTATTAAATATCTATAAAACCAAACATATCGTTGACAGTACGTTCGAATTACATTATCTCTCGACCTGTTCCATTCCCGAGTATCCCAGGGGAATGAGAAATACGCGAGGTCCCAGCCCCGAGGGATGTTTTGGTTTAAAATCTCGGGGAAAGCTACTTAGAGGCGACGTCTCCGCGTAAAAATGTGCGAAGGGCGAATTTACGCTTTCAACTGGTTACTCGGCTGGTCCGTTGTCTCTTTCTCGCTGAGGGGCTTGCATATTTTGCCATCTCGCGCGATTTTCATCTCCGCTCCGTGGCCCGGGATTGCAAGGAGCTAAATCGTTCGTGCGTGATCGAAACGGATTGCGGATTTCAGCTGGCGCATCCCCAATCTGCGGCCACGGTTCTTTCCGGAGAAATACTTAAAGCCCTCCGGGGCATAAAGGAAATTTCGTTGCGGAACGCGTCGGATTTACGCCTTCTTTCATTCTTTCCGCTACGAGACTTCCACGAGGACAAATTGTCCGCCAATGCTCCAGAGGTATTTGCGAATTAACATGTTCGTTGGAGGACAGATTGTCAGGAAAATCCTGAAGATCAGTTAAACATTAGATTGCAATAGTTGGAGATGAATATGTGCCTGTGGCTACATATAAGACGAGATGATGTAATTCACATTTTCAAACAATTTGAGTTTATGATTTGAACGAAGTCTAGCTAGAATTAGTGTTTTTGGCAGAAAAAGATTGATTTAAAGCAACTGTTTCATTAAAAAGGAGGAGGAGGAGGTAAAAATTATAATTTTTTGGAAAATGAGGTAATAACTTAATTTTTCTTATACTTAATGATTTTTAATATCTACTTTTAACGCAGACACAGTTGTTTAAGTTATGTCATTATTGCAAAAAAATCAGCAATATGTGCTTTATGCTGTTTTGCTTCATAATCATACATACGTTTCATATTTTTGAAAAGTTTGTTTCCTTCTGGAATTTTTTGCAACTTTTTTGCATCCTACGCTTTGTATTGATTTTAGACAATTTATTAACTTTCACATGGTATGGTGTTATAATATTAACATATTATTCTGATGGAGTTATTGTGATTTCAGTATACAAAATGAATGATTCATAGTAATGTACACAAAATTCAGAATTTTTCAGTTTATTATTTTTTATAATTTATCTATGATTAATTTTTAGAATGTATGAAAAGATTGAGATAATATAAATGTGATTTCATCGAACCATGGGCAGATTGAATGTATTAAGTGATAAGTTAACATCATGACGCATGAAATGATTACTGATTAGAAAAATATAGTAGTAAGAGGCATATTTAATGATACGATTTTTGAGACTTTGAAGAGTATCGTTTATCATTTATCATTCTTCTTGAACGTTTATTTTAGTGACTTATTAAAAGTCAAAAATTTACATGAATTTTTCCACATTCATGAAATAGTGACAATAAGGAATTATAATAGTGACAATAAAGTGACAATAAGGAAAGATAAGTGACAATAAATTGCTTTAAGTACAACTAGTTACATTTGGAGATACAGAGGAATGAAAGTCTTCAAGATTTTTTATTTTCTTTGTATTCAATTTTATAAAAGAAATATGAAACCAATCCTCAGTTTCAATTTCCATTTCTGTTCGGGGATTCTCAAGATTGGTATCATTGGAAAGAGAACCTTGTTTCAAAGAAAAGAGTTATTCTAAAATCCATATTTCTTTTCTTTTGATAATAAACTTCTTTCCTAGGTGGAGAAAATTTTATAAAATGGTTAAAATAAATTCACTTAGTGCAGAAAGTGACTATCTTTTGAGGATACAAAATGATTTGACAAAAAGTGTGTAACAGTATCTAACCCATAATCAATACACTGTCACCTCCAAACTCACTTATTCTCAAACACTTGTTCTTTAGCAATAAGTTCGCAACGTTCCAATATTTCGTTAACTATTCAATTAACTTTATAAAATCAATCTATCTCTAAATCTCCCAAAAAAACTAATTTCTACAAAACCTCAAACTATTGTCCCCCAAAAACACGCGTAAAAAATTCTCTACAACATTGCTTCTCTAAACTTGTTATCCCAAACCCCTCAACTACTTCTCCAACTCTGCCAACTACCATAATTCCAACTTACCAAACAAATCAGCGGATGTGAACGCCAGGTGATGAATCTGCTGCTGAAGAGGATGCATCGCCGCGGTCGTCCTCGATCCTACGGCTTCAGGGTTTGAGATGATAGAGGCCAAGCCGCTGGTGCTGGTGGGCGTCATGTTCCCAATGGGTCTGGGCGCCAAGATATTCTCGATAGTGAAAGCAGACGTGGGGGAGGACATAGTAGCCGAAGAGCTCGGTCTCGAAGCTTCACGAGGTCTGTATCGCGCCTCTTCTGTGGTCAGTGCGCTCCTGGAGAACGGCTTCTCTCGTACATCATCGAGTCGCCTTCCACTGGCACTGTGCTGCTCGTCGTTGCTCTTCAGCTTCTGCTGCAGAGTCTCTGGCGAGTAATTGTAAAGATACCGATGTCCGTACCCGGATATGCCAGGACCATCTTGAAGAGGACTCGACGGCTCCGTCATGGGAGAACGCGATCTGGGCGAATCGCTCGCATAGGTGCTCTCTACCATGTTAGGCAAGTGAAATCACCTTCGAACTCTACTGGTTCCTCTGAAGCCTCCTTTACAGTGGTACTACAGATCTGTCGAATGATTCACTGAATAGACAAAGCTAGAACCGACAGAAGGACATTCTTCGACCAGTGTCACTGTCGTTGGTGCTTCAAGCCGAAAGAACTTCCGACGCTCAGCCAATACTCCTAATCCTCAAGTGACTCTACGGTCTATCAAGATCTTCGCTCCTTCCCTTCCACGTTCTCGGCATAAACCATCACACAATCATCGCGCAAGTGTCCAAAACCATGCAGCAGCTCCCTGTCCCATCACAGACTAGCACCACGACGCACTGACTTCAAGTTCACCCTGACCAGAGCCTAGCCAGATCTTCCGCCAGCGTCGCGACGGAGACATTCAGTTCCTCGCTAAAGCATCGAGCTCCCTTCCTGGCAACACTCTCCTTAAGCGTGAAAAGAAACGTTGGTCCTAGAAGAGGTGTAGATCGATCGGTGTCGTCGCAACGTGAGTCCGTCCGAGCGACGACAGAGCCACGAGGGCGGATACTCGTGGCGCGTGGAGAGTGTTACGCGTAGTGACACCGATGAGATAAACGATATCCCAAGACTGGCCCGGCTTCCTGTTGACCTCTCTCGGGGGGTGCGCTTAGATTCGCCGGCATCTACGTGTACGGGTAGCCACCCCCGTGTTAGTGACAGAGGGACAGAGACACCCTCGAGTATATCCAGCGAAGTTTTGTCGACGCCGGGAACGGGGCGTGGCTCGACTTGGCTCCATCCACTTTTCCACCACCCTCTGTCGCTCGGCGTCCCCTGCGCGACCAGAGGGAACGTGCACTCGGTCGAGGGTAGCAGAGGGTAGGGCAGGGAGGATGAGAGGGACTCGATGGTTTCTGGGAGAATGCAGGCGGAGGTGCAATCTTCTGATGACAGGGATGGTTTGGGGTGAAAAAAGGTGGGGGTGGAACGTCGAACCGCCCGACTCGAGGCCCTTTCAACCCCGTCGACGTGCTCACGGGCTTCCAAGGGTGGAGGTGAGGCGAGCGAACCGACGAGCACGGGAACAAGAGGTAACGATTAGAGGGGGTGGGGGACGAACGTATTTACAACGGATAATCACGACGTATCTCGCGTATTACAGAGCTTTCAGAGTTTGCCTTTGTGAATCGTATTCACGAATTAATCGTGCTGCCGGAAGTGCACGCGCTCCGGTCGCCTTCGGACGGGCAGAGTCGAATCTCGGTGTATTGTTTCTGAAAATATGCCAGCTCGTACTTAAAATCGTTCAGGTTCAGCTAGGTGAGAGTGTAATATGCAGATGTAATGGAAGAAACCGGTGCAAGGGTGGTTAGCCTGTGCTGTTTGTTTGAATTTTAAGAGTATTGCGGGATTTTGCGGATTTTCGGTGGAAGCTTGATATGTATCGCACAGGAGGACTGTTTCAGTGCAAAAAATCATCCATTTATGCAGCTTAAAAATTTGCATCGCTTTCATACGATTTTTCAGTAGTTCACGAACGTAATATTTTATATCACATAATCTCTAACTACGTAATTTTCTGCTTAGGAATTTTGAAAAGTTTCTGGTGTTTTTCCAAGAGTTTCAGAACATTTTTCTAAGAGCTTCATCTTTATGAAAAGATTCAATTTAAAATTAACGTCTGAATAATTCCCAAGTGAAAAATTGAATAACAGAAAATTGTATTAATTCGTGTAATTAAAGTTGGATTATGTTAGAAAATTTTTTTTCAACAGTTTTGAAAGATTTTCAACATACAAGCGCGACCGTAGTTTCAAGTTTCGAGATTAATTCGTCAGATTAGAACGTTTTTAATTTTTCACCAGCGTTTTTCTACCTCGCTTCGACTCGATATGAGTTTAGTTAGTTTTCACGCAAAAGAGGCTGCTAATTGGAAACAAATCTAGTTTTTAATTGACATACCTGGTAGCGGCACGACTGGCGTAACTAAGATTCGATATTTTTAATCTGCCACGTTATAACGTATAATACTCAACGGATAGAATCACGACACCACGGATGAAACGCAAATTCTCTGTGGCAAGTGTACGCGTGCGCGCTCGTTTTGATTGATTCGTAAATTGAAACCGTCTGGTGAATCGCTTTGAATCTATAACCGAACTATTGCTTTTTTCGTAATACCCGCTGCGCTCCGATTTGCTGTGATAATCATTGCGATGCACAGATTTTATTGGGTTTTCAAATTGTCCGACGAGAAATGTTGGTACGTGGATACTTTGATATGTGGGACGTTGTCATAGTTCATTTTAATGTATTGTTGAACCACTAAAAATAAAATATAATACACACTTGTAATTAGATACAGAAAATTTTTATATTCAAAATATTGATTTTCAATACTGTCCAAAAGCTTGAGATTTGATGTTCTTTATGAACTAAGAATCTAAATGAATAGATCCAAGTAGCTGCAAACACACATATTCATTGATTAATTGTAAAGTTATTGTTATACATTTTGATTTCAACAAAAATTTGCGAATAATAATAAGTTTTTTCCAGTAGCATGCTTTATGAGATGCAAGCATCTGCTATCATCTTTTGTTAGAAATAGTAGTATTTTCTAGAATTGTTATTTAGAGATATTGAGATGAAGTTATTTAGAGATAGAGTATAATCAGATATATGCACGTTCCAAAATTCTGTAACATTCAGTGTCCAACGCCATGAATATTCACATGATCATATAATCGTAGTAGAGATATAAACGTATCTCAAATAATCACAAATATCCTAATCGCTTCGATGATCGTTGCCAGAATACGCATTAAAACTCGATATTGGGATATCTAGGAAGTGCACAGTGCTAAATCACTGACTGAATATATCCCGAATTATTGGACAAGTTTCATTCGATAAAATTCATCCAGATAGACTATTGAATGTATTTACGAATAATGCTAAAACTGAAAATAAGAGGTACAACCTATTTAATACATGTAATAATTCTTCATTATTATCTATATATATTTCTCATCTACAAATTACAATACACAAACACAAATTTTGATGGATTGACACCATAATGAAAAAGTGTTCAGAAGATTTTGTTATCGGTATAAATATACTATTTACTTACGCGTAATTTTGTATTTTAACATTTTAAATTGTTACGATTTCTTAGCTTTTCCAAGAACAAATTTATGAAGACTATTAAAAACGCTTCTTCCAAGTAGACTGCATTATCTTATTTCGCGGTAAACTCTAAAAACATTTTAATCTTTGCATTAAGATTGAAAGTGCCAGATAACAGTGAAATGTTAAAGTTAAAAATGGATCTGATAAAGAAAAAATATATCTACTACAGTACTTTTCAAGCTCAATTGGTGCTTTGACTGCACGTGAACGAATTGTTGAATCCTTATATCTTTTCATAACACATTTACAATAGTAACACCCTTGTCAACAGTACTTAAACTTAAAAAATCTAAGCTTATAAATACATCCTATTTGCCAACATTTTTAAAAACAACTTCAACAAGAACTACACTAATAACTAAACTATAGATTTAGGCAATTTCATATTTTTGTAAACACAATCAAGGAAATAGACGCTGAATAAAAATTTATTTTACCTTTCAAACATTATAATTTGCACTCTATTTTTCACATTTCCTATATTTTTGAATATCATACGCATTCTGTAACTTTCTACACATTTCAAGTTCCCATAAATATATGAAAACTCATAGCCTATACTAATAACCTCCACAAAACCTAGAGTGCCAAATACAAAGCAACTCGAAGTAACAAAATAAGAACGTGTGCCCGATCACAAAGGTTCCCAAAAGAACCTACCCCAAACCTCGAATCAACTCGATGACCCGAAATCGCGCACACCCCCGTAAGACGAAAATGCCGGGCTCCAGAGTCTTATCGCGGTCTAATGCGGGTCACCGAAGAGGCTCGAGCGCATCAGGTCGGATCTCAAACACGGATGTTGGCGTATCACGTTAAGACCCGTGAATCGGTGCCCCCCTTCCCGTTTCGAATCGTTGATCCGTCGGATCTGTTCAATTATTCAAATCCCGCCCAATGCGTCCGTATTAATAACATAAAACCGTTGTAATGTGCATTGACTGTCGTCGTCATTGTTACCGGACCGAGCTGGGTGGGGAGGATCGTGATGCGATACGTGGAGAACCGAGCGTGAAAAGGTTTTCCATGGGGCGCGCACGTACCCCACATTGTCATGGCTCTCCTGACCCTCCTGCCCGCGGACAGATCCGTGCACGCTCCGATCCCGAAGTCCGCCAGCGAGATCTCTGCCAACCTTAATCCTAATCCGTACGTTAATCGTGGCCTGATCCCGCGGGCCGAGTCCCTATTGCTCGACAGTGTACCCACCGGTTCTAGGGCGTCGTTGGGTTCCCAAAAAGCGGTGCACGTACCCACCAATCCGTGACACGCACTGTCCTCGCGTTATGGCGAAGACGTCGCCTTTGTTCGGTCCAAGTTGTGAATTTCATTAGCGCCAAAGCGAATAGGCGACGCTGCGTTCCGGTATTGAAATGGTAATTTGGTAGCGCTGGTAGTAGATTAGAAAGCGGTGTTGGCGCTGGTCTCGGTGACTTGGGCGATTGTTCGAGGTTATAGCGAGATGACGGAGTGAAGGATCGTAGGATGGATAAAGGTGAGAACGGTGACATGAATTTAATGGTGTCGCACGATGAGCTACGAGTGGACCTAGGTTGCTTTGGAACGGGTTCGGAGTAGATGAATGTTGGATGAAGGTGCGAATGATGTTCGGTGATTGCACCTTGTGATTTTGTGCAGAAGTGTGGTAATGGTTGCTGCAACTTTTAGGGGCATATGGAGTCGCAGGAGAGTAGAATCTCAGGCAGGATGTAAGGATTTGGAGGACATGCGAGTTTCATGCAGACCAACGTTGCCTGCCTATGCGAATCAGGATTATCCTTCCCGCGGGATTATCGATTCTTTCGGGTGGGGCGGGATTCTCTGGGAGTCTGGTGCTGCAGCAATCGGTTCTTCAATGTTTGAGTTGGCACGACAGCTTTTCTATTTCATTCAAGTTTTCAATTATTTTAACTATTGATTTTCTATTTTGTATTACTCTAGTTTTGTCCAGTTTTATGGAGTTTTCAAGTTATTCGCTTAAATCGTAGGTATAGTATAGTAATAAATAAAATTTTGTGAGACCTGAAAAGAAAACGAAGAAGTTTATAAAATCAATAACAACACCTAATAATTTCTGAGTAGCTTGCGGCACTTCGTAAAAACTTTTTAATCAAACTCAAATATTAACAGTTTAAATATTTTACTTAGAAAAGGCAACGTCTGTCCACTGTTAGGAGACGTGAATAGTAAAAACCTTCTGTCTCTATTTCTTGTTCCGCCCTAACTTATAGTCCTCACTATATTTTTTTATTCAGAAGCAAGTATCTACTTCTCAGTACTTATGAAAACCATATCTTTAAATAAACCGATGAGTTGAAGAACATGAGTATAAGTCCAAAATTAGCCATTTTCAAATGATCTCAAAACTATATCTGGACCCCAAAATCAAAGTGTATTAAGTTACACAAAAAACAAGTGCACTTACTACACTCTGCCTCTGTGGCCTAGATACCTACGTAAATTGCTCAAAAACTACACGCTGAAATCCAATGTCTCAAAATGTGATTTCAAATCATTCAAGTTAATGGACTCAAATAAACAGTGTTTTCTACACTTCCTTTTAAACGACTACAACTTCTTACCATCACGCCCCAATAAATTTTACAAATCACAGCATCAAGTATTCCTTTATACCTAGTTCGATCTCCATAGAGACATGTGAATCGAAGCCCGCGATCTCCAGTTTCTCCGATCGCGGGGCTTCAGCGTTCCAGAGGGTAGCTTCCTCTCTCCACCACGTTCAGTGGGTCCATTTAAAAAGTTCCCGCCGCAGGAGCGCTTCCACGCGAAAGATTACCAATTTTCACGGTAATCATCGAGGAATGAATAGCCCGGCGCTAATACGGTGACAATACAGATGTTTTCACGTCTAAGCGGCGTGCTAAGTGGATGTTCCTCCCTCTCTTCCTCCTACTCCTCTCCCCTTTCCCCTGGTCTGCTCCCTCGGTCCGTATCCTGCTGTCCGGTTCGTGAAGCCTACCAGGGGGTGCCAACTCTGTACCTGACCACCTTGGGATATTATTTGGCGGGTGAGCGTCTCGCGTACTCGTTAGTTTAGGTTACACTTGACTGGACGCCTTCTTGCCTCCTCGAGGTGGGGAAATAGTCGACCAGAAGAGAAGAACCAGCGACGAAAAGCCAACGGAAATTGAGCCTGTGAATTATCCCATTGCCTCCACGCCGGTTTACACCGGACAGCTCTCTCCGATCTCCCAACAGGATGCCCTCTGTTCGACGTTTTCGTACAGACTTCGAAATCCTCGAGATCCAGCGACTGGTAGCTTAAGAGGCCACGTGAAAACCCAGGCGAGGCCACGATTATCCTCCGCGCGGAATTCCCTGCATCGGACGCCGACGTGAATTCGAGGACTTGCTTCTGGGTCTAAAGGGTGAACCGCGAAGGAGATTGTTAGCGTTAGGCTAAATCGAGTCTTCTCGATCCTTTCAAGTGAAAAATAGTTACTTGGCGTTCTGCTAGGTTGACTCCTTTGGGGAACCAGTGCTTCAAAATGGATATTTTGCGAACAAATTGCTGCGTGTAGATTAACCCTTTCAGTGCTGTGAATGATGGTTCTTTGGTTGCCTAAGGGTGCCTTAGAATTTATTTTAATCAGTAACGTACTTAGAACTTGATAGGAATATGAGGTGTCTCACTGAATGTGGGAAATATCATGGATTTGATACACTAAAATAAGGGAAAAAGTTCGTATAAGCTTATGGTCAAATAGATCTTGTTTTTGAGTTATTATACTATAATTATTTTCTTCTTATCATACTAAAAATCATTCTTAATACAGTGCATATAATATTCCTTAGTTAATCTTCACAGTACCGATTAGAGCAAAATGTAACCATCCCAGACACTCAGTTTTTACTACCGTACACATTCGTAAATTAGAACCTAAACCACTTTTTAACAAATTTCAATCAATCTTTGACGAGTTAGTTCCCTTCACGTGGACATTTCGATTTAACGTTTCTTCGTTTAGGTAATGCCTTGACCCAAGGGCAAATATTTGAATCCTATAAAGAACCGAGAGCTAATCCTCGAGGATAGATTATAATTTTTTCCGCAAGATTCGGCGTCTTTGACCGAGGTCCAGACTTCCATCAGTGAGTATACGATTTTCAAAGAAGGAACAATATTTACGTTAAGAGAAGCACGGGTTTCGTGATTTCCCATGAATAGCTGTTCCTCAGACTAAAACATTTCGCGACTATAGTGCTTGGGAAAAATATTTGTAGTATCTTGCTAATATTCACACTTTAAGGATTCTTTTGATTCATTTCTCGAGGACCCACCATTTTTATTGCGGTTCTTATACAAATTTATTGACATCCAATACTCCTTCATGGAAGAACAATTTATATTATCATGTAGCGTAAATCTGTCGTCATCATTCTCTGCAAATTTTTAATATGAGATGAGAATTGGAAAATTTCCTTTGTACCATTTATTCAAAATACAGCAAAATCACAATGATATTTATTAATTTAGAATTTTTAAAGATAAGTACATAATTTTATTGATAACTGGATGCAAAGTTTGTGCTACGAGTTTTTAAATTTTCTCTATGCATTCCTTAGCTCAAAATTAAAAAGTGATCCCAGAAATTTTTGAAACAAAATTACGTTTTTCGGGAAAACCAGAAAAATAATTCGATTTATTTTAACTGAAAGTTATTGTATAGTGCCATTTTAGTGTCATTAGTTAAATTTTGATCTACAATTTAATACAACTATTAAATATAGTACTTATATGTTTTTCGAAGGATTTCTAAATTTTCAAGTTATTCAAAGCTCTCGGGAATATACAAAATTTTTATTTCAAAATTGCAAATACATAATATAATAGTATATATAATTGATTAATGCCCCACTAACTACTATGATGCTAGATAGCATAATATAACATGATGAGGTTACTGCAACTTGATTATGAGGACTAATAATTAATAATTATACCTACCTATACAGACAATATTTATTTTTCAGATTTATTAATTTCATTCACCTATTCATAGCAAACATAAAAAGTAGAAGTCCCATAAATTCTGTCACCTCCTCATTCCAATTAAATATTACCTTCAGTTAGGTACTTACATAGTCGCACCTTCACATAGTAACGTTCAACGAATATCTGAAATATTAAATCTCGCCAATATTTTGAATCAAAAAATATTCATTCAATTTTATTCACAGTAGTCGCACGAAAATCATGCAAAGTCCTTTATTTTAGATAAAAGCGTAGGAAAAAAAAACACAGGGCACAATGAATTCATAGAACACCAATCAGCCATGAAAGGAAACACCACAAAGCGGTCGTGTCGCAATACATATTCGACAAGATCGAAGTTGATTTTTCCGCCGGGGTAAGGCCATTAGTGGCGCTATTTTTTCCATTCATTTTCTTCACCCTCTCCCCGCGCGACCTCGCTGGGCAAGCCATCGTTGTTCTTTCTCTTGACACGTCGCGGGTCGGGGGGCACACGCCATCACTTTCGCGGTTTTTGTTTTTCTCGTTCGGTCGGGCCGCTCTAAAAAAGAATAGGTGAAAACTGTTAATTGGTTCCGTGCGGCGAAAATACGCGAGCGTGGTCGCTGGCCTGGCGCCGATACACATTTTAAAGGGCTCCCGTGTACGTGGGTGGACACGTGTGCCCGTGCACGACCGTGTCTCCAGCGGCCACTGGCGATGCATGTATCGCGGCAGCGTGTCCGTCCAATTATGGAAAATTAATTGGCGATCAGTGACTCGAGGCGATGGAAACATAGTTCCGCGCTTCGAATAAACTTCCTTTGTGATTCCGATCAGCCTTTGACAGCTGTGTAATAATTAAAGTAATTAACGCGCGAGCCAGTAAATTCGTGATCGTTGCCCGTGCCCGTCGCCTGGTAATTGTTTATCGCGGGGCACACGTGGAAACGATGGAAGATGATGGCTCGTCAATGTTTTCGAGGCTTCTATCTCGTTGAGAAATCTTTTATCGCGTATTGCAATGTCTGCTTGATGGGAAATTAATGATACCTCGTCAGGGGTGTACTTGGAGCACTTGTACAGGATGAGTTATATAATATTTTTATCTTGATTTTCCTCAATGTTATTATCTACGGCGAAAAATGTTCCAAATAACGTTATTATTATCTGCAGCGACAAAAGTTTCAAATGATATTAGTGAAATAGTGACGGCTTCTTAGAAATACAGAAATTATTAGATTTTGTAATTCTAAACTGATTGCTTTTTGACATAAATTGGTTAATAATATCTTTAGCAGAACTTTACTTCAAAGCATCCAAAATTATTTGCCTTTTTTTATACATTCATTTTTATAGTATTCGACGAGTAAAATCGAAAAATACATACTGCCCTTAACTTTAGGAATTTAACTATTGTCGAATACTGTGTATTCTGTTTCTGAAGAATTCGTATAAAACTAAAATACAATATACCTGAAATTTATTAAAATGCTAGATGTTGATCCACTACCTGTGAATTAAAAATAACTAGAAAGACTGATATGTGAAGTTATTCAAACATCAAATAAAGACACAAAGGAAATATGTAATCAGTCCAAGAACACAGCTATCTCATATATTCGTAAGTACCTAAGTTTCAGTGAAGTAGAAATATCGAAAATCAATGTCTGTAATTTTTACTATTACAACTTCTATAACCCTTGAGCCCAATAAGAGATTCAACACTCTTTCATGATACACTCATATAACACGGGGGTGAAGGTTCCCCGCTACTTTCACGGTAATGGTTTGAAAAATCGATTTGAATCTCGTGGTGAGCGAGGCAGAGGGCTTTTAAAGCTATTCTGGCGCGGATTTCGTTAAGTGATACCAATAACCCGATGGGACAACAAGCTAGGGCCCTTCAGGATTCGGTGGAGGATAAACGAAGGGCCACCAAACCCGGGGGATGTTATCTAATCCCTGTGGATTTGTTGATTCTACGACTTGCGCTTCGCAAAGCGCAATGTGCTTTCCATGTAGCCTAGGATTACCCTTATTTTTTGCAGCCCCGAAGATCCTACCAAAACTTCTTGGCGAACGGTTCTGTGGTGTCTGCTTCGAGGACCCAAAGTGGTTCATTCCTGGCGTCCCTGACGCTTACAATTAGTCACGTTCATGGTTTTAAACGATCGTATTATAGACATTAATTGGTCTATCTGAAATCATTTTGTGAATTAAGGGAAATAAGACTATTCTTAAGTTAAATAAATTCAACTGGCTATGGACAATTATAGACATATTTTTTTTTAATTAGGTGCATTAAAGGACGAATACTGTAGTCACTGTAGGATTCGTTAGCTTGACTCAGGTGTTACATAGTATAATTTTAGTGTAGTTTTTAATATGTAGTCTATTATCCAAAATATTCTTCATTTCAACTAAAAAAGATTACCTACTTACAATGTTTCATCGAAGCTTCTAAATTTTCTCAAATAATCAAATAAGTATAGCCATTTGTAATACCTGCTTACTAATGAGATGAATGAGATTCCTTCTTTTTCACAATATTATAAATCTATAAAAATCACTCTCAGCTTACACGCTGGATTTAACCCGCGAGAGCCATAGTTTACTGACTCCTGTTCTAAATAATTCCAAAAATGAATCAGCGGAGACAGCAACGAGCTTACAGCAACAAAATATAGTACACAATATGTTTACATCTAGAATCCAATCATGGAATTTCATAGAATCTTCCTCCGAGCGACGACGCGCGGCATTCTCATCAACCGCGGAGATGATCCCATATTCAGGTCCGCAACGTACGGGAAGGAGTGGAAAGGAGCGAGAGGAAAAGGGATTTCGTCCTGGGTTCCGTTATTATTTTATACGGATCGCGGTTTATCGGGTCGAAATGTCCGCGCGAGTACGCGAATCCTGGCGAAAAACAAAGACGCGGATCGTGCTTTGCCCCGCGGTGGCACTCTCGTAACGCAGATTATTCTATTACACGTTACGTAAACAGACAGAGGAGAGCGTGCAGCCGAAGGATGGAGTTTCTGCGTCTCTCCGCGTACACCGACCGATGTTGTTTGGTCTGAAAATACGTTATTGTTTCACCGCGTTAAAAAATTCAGCGTTCGGATAATTACATCAGAGCTGATCGATCTCGGCCGCCCCCCACGGCGGATTTTCACTGAGTCACTGACTTTCTTCAGCCAACCCCTTCCTTCACGGGCTTATACGGATGTTTACGCGCGGCGAACGTAATAACGTTGTTATGAAAGAGTTGATGGAATTGAGGTCGATCCCGTGGACAGCGAAGGAGTTTTCATCTTTTATGAAGTAGTTAGGTGAAGTTTGAAATTGAGTAAAGTTGGATACTTCAGCCTCGATGGGTGTTTTGCGAAGGGATTAATGGAGGTTGCTGGGAGTTTTGGAAGAATAATTGTGTCATGATTAAGAGATTTTCGATAATAGTGGACACTTCGAGAGAATGTTAAGACTAGAAGTATAGAAGCTACGAGTAACTCTAAATGATAGGTGCTGTGTGAATGAAGAATACTCTTTCGTTGATTGGTAACTCTTTACCCTCGTTAACATTTTCATGATCGAATGATCTTGTTTTGAAGATGTTTTATTTTTATTTTCCTTATGTTAACTAGGCTTCCAACGTCATTCTATCTGTACTGGAACATACTATCTGAGACATGTATCTGTAGTCGGGTAACAAAAGCTGATACACCTATCGCCTTATTTTTTCACAATTAAGATACTTATGTACTCTTCCACGAGTTTCTAGTTAAATGAGATCTATCTGGTTGCGAAAAATAATAGCTGTATATTACATAGTTTAAAGCAAAAATAAGGTAACAATAGATGACATGTGGATTTAACTATTGGTTTACCTAACTTTACCTAAGTTTACCTTAAATTTTTCTAAACGGGGATTTTATAATAAAAACGTATATAGATATTGGAAACAAACATTGAAAAGGTGAATAAAAGTAGAAACACGCTAATATCACGAGACGTAAAACGTCATGATTTATATAACCGACGTTTGTTCTAGTTTTAAATCTATTTTACTGTAACATGTAACGTGATGAAGTGTAGTTTTACCTGATATGATATTAATATGTTTCTATCTTAAATTAACCTTATTATATTATAATAAACAAACATAATTAAATGAAACAATGAGTCTCATTGTTGAATACATTGTTGAAGACTCATTATCAACAACCTCTCAGCTCCATGAATCGCCTTTCCTCAGAGTGCCATAATAACACATACCAGAAAGTCCAAGTATCATTTCAACAAAATGGGCCCAAAATAAGCTGAAAGCTTCTGCGTGCAGCTTCACCGAATGTCCAACAATGGCACGCTTTGGAACGCGGGATCCACGCCGATATCGCCAGAAATATCCAAATATTTTCATTAGAAGTCTCTGTGCCAGTAGAAAGAGGGTGGGCCGTGCGATTTTCACGGTCGTTGAAGTGAATCGTCTTGTCGAGGGATCGGGGGAGGGAAATGGGGGCCTTTTTCTGGAAGGACGGTCGGCATTTATTAGCTAGGTTTTGATGCTCGATGCGCATGCCTGGAGGAGAGAGGCCAGTCAATGCGGTATCGTCGTATAAAGAGGCGGATTACACGGTGTCCATTTCAGGGTGTACAAGGAGCTGGTGTTTGCGGTAAGTCTCTGCGGAAGAGGGCCCAGCCAGCCCTCGGCCCCGTGTGCAGCCTCCGCACAGAGGCATTATCTTCGCTGTTTTGCCGATTCAATTGTGTGTGCGAAGAAAGGCGGCGTTTAACAAGAGTTTAATAAAAGGCAAACAGCGGGGTCGTCTGTTCTCTTCATCCCCCTCTAGCTGTCATACCTTCGCTCCTTCTCTCTGATCTCTTCCGTTCTCTCTTGCTTTCTGCTCCGTCTATCCTTCAGTCTCCAGGTGACGTCTTCTTCCCTCTCGCTCTTAGTCTCTCTATCTCGATTTCTTTTGCTCTTTTTTTCCTTCGCGTTTCTTTTTCTCCGTCTCGTCCCACACCAGGCTTCTTTGGCTTTTCCTCACTCCTTCTCCTTTCCTCCGCAGTGGAAGGGATTATACAGACGGGGAAAACACGGAGGTTTTAGGCTGAAGTGGAAGAAAGGAAGAAACGCGGAAGGGAAGATTCGGAAAAGAAGGATCGCAGCTGCCACGCACGGGTGGGCCCATCGAAAAACCGATTCGCCCTTTGCTTACTGCTCCTCTGTTTTTCTTTTACAAAATCCGCGTAGATAACATTTTTCTTCTATTGTGCGTGAGTTGATGGTTAGAAGAAAGTAATTTTCGTTTCTAAATGATATGGTTCTTCATTGTTTTAACGATGCGTTTATTGGACACTAGTTAGTTGTAGAGTTACACTGTTCCAAAGTGGACATTAAATTAAATAAGTAATGGTAAACACTAAATTATTTAACAAAAGAACATTAATAAATTTTGACAATTTATTATAAGTATTTTATTTTTGCGTTATATAGTACATGTTTAGTTTACGTCTCTAATCATTTATTATGTTGCTTATTTTGAAAATGTAGCTTTTAGAATTTGTAAGGTATTTAAATTATCTGTTCAATTAAGGGTAACGCTTAATCACTTGAAAATTCCATTACAAGGACAAAATACTTAACAGAAATTTACATACTATAAAAATCGTACTAATAACTCTTCAAAGAACAGCCAATCTGCATAACACCACCGCTGCAGTGTTTGCTGATAATTTCACATAATCAAGTAATAGGCCAATCATTTGTATCGTACCATCCGAATTGTATACTTTACGAAAACCTAGAATTGTATATTTTACAAACCTTACAAACAGGATTGTCAACAGTATTCTCTTTTTCCCATTTGGGAGACGTGGGGAGAAGGGGAATTCTTTTGGCAACCCTACTCACAAAGCTCAATATTTTCTACTAAAACATAACTATTGCCTATTTCAATCTTCGCTGGAGACAAGTCTCACGTATTTACGAGAAGCGCTACAGTTTCTTTCCCGACTAATACTGTTTCAATTAGTTCTTTAATTGATCGTTATTTATGAGTAGAGGTCGCTAAAAACACCTTTGAATTTCTAAGTCGGTAATGTAGTTTGCCTGTGGATACGAAACCCCACAAGACAAGCGACTACACGGGATGCACTGAATAAATTGTGGACACAGACTAGTACACAGGATAGACTAGACAAGTCCCATGCTTTTGAAGCTCTAAAGTCCCATTACCACCGACTAGATAATAATAGACCTGTCCCTGATTTTTGGGGTGCTAGCACCCCATTATCATTTTAGTGTCACCGCCAATATTACCGGCGAAGTCTCAAAGCTATTATCTGGTCGGTGGTTTTATCACAAGGAAGTTACTACGAGAGCAGGTACACAGAGAAATAGATAAAATCAATATTCCACAGATCTCCCTTTAAAAACATATTAAACAAATCTTCTAAAAAGGAAGCACTGATATCCCTTGGCGGATGCAATTCAGATGCGGATGCGATCACCGATCTTCAGATAAAGAGTAAAGAGAAAACCATCGAAGAAACCCAAGAGTATCAACAGAAATACACCAATAATTGAGGAAGTTCCCCAAAAACTAACAAGAAATGATAGATCACCAACAAAAAAAACAAGTTACAACACTAAGTATATCTTTAGATCTAGTACAAAATACACAGCCATTAGCACGGACAGAGCCGCCCCAGGTCTCACCACGAGGAGGTTGCTGTGCTGGAGACCCACAGGGAGATAGATGGAAACAAAGTTCCATCGATCTCCCTTTACAAAAATCTTAAACTAACAAGCCAAAGACATGAATGGAAGCCAAGTTCCATGCATACCTTTAGCTTGGATCTTAAAGTAGGAAATTGTCGAGTTATCATTAGGTAGGGTTTGGTTAAATTAGACTCTACAGCTAATGCAACCGTGAAATAGACGAGCGATGGTGTGAGCTCTACCACCTTGAAGGCCGGTAGGTCGGAGTGGCGCACGGCACTACATGATTCAGTCAATTGTCCATTGCTCCCTGCTGCCACATAGGAGCTACCGAAGTAGACCTAATTCCGACAGGCTGGTAAAGAGAATGTGCAAAAGGCGGAAACGTGTAGTTTCCACAGTCGAGTGTGTCTTTCCACACACCCTACTGTGTCCGTCGCGTCACTCCTAGTACAGACCCCCAAGAGGAGAACACACTCCACCGACCGACGATTCCACGGTTGGTCACATGATTCTACCAAGAGAAGCAGAGGTGACTTCCTCACCAAAGATGAGGAACAAATTTCAAGAAAAGAAGTTAAGAAATGACAACTCGACAATTGCACAGTGATTTTAAGCTAGAGAGGCAAAGACATGGATGGAAGCCAAGTTCCATCCACGCCTTTGCCTTGGATCTTAAAGTAGAGAAGTGCCAAGTAATCATTGAGAAGGGATTGGGAGTATTTAGAGTCTACCGCGTAAGGCAACCATGAAATGGACAATCGGTGGTGCGAGTCCTTCCACCTTGAAGGCGGGTACTAGGAGAAGGCGACTGGCACCTCACAGCCCAATCAGTTGCCTGATTGAACTGTGGGGTTTCCACCTGCAAGTGTGTCATACCACACACCATTCGGTGTCCACATCGTCTCTCGCTAGTACAAACCCCCAAGGGAAGAAGAACAAGCTCCATCGACTGCCAATTCCACAGTTGCGAGTTGCTTCTACTAAGAGAAGCAAAGATCATCTCCCCACAGAAGGTGAGGAGCAAAAGATCGAGCATTAGATGACTAAGATGTGACTACTCGGCAGTGTTACAAAGATTTTACAATACAATCTTAAAAGTAGGGCCTTAAAATATTTTCAGCGATTCAGACTTATATACTAAAAGTGGAGAATCCCTCGGCGGATGCGACGTCTTCGTTCTTCAATCTTTAATTTCAGGATAAAGAGAGAACCGGCGAAGAAAGAGTATGAAGAGCAATATAGGAATAATCGGGGAAGCCTCCCCAAGAATACCCCAACGATGGCACAGCCATTGGCCCGGACAGAACCGGCCCGGGTCTCACCACGAGAAGGTTGCTGTGCTGGAGACCCATATAGAAATCACAGGAATGAGAAAGGATTGGCAGAACAATCCGTACCCCGAATCAAGACAGAACACATGTAGATGGAAAACAGAATGGAACAACGTTGATTGAATTCTTCTTTGATGTTCACCTAAATCCTGAAATGTTAAAAATTAAAAATACAAATGAAATCCCTCGGGGGTACGATGTCTTCGTTCGATGAATGATCTTCATGTGAATAAAATAGGAATGATAATTATAACCAGCGATGAAATTAACAAGAGAATAGATAGACATGCACCAAAGACAGAAGAGACAAATAATAGAAGCATATCACTGATCGCAGAAACACGAGAGGAACCACCCCTACCTAACTACCCTTATATCTAATACAAGATGCACAGCCATTAGCACGGACAGAGCCGCCCCAGGTCTCACCACGAGGAGGTTGCTGTGCTGGAGACCCATAG
Source organism: Calliopsis andreniformis (assembly GCF_051401765.1). Classification (NCBI taxonomy): domain Eukaryota; kingdom Metazoa; phylum Arthropoda; class Insecta; order Hymenoptera; family Andrenidae; genus Calliopsis; species Calliopsis andreniformis. The sequence continues at coordinate 10,850,091 of NC_135064.1, read as the reverse complement.
GGAGATAGATGAAATCAAAGTTCCATCGATCTCCCTTTACAAAAATCTTAAACTAACAAGCCAAAGGCATAAATGGAAGTCAAGTTCCATCCACACCTTCAGCCTGGTTCTTATAGTAGAGATGTGCCAAGTAATCATTGAATAGAGATTGGGAATATTTAGAATCTACCGCGTAAGGCAACCATGAAATAGACAATTGGTGGTGCGAGTCCTTCCACCTTGAAGACGGGTACTAGGAGAAGGCGACTGGCACCTCACAGCCCAGACAGTTGCCTGACTGAACTGTGGGGTTTCCACCTTCAAGTGTGTCATACCACACACCATCGAGTGTCCACATCGTCTCTCGCTAGTACAAACCCCCAAGGGAAGAAGAACAAGCTCCATCGACCGCCGATTCCACAGTTGGACATTTGCTTCTACTAAGAGAAGCACATAGAACCTCCTCACAGAAGGTGAGGAGGAAGTAACCGAGCAAAGAGAGCTAAGAAGTGACAACTTGGCAGTGTTACAATGACTTTACAATGGAAACTTAGAACTAGGGTCTTAAAAATTATTCTAAGCGATTGCGACTTATATACTAGGAGCGGTGAATCCCTCGGCGGATGCGACGTCTTCCTTCATACGAACAATAAAGAGTAAAGACAGAACTTTACGAACCAACGGTGCTGAATCCCTCGGCGGATGAGATGTCTTCCGTAGTCTTAAGGATACGATCTTAAGTTAAAATCTTAAAGTCTATAGTTTGAACTAGTAAACCAAAGACATGGATGGAAATCAAGTTCCATCCATATTTTTAGCTTGGACCTTAAAGTAGGGAAGTGCCAAGTAATCATAGAGAAAAGGTTGAGAATAGTTAAAGTCTACCGCGTAAGGCAACCATGAAATAGACAATCGGTGGTGCGAGTCCTTCCACCTTGAAGACGGGTACTAGGAGAAGGCGACTGGCACCTCACAGCACAATCAGTTGCCTGATTGAACTGTGGGGTTTCCACCTGCAAGTGTGTCATACCACACACCATTCGGTGTCCACATCGTCTCTCGCTAGTACAAACCCCCAAGGGAAGAAGAACAAGCTCCATCGACCGCCGATTCCACAGTTGGACATTTGCTTCTACTAAGAGAAGCAGATAGAATCTCCTCACAGAAGGTGAGGAGGAAGTGTCCGAGCAAAGAAAGGTAAAAAGTGACAACTTGGCAGTGTTACAAAAATTTTACAATAGAATCTTAAAAGTAGGGTCTTAAAAATATCCTGAGCAATTGAGACTTACATACTAGAAGTGGTGTATCCCTCGGCGGATGCGATGTCTTCGTTCTTCAATCTTCAAGTTAAGAGTGAAGACAGAAGCAGCGGAGAAAAAGTATGAAGATTAATATATGAATGATCGGGGGAGCCTCCCCAAGAATACCCCAACGTTGGCACAGCCATTGGCCCGGACAGAACCGGCCCGGGTCTCACCACGAGGAGGTTGCTGTGCTGGAGACCCATATGGAGATCATAGAAATGATAAAGGATCTACAGAACAATCCGTACTCCGAATCAAAAAAGAACATATTTAGACAGAAAACAGAATTGGACGACGTTGGTATTTGATTACATTCTTCTCAATGTTCATCTAAACCCTGAAATGTTAAAAATTAGAAATGGAACTGAAATCACTCGGGCGATACGATGTCTTCGTTCGATGAATGATCTTCATGTGAAGGAAATAGGAATGATAATTAGAACCAGTGATGAAATCAGGAAGAGAATAAAGAGTCATGCAGCAGAGAAGAAAGGGAGGAATAACAAAAGTATATCAATGATTGCAGAAGCAAGAGATAAACCAGAGATCACGAGAAATACATAAATGATTAAGGGAGCCTCCTCAAGAACAAGAAAGGAATCATAGATGCTCTAGGGAAAGAAGAAATTAATACACATCTCTACCTAACTGCTCTTATATCTAATACAAGACACACAGTCATTCGCACGGACAAAGCCGCCCAGGTCTCACCACGAGGAGGTTGCTGTGTGGGAGACCCACAAGGAGATAGAGGGAATCAAAGTTCCATCGATGTCCCTTTACAAAAATTTAAAAATTCAAACTTATGACTAGTAAGCCAAAGAGATGATTGAAAGACAAGTATAAGAAGTAGAAATAGTAACTGGATTCCATTGTATCAAAAATTGTACAGTAATATATAGATAAAGCACAACACTTCACCCGGCAGGGGGTAGGGTACATAAAAAAAGGAGGAACCAGTAAAGAGGAGCAACAGTAGAAATAAATTCAAAATTTGAGCAAAAACTCACCAGTTGTCCAAGATGACCACTGGTCATCTGCCAACTGACCACTGCCCAGTGGTCAGTGATGTCCAAGGGTCCAGGGTGGTCCGAGGTCCAGGGCCCAGGAGTCCCCCCAGGTCCCCAGGGAGGTCCGCACCCACCGGAGGACCCGCGGCGAGTGAGACACTCGTGCTCCTGCAGCGGTATTTATACTGTCTTGAGGAAGATGAGAAACCAATCAGAGAAGTTCTTCGGTTGATTAGAATTTCGAGACCGATTTAACGAACAATATTTGGCGAGAAATTGATATTTCTCATAAAATACTCACCCATGCAACAATTTCTGGCACACATTGTTAATAACAATCACACACAGTGTGCATTTGTGTCTTCTTAGTTAACAAATGTGAAAATTATTAACTTTTTGTATGTTATTTATCGTTCGATTAATCTCGCAACTCTTGAAAACTTCTTAATATTTCTTTAACTATCAATTATAAATGTTAATAACTTGCATCATTCACTGCTTGCGATTGTTATTAACACTCGGATGACAAACGCTGGGTCAAAAGTGACCCTGAGACCGCTGGTCTTCGGGATACGGGATTTATGTGTCACTCATGTAACACTTTTAAAAATTAATTCAGAAGATTATCTCTAGTATACCACTTAAACACAAAAGTATTTTAGCAAAGAAACCAATAAATTGGATGTGCCACGCTATGTTAAAAACTATATGCCACGAGAGAGCTACAGTGTCCATTGTACGTTTATAATATGTATCATTTCCCGCGATGACTACTAAAGTCAGTAGCCATATTTCTTTTTAAATTACGCGCCATGTTATTCCGTCTGTGGACGCGCTATAGGTTAGACGTTTGGTAACGCTCATCGTATTAAATGTCATTAATCTTATTCCTGGCACTTCCTGACCATTTATAAGGTACAATCTTGTAGTTTTAACATATTACTATACGTTTAATAAAAAATTTACCATCGATTCGATTATTTTGACGATTATTGCTAACTTGAAAAATTTGCAATCATCCTTCAATTTTACAAGTACTCGGCTATGCATTTTATTCAATACCTCCTTTTACTTTGGTCAAGTTATATTGATTTAACGAATATCAAATACCATTTTTCTTTTTACATCTTTTATCGTCAAGTAGATTTGAAGCAAATGGTAATAATAATAATGATAATTAATGTTTCTAGCAATCGCGTAAAAGTTAATGGAACTTTAATTTGTGATGCTTTTTGTGAATTAGAGTTACTTTTTCCTGATTTATATAGCGAAATATAGATAGTATTACATATTCTTTACTATCTTTTTGTCATATTTCATATTGTATGTAACAGGTGGACGATCGAAGACCATAAACAAACGATATTCGATACTCTCGAAACTGAAGCGATATTCTTAGCGTTGTTGAAGCTGCGCGCGCAGTCTACTTCGAATGGAAAGAGGCTGAAATGTAAAGCTCGTCGTAAAGGTAAGTTTTTTACCATTTTCTTCGTTATTATTACAGAATTTTTCTAATTTTTGTGTGCTTCGAAAGTATATGCTACAATGATGTGTTATTATATTTTGTGGTTGCAAGGAAACACTCCATAAGTCACATATTTCTACTTTCGAAACATTCGCGTTTGAAGTTCTGAAACTTTTCTTATTAGAGAACTATTCTTATTAGAGGCATCACATCAAGATAATAAGAATCTTCTTATTAAAGACATCTTGATGGTCACAAATGTTCTCTAGGTGCACGTTTTATTTAAAACATTTTTTGAAACGCGCTATAAATTAAAAGGTTACATGTCATCCTGTATAACTACAACTGGGTATTCTTTAAAATTAAAATATTTATATAGATATTATGAAAAATTGTGGAAGCATCGAAGTATTCGTTCTTTACATTGATTTTACGCTATGATGGATGATTATACGCACAGAAATAAAATTCTCATGGTTTTATAACGTCAGCTGCAATAATTAGTTAAAATAATGAAGCTGATACGTCGTTCAATTGATTATAATTATTCCAGCGACGATGTTATATCATCGTTTCGAGAAAACAAGGAAAATAAGGAAAGACAAAGAAAACTATCGTGCAGTTTACAAACATTTATTCTGCAATTTTGTTCTCATTTCTTTCTTTTCACTTTTTATTCTCGTTTACAATCACGGGAGCAGCCACTACAAATTCGGCTCGTTTGAAAAAGCCGTGTGCATTCTTTTCCTTCCTATATCTAATTGTCTGTCTGCCTGTGTGAGCGTGTTCTTTCGTGTATACACATATACATACAGATAATGTTTATTTATTTATTCATTCATTGATTCGTACAGTATATAATCGAGGTAAAAACTAAGTACTCATACAAAATGTAGAAGAATTCACATCTTTTTTTTCCTATTTCTTTCATCTTTTTTTTTATGGGAGTTTCATTATATGGGCACAGTATAGGACTCTATGCGTACATACATATACATATTATACATATGCATTTTTTATCTATACATATATATTATATATATACACATATGTTTGACATACATTCACAGAGATATGACATCGAATATCGTTTTCTTTTTTTTTCTCGCTCGACAATCGCCAGTTCGGTGTAACTTCTTTCTGATTTCCCTTTAAGCGCTTCATAAAGCTCAATTGTTATTTATTGACTAGCGATAATAGTAATTGACTAATAAATGTCAGGGTGGACATACGAGATTGGAACCTGGGGAGTGTTGGATAGAAATGGAAGGATAGTAGTTTCACAGGTGAAATCAACAAAGTACTAGTATACTTTATGCTGTAAAACTCATGATCAAAGTTTCTTTCTTCGTTTTCTTATCTTTTTTTACCAACGATCAATTTATGCACTGAAGCAACATGGTATGAGGGGAAACAACAATGCTGGATGAAACGCATCGAAAGTAAGAGGGAAGAAGCAAAGCACAGATAGAGGAATGATTGCAAATAACCGGGGAGTGAGTGCAAATAACCGGGGAACGAATGGGAAGTTAAGGAAGCAAATGGAACTGATTAAAAATACAAAAACGTATCGCTAAATTTACACCGCGAATATAAGACCGAAGTTTAATCGTCAACGAGAAATGTGTAGATTATGTATTTTATCTTGATTTTGAAGAGGAAAAAAAATATATTTGGTGAACAATATCTCCAATGACTTCTACTTATTTTTCGTTTTTTCTCCTTTGTAACGAAGTATTTTACACGTTTATATTATTATTACTGTTATATTACTACAATCGTAAGTACAGTTGTAAAAATAGATATCCGGGACAGAAACAGGTCACTAAGTAATTACATAGAATCACCACTTTCATATCATATATTCGTGTCGTGAGGCTCGCTTCTTCTTTTTTTGGTTTTTCATGTTATCCTTTATCGTATCGAATTTTCCACAGGTTCTACATACAAAAATACACGTATTATATATGTACCATAACAAACTTTCGTTCATAGAACTTTTGAAGTTTAAATCAAATTATCCCATGTATGTATACAGGTATTTGCGCATGTTCTTTGCACCTGTGTCGATGTATTTAAACAATATATAACTGACTCGCAGATTTATTCGAATAAGTTTGACACTTACGCTTAATTTATTTAGAATATGAAAATGACAGAACTGAAGCATGAGTTGCTCGATCGATTTATAAGTACATTAATTATTCCCAAAAATAATTATCGGTTCCTTCTTCAGCCTTTTATCTCACTTCCTAAGTAAAATAACAAAAGTCTCGTGAATGTTTTAATCCCAAAATTTTACATTATCGTAGATAATTACGTTATTGTAAATAATTCTTACTCTCTAACCATTACATTTCGTATTGGTGCTCAGTCAAAAATTTGACATTGGCATTACAGTACAAATAGTTTTAATTTCGCGAATAAATCTATGAGTCTACACATGATGCAATGGCGACATCGCTTGGATACAATGGTACTTGAAAAAGAAACTTAATGATAGTGGACAAGTTGTTTAAGTATCATCAATTCTTTAAACTTTTCGTTCTCCTCTGATCGCTACAGTAAAGTGTGTAACAAAGTACAAATCGTAGAGTAGTAAATCAATTATTATCTGTCTATATGTGAAAAATTAATATGTTAGAGTCGAAGAATAAATCGACATTGGATACCTCCCACAATCATCTGAAGAATTCCTTTTTCCACTCATTTCATTAGATAATGTTTACGATACTAAATTGTGGGCTTTATTTAGCGAATGCATCGCGAGTATTATTTTTACTTTGACGAGTATTATATAATTTTTAGAATATAAAGCTTAGGAACGTAACGAACTTATTCCTGATATTAAATGGGAGTGTTGTACAAAAAATAGAAATACAATAGGTAGATTGTATATCCTTCACTAGAATTATTTTCACAAAATAAAAATTTGTATAATAGTTTATAGTGATTCAACTAGTTTTACAATATAAATCATGCAGTCCAGACTGAACTTATTAAAGAATTTATTTATTTATATAAAAAAGTTATTTGTGCGTTGAATTTCACTTTAATACTTAATACACTGCTTGCCTCGCTATATTTTATCGAAGTATTTTATAATAATTCTAATGTAAAAAAAACTTTCACCATTTGTATTCCGGATATTTTTTTATTTCAATAATTTCGCTTAAGAATCCTTCATATTAAGTAATATTTATAACTATATAAATAACACCATGATCTTCGTATACACATATGTACTACACACACAAATAACGTAGCAATGAAAACATTTAAAAGTATGTAAATCAAAGAGTAGTATTATTTATCAGCCAGTTTGGAAGTTGATTTATAAGTAGCTATTGATATCGTTAGAAATCCCATTTAATAATGAAATCGTATACAAACCATTAACTACTACTGGATTACATATTACACATTGCTAAAAAAGAAAGGTAAAAATTATACCTGAAACTTCCATTTTAAGATACTAAATTTTATAGAATATAATAAAGTAAAATATTCTAATAAAGTATGATTGTTATCTGCAATCAATGCAATCATTGCAAACGTTGCAAATATTAAACATTTCTTGGGAATAGCGTTTCCAAGTCGATTCTTTCTTCGATCTGATAATAAGTTATCTTATGTACATTAGTTCCCGATAAAAGGAGACGAGTAAATAATCTTCGTAGAAAAATTTACCGAAAACTTGTAATAATTCTCGCTCTCCTTTATTTTTTTTTTTTTTTGTCGCAATTAAATGAACTTGTCTTCGGCAAACAAGTTCTCGTGTAAACTTACTTCTTTGGTCGACTTTGGCGTGCTTGTAATATGGCACTCGAAGAACTTCAGGAATTCTTTTAGTTAATCTTACATTGAAACGCATTGATCTAACTCAATGCTGAAGATTTCTTCCTCTTTGCTGCGTTGTTCGGTGGGCATTGAAGAAGGAGATCGATCGAGAAAATATTCGTCCAAAAAGTTTGATCTTTCGCTTCCTCCTCTTTATTTCTTTTACTCCAACTCTTCTCTTGCGCGGACAAGAGATAAACAAAGTGGAATAAGAAATCCTCGAGTGACTTATTCTACTTAGAAAACGTGTAAAATTTGTCCGTATTTGAACTCGTTTTGTAGAACATATACGTGTATGTATAAATGTGTTTGTGTATTGAAACTTGTGTAAAATGTTCAGGGACCACTTGTTATAGTTTGATCATTTTCAACTGTTCACCGAGTAGGACCCAATTGGCACTATACTCTTCACGCGACAGCTCCCCATCGTTCTTTCGTGGAACAAACTAGAAATCTAGGTGTGCCTGGGTGTTTTAGAAGTTAGGAGACATTAAAATAGATTTTATTTAACGATATATAAATTTAGCGAGAATTACAATAACCCTGTAGAATCCTGAATCCAATTTTCACATGCTGGTCTTTTCTTGCATCGATCAAATTTCAAATTCATGTGAAACATGCTTATTAGAAATTGTTGCCCGTCTGGGATTTTTATTCTATTCAAACATGTACCTCTGAAACACCCCACACAGTAATCGAACTTAAGAGTCCACTTCTTAACAACGAATACACGTATACAGTATATGATAACGTATAGTACCTGCAATTATCTATCTCGTTTCGATTCTCCAACATTAATATTGTTGGTCAATATAAATACAACTCGTAAACTCTACACCGACATTAGTATAAAAAGTATAAGCGTGCTCGTAACACAAAATGAAAAGTAGTTCCTAGAAAAATATTTCTGCGATTCTACTTCGACGGAATCAGCCCGTAAACAATTTGGACAACACAGCTCTCCAATTCTAAGTGACTGAGTCTGAATTTGAGGAAATAAAGAGAAAAAAAAATACAAATTTTTCGAATAGATTTCAACAATAATATCCTCGAATGCAAGCGCAAACAAAAATAAAAAATGTGTACAATATCGAATACAGTCAGCTATCGCCGACGTAGAACCATCTTCGTGTTAATTAACCTTCTATCTGTTTCTTGTCTCGGAGATTGGTATCCAGTGTATAGCTTGGTAAAAAACAGTTGTTGGACAAATCACTGTAATATGAATACATGTAGTATATGTTTCTTTCTTCTGTTTTGGTTTGAGCGACGCGAACTTAAAACTATGCACAGCTAAGTACTACGACTTCCGACGAATACATTCGTAGGAAGCATCGGTTATACCGATATCGTACAATATAACAATCATATGATGAATGCTAAAAAAGAACATGTATATGTGTATATCTATATATATATCGCGATTGATACTTGAAACGGAGATTCAGCGAACGCATATGTTGACGCTCATATATATTTTTTTTTCGTTTTTAATCATTGTTTCTCGGTCTAAAGTCATCCCAAATGGTTACCGGAGATACACATCGATAGGAATAGACGTTGAACAGATGATAAAATGATTCTGGTTCAACACCAATGACAATCAATTACTCCCTCTGGCTCAAGTCCCTCGTGCAGTTCATACTCTGGTAATCCATTGCTTGTTAAATATTATCATTCGGAGATCAGAGGTTCCCGGAAGTTGCTATTAGGGCTGGCTCGATTCAACTCGTCAAAGGAAGAACCGTTTCTTGGCGTCGACGCGACGGTTTCTCCACCATACATGGCATAATTTATATATCTGTATCTGGACATAGAATTTACACGACGTTTACCTGTTCACCCATTTAGAGATTCCCTTCCTTCGTTCCTATTCTTCTCGCTTTCTTTGCTCTTACTCTACGAGTACATAAGTCCGTGACGCGCATGCATTTCCTGTCGAGGACACAGTTGATATGGTATTGATGATGAATGTCACGTCGTCACCTAGGACTCTAGGGTTGCGGTTGTATGCGACGGCGTGAATGACATCTCCATGGTGATGCCGGCGCTGTTGCGACGGAATCTTGCGGGGATGTCGGTGCTGTTGCGGGGCTTGCGTCTACTCAGATGCCTCTCGACCCACTTCAGCATCGTCAGCACGGAATCCGTGCTTGGTAAACGTCGTTCCGCCGAGGTACGAATTATATGCGAAGAGGCAACACGAAAGGTTGCTGCCATACCTTTCAACGCCTGCACAACGTATAATACTCAAGTCAAGGCCTCAAGCTCTTACATTCACTGTATACTATTCAAGGTTTCTAGATGTAAAGTCTATTCTCTTTAACACGTTGAATGCTACAAGGATCGTCGATCACTTACGTTTCCTTAATACGTTTTTAATAAATAGACCTTAACGTTTGTGCGAACATCATTGAACCTTGAAATTGTTATTTTCAAAAACGTACAATGACTCATAGACATCATGTCCACGTGCATTTAAAAGATTAGCTATTTGTAAGAATGATTTGAGAGTGTTTCTTCTTTTACCTCATTTAGTTATAACTTCAATTTTCAACTATTGGTCGATTTACTTGAATTGAAAATAATTTTTCCCTTGCGTTTTAACACATTTTAGAGGGGAAAAATATTATTTTATTCCAAAATAAAAAATTGCCCATTGTAGCATGCAAAATAGTAATGCATTCTAAAAATTTTTTTAATTTTTTTAAAAAAATGTTTGAGTCACTGTATATGTATTTGAACGAATAAAAAGGTGTGAAGAACGTCGAAAAATCGCGCATTCAACGTGTTAAAAACGTATGCCAACCTTTTGCTATCCGTTACAGTTGGTTTAATGAAATACATTAATAACATCGGTTTGTCGATTTATGTATAATGAAGGTAGTTAAATGGTTGACGAAAAGTTAAATTAAATTTCTTTGAACATTGTGTTCAGTCATAAATAAGTTCCGATGCAGGTAGTGTCTAGTTGTCGTTCCAAGAATTTTAGGCAAGCGGATTGACAAGTTGCCTGAAAAATGGCAAGATGATGTTAATAATAATGGCGAACATGGTTGCCAGCTGGACCCTACGCGTACAGATGAGTGAGTGACATTACTCGTCTCTACGCGTAAGGTCCAGCTGACAAACCATGATAGCGAATATATTTTAGATTAAAATGTAGCATATTTTAGTAACAAATACATTTCATTTTAAGGAACGGAACTTATGTATGACTCAATCTAATACACAGAATTGGGCAAATCTGATGAGTTAAAAATTATTATGATTAATGTGAAATCAAGTCAGTAATCAATGCTTACTGATTACTATACGGTTATGATTGATAAAAAAAAGTTGTTGAATCTGTCGTAATAATCATTAATCACGAAATAATTGTATTTTTGTTTATGATATAATCGTTAACTTAATAATAATGTTGCGAATATTTTTCAAAAAGATACATTACCTAATTGAATTAACTAATAATTTACTTGCATTGTGAAAACTAATTAAAACTATGATTTTGATAGAGAAATATAGTTTACTTTTAACATATCTCTAATTGCAAACATTCTACTTATTTTTTACACATGTACATATTATGTCCATTACTGTTTCTAGTAAGATGCAAATTAACCATTCATCGAATGGTTACTAATTACTGGTTCATAATTACAAATTACAATTATTTACTTATGATTACTGATTTATTTTAATAAAACGAATAATTGATTAATGATTACAAATTACTCTTAATAGTCATTACAGAAGCAAACACAAAACAAGTACTGCCCAACTCTGCTAATAAACACAGAATAAATTTATAAAATTCGTACCTTCATTGCATCCTCGTCCGTAACATCGTCACCGGCATAGATAATCCTGATGCGTTCACTCCAATCCAGACCAAAAGCTGTACGTAAGATGTAAATGGAAGCACGGCCTTTATTCCATTCAACAGGTGGTTTCGCCTCGATAGCGCAATGCGCAGAGCAAGCTTTGAAACCAGTATCCTCTATGATCTTCTTCGCCTGATCAATCATTTCCTGACGCCCCTCCATTGGTGTTTCGCGATAGTGGAACGTCAGCAAAGCTCCCTTGTTCTCCACCCAGGCACCTTCCCTGCATAGCTACGTACATTCAATAAAAACACTTAAGTAAGCAAATGAAAATACTGAAATAGAAATTATGAGAAACCTATAGTACAACACTTGCTCCAGAAACTCAGGTATATCTCTCCATGAGACGAAAGACTTCAAGTAGAATGCTACTTACTTGGTCTTGCAACGTCTGCATCAAATTCGCCACTTTTCCTTCCAGTTCCGCCGGCATCGGGTGAACAAATTTACTGCCATCAGGGTGCAGAATCTCCAGTCCATGGTTCCCAGCATACGTGATACCCTCGATGCCAACCATCGACTTAACGTTGTTGACGTTTCTGCCTGATATAATCGCTATGTACACGTCAGACATGTTAGACAATCTCTGCAAAACGTTCTTCGTCTCCAGGGGCAAAATAGCGAGATCCGGATGCGTCGCGATAGGGGCTAGGGTACCATCGTAGTCCAGCAACAGGGCCAGCTTATGGTTATCGCCGATATACCTAGGGGACATGTGTTATCACTGGAACGTTACCCGGCTTTCATCATGAGTCAGGTCGCATTCGCACGCGCGGGCCCGCCGTCTTCCAAAGCTTTGGTCTGGCTAAAATTGTCATCCAAGCGCATTGGATGACTGTCTGTATACCCCCAAAATTTTGTAGCTCTGATTGCACAAGATATGTCGGGATAACATTCGTTGAGATGGGATTGGACCATCAGGGAAGTTAATTCACGGAATTTTGCAAGTCAATTTGGTTTGTTTTTTTTTAAATCGTAGCGTTAGATATCTTTGACGTGTCATTGACATTGTTGGAAGGATCAAGTGGTAACTGGTATTTCCCACGTTGCGACGTACCCATACTCATGCTGATTGTGAGCGTAATCGTTTGTTCTGTTGTAGAGTTTCTTAGATATGTAGATCGAAGAGAAAGGCGTGTTGAAGTGTTTCGTTAATTGTATAGAATTTGTCATTTATAAGCAACCCACTAATTCATGTAGGATAGGCAAACTTGTTATAACCCTTGAGTATTTATGCACAGTGCTCTGTAACTTGCCATGCCGATAGGGAATTGATTATTCTACTTAAAAAATTATTTTTTAAATAATCATCATGCAATAATACTTTCTTTGTAGAAGCACCAATTTCCTACCACCGCATGCAGGGCAATTCTGCACAAATACGTAAGAGTGTATTGCTAATTATTTAAGGGTTTGTCTTTATTTAAAGTGTAATTAATTTGTATCAGCCGTAGAGGATTCAGGTGTAGTGTTAAATTATTAACACCTCGAAGTGAGTATATTTTTATCATACATTATCAGTTCGCTCCCGTTGAAGCGCATGCTCTGGTCGGGCCCAGTCATGCACGTTGACTAACTTCAATAATACCTACTTGCTCAAGTAATCGTCAAAATCATCCATGGTCACTGGTTGCATGGTAGTGGCACCCACGGAATCGTGTTCCTCAAGTGAGCCCATAACTTGCAAGAAGGATTTCATCCAGTAATTGACATCGTAGATCCTCTCACGGCGTCTTAGGTGGTTCATCCTGAGCGTGCGTTCATCTTCTGGCATAGTGAGTGCCCTAAAGCATACCCATATGAAACTTAGTATTTGATCTCATTTTAGAATAAAAACTGTGTAGAATAATAGACATATTACTAGTAGTAATTTACTACTAACAATAAGTTGACTAACAATAAGAACTATAGATTTGATTTGTTATATCTAGACTACCCATTTTTATGAAAATGGGACTTAAATGCAGATTTTGTCTACGAAGAAGATTATACGAAGTTTTATACAAAGATTCCTATAGCTTGTTTCTCATGACATATGTTAACCCCTAGAATTAAGATCAACAATTCGTCACTAATCTCTAGGCAGAACAACACAGAGGGGTCATAGAATCTCTGAAGAACAGTAATCTTATGTTCATAAGTATATAATATGTCTTCTGATGTTAGTACCTATGAATAACTTCAGCAGCCTCGTCTATCTCGTAAGGATTGCATATCAAAGCTTCGTGCATCATCTCTCCAGCTCCAGCGAATGGAGAAACGATCAATACGCCTGGAGGCTTGTTGATCTGACAGGCAACGAACTCCTTTGCAACCAAGTTCATTCCATCTCTCAGCGGTGTGACTAAGGCAACTGCAGCATCTCTATAGAATGCTGCCAATTCGTCCTGGCTCACACAGCCATAAATATAGCGGATAGGAGACCAGTTAGGCGTCGTAAATCGGCCGTTAATGCAACCGATTAGTTGATCCATCTCCAATTTCAGGTCCTGGTACTCGCGCACATCGGTTCGTGATGGTACAGCAATTTGAAGCATAGTAACCTGACGAAGGAATCGTTTTTAATTAGACTCCATTCTAGTTTATCAGAATCCCAAATTTATTATCTTCTTTATATAGAGAACTTGATTATGAATGAGGGAAAATTTTAAAAGAGTGATTTTAAGCGTCAAAATAAAACAAACATCAAGAATAACGACAGTGCGCTGGAACTTCTATTTATCAATTATAAACGTTCAAAAATGGACGAAATCGATACACAAGTATCACTAATTCTACTTAGAAAAAAGGGAGAATAGATGACAGAATCAATCTTTAAATCATCCCCCATCTATAGCCAATGGTTCCTTATAATACCAAAAGAACAGGCTAGCTTAACTACCTGTTCGCGATGCTCCGGATGCTTCTCCAGCAACATCTCAAAAGCCTTCAGTCTGTGTACCAAACCCTTCGTGTAATCGAGACGATCAACACCCAGCACAATCTTCTGGTTAGTCAGCATAACTTTATTGGCTGTCTCGGCCAGCGAGACGAATCTGTCAAACGGAATGCCAATAGGTAGGGGTCTAACGCGCACAGTTCTTCCGCCGTGCTCCACCAACAGGTTCTTACGATCGACCCTACAGCCGAGGCACCTTTGGCAGCAGTCAACAAAGTTGAGACAGTAGTCCTGAATGTGAAAACCGACCATGTCGCAACCTACCAAGCGATTTGTACATTCCCGTCAGACATGGAAATTACCTCAATGGAACTAGGAGTCAGAGATTTGAGGCTTTCAGGGCCCGGCGACATACAGTTCTCACTGTTAAGGCGTCTCTTTTACTTGTTCCGCGGACGAACAAAGAATAACTCTTATTAGTGAGCAGCATTAGGAACATGAGCAGTGTCCAGTGTCTACTTATAGTGAGTAATGAAAATATTTGGACACTAGTATAGCTTTGACTTCTATGGTCTACATCTAGTATAAATATATATAAGTAATATAACTGCATACATATTTCTGTGGTTGTAAAACAAAATAACCTAAGTTGCATGTCTTCAAGATTTGTCTTGAACTTTTATTTTTGGGTGAAGAAAATGCTTTAATGTCCTTTCTTCATTCTGCAAATATAAATTCTATATTCCAGATCTCAATTAAAGCCTTAATTCGAATTTTTTGAAAATGTGACATAGGTCTCTTTGCCTCAGTCAGAGGTTTATGCTAAATATAGACCTCACAAGGCAAAATTGTATTAGAATCCGAATATTTTCGTTACTCACTATGTATAGTATATTACCACCTCACAGACCAATATCAGTGTGTCACTTGAGCTTTTCATAAGGTTAGCTGCAATGCTTGAGAAAATTTTTCCAAAAGAGCACAGCTTACTCCCAAAAGCCTTAACAGTGAAAACTGTATAAAACTAGGGGAACTAGGAAGCTATCAGGGGCACTTACCGAGCATTCCCTGGAGAATCTCATCAGCCCATGGGAACAGCCTGAATATGTCCCATGGTGGGAACGGGATGTGCAGGAAGAAGCCAAGCTTTAACTTGAGGCTCTTCTCATCGGCAGCTTGTCGAATCCAGTTCGCGGCTAACATTAGGTGATAGTCGTGCACCCAGACCAACGGTGTGCCGTTCGATTGGTTCTCCTGTTCCTTGTGGATTTGCTCGAGTGCTCCAACCTAAAGAATTTGAAACACGTGGGTTGTACAAAAAGAACATAGGGAAACTTTTGAACTATTTGAAAATTGACAATATGGGAACGAACTTACCGTCTTTGCGGCGAATTCCTCGTTAACTCTGGAATACGCACGCCAGTGTTCGGCGATGAAGGTCGCTCTGTCAGGCATTGAATGGAACAATGGCCAAAAAGTGCCATTGCAGCATCCGTTGTAGTAGGAGTCGAAGACGGCTGGATCGACGTGCACTGCCACAACCTGGATGACGAAAACAGGTTTTTTATTCGAACGTGTTCATAGAGATTGTAGACAAATTTGAAATGGTATTGAAGGAACTAATAAATCTATGTCTAAAAGTAATATCGCAAGATAGGGAATTTTAGAATATTGACTATTTTCTTTCTTTTTTTAATACGTGAAAATTTTAATGTATAAAAAAGGGTATACGAATGTGACAAAGTGAACAACCCAGAATTGTATATTGTTTAATTTTTGAGGTTTTTAGCATTTTTCTAAAATTCATCGCTTTTGGAAGTAGCCGCAAATACAATCTTTTAAACAGGAGTTTGTGTTTGATGAACTATTACTGACACTACTATCTAACATGGTAAAATGAAATTGAAAATTAAATTCCTTGTTAGTATATCAGCCAAATTGTGAAATTTCACTAGAAATAATTTGAAGTTGAGTAAAATGGGGTGAATAGAAACATAACTCTAGGTGACATTAAATACTATTTTCTAAATAAATAATATGTAAATAATATTTATTATCACCTAAAGTTATGTTACTATTTCTATTTTATGGTACCTACTACATATCGATATATGTACATAACTGTATAATTTTTCTAGCAAGATGCAATTCGGAAAATAACTATAATCTGAAATTTTCTAACAATTTCTCCTAATTTCTTCTTAAAATCCTTCCAAAATTTTAGTAAGTGAGTGAAGTTCTAAATTTGACTCATCATTTTTTTTTCGTTTCAAATTTTGTTGTCAAATATTTAATTTAAAAAATCTGTGGAGTCTCTACACATTTTAAACCTCACTAAGTTTGCATACCTAAATGATTTCGCAAATTGTCTCAAGGGTCAAGAAAAATGAATGTCTCTGTTTTACAGCAGAGCGTATTTATATTTCCATTATCATTCCCTTGGACTTCATAACGCATCCACTGCCCAGAGCGTGGCTTCTATTTTTATCGTATCTTAAGTTGTAGATATTCGTTCAATTGCTACGAATAACCATGCGCTGGTCGAACGCAACGAATAACATGGCAAATGGTAAATCGATAACGATGCACGCGTTTGATGTTGATAGCTGGAGAACGTATTTTCACTTTAATCGCTTTGAATACTAGGAAGTGAAGAATACAATAAACAAGAATGATTAATGAAATGCGCGTCTGTCGGTACCTCGAGAGGCAAAGTTAGAGATAAAAAAAAAGGAAGAGGAAAGTGTGTACCATACTTATCAATTCAAATGTGATCTAATGACTTTACTGAACATAGAAAGAAAATACGAAATGAATCACCAGAGATCTGTGCCCTGGCAGCAATTGGGAAGATATGTTGGTTTTAATAAAGAGGAGATTTGTCAAAATTGTGTTGGCACGAATCCCCAGAGACGGGAGTTGATGGCAAAAGAAAACAAATTTGCATCGACCACAATGCAAATAATATGATAATCAATATTGAATATATGTGTGGTACATATTTTAGTACATATATTTCAGCTATTAAAAATTTACTCAACACAGTTATTATACTCAAAGTACTCAAAATACTCAAACTATTCTATGTATTCAAAATAATAAAAATACACAAAATGTCAAACAGGTTTAAAGCAGATGCTTTGAACATACAACGCGATTAGAGTATTTACAATGTCTAATATAGGTACCTAATCTATTCAGAATGTTCAAGATACTCAAGTACTCAAAATCCTCAACACAGAATATTCTAAACATCAAGATACCTAAGGTATTATACTTGAAATTTACAATACACTTAAAGTAAATACAATGTCAATACACGTGGTATACTTAAGCCACTCAAAATATCCAATATGCATACAAAAATGACTCAAAATGCTCAACACAGTCAAAGTACTTCAAACGTGAATCAATCCACTTGGAATATGACATAATTGAAACACTCAATGTGATCAAAATATACAGTTCGAGTATCATCACCATCTTCAGTACTTAATGTACTCGATACAAATACTAGAACAATCAAAATAATTCTCCGCCCCTCGTTAATTGTTCGTTATCCTCGGTCGCTCAGTTTGTTTGCTCGTAACGCAGCTTCCTTTATTTTTCCGAACTCATGAAAACACAGTTCTCTTTCTCTGTCTCGATTGACGTAAGCACGCGGCAATCGCTAATGAGATTATTATTAATGTCTCCTCGCGTAGACACAACGTTCAGAGGGTGGATCTGACGTATGTACATATCTCGACGACAGGAGAAACAGGAGATTCTGCGATATCAGGCATCGCGTGCTTCGATGCATCGTCTGCAACTACATACCATGTCCGCTTTGCTTATTTACACGTGAGAGCAGAGATATTGATTTTTAAAGCAATGGCTGCTCGTAAATAGCCAGAGTCGGTTTTGGCAATTCCTGGTTCATGATTCTTAATCAATGCTGACTTATTCGGATGGAATTAAGTATCTTCATTTTAGATACTTCTAATCTAATTCTCTATATTCTTTATTTCATTGTTAAGAAAATTGTTTAATTCTTTTACTAAATTGGGATTTACATCAGTAGGTTGAGATTTGCAGCAATAAGAGAGCTTATTTATAGATGATGTTTTTTTATAGAATTATAATATTACTATTCTGTTTTTAGAGTTATTTTTCTTTTATTATTACTATTCTAATAATCCTCTATTCTTAAGAAGTTTTGGAATTATTTTTCTGACCCTTGACCTGGGTCAATAATTTCATTAATCTAGAACACATGTTAGAGACTGAAGCTTTTTTATTTAAAATATTACTATTTTAAATACTTACATAATATTTCGCTAATTTATAACGTCTGACTAATGCTGTAGAAGCACAATGATACCTTATCGAGTTCCATTAATTTCGTCCCATTTGAAAGCCCTACAATCGACCCAGGAAATTCAGGTTTGCAGTTGCGCGGGCAAGAGTGTTCGACCATGCACGAACAAGTTATCCAGAAATTGTGAATTGAGGGGGAAGAACATGCGTACATAGCAGTGTGTCGACACTTCCACCACAGAACTTCATTTCCTCATTTTTATTTCTAAAAGATCATATAATCTCCACCCCTTTTCTGTCATCTTCGTACATCGTTCTACTTTGATATCGTTTCAGCAGGTATTCCATTTTATTCCCATCGTCGAATTAAATTTTCTCCATTCTAAAGAAAGCTCAATAAATTTCTCGGCACATTCTCCATTTCGCAACGCGGCAAGGGTCAGATATTAGAAAAATACCATTTTCTTCTGACTAACGGGAAGAGACGGTAAACAGTTCCGAGAGACATGACGAGTATGGTAGGATAGTTGAAAAAACGAGCGGAACGATTGAAAACATTTTAATTACTTGTTATCGAAACCCGAGGAGGGTGCGCGCGTATCACAATCGGCGGTGATATCGTGGCGAGGCGTTCGCGTGTCCTCTTTACCCCACCATCCTCTTTTATTCAAAACATGTTATTAAACGTGCGCGTTCGAACGAGTGATCTAACTCTATCGGAGACAACGGAATGGTCTTATTTACCAGATATGCGATCGCAGAGGGAACCAATTCAGCATTTATGATAGACCTATTGTATGAAACGAGTAAAATAACTTAACTCTTTCTTTCCCTACCTAGCCAGACACCCTCGTGTGGCTACATCTGTGGTTATGAGGCTAAACGATCTAAGTTATATGCTCTTGATTTTGAAATATTGGCGTTTGAAGCTTTGAACTTGAGTACTGTTTTAAGACGAATTTAGACTTTTCACTTTGGGTAATCATGGTGAATGATTCATTCATGGTGAAGATTGTAAAGGTTGTTTTCATCTGCATTTTATTCAAGGAGGAAAGTCTAAATTCGCCTTTACACTTTTCACTGTGGATGAATTATCCGTGATGATCACCCAAAGTGGAAAATTTAAATTTGCCTTTATAGATTTATGTATGTCTTCCTGAATCCTTCATTTTTCGATGAAAAATCCTTTTAATACCCTTTATTCCTTCTGAAATTATAAATTCTATATTCTAAATGTTAATTAAGGCTTTAACTCAAATTTTTTAAAAATGTGACGTAGGTCGTTTTGCCTTACAACCACAGATATATCAATCGAAGTTAAATTTTTCTTGAAATTCTATATTTGCTACTGCTAAGAAATAATAACTGATCAAAAGAACAAAAGGACTTGAATGGTTTGAAAATTTTAGAATATTTTTGCGAACAACATGTTTGATATGTAAAATGCTTAATATGCTTTTCGTACCTAATTAATAATTTATGCGCAAATATTGCCTAATCGCCCAAAGTTAGTTAAAATTAAACGATTTCGTCTCCAAAGGGTTAATACTTTATTTAGAGAGATGTTAGCATGGCTTAGTAGATTCGTCTAAAGAATTTCGGAACGTGTTTCTTTATCAAAGAAAATTCCTTTAAAGGTTTGACTTCATACAATAGCTCACAGATTTCTTTACATGTACAGAAGAATAAGAATGATTCTCAGATGTATCATCAAAAATGACAAACTGATTAACTCCATAAAATAAAACGCAGAGAAAAATGATATGATAAATTATGTACTTTAAAGTAAATGAACAAAATGATATTGTATAGTGAAGTGCTTAATATATAATTAGTTACTTCTGACCCTAAACCATTAAACTCTTAATTAAGAAATCAAAATCCATTAAAATATCTTCCGAAATATGTTAAACATTATTTAGCAATAATATGTAATCTTATTGTTCTGTAGCAGTCGATATAATCATGCACAAACTTTTTTGGTCTTTTTTCAAGATAGCCTCTTTAATTATTCTTGTTCAATAGATTAAACTTTTTTTAACAAAATATTCATCATACTACATATATCACATTTTTTATGGTATAAATTCCATTATATTGTGAGTTTCGTTTTTGATCACTAGAATATACTTTTACAAGAAAAATCGTAAAATTTAAAAAGGGTTGTTTTTTATGAACCCCTCAGTTATATTTATATGTTGTCTAGAATAATATAAACATAATATTCTATACCGTTGTCGACCATGTCGACATTAATTTTATGTCATTAATTTTAATTTAATTTTAATACAAAATAATTATAAAAATACATCTGCATCTATTTTACAATATTCTGGACTGCTGTACTCTATAAGAAAAAATACTGAATGTGTTACAGGACTTGGTTACGACTACGACCCACTTTTTTATCGGTGTTTCCATTTTCGCTTTTTTCGAACAACGAAGCACTCATAAACCGTACTCATGGAAAGTAAATACTGAATGTGCTTTTGAAGTGCTGCCATGTTTCATACAAAACATCCTGAAAAAAGTTATCGGTTTTTCGCTGTTTCCTGCTTCTAACATTCTCTTACATTTATTAAAAAGTATTATTTCTCTTATTATCAGAGCTGTTTCTGAAAAACGAAATGACAGATTAGAGATTAAAAACCACTAGCTTTCATAGAACCTACGTTAAATTTTAATACTGTATGATTTTTATCATCTGCAATTTCCTGGTTGACAATAATTTTGAATATCTTAGCAAAATAACAATGCAAATAACATACCACATAAAATATGCGGTACAGAAGTTTTGGTGGAACTTCAAAACTCAGTTAATTAAGCAAATTTTGAAAAATGAACGTAGAACTGTGAAATCAACTGTCGAATCACTGACCTCCTACCGATACTTAATTGCTGCATGTTGCAAAATAAAAAAAAATTACATAACTCGCGATAGGTTCGTGGTCGATGGAGTTCAAAAGTCGTTATACGACGATACTCGTCGATACGACGAATATTAACGACGTTATAACTCGTTGATATCACGCCACTCCTTTGTTTCCTTTTAATGTACATTAACAGTCGGCAGAATGCATTAAAGAGGAAAAGCAATGAAAAGATAACATAGCACTAATTCGCTCGAAGTCTTTTACATTGGTACTGTTAAATCCTAAATCTGTATAGTTAATAGAATTGAAAATTTCAAGAATTAACAAAACTGTAATTTCATCTCCACAAAACGTATCTAATGATTAAATAATTAATCGTAGATTGTTATTTACAATTTTGAAAACAAACTTTGTTGAAGAAGGTTCAAGAAACTGGCTAATATTTTTTATTACAAAATTACATATCATTTTTTTACACAATCAGTAAAACACTGATAAGTAATATGTGTGACCACGTGAACAACATGTGATGGTATTTAAATTTGCAAATTTAAAGCATTCGATAAATATTACAATTCACTCATATTAACCATGTAGATAGTTGATAGATAGATTTTTATTACACTTTTTTGATAGATAAATAATACGTTGATAGTACTTTGATTACATATTAATTATTTATTGAAACATTTTAAGAGAACGTCAAGACTGCAATGTAACTGTAAAAATCAATTTAACATTTTATCATGATACACTTATTCGCCAGCTCGCGATATCAGCGTTTGCAAGCGCGCACATGGAAGTTTATCCTTTCACAATGAGATCACTGTAATTTTACTGTTTAAAAATGTATTTTTGCGTCGTGCATTTTCAGATAAGATTCGAGTTCAGAGGAACATGGTATAAATAATGCATCGTCATTTTCATAAAAATCTAATTGACGCACGAACATAAATTCATGATCTGATACAAGAAATAGAACAGAATTACAACAGAAGTAAAAGAAAATAAGAGAATTTCAAAAAATAATAATAATGATAGCAGTGAATTTATAACGAAAAAAATACTATTTTATAGTAGTAGTGAATTTACAACGAAAAAATACTGTTTTATGAATTAAGTCAGTCCTGAAGAACCTGTCCAAAAATTCAGAATGTAAATGGGAAAATGCAATATAAAATAAAATAACATAGATATCGTTATTAAATATTTATCAAATTTATACAACAGAGCACGTAGGACAAATTCTTATTGGTAAAGAGTAAAACCAGTAATTGATGGTGAACTTAATAGTTAAGATTCATTATATTTATTATCAAAAATATTTGTAATCGTGGAGTCGAAAGTTTCTCATGTGCCTTTTCATCTTTGCGAAAGACAAATCTCATCTGAGACCTCTCAGCTAATTATAAATACTCTACCCCTATGTTAATTCCTCAGGAGTCCCAAGAAATCTTAAAGGCCAGCTTCCTCTTTCACCCAACCATTAAATCACCACATTTACTAAGAGACTTTAATTTACATGTTAAATTTTGAAATATTTAAATTTCGAAACCAGTCACAATTTTCTGGTTGTGAAAAGAGCTAAATGTCTTGGGATATGTCTCCTGGGACGTGATATTTAGTTTTTTCTCGTTTCCTCCCTTTTCTTTAATCCTTGACAATGAGTCTTGGTATGGTCTCGTGGGATATATTTCAGAGTGTGTAGACTGTCCAAGATGTTTTTGTAGGATTAATATAAAAAGCGATGGAGCATCTTCCCTCAGTAATATTATTGTAACAGAATATTCTGAACCAGTCGTCTAATAGTAACAAAACTGTATTTCATCTTGGAAGTGTATAAATTGTTAAAAACAAGTAGAATTATTAGAGATTAGGTTTCTTCTGAATTATTTTCATTATAAATTCCTAATATTTAACAGAATAACTCAATTATTTTATTAAATAACAAAGATATGACAATTATACTTCAACTATTTTATTTGTAATTACATTTAATCACTTTCATCGGAAAAATTATTAGTGGACAGACAATTAGATATTTCAGTAACAGAAAATGATCTAAATTATAGATTACAAAATATTGTATCTAGTAAACTATGGCTAATTAATGAATATTGAATGTGATAAGTAGATATTACCTACAGAGAAGTAATTACTAAAGGTTTTGAATCAGAATCAGTGTAAACTTTTCTTATACAAATCAATATTTGTTTGGTTCAATGTTTCCTTAATTTTTAATTCAATTATCTTAAATAGATTTATTAAATGTAAATACTGCTGTAAATGAAGTAACTAGTATGTCTTAATTTCCTAATTTTGCTCTTGTATATACATGGATATTCATTATAAATGAATTCTACTAATCTATTAATAAACCATCTCACAAAAATATTTAACCTTTCACTCTTCATACATAGAATCACAAGAATGACCTACAATCATCTAACAACGCGATAAAAATCCCATCATATTAATAGATCGTTCACAGGAAGTTAAATTCTACAAAAAATTACCTCCGAAAAACCGATCAATATCGCAAGATGAAAATACAAAAGTCGAAAGTCAAACAGTCGAAGTCAAAGCTTCTCTTAGAATCATTTCAATATTACGAGATCATAAATATTAGTCTACCAGACGTAACGATAACATCACCTCGAAAATCCTGTTATCTCTCACTCCGCCAAGCAGACTGACAGACTTCCCCTTTTATCGTCAATCGCGAGAAATTTCTCGAAAAGCCTCTGGCCACGTTCCACGTGATTCTCGTCTGTCAATCTACGTAGGCGTAGATGCCGCGAAAATTTCCCATAAAAATGTGGAAATCGACGAATCGGCTATTTTCGATTAGGATATCTCATTTAGGCGAAACCCTAACGCAAGCTTAACGACGACAAGATTCGCAAACGTCATTCTGATAACCCAAGTTTCCTCGACCTCTCGACACGGTTATCGCGGTATCCAGGATCCTTGCCTCAGATCCATTCGTGTGACAGCTGATCGACGACCCGCGAGAGCCATTTAAGGAGCTCCTCCCTGACCTTTTCCCCGTGATTGCCGAAGAAGATCACTGGGACATGTTCAGTGCTGATAAAATTTGGTCAATTGCCTGACAAAATGTGTTTCGAGAGCAACACTTTTTTGTGAGATGTTGCGACATATTAGAATCATTTAAGGAGCTTGTTATCTGTATCTCACTAGTTGTTATCAAGGCAAAGTCACTGGGACATGTCAGCGATGGATCAGAGGGATTTCAAGGTTCTTTGACTAATGAAGAACTACTCATTATAGAAGAAGTTGTTTTCGTTTGAATAGACCTCAGATTGTGAAATTTGATGAGATATTAAAATCATTTAAGGAGCTCATTATTCGTATCACCCTTATCAGGGAAGAGTTACTGGAATATTGCTGGGTGTCAAGGTCCTCTTGCTGATAAGACGACATCCCCTAAACGAAATTTTTTTTGTTGAAGATAGAAGTTCATGTGAGAAACTCGGACACTTTTAACTTTAATCTCTTCCACGTGCTTTCGAAATAGAATCATTTAAGGACATCCTTATTGTGGCCTTATCTATTTACTGTCAAAGCGGAATACACTGAGTTATTTTTAGTGCTGAATTAGAGGGGATCATGGAAATCCCCTAATTGATAAGATAAAATTCCTGGATGAAATTTTCCTCTTGTTAGAATTTTATATAATACCAAAAAGTGTAAAGAAATCTCTCATATATTTCAAAATCGTACTATGATCTTTCGTACTTCATATTTCTGATGTGATAGTTAATACTGACTCGAATTATTTACATTTATTGTTTAATTGTTGACAAGTACTCTCGTATATTTTTTTAAATCCTCTGCATAGGTTTAGTTGTAGGCAATTAACTACATCTAGAAAAATTCGTAAGATATTTAATAACACATAAGAGAGAATTGTAATAATTACAAAAAATTTCACCACAATAATTGAATCATATTTCATGGAAAATTAAAAAGTGAGAATAAAATTCCCAGCTGCAACGTTAACCTAGTTTTTCCATGATAATAACCAGTATCCTAATGAGCTAAATAAGACACCTCAGATGTGTTTAGTAGTCGACTAAAAGCATAGGATTCCGTAGAGTCACTTTTTTCAAGAAAATTCTCCATTTCATTATTAAAATTCTTCTTATTTCGTTTTCTTAAAAGATTGAATTTCAGCAGTAATTTTTCTAAAAAAAAGTCTCTTAAAGTGAAATTAAAAGTATATTATTAAGGTGATTCGAAAAAACGTCTGACGACGTCGTTATTATGAATATCTATGTGGAAACCATCACATTTCTTGATTTTTCTCTTCTCTCTGAATATCAGTTTGCTTGGAAGGTTTCTGTAATAGAATTTATATCGAT
This sequence comes from Calliopsis andreniformis, assembly GCF_051401765.1. NCBI lineage: Eukaryota > Metazoa > Arthropoda > Insecta > Hymenoptera > Andrenidae > Calliopsis > Calliopsis andreniformis. Next base: position 10,824,174 of record NC_135064.1, on the reverse strand, counting down.
CACATAGTCACGTTTCCTACCTAAGAAATAATGAGAAGAAGTGATGCAAGTTTCCAAGGTGTACCATCCTGCATCGAGAAAGCGAATGAGGACAAACTTGATAAGACTTCCATATGAAACGAAACTTGCTAACTTTTGCAAGTCCTTATTGGCAACTAAAGAATTGCGGAGTACCTTATCTACATTCAGTTGTGGATGCAAACATGCAATATTCCCGAAACATTTAACAATAAAAGTGGAGTATCCACGTTTTCAGATCTTTCTCTGTCTGACCATTTTCGACCAATTCTACTTACATGAGTATGAATATCAAAACATATGGCTCTTCTACTTATGATGTTCTAACTCAATGATATTAAAATTAGAATTCCTTTTAAGAAATCATTTCCTTCTCTCTCTGACAAAACAGTTAAGTAATTAATTAAATAAATTTCAATAAATTTGATTTAGTCACTAACTTTATTAAATTTGAAGATAGTGACTATTTACTACTTTGAAATAATATAGAGGAAGCAATGTAGAGCGCACAGTCATTTCCCAGATAAAATATTAACAATATAAACTAAATATCAAAACAGACAAATATATCTTTAATGAATAAACAAATAATTCATTAATTTGGTAATGGTGTATTAAACCAGTATTGATATAATTAATTGCACATTAACCTTTTATGAATTATTTATTTATTACTTCAAACTTTCCGTTGCAATATTCCACGAGACAAGGGTCAAAGCCTAAACGCGAAAAAATAAAGCATGTTTGCAAATTGAGCAACTATACTGGTCTCTCCCTCTCGAATCTCTTTCAAATCAAAATACACCACGTGCTATTCACCCACGTGCAAGGTGAACACGCGCCATCCGCTCAGAGTCAGTTTGAACAAGTTACACATCGCGAGATCCGCGTTGCTCGAAGGCCAAACGCTTCCCTATCGTCAATGATTAAATAGGGACAATTGAGTCGTTCAGCAAGCAATCAAATTTCCCCTAGACGCATCTCCTAGACGATTCGATTAAGTCGATACTCATCGACTCGGTTTAGTGGTCGTCACGTCCATTAGCATGGACAAGTTCAAGTTCAAAGATCAATCTCGAGAGTAACGTTTAAAGTGACGGTTGCAATCTGTGTGGTCGATGCATCGCTAGTATCGATTATGCTTCTTTGCGTTCTGAGGACTAAGACACTTGGGACACGGGTCAAGAGTGGGTGGTCAAGATTCATAGAACTCCCGAGAGGCTAGTCGCAATCCTTTCTACTTTCCGCCTAGTCTCTAGAGAGAATTGTAATGAGAGAATAGAGATCAGCCACGTGTTCTCGATCCTATTCTAATTTTGTTGCAGTTGACTTCGAAACATCATTTATTATTAGTTCCACGTGGCTTGTTTAAGATTAACCTCGTGTAGGGGATGTACTACTAGCTAATGATTAGCTAGTTATAAGGCTTATCAGTGTGTAATCTAGCCTATCAACTGTCAAAACTTTATAGGGAAAAAGTAAGGCAATATTTCTTCTTAACTTTCGGAAGTCCGAGACAGGGATAGAAAAGTTCACAAAGTTTCCAACCTTACTTTTTTATATAAAATAATTTGTATCGATCGTCAATAATCTGTTTTCTATCAGACAGTAACTACAGATAAATGCATGAGATATGGTGTCTACTTTTTTTTATTTTGCGATTAAATTTGATGTATCCGAGAGCTTGAGCTTCCTAGGATTAAGTATTATAGAAAAGCCACCAATATTTAACAAATTTAATACTTAAAATAATCAAGAAAAAATCAATTACCTTTATATACATTTATACATCCTACTAATTAAAAACTATGTATTGCACATTTATTTTAAAAATAATTTAACAAAAAACGTAAGTTTTTGAAAATTATAAACGATAATAAATCTAGGTATTAGAAGGTACACTACACAAGAGAAAATTGAAAATTCTTGACTTGGTATAGCTTTTCGCAGAGGTACATTCACTTACATAACATATCACCTAGGACAGCTTTTCACTATTTAACTTTACTTGAAACAAATGAAACTTCGTGACGAAAATGTCACACACATGCAGGAATTTGTTCACGTTGAGTCGATTCATGACCCCCAGTTAACAAATTAAAAAGAAAAGAATGTATTGATCTAGCCTGCTGCAACAGCATTCACCATGCCATCGTAATAAGTTAATAACTCAATGATAGTTTACCTAAAGACGATACGAACGCGAATGTGACTTTTGCACCCGCGGCGAGAGTTCGAGCGATGCTTCTGGACAGATAGGGTCGGTAAGCAAACAAAGTTATCAATTATCGGCCGGATGAGAAAGTACGCGGTCAATAATCGTCGTAGAAATAAGCGTAATCGGTATTGAACCGCTCGATAGTTTGTTTTCGGAGAATCTCTTGTCGAACTGGGTGAAATTAGGCAAGATACGTAATCGAAGGAAAAACACGAGCAGACATCGCTCGAAACATTCGTTGCAAACAATAGAACGGTAAAATACTTGCCGGTCTGACAGTTCGATGCGGGTCATCGGAGTGAAAATGGATGACGCGCGAAGTTAATGAGCAAGCAGTCGTAACGAGTTGTAAAATTAGAGCAAATAAAAATTTAAAATGATTTTAAAATTGATGAACAGTAATATACTTGTTTATTTTCAGTTACTTAATTCTAATTAATTGTTCAATATTAACATCGTTCAACCCTTATGCTGTGCTTGGATCAATATAAACTGAAATATAATTATAATTTTTACTGATCTTTGGCAAAAATTTACATGAAATTCATTGGCCCTTAGTAAAAGTGCTTGAACAGAACGTCTACATATGAAACTGTTTTACTGAAAACAAAATTTGTTGTACTAATATGGAATAATTATTTGAACAGTTAACTACTGACGGAGTCTTATAAATTTTGCTAATGTCTTACTTTTTCTTATTTTTGACCCCGTAAACAATTATTTTCTTTACGTAACTTTGAAATATATATTTTCTAATAAAAATCTGTAATACATGTTAGGCCTCATTTCTGAACATATTAAAATTAACAATATATTAATTTTATGAATATTTAATAATGATAAGTTTTAATCGAAATCTAAAAAATTATCGATCCGTATTAGTGTTTAAAAACTGAGTGTCAGTAATACAGAAAGGGTTAATGTTTAAACTCAAACTAGTGTAAGTGTTCTCAAAACCAGGATAACGGTTAACAATATCTTAGACAGCTTTGCAGAACATTTAGTAGATCTTTATTAATTCTTGTGCATTGTTCAAGCAACTACTACATACCAATATAATCGAATAAATATCTATCATCTTAAAACAATGTAACTTATATTTTCATATAAAAATGTATACCGTGTATGTTATTACTAAGTAGCATGTAAATTGCATTTTTTGTAAATTGAATTTTTATTTAAAAAGGACATTAAAGATTAAAATGAAATTTCTCAAAAAGATCCAAACAGTCCACATACGTCAAATATAATTTCTTTTTCATAAAAAAGGTTTTACTGTCTATTATTTGTTTCATCATTAAAACTACCCGTTCTCTACTGCTCTTTGCTGTGATAATTAATGCCAGGGACACTACTTATCCTTACAAGGGGCGAACTCATAGGGAAATGTTTCATTTACATTGAACATGATTTTATCACAGGGCGGAAAATTTATTAACAAGAAACCAGTTCTTCACAGGCGACTCGAGGTTCGAAGACTGATTATGCAACGAAAACGCAAAGCGTGTTCAATTACTGCTCGCAGAGACGGCTCAGATATCAAAATAGATCTGTATTTTGTTTTGCACTGGATGGTAATTAAAACAAACATTATTACCAGCAACCCTTTGAGGACAACCTACGATGTCACTTAACCATTTGCACCCTGCTGACATCAACGTAGAAAGTATACGTAATAAACGTCACAAATAAATAAGCAAATAAAATTATAAGCATTTGGAAAATACTCTTCTCAGAGAAGCAACATTTGTATTCATTACTTTAAAAGTATTATATAATCATTTATCTTCAGAAACTTTTCAAAATAGAAAGAATCAATGTTACCTACAAGATAAAAGTGTAAATAATCAATTACAGACATCTGGTTTTAGGATACTGAGACTTCGATTAAAATCTACTGATACTAGATATCTAGAAAATTAATACGACATTAATTGTCATACATGAATGAGATATGATGTACACTGTCTGTCAAAATTGTGGGACCACACTTTAGTAAGAAGTGAACATTACTGAACAAGTAATAGGTGCATAATAAAAAAACCTCTAATAATAAAAAATCATCATATTAAACTTGGACATAGGATTAGCCCACATTTATCAATAGTATAAGAAGTAATAAAAAATCAGATGGTCTCATACTTTTGGTTTGCATTCTATGTTACCAAAATTCATTACAAAATCTATTATAATTGGATAAGAGCAACACTAATAATTTTTATCAGACTCTATGTGAATACTTAGAGACCAAATTCTTAAAAGCTCTTATTAGAAAATGCCTTAGAGTTACTAATCACTAATTTCCAACCATTTTCCAAGTATAAGAAATAACTAACCATATTTCCAAATCATGTTCTCACATTAAGACTGTACTTTCAACAAACGCGCAAATAAACTGTCTGAAAAAAATAATAAAACAGAACAAAAATAAGACCCAATGGTGGGTCAAAGAAAGAACGAAGTGAATGTGAGTCATCGAACATGTGATTGGCACGAGTATCTGGGAATTCCGAAAGTTGTAGCATGATCGTAAACTTGATGGAATATTTTTCGGTGAGACGACTCGGTGGAACATTACGTGAGAACGAGTGAATCAGACATGACGAGTAGTTGCGAATAAAACTATCAATGCCAAGGTCGCGATGCACAAGACGCTATCAAGAGGCTACGTTTCGCGACGTGTCGTGTGGGTGTTGCACGACGACGAATGTACCGTACACGCTGTACTATCGTGACAATGTTGTCCATATCTGACATACTTATTGCTATTTTATTCGTTGGGGAAATTATAACTTGCAATTGCAGCGTTCGATAATTCCTCGAAACGTTTCATGAACGTTTCTCCCCTTGACAACATGCAATTCGTGACAATAATAGATTATGTTTACTCTTTAATAACAATAGAAAAGGTTTCTATAAAACCATAAAAGCATTTATATTATTTTTATTATCTTTTTTATAGAATGTTGAAACAGTTTCAATTTTGGAATTTATTTCAAATATTTTTGTTTATAGTTTTCTTTGATAACCATTTGAAATAAGGTAGTAAAAATAATGAATATATATAGATAAATTTAATTTTCATTTACTGCACTTTGCAATCTTACTCTTCTTTTTAAATAGATTTCTGTGCTGCAGCAAATTAATTTTCATTATTCTAGTGCTTTTGTATGTGAAACGTCTAAAAAAAGCTATTCATAAAGAATAAACTATAGAGGAGTATAAAATATAAGGCTTCAGTTGAAGAAGAAGATTACCATTAAATATTACTAATTGCACTCTAAAAATTCTAAAAGAAACACGATCAAAAAATGAATATCTATTCTTGAAACCACTTGACATTTTCTCCTATTCTGTTTTCCTATCTTGCCACTTGTGTCTCATTTCTCGTGTCTCCTTTGTAGAATCTAACAATACTAATTAATGCTTAAAATTTTCTTATCAGCTACTATGCACGCGACATTTCATTAAATATTCTAACTGTTTAACCATTTCTAGTATTATTTGCATATAAACATAATTCTTTGTAGAAATTACAGCAAGAAGCTGAAAGGTGACGACATCTTACCTATATTTCTTTTACTTGGAGGTAATCCAAAATGTATATTTAAAGAATCGCCACGTTTTCTGAATGAGATATTCGCGTACTATGCTACGACTCAATCGTTGCTTGAGCAATATTTTGTAACCCGATCGCAAAGTTTTGCAAAACCAAGATTCACGACGATTTAAAATATACAAAAGTATACACGTATTAAAAATTACCCAAAATGTTTACAAATTTTCAATTTTACAGTGACATAATAATCGTACAAATTTTGAGATACTTTTAAGATACTGTAAAATTAATAATTTTAAAACCTAATTTTAATTTGTTTCACTCTAACTTCTAATAAACGATAGTTAGTCCCAATTTTAGTCTCAATTTTAGTAACACAGAAGTAACTGAACGAAGGTAGTGACTATTTATTCAAAGTGATTATTGATTACCTAATTAAATTCAGCACTTCAAGTGTTAACAGGAAATTCCTAAAATGATCATGAAAAGTGCATTTCGCCATTTTCCAAGTTTTTAAAGATGAGGAAAATTTCTAGAATCACTGGAAGACCAGCAAAGTAGGTTAACAGAGTTACGCAGCCTTGAGATAATTTCGCGAAAGACGGAATTCGATATTAGAATCGACATGACGCGGTATTCATCGAGAAATAAGGTTATTGCGCGGTTCTGGCCTTCCCATGGCGAAATCATAAAATACCTTCACCTTGTCGATTTAAACGATCTCGCTGCGTAGCTATTCACCGAGAAAATTATATTTAGTTATTGTCTACCGCGTAAGGAAACTTTTACTTAGGAAATTTGAACTTTAATAAACTGCTGTGACTTTGTGAAAAGAAATCGTACAACAGTTCACCTCATCTCATTTCAAAAGCTGAAATCTATTTTCGCATATTAGAATGAGATTTTGTTGAAGGTTCTCTTATACTCAAAAACGGAACGAAAACTTGGTGTTTTGTTTTTAAAAAAATTTTACATTACACGGCACACATTTCATTTAAAGTGCGATAAACTTTTACGAAGTCGTTGTAAAAAGAAGGCTTCCTCTTACAATACACTGTAAAGAGAATTACAAAAAAGAATTCAGCAAACTGCGTACAGTTATTTGAATTCGTAAAATTTCCCAGAAAAGAAACATTCTCATTCTTTCACTCCATTTTCTAAAAAATGTAACAAATTTTCCTGCAAATTCAGTTATGGGATACAAAAGTAAAAGTTTCGCTCTTTAAAACGAGTTCAGGTGAATTCTTGCACTTCTATTCAAAAAGCTACAACAGTTCAAAAATCCATAATTTTCTAGTAAAAACTTAGTGGTCTTTAATTTTGTGGACGAATGTAGGATCGCGGAAAACTCGCAACTTATACGATTGATAGCACAGAGTTGGGACCCACAATTTTAAGAACAGTAAAGAGAAACATACCTTGCGGGACAGCAGACCAGCTGTTGGCGTACGATCATTCGGATCGGACTCGGGAATCGGCTCATCGGGATTATCCATATGCATTCCTGGCCATCCAACCCAAACTCCATTTCCGCTTATAACCACTGGTGCTACCGCAGTCACAAGACCCCCAGCACTGCAAAGAAAAGTACAAGAGTGTTATCAGAAAGCAGAAACTCGATATGTAGCGAAAGAATAGGCATACGCTGACAAAACGAAGCGAAAATACCATACAAAAATCTTTTTGATATGTCAAAAAGATTGCTTTTTAATTTATTATTCATAGATGCTTTTTATAGCAAACTTAAAAGCTTGAGTTAGTATAGACACTGTGATTTAACAATAGTAGCTAATTGCAAGTGCTAATTCTTGAGTAACATCCTTCGGTATCATGGACAGAAGAATGTTTGAAATTTCGTAGGGAAATGTTTAAGTTTAAATACCAGACGTTGGATATTTATATACAATGAAGGATAAAAGAAAGTTTAAAATAAAAATTTCTATGTACGAGTAGTACTATCATATTAGATATTTAATTTTACATTTGAAATACTCATCCCTTCCAGCATAGCTTTCCACCCTTCATAAAGGGTAAATTCATATTTTTATAAATAAAATTAAAGAAATAAAACCTAAATAGAGATTTGTTTCAGTCTCTATCATTCTCGCTTATTGTACTCTCACTTATAATAAAAATTTCCCCTAAGTACATAAACATACTCAGTCCACTCACGACTGATCTCTAATGGGATCAGATTCGAAATATAAAAACCAAAAGATAGACAGCTTATATAAAAAAAAAAAACGCATGGCAGTAATGTTTAGTTGGCGATTTATAACCGTCGTCAGTGAATTTTATTATTGCATAACCATTCGATGAGCTTTATTTATATTATAAGCAATGTCAACAATGGAAGCTTAGCGATAAGCCAGATATGGTATAAAACATCGCAAAGGTGGACAAGGAAGACATAAATTACGTAATATCTACTTGAAAAGTCTATAAAAGTGCAGTGTTATCGATACAACCGAAGACACTGCAACATGAATGACTGATAAATTGAAAATCCTTTAAACCTTTTCTCCCATAAAAATAATTAACCAGCGGCAATTAATGTCCTTATCTGCCACAATGAAAGTAAGGATCATTAGAAAAACAACCCTCGTGTAACAACAAGCCACAACCTTGCTGGACCAGAGATCCGTTGTTAAGCCTAACTGTATCAAAATCGAAGACACGATTGAGAAATTCTGGCTTGTTCCGACTTCAACCGACCTCCTATCGTCCATACAATAACAATAAAGATAACAACGCTGGCGGCCACGAAAAAAACACCCCGTGCGTAAATATAAAAGTCCACAGTGGTCGTCATTGGCGTATCGGCCGATAAGACGGGGATAATATTGAAAGACGTCTTCGATCAACTCTGTAACGACTCGCCGGGGCATAGGCGAGAACCCTATTTACATAATGACAAATACATGACGATCGTGTCGATCGCGGGAACAAGACGTGGATCACAATTTTATACCGCCGATTGTATAATTATAACATCCTCAACGCTGGTCTCCTTGGGTCTAACTGACCCTAACAGACCTCTATTTATTGACAGATAAGAAACTTACTGTTTTACATTAATACGTGCACTCTCGTCTCACACTCTTATTTTTAGAGATTTGCATATTTTTGTGTGGGAATGACTAGTGACGTTGGAAGATAGAAAATATGGAACTATGTAGAGGATTGAATATCGAATAGAACTTGAGTTTATGAAGATATGACTAGACTGCAGATTTTTAAGCATTTATGAGGAATTTCTGGTTTCTTAATTATTAATGCCTTAACTTCAATGGCCTGAAAACGTGACATAGGTCGTTTTACCTTATGGTCACAGAAATGACATGAAACATACTATACAGGGTGTCCACGCTGAAACAGACCTCCTAAAATATCTTCTCTGCTTCCGTGGCATATCTGAAAATCGTCCGTGGCATAATCTGAATGGCTTCAAACAAAAGCAATATCATGGAAGAACAATCTTTTGTGTAAGATCATTGTTTTTAGTCTTTCAAAACTTCGTGTTATTAAAAACAGAGAAGATATTTAGGTGACCTGCTTGAACACCCTGTATAATTCAACATAGTTGAACAACAACACGCACAAAATGAAAACACAAAGTCGAACGACGTCAGTGACTTTAAAATGCAAATGAGGCATTGACCGTCACCCGTTCCGACAAGTACCAAGAGACAAAGCATAAGTAGAAACGATCGTAGCGTATGTTTGCTAACAGGTAATTCCAGCCACCTGTATATCAACTCTCCAGTAGGAGAAGACAAAGAGCTCTTGTAAACTGAATCGGTGAGCTGAAGAACAGTGCAAGACTAAAAGTCACATTCTGAGATGTTTCTTTCGTGTAATTTTATGCATTCTATCTACATATCTGAATCTCAGAGCCAGAGTGTATTAACCCTTTAACAGTTCAATAAAATTGCAAATTTTGATACAAAAGAAATGTTTTTTTATTCTTTAAAATACTTCTACTGGAGGACCCATTTGAAGTTTCGCATGTGATCAGCTCAAAAATTATAACCTGTTTCAAAAAATGTTTTACATAAACCGTCCACCCAGAGAAAATTTGTGATCATCAAGATGTCTTCCCTGAAGCAGGGTAAATTTTATTTAAAACATTTTTCGAAACGAGCTATAGTGTAGGAGATGATAAAATGTTTTATTTTTTATTTTATTTTTATCGACATCTAGTCATGCCTGAATCTCACCCAAAAGAAATTGTTAAACGATTAAATCTACTTATTTTCTGTGTGACTTAATACCTACACTTTGCCCCTGAGATCTAGATATAATTTTGACACTATTTGAAGATGACTAATCTTCGACTTGTTCTGTTTTTCTAACTCATCGGTTCAATTAATCCGTTCAAACCACGATCTGCGTATGAATATTTCCCAAGCTCACGTGTACCAAACTCTGACGGATGCGTGACAGTGCCATGACATTTCTGAAATGGCCGCGATCTAGCGTGCCCTTTAACCTCGGCCCATATACACGCAGCGACACAATCGATGCATTGCCGTGCCCATCAATGGATCAGCTGCTCGCGCTCGGTCCACTTTATTGGCAAGTCATAATTATAAATTTATAGTTACTCTTGGCTACCATTCAACTCCGTGAAGGGAGTGCTCACAAGGCAACGCAGACTAGGTCAAACTGCTCAGTATTATTTTGCATTATTCTGCAGTTGTCCATTAACTTTACTAGAATTAGTTGTACTACAGTTCTGCTACACTTGAGCTTTGAAAATGTTATTTTATATCTGGCTGTTAAAGGTCTAAATAAGGAAAACTGTTTATATGGAGTGTTCAGAGAGCAGAAGAATGATTAAATATTAGACCTTTAAGCTAATTTTTTTTTTTGGTTTAGTGAATTAAAAGTTTAAATGTCTTATACATATAATTATAAAATATAATATTTTATTTATTGTTTACAATAGAGGAGCTCATAGCTAAATCAACCTCTGCCAAAATTTGCTTATAAAAACGTACTTTAACCTTTCATGGGCATACTTAATTTTCGCACCTTTCGTGGACACAGTGGGACCATTTTGTCCATGCCTATTATTTTTAGTGTTCTAAGCTTTCAAAAAATCTGAAAAAATTCTGGAATACTTATTGAAGTCTCTAGTTTAATATACAATCGCTACTTGAATCATATATTTGTCAGATTAATTAAGAAAAAAGCTCAGAAGGAGTTTACAAAGAAATCAGAATTCATTGTGGCCAAAATGAACGTAGTGTGCTCATAGGTCAATGGTCATAAGCGGAAGTCACAACATGATGGAACTTGTACTATCAAAATGTAATGTAATATGTGTAATATTTAGTTAAGAAAAACTTCAATTGATTGGCAAAAAATTGTTTACATTTTTTTATATTTCAGTTGCAAGTTGAAGTACCTTTTCTCTGACCTAGAAAAAGACAAAAACTGACAAATCCTCAATTCTCAAAATTGAGACAGTTCTCAATATCTAACTCTATATTTCTAAAATACTCAGTCAGTAGGTTACAGTGTGAAGGCAACGACCCCATTAAAAATTGCAATCACATCGAAGACAGAAGGACATTTGTCGCATAATCATTCAAGAATCACTTCCGTGTCTTTGCCAACAGACCCAAATGACGATTAACAAACCAGATGAGAATGTTCCAGACTCATGAATGTTGTTATTTCCCGATGATCTGCGACACTCAAGTATTAAAAAAATATCAAGGGCCATGTTTATGAACTCCTCCACGCGAACGATATTGTTGCTGTAGCGACAAGGAAACGATTGATGCGAACTATTATTATCACTGAACAGTCGGATGTGATCTATTTCGAGAGCATAGCGATTTCAATATGTGATAGGTATAGCGTATCATTTCTCAGGACAGACTTCAATTTCGTTATTTGCGTGCTTCATTTTGCTGTCGAAAAATCACCCCCTATATACGATCAGATTAAGCACAAATAATGGCAGCTTCATTTAAGGCAAAGAGTTAGTTTATTTCTCGAAGATATTTCGATGTTTCTTTATTCGTGTATAGGTATTTGCACCAGTAATTGCCAAAGTGGTCTAAGAGTTAAAATTTATCATTTATTTCATTTGATGTTGCATCGAGTTACATTACAAAATAAATGATAAATTCAACTCTTTCATGTTTTGTAACTTACAATTAGACCACTTCCATAATTACTAGTACATTTGTATACATATATTTGTGGTTGTAAGGCAAAACAGCCTATGTTACATTTTCAGAAAATTCGAGTGAAGGCCTTAATTAACATCTAGAGTGGAGAATTTATATTTTCAGAAAGATGAAAGGGCATTTAATGAATTTTTTCACCTAAAAATAAAAGGTTCAAGAAGACACAACTCCATAAAGGCGAATTTAGACTTTTCACTTTAGATGAAAACAACCTTTACAATTTTCACTATGAATGAATCATCCATATGATTATCCAAAGTAAAACTATGAATCTTTATACATAAGTATATGGAAAATTTCAAAAATTTTTCAAAAGTTAACCATACTCTATGAAATTTGAAGAACACAACAAATCTTTAATTAATTTCCATTTCTCTAGTTGTGTTTATAAAAATAGGGAGTTCCATAAATTTCCCCTGTCTAATGAGAAGATAATAGCTGATGTAAGTACACTTAATGAGGCAGGTTGACTAAAGTAGTTCAAAATTTACGATTCTGATTAAAATAGTGAATAGTATAAAAGAAAAACCAGAAAGTGAATTTTTGTGGATCGAATGTTATAATATTTTTTAATATACAAATTAGCTACTAATAATTTCTAATTTTCAACGTGCATTACAATATTACATAAAAAATTATTTACAGTGTTACTGTTTCACATTTGTTTACAGTTCTCCGAGTCATCCAGATTATGAAGTCTACTTATAAGTAATATACAATTACGTATTCATAAATCGTAAAGTTATTTTGTTACTCCAAGGTCTTCCACATACAGATGTCAAGATAACATTGAAAAATAAACAACTTGCAAAATATGTCATATTCCATGATGGAACTATATCAAACATTGAAAAATGCAATAGAAGCCCAATATATCATGTTTACCACGTCCTATTCAAGATTTATTGCCACGTTGTTGCACACTGTGTACATTTCACGATATGTGAACATACGTTTCAGTTTGTAATTGATTTTAATCTCCAGAATAGAGACAGATCATTATTAAATGCTGTAACTGCTATAATCTTAAAGACGACAAAACTTGTTATGTAAACGCGTAACTCTGCTGTTTTTAATTATTCATATTTCAATGTCTTGCAATTTGAAATAGCAACATTTAATATTTTCTTGAACGAATTAATGATCTGAATATATAATTAGTTCTTTAAAAAACAAGCCCAAAAATTAATGAAATATTATTGTTGATATTTTTATTTTCACTTTCCACTCTATGCTTTATTAAATCTCACAGAATGGCTCAAAGTAGTATTGTTTTAATTTAAACAATTCCTATGTTATTTCTATATTCCACCATTCTATGCACTATAATCGTCTTGTATCAAATTACAATAGCACTAGCACCTACAGAAAAAGAGTACCAAGCATACAGGACATTCGACAACAGGTGTCAGAAATTTGGAAGGATGATTCTACAGAGTAAAGTAAGACTAAAATAAAAAATAACAAAATTGCGTTTCAGACCATTTCCAAGATATTAATTGTTGAGAAAATGCCCAAAATACGCCTGAAATGTGTCTGACTCGAGACTTGAGTTATTTTACTATCTTAACTGTGTCTGACCTAACTGTTTCACAGCAGCAGAGTAAGTTCCAAGTCAATCACATTTTGCGCAAATTTTAAACGTTTATGCAACAATTGATAACTCTGAAACAAAATTCCAAATACAATTTCGTCATCTTTTATGTTTGTCCTATTTTGACAGGTAGAATCGCCCCTTATAATTTCTGACACCTGTTATCGAATACTCTGTATGAATAAGGATCTGCTCGAAAGAATACTGCTCCATTTTAAATGATAAATTTCTTTATCTAACATACTATTTAGTAAAATCATCTCGAATTATGAAAGCATCAGTAACAAAAAAATAAAAACTAGAATACACTCTGTTTAGAAAATTCGTGGACACTCTCTGCCCTTTCTAAATCTAACAAGCAGAGCCCACGAGCATGAAAATCGCTTTTAGGATAAGACTGGGTGTAATTTGTAGTATAGACATAGTGTATTAAAAGTCTCATACCATTCATCAATATGAGCTTTTGTTCTTGAGAAATTTCACTTTAAAGTGTTATTATAAATATAGACAATGCTGTTCATAAACACTGTGGTTATAACATTATGTATATATTTTTTGAGGAAGAGCTAATTCGAGAATTCCATACAACTATTGTGGTGGCACATATAATAAAAGCACGAAAAACATAAATTCTCGGAACACCATGCAAACGTCAAAAATGCTACATTTTCGTCACGTCACAAATTTTACGTAATTTTAGGAAACAAACTTGATTTATATTTTTGAAAACCGACACGAAACTTTTCTCTACGTGCCCTGAAATCTAAACATCATCAACAGTGTACATACATACGACCAACAAAGTGCCTACGTTGAATATTGCTTATATTTATGAAAAAACATTGAAATAAAATTTCTCAAGAACGAAAACCCATTTTGACGAACGTTATCAGGATTTTAAATATTACGTTTTGTGTGTATACTACAAATTATACCCAGTCTTGCTCTAAAAACGATTTCTACGCCCATGGGCTCTCTTTGCAAACCAACCTATCCAAACGAGTTGCTCTATTTTAAACAATACATTTCTCGATTCAACACCCATTTACTATAATCAATGCCACCGTCTCGAATTACGAAGACACAGGGAGCCAGAGACACGGTGCACGCATCGGGTACGCGACACCGACGCATCCGATTTCGAACGCCAATCAATGCCACCGCTGGCGAACTTCGTGTTTTTCCACGACTTTTATTGTATCCCCGCCGTGAGAATCGAGGAAGCTAACTTGAACTGCGACAACCACGATAATATATTACCCACGCGCACGTAACGAGCGCGCAGAAACACGCGGAAAGCACGTGGCACTCGCGGGCTACCTAGTGAATGAATGCACGACGCCTGGCATGGAAGGCACAGAGCTCCTTATCACCATCTGGGAATTTCCTCGTTAGTTAGCGTCGGGTCCAAGTGTAATTTGCAAAGAAATTACGTGGCAGGGAAAAATGGAATTTGTGGATCAAGGGTACTTTTGTTAGCATCGTTATCAATGACTTTGCGCATGTTAAAAAATGTACACCTGTAGATAAGGGTATTTAAGGAACGCGTGCAACATCCAACGCGTCGTTAATCATGTCGTTTGGAAAAGTTCCACGGAGTAGTAGCTTCTCACCCAACGATACCGTTTTATCGTTGCAACTTGTTTATTGTACGATGTCTCGTATTTGTACTATCGTTTAAAAGTTTGGAATTATGAGCAAAGTGATTTATCGAGGAAAATACAGTTACATTGTTGAAACATAGTTTAAGAAGCAATGAGTAATTATAAGTATCTGTTTGTTTATTCTATGATATTGAAGTAAGGGATATTATTATTGTTATGTATTGGTATTGTTGTGAATATTTAATAGTAATTAATTTTGTGAATATTATTAATTATCGTTGAAGGTGTTAACTTTGAGTCAAATGTGGTAAGCTATTTCATGGATAATATCACTAAATATTATTACTATTTAAGAGAAATGATATTTAGAGTTATAGTTAATCAATTATGTATTAATGATTATTTGACAATTTTTTAGCCTGTCGTTGTTTGACACGAAAAGTGTTTCTTTTACACTAAAAAAAAAATGGATATCTTTTCAATTATATTGTTCTTGTAATACTTATTATATTATTCTTGTATTATTATGCTTTGTAGTTTATGAATATAACAATGATTCACGGCGACAAGGATCTCACATGAATTTCGATTATATCGTTCACTTAGTCTAGCAATGAAATACCTAAAAAATTAAAATTTACATACATATCGTCATTCAAACCGTTCTTTCTGTACTAATAAGTAGACTGACGATACTTATGCAAATTCATATTTTTATACACACATTTAAAGACGTGGAACCTTCTTAATATGGTAATGAGTATTTTGTTTTTAGTACTTTTACAAGAAATGTTAGAAATTTTAAGAGGCAATTTTATATTAAATCTTCTCTTAAAATTGTATACAAAATCACCTCAAAATGAAATGAAAATGAAGACTGACTAAATTGTATTTCAAGCTTCATTTCCGAACTATTAATTGTTATAAGTGCATTTAAAATGTGCGAGAAATGTGTCTGACTTTAAATCTCATTCTACTTGTTTCACAGCGTCTGGCCTGGCTAATACACCTCTACAGTAGAGTAAGTCTCCAAACCAGACATATTTTCGGCGCAATTTCATCATTCTTAATTTGCATTTTACTTTGGCATGCAGAATCACTCCTTAAAATTTCTGACACCTATTGTCGAATACACCATACGAGCAGTATTTCCTATCCTTCATTATAAATACATTTGTAACGCTATTAACAAGTTTGAAATTGTTTAAAGTGAAAATGTTCCACTTGCGTACACTGTTACACGCATTTTTTACAAGAACAAGGTAGACTACTATGTGTATAATTTGACTTCGAAAGTGTGTCCTCGCTACAAATATGAGTAAGCCATAAGCTTATATCGAAGAAACGATGTACAGTAAGACCTCGATTAAATGGCAACTTGGCAACATTAGATTCAATATCGACACGCCCTCTTAATAGCTATTTTTTATTTTATGCGAACTATTATTAAATCATGATTTGAGTTTCAGCCATGAGCCTATTCTACTTTTATCGTTAATACAGCAAATAATTGAGAACCGTTAGTCTATACCAAAGTTCATGAGTAATTACAGATTGATTAATCAAGATTCTACTGCATTTAATTATAAATTTTCTCATGGTTTATCTTATGTAATGCCCGAAGGATTAGATTTTAAGTAAAGACTTTTTTACTTAACGAATGATCGATATTATCGAACGATATCATGATTCACGCAAATAATCAGATAAACTCGTGTCTCGAAAGGCACCACGCGAAACTGGAACGATACTAATCGTCAGAAACTTTGATTCTTTATCATTCTCAAGTTCTCGATTGTTCGATGGTTATCAAAGTTACGTGAACATGAACTTCGTTTAAAAACCATTGTTTTATTTCCCTTATTTATATAATTACTGTATTATTCATCTTCATGGTATGATAATAGTCACAGTATTTATACTATCTATCTAAACTTGTATTAATATCAAAAATAATATTACTGGAGATTATTTTATTCCTAAGAGAGTTGAAATATTTACTGTTGCATTTAATTACTGATTTACCTAAAGATTATTAATTTCTAGGATTCTTTCCCATCTTTCACATTTTCCATGATTTTTCCTGGTTTCTTGCATAAAAAATAAATGAGGAATAAAATATCTGAGTATTAATTACATTCGTAGCTTTTCTTCTTTTCAATGACAATAGAAGTGGAAATTTATTATTTTTTGCAGTATTCAGCAGTATTCCAATTTAAACAAGAAACTAAAGAAAATTACAGTAAAATAATTATTCTGATACTGATTATCCTTTGTATGTGTAATCAAGATATAAACATCATTTCATGAACGATATAGTTCAATTTTTTGAGCTATGTTTCTTTTGCTAATGGACTAAAATATTAAAATTTAATTTTCTCAATCAAGCTATTTAAAGTTTCCAACTTCACTACTGTCTTATGAACTTATGCCTTTCTAAACCCTTATTTTGAAATGAAAAAATTCTTTTAATGTCCTATCTTCTTTCTGAAGATACAGATTCTATATTCTAGATCTCAGTTAACGCCTTAACTCGAATTTTCTGAAAATGTGACATAGGTCTTACAGTCGCAGATGCAAGACAAACACTTCTCATAAATTTACGACAATGCTATTTGCCTGCACAGTTTTCTATCCTCTTCACGAATCATCCTTTATATACAAGAACATATAACAGCCTCGTAACGTAGAACAAGTCACATTCAAAAATATCTAATGATCTACAAGTCATCAGCAAATAGAACTAACGCAACAAAATAACGTAAGAACCGGACAGATAGTGTAATTGCATGTAATAAATGTCTAGATTGGCATCCTCGAGCGAGTCTTTCTGTTCACAAAATAGCAAGCCACGCGTCTCAGAATTGCGATCTTTGCGTCAACGCTTGCAACGAAGTAGAAACATGGGACATCGTTCTCTAGGCGCGTGTTCTTACGAAAAATTTCATCACCACACGCTATATAGAATCGAACTTTTCGGCGAAGCAATAAGCAGCGATGTGTAATCGTATACTATTTTTTGTCATGGACCATAAATAAACTGCGAGTAGCGCAATATCGACCCTGCATCAGCTACTAAGTCATAATTAACAATCATTTTTACACAACCGATAGAATATTGTTTAAAAGTTATGTAAAGGTTGCAAACAGAAGAGGCAGCAAGAAAAAAATAATAAAATATATTGTTTCATAATTTTGATTAAGCCAGGTTGCGTTAACACTAATTAAAATGAAAAAAAAAAAGAAAGAAAAATTAAAAAAGTATAAAGTTGGGTTAAAATATAACCCAATCTTTTTCTATTTTTTATTTTTATTATATTTAATCTTGATCTATTTAGGATATATAATTTTATAATTATTTATTTATTTATGATTCTTCTTTTTCTTTTTTGCTAATGACAAGTTTGACGAAGTAGCAGTATGTGTTAATAATATTTAAATTGTTATTTGCATCACGAGTATGACTTATTTTTATACAATGAGAGATTTAAATATAATTATATAGACGATGTATAATAAGTTTGAATAAGTTCTATAAGGTAGAATATCGTGAATGAAAAATACGAAGAACGCATAATACCACAGCGTATTATCTAATACTGTAACATTCTACAATAACTAGACGTTTAACGTACAGGAACCAGTATATGAGTGATGTAAGCCAATTTTCCTCGTTCTAAGGCGCACCGCAAAGAACAGCAATATAGTGAAGAAGCAACTCAATTTTCTGACTTTATTGACTTAGCAGTCTAATTGTCGGCACATTGCACGTCACAAGGAATTTTTAATGTATCTAACTAGAGTACTTACAAAATGAGTATAGTAGTTTTTATTAATTTTATTTAATTATTTTGAATAATAGTGGGAAGACTATTTCTATTTAATTCCTATATCAAAAAGTTACTGAAAACGAATTATGTTCTTTCAACTTTAACAACGTGACGAATGGCCTAAAGGAACCGTACTGTTTTAGGACTCGAGTTATTTGGAACAGCATGGAATTAGTAAATACATTAACAAATTTGTGACAATTAAATGAAAAATTGACAGCAACAGCTGAGCATTATTCGAATAATTATCTAATATAATGACTCTAATTAAAATGATTTATGTAGACATTAATTACGCATGATGAGTCATCTTATCCATGTCATTTGCCTAATCTTTATCTATTAAGTCGGTTTGATTGCACCTATACTCAAAATATGATGATAATATTATCGAGTGAAAATTAAGTCGCAATAGTTCAATTTCTTATTTCATGTTTTAATTTTTGCACAAAAGAAACTAGTAGAACAAACTTTTACAGTATGACTATAAACAGCTTTTCCATTATTCCTACTTGTCAGATGAACTTTTATTGGATGACCTTTATTCGGATAAATCACCGCCTATAAGCGCTTTCATTCGGATAAATCTGCTCTGGATAGCTGTTATTCATTATCACCGAATAAGAAATTATTCGTCATTTTTGTTTACTGTTCTTCGTCCGACTAAAAAGCCTCCTCACCACTATCACGACCCCGTATATTCCCCTGATCCCGCGTCGATACGTTCTTCGCAGATATTTCTATCGACATGTTTACGCAATCGAATAAATTACCGAACAATCGAATATTCATTCGAAGAAATACCGTCAACATCTCGTCGAACCTCTTCTCCACAATGCTCTCGCAAATCACGCGCGTTTCGAGCGATCTCGTGTCAACAAACGCGCCAAGGACGATAAAAAACCAAAGCAAAACATGAACAAATCTGCACGACGAAATTACGTTCTTTTTCATTGTAAAACGGTGTTTTAAAGAAATTTGTAAATATTGTCTCGTGTCAACAAACGCGCTAAGAACGATAAAAACCCAAAGCAAAACATGGACAAATCGGCACGATGAAATTACATTTTCCTTCATCGTAAAAAAAGAAACAAAAAAAAGAACAGCATGCAATTAATGCATGCACTCAGCGTGCATCAAGAAATACGTCACTCGTACCAAGCATAGAACGACTAAATATTAAAGCCTTAACAAGCGAAACACTTGTGTGGCTCACGATTGACGTTTTGAACTTGACTGCTCGACAGGAATGGCACTGGTTTTAACCTGTTAGCTCATTTCCTGGCCGCGGACACCTTCCGTGTATTCAGAAATGATTGAATGCCAGTTAACTCGTTCTCGCGGAAAACGGTAGATGTGATGTAATGAAGTATAGTATTCCCACGCTGTAAACTGGTTGACTATATTCGTCACGTCTTCAAGTCATTTGCTTGCTTGCACTGTCGTTTACGTCTTCGAGGAAACAACAGTATGTTATTAATGCTTGATTCGATTAGGAATGTATCTCTCGATACAAGATCGTCAGAAGAGAACTGTGAGCCTATGTTTTAAGGAAACACTGTATTTATTTCATTCATGAGAACGTAGGTTTAAAGCTTTCGCGATGAGTCAACTCGTTTTTCTGGTATGATATTTTCAAATAACAAGTTTACACGTTTCTAGTAGTCAACATGTTAAGAAATTACATTCTGTAGACGTGGCCTCTGACTGCCTCATAATGTGTTGTTAACATTGTTTATGTTTCGACCTGTTGCCCTTCGAATTTAAATAGACACTTGTTGGTCGCAAAAGAAACATAAAATATGCAAACCGATACATATGGTTGAGAGTTTGTTGAGCTCAAACTTGATTCTATTGATACACAAAATCTAATAGTTTTTGTTATAAATCTATGAAATGTTAGAACTTTTTACACTCAGTACTGAGCACTCCATTTACAGTTTTGTCGATATAGAACTGGATAACGTAAAAATTTGCATAAAAAAATGCTTCTTATTTTCTTTAAACTCATTGCTTTTACAAACTCGCGAGTTCACAGCGAAGAAATACTGCTCTTCATATTATTTACGCAAGCAATTCAATATAAATATTCTCATTCTTTTTTATAGTATTATTAATCGTACTATACCGTAGTTTACACAACAAAAACGTCAATAATAACAATAACATAGCTATATTACTTGTAAGTACACATCCTATTCAAAGTCAAGAGGAGTCCTCCAGCTCCCCATTGGAGCATCCCCAATTTATAATCATCTCAACTGATTCTAACCACGTAAGTACAAATGCAAGCCAACTTTCCTGACACAGGAAAAAGCCACGTGGATTCAATTCTGAATAATTATACGTTTGTAATTACGTGTCAGAATCGTATGAGCTGACTGTATAATCAACACTAGACAAAATCTGGAGTCGTAAATTAACTGCGTTGTTAAGCAGAGATGCTTCTTAAAGGATGAACCTATAGAAGGTTCATAGACTCGTTCTGCAACTGAGAACCCAAACCTGACCCAACTCCTCTTTTGTTACTTTTCAGGAAAGCAGAAAAACAAACATGGTCACCTATTTTTAATGTAGTATTTAAAGTAGTTTACGGTTATTAATTCCTATTATTCTAATAAAATTAAGAAAAAACAGTAAGACGCTATATAAAACTTAATTTTGAAGAAAATAGACTTGAATTAGAAAACTTTGTGTTAAAGAAGATAAACGATAGAAACCAATTTAATTTTGCTTACTTTTTGCTAAGTTCTCAGTTTAAATCATTTGATCCAATAATAAATCTTTGTTTCTATTTACAGTGTGTACTTCCCTGTTATAAGCTTACTGCTGTATTTACATGCTACACGCAAATCTTCATTCTAAAGTCCCGTATGTGACACAAATACAATTTCACAGCAGAACAACAAACGACAAACACTGAAACAATAGTAGTTTGCTGAAGAATATAATGCTAGCTATTAAAAGGAGGCTTCAGGTTTAAATCTCATCGTATTTCTGATAATCAAGGTCCTACTGTATGTAATATAACCTCAGAAACGTCTCCCTATAAACTTGTCAATGAACCATGATCCTACAAGGAAACACTATACAGCCTGTCAACGCTACGACTCCAAATTTTCTCCAGCATCGACCATATACTGACAACAACAAATGTCCCTTTTAAAAGATCCCAACACGACTCCACAGAAGAAATATAAAGCTGGAGTTATTAAAGTCTTCCATAAAATCAGTAAAAATCGACTTAATAAATTTAACAAACCTACACTTACTGTAGTCAAGCAACCTTTGTTAGTTTTCCAAAGTTTTATAACAATACAAACACAGTATAACAATACTACAAGAGTCTACTTTACTCATATCTATTTAATCTACGTTCAAATTAGGCAACTGATCAAGCAACCGAGTTGATCAACCCAAAGTTAATTAAAGTTATCCATATAAACCCAATTTCACCCAAGTTGAAACGGCAACTTTGGCCAACTCTAAGTTGATCCACTCGATTGCCCAAACAAAAGTAGCCTGAACGTAAACGTAGCTTTATTAGCAGACTTTCGCAATATCCGTATAACCGTCTTTTTCCTCGTACGCGAAACAAAGCGGATGAAGCAGCGCGTTAGGTAAATAAAGCGTTAGACAAGAGGCTTACTAACCTGGCCTTGCGTTCCAGTTGACCAGTCACCTCGTTCCTCTTCAGCACGAACGGCAACCTGTTGCTCACCACGATCATGCTCCCGTTGGAGGTGAAGCTGCCCGGTTCTGTAGACATTTCGACGTTCTCTGATCAGCTGTCTGTGCCGTGCGAAAGAGAGACACCGGGACCGTCGGTGTCGCGCGACCGTCTCTGCGCTCTTTCTTTGTCAGCGTCCGATCGTCGAACGCGGGCTCTAGACCGTCGCGTGTGTCACGTGCGATCACGTGCGCGCGTAACCGAAGTCGAAGGAGACACCGCGGACCGAGTTCTCGGCTGGCTAGTCTCTCTCTGCTCGAGCGAGAAGCCGCGCGGCCAGTGTGCGTTTTATTCCCCGCTTGCGGCCTTTTCTTCCTCGGCTGCGGAGTCGCGGGATCGCGTCCTTGCGATTCGACGGGGACTCTCGCGTGCTTCCGGCTCGCGGACGCCGGAGGGACCGTTTTATCTCGGGAGGGCGGCTCGAGGAGCACGACAGGGGGATGAGAGACCAGACGGTGGATGCGAGACGAAGGCGGATCGAGATTGGTGCAGAGGTACGAGAATAGAACAGAGAATGAAAGCGGAAGAGATTGAGAAGAGTGAGTGCGTGCAAGAGAGAGAGAGAGTGAGATAGATGGAGAGATAGAGAGAGAGAGTGAGAGAGAGAGAGAGAGAGAGAGAGGGTTAAAGAATATGAAAGAGATTGGCTCGGTGTGAGTGTGCCGCGGTGCGTGGCCGAAGTAGCACTGAAGTGACGACGCCGCGTTCCCCTGAGTTTATTCGAGTTAGCCGCCGCGAGGAATTGGTCCAAAGTGCGCTCTCTCTGCGTCCGTATCAATGACGGGGCCGCGACCTTTTGGCCACCCCGCGGTTGCTCCTCGCGCGCAACACCGCCGCCGCTGTCCCTCCGCCACGTAAACACACGGAGTATCTTCTTCTTCTTCTTCGCCCGCCGTTCCCCTGTCGTCCTTTTCTTCCACCCTGACGGGAGGGGACGACAGCGGTCGTCGCGTGTCGTGACAGGCGATCAGGGTTATCTGCGCCTCCTCCCCCATCCCCCTTCCTCCCTGTTATCTCGTAATTCCCGGATAACACGGCCGCTAATGGGACAGCACGTACGCAGTCCAACTCCCGTACAGCTGTACACGCCGTGCCGGCGCGAGACTGTCAACACGCACGCGACTGATAACCGGGCTAGTCCATTGCCGTGACGCGCGCGAGGTACATTTATTGACTCTTTCGTCCTTCGCCGCCGTCGGCGTTCCGCGCGAAACCAATCGGTTCCGTTCCAAGGCCAGAGGCGACACGATGACGACCAGCAGTCTGGTCCCGTGGACCGGGCTCAGCGTGAGCTTGTCCTCCGCGCGAGATGGGTCGATACACTACCGTGCATAAGCATTTGGACACTTCGCATTATTGGAAGTGCATGAAATAGCTATGTTTTCTTATTTGTACTAATTGATGTTACAGTAGATTGTACGAATGTCGATTATCGAAATTTCGGTTACTTAAATGACCGATTATCCGAAGACAGAATGTAGGTATTTAAGCTATGTATTTTGAAGAATATTTGAAAATGCTTGGTTTATTTTTCTAATGCAGGTATATAATGAACATTTAGAATATTTAGAACATTTAGAATCCGCATTATTGGAAGTGCATGAAATAGCTATATTTTCTTATTTGTACTAATTGATATTACAGTAGATTGTCCGAATGTCGATTACTTAAATGACTGATTATCCAAAGACAGAATGTAGGTATTTAAGCTATGTATTTTGAAGAATATTTGAAAATGTTTGGTTTATTTTTCTAACGCAGGTATATAATAAACATTCACATTTAGAAGTTTAATTTCTGGTCGTTCTATGACACATTCGTAGATTGGGTTCTCCTTGTTCGAGTACCTAAACCATCGCTTATCCGAACGGATTTGTCACCCAGTTACTTTGGATTATCGACGTTCTAATACAAATGTTATTCTCATCGGTATTTGTAAACCTTGAATAGTTATCTGAGATAAGATGTAGCCAAAACTATATCGTAGAATTTCATTTTCAAGGGAGGTCAAAATTGGTAAACCATCTACCTCTGAAATTATGTTTAACGCTTATTCTAGATATAGATCTATTACCCTACCAAACTACTTTGAAATTGGTGGAGGCCATATCTGAGACTTTCTTTGTTAGTATATTTTACATACTTCAATAAAGTGAAAATGTCCAAATACTTATGCACGGTAGTATATGTATCGAGTAGAGGTGGCTTTTGGTAGCTGGCATTTTTTAGAGATGGACACTCATGACGAGTGGGAGATGCGAGAATGGGTTGATGAGGCGGTTTCTGTATGCAGGGTAGCTGGCTCAGGTAAAGGAAAACGAAAAGCTATGTCTACACTGAAGTAACAACGAGGAATTCTTCGTCGCCTCTTGCTTGTATGTCTAGAACCTATCCTCCAAAAGTGTCCTACGTTTCTCTTATTTTTTACACAAGTGGCGACAAAATGTTGGTCGTTGTTGCCTAAGTGTAGACGAAGCTTAAGAACTGAATCTAGGTATCAAAATGAAACTAAAAATAAGAATGAGATTTAAGTTGAACCTTCATTTTTTTCTTAATTCTAAGTGTTAGAGGTAGGTACATTCTGGGTTTGAAAATGGGTAAGATTGGATAAATTAAAGAGCGAGCTGTGATTGTTGTGTAGTTACTGTCTAGATTAAGAGACATAGAATCCAACCATCGTAGAGGTAATAGGAGATTTGAAATGGAAGAAAGAATGTTATATGTTCGACCTGCTATTATTTTGCAATAATAATTGGTGTGGCAGTGGAAAAATAAATAAAAACGAAAGTGTAATAAATAATTAAAATGCACGTGATAGGGAATGTACAAAAGTGCTTAATTATTGTGACACAGGACATCCAGCTAATTTTTCTTATTTCCTCATTACAAGTGCAGATTACTGTTCCTTTTCAGTCGCTCTCAGTCCGAGTTAATCACTTATCAGTTTAACCGATTCTTGGAACAGAATCTGCCTGATTTCCCTCAAGCGATTCCCCGCAATAATTGCACGCAACTTTAACCAAGTAACTCTGCATTTTCTACAGTATTTGGTTTGTTAACTGTGTTACTTTTTTTAATAAATTTAGGATCAAGATTTGTTGAATTTTTTAAACAAACCTAGTTTTCTAATATTTATGACATGTAATCCGAATACGGTTCGCAAAACAAATTGTGCACTTCAATTATAATGCATAATGACTAATATAGAACTGTATTAATTTTTTATCCCAAATTTATAATGAAGAATCAGAGTGCACCAAGGTAAACAGGTGTTTTTTGCCTCCACGGTCTTATAATGAGTAGCAGAGAACACTTTTCGTGGCGTGCACTCTTGAAAGTATTACTTCAATACTTGAAACATCACTTGAGGTTGCTCTGAGCACCTCATTATCTTTCTTCCAGTCACTACACAATTGTATCCATGTACCTGGCACGAGTTGAAGCAAGAATCGATTTCAACTTATATTTATACTACGTTAAACACACATTCTATGAAATATTAGAATAATTCAAAGCAAATGCTTTGTCAAGTGTAAATCAAAGTAACAAACAACTGCCTGGACTTTTCTCTACAAAAGCTTTAGTTGATGGTACTTGGAACAGTTGAGAAACAAATTAGAATGAATGGGAACAGGTTTGGAGTCTTTGCAAAAGATCGCAATAAGATGAAAATAGTACAAAAGTTCAGGTTGTCCAGCTTAAAAACAGTAAAGAAATAATAACAATCACAAGTGACCTAGACACCGCTTTCTGTGGCCCACAAAATTGGATTCTACTCCAAATCTGTGTTTCTAGATTTATCCCAACTACAGTGCTGACTCAATAAGGTAGTTCACTTCAATAAATAATAAAAGTTGAAGGGATCTCAATTTTTAGAAGCTTGAAAGGATATTTCAAATCAATTAAAATAACACGTTCATATTCATCAAGTTGTCAAAAATCACTTGAATTCAAGCCGCTTGAATTTAAATATCTTTCTGAATAAAAGCCTAGACGAAATAGAAACTTGAAAGAATATTTCAAGTAAAATGAATAACAGATTCACAAGGATCAAGATGACTGAAATTACTTGCATTTAAGCCTCTTAAATTCAAGTTGTTTGACCAACTTGAACGAGCCTTTAGAAACGAGTCAATTACATTTTAAGACTCCCTAATTGTTTCCAAGTCGTGAACTCTTATCGAGACAAAATGGTAAGTCTGGTCTACCTTTATACATCATCAAAAATAAGAAGATCAATTTCACGATATATTCTCATAAACTATTGTTTAACCCTCAGATGGCCGACCCTGGGTCAGATTTAACCTAAGTATTTTGTGTATACACTGTGCAAATGATGAATAAAGAACAATTTTTTCTGTATTTTCCATTCGTGTTATTGTTTAACCATCCTTTAGATGTATAATAACGTATAATTTTAACAGAAAAACTATTTTTAAAATATATTTAGTATGGGTCAAAAAAGACCCAGGATTAGCCTTTTACGTCATGGTCGAAGATCACCCATCCGATGGTTAGAAATCTTAATTTAAGATTCAAGCACCAAGGATAGAAAACGTGTAACAGTCACTTTTCTAACACAAAGACAGAGCTATCAATCCTATTCTATTTACCCTCGTTCTTGGAGTGGATCTCGCTAATCTATTCCTCGTTTCCTGTAGTTTTTGAAGAGTTCAGCCTCTCGCAACGATCAAAGTCGAATTGGACGATGATTAATGGGGCCGATTACGTAAGGATGGACTGCTGTACCAATAAACAGATGCACGCGAAAAAGCAGGCGATCGTGTCGGGCGAAACCGAGGAGGCTTTGACACTCTGCCCTTGAGCAAAATGCATAAGCTTCCGGCCTGGTATCACGGCGATAACAATGGGAACACCGATCGAATTATTTCATCGTGACGTTCTCTGTCGAGGTAAATATTTGAGGTCAGACTTGCATGCACTTCCCTCCCCTAAAGATAGTCGAAGCACAGGGCATACAAGGGTTCTGTTGACTGTTTGACGAACCATTCGCAAACACGGGCAAATTCTATGCGCATCGTAGAGAACACTGTGACGAAAACGGAGTGGGAACTGATTGGATCTATTTACGCAACGTCTATCCGTGCTTCTTTCGCAGCTATTTTTTGAACATTAGACCTGCACTCTCAAGTCTCACTCCGAAAAACCTAAATACACTGTGTAAAGCAGGCTTAGGCAAATTTTATTTGAAATAAGAATAGAAAATAGCATTTCAAATACTTCATTATTTCTATTTTAGAAATGCTGGGAAAAAGTAATTTTATTTTGTGCTCAGATCAAATCAATCATTTTTGAATAGTCTTTTTTTTATTTGAGTTAATTTACTTGAGTAAAGTGATAGACAATCGAGCTGTGAAACATTGTGATGAAGTTACCTGTTACTTCATGTGAATATTTATGTATTCATATTTTATCATGATAAATTATTAAAATTAGAGTTCGGAAACTTTCGTGATGTAACCATGTTTATTCTCAAACTTGTTCTCGCTTTAAACGTGTTTATAAATTTATCATTGTATGATATGTGTGAGACATTAAGAGATTTTGTATTTCTGATGTAGTTAACAATATTAACATATAAAATTAGAAATTATTTGAAGAATTATTCTGGCATTATTTACTCAACTATAAAATATGAAAATAAAAGATTATTTTATCTAATATCCAATGAAATAATTTGAGGAAAAATCATTTGCTTATTCAAATAACCTAATAATTATAATTACACATTTCAAAATAACATCTAGCCAGATAAGATGATATACGTGAACCTCAATAATCATTCTTCAAAACGTTTAATTTAAACAATATTTAAACCTGGTGCAAAGTATAATATTATAAAAAAACATAAAGCTTTTAATAATAATGTTTTTTAAACCTTTTAATCATTTTTATTATGCAACAATATCTACTCGTATATTTGGAATATAGTTCATACCATGAATGTATAATAATTTATAACACAAATACATTTTATATTAACCAAATTTTTTATTAGTAATAAAATTAGTAATATTAAAGTAAACAAAAATATAGTATTGAATAATCTATGTGTAGATATTATATATGCATTGAAGATTATAAAATTTATTCTAGAAAACATCATCAGTATTATAAACATCGATACACTCTATAAACTTATGTTTTGGAAAACATAAAAATTTCGAAAATAATATAGGTATTAAATTGTTTGATATTATAATTAAGATGTAAAATTATTTTAAAAATATAATAGTAAGTATAACATTAAAATCGTGTATTTTGTTTGGTATTTTCAAATATTGTAAACTCTCTAGAATGACTGACAGTATAATTTTATTCAGTGTTCTGGAAATACCACTTAAACATATGTCGTTGTGGTTTTTAATCTGAACGAAGCATTAAAAACTTGTTTAATTTTTAATACGCATTAAAGTTTTTTTGACCTCAGAACATAAAAAAGACACTACATTCGATTTTTTACATTATAAAAAAAATGAAAAAAGTTACTATATCTTTCTCGTAGTAGTTACCCTTGAAATATTATTATCTTCTACTTTGAAACAGTTGTATGCGCAGGTGTAAAAGTAAAAGTCAGTTCACCGCAATAATAACTGTAATTATGTACACTCTGTTGACGTTCATTTTGCGCTACTACTATCGACAGGAACAACGGAAAACGCGTTTTACCATAGTTTTCTCTTATAACATGTATAAAAATTTGCATACTAAGCCGCGTATTCACTGGCAATGCGCGATACTCTCAAACGTTTGCACAGATGAATTTACGTCGATGGGGCGCAAAATGCTTACAAACACATCTGAATTAATTATTTCAGGAATGACACCTGTTACATGAAAAACCAATTTCGTACATGTCGTTTTTGAAATAACCGATTCATTTACGTAACTACTTCAAAATAAAACGATCATAAATATTTGCAAATGTTTACCAACATTGTACGAATTAATATTAGAATAGGACGAAATTGTACAGAAACAGAATTGTATTTTTTTTATTTATGACATTTTGAAGTACTGACACCTGTGATATTTTTTGAGATCCTAGAAACCATTCAAAACTTATTTCCCATACAGCAAAAATTTGCCACAAAGTTCCTTTAATAAAAAATCTTAAAGAAATCGACTTTTCACCGACATAATAAGAAATTCTCCTTTAAAAGACTCAAGCCAAGCTTTCCTCGTTACCAACAAATAATTACACAATTATTTGTTCTACCCTAGCGAATACATGGTTTTGTGCACCCACATTCACCCATGTAAAACAGAATTGAAGTCCAAAAACTGTATGAAACTCTAACTTAAGATAGACCTCCCACGTATACTGTGCGATCCACAGTGACTCTATTCACCGTCCAAGGGTTAAAGTGCAGAGGTATCTCCCCGTCTAGAAGACAAACAACTATCGTGTAAGCGTTCCACATCTCATACACTCTTCGTTCTATCACATCGAGATAATTTCGAGACTATTCGGTGGACAGAAATTTTTAGTTGACACATGTAAAGTCCTCGTCAAGCACGAATTTCGAGGAACGAACGCACGAAAGCATCCATGTACAGACAACAACGTGAAGAGTCGATCGCGGAGGAAAAATATTTACTTTCTCGCCGCCTTAATTTCGCCATTATCGCCCCCGCGGCGATAATCTCAATTCGGCCGAGGTTCTCGAAAAATCACAGTCTTATCGGCCACGCAGCTATTTATTTCAATGAATAATCTGTGAAGACAAACGAACCGAGCGTTACGAGTGTTTATCGGGATCCCTCGTGTGCTACTTGCGAAATTACCAAGAAAAAATCTCACAGGATTTATCGTTTTTTCTCCTCCCCGTTTTTCCCTCTTATTCTATCGTTTTAACGACCTCGTAATTACTTCCACGATCGTGACCGACCAGGCATTAGAATACGACCCAATTAACAGGCGTTTTTGCTCGTAAAGCGTACGAGCATCGATGTAACAGACATTATGTAGACGAATCTGAATTCTTTTATTACTGAAAGTGTCTATAATTGCTCATACAAATTTCGTATTTAATAAGGACTTCGTGAGCGTAGCGTAGCAATATTCGGGACAAAGAAAACATTAAAAATTCTTCAGTTCTTTCATCGGCTTCCTATTAATTAAAACGTGTACAAAATAGCCCTTTGGGTAGAGGAGATCTAGCTACGTAGGTAACGCGTTTCTATTGAGAAAACGCTCTATTATTTTTCTAGGGACACAAATGACAAAAATATTTCGTATGTTTAGTATCGTTAGGTATTTGTATGAGTAAAACAATAGTAGGGCGTTTTGTTAATAAAGACATATTTTGCTTACTCATTGTTGGTAAGTTAGCAGCCAGAAGAAATGCGGGTTTAATTCAATCGGTGAGTTGAAGAACAGTGCAAGTCCAAAATTAGCCATTTTCAAATAGTCTCAAAGTTATATGTAAAAAGGATAGTGCATTACTATTCGTGAGCTCTTAAACTCATTGATACAATTAGTTGTCGTCGAATCTCCTTCCTGTGGCCCATTTTTCCTGAGATCGAATACATATGAGTTCTTGTGTTTTAAAATACGAGATTAGGAATTCGTCACTAATTTATAGAAGAAGATACACAGGTGAGACCATGTGCCATTTTACCACTGTGTCATCTGCCAATTTACCAGCAATGTAATGCTATGCTTTCTTCCTAAGCGTGTACTGTTTATGAACAACTGTATCCAATATTTCGTCAATTGCATTTTTTAATTAATTGTTAATTACAGTATAAATCGCTGCTTCTACATCATTCATTTTTTACGACTATCTCCTCCTCTACTAAAGCTACAGTTACAATGGATACGTTTTCTGACGAACTGATGTTCTGACGAATATGTTTAAACTTGTCTCGCTCATACGATAGAGTTCAGACATATTCGCTATAATATCAGTTCTCTTCAGAAACTATTTTTTATCATGAATAAAAAGACAAATGCTCTATCTATTGTCAAATACCCTCTATACAATACTAAATTATGTATTCTATTATTGGATTGAGAGTGCCATCAAACTTTTAATATTATAAAATCTAGGTATGCATTTTCTTCTACAAACTTCATAAGGCATAAAAAAGTTAATTATGAATATCATTCTTCACAAAAAGAAGAAACATCAGCCTCTAAATAGTATTGCTTAGAAATTGCTAAAAATTGCCAAATTCTGTGTCCATCTGTTACCACGTTTAAACACTTTCTATAAATAAATAACACTCTAATTCAAACTTCGTGAGCAGTCAGGGTATTTTAAGACATAGAACTTGTAACTCTTTCCAAGCTCTTCGTGGAAACTAAAAAGAAACTAAAAGATATGGTGTAACATTTACGAATGAAAACTATTAAATGACATTCTGCCCAACTATGAAGAAAGATAATAACTACAGCAAATTGTGAAGTTGAGTTTTTTGCATTTTTAGATAATTTTGAACATTTTGTGGCTTGTTTTAGTGCAAAATAGTAGTAAAATATATTTAATAGATACTGCTTTTCTCTATATAGTCAGGCAATATTCTAAAAACACCGAAAAGTAAGTAAGTAGAAACACCGAGAATTTTCATACATTTTTTAACAGTCTAGAACACCAAAAAAAGCCTTTAGTAAACATAAAAGATTCAGATTGCTGACGATATTAGTAAAAAAAATGGCAAAAAACAAAGGATTAAGAATCCTCACGCATTAGGGATCTCCAAGAACCCAAGAATTATATAACAAAAACTAATATCCACGAACTAAGATATTTTCGCATTCAATCAACCATTTTAAAATACTATGCGTCCCCATCTTCAACGCACGTGTGGCCAGGCTCTAAACGTGGAAAACAATTTAGCCGATCTCACGATGACAGTAATCCTCGAATGTCTTCTGCTGAAATACTACCTCAAAGTCGCGGAGAGTCAGCGGGGGTGGGAAACAGAGAAAGAAGAAGAAGAAGAAAAAAGCGTTATCGTCACGTTATCATCACGTGTTAGTGTTAGCTAATGTGACGAGCTAGAGGATAACGAAGAAAATTGGCACGCGTCGGACACGCGGCCGCGTGCCTTGTCTCGCGGGCGAGAAAAGGAGCGATTCCTCCTGCCTAGCGCGCGAACGACGCCGACGAGGCTTGTCAATGTCGGAACAATGGCGAACGTTGTCGCCCGCGACCCTGAGGAACCGCGGTAAAAATCGACCGCGGAAGTTAGAGGCCGCGTCATTGTCTAAAACTGTCCTGTTTGAAATGTGCCGAGATAGACGGGCATTTTTCGCGGGCGCATTCGATCAGACGCGGCGTTATGCAACAGAGAGTCGCTGAAGAAGCGTCTCCCGTCTTCTGCAATGGGATGACGCGAGGGTGTCACAACTATCTGTTGCTCGTTCCACAGTCCCGCTTATCGACTTGTCGCAGACGTTGCATCGATTCCGATTAGCCGGAACGATTGTTCGCAAACGATGGATCGTATTAGTGGAGGCAATTAAGTTATTTCGATCTGCTTGAGATTAATTCGGAATCCTCTCTGTTATCGTATAACTTGAATTTTTTCGCGTTCGAGGCGACATGACGAGGAAAAAGTTTATCGCTTTATTGAGATGCTGGAAGTGAAGGTAATAATATCCTCTTTACACACTGATGATGGGGAATGAGAATTCTTGGTTTTATGAAACTATGCGTTGCGGGCGGTAACGAGAATTCTAGTTTTGCAATAACTATATGATAAGTTATATCATTAAAATCCTTCATATTGAGTGGGTATTTTCATAAAAATATTGCACAAAAATATAAGCATAGAACACGTTTTTTTACACGCATAAAACATTATAGAACACGTTATTGACGTACTTGTCCATATTTCTGTGCCTGTATCTAACTCTGTGCCTTCGGATTAAAATCATTTACAAAAAAAATATCTTTTATAGATAAACTGAGAAATTACTTTTTTTATTTGAATTTACTTATTAACATGTTAGATTAGAAAAAGAGTAGGTATTACATTTTGAATAAAAATTCTTATTTTTAAAATAATTTTAATCCGAGGGCACAGAAATAAGTATGAGTATAGAAATATGTGCAAGTACCCTAATTTATACAGAAAAGAATTATTCTGTATAAAACTGTAATAAGCTCTCGCAATGTAGGGTGTTCATGCATTACTAGGCAATGTTTTGTGCATAAATGGTACTTATTTAAGCAAAAATGAAAGCGGAACTTCCAAACTTCCAAACTTCCAAATTTTAGAAGCAATTTTAGAAGTAATTAAACTTCAAAATTTCAGAAGTAATTGTAGAAGTAATTAAATTTCAAAATTTTAGAAGTAATTAAATTTCAAAATTTTAGAGTCTATCCATAGAACTCTTCAAATAAATGTATTCAAATTATTTCAAATAATGTGGACACGATCGTTTATTGTAAATAACTATTCTTCAAACGAATTATTTAACTAAAATAACTTTGATTATATAATTCTATTCTGTTTATCATTATTAGATACTATACTTGTTCGAGAAGTAATTGCCTTCTAAGCTCATAAATAATATTTTGCTTTTTCTAAAACATATATTTATTCGTTTGAATTATGTAAAAATATATAACCGTCTTAGTACTTATTCTATTTACGGTGTGCATTAATCAAGTTAGGCACAGAAAGTCAGTAGAATAAGCGCCGAGTCAGACACATTTCAGGAGTATGTTAGACATTTTCTCAACAATTAATAACTCCCAAACAAAACCTGAAACCTGATTTTGCCATTTTTCATTTTCTTCTTATTTCAACCTTAATCATCCCTTAAAATCTCTCACATTTGTATATACCATTTACGAAGAAAAACTTGTCTAGTAATTACGTGAACAGTCTAGTCTATTACATTGCAAATTGTATTTGGTACACTACAGAGAAATTATTCACGAAATATTTTTACGTTCTATTCTGCAAGTGGCACAGAATGCATTCTAAATTGTTAGACAAGCAAGTATTATAAAACACTTTGTTTAAATAAAATTAAATATTTTTATGTTCTTTCCACAAGTGATACAGAATGCACTCTGAATTGTTATATAAGCAAATATGATGAAATATGTTTAATGAAACATATTTAATGCAGTTAAATCCTTAACTAATCGTAGTTTCGGTTAACATCGTACTACTTCGTAAAAGTTCGTCGAACTTCGGTATAATTCGGCGAGCACAGCATGTGCGTCAAAATGAGCGCGAAACCGGTACCTTTTTTTCCTGAGACGCAAAACAGATCAGGAACGTCACATACGAAAACCTCAAATCACTGTTAGCGAAGTAGAAGTCTAATCGATCGTAACATATACCGACTACTGCACAACTTCCCATTTTTAATTTAAGGCATCTATAGAGAATCGATGATTGAATGTCACTCGTAAAGATTCCACTTCCAGCACTTTAAATTCCCTTACATAAATTATAATTATACGTTACGAATTTAAGAAAGATTACAAAAAATATTAAGCATTATTAATACTATTTTATACAGAAAAAATAGATAAGGTAGTTAACAAAATATACCAAAACATTTGTCTGTGTTTGGAATTTATGTATTAAGACCAGATATTGAATATACAGAAATTCACACTAATATCTACGACATAATGATACTTTAAATTTTAAAAAATGTTCTTAATCATAACAAATAAGAAACCAATATTTTTCGTCTTTGAAACACAGCCATTTAAAAATCGAAATCTAACCAGGTACAGAAACTAAGGGACGCATAAATGATTCCAGACCACGTGCACGAACAACGTATTTTTACATTTCACACGAATCGATACAAGCCCTTCGCTGTTTGTCGACGTTACTATATGAATTAATTTCTGAGAAGAATGCTCCAAAATGCAAGCCGAATACAGGAATTCTGTACACAAATGGGCGACACGAAAGTGCTAAGAATAGAAAGCGCATCTGGCATTCTGTGCAACGCAGATATTACACCTCCCACAATGTATCATGAAAAATCGGCCTTCAACGCAAGACACTTCGAATCCTCTCGCAAATAATACACATCGTTCAATGTCATCGCGTAGGAATCGTTTAACCAACAAATGGCTGACGTTCGACGTACGTTGAATATTTCCATCGAAAACACAACATGATTCTGCCCTTTAACGCGCGTATTACGTTTCGCAGAAAACAATGAAGAGCGTGTAATGAGAGGGACCAGGAACACAAAAGAGATTACATCCAAATCATTTTGCGGTTTCGTGAATTCGACAGGGCAATTTGTCAAAGCCAAAATGACATGTGACCCACCTCAAAAATTGTACTTCCTCGTTTATTTCACGTGGTCGTCGGCGTTTAAATGCACAGACGTGACAGTTCGGCGACGCAGAAGTAACGAAAGGTGCTCCGATGCCTGACGCAACACTCACATGTATACCGGCGATTCTCCGGTACTGGCTAGTGTTTTTGCGAGAGACGTTCTTTCGAGAAGGTACCACTGATAACTGGTTCCTTCTTCGCGAAGTTTCGGGCAGCTGAAATTGCTGGCTGAATCGATTGTTTGGTCTGCGATGCTGACCGACAACTAAACAGGAATATGTGGAAAATTCCCTAGGCTGTGCTCGCAAATTTGCGTATTTTTGAAGTAAACTGGATTGTCTGAACCTAGGATCACGATTTGAACACATGATTTGAATATGCTATTTGAGTTTTATGTAATAATATGTCTAAAATTTGAAAAGTAAAAGGTAGACTAGTCGCTCTCATTATCCTCTTCTCAAGGAACATGAACTTACGAGTTTTCACAAT
Organism: Calliopsis andreniformis; assembly: GCF_051401765.1. Classification (NCBI taxonomy): domain Eukaryota; kingdom Metazoa; phylum Arthropoda; class Insecta; order Hymenoptera; family Andrenidae; genus Calliopsis; species Calliopsis andreniformis. Next base: position 10,787,627 of record NC_135064.1, on the reverse strand, counting down.
TTTTATAGATATTTTGAGAAATTGAAAAATATGTATTTACTTCTGCATTTATAATCTAACAGTTTTAACGATGAACAAGAAATTAATCGTAATTGATATAAATGTTCATGCATTTTAACTACATTGTTCAGCAAAAGAATAGATTTACTACTTTGGCCAATTTTAAATTGGCTATACTGGAAGTGTGAAAATTTTGTACAATTTTTGATACCTAGTGCTTATTATATTCTTCAAAGTAAAATGAGTGCATTAATAGAAGACTACATGATATTATTATTCTTTTTAACATGCGATATAGTTACTTCTGAACATACTTTTTCTAAAGGATTTGAATTTAGGTTTAAATACTCGGCACTAAAAAATAGTGAATTTCTTAGAGTGCACTCCGAAATTAGCTGAGACTGCTAACCACTACTGAAGCTGAACATTCGAACATTTACCCATTCCGAAATTATATTCTGCAGTTGCAACACTGATAGCAGGATTGTAATTCGGAACGAAAGTAAGAGCAATTTTCAGCAGATTTAAATTTCAAACAGTAGCGCGAGTTAAGAGCTATATTTATATTATTCAAACATGGATGTTCAACAACTGCAACAAGAATTTGCAACTTAGTAATGGAATTAGTAGCTTCATTTGATGATGAATACAATGAAAACGAAACAGACATAGAGTTACTGTCGAAAATATATTACTAATAATTAATAATAATTAATATAATAATATATATTAATATAATTATAATTAATATGTTATTAATTCTAACAACAAGAATTGAATAATGCAGAATTTTTACAAGAGCTTATGACAAAGCAAAGAACCGCGTGCCAGGGCTCACATGGTCCTGTCGTTGCGTCAATTAAATGGATAATGAGATAATGTGAAACTGTACGCTTTATGTTAGCATAGGTAAATAGAAACAGCCCTCGTGTAGCATCAGCCATATGCATTGCTGAAGCCACACCACCTCTTACAGATCAGCAGAAATAGTACTTCCCTAGGATCGACTTACGTGAAAAGGTAGTACTAAAATAGTGACAGTTCAGTAAAATCAGCACGCTACTTTGAAATTCAGAACGCATTTGCAACACTTTCAGCGCTATCAGCTAATTTCGGAATGCAGCTTTAGTTGCGTCTAGGGAATAAATTCAAATCCAAAGAATGACATGTCCGACAACACATTCACATAGAATCTGTCTTGAGTCTTGAAGAAAGCTTAGGCTACTTTTGACAGTTTGCAACAGCTTACTTATCTACCTCTCAGTATAGATTTTTCTTAGCTTTTCCTTCAAAACGTATAACGACGTAAGATTGACATTTGAATTTGTCACATGGGTTAAACGTATCTCGTGCAAATCTAATTATTATAATATTTTTATAACATCTACCCGTAAAATTCTAACAAATTCCGGCAAAATGAACATTTTGTGTCCAATATGTACAGATCAATTAGTACAGACAGATGACATTGTTTATACAGCGTGTTCACACGTGTTTCATTCTAATTGCTTAATTCAGTGGTTAAAAAGGTAAAGAAACATTAATTCAAGCAGACAAGAAAAAGCACTATCATTTTAACCAGCGATACATTAATATCATCGCTTTTATTAATATCATTTCGACATGTAATACAGTAAAATTATAATAATATTTTTTTCATTTTCAGATCAAAAACCTGCCCACAATGCAGAGAAAAAGTAACACAGACTAACGTTAATAGATTATATTTTACATTTTCAAATAATGAAACTATCAGCTCCCAATCTCCCACTGCGCAAGAAAAAATAGACAATTTGAATTTTAAAATTTTGTTGAAAGAAAAAGACATTCAATATTATACCTCAAAAACTGTAACTCTAGAAAAACAAAATGCTGGTCTTAGACAAGAAGTTTACAAAGTTGAACGTGAAATCAGCAAACAAAATTCAATGATTTATGAGCTCAAAGAGGAAATGAAATATTGTGATGAACTGAAGAAGGAAAATGCTGAATTAAAAAATAAAATTGAAAAGCTTAAACCGTACGTACTTTCTTTGTGCAGATATTTAAAATGATTCATATTTTGTTTATCCATTATGCGTTTCAGAATACAAATGCTAGCGCATGGCCGTCTGAGTGATGTCAGTGAAATGATTGGAGATAGTAAAGATCCTGAAACACTTATCAAATACATTTCTGTTATGAAAAAGTAAGTATAACATAGTAATATTTGTTCAAAATTAATTGAAAATTATATTTGTAAGATATATTTGTAATTATATAAATGTATTAATTAAATAATTAATGTAATTTACAGATTATTGGTGGAAGGTACCAATAAGAGGAAAGAGTTGCGCATATCTCTTAAAAGTCTTCAGGAAGACTTAACTAGAGTTAATACAAAATGTACTTCATTATTAGAAAGACAGATGTAAGATCTATAATTATATGTCTGTCAAAATTAATTGCACCTAGAATTTAAAAGAACATGTTTATTATTTTTATAGAGAATTGGAAGAAAAATTAGCGCTCTCAGAAGGTAAAAACATGTCTTTACAGCAAAGAGTTGATGAATTAGAAGAAATTCTTGGTATTAATGAAAAATGTACTGATGCATCAGAATCTCAAAAACTAGAAACCAAAAATGACATCTGTAACATAAGTACCCATGAAAAATCAAAGAGAAAAAGAATTAGCCAAGAATCATCAACTAAAAGTTCCTCATCTACTAAACGAATAAAGGAAAAGGTATAACTTTATGTTCATATTAAAGTAAGAAGTAACTAAATATAAATTAAAAACTATTTCATAGATATGCGATACTAAAGACACTGACGATAAAGTGTTTGAATTACCAGTAGAAGATGATTCATTTGATTTGAAGGTAGATCTTACAAATGTCAGTTCATCCAGTGATTCCTCAACAACTTCGAAGCGGAATAGAATGTCAAGTGGTAATATGAACACTCTAAATAATACTAGTAAGTCTACAAAATCTATACAAAAGAAAAAGAAAGGGAGTACACAAACATCTGTTACCGAAAATACGAGAAATGGTATAATTGATTTAACTTAAAAATATCATTTTATTGATTCTCAGTCATTAATGTAAATAAACATATACAGTATTTTACAATAGTACAAACTTGTTATACTACAGAGTATATAACATTGAATAAAATATTCTACTTTCATATTTCCTATTAATTTACTTTATTTAGTTTTCTCATATAATAGGATAAGCAGTTGCGACAAATTTTTTATTGTTGCTGTTCAGTGTATATGTTTGAATGGCAAATTTGAATCCTTCAAAAGAAACTGGACACTTTTTATTGGGTCTTGTGTAGAAACAAAGTGTGTAGAGTGCTATTTCTAACTCTGGTACTGTTCCTATAAATATAGTTGACAGCTTACGTCCTCCAAAGTAAGTGAAAAGTGTATTTAAAATAACTGCTTTCTGAAAATATTCCAAATTTATTATTTTTTATATCTTATATAAGTGATTTTACTTACAGTAGTAATTTCTTTCTTTTTGGAAAATCCAAAATAATTAATTTTATTTGACTGCTCTCCAAAAGAAAAAGAAATCCAATTGTGAAGTCCTGTAATTTGTTTGTTTGACTTCCTTTCGCCTAAAAATACGTGTTCAAAGCCAGAGCTACTATTTATTCCTTTGTCTCTAGAATATAGATGAAACCAAATTTCTTTTAAAATATTTTTATAAATCTTTATATCATTCCTAAAGAAGCGTTTAGCAGACAGAAATGTCATAGCGTGTAACATTACATCTGTTTTCATTAAGTTATTAATGAAGTCATTTTCTTCTATATCCTCCTCCTCTGTTTTAATTTCTGTCTGAGAAGTATCGAACTCATAGTTATCGAATAACTTTATCATAGAACGTGTTGTCATAGTAAGGATACTATTTAATGAGAACTTTAGTAACCTGTAGTTGAATAATTAATTTAAATATTGTACAAACAAATTTTTAAATATTTAAAAAATAGGCAACCTTTCTGGAGCATTATCCGTCATATTATTTAAAGTTGTCTGTCCTTGATATCTTATACAAAGGTGCTTGTACAATTCATGAGATGATTTACTGAATAGTTCTTCTGACATATGCAATAGCTCTAAATCACTTGTCAGAGATACATTTGAAAGAATAGTAGTATCTACAAAATTAATAAATATAAAAAGTTAAAGAAAGTATTATCTCTCACACTAAGTAATTCTTTTAAGTAATTACCTTCCATTTGACAAGATGTTGGAAAGAATGGAATTATTATATTTAAAATAAATGAAACGTAAAAAAGAAATCGGTAAATTTTATGTGCCATTTCTTAAAAAAATAAAATGATTAATTTGTACTAATATATACTATAAGTTAAATTTAATATTGTTCTAATTATTTAAATAATTTTATATTATGTCAATATTATATTTATTTAATTTTTAATTGTTAAAAATAGAAAAAACTTGAAAGTAAATACTGCCGAACGGAGGTTTTATTTTTGACTGTGTTAAAAATTAAATTTCTACGAAATACACACGAATTATCACGTATGAAATTTTATCAAAGCATATCTTATCATTTATAGAAGAACTTCAAGTAGACAAAGACGTGTATCTTACTCCATCTTCGCCTGATGTTTCATAAAAAAATACTAATCGGAAATACTAATTTTAAATTAGAAATTTGGTTTAGTGGAAAAGCATTTATAAACTTTATTAATGAGAAATTGTTTAAGTCGATAATGATACATACGATTTTCGATCATTATTTCAATAAATTTTCAGTATGAAATTAATAATTTAATCATAATAGTATTCTTAATTATGATTCATAGAATTTTCAAATGAAACTTATTAGTTAAATATACGATTTTTTATATATTAAATATTATTTCATATGTAGAATTATTAACAATCTCAGTTCAAAGTATTTATATTTTATAACAATATGGTTTTTACATACATACATATACAAAAATAGCTATTATTGCTTTATCACATTTTGACAAAATATAAACTTCCAAAGAATCAATCAAAAAAGGAAATTTAATAGAAAATTTCGTCTTTACATATAACAATCGCGGAAATCTTATCAAACAAAATATTGCACCAATTGTATATATGCATGTATTTGCAACAGTATAATAACTCTATAAATATCATACAATGTCAATCCAATTTCTGTATGGCAAATATTATTATTTTATGCAAATAACTTTTCATTAATGAGACTAAAGGTCTAGTGTAATGTATTACAAAAAGTGTGTATCATAAATCAAATACTTCTTTGGTAGGATTTATACTACTTTACAATTTATAAAATAACATAAAGCACATTTTGCAGAATTTGAGGAATATAATAGAATTTATATAAAAAGAAGCTAGGAAAACTATATAGAATTTAATTTTAAAAAGCATAGACAACTCTATTACTTTAATAAGAAAAATATTTTTGTCATAGCAGTGAATACTTATCATCCAATTGAACAGAAATGAGGTGTTAATAAATTAATTTCGTATAAAATTGTGTTATTAAGAAAAAGTTACTTCAGATTTATCTCAATATACATATGTACAGATAAAATTTTATACAGTATAATAAACATTTCAAAATGTTTATTAAAACTATAGAAATAGTTCGTTTTCCTTAGAGCCTTTCATTTGTAGCATTCATAGAATATTTTTACTGTTATGATTGTTTCACTTGATTTGTTCTTATGCTTATATTGTCTTCCTCGTATATCATTCTAAAGCTACAAGTATGCAAATTTATGAGTTAAATATAAACGATAATTTCTGTATATAAATCGTGTAATACGTACAAAATAATAAATCTCATGATAAGGCAGTAGCATAATAATTGTATGAGGAGCAAGCTACAGCAAAATACAGGATTTATAATTCTGTGCATTCATGTTGATGCTATAATAGCATAACTGTATACCAGATTTTCGTATATAATGGGCAAGTGAAAATATTGTTACGATCCTGATTTCTGAATGGTACAATATTTTCAGATACTAATCGTTGTACATGCCATCAATAAGGAAATCCATTCTTCGATAATGTCTTTTATCCCAACAATCTCTACCTTGTTTATAAATCATAAACATAATAGCACCCAATACTGGCAAAGCTATAAGGGTAATAATAACTGGTAAAACATAATCAATTTTCTTTGGCATTCCTAAATGCGATCTTACAGATGATACAAATGGTTGTTTATCACTATTAGGTCCTGCTACTGTTACAGTCGGTTTTGCTTTATGTTCTTTTATAGTGGACGCTGTTACCGCAGCACTTGCTACTGTATTTTGTTGAGATGTGTTTAGGTGATGTAAACTACTGTTCACTGTTATATGTGGAGCACTTTGTAAATGTTTGTCAGTATTATTTGATTTTGAAATATTCAAACCAGTAGTAACATTTTTTGCATTGTTATAGACACCTTTTGCTATTGCAGATGACTCAGTCTCTGGTTTTGTGACATTCAATATTATTGCTTTAGTAGAATCTTTAGTAGAATCCTTTGCATTTACGAATTCATTTGCTCCTTTTCTTGGTACAATTTTAGATACTGTAGTTATTTTTTTAATTGTATTTTGAGCATTATCTTTTGCTTTTGATAAGTCATCCTCTGCATTTAACCTAATAGGAATTTTATCTGGCGAAGTAGTAGAAAACACTTGCTGGATAGTCGTAGCAACTGAAATTGGACCACCTTCTCCCGCAAATAAAGAAGTGGCTGTCTTCTGAAATGATGTTTTAGATCATAGTTTAGTTTCATACTGCAAAAACTCTTTTAAAGCAAATGAATTATTAAAATTATTTATCTTCAATGGAAAGTAACACAGCATTTCGAATTATTACAACTGCATGTCATAAAGCACAAACTGAATTTTAAAACTTTAATGATTATTTATATTGGCCCTGTACTAAATACAGAAAAAAAAATGTTTACATACGTTTAATGTGTTTGTAAGATTCAGAGATACAGGCTTAGGTTGAACTATCGACGAAGCCTGATGTTCACTTTTGGACAGATTATTAGACGGTGAAGATGCAGTACCATCTGTTTTAATTTCATCACCGACTGATAGGGTTAGAACAAATACGATCCATATAAACAAAGTTAATCCATGGAAATTCGGCATTGCGAAAAGATACATTATTTTAATTGTAATATCGTAGTTCGCGATATTTCTGATTTCCAATAAATGCGGTTAAAAACTGATGTAAAAATATAGAAAAACTAAAAAAAAGTAAGTGGGTCCGAACCACTATGAAATCTGTCGCTCCATCGCAAGTATGCACTTACTGTTGCGTAAATACCTTTGTGTAGGTATACTCCACATACAAACTCTATGTATATGCATTTCTATTTGTTTTAATCTCATATTTTGATACTGTATAACTAAGGAAATTGTACACGATCGTGTTTTGGTATTTCAGTAATAAAGTATTCAAATAAAACACTTTAATTTAGCTGATGCAGTGACAGGAGGTCTAAAATAGTTTATTTTTGTGCATAGAAGAAATTAACAGAAACCTGTTGATCAGTTTCATGTTAATTTCTAATACATATTTTTATAAATTATAATAAAAACGTCAAATTTATGACGAAATTAAAAAAATACTAGTAATGATTCAAAGGAAGTCGAATATCTTGATTAAGCTTTTTATCATAAAATCTGTTCGTATTATTGATGATGTGAAAGGATTAACGTTAATCAATTGCTAGAAGTCAAAGTTATTTCTATAATACTGATCTCTGAAAAGATATATTTGTATGTAGCAAAAACATTTTAAATAGATTATATAATCTTGCATTTTATATTGATAAAAATTAATATCGTGTCTTTTGTTGAATGAACTCGATTTTAAGCGGCCACAACTACACTAAAATAGGCTGTAGAATAGTTAATTTCCTCAAAATGAATGTCGCTACCTAATTTAATTTTATAGGCTTTAGGTCCATATTAAACGCTATATAATTTTATTTCAATAAGTTACCTTTGCTCATTAATTTACACTATGTATCTCAGATCAGAGTAATTGCATATAAATCAAAGAAGACGGCGTTCCAATGTCATATGAGAAACACTGTTGACTGTTGTGTAGAAAAAATGCCCCTTTCCATGCGTGTTTCGACTCTATGTGCTTGATTGTGCTTCAGGTTGCCTCTGAGAAGGAGCATCTGATCTCTGCCCTTCAAAATTAATTAGTCTTCAATATCATTGTATTGAATTTAAATTTCGTGCTCAATTAAATTATACCAAATTTAAATTACCAGAGGTGTACATACATAAATATTATAGATACATACACTGAATTTAAAAAATGTAAGGTAAACAGGTGAACCTAGAGAAAGTGCTTGTTTCTACTTACACTCATTGCGAAAAATATATTATAAACAAAAGGTAATGCAAATATATTTTTCCTAAATAGAATTTAATTCACTAAATTCTATATGTACATACGTATATTAGCTTCTGCAGAATGGCATTTTTTAAAATTATTTTTTGACGATGAAGAGACATAGAATACAATTTATTATTGATTAAAAAGCGACATATTTATGCATTATGTTTGTCGTATAAGTTATTATTATTATAATTCTATTATCTTATAATATTTCGTATGTCATACATATACCTAGTATATATATATTAAAATTTATAAACTAATATTAAACCACTAAAAATTCGTGAGCGTGTAGAGGAACCTTTAAATGGTGAATAAAAGAACAGTTTTATGAATTAGAAAGATCCACTCTTAAAAAAGTGATGGTGACATTTTGTATCGAAATTCTCGAATGTTATCCTCAGTTTTCCGCATTAATAATAATTAGTCGTCTCATAAATGTATCGTGAAAAATTTAACTCAAATATAATGAGAATATTTATTATTTTTTTCTTACCAAATTTTTTTCGAGATCAATATTGTGATTTATTGACAGCTTCAGGCAACTCTATCAAACTATCAATCATTTTGTCTGTCAAAAACTATTAATAATTGTATGCTCGTCTACTTAATCAATTGCAAGTAAAGTAAGCAAGCAAATTTACAAAAAGTTATTGAAAACAGTTGCGCTGAAGAAAACTGTTCAAGATTAGAATAAAAATATGTTACAAAATTATTGTTTTTTACGTATAAAATTAAAATTGGACTTACATCTCAAATATTATTTTTATCGCTACATAATCTACCTTGGAATAGTTACATAGTATTGACAAAGTCCAAAAAAGATTAATTTGATATTTCCGATTTATCTTAGTAATTGTTCCTATCTCTAGAAGAGAAATAATTCAGAGTTTCCATTTATCGTAAAAGTCATTTATATTTGAACAAGATAAAATTAATCACGAAATGAATTAGAGAAAATATTTGTGTCAAACTATTTCTTTTATTACTCATTACTTTTGTATTATAAATGTTCAAATCTGTAAACTGATTCCATAATTCTTAGGACGATTATTGTTTGATTTTTAAAAGAAATCTTTCACGTACGGACATAAAATATTCGAGGCTGGATTGTTAAAATAAACACATTACAAAATGTTCAAAATATCTATGGGACATCATTATTTATTTAAATGTAATTAGATTTAGTATTAATCGTATACATTTCTCATTTAATATAAAAATAGCTTATTCAATACGTTCTTTGATAAGTTCTGACTTTTTTGTGAATAATTGCCTGCTTAAAATTAGCCTTCGTTTTAATTGACAAGTAATCTTTTCATATAATTAATCTATATTATATCAATCGAGATAGAATCTCACAATGCGGATGTGATATGGTATAATCAATTTATTTCATCGATAATATTGTTCGGCTTATATTTCTTCGCTCTGAATTACAGTTTTGATTAATTACAATTTCAGAAATGAAACGAAATTGCCTTCGTAAATATATACTTAATATAATAATATATCTATACCCAGTCGTGTTTACCGAAATATAACACTATTCTGCGAAGTCGTTCAATGAACCTCTGACTGCCACCATAATCCACTACAACATTTTGCATTTTATCGTAATTGAAATTGGTCTCCTGAACATCTATAGTTATTATTTTAGTTAGGAAGCATAAATGTATAAATTCTTTCTGTGCGTCCTCAGCCATCTTTTCCCTGAATGCCTCTTTACTGAAAACCGATGTGTCGCATTTCATGGTAGTCAACGTATTTATCAGTGTCTCGTAATACAGATCCATAAGTTCTTCGAGTTGACTGTCCGATGTTTCAACAACGACGCTCGAGAACAAATAAAAAATTAAGTCACGTATGCAACTGGAGTACAGATACATTTGGAAATCGACGAATTTGATGTCGTCGAGCTGATTCTTTGCATTACGATGGAAGAGTATGTTGTTCACCCAGAAGTCGGAATGGATAATGGTCATCCATGGTTCACGGGGGACATCCGCCCAAAGGTCATCCATTTCTAGTCCTGTTAAGACTTTTTGACACTTGTCGTAATAGAGACTCATCTCTGGATCCTCTTTTATCTTTTCCAAGATCGATGTGAACATAGCATCTGGGTTGCCCTCTATTTTCAAGTATCTTGCGTGCATTTTAAACATCTCGAAAATACCAGGTTTCTTTTGCTTCAAAGCTATTCCTAACGCGTGGAATCTTGCCAAAGTTTTTACTGCCATTTCTGAGTGTTCTATGTCGTAACCTACGCAAAATGCGTGTTTTTTTTAAATATTTTACAATTTCTTGTGTTAATATATATAAAATGTACCATTTGAGTCGCGGGTTAATTATTTTATTAATAATCAGACTGTTAGTAATATTGAAGTTCGAAAATATTTGAAGAACAAAATGTATTAATACTATCTATCATTAAATGATTACAGAAGTCATTTAAATAAGATGATAAAATTTCACGATGTGAAATAAAGTTTAAATTTAGATTCACTTATGCGAATCTTATGTGAATCATTCTAATTAAAAATATCTTATAATTGAAAAAATTTGAGATTATTCGAGGGATATATCTCTAAGTTGATATATCTCGCGCAGTTTTTGGCGAAATTAAGTAATAGTTGAACGATAATCTCGAGTAAAATAAGTTTACAGCCTGATAACAAGGTTTATGCATGTCTGTATTTGAATATTCGCAAATATGTATAAATCCACTGATAAACAGTTAATTTTAATACCTATAAAAATAATTTCATAGAAAAATATTACAATTTTGCAATTTAATTCTCTTTTTAATTAATGTAATGGTTTTCAAATCTTTAAATTAAATAAAATACTTTAAATTAAATAAAATTTAATTCAATACTGTGAGATTTTATTGAAGTTGTTATATTAACACAGACAGTAATATGTAATTTATCAGAAAGAGAAAAATCAGTGAAACGTATTTTAATTTAATTCTTATCTGTAAGTCATTGTGAATCAGCGCTAAATTGATCCAGCTCAAAAATATTTCAAAGAAAACAAGTTTGCACCTTCATACGTAATTATAACTACGAAATATACTATAATTACGTATCTTTTATTTATTTACGTATTTATACTATAATTACTAATAAATATAATATTTTTTAGAGAAGACTTTATTACACATTTCGCTTATATTTCTCTTCAACTATCATGTCCCTTATTTCAACATGGTTTCAAAAAGTATTTAATCGATTAACTTGAATTTTTACTGCATACTAAAAAAGCGTCCCTCCATCGATTAACGAAGAAAAAAATTATACGTTATGTATTCTTTTTTTTATTACAAAAAATCGGGTAAGTTTTCGGAATAAAATCAACTGTTTGGTATTAACAAGTTGCCATTTTTTTAAATACTTTTTTTTTAGTAAGTAAGTAGATATTTTATTTCTCTGTTGTACGTGATCTGGAGGAGTGATGTTATGTCAAAAAAGAGATATGGTAGTTGAGAAAAAACATAGGTGAAGTGGGCAATAGAATTCTCCTTAAAAAATGTTGAAATCAATCAAATACAGGTTGTCTTATTTGAAGTTTCTTATCCGTCCCATTTAAAATCTTCTGTAAGTGGACGTGAAGCAAGGTTTCAAGGTAATGGTAGGCGTAGGCACGTAGCCCGTTCCGAAACGAATTTATTGACCTATAATTCTTTAGCTTTTCAAGGTCGTTTAAAGTCATTTAATGTCGTTCAAAACTTATCTTCGTAGTATACCCAAAAATTATTCCTTATCTCCTGTATTCGAAAGGATTATCTTCGACATTGATGAACTGATTTATTGTGTTTCTAAATAAAATTTTTATATTCTTGAATATTGCCTTATTAATTTGTAAGCACGAACGACGAATAACTACGGTAAGGAGCAATTTTTGAGTGTACGTAGGTAAGTTTTGAACTACACTAAATGAACTTGAACGACCTAAAAAAAAAACCAAAATATTATACATAAAAACTTACAATTACGTATAAAAAACAAAAGTCACTTTAAAATCTCAGAAGCACGTCCAGCTAGAGAAGATTTGTGAACACTAAGATGTCCATACTGAAGCAGAATAAGCTCTATATGAAATAGTTTTTTAAACGAACTATAGTTTGAGTGACAATTGCGTATGAAACTTCAAATAAGACACCTTGTACATGTATAATAAAAACATACATTATAAAAACAACAAAACAGAAAAACAGAAAAACTGAAAATAATTTACCATGTACCTTTAATAAAAATTTAAAAGAAAGTAATTTTTTATCTAGAGAAAAAATATTCTCTCCTCTAAAAAATATAAATATAACTAAAAAATATAAAAATTCGATTACTAAAAAAGTTTATTTGGCAAAATATAGCTGATCTGAATTCTAGATAAATGTAGTATTATATTAAAGAACTAAAAGTTTGAAGACAAATTAACTTGATTGTCCAAAAAAGAGATAAGTATAGTGCTCCACTGACAAGATGAGCCCTGGCAACAATACAAATCTATCAGCTTCGGGGATCATCTTGTAACAGAGAACAGTATTACCTTCAGTAAAGATTTCTGTATTAATTTCAATTTCATAAAAAATGTCATATAATTATCCGCCCAAGAGGATACAAACATACCTATACTCCTATTGCCAGTATAGTAACCATTAGTCTTCAAATTTTCCATTAGAAAGACAGCGTTATCATCGAAGTCCTGGTCTGGCTGCATAGACAGTCTGGAGCCATAAAACTTTGGCAAAATGTCGAACAGTTCCGTCTGTCTCAATCCGCATTCTGTTTCTAATTTATTGTAGGCAGGTATGATTGTCTCGTACATGAAGATCTCTTTAGTAAAAGTGCGCTCGCTGTTGAAAATGCGTCTCTGGAACTCCGTCGGTGGAAGCATTTTCGCGATAAGATGAAGCTCTTTCTTTTGTCCTTCATGTCCGTTTTTGTAGTCAACGTTAACGCTTAAAATTGTGCTGCCGAAATTCTCTCCAGGTGGCAAGAGAGATTTGGTCGTAAAATTCTCGACGATTACTTGATCCCCGAGCTTCTGCTGCAACACGGGCTCTAAATCCCGGAGCACAACTTCCTTCAGCTCTTTGTCACTGCCATTCATGGTTACGCGTGGAAGGAAGACTCCGACACTGTGCTGAGTAACTGGCTGATGCTCAAATAATCGCTCACAGATCGACCGCGGACGAGGGACATCCAGAAAGTGATTCGTGTTAATTTCAAGTACTGTTTGAATTTATAAGATCTCTTATCAATGGAATACAATACACGCATTATTGCGCAACCTGATTGGTCGTCATACGTGTCCTATTATGTACATTAATTTTCTGTAAGACAGTGTGATGTCAACAGCAACTTTATTAGCCGAACTACAGATTCACTTATCTCCTGCACCTAAATAGATAATGATCCTCTCTTCGCACGGACTCTCATACTTATGATCAGGGTCGGGATTTGAACTTTTACCGCCCTAGGCTATTGTATAGGGTGTCCCAGAACTGGTTGTACAAACGAAAAAAGGGTGATTCTATACGAAAAAATAAGACGAAGATGTAGAATAAATTTTTTTTATATCGTGCTTCGAATTGAGTTTGAATTATGATTCAGTATAAATGTACAGGAATATAGTTTTGGGTGCATGTAGGGTACATGGGGTAAAGAGAATACTTTTAGTCTGACCACTGACTCTTTTTATTGTAAATTGGAAATATTCCCCTCTCCCTGTTTACTCCTGAAATGTTTGCTTCGCTTTCGTTTTGTGAAGAAATTAAATCTTTTAACAGATTTTGTATTTGTAAATTTTAATTTTCTTTAATATATACAAAATTTTTTATTCGCAAACGTAATAAATATGTAATGAATTGCAAATGATTCTTTAACGCACATATCGATACCTTCATTCTAATATCATGTATCATAATTTTTAATAAAATTTGAGTTTCAATTAACTAAAACTATGTATCCGAGATTGTTGTTTTTAGTTAATCTTTCTCTGTTAATAGTTTCTAAATGTTTTTGTATTATTTCAATTTTAGGTAACGCCACGAAAGTTCTTTATGTAAAAATATTCGAGATAACTAAACAGGATGTTTGACGATAGGTGTCAAAAATGAAAGTAGCCGAAATTGTGTCTGACTCGTGACTTATTCTACTGGTTGCGCTGTGCCTGATTTGATTGAATGCATGCCGAAAGTAAAATAAGTCCCAAATCAGACACTTTTACGTGAATTTTAGGCGTTTTCTCAATAATTAATAACTCTGAAACGAAGCCTTGAACGCAATTTTGTCGTTTTTGTGTTACAACGAAAGTATGTACCATTAATTGCAATAAACATTTTGTCGACATTATTTGAAATAATTTGTGTGTACTTATTTGAGAAAGTTTTTTATTAGAAAGAATTTTTTTATATTCGAAATCCTAGTCTTCACCGTTTAGTTTATAAAATTTTTTCGATAAATGGAGGTGAAGTCGCTTCATGGCTTCATGATCCTAACTCTAAAAATGTGTTTTTTTAATTATTACATTTACATGTGCAATATACTTTAATTTTGTTTAGTTTTCTAGTTGAATAAAATAAATGGTAGGAAACTTATTATTACAACAGCATATATGTATGATAAAAAGGGTAAATTTATTTGATGGAAAAGTATAATGTTACAAAAATATGGCATTTCTGTGATATCAAAACAGAAGTTCGAATATAACAATATAATAATTCATGTTTTATTAAAACAAGTGTGTATATATAATATGCTTTATAATAGTTTCGTTAAGAAAAAGTTTAGTTAAGTAACTTATTCGATAATTGCGGTATCTTAAAGTCTTCAGATCCATTCTTTCGAATCCTTTTTTTTTATGCGAGACTTTGCATTTTTTTAATATGTATATATAACACAGTGATATTTTATATTGTTTTAAACCAACATTTTTCCTGGTTCACTGATTAATTTACTATGGATATCCCATAAGTTCTGTAAAAAGTTAAATGTATAGGCCTTTATTATAACATATTTGTATAAATTAGTGTATACAATTTGTTATATTACCTTTTTTATGAAAAAGATTTTTATTGTAATAAAGCAATTATGTTAATTATTTTAATATTAAAATTTGCATACTTTATTAGGTGTAACATCGAAAATTTTAAAAAAAGATTTGAAACTACATTTATACAACTCTAATAAAATAACTACCATTTTAACTGTTTTGTACTGAACGACGGGGGATTGCATCTCCATCCTCTTCAATCAATTTATGATGCACAGCACTGAGAGCCTATATGTCATAGGTATCCATTGAAAAAACAAGTCAATGACATAATGCTTTAATTGAAACTTGACTACTTCTTAAATTAACTTTTCAATATTTAATTTTCTAACTGCATATATGAAGCATTGAAAACAACAAGAGACTAATTCCACTACACGGAAAAGTCGGAAAAATAGGCGATCTAAAATATCGTCTCTTGTAATAAATTAAAAAATGTGGCTTAGTCCTTTTTTGCATTCAATGCTTCAAATATTGTAAAGAACATCTGTTAATATGGTGTTTGAATATACCTTGAAATATTTCACAGTTTTTACACGCAATTCTAGAGTTGCATCTTCATCACAGATAATTATTGTGCGAGGGTGTTGTTGAAAAGCTGATACAGTCCACATATGATTGATGCCTTCTTCTATTGCTTTATAAAGAGCAAATGCTTTATGAGATCCTGTGATAAGTATCATTACTTCTTTAGCATCCATCACAGTGCCAACCCCTACAGTAAGTGCTTGCTTTGGAACTTTGGAGATATCATTTCCAAAAAATCTTGCATTAGCTTCCAATGTATCTTGAGCTAATGTCTTTACTCGTGTACGTGATGCTAATGAGGAACCTGGTTCATTAAAAGCTATATGACCATCTGGACCAATACCTGAAAAACAACACTATTGTTATATAGGAATTTTCTTGTACTTTACAGCTATCCTTTTATTACATTTTCTATTAAACATTCACTTATCCAAATATAAAAAATAAATGATGTACCTCCAATAAACAATTCAATTCCACCAGCCTCTTTAATTTTGCTTTCAAAATCATCACATTCTTTCACAAGGTCTGGAGCATTACCATCCAAAATATGTACATTCTGTGGATCTATATCTATATGTTTAAAAAAATTGTTATACATATAATAGTGATAAGATTCTGGGTGATCCCTGGGTAAATCAACATATTCATCCATATTAAATGTCTTTACATATTTAAATGAGATCTTTCCTGCTTTATAAAACTCTATAAGTTTCCTGTACATTCCCAGAGGTGTACCACCTAAAGATTGAATAATAATAACAACTTTATTTAGCATACAAAGATCATTACTGTGATTACTAGACTACAGATTTTTATGAAATTTGATATTTTTATAAACAGAATTTAACGAATGGAATTTAAATAAAAATTTGCTTTAGTTTTTAAATACTATAATTTTCATTATATTTTTCATGTTTTCAATGTTTTTGAATATTATATGTATTCTGCAACTTTTTATCCATTTCAAATTTCCATAAATGCCTAAAAATCTGCAGTCTACATAATGATTACAATTAATAACGAAACACACACCTGTTGGAAGGCCTAAGACAAAATACTTATTTTCATTTGGTTGAAAGTCATTAATTCTTTTCAACACATATTTAGCAGACCATTCTGCTACATAATCTACTGTATCACAGATCACTAAACGCATTTTTAATTAATATTATATATAAATTTCCACTGAACACTGAAAACAAAACAGAATTGTTCAAGGTACAGTTGAAATATTGAAATATTAAAAACAGTAATCTAATTTACAAAAATATAATGAAAAACTCTAACAATGTAATTCACACAGTGATTAATGCTATTCAAGCAATGGATACTGCACTTTTACCCATCTTGAATGAAATTTATACAAGTCTGCATATAAAGATATCTTTATGATAAATGACAATGACCTTTTATCTTATTCCACAGAATACATACACACTATTTGTATGAGGTATTACTTAAATAAATCTAACAAATACTATTTCTCTTGTCCATTATATTATTTTTGTTGACTTTTATCTTTAAACAATGCAATTGACATAAAGTATATTATATATATTATATAATGTATAATATAATACTATATTATATTTGTAAATAATTAAGTCCCCGTGAGTTGCATGGTCCTTTGTGGCTCATTTAGAGGTCAATAACCAATGGGTGTTGACCTTAAAAATGCTACACACATTATCTTTAATTATTGATGTTTACTATTTTCCATTTATTAATTTAAATTCTATTGAATAAGCGGGAAACTAGAACTCTCTCTTGCGGCGGGCTAGGAAATAGAATTATACGAAAAAGTACGAACCAGAAGAAAAACTAAGAGCCACGCTAAGAGCACAGTTGGGCAGTCGCCAAATCAGCTGACATACGACTAACCTAAGTTTAATCCTTTGTTTGCAAAAGTCCATTAATCTGTCCCACTCAATCCCACTTACAAATTCGCTGTTATCTCAGAGAGTAAATTATTCGAACGACAGACAACTCGATAACTCGATAACATGTAATCTTAAACTGCAGAATACTGATTGTAAATAAAGTTTTGTATGTGCTATTTTTACTATATAAGCGTAATTTTTTATGCTTTATAAAATGAAGTATATGAATTTTCAAAGTACAATGTATTTGCCTTTAATGATTACCTTATCGTTAGACTAAAATTTATGAGATTCAAAATATGTAGGTACATCAAATTCAATTCAAATGTTACTCTGTTCTACCGTTCTACCTAATCGAGTTAAGTTCAGGATTTGGCGGGAACGATTGGTTAACGTTTCTGCTCGTATTATTTTTTACAATATCTCTTGTGTTTTCTTCATATATTTCACGAAATAACTAACGATACCTGAAGTAACGATGCCTGAAGTAACGATTAATAATGTTATTGTTACTTTTCCTTTTAAACCATATCCTGTTCAAGAAGAGTACATGGCAAAAGTAATAGAATGTCTTCAAAATAATAAACACGGTGTCTTAGAATCTCCAACTGGTATTATTAATTTTTATTATTTCTTTGTCTATAATGAATGATCAAAATAGTAATATTATTTAATAAAAATGTCTCAGGTACAGGAAAAACTCTCAGTCTTTTATGTTCTTCCTTAAGCTGGTTGCTAACAAAGAAAGCTCAATTACAAGCACAGTCTCTAGTAGGTGCAGTAGAAACACCAAATTTTGGAGGAAAGTTTTTTAAACAATTGAATAATGGGCTTAAAGAAGCTGCAGGCGATTCTGAGCCTTCTGTTAATTTCGGTTGGGCTGTGCCAAAAATTATTTATGCATCCAGAACACATTCTCAGCTCTCACAGGCGATGCAGGAACTGAAAAGAACTTCCTATAAACATGTAAGCACTGCTGTGTTGGGATCCAGAGATCAGCTTTGTATTCATCCAGAGGTTTCCAAAGAAACTAATAGCTCTAATAAGATATACATGTGTCACTCTAAAGTAAAATCTAGAACATGTTTTTATTACAACAATGTTGAAATAAGGTAAATTTTTCTTAATAAGTTTAGTCTAATTTTTAAGTTAGAAAATATTACTGGAGTCCAAATTGTTTTTCAGGAAAGAAGATCCTTTTTTTAAACAGGAAGTACTAGATATAGAGGATTTAGTAAAAGCTGGTCAAAAGTTTAAATGTTGTCCATATTTCTTATCTAGAGAACTTAAGCAAAATGCAGATATAGTTTTTCTACCATATAACTACGTGTTAGATGCAAAATCACGAAGATCTCAAGGCATAGACTTGCAAAATAACGTAATTCTTTTAGATGAAGCGCATAATGTTGAAAAAATGTGTGAAGAAGCAGCGTCATTGCAGGTATTAGATTAATGTAGTAACTAATACATTTATACATTAATATTATAAATTTAGTTTACAAAATGTTAATGTTAAAAATATATCTATGTAGAAGGTATATGATTTTTGTACCCAATTTTTGTAGATATCTAGTACAGATGTTGCAATGTGTATTGATGAAATAACAGCAGTTATGGAGGACATGGCTAGGGATGCTGAAAGACAAAATGATTTTTTAATGGAAAATTCTGAAAATGTACAAAAAGATTTTACTGCAGATGATTTGTGCATTCTTAAAGCTATGTTCTTAGAATTGGAAAAGGCCATTGATTCTATAAAAATTGTAAAACGTGATGAAGGAGATACACTTCCTGGTGGATACATCTTTGAGTTACTAGAAAAAGCGCAAGTAAATAGTAGTTAAAAAAAGTTGTCTAATTTATATAGAATATAATACTTATTTATAACAATCATGTATGATAGATAACCCATGGCAAAGAACAACTAGTAATAGAGAAACTGGAAAAAATAGTTCTTTACTTAACTACTACAAGTACCTCTCCATTTACAAGGAAAGGTAATGCACTACAAAAGTTCAGTGATCTATTAAGAACTGTATTTAACAGTGGAAATAGTTTACGCTATAGAGAGAAAGTTAAACAATGTTACAAAGTATACATTCAATTAGAGGAACCAAAAAAGAGTAATAAAACTGATATTTGGGAAACAAAAAAATCAGTTTCAAAGAGTGATGGCAAAGTTATTAGTTATTGGTGTTTTAGTCCTGGTTTCAGGTAATACAAAATGAATATTGAATGTTTTGTATATTCAAGTACATATATTATGTTCATACATTTAGGTAAACATTAATAATAATAATATATATGTATTATTTACAAAGCATGCAACAAATGATGGAACAAGGAGTACGTTCTATAATATTAACAAGTGGTACATTGTCTCCTTTAAAACCTTTTATATCTGAACTTGGGATACCTATTGAAGTTCAACTAGAAAATCCACATATTGTAAAAGGAGACCAAATCTGTGTAGGTGTTCTTAGCCAAGGTCCTGATGGTTATTCACTAAATTCTTCCTTTAATACGAGGTATTTTCATTAAAAGTTTTATAGTGTAATATATGTGCAATACATTATTAAGAGGCATTCTTTTTAGGAATGATCCTAAATATATAGCATCTCTTGGACGAACAATATTTAATTTTAGTTGTATAATTCCACACGGTTTACTAGTTTTCTTTCCTTCATATCCAATAATGAAGAAATGTAGAGAAGAATGGCAAAATGCAGGTTTATGGACAAAAATTACAGAACGTAAAGTAATTATCTTCAATATTTATTTAAAATAATATTTTATGTGTGTATCAATGTAATAGTACTATTTATTTATGTTCATTAGCCTATATATGTTGAGCCTCAATATAAGGATGGTTTTGTAAATGTGATGAATGAATACTGTGAAAAAATTAAAGATCCAGCTTGTAAAGGAGCTATTTTTATGGCAGTGTGTAGAGGTAAAGTGAGCGAAGGGCTCGATTTTGCTAATGCAAACGGTAGAGCTGTGTTAATTACTGGTCTTCCATTTCCACCTCTTAAAGATCCAAGAGTTATGTTAAAGCAACGATATTTAGAAGAGATGAGAAGTAATAACAAAGAAGTAATCAGATATCAGATTCTTATTAAAATTCAAATGTAAATTAAGTATTTTAACTTAATATTTTTATTTTTTGTCATTTTTAGGCTTTATCTGGTCAGCAGTGGTATCAACTTGAAGCGTCACGAGCTGTTAATCAGGCTATTGGGCGAATAATACGTCATAAAAATGATTATGGAGCTATAATTCTATGTGACTGTAGATTTGACAATCCGAGTTTTAAAAAGCAACTATCTGCTTGGCTAAGACCCCATATTAAAACTTTTACTAATTTTGGTATGGTTACAAAAGAATTGAGAGATTTCTTTAAATATGCAGAACATACTGTAAGTCTAAACTCTATGTAAAAAATAATTTATACTTAAATGCGAATGAAGTAATTTAAAATATTAATTTGCCATATAAATATTTTATTTACAGTTACCACAACCAAATATGACGGGATCTTCCTCGAGTAATAGTGTTTCATTACCAGCATTAGCTGCATCTTTCGATAAAACTATATCTCGAGGAACAAAAGGCATTTTGAAACAAGATTCTGATGTAACATCTTTAATAGATAATACCTTTAACATAGACTCGTATACTAATGAAAATGGAACAGACAAAAAACCAGCTGAAACGAAAAAAAATTTTTCTGAACTTTTAGCAACAGAATCAAAACCTATAATAAATTTCAGTAACTGCAAAATAAAAAAGAATTATACTACGTGTGAATTAACGAAGGACGTTACTGAACCCGTTACGAAAAAACGAAAAATAAAAATGTTACCTGTAGAATTTAATAAATGCTTGGCTGGACCTTCGACATCTACAGAAAGTATAGACATTTCAAAAAATTCTCAACAAATATCCGAAGAGGTCGCTAATGATACTGATAAAAAAGCTTTGGGTAAAACATACTTAAAAGAGGTAATTATTTACACGAAGTACACGAGTAGAGAATCGTATGAATTAAACATTCGGTTTTAAAAATAATTTTTAATGACAGATCCTTAATAGCATAATGTATAATGTACAAAATATTTTTAGGTAAAGCGTTCTTTATCAGAAGTCAAGTACAAAATATTTGCAAAAATGATACAGGACTATACAAAAACAGGTGATCTTGAAGAGTTATTGAGAACACTTGAAACTCTTTTTTCTCCAAAAGAAGGGTTATTACATTTATTTATAGGTATTTATTTTTTTCATACGATTATAAAAACAAATTACAACATACTTCTAACTTACAATAAGTTAAAAAATATATAAATTTTCAGGATTTAAACACTTTTTAAAAAAGCAACATATTACTAAATTCGAAAGTCACATTACTTATTTGAAAAATATGCAGTAATTAAGGAAATTGAAAGACTGATATTTAAGATAGAAAGATATTTAAGTTACTAAATGGTTCTTCAAATGTGCTGTAAGTACATTAATCATTTCTGTATAATTACTTATGCTCCAGAATAACCCTTTTTTAAATATAGCAAGGTATGCTTAAATATAAGAACATCTTTTTACATGAACACTGACTTAGCATATACATAGTTAAATCCATTAAATAGCATTACTTGATACCAACAAATTCTGTGATCATTTAGTATTGTACAATTTTATATTCTAAAAATAACATTTTATCATTACTTTGAAAAACAAATATAATAAATATATACAGAACATTTATTCATACATGTTGTTTCATATCACATTACTATATACTATATACCGTATTTTATCACTACATATTTGTTTTGTAACCGTTAATTAAATAATCATTGTTCGTCAAAAAATGTATATGTAAATAGTTATGGAATATATGTGTAATTGTAGAAATCAATGTAATAACGTCGTTTGTTAAATATTTGTACATATTTTTACATAAATTATACTTAATCAAAACGTGTAAATACATATATTTAGAAAAATAAATTCATCACAAATTAAATACACGCCATTTTAAAACAGAATAAAATTCATTACAAATTCATTTAATTTTCATAGCTATATACATATATATGTTACATTTTTCTTGTTTGCACATATAACATTTTGGAAAAAAAAAAAAAGTATTTTAAATCACCAAGTTCAGAAAGTAACTTACAGCAAAATTGTTAAATATTAGTCATTGAAGACTATAGTGGTTAACTTACACGTCAAGCATTACATGCATGTATTCAAAAGAAACGAATTGTACCCGCATTTAAACGTGTGTTTTTTATTTCCCACGTATTCTTTTCAAATACTAAGTTAATGATTCCATTTGTAACTTACATTCGACATTAGAATGCTGTATTTAATACTCTTGTTTATATATATTTAATATGTCTACCATATTTTCTTATAAAACTGAATTTATGAAAACTAATGAAATGTTATTTCATATGTATTTTATGAACGTATCACTTATTTTGAATTAGTGTGTTATTTAATATGAACACATTACATTAATGTTACCCTTACAAAAATGTATTAAAAATTGCAGTTTTTACAACTCCATAGTGTGAACTTCCCTCGCGTCTTTATTCTTTAAACTCTCAGCTTCTTTTTTAATAAGAGCATTGGTAACGATTTCTTGATAATAGTCTCCAAACACGCTTCGATTGTGTGAAATAAGACTTAAAAATCGTGCTGCTATAGTTGTCAACTCTTTCTGAAGCGATGAAAGCCCTGGTGGTACTTGTGGCGCTGCTGATGGGGATACCATCATTTTTTGCATAAATTGTCGAATTCTCAAATCTGGAAAATTGTAAAAAGTAAATATCATAGTGTATTAACAATTTATGTTAAATTTCATTACATTTACTTACTTATGAGATGTCTTATTTTATGTTCTGGTTTAACGAGGCCCATTATCTGTCCTTCTAATAATGTTTCCAATTCTTGAAATAACTGGGAAGCACCGATCTCTTGTAATGTCGTCTTTACATCCGTTTTCACTTGCAATACAACATTTGGCATTATAGTCTCCAAATCTCTGTTAACAATGTATTTAGAATATAATTTGTTACTTTATTATTTATCTATGTATACGTACAACTGTTTATTCATCTTATTATCGTATACATACTTGTTTGAATGTACAGATTCCAACAGTACACTGAGATGTTCTTTAATGTTTTTTTTAAAGCTTGATATACCATGAATTGGTTCTCCTACTGTATTATTTACTAGTAGTATAACGGATCCCATAATGCTTAATCTACTGGTCTTATCACGTATTTCTATCAGTCTACCTCGATCAGGCATCAATGTCTGAGAAAAAGTTTAAAATCAATTACTTTTTTAATCCAAATAATCTAAAAAAAAATTTCAAATGATTCCATATTTGAAATGTACCTCTGTATCTGGACTAAAATCCCATTGTAGAAGGTCGAAGTAAGCTTCTGTTAAAAGATTATGTGTAAGTTGTCGTACAGCATTAACATCTGATGAATGGACAGTGGCTTTTGCAGGATCAAAATGCCTTAATAACCACCTTTCTGTGTATTGTAAACCGTTTGTATTGATTTTCAAAAATTCTGCGAATTTTGCTTTTTCGTACTCGATACTTGAAGCAACTATAGTTGGTCTCATCATAGTTATAGTAAAGTTTGCTAGATCAAGTTGCATTAGTTGCAATACTTCCATTATACCTTTAAATATTTCAATAACGTCTCTTTTCTGACTAAGTTCTCTGATCTTTGCATCTCTCACTGGCGCACAGACCTTACTCATAATTGAAATTACGTATTGTGCATAATGATGGAAGTCTAAAACCCCTTTCTCTGCCTGTTGTTTAATTAAATCTACATCGAGTACTTCTTTCAAATTTTCACGAATTTTTGCGTGGTGTGGCAGTACAAGTTCATCTAACATCTATAAAAAACGGGATACCACTAATAAATAAATTGTATACTTTGTAATAAAATTAATATGTATGAACATATTACTTCTTTGAATTTTTTTAATAAACCCAATGCTAGAGTATAATCTGGTGGATCTGCTAATTGTTCAGCTAATACATCCCAAAAAGCTTTATGCATCATTTCTTCCAATTCTTTGTGAAATGATCCATCCTCTGGTTCAAATATTTTTAATTGAAAATTTTTGTTCACTGCAATCTCGTGAGCTAAATCCACATTCTTCAACCCACTAGCACCTTCTACTATTTCTTCTAAAGGAACAACTTTAGGTAGTGATACTCCTGGTCGTCCACCTACTAAAAAATTTGGTATTTTTTGTCTGTAAAATATTAATTGAATTAGAAATTTTATTAATATATGGTCAGTTGAATGTCATTACAATTATTCATCAAATAGTAATGTCAGACAACAGAATAATTTACCCCTTTACATTTTCTTCTTCTGTGTCAGTGTGAGTTTTAGCTTGATAATCTACAGGTGTTGATGTGCTGGGTTTGTTAGTATTACATTTTTGTTCTTCATCATTTTCCATTTTTTGGTTCCTATAAAAATTATCTTTTTTTCAACCTTTTATAATAAAAGATTATTGTCATAACATGTGGTAAATTGCATGATATCAAAACATTAAATATTATTATACTATAGGATTCAATGTTAACTATTAAGTCAGTTTAGTAAATTAATCTTTAATTCAAACCATATTAATGGCACACACAAATGTTTAAATTGGAATTACATGTATACAATTTTGTATTGAATATTACAAATGAAGTTACAATGTTGGGCATTTATATTAAAAATAGTTTAAATATTGTGTACTAGACAGTAAGCACTATTGTCAAACAAAAGCACACTGACCAAAATGAAATACCAGGAATGAAATTTAATAGTGCCATTGATCCTGGAAGTTTGCGACTAATGAAGAGACAGCAAAGAGTAATACCCCATATTACTCCAGTAGCAAGCAAAACTTTATTCCTGATAAAAAAGTGTTTAACTATACATCTAATAACTAAGTTTATTTTCAACTAAAATAAAGTCAGTTCAAATAATTACAGGGTCAACTTTTTTGCAAATTTAAAATATAAAATATAAAAAAACTACTAGAGTAATAAATAATGCCTAAATTTTAACTATTTCATGATGTATTTAATTCAAATGTGCATCATAAATGTCAATGTTTTTTTTAAGATAATACAATATAATAATTAAATTATAAAATATAATAGTCTATAGTTTTTAATATGTGTTTTATTAAAAACATACCTGTCTGGCATGGTTATTGTTCAACTCAAATGTTTTGTTGTACCATGATCTGTACTCAGTGGAAGCTGGTAGTTGAATGTACTGGTTACTGAAGAGAAGGAGGTCAAACTTTATCTATAAAAAGAACGTTCACAAGGTGCATATAAGAATCATGCTTCCTGCTTAATTTTCAAGCACTAACATCATATTTGTGTATACAAACATTTGCCTTATTCTTGTATAATATGCAAATTGTGTAATATATAACAATTACAATACTGTTAATATTTTGTATCCTAATATAGAATTAAGACATTTTCTTAAAACTATGAAATATGAAACTATTTTAATGAACATCCATTTAAACTAAATAAAAAAGACAAAAAATGGCTCTTTTATATCCTTATAAATTATTATATATCCTTATAATTCAAAATTTTAGAACAATTTAATATTTACTTTAAAATATCTTTCACTAAGAATGACACATTACAAAAAGTTGTATTTCCAGATACTCGCAAATCATTAAGTATTTTTCTCGATTCATAACACTTTCATCAATCAATAATATTGTGTACGTTTTGATCTGTTTACAAACAAAACCAATGGTTGTTTACCATATGACACGAAAAGTTTTCTTTAATTAGCGATTCCAAAACTCGATAGAGCTGTTCTTTTAAACTCGATTACTTTCAAACATTCTTAATATAATTAAAACGACGTAATTACGCTTTCTTTAGAAAGTCAAAACGCACAATGCGAAATCTTACATACCTTGCCGTTTTACCAAAATATTTGAAGATTCATCATAGCCAAATTCATATTTCTATTGCAAATTTATGAATAATTTTATATAGAAATCATGTCAAAAAATCAATTAGTTCCCAAACAGCTGTGTATTGTATTTACAACTTTTTAGGTTGATTTCAACAATGAAGTTAGGTGTGAGTTATCTCAAACCAGTAGCGTCCTCTGTAAATTGTTTTGCTCTCAATGAGCATTTTATAATTATCTCAATTACTGTTTCCTCACTGATCTCTATATCTGGATACGGTATGGGGCTTTAGAGCATAGGTCGCTGATGAGAGCAATAGAAGTGCCGCCATGTTATGAGAATACAACATACGCGACGCTTGTGAGGGACCAGAAATATTAAGATTTCGAATTCACATGTATACTTGTAGCGCTATCTGATACTACCCTACGCCGTTCGACGTCATTCGACAGTCATTTGGTTTCAGTGTAGTCATTTTTATGTAAAAATTTTCTACAATCCACTAGATACTAAATTTTCGGGATTGTGTAAAGTGTACAGAAAAAAATGAGCATACGTGTGAAATGGAAACTTAGTATCTTGGGTCCCCCACAAGCGTCGCGCTTGTTGTATTCTAACAATATGGCGGTACCTCTATTGCTCTCATCGAACTAAGTTCCACTTCCCACTCCAGATGTAGAGATCAGTGTGTTTCCTACAATTATTTGTTACGTTCATACATATATATCTATCTATACACATATATATACTTAATTGCTAAGAATTTTTAGCTTAAGACAACTTAGGAATAAAGAATTTAATCAAGAATAGACGTAGCAATACATATTTCAAAACTTAATATTAAAAATATTAATATTAATCAATTGTGACGAGAAAAATTTAAATAAATGCAATGACTACAATTTGAGCATTTATTATGCTTTTCGATTGATGTAAAATAAAATAATACCTCTGTATATGCTAAAACTGGTATATTATCACTTTTTTATGCGTTTAAGTTACTGATTTCAAAGAAACTAATTTGCAATCTCGTCGCAGTGACAATACATTTTGTATCTTAAAAGTTTCAAGGTATCCGTGACATTGTCTTCCTTGGAAGGCGACGTGACTCATTGTTGTCCACCTTGAATTTGACAAAGGCCAAAGTTACAATAAATAAACTTGAAACGTTCTTTGTTCAATATCAGAAAATAAAAGTTTAAGCTATATTCAAGTAACGTGTCATTAATAACCTATTTACATTAATTTAGAATTTTACGATCGCATACAATTCTTTTTACCGAATAATGCGTATAATATTAAAATATTTTCATATAAGTTAAAAAATCTCAATTGGCTTATTAATTCTTAATTAAAAATTCTGAAAATAACCTTCACAAGTATCTTATTTAAAAATTTTCTTGCATATCAAATATAATAAGATTCCTCTTTTCCAATAAAATATGTGCACAAAGTTGCAACTTCCTATTTATCAAACGTTCGGAGATATTAGCCTTTAACAGTATAATGAAACATCCTTATACCGGGTGCTAAAAAGAGAAAACCTAAAACTTTAAGGGCTTGTAGCTCTGATTGCAGGAAGCTCGAACTGGATAATGTTTAATAAATAAAAGTCCAAAAATGAATTCTTTGAAAGTAAAAATTACGTAAGTATGTGTTTTTATAACACACTAAATATAGAAGTATCGATTTGAAAGCGCTTTATTTCAAGATTATATGACAACAGAAAATTTCTTAACACCTTATGTATAGCAAAATTATGGGCACTGACACATACACCTTGTATGCGTACATTGCCAGTGGTAGCCAAACCTTATCATGATAGGAGCTATATTTCGCCTATTAGAAATACTTGAGAATCCTGTATAATCTTTATTAGAACGGTATTTCGTATATAATTAGAATTTTATAATAAATAAGTTTATTATTATATAGAATCTAGAAGAGCATGCAGTTCACGAGTCGCGGTTTGACCACACTTGATTATACATATACAAGGTGACTCCAAATATAAAGCTTAAAATGTCTTATAAAGTAGCATTCAAAATTTGATGTACTAATTAAAAATAGGAAATATTCATTTTATATGTACCACTTTCAATAAACATGTTAAGGTCCTACTAGGCCCAGAAATATTCCGGTCCCTGGAGTGAATGGCACACAGTGATGGGTCTTAAAGAAAGTATCACACCATACGTAATATAAAATAACGTAAAACTAAAAAAGTAAGCATTTCAGGACATATATGTGCACGTGAACTTTTTTCATTATCTTCGTGTCCAGAATCTACCCTCCAAAAATATGCCACATGGTTAGAAACATCCTGTATAAGTTTTCTTCATTCTTAAAAAGACCAGAAATTGGGACTATTTCGGTAGCACCCTGTATGCACAATATATTGCACATATTGTACACACAAAAGTTTGAACTGAAATGAACTTGCGCGACTATTACCGCGCAGGTTGCGCGGCTGTCATTCGTCAGTTATCTGTGTTGTTAATACAGGTTTTGACAAACTAGCACATTTTTTTAAGGTTGCACACTAAACTTTCTGATAGGACGTTTCAAAATTAATGAATCGCAGGCACGGCAACTTTGTTGCAAAAGAAATTAGGTAATGGAGTATCCCGCGTCAATTGAGCGTAAAGAGAAAACCGTAAAGCGGCTTCCAGTCGTGCGCGTGGACAACAGAACCGGCCACACGCGCCACCACCATATTGCGTAAGGCCAAAATTGGCCCGTCAAAAATGTTAGGCTGTGGTAGAGTTATCGGACGATTCCCAAAACTTACAAGAGATTCTTACGTTAAACATTTCTCTCGACCCTTGAAATATATTGGTAAGCCTCTATTGTGTTCTTCCTCGATCAGATATTTTTTGTTTCTCGCGTTTTAAAAGTTCCTTCAGCTTTCGAACTTTTTTGTTTCGTATCGTTCAAATTATCAATCATTTTTGTTTCTTTTGCATTCTGTCGTTTCAAAGATGCAACGAATTTGTGTGACCATCGTATTCTCGTAGTTTAATAGTAACAATTTTTAAATAATATTTCACTAAGTCTGTGTACGGCGTGTTTCAGCTAAGGTACAAACACGCGACATAACCTTATCGTAAACTTATTATTGATAGTTTATTTTCGACACGGTATCAGTAACTTTATTAACTTGGTTTTTGTTTAAGATTATTGTTTAAAGTAATTTGTTCAATATATGTATTTACAGTTTAATTAGTATAATATTTATGTGTTAATATTTTTGGAGCATGTAAATTATTAGTTAAATATTATTATTATATTGCTGTTTAGTAACTTTATTGATAATTTTCTAATTGTTCTTGTAGGAATTGTCAGTGTTAATAATTCGTGGTATAGTAGCAATGCAGGTGGCAAAAAACCGTATAAATCTCCAGGTACCACTATAAAACCCGAAGAATGTGTACCTGAAAGTAGGTATTCTGCACCAAAGAAAAATGTCCCTTTGTGTGAATCTTATCTTAATGCGTCTTGTCCACCGTCTTGTTATGAAGTTTGCGGGAAACCAGATGATCAGTCACAGAAATGTGATAAGAAGCCACCATCACCCTATTGGAAGATATTGGCTGCTTTACTCATAGCTGGAGTTACAATATATGCGGTATGATAGTAATTATCTTGATTGTATTTTTATTTTAATTTTTGATCATATATGAAACAACTTCTAACGAAGTTATTAATGTAACTTATTAAACAGGTTTCTTTTTTTTTTATTTCTTTAATATTTTTATTTCAATACATCCTATAGATATCTTCCACAAATTTGTTTAAATCAAAGACATCAGATAGTGAGCCAGATATAAATAAGAGTAAGTCAACTAATAACTTATTGCTATTTAATTTTATATATTATTTAAGAATTCTAAATCAATTACTTCTTATATTAAATTTAGGGAAAAAGGATGGAAGAAGGCAGAAAAAATCATCTGAAAAAATTAAATCTCCAGCTACTTCCAATTTAATTCCTAAAGAAGTACCTTACCTTCTGATAGGAGGAGGAACTGCTGCATTTTCTGCATTTAGATCAATTAAATCTAGAGACCCTAAAGCTAAGGTGTAACATTGGTCTATTTATTGTTATATACATTTTTAAAAACATAGTGAAGGCATAATATAATAAAAACTGCTTTAGGTTTTAGTAATAACAGAAGAATCTGACTTTCCATATATGAGACCACCATTATCTAAAGAGCTTTGGTATAATACAGATAGGAAAACAACTGCACAGTTATTTTTTAAGCAGTGGAATGGGATACAAAGAAGGTAATCATTTAGTAATTACATGTGAGTAAACTGAAACATTAATTTCACATTTTTTATGTTGCAGTATATTTTATGAGCCACAAGAATTTTATACAAATGTTAATAATTTGATTGAGTCTGATAAAGGTGGTGTAGCTGTAGCAACAGGCTGGAAAGTTACAAAAATTGATGTTCCAAATAAAACAGTAACATTGGAAGATAATTCTGAAATAAAATATGATAAATGTCTTATTGCAACTGGTAAGCATAATTAGTAACCTATCTTTTGAAATGCATACATTCTGATAACTATAATATTTTTGTAGGTGCTTCACCTAAAAATCTCCCAGTCTTTGAATCACTCGAAAATGATCTCAAAGATAAAATTACAACGTTTAGAACGAAAGAAGATTTTCTTGATTTAGAAGATACCGTGCATGATCCCAAATGTAAAAATATAGTAATAATTGGTGGTGGATTTCTTGGATCAGAACTTGCTTGCTCACTTGCTCGTAATTGTATGTTCATTTTACTTTTGTTCTTATTAACTTTTAGTTACTAATAAATATAATAATGTTATGAAATACGTTCTTATGTAGTACCTGAAGACAAAAGAGTACTTCAAGTGTACAAAGAAAAGTTTATAATGGATCAAGTACTACCACAATATTTAAGTGAATGGGCAACAAAAAGAGCATCGTTAGAAGGCGTCGTTTCTATTCCTAATTCTGAAGTTGAGGACTATTCATATAAGAACGAACAATTAAAGCTCGTTCTTACAGGAAATCATATTGTATGTTAATATTCGAATACCTATGTATGTCAATGTTCCGCAAGAAGAATCTTATAATCAGTGATTATTTTTTTGTATTTATTTACACGAATAGATTGAAGCAGATCAAGTGATTGTAGCAGTAGGCGTTGAACCAAATACTGATTTGGCAGTAGTTTCCCATTTAGAAACGGATCCTGACACAGGCGGCTTTCTTGTTAACGCAGAGTTAGAGGCAAGAAGTAACCTTTGGGTTGCTGGAGATGCAGCCTGCTTTTATGATATTAAACTTGGTAGAAGAAGAGTAGAACATCATGATCATGCTGTAGTTTCAGGAAGATTAGCAGGAGAAAATATGACTGGTGCAAGTAAGTTCAAGATTTTTTATGTTGTAAACTAAATTAAAGTATTTTCCACGGGATTCAATCAATTTTTGCTAGCGTTCTTCGAGGACGCGATTAAGACCGTAGAGTTAAGGGTCATAGTGCTGAAATTTAGTTTACAACCTAGTATATCTATTACAGAAATTTCTATAACAGATAAAAATAAAGAAATCTTTTTTTTCGTCAGAAAAACCGTATCTGCATCAGTCGATGTTTTGGTCCGATTTAGGACCGGAAGTGGGTTATGAAGCAATTGGTATTGTAGATTCGTCACTGCCAACTGTAGGAGTCTTTGCTAAAACGACAGAATCTAGCAGTTCACCAATAGCCACTAATAGTTCACCTGAAGTAGCTCAGTCTTCAGATAAAGAGGTAATGAGTAGAGCACGGTTTCGCTATCGTATTATATTCATGATTTTAATAGTTAATGTTTCCAAACTACAGAAATCGAGTTCAACACAAATAGAAAGTTCAGTAAAGCCAAAAGCAGAAGCGAGTTCAACCGAAGATGATAAATCAGTGTGTAAGATTGACGAAAAGCCAGCAACAGAAGAATCGAAGAAGTACGATGACTTTGGAAAAGGTGTTGTCTTCTACTTGCGAGATGATATTGTGGTTGGCATAGTCCTTTGGAATATCTTTAATCGAATGTCGATTGCTAGGCAGGTGCGTATACGAGACGTGAGCAGGTAAGCAACGTGATACATTTTTCTTATAAATATCTGTTATAGGTCCTTGCCAGAGGTACAAAATACGATGATTTAAATGAAGTAGCAAAACTATTTACTATTCACGATGACTGATTCCATTGACTCAAAAATGTGATAAAAACATGACAATATCGTGTCATTGCTGTACATAAAGTTATTTATCCACCAATTCTGAAACATTTTTACAAATAAAAAAATCTACAACTGATACCTTATTCCTGAGTTTAGAAGGTACGACTTGTATAAATATTGCACATATTACGTACAAAACAATTCCAAAAGAAACCTATAGATGAAAGTATTCTTAGACATTCAGACATGTTTATTAGATTATTACTAAATGTGAACTTTATTAGGAAATAAATAAAAAACTGTTTTATTAGTTATTAAAACAGAGTTTAATATTATTAGTTAATGTACATGCATGTGCATGTAGTGTATTCATATGATATATACACATAGAGCATGCTTTAAAAAATTATAAATATATTAAACAAATATATACATGTGTTCAAACATCTTTAAAATGCACTATGTGTATAATATATTTGTGGCTATAAAGCAAGATGACATAAGATACATTTTTAAAAAGTTCGAACTTTTACCTTAATTGAACACTAAAGATGGAATTTATATTTTCTACATAAGAAAAGTATATTAAACGAACTTTTTCTTAAAAACCGAAAATATGATGAAATGCATGTCTATAAAATAGCATTAAGATTCAAAACTTTGAACATCAGTATCTCGAAAACAGAAAGTATGATTCATGTCATTTTGTTTTACAACCACAAATATAAGAGTAAATACTTTAACGGAAGTATTAATATCTTCTTTCTATATATATTATTATATACATTTATTATTTTATTCCCTGCTTCTTTGTTGTTCGTTTGGGCATTTATTAAAAGATAATCTGATAATCAGATGATAAGATTTGATATCTATTTTTATCAACTATATTTCATTCATTAAATCAAATCCTTTTATAGCCAACTTTGGTAAAATTTTGTTTCCATATCTTTTATCTAATATATCCATGTATCTGATGTAGTTATGGCACTCGTAATCGTTTAGTACCTATATAAAAATAAATAACTATACATAAGTGAATGTAGTAAAATTTACATTACAGTATGTAAATACCATATTCTCTGGCCACGGTTTACCACTTGTTACGTTTTGCATTATTGTATGTTGACAGTGGTACAGAAGTGATACACAGTAGTATATTATGTAATCAGGGGAATATAATATGCAAACAGCAACAAAATGCACAATTTGAGACCACGGAAGTATACTCCAAAAACACTGAGACATCATTAAGTTGCAAAGTAAGGACCAATTCATTCCAGAAGTACTCTACAAGATAAATTGATTAGTAAACTTATTGTAGAATCAATAGAAACATTAAATCTATTTCTATAAAATGTATACCTTTAGAGCAAATTTCACATGTGGCAATTCATTACTAACAATGCTTTCTAAGAGTTGCATAAATGTAAATTGTGTAGCGCATTCTTCTTTGATATTTTCATCTACAACTTTTCCTAATTTTGGCCATAAAAATTTAATTACTGGGAATTGAATTAGCTGCGATATAAATACTTTGCATCTGTAATTATTACATGGTAAAGTATCATCAGTAAAACATTTTACAAGGTCGATGATGACAGATAATGTACTGACGCGCAATATCATTAATAATGGTGACTAAGTTTTCAACCTGAGACCTGTCAATGATGATACTTGACTAGCTAGAGTTACCCTATATTTTTTTTTGAAATACACTAGCAATTTCAGTATTGTATAATCAAGATATTTTTGTGAACTGTTCATAAAAAAGGTCTTGATGCAGCATTCTAGATTTTGCTAGTGAAGGGTGTATTCGCGGTCGCCTGAGACATTTAGTTGATGTATGTTATATGAATGATATAGAAAGGACTTGATACATACATTTCCATGTCTCCTTTACAAATAATAAATATTGTTGCTAAAAACCAATCAAAGCCATCAAATTTTTTTGGTCTTTCATACTGTATAAATGCATAACTTGTATTAATAAACTCCTGTAACTTTTCTTTCATTTCAACTGTATTTTCCAAAATATCATTCTGTTCTGCATAGCAAAGAGCTAAATTAATTCCGTGTATCTCTTCTGCAAACCAAAAATCTGTGCTTGATGATGTAGTTTCTTGCCACTGAAAATTTTGTGGCAATACTGCAGTGGGAATCGCTTTCTGCATTTGTTCCACTAATTGAATCAACACTGTATTCTAACGGAATTTGTTTGATAAATGTTTAATTAAGGAATTAATAAAAAATATAAATGTATATAAATGTATGGAAATGTTACCTTCATTAGATCTGATGATACTGTATATGCTTTTCTGACTTTTTCAATCCAATCACTATCCAATAGCCCAGGCTTATTTTCTCTAAGCAACTCTTCTAATTCTGTATTATTCTCAGATGTATCTTCTGAAAATGATACATCTTGTTTCTCTACTTTTAAAGGTGGCAACTGTGGTAATTTGTATTCATCTGACTTAGAAGACTTAGAAGTTTCTTCCTCGTCTTTACTTTCAACAAAATATGTTTTAGATATAATTTTATGTTGTAACAATGTATAATCATCGATATACTGACTGTTTGTTTCTTTATTTTCAGTTTCTTGTGTATTCAAATTTTGAAACTTTAATAAGATATTCTAAAACACCAAAAAGTTAGAGAGCAAATACGGAGAGGATTAAAGTTAACTATTTTTAAGCAGTACCTGGAAATCCAATAGTTGCATTAGATATATATTAACATCTAAATTCCAAAGTACTGTATTTAAAGACAAGAGGCCCAAATAATGATAATTTGCTTCAAAATTTATGGATTGTTGAAATAGTTCAGATAGATTAAGTGGACAATTTTGTTCTTCACTATTGTATGCATTTGTCATAAGTGCAGAAAAACCTAATATTTGGAATATGCAATTAATACGAACAGATTGATATCAAAATGAATAATGTTACTGTATCCTAATCTTACATTTAAAATTAAGAGAAAAAAATGTTAGTATGTGTAAAAATCTTTTAATATCTTCATGGTCCCATGGATCATGAAAATAATGTGGATCTTCTAATATTGTGCATGTTTCTGAAAGTAAAGTTGACAGAACATGGGGTGCAAGATTAACAAGTATATTATATCCTAAATGAAAAAATGTTGCAGAACAGACAAAGTTGACTACTTCCATAGACGTCCATGGCATTTTTAAAGGTGCAAGTGACCCTTCAATTAATTCTTCAAATACTAATGATTCTTGAACAATAGCTTTCAATCCAAATGGTATAGATACCATTTTAAGCAGCAATGTATTAATTGCACTGCAAATAGAATTTTATTTTTAAGTTTTATTTAAACAAAAGTATAAATAAACACGAAAATTTACCTGTTTATTTGTTGAGCTTTATTTTCATTTTCAAAATAACATTTATCTAATTTATTATAAAAATATGATAAAGCAGGGTAAAATTGTTTCTCTATTCTATGTTGTATAATCTCATAGATATCAAAGACATCAAACAATTTTTCTATCACTTTAAATAATTTCAGAAGATATTCAATATTCATGATAGAGAAAGGTTGTTTCAACATGTTTGATGCTATTACTATGATAAACATTGCTGGACATTTTAATACTTTACTTTCAAAATTTACTGTATGCTCTTTACACTCTGACATAAGAAATAAAGGGCCATCTGTTGTATCCAACATATGTAAAATAATGTTTAATGTATGCGGCCATATTTTTATATTGTTTTCCGAAAGAGAAGGCAGATGACATAATGCAATATGATAAAACTCAGAGTCATATAAAATTATTGGTTTATCGAATATGATTTGTAGAGCGTAACAAGAAACATCATATACACCATTTAATGTTTCTATAGATAACTTATTTAATGCTTTCAAAGATGCAATTAAGAATTTAGACTCTGAAAATGCATCTTCAAATAAAGTTTCCCCTAGTAGCTTCCGACCAGCTTCATAAGAACAAAGTAATGATATAAAACATAAACAATGTAGATATGTTACTGTCTCAATTGTATTTCCATTAATAATAACTTCCATTGGATCATCGCAAATAGAAACTGTTGTTGAATGAGGAAGCTCTTCCAATCCTTTCTGTACATAATGCATTATGTGTTGTAATAAACTTGGTGATCTGCCTAAGGCATTTAAAAACATTTTTCTGGTAGCAAGACTAACCATCCATTTCTTACTCCAATCAGCGCGTGGTTCTAATACAGAAATGATATTCAATATATTTAATGTCTTAGATTCTGTCGTGTTACCAAATTCATGTGTACTCATAAATGTTATAAATTGTTCTATTAATTCTTCTGATGGTTTATCAGTGCTTCTTACATTCTTTAGCATTTCTCCATGGTAATGGATTATTAGATGTATGATACGAAATACTCTTTCGTGTAAGAAAAATTTGAAATTAATTCCACTAATTAAGGTAGGTAAACTCTCAAATGTTTTCTGGGAATGGTATTGAGCATTGAAGGCATTCAATAAATTTATATACACATTATGGGACTGTGAATAAGCAAGTAATTTTGCATGTACTTGTAAACTGGCTTCAAAGATAGGTCTATTGTCATCTATAAGACCATCCAATAAAGTTTTCTGTAACGAGTTCCATACTGAACTGTTATTCAAATTTGATAATTCATTCTTTAATAAAATTTCATAACCAGCTAATCTAACATGAGCAGGTTTATCACGACTGATTTTATCAACAATTATGTTATAGCATTCATCGTTATTTAATGGTGAATTCCAATCTTCACTTGTTTGATCACTAACACAAGAAAGAGATGACTGAGGCCGAGATTCAAAGATCATAGTTGATGCAGATTTTGAGGCAGATTGTTCAGCAATTGTTGTTTTCATAGAATTTAATAAAACGGACATTTCTTTTGAGTGTATGAGCTTTTGTGCTACATCAACACAATCATTATCCTCTTCCAATGACTTTTGTATACTAGTCTCAAACTCTTTTTTTAAACATTTTTTTACCCATTTTTGGAAATTCGGAGATATGTTATTTTCCATGTTCTAAATATAATTCAAACGTATTTATATAATCATAAACATCGATAATTAGAAATGACAGAAAGAATAAAGCACATCCTTACAATGTTACAGTATACATAAAAATTCTAATGTTTTGACTTCGTTTCTATGACTACCAGTTCAAGTGAATTACATGTACGTATACACAACAGGCGTTTTTACTATAATAGTCTTAACTTTGTTTTCTCCTGTAAAAAATCTTGCTTAATTACTCATTGATAGCAATAATTTACACTATAATTAAATAAAACATTATAGGTATACAAGAAATGTAAAGCAATCAATTTTTTTTATACATATACAAATTACATAATTTATACAAGATTTTTTATATAAGATTACAGACTTTTACACATTAAATAGAATTTTAGTATAATTTGTATATACGAGAATTCCAAATGTCTGATAGTAACGCATTGCATTCAACGTGCAGCTACTATAACATTTGGAGACTTTGATCGTAAGGCATGAATTCCTCCTTGTAGGGAACATATTCCCATAACTCCACATTTTACAAGAAAATCTGCGAACTATAAAAATATTTCAGTGTCAATATGATTCAAGAATAATAAAAAATTTTATAACATAGTTCTTACTAGTGCATTATTTTGATCGTGAGGCCCAATGATTACAACAATACTGTTTTTATTTTCTGCAAGTGGCTTTGCATGTGGTCCAAGAGTCTCAATCTGAGTCTGAGAAAGTTGTACACTCGTAAATGGAATGTTAATACTTCCTACTATAGCACCTCTTTCAAATCTGAAAAAAACGGAATAATACACTTATAACTGAAATTGCAGTTAATAGTGATTTTGAGTCGAATTCCTTTATTTTTCATAAATGGGATACTCACTGTATGTTATTACGTATATCAACAACTATTAATCTCTCAGGATTATTATCTAACAAATTCAAAAAATCATCCACACTAATTCTTGGCATTCTTTCAGTGCCTGGTTCGAGCTCAGACCAATCTGTATCCTACAACATAATATATTACACTTAAATATATGAAAACATTCAGGAATACATAAAAATATGCTGTATACCTTTGATTGATTAAATTGATGTTTTCTATAGGTAATACTAGCTGGTGTATTTTGGTACATTGTCATTGAATCTTTAACGCATAGTTCTATATCTATTTCAGGTAGATCAGAGAACAAAAGTATACATTCATTAAAACCTGAAGTTAAGAGAGAATCACGTAACTGCTTTAATATTGCTAAACCAACTAGAAGTGGGAATGAAGAATCTCCTAACAAAAGTTTATCCCATAGATGAAGAATTTTGTGTAGTGGAAATACATCTGAAAGAATAAGCATCAAATAAATAACTTTTAAATAAATATCATTATTACAATAATAGAGGATTGCTTTCTGATAATGATGTTATTGGTAAATAACTTACGTGAAAACATTGTCAGAAACCATGGTATGGCAAACAATTCCGGTACAAAATTAATCGACCTAAGATGATTAGCCAATTGAGGATCATGGAAAGCTATGATTTGTGAAAACTTTGCTAAATATTCTTGTATAACAGCAGAGTTATCTTTTAGAAAGAATTTATGAAGATATTTTGGTATAAATGCTGATAGACATTCAAATGCTCTGGCTAAAACAAAAATAATATGTATCAGATCCAGAAATAGTATGAAAAATAAACTATGATAAAATTATGATATATCCATCTTATTACCTTCATTATTAAAATTGAGGTAAAGAAATGGAGCTGTTAGCGAATCTAATCCCTGCCAATAAACATAATGTGGATTATTTCGAACCCACGCTTTTAGTAATCTTTGTAATCTCTCATGGCCTGCACCAGATGACAATAATTCACTGTACTGATGACATCTTGGTATATCTACCTCAATCTAAAAAATTGTTAATAAGCTTAGACATAAATCCAAATCATATAATATAGTTAATTGGCGAGTTACCTGTCGATCTGTATGAGTAGGTGTTTCTTTATCAATTATATCGTAGCGTTTTTGAATATCACCAGTAATACCAAGTAAAGCAGCCCAAACTGCACCTCTAACAGGAGGAGGTATATCTTTGTGCGCTTCTTCTATAATTGCGTCTCGCGTAATTGGATAAACCTAAATTATATTATCAATATAAACATATAAACAAATTTAATTTGTAAGAATCTATTATTCTCCTAAAATTTGTTACAAGATGTAATTACTTGTAATAATCTATCATACAAAACAATCCTATAGAACTGATATTCAGTATCCCTTTCTCTTATAATTAAAGGTAGCTGGGAGGCAGCATCTATTAAATCTTCTTGTGATTGAACACGCATTCTGTAAAAAAATGAAGGAATAGTTAACATGAGTTAAGGAGGAAGAAATTTTGTATTCATTTACTTACTGATTTGTTAACCATGGATAATTTGCTATATATGGAATGTGAGATAAACGTTGACGTAACGTGTCGAGAGGAACTTTAACTACACGCAGGTCAAGTAAACCTGCTGTGTCTCTACGGCCAAACATTTGACCTAAAAGTATTACTAAACTAAAAATAAGATTAGTAAACTATTTTTTATCTTTATAAAATATAATATTTATAAAATCTGTCTAAGTACTTTGGAATAGATAGAATAGGTGGTCTTGATCTAAT
This sequence comes from Calliopsis andreniformis, assembly GCF_051401765.1. Lineage (NCBI taxonomy): Eukaryota > Metazoa > Arthropoda > Insecta > Hymenoptera > Andrenidae > Calliopsis > Calliopsis andreniformis. The sequence goes on along the minus strand of NC_135064.1, from coordinate 10,746,827 downwards.
AAGTCCTTGTTTTTTTAGTTCAATGGTAATATCTCCACCTGCTAACTGCCATAGATAATATAATTCATCCATTTTTCTAACAATAACATTTTTATAAAGATTTTCTTCTTTTTCCTTTTCATTCTTTAACAAATATTCTTTAAATATTGACATTTTTAACAACTCCTCTGGGATTTTACGTTTTAGAGGATGAACTTGAAGGCAGGAGTCTATGAATTCTCTTATCTCATCGGGCAGTTCCTAGTAAAATAATAAATTGTTAGTATTGAAAAAATTAATAGAATATTGTGTTGTGAGCTAAGAAGTATTACAACCTTATAAATGTTATAGCAATTATTTTCTCTTGCAAGTCGCTCAAATACAGAAGTTTCACAATGTATTAAACTAAGAACTTTTCGCAAACATTGAGATAACTTTACACCTGGCCATATTGATCTACCTAGTAACAACTCAGCAATAATCATACCCAAGGACCAAGAATCCACTTTTGGACTGCTAACACCAGCATTTAAAAATACTTCGGGTGCTGTATATTTCGGATAACTGTAAGTAAATAAATTGTTTCTAATAATAAATTGTTTCTAAAAATAAATTGTAAATTGTTTCTACATACCCAATAGGAAAAGATACATTCTTCCCACTGTCAGTCATGTAATATAAACCAAAATTGTATAGTTGTACATTCCCACTTTTATTAATGAGTATATTTTCAGGACTTAAATGTCTATGCACTAAATCCAATGTGTTCATGTGTTGCAAGCCTAATAAACATTGAAATGTTATGTTTACAATATCATCTATGCTTAAGTTTTCTTTGCTGCTTAATGGATCTCCATTGTATTCTGTAACCACCACAATCCTTTCTGAAAAGAAAATAAATATGTATTATACATTCATATATAAAATTTATATACTAAAATTTATAAGTACAAATTCTACCATGTTTGCTTCTAATTATATCTAGATATGTTGATAAATTTGGGTGATGAATGGTTTTCAGGAATTGTGATTTTCCATATATAGTTATTGAATTTGGCGTAAGAGGTAAACCATTGCTACCACAAACTTCAACTGGATGACTTTGTGCGAAAAATGTCATTCCACCAAAACAGCGCTCCTCATTTTCTAGCAGTGCTGGGCACATTTTGGAGTCTATAATAAATGATACTATTATTTCATTGAATAATGTCAATAACAAATATTTTATATTTGTATAAATTTTGCAATGTATTAAGTTAGAAAGAATAGATAGCTTTGACGACTCAAGGAAGTGTTCAATTAATTATTTACAATATACATACTTCGTTTATTTATACGATTTTATGTAATTTCAGGACATAGATCAAGTTCATGTATATCAATTAACCTTCAGAAAATATATGTAATTTTCTCTAATTATAAAACGAATGTAATCAAAAACTCCTTGGGCTTAGATTTCTTCATGATTGAAATGTTGAGCGCGATCATTTATGAAATAATCCAATTAGTGGATTTGTCTATCAGTTTTATTTGTAACGTTCTGTATCAAAACCGCCCAGTCTTTAGAACTGTCATTTCTTATTTAGTTTATGTCATAAAAAATGTCACTTTTAAGAGATTACATCCTATTTTATGTGATATATGTGTATGTGTTGTATAAACGCATGTTGAGTTCATATAAATGCGCATGTACAGTCATTAAACACTTCTAAAGCGCGAAGTTTGAATTGAATACATAATAATGAAGACAATTAAAGAGAAAATTAAATAAATTTAAGATCGGGCTTATAAATCGGATTAAATAGCTGCTTTGCATTCTCGAGTAAAATTTTCTGAAGTTCTAAGTTTTTTAAAGACTCATCTTATCTTGTGAGCAAGATGCTTCAGTGTTCCATAGTCACGAACTCATTTATAATTATCATTTAATTATCACGTGATAGTTTATTATGTCCATAATTTGGGTAAGATTAATCAAAAGCTTTATATTTCGTATTTGCATGGCCTACCTATGGAACAATTTTTTTAATTAAAAAATAAAAACACTTTATCAGTAAAAGTTTTCAGTAGATTGCGTAACACACTTTCGTATTGCGCCACATGTGTCAAGTTGATGAACTGTAATAGAGAATCTCAAAATAGCCATGCGTGTTCCCATCTAGAAAGTCAAATGATATTTGGATCATTTCTGCTGGCGGCGTCGATGCATTCCTTTCCGGTTTTAGTAGGGCGGTGGGTCGGTTCGTTTCGTTATTCGTCCTCGGTTCGCGTGTTCCATCGTAAGCGAAAATGACGTGAGTATTTCATCTGTCCATATTTCATCAATCTATTATTTTAATCCCTCCTTGTTGCAAAGAAAACTTAGTTCAAAATAGAAATTTACCATTATTATTAATATTTTTTCAATATAAAACTATATTCAAATACTTTTGCTAGTTTAATCTTTGTATACCGAGCTACGTAATTTAACAATCTGTTCTAATATATTTCTATTAATTTAATTTATGAAATAGTTTTTAGTATAATTTCGTTAATATTAATTAACACTTTGTTTGTACTATAGAAAATATTTGAAAGAAATAATCATGTAATGTGATTATTGAAGTTATTTTTATTTTTTAATTTCAGTGTCTATTTTTTGTTTTATATTGTATGAGTATTAGGTATTATTTAATTTCTAGCACTAGATTGTACCTATAAATATTGTACCCTATAAAATTTATAATATCAAGTGTACAAATGTAAGAAAGTGAGGTTGTATTTATAGGTTATAGGTAGCACGTGGTATTTACGATAATCTTTTTAATCGACAGGTCTAAAGTATCGCGTGATACTCTTTATGAATGCGTAAACGGTGTTATTCAAAACTCTCAAGACAAGAAGAGAAAGTTCTTGGAAACGGTGGAACTACAAATTGGTTTGAAGAACTATGATCCACAAAAGGACAAACGTTTCTCAGGCACCGTCAAGTATGTTTCTACCTGACATTGAGGATTCTTTTCGGTTTTTGGTGATTATTAGTAACATCTTTTTGTAACTAACATCCGAAAAGGTTACCTCATGTAAAGTCAGGAAGCTGGGCTTTGCCTGGCGGACCTGTACCCAGGGTCTTAAATAAATTGGGGAGGTTTTTAACCGTTACTTTTATTATAGGATCATGAGTCATCATGATCCTATGGGTAAGTTAATATTTAATGTGGAGGCTATTTGACTGAATCAATTATTGAATCCAATGTTCGGTGATGGTAAATTATATTGCATGTATTATCTGAATAATGTATGTGGATCACTTAAATATTACTGAGAACATTGACTTTAATAATTGTATTTATAAAGATCACTCAAATCTGAAAGATTTTAGAATTTTATCTGATTCTTAAGAACCAACATTTGTTAACATGTTTCTTAGAGGATTAAATAAAACTTAAATGAGTGTGAAATTAAGGAGAATATATAAAAGAGCAACATTGTAAAATAACTATTTTTATAATTAAATATCTAACTTATCTTTATCAAAGGCTAAAGAACATCCCAAGACCAAAGATGCAAGTATGTGTTCTGGGTGATCAGCAACATTGTGATGAAGCTAAAGCAAATAATATTCCATATATGGACGCTGAAGCATTGAAGAAATTGAACAAGAACAAGAAACTTGTTAAGAAATTAGGTAAATATAAGTTTAAAACTTCTATAAATGTTATATTATCGGTCTTCCTAAAAGCACCATGACTAATAATAATCTTAGAGTTGTGGTTGTCGAATGGAAGAAGATTAAATTCTCCACTTGGTGAGGGCGTTGTATTTAATATCTTCGCACCTCAATCCGTGTAGAAACATATTAAATACTAAAACTTACTTAAATTCTAGCTGTTACTTCAGTCTAAAATTTAATCCACACTTTTGTTTATAGCTAAAAAGTATGATGCTTTCTTGGCTAGTGAATCCCTGATCAAGCAAATTCCACGTATCCTTGGTCCTGGTCTTAACAAAGCTGGTAAATTCCCTGGCCTTCTTTCCCATCAAGAATCAATGGTGGGCAAGATTGACGAGGTAAAAGCTACAATCAAGTTTCAAATGAAAAAGGTATGTTTTTAATTTTGTAAGATTATTAGCAATTCATTCTTTTACGTTAAAAACTATTAGAGAAAGTTTAAACTATCGATCAAAGTCCGTTTGCAGGAAGTGGAATTTATTGTTTTTAAATGTAATTTTTTTAAATTTGTTACCAGGTGTTGTGTTTGTCAGTGGCTGTAGGACATGTGGAAATGACTCCAGATGAATTGGTGCAGAATGTTCATCTTTCGATCAATTTCTTGGTTTCCTTGTTGAAAAAACATTGGCAAAACGTGCGTTCTCTTCACATCAAATCTTCCATGGGACCTCCTCAAAGACTGTACTAATTCAGTTAGTATAAAGGTTTTTGATGTATATTGAACGAATAAAACAAAAATTTGACAATTTTGGTGTAACGCGTCATACTTCCACATTTTTTATTCCTTGTATGAAACTAGTATTATGTATTATACAGTTTTTTTATTGTTTTATTTATGAAATATGTATATATATTTATTACATTAAAAATCTGCAAAAGTTTTTTGTTTAGCAAATATAATTTATTTCTCTCAAGTCACTAAAATTAATCAATCGTATGACAAAGTAACTAATTAAGAAAACCCCTATGTATCAATTCTGAACTATTAGTTAATGAAACAATTCTCACGAGTATTTAATTCGCTAAACTAATGTGTTTTGTTTCGTGAATATTATATTATTTTGGTCCACCCAGTAAATTCCTTGTAAATATAGAACTATCTTGCTTTAGATTTCTCTGTCTCTTTGTTTTCGACGAAATTGAGATGTGTATCAGAAGACAACGTATGCATAATTACGATAACAATAGTTAAGCTTGTGTGCATTTTTATCATTGTAGCGTAGTTATGTTATAATTCAGAGAAAAACAAGAACTACAATTGTGAAAAATTGCAGGAAATGTAATTATATACATCAATCTATTTGATTTAAGATAAGCATTGTAATTACAGTGTATGAGGAATATAAATACGCAAGCGTTCAGAATGCGACAGTTCTTTTTAATAAAAAGTTCTGTAAGATGATGTTGTTTAAAATTAATCTGTTTCTTCTTGTGCTAATTTTTATGGGGGTATTATTTTAAAAATAAGTTTAACTATTTTCATTGTATGATTACATATTAAAGTTATTCATATCAATAATTAATTTATACTTCATTATTTATTGCTGATGTAATGAGTTGGATAATACTGATCAAAATAAATAATACTATTTCTATGAAAAGTACAATATGAGTTTCTTGATCGAAATATTTTTATATCGACTTATCTCTGATAGTAAAAGCGTTATTTTATTACTTATATGGTTGCTCTAATATGTACATACATACATTGACAAAATAATATTTTATTAGTTTTAGACTTTATGATTTTTAGTATGAACAATACTTTTCTATTACGTTTGTTTCATTTTCGATTCTATATATCTATACGTTACAGTAAAATGTAAAGAAAATTCGAAGTCATAAAATTAACAGAACCTATTCTGTGTTCTTGAATTCATAGGCTTTTTTAATGCCTGCAAATGTCGAAAGTTTTACGACTAATCATCAAGTGAAGGGAGTAGCATGCAGAGGTGGTTGGAGACGGTGGATGAATAATGGCAATAATTCAACTACTGGTGGAAACAATGCAAATGGTAATCAGATAAGTAAATTATATGTTTTATAGATCAAGAATAGATGATGAAACCACATATCCTAGAATTATTTTTATAATTTAGAATCATTGCTTTTAATCCATGATTGATTTACAGAAAGTTCATTATTTTGATATTTAATTTTAAAATTTATATGCATATATTTCATTTAACATATGACCTAATTTAATAAGTACCTAATAGACTAATTTAATAAACCTAGTTTGTGCATTTAAACAATTACTTTAGAAAGATATATTTCTGTGCATATAATTATATTTATTTACACAGGTGGAGGAACTGGAGACACCGAACAAGTATAAGATTCTGGACTGGACTAATGATAGGTAGAAAACAGGAGAATATAGTGAAATATGGTGAAATTGAATTATTTGGGTATTATAAAATGTATAATATTATGTAACCATATTTTTGTAGGAAAGTAAAGCATTATCATATACATCAAGAGAATTGAATACTTTATTATTAAGCATTCAAAACTTTATATTCTATGAACAAATTATATTTGATTTAATTCAGTTCATATTTGTATAATTATTTCCATATTTTATAAACATTTATTTATAATCATTTATTTTATTGCACATTGACTGTTATTATAAATATCTATGCTTATATAAAGTGTTTCAGTTATTCAGTTATTCTATAATTACATCATTTCTTAAAGTTGGCAGTGGGAATACAAAGTTCTATTCAATGAATCTTATCACATAACATTCTAAGTTGCATTGAACTTATTATATGTAAGATAATACCAAAAATTTGAATAAAACATTTTTTATATCTGTAAATATACATATGCATTTATATATATTTCTATTTACGTCTAACTTCAAGTATTTTGTATTAGATGCTACAATGGGTATAAAAAAATTGAAATGAATACAAATAATATACAAATTTAAGTATAATTTAAATATTATAATTTTCTATATTATTCTAAATTATATATTACAGAATCTTATAAAATAAATTTACAGTACAAATAATACACATACTATCTTATAGATTTAACTAAATAAGACAATATCAAATCTTCATTTCTTTACTCATACATTTACAATTTGAAGATGTATGAAATTTTACCTAATAAGCATATTTGGTTTATCATATGCACTGCATATATTGTTCACTTCTTTAATAAATGAGTAAGATCTTTATTTTGTCTCTGAAGCATAATGTCTGCTTTCTCTGCTTCATCTGTTATGTTATCAATTAAATCATTTTGCATATCTATTTCTTCTGATAATCCTATTGCTAATCCTTTTAATCTAGCTATGGAACCACTCATTTCGTTTAAATTTTTCTCTAATCTCTTGCTTACATTATTAGTCATATAATTGTTAGTCTCAACTTCATTGTCTAAACCATGTAACTTTAACGCTGGACTAGTATTAGCTAAATTAGTTTGCACTTGTCCTAAAGAATTAGACAGTGCAGGAGATGTCATTGATTCAGAGCTAACGGACCCTGATAGATTTGTGGATGATATTGGTGCATCCAATGATTTCCCACTAAGATAATTTTTAAGACTTCCAAATACACTTTTTATTCCTTGAATATGTTTTTGACTAAATCTCAATGTACTGTTAATATCATTTAATCGTTTCTCTGTTCTTTCCAACTGTTCTCTTTGCCTAATGAGTTCCTAAAATAAAATTATTAATTCTTTTACATTCTGTTTAGTAGCATAATGTAATTTTTATCTTCATGTAAAATAAAATGAATCACACTAAAGCGATTCTCATTAATATTATGTCACAATGTCATATGTGAAATTTTACATATGTCAAACTGTTTTCATTCATCAGTTATTACAGTTTAATATTTATATTAATTTTTTTCTATACTTATATATAGTTTATTTATATACAGTTTTATATCAAGACAGTATTTCAAAAATACCTCTGCAGTGGCAGCTCCAATCTGCTCAGAATCCCTTAACAATGAAATGGATCTTTCTGACGATTGTATTGTTCGTTCTTCGATCTCTTTTCTTCGTTGTAATAATTGTTGACGCTTTTGTTCGAGATCGTCAAAATTGTAATGATTATAAGATGTACTACCAGAAGATCTTGATGGAGTACTCTTCAGAAATGTTTCGTCATCGACATCATCCTCGATAGAAAAAAACGGATTCGTTGAATCCCTTAAATAATTTTGACTTGCCATTTGAATTTGTTGCGCATTTACACTATTATTCGTCTTTATATATGCAAAAACTGTCTAAAGACTTGGTTAAGTTGCCCAACATTGGTATTCATGGTTATGCGATCTCTGTTATACATTGGTCAATTGTTGTTTGACATATAAAACTATTAGGTATGTTTTTCTAAGATGTCGCTATACGATTTGACTTATGTTTCATGAATAAGAATTCAATTTCTGAAAAAAAAACATTGATAAGAAAATAAAATGTTTTTAAATAGCGACATTATTCCGATAATGGCAAACTTTATTTTGATATTTAATAATCGAAATTGTTAACAATTTCCATGAGACGTTGCGTGAAACTGTATTTGCCTTTCATTTATTCGAAATTTTCGTTGTTACAGATTCTTTAAATATCACTAAGTGTGTAAGTATATCTGAGTTATTTGTTTATTGCAATAAGACTTTATAAAATTTAATCAAAATATGGACAACACAAGATTGTGATGAAGAGAAAATAAAATGCAGAGGAATAGGAAAATTGTTTACTTATTACTTTATTTAGAACTTGAAAGTATGAAAGTATCGTCAACTCTCCACAGTTTATCATACAATGATATCGTGTAATACAGTTCTGTTCATTTACTGCTAACAAGTGTTAAAAATCTCTTGTAAACAGTTGTCTAACAAATAAAACTTATTAATTTATTTATACTCTAAACAATCAGTACACAGTACAAATAACAGTAATTTATAATACGTGATTAGTTTTAACAAAAACATTTCATAATTATTGCAAAAAGCTAATTTTTAAATTTCTCAGCAAGTGATGTTTGTATCTACATATAAAGTTTCAGCAGTGACATCTCTCGAATGACGAGGTGTAGTGCGGACGAAATTCTGTTTTTCATTTCACTGATGTCGCCGCTAGATGGCGCAGAAAATAATCAATTTAAACTTGAATATCAACATAAATATGTTTTAATTTAAAACACGAAGTATCACAATACTATACGTATAACCTATGTTATTTAAGTGTAACGATTTATCACTCTTAGTGAAAGACCTTATTTACTAGTTAGTGCTTCTGTCAGTACATATATACATCTATTCTCTATTGCTTATTCAATCTAAAACGTACACTTTCTTTCTAGCCCATGCTTCATGAGTAATGTCAAAAGGGAGAAGAAATAAGCCCTCACGTACTTATTGTGTTTGTTCTGATATACACGCGTATGTATTAACACTAATTTTCATATGTATTCGTATCATTGTTTATATTATTTATACCCAAATACAAATATGTAATATCAAATTGTGTCTATTGCATGCGCGAGTATCGCAAGTTGTTCTCGTTTTCGTGTGTGATTCTTCATAAGATCAAGTGATCCATTGATTTACCAACGCGCACACAGACGCTCAGTTAACTTTATCATAGTTTAAAACATTTATCTAACTTTATCATACTTAGCGCAACATTGGACGTTCTTAGCTTTAAAATCCTAGTTATATATCATAGTGTAATTTAGTGTTAGTTAATGCTAGTTCACGTATACTCTCTACAAACACTTTAAGTGCCATTATTTACAGAGTCACGTTCATACTACAACGCAATTCTAGGATTGCTACATCCAAATCGGATCGAAATTCATATATGTAACTGTTGCAGCAAAGGTGGGCGATGGAAAGGTCTAAGCGAGCAAGACTCGATACTCTCGATTCTCGAAACTCGAGCAGATATTCCAGGAATTCTCGAAGCTGCGCGCGCAGTCCCCTTTGAACAGAATAGCGGCGAAGTGCAGAGTTCATCGTAATGGTAAGTTTTTTGTTATTTTCATTAACATTATTATAGAATTTGTTGGTTTTTATCTATTTCGGAAACTGGAAGCTAATTCCATGCTACTGTGTAACAAAATTATGTATTTTTCATTATATTTTTGAATTGTATGAAATATTTGGATCTGACTTTTAAGAGACAAGTCGTTTTAATAATGACGCCTGCTACCAATTGCTACTGCGCATGCGCGATCATGTTTCTATTTTTAATAGTTTCTTCGCGCTCATGCAGATGGCAATATCGTCTCTGTTGAACACATGTAGAACATATGTTTAATTTTTCATCCCTCAATCGGGGTTTGATTATCGTTGCCTTGATGATCGTAATTTTTAATGTTCAGTATAGTTTGGGATAGGAGTATTTGAGCTAATAAACAGACTACATGTATTTTTCTATATATGTACTCTCAAATTATTCGATCTTTAGTATTTGATGTGTCTCTCAATATTTTGCTTCGAATTCCTTTTTTTAAATTAAAATTTGAATGGAGTCCTTAAGATTGTGATGTAATTTTATTACTTTTGCAGTTAACTTTTTTTTTAAATTAGTGTCGCAATATGAATTGACCTAGTTTCTCTATTTCGTATCCATAACGCAACGAATTTTAAACTAAATAAATAAAAATAACAATAAGAATAGTAATAAAAACTATAGTAATATTAATAGGACTTACCTTAGCTGTGAATTCAATTATTTTAGAGTGAAGTTAAATTCAGTTAATTAGGCTCAGATAAGTAAGATAAATTGGAAATATAACTCGAAACATTAAATTTTAACAATCAGCTCCAATCTTCTCTAAGATACTTAAATTAGATTTAGTTAATTAGATTAACGATGAATTAAATAAGTTAGGATAATTAAATTAAGTTTCTTAAATTACAGTATATTAATTTTTAGCTTTTTTTCACGTAGACGTTTTTGAAAGACAGTTCTAATTTAATTTATGTCATGTTTGGGCTTATTTTCATCGTAAAAACCTCAATTCATTCTTGCAATTAACAAGATGTCTAGGTATATTGTAAAAATTAGTTTCATATGCTGAGAATTAATTATAATAGGTACATGTATATGTTTGTAATATTGAAGGTTACATAAAAAATGGTAGCCAAAATTGATCACTCTTATCTAGCCCAGCAAAATGCAACAATTCGTTGCATGTTAAATAAAATCAGTTTCCTTTTACTAACAATAGACCAACATCAAGCCTAAATGGGCTGTTAATTATTAATAGATAATAGCTAATCAAATTACTAAGTCTAAAGTACCGTAGCAACGTTCTGAAACGCTCTTTCGTTCAAGGAGATTAAGGCGGTGAAACGAGAGAATCAGCTTTATTGATTAAATCGAATATAATTGACGTGTCAGCATCAATTCTGGCTTATTTTAAATTATAGAAACTTGTCAACGTTTATTTAAAATTTTCGTGCGTTACGAGTTTCACAAACGATTTGGTACTTTGTAACACGTAATGACAATAAGTACAAGGTACAAAGAGAGACGAGATATTGCGCGCTTGGAGGTTCGAAAACAAATGGAAACACGAGGTGCTGTAAACGATCGTTCGCAACCGGTACATAAAACGTAAAAAGCGGGTGATCATTCTTTTTCACATAACAAACGCCTATTTTTTGTTTACCTGTAAACATGACATTTATTTTCGAGAGTTATGTACAAGACTCGCGTAACCACACAACGAGGGTCCTGCGAAACGAGCATTAGGCTCTCAGTACGTTCTTCTGAACTTCCGGACGCCTTTCCGATTCTATTTTATCCATAGGCTTTTCGGCTTTCTGCACGAAAGATAATCGAAACGAAATGAAATACAACGTCGTGATTGATTTCACTCACTAGGCATGCACGTCACATCCAAAACTCGTTCGTAAACTCTTTAGACTAAAACATACTTTGCGTTAACAAAGAGACGCCGGCCGTTTACCGTGGAAAAGTTGATACAGCATTGAGAGAGGGGATAGGATTATTTTGGAAAAAATGCTTATCGTATGTTTCTTTTTCTCTCTTTTTTTGTGTTTAATCCATCAAGACCGTGTGTGTTCTACAAATACCGAAGTTAGAGAGTGGTAGTTATTTTTAGTGTTTGAGGGACCAAGAAATAATAAGAATCTAAAGTGGAAGGTAACTATAAGGGTCTTAAAATACCTTAGCTTTGATTCACATTATCTGTCTAATTGATAGGCTGACCATCGATTCTTTTTCTCGTAAATTCTCGACCACTGTCCACTTTGTCAAACAAAATAATATGGATGTTATCATGCAAAAATCATTAAAGAATATTTCAACAGATGGTGATCTAATATTAGATAGACCAATAGTGCGAATCAGAGCTCCTTTGATGTATTTAACTTCAATATATTATAAATTTTTAAGTGATTCGTAAAATGAAGTTTGCTGAGTTAAATATACTTTTAAGTACACTTTTCTTTATTACAAGTACCACTAAGAAGGTGTTTTGTAAATATTTTCTTCATTGTTGGAACTTAAAATTGTGATTACATTAAAGCAATCTGTGAATGCAGAGTATGATAAAGTATACTAGATATAATTTCGTTTTCAATTCACTCTGCATCCTGTGGTTTTTTTTAGTATTATAATAGATGGAGGATAGAGTGAAAAGTTTCAATGGAATAATTTATGAAATGTATGGTAGTAACGTTTAGGACATCAAAAATATTGTACATAATGAATAACAACAATCACATTAATCAGGTTTAAGATTTTACATGGAACGCACAGAAAATAAATTTTAATTAGTGATATTGTAATTGATGATATAAAATTGAATAGTTTTTGCCTTCGAATTGTTATGTTAAATATTATTAAGTTATAGGTATTCAAAACACAAGATTCTGCGAGAATTTTCACAGTAGAATAATCGTGAGTATGGTCAGACAGAGAAGTACAAGCTAACTCCTTATCGGAGCACTAAACTTACAGGATTTTAAAGAAATACATAATTCATGAAAATAATATTCACTTACACATTTCTTTAGGTTTATTTACCATTAACAATGAAAAAACAAATTGGTTTTTGTTAAAAAAGAAAAATACTTGTACATAATTTGTCATGCTCTGCACTCACAAGAAAACATTAAAATTGTTTTCTAAGCACCTGTTATGTGTCTCTTCAGGATATAGAAAGAATACAATATAATTACTAAATCCAGAATTTTCATAATTAATCTATCGAAAATTGTATGAAACATTTCTAGGGGCATTTTCTAGTTTCACATTTTTGAGCAATTACAAACAACTAAAGAATTACATGGAAATACTTCACAGACTCTCCACTTTTTCTCAAAACTTTTAACAAGTCTGTTTCATTCTTATTTTTGAGCGCAAGTACATATGTACACGTATCGCAAATTGAACTCATACGGTCTCAATGGATTCATCGCTACCATAAACGCATTTTTGAGCTGCTTTAGAAATCGTTAACAATTCCTGCCGAACCGATTGCGTCGGTACAGTAATAAAGAGTTCGTATTCTAGTACGAACTCATGTAACACGTTCGAAATTAATGAAAAACTTCTTTTCGGAAATCAGACGAAGTTTCGTACATTTCGATCGTACCTCTATTCCTCGAATTGCTAAACAGTGATTGTACGAATCTCGCACGCTATAAAATTATTTAGAGCGATTTACGTTTACGACGATAGAGTTACGTTAGACGCATACGCTAATATTTCTCTACGTTCGTTTCGATACAGACTATTTGTTCTCTCTTTTTTATCAATCGAATCTTTTCAAGGTCGATGCGATTATTTCTTATCGTTATTCGCTATAAAAAAACGCGATTCGTGTTTCGTAATAATGTACTGCATCTCTTTACTCGTCTCACGTATTCTTGAGGTAACGTATCTGTCGGTTGTCGAAACAGCCCAGAGAAAAAACGAAATCCGTAGAAACTTCGGAGGAAAAGAATATTACTGTGCAGACGCTATTCCGTCACAAACGTTTAACAGTTTTCCGAAGGGACTGCGCGTAGAAAATATTTCTCGAACATTTGAAGGAACGTTGCGATCGCTCCTCTTGTGAACATTAGTACAAGCGAGGTATAGGATAGAACTATCCTATTCTGGAAGTTTATATTATGCAAGCTGAACTAGAGTTCTCATGGTAAATCCAGGCCTGGATTAAGGGAGTAGGAGCAATAACCCCTGGCCTCATCCTTTAATGGGCCACATTTTTTCATATAGTACAACAAATTTCTGCGAATATTTAAGAAAAACTTATTTTTGATTTATTAGTGGTTTTTTTTTTAAAGTTACGTCTACCGTGGAACTTTGAAGTCTACTTTGGCCCAAGGATTGGAAACAGTTTTTCTTTATAAAATTTGTTCAAAAAGTATTAAATATTTTAATCCAGTTTCGGGCCTTAGAAAATCTTAATTCGGTTCTGGGAAAATCTTATTTCGAAATTGTTTCACCTGATTGTTAAGTATTTCCTATATGATGAGACTTGTCTCGAGGCATGTCTTGTAACTACGTAGTGATGGGACCAGACCATTTCGAATCAGTTTGCCTTTTATTCGATCTTTGAAGAGATAAAAAGATTTGAAATAAGTTCAGTGGTTTCAAACGATTACTTACTCCAAGACATGTTAATGGAGAAGGTTTAACAGCGACTAAGGCTAGAAACAGAAGATAATGATGACTAGAAGTATTGTTCTTTTTCCACGTTTGTACCATAATACTTATCAGGTTGATCGGGAAATACTGTTAGTTCTTTCTGTTGAAAATGATCGATTCTTTCTTTTCATTCAAAGAGAGAAAGTTAAGCTATTTAACTATTGTTAAAGATGGTCAAAGAGCAATACACTCGTGTTACAATGTGATGCTAGATTACAGCATTTAATCGACAAATAAGAGTAGACAGTGATAAAGAGCATGCAAGTTACTTTTTCAAGAGTAATAGCTCCATGATAGAGGCAATCCAAGAAGGAGAAACATATTCATGTCCATTAAAGCTAGCAACAATGCTTTTTACAGTCACATTATGATAGTTTTGCTATCCTATTTGTGTCTATATGTAAAGAGAAGTCATTTAGAGTCCAATGGTATGTGCTGGTCACAGAGAATTATCTGGGGGTGTACAGTTGAGTAAGACACATTTTCAAGAAATTTAATTTTAAGCATTAATTGAAGTCAACAAAATAAAATTTTTATTTTTAATAAAAAAAATAGAATTAACCCTCAAAAGATAGATTTCAATACTTATTAGTTGATTCCTGATATTAATTACTCCTAACTTGAGTCTCGATAGTTTCAAGATCATCCTTTGATTCTCTGAAAATCGAAACGACGTTTTTCTCTTGAAAAATAAAAGTATAAAAAACGTAAGTCTTACTCAAAAATTTGAATTTGTCGAAAATAAATATGTACCGCACATTTGCTACAACAATGACATAACTCAAAAATAAACTGTCTCTAAATTATTATTATATGAAGAACAGTTCTTGTATCATATAACGACATTATTTTACTTTCCTAAAAATTCTAATTTTTGAGTGAAGTCAATATTGCAACAACTGAGCGACATGACCTACTTCATTTTGCGTTCTGACCACAGGTATATCTAATCTAGACAGTGACGAAACATTGCTTTCCACAGTAATATATTGACTTTTTATCGAACACAAACAGAATTTACCGATCAACCGGAATATCAATTTTAATCGCCAATAATTTCATTTTAAACTAATAAGATAAAGATCTATCCCATACCTCATCCGCGACCCTACTAATGAAAAATACAAAATTCTCGAGTGTTGAACAAAGGCCGGCATCCTCGCTCAGGTTTCTCCCCGTCCGTTTCGAGTACGTATTAGGTTAAAAGTTCGTTTATATAAAAAAATCATTTATTCGAGATCTAGTGAGAGTATTCCGTGGAAACGCGTCGCGTTTAAGAATGTACGTTTCGTTCGCGACGATCGTCAATATGTTATCACATAACATGTTGCACCAACGATACAGGCGACCGGTGTTCGCTTGCGTCTGTTCGATTAGGTCGTCACGACATCGAGGACAACCGGTGCCGCGACTTCTCGTGTATCGCTCGCATATACGATTACTATCGAGATCGCCGATGTTGTTGCGCCATCGGCTCGGAAACGCGAACGCGCGAACTCGAGGGACTCGATAATCAATAAACTATTCCCATGATATACGAACAAACGAAGATTATCAACCGATAACCCAACCAACCCACGTGTCTAGGATAAGAGAACGATGCCTCGTAACAGCCGGACGTCTTCCACGATAGATATTACCTTAGAGGCTGGTCACACGAGCGTTAATATAATGGACGTTAAGTATCCTCTATACGATGAGACTTGTCTCGGGACATGTTTCGAGGAAAGCGATGGATTTGAGACCACTTGGAATTATTTTGAACTTCTTTGCCTCTTCAAAGATCCAATAAGAGTTGGAGTGATTTCAAGTGGTCTGGTCCCATCACTGGTCGTGGGACATGCCTCGGGGCGAGTCTCGTCGTGTGGGAGATGCTTCATGACGTCCAACGTATGTCTCTCCTTGTTTTCCCGGTTGAAAATAACAAAGTCACAACTACAACCGTCTGTTAGCGCTCGTGTGACTAGGCTCTTAGAGGAAAGAGAGATGTAAAGGGAGCATTTCTGTTTAAACTTATTTTTTTTGTTTTAGGATAATTTGTGCAATAATAAGTTTATGTATTATTGGTATGTGTATGTTAGGATTTCCATAATGTTTTTTTAATTGGGATATCTTTAAATTTTTGCCCAAAAGACTTAGGACATTTTGTGAAAACAGAACACAGATAAATTTGGGGCAATGGGATATTTTATCGAAAAAAGGGACAGTCCTCGGAAGAAAAGGACGAAGGGGAATCCTAGTACATGCATGTGCACGTACATACATGTACATATGCGTGATACATCCTGATCAGATAAGTCTTGCCAATTTATTAAAACTAAATTTCTGTACCTATGGAAAGAAACCTTACTTTTCGTACTGTTGTTAACCCATAAAATGCATTCTATTATACTAAATACAGCTTGCAGCCAATAACCAAAACCATCTTGCCAGTTTCCTAACAGAGTCGCCTTATTCCTCTTTATTGAAACAAGGCTAAACTTGTCATCAAGTCGCCACGTTGATCTTGCACAAATTCTCCTCATCAAAAATTACAAATGCTCCCTCTATATTTCTCTGCCCTCGAAGGATTTTACAGACCATAACAGCGATACCGCGCGAAATTCGGAACTAATTGCTGGAAGATCGTTAAAGATACTCGACGATGTCGCATTTGATGGATATATTCGGGCAGCTGGCCACGCTGGCACCGTAGCCGCCCCTCGACGAGCTCTTGTGCCTCTCGGTCAGCAGCTTCTGAAAGATCGGCAGGATCGCCAGGTCGAGCAACTCGCCGTCCGACACGGCACTGTACATCTTCGAGACGTTCATAGTCGAGCCACCGACAACGTCCGAACTGCTGGCCACGGACCCAGCCATCCCAGGGCCACTGCCACCCCCGCCACCGCCGCCTCCTATGCCGCCACCTCCACCCCCGCCGCGAGGATTCCCGCTCGCGAATTTGTTGTTGTGTATCGTGGCCACGTTCGGCGTGCTCTGCACGTACTCCAGACGGGCCTGCTGTCGAAGCTTTGACTCGGTGTGCCTACACTCTCGTATTCTTCGGGCAGCACGATGGGGACACTCGATCACGGCGTGCCCCTCTCCCCGTAGTCGAGGACACTTCTCACGCGATCTTTCGGACACGGAACGTTGGATGATCGTCGACATGGACTCCTCGTATTTTTCTGTAACAATTTTGCCGGAGTTGGAATGCAAATAGTGGCGAGTGTGACTCTTGACACTTTGTAGTCAGAGTTATTTTCGCTGGTTTGTCACAGGTACAGTAGTGCCTTGTACTCTGGCCACAGGTCGGGATCGAATTTGACTATGTTGCAAGAGTGGATTTATACCATAGATTTTGGCTCGGTGTGAAATGAATAGAAAGATAGAATGAGATAGTGATATGTAATGGTTTAGGTTACGTTTATTTGTATTAGGTGAATGCTGACAAAGCTTCATTTGAAAAGGTAATTCCAAATAGTGCATGAGATAGTGATGGGCAGCTTGCAGAGCAAAATTTTCGCTAGAATGTAAGGCACTACTGTAGTTTGTGGTTATTTGTTTTCATTGGATTTGGTTGAGTCAGATTCGATACAGATATATAGGATTAGGGATGGTATGAAGGCTGTTGTCCGGTACCATCATGATGCAGAGAGGGAAATTTTCAATTGGTGTGAGGATTCTTAGCAATTACTGGTTGGTGCGACTAATCCCACCCCATTCGAGGGTTCCCTTTCTATCTCGTAACGTCGCCAGGCAGAGGGGTTTATACCATCTTTACATAAGACCACAAAGGGTTGAGTGAATACATTTGATATATGGAATACACCAGCTTAGAAAAACGGGGATACATTTGTTAAGATAACAAACAGACGTTACGTATGTAGTAGGTCTTCATTTATCCACAATATTTATTACCCATTTCAGTTGTATACTACCTATATTAACGATGATTCAGGCTATTATAATGATTTTGAGCTGTATCTTTAGTTTTTGGTTAAAAATTCAACATCTAAAAAACAAAACCTCTCGGATAATTTACCATAATATGTTACTTTGTTCCTTTACAATAAGCTCAAATTTAAAATAGCTACATTATTATATCGGCAAGTTTCACTGCTTATTCTTTCATGGAGTTGATCAGTTTGGCGTCTGAGTGATTCACGTATGAACCATCCGAGTAGATTCGGCATAAATACTCACCAGTATCGGAGTAGCTCGCACTGACCACCGCAGGTACACTCGGTGAACTCGCATTCTGCGAATCATAGTGCTTCCTTTGCCTTCTGGGCGCGGGTGGTGTTTCAGCGGAACCGTTGAACGTCGCGTGAGAATGACCCCAACCTCCGTGCTTTTCACACCGATACCCAGTACCAGTCAACAGCGTTCGCCTGTGCCCGCATTCGCCTATCACGTAAGACTTGTCGAACGAGCCCAGCGAAACATCCGTCCTTTCCGATTTCGACACGTTCTCTGTGGAGATGTAGCTGATTGAGTTTACTGGCACACTTGTTCTTCGAGTTTGAAACAGCTCGTGATGAGAATGCGCCATTCCGTTGTTCTTTACGGACGATCTTCTTTTCAGCGACTGATGGGAAGATGCGTTCGCCATACCTGAGTATCAGACGAATTGAAATGGACACTGTCGAAGGAAGGAACTTGTGATAGAATAATTGAGACGTTTAGGATAGTAAAGCGCGATTTCGATATTTTGTTAAACATTTTTAATTCGGTGACTAAGAAGGTCTTGTTGCTTTTGAAATGGATTGCTTATATTATAATAAAAACTCTGAAAATGATAAAAATGGAATTTGTAAGCAATCTTCTGGGGGTAGGGTAGTTTAATGTGATGTGGACAACAAATTATTTTATTTAAAACATACAAGCGGTCTTACTGTAACTTCAAGAGTGACAGCAGTTTCTTGTTTACCTGATATTTTAGCTTAGCAAACTGATTGATAGTAATCAACACATATCCCTATAGGTATGCTTTGTGAATTCTGCGCTTCTTTGTAGTATAAATTAAGGATTCATAGAGAAACAAAATTCTTTTGAGTGTCACTCTACAGTCCCTACTCTTATGGAAAATGCTTCAAATACGTTTTTCTTTAAAACATGCCTTTATCGAATCCTCATAAACTCTTACTACCCTAAATGCTTCAATTGAATCTTGTCATATAGCAACGAACTCACCGGAATGTCGATGCTTAGGTACAAATTGTAGCGGCGGAGGCAGAATGGCTTGCTCGAGGTAGTTCTGTTCGTGCAGTTCGCCAAAAGAAACATTTTTCGCAGGCGGCGGTGTCGGAAGTCTTGACCTGCGGTCATCCCTGCACCTAATGTGTTTACCGTGTCTAGGAATCTCAGTCTCCTCGAGGATAACAGCGTCGCCTTCCTCGACGATCTCTGGCACGAATTCGACGTTGGTCTTGCCATCTGGACGAGGCTCAGGGCTTCTCTCGATGAGAGGCTCGCTTTCCTTTCCAGACCCACTAGAACGACTTCTTCTTCGTCCCGAATCGTCTGTGTGTTTCAGAGCTGGCGGTGGTGCAGATGACGTTATTTCCGTATTTTGTTTCGTGCCATCTGTCTGCGGGACTAGTGGAACTCTCTCGCTGTCGATAGCAATTGCTGGAACCTTTGAAAAGGACGTTTTCTTCCTACGAAAAATAAAGACTAAGAGTACCTTGAAACTGTTAGTCGCAATTCCATGTCAGGTCGATTTGTACGCACTTGACTGTTTGCTGCTCGGTCGTGGTCACATTCGCGTAATCGCCCTCCGGTTGCGACGTCGTCGTGGAATTGAGACTGCACATTGACATCGAGATGTCTGTTGTTTCCGTTGTCATAGACAGACCTACAAATATTGATCTTGGAAGGCTGGTATACATAATGTCGAAATTGCGTTTGAGACTTCGTTTTCAAGGATGGATGCCATGAAACCTGCTGCTTGATAACGTCACAAGTTCGCGAGGTGGAAAGGAGACTTTTCGAATGGGATGGGGTTTGCTCCACCAATTAGTGTTTGCTAAGAAGCCCCCTCCCATTGGGAAGGTTCCCTCTCTACTTTGTAACATCACTCAGCAGCGGGTTTCATACCATCCTTGTGTTGAAGTTATCAGTTGTTGAGGAAACGCCTAAAATACGTCCGACTTGAAGACTCATTTTACTGATATCGCTGCGTCTGGTCTATCTAATGCACCCCAGTAGAATGAGTCCCAAGTTAGATACAATTTTCGCTCATTCCACGAGCATTTTTCACAATTAATAACTCATGTATTCCAATAATAAGGGAGAGAAAAATGGAAGGTGATTCTATAACAGGAAATAATTTTTGTTATTGAGTTTTTTAATTTTGGTGAACTTCACCTGGCATTAGGTAATCGTCGATAAGGCAAATCGATTAGGCAGGAAAGTAGGTAACTCGCTTACAGTATGATCGGCGTGTTGCCAAGTCTCAGGTGTTTGTTCAACGGGTTTTTGAGTCTATGTCGCTTGCTAGGTGGGTTATCGAGGGTCGGGTACTTATTTAAAGGGTTGCTTGATTTCAAGAGCAGTTCACTTGAAAGTTCGAAGACTGGTAATTAAGACACAAAATTGTGATTTTAATTTCATCGCTTTTTAAATTTCTCTTATTGTTTTTACGTGGAATCATCTCTTAAGTTTTGTTTTAATTATTGTCAAAAAATTTCTACAGGATGTTCAGATACAGAAGAGAAAAAATTTAAGGGATGGCTTTATCGAAATTGCGGTTGTTAATTATAAAATTTATCAATTCTTTGTTATTTATAAAATTGAGCTCATGAAAAGCAAGAACAATTTTCATATTCTTGACTTTCGTCTTATTTCGATGTCTAGAACCATCCCTTAACCCTACAGTACGCAGTGATGCAGGTATGCATCATGCAAGTTTTTTCTTAGTATTTTCCTACTGCAAGTTTAAATGAGAAAGCTGAACTATTTCATATGTGCATTTCATAAAACCTAGTATGTTCGCTGCATATATGAACTCTAATATATTTTTAATATAAGAATATGAGAAAATGAAAATTTTTTAAAAATGATTTTTCCTTTATTTTCCAATACGCTCTGAAGAAAAAAGGAATATTTCATTTCAAAATAAAAAATTGCGCACTGTAGGATTAATTTTTTTTTGCACCTATAGCCGAACACCTTTTGCAGCTCTGTTGCAGCAAAATTATTACCCTCTTTCTTGATCGTGCCTTCTTGTTTTGGAACAGTCAGTCTATTCATAGCATCTTGCGTGTTCGCCGCGGCTTCGTCGAGCCTCCTGAGGAACATCTGCAATTAGAAAAGCTGTTTGCATCGTTTCTCGCGGTATCTCTGCCCACTCGCTTTTCTCGTTATCTTTTCTATTGTCTGTCGCCTCATAGGAATGGTTGGCAAAAGCTTACCTGAAGTTCGGAATCTTTTTCCAAAAGTTGCTTACGAAACTTTTGATTCGCCAGCGTGGCTTCTTTCAGTCGTTCTTCCAGCTCGCTGACGCTGGAATCCCTGCGCGTCTTCGACATCGGCCTCAGTGTCGCTCTGATACGTTTGTCTATTGCTCCTTGAGGATTTCTTCGCAGTTCTATGAGCTGGCGTGGAAAACAGGCTCTTAGCTTTTAGCGTCGCTAGAACGGCACCATACAGAGGATCTGTTTGTGAAAGTACCTTTGGTACAAAAACCAGGCACAGAGTAGCCGTGCTGCAAAATATTATGAATACCGCCAACATTATGAACATCGCATCTTGCTTGTCGGCCAACACGAAGCTTATGGCTGCTCCAGTGACGCACATTATCACGACGTTATACACGCTCATCCCGACGTATTTGCTGTCGTTCAGCGCTGGGATACTGACGTGCCTCGTTTCCCATGCCAAGAATGCACCAAATATCTATAATTGAAATCAATTTACTTTAATAAAATAAATATTATAATCTAATATGCAGGGCATTTCAGAAATGGCTGGGCAACTTTGGCATCGTATTCTGCTCTTCGTAAGGATGAAAAAGTGTCATATAAGTACATGGGTCTAGAAATTCTGCCTTTTCGTGATGCTATATGTGATGAAATTCGAAATATACCAGAACTTTTTGGATATCTTTGAAACTCTCTGAATATTCAATGCCAGACGTGTATTATTGCGTAAGAAAATTATTTTTAGCAGTTTCTTTAAGTAAGTTGCAAGCATTTCTAAAATATTTTTTTACAAACAAAAAGCCTTTATATTTCAAAGAGGAGTTTCCAGTTCTATGTCTACATGACATTTCTTCATCCTTGGGAAGAGTAGAATGGGAAGTGGTCAGAGTTTGACCACCTATTTCTGGAACACCCTATGTACTGATTCTTTCAAAGTACACACCATTAAAAGACCTTTGTACGCGTATATACACCCTAAGTAAACTGTCATTCGGTTACTCTGACAGTATTCATTCTCTGGTACGATGATAATGTCTTCGCTAGATGGATGAGGCTAAAAAATAGGAAATATATCATGTCAGTCTTGAGTTTTCTGATTATTACATACCGAATTAACGAAGAGTGTTACATACGTAGGGTTCCATTTGTTTCGTCTCCCTATAGAATGGATCCGCAACCTGCCACGTCGTCATAATCCCCAAATCAATAACTAACAATACACCGACCACCATAAATAACTGGTAATCCTTTAGGACCTAAATGACGAGAGACGTATATTACGAGCGTGTAATTTTGAGCGCAGACGTGATCGAGCACATATTACGAATAGAGAGCGCGAGAGCTAAGGCCGGTCATCTATCCGCGCTGCAAAATGCTCGCGATCATCTGGGAGTGTACCGACCAGCGTTGATGGGTTGGTAGTTCAAAGGAAATTCGTTGTTCGCATGAATTTATGCATATTTAATGGAGATAGATGGCTAGCAGCTTTTGTCTTTTGATCGATCATGAATGCTCGTGAATGTGTTTATTGTACTTGCATGTAAACACTAACAGTGATGTAATAATCTCTAAATGTCACTTAAATTTTCGAAATAGTCATTCTAAAATAACAATTTTAGCCATTTCTTGTGGAATAAGCGAGTTAAAGATTAAAAACTATTGGTTTAAAAATTTATTAATAGAAGGCTATAATTAATTAGGTCAATTTTGTCGATTTTCATTCACGGCTTGATATTATAGCTTGAACTATTTGTGGTGTTTATGTTGTGTATGGTGTTTATTTTGGAAAAATCATAGAGTGTAATAATATTTATTGCATACTAATATGGAAATCTCAACAAATTTCGCAACATCCCGCTAGACCAGGCATGTCCTGAAACTCGTTTCTTGGAACAGCGAAATGCTCGATCTTGTTTCCAGAGCGACATGCGACTCGAGTCGTAATGCAAAGAGCAAAAGAATGAAGAAACCTGTGAATGTAGATCCTAGAAGTCGCATCCACTCATACGATGCTATAACCCCATACTTTCACAGCTGGTAGATAAGATTGGAATCGCTCCCAGGGTTGCCGCAGAGATTCCCTTTTTCCCGTTTGGGAGGAGTAGGAGAAGATAGCAGGGTTTCTTCCACTCCTTTCGTCCCATCGACCTGCCGTATTTCTTCCATTCCTCCTAAATAGGAAGGGTTTCTCCGGCAACCCTGATCCCGTCGTTGCTCGTGGGCATTGAAGAGCACTCTTTCGCTAAGAACAGGTCCTTGGACATGTTTGAATAAATTTACGTGGTCATTGGGATCATAGATGCCCGGCCTAAGCTTTTGTCTCCCATCTCATTCGCACTCTTCGATGTCTGACCTTTTTATTGAGCTTAACGTTGGTGAAGATGGAATGTACCCTCCATGTTTTGGAGAACATGGAACCAAAGGCCAACGAGAAACCAGCCATCAGTAGCCATGCTCTCGCGGTGCAAATATATGGAAATGCCGTTACGCTGGACAGCTGCGAATCTAATCCAAGGAAAATTACACTGCTGTAGGTCAGCATGCATCCGACGATAATGAGGTTGTTTAAATGCGGCGATGACATTTTTATATATCTGAAACGTTGAAGATGGTCCGTCATGAGAAGAAACACAGGGGATCGGGCGAGCACGAGCGGAAAGGAAACTCGCGAATGACAGTTCCCCGTTCGAATTACGGAATTCGATGGCACGCGAGAGAGAAACGATCCTCATTTTACCCATATGATTCTGTTAACGTGGCGTTCTGCTGCACCACGTCAGCAATCTTAAACACTATTCATTCCCGCTTTAGAGATCTATTCTTACACGTATTTCATTTCGCATGAAAACGTTTTTTGGCGAGGATATCCCAAAAACGATCGACAACGCTATGAGCTCGGATTCGGGGAGAGCCCTGACTCGAATAATCACCTTTGATTTCGGTATTTAATATTGATGGCAAGAAAAATGGCCGCCATGATGATACCCACGCTAGCCGCCGAAGTTAGCACGGCATAGATTGTAATATTTACGGTCGAGTGCTCGATGATATGAAGGGTTCGATCTTTTGGCGGTGACCTCCCTCTCCAGACTAAAGGCTGACCTCTAGTCAAGTCCAATACACCTGTCACACTGTCGTATTCCCCTACCTTTATCTCGCTACCGCCTGCAAATCACGAAACGCGTGAAGATATCGCTTATTTTATGTACCATCGCGTCGTATACTCACTTTGAAACTGTTTCAACAGAATGTACGCTTTTCTTTCGTTATCGTAGAAACGTACAGGTCCCTGGAAATATCAAGCATATACATTTCAAAGCTGCACGTTCATATCTCAATGCGATTTACGCGACAATTCTTTCAACGGAGTGCGATCCGTCGCCTCGAGGTTTAATTTTGAATTCAGTCGCGCGGAAGTCACTAGGAATTCAAGGTGCCACCACGTCGCGTTCAAACTTTGTGAAACTGTTCTACTAACTCGAAATTTCGCGAATCAGGAAGTTATCGTCGCGGCAATAAGCGATAGCATTTATGTTGTAGCCTTTGTCGTATTTGTGTATATTTGCCGATAAGTATACATCGAGTCTCCGATTTATGTTAAAATGTGTACAAGGGTGGTAAGGCAGCTCAGATTTAGCAAACCTTGTTAGGTAATACTGTGTCTGATCAGTTTTGGATTTGCAGTAATAAGGTTTAATATTAGCGACTGTAACGAGTAAGTTTAAATTACGCGTAATATCCTTAAACAGTAATACGTAATTAATAGATATTTGCAATTATTTCTATCTTGTTAAGTTTCCCTTGTATGATGAGACTTGTGGGAGTGATGAAACCAGGCTACATCAAATCATTTTGACTTTTATTCGACCTTCGAAGAGACAAAGAGATTCGAAATAATTACAAGTGATCTCGAGACATGTCTCGAGTAAGTTTCATTGTGTAGGGAATATTTTAGTATTAAAGTTAAAATATGCAACTACGTTCACTCTTTCAGAACTAATGATCCCAGAGCAGGAGCCTTACCTGCATGACATAATTTTAATGACAATTTTCATGTGTGCATAAAAGAATAAACTTTAAAATGGTGTAGAACTATTCCAGTAGTCAGCTATACATTTTAAAATGAGGTAAAATTAGGTCGACAATAAATATACAAATACATCATGATCTGACCATTGACTCTTTGTATTAGAAGCTAGAAACTTACTCTCTCTCCCTATTTATCCTTAAAAGGTAGTATGATATTAAAAAATTTTATCCCATATTTATGATTTATTTTTTCATGTAGAGTTATCACCTTTTCACTTGTCTCACAAATTCTAGAACATCTTATATGTATCTTACACAGTTTAATTTCTAAGAAATTTTCAAATTCTGACATGTTTGCAATAACAAATGTAGCTAATATTTGCTACTATTGTCAATGAGTCAACGAGTAGTTTACAGTAAAAAGTAGTAACGCTTTCAAATCACCGAACAGTAAAAAATATATTCGAGTACATCTACCTCCCTGAATACGTGAACTCTATTCTAAAAATATGTTACGGCCTATAAATCATTACTATTGCAAAGTGGAAGCAGATCAGACATAGTGTTACTAGATATTTCTCCCTCTGTCTGAGGTTTTACATCATCCTCATAAATATTTCAATGTACATTAGGAATGTAGCCTCTCTGTGAATGTATACCCTGTACATTCAACATAGCTATTAGGGTTCGTTTACTTTTCCACACACACTGTTTTTTATTTATTTGACGATTGATCGGATCAAAGGCAAATCGGACAAACCAATAAGATATAAATTATTTAGATACTCACTGTTACTCCCTCGAAACTAGTATTCCTTAGAGCCTCGAGGAAAAGCTTCTCCCACAGTGCGTCCCTGTATCTGAAATCCGATATGGTCTGATTGCGACGATGGTGTCTTATCCTTCGTGCCACGTGCTGTATGGCCAAAGCGACCGCCCATATACCATCGTACGTATATCCATGGAATCTTGAATATTCCGTGCCTCGTCTCGAGTCGTACTCGACTCGATATTGATCTGGTGTCTGTAAAACATTCCAACAGTCAACCTTAAGAATTTGCCGACGATTCATCATGAGACACACGAACGGGACACCAGTTGGCAATTACTAAAGAGAAGTTCAATAAAGACTCTTATATCCTGGCTCGTGAGTAAAGATAAAAGTAAAACTGAGAGAGAACAAGTGACGTTACAAACCATAAAACACAATGGGGAAGCAAACTTCCAGTAAAAGTGTAGTCTTGGTAAAATTTGTTGCTAGTTTTAAGGGGTTTGTGCCTCCCCATTTGTGGATCTTGGAGGAGTGACTTGCGCTTTCTTCGAGGAGCATCGAGATAATAGAGTTCATAAAGGAGATATAAGAGTAGACTAACCACTTTACGCGGCATTGTTTTAAGTAAATTTTATTTAGTTAAATATATTTAAGAAAATACGTTTAGTATACTTTCTTAACTATGTTTAGTGCTGGATGTTATTAATAAGCTTTGCATCGATTTTTATATTACAGCTTGTTGGTAACGTTTTGCGTGGCACAAAAAAGATAATGGAGTTTCGAGCTTCAAAACTTTGGATCACGGAGGTGTCTTGAACAATTCGTCTACTCTTATAGCCTGTCTGTGCTTATACACAAGTCTCTGATTAATTGAATATTGATTATAATGAAGAATATTTATTAGCAAGTGAGAGACAGTAGAGATTTCGTTTTCTTACAATGCCAGATACAGTGTAGCGCTCCTCCGTCGTTAATGGTAGCAAGTCCGTCAAAATGACACCGTGCAAAGCTTCCGAGAGTTGCAAGGGAGTGCAACCGCCTCCTGGTTTGAGCCACCATTCTTCCGCGTACGTGCCCATGATCACCCATTGGTACTTCCTTCCGAACATGCCAAATCTGCAAATGCGAATGCATCGATCCAAGCGTATCTAACTGAACGTCCACTAAATGGAGGGAAATTTTTCACTGTGACGTTATGAAGGAATAACAAAGATATCCGGTTATGGTTACGTCTATCGAGTATATCAACCGATTTTGTTTTCAGAATTGATCGAAAATAAACGTGCTGTACCAGACACAAATAGTACAGAACAATAGTGATTTCTTTTCTGTTTATTGAGGAAACAAAGAGGCAGTGATACCTGGTGTAGCTATTGTCTAGGATGGAATGTGTAATTCAGTTTGTTGTACGAACTAACATAAGCTTCGAGGTTTGGAAAGCCTAATCCTCTTTGCCATTTGTATTATACTACAGCAGCGTTAAAGGAACTTAGAGAGGGAGCCAATTTTGGGAGATTTTTAAAGTAAAGTATTATTTATTACAGACCAAGAGTTTTAACATTCTTTTACATGTTTTGTTATTTTTCAAGATAAAACTTGACACTCAAGTTTTTTGAAATGATTCTGTGTGTTAAATCAAAAGTGTCGAAATTGTGTTAAGAGCTTTGTTTTCAAGTTATTGGTTCTTAAAAAACGTGTAAAATACATGTAGAATATGTCTGATTGGAGGACCCATTTTACTGATATCACTGTGTTTGATTTCGCCGATGTGCGTTGGCAGTAGAATGAGTCTCAAGTCAGACACAATTTTTGCTTCTTATTTAGGTATAATTTTCATAAGTAATCAGTTGGCTCATGAATGAGATCCTAAACACAATTTTGTCATTCTGAATTTTCAGAATCATTTCTTAAAATATTCGATACTTGTTACTGAACACTTTGTATAATAATATTTTATTTAAAAATGCCTGATGCCTTCAGGCGGGAATACCTCCTTAATTACAATTAGAGATGGTAAAGGGAAATATGTACATTAATTTTATATAAATATGTACCGACAGGGCCACATTTATACTTTTAGAGGACCTAGGCATAATATCATTATGAGGTCTCAAAAGAAGAAGTTTATTTCAATTAATCAAATGCATCCACATTTGTTTTAAGTTTATCGAAAAAGTCAACATTTCCATAAAAACGCATTTTAATAAATTAAAAATAACTCAATATTGGTAGATACATAAAAAATGCAAAAATGTTTGCATTAAAAAAAAGCTACAAA
Source organism: Calliopsis andreniformis (assembly GCF_051401765.1). Taxonomy (NCBI): domain Eukaryota; kingdom Metazoa; phylum Arthropoda; class Insecta; order Hymenoptera; family Andrenidae; genus Calliopsis; species Calliopsis andreniformis. Next base: position 10,717,983 of record NC_135064.1, on the reverse strand, counting down.
AATAAATCAGTTCAAATGCTAGTTAAAAGGAAAAATAATAATTAAATTGTTCACTAAAAATAAATAGCATCTGTCGTATTAATAAATAATAATTTTATATACATTTTCCTTGTAAACTGATGGACCATTTTTAACGTTAAAAAAATAAATACAGACATATGGAAATGTTTGATATAAAGTTTGCAAGAAAACATAGAACTTCTACTTAACAGAACATTTAAAGTCTCATGCTAGCACAGTGATTGTGAAATTTTATATCACTTCAAATACTTAAAAAATTCTTATTACTAAGTAAGAGAAAAAGTTCTTATTATTAAAACTGACATAACTATAACCGAGTATCTTCGTATTTCAAATACGTACCTGTGAGCTTCGCAAAATATCCGTCTAGCCCAGACTTCGTTAAAATTGCCTAATATTATTCTGACGTCCTTCTCCTTAAGCTTTTCGAGAGCGCTAGTTACTTCCGTGGCGAAGCTTTGCGTTTCCACCACTTCCATCTTGTTGTCGTCCAAATCGGCAACCAAGCGATTGTGCGCCTGCAGGGATGAACAACGCTAGGTGTAAATGTCAACGAACGGGACGCGAACGAAGATTACGACAACTTATGCTAACGATTCGCGTTCGTACAGGAAAGATGACGGATGGTCCTGCAGCGGCGCGCTTCGTAAGGCGCAGTCGTGTTCAGGAAATGAAACGATCGCTTAATGTTTTCAGTCATCAACTGTTTGAATTATTAATGGATGCAAGTTGGACGTTAACGCGGCGGAACTGGTTGCACACGGTGCATCGCGGCATGCAAGTTAGCCAAGAACACCGTGGGAACGGTAATGCGCAAAGTTTCGAAGGATTCGATGTAGGGCTGGGTGGTTGAATGAGTCGATGCTCTAACTTGCCTCTACGTTTTATTACCTTTTCGCGAAGCTGGAATTACTTACCAGGGCGTATCTCGGCTCGTTTTGGTAAATCGTGCCAACTCTCGTCCAATTGAAGTGTATCAAGAGCGCCACGCGGGGAGCGTTGAACGCGTTCTCGGATGGCACCACCCTAAAGAAGTTTGGGAAGCTATTGCTCGTGAACATGGGATGCGTCTCCGCGTAGCTGAGCTGCAATCAAAACAGGCTAGTTCATTTATGGCTTATTTTATGCGGCATTAACACCAGTATTACCGCTAGGAGATTGTGAATTTTCTATATGCTGTTAGAAATCATAATGTTATGTTATATTTAAACTGCAAATTTTTATGAATTTTCATATTTTCATAAACGCAGTTATCAAATGGAAGCTAAATAAAAACTCTCGCCTTTCAAGGACTACCTCTGACAAAGGATTTTCGATTGGACGCAATAATACGAAGTTAGTTAAAAATATCATGGTTTTTGAAAATGTAAAATACTATCGTATCAAACGCATCTGATATTCCTACATGCTTTGTATTCATACGATAGCATTTTACATTTTAAAAGTTATATTAATTTTAAATAACTTCATATTGTTGGGTTTGATGGGGGACTTTTTGCCAGGGGTGGTACTATAATTTAGACTCTATTTTTCATATTTTCTATATTTTTGAATATTATATGGATTCTGTAATATTTCATATATTTCTAATTTCCATAAACACATAAAAATCTGTAGTGTAGTTACAATAATATGGAGTCTATAAAGCTACGTTTACATTTGGCACCCTTTGATCGAGCGATCAAGTCGTTCAACCAAAAATAGACGAATAGGTTACTTCCAGTTGAACGATCAAAAATCGTTTTAACTTGATTGAAATTTGTGTTTACACGGACAACTTTGATCGACTATAGGATGATCAGCTCGGTTGATCTCTTATCTCTTAAGAGATAACAGTTAGGAACGAATTCAATAAAGTTGAGAGAACTCACTTAACTCTTTTTTTGATTATACAGGGTGAGTCACTTAAAGTATGACAAGCTGTTTTTTCTGAAACTATTGCAGATTTTTATATGGTTTTTCTTGTTTAAATTTGACTGGAACACATTTGGAGTAGAATAAATTCAGGAATGACGTTTAAAGTAGCAAAGGTGGTACCACTGTTCTTTTTCTTTTTTTAAAGAATACTGCTAGTTTTTGATCATGCAAATCGTATGTTTGGAAGATTCTGCGTATAAAATTATAAAAGTATTATATTGAAAAAGTTAACACTTTGTGAGATTTTTCAAATTTTTGGTACAGCATCTATTCAATATGTTTTCCTGTATTAGACGATTTGTTTCTTAAACATAATACACGAACATTATCTCATGCAGAATACTGAAGAAGTTATAGAATTCTGAAGAAAGTACCGAAACTTTTAAAAGCCATAAAGGGAAAACAAGAAGTTTTTGATAATAGTAATGGGTCGGAAATGTGAAATTACTTCTGTAGAGAGCTTGCACTATAATTCATGTTATAAGATAGGAATTTCCCTACAGGTAGGTAAACCCTGCGACGCTGGTGCAAATTGGATTGCAACAACTTTTGCCTTTCAGCTCGGCAACCGCATTTGCGTGAATATCGAAAGGTTTACCTGCTTGCAGGAAGATTACACTTTAGAACATTAAACCTCGGAAAGTAATATAATACTACACAATCATCACATAAATAACAATAATTCAAAACGTTTGTTCCGAAACGTACATACAAGTGCCATTAAAATAGCTGACGTATCTAATCCACGATGCAATTAAAAATAGCAAAACGGCAAGATAATCAATTGTGCCTACATATTTTTACAATTAAAACCTTTGTAGCTAATTAATAATAATCTAATAATGAGGAAGAATATACACCCCATAGTAAGAGTTACATAAGAATGTTAAATAAGCAAGTTCTGTTACTCGAATTCCCCGACTTAAAACAACAATTTCGTATGCATCAACCCAACAGATAAGAGGTTCAGAGAATAGCAACAACCTTCCATCGCGCTCATCGTTTCTCTGACCGTTTTAAAACCCAGGCAAGCATTAATGTAATTGAAAAGCGTACATGCAGTCCTCACGAACGCAAACATTGTTCGTATAAATCCACCTTTAGTGCGTTGGACTTTGTAGTACTAATTAGTGTATCTTCCGTGAAGCTTGCTCGTGACATGGCATCGCTCGCCTACGATATAGCTACCGGAAGTGCCTCTCTTCCCTTATTCAACGATTTTTCTCCTACGTCGTTTCGACCCCCTCGAGCATATGTTTAAAAAACATCTTGAAAAGTTTTATGACCTTACCTGCGTCAGACGCCAATGCTTGGACGCCTTGGCGATGGGGTCTGTGACGTGCGTGCAAGCTGCACCGAATAGCATCACTTTGTGTGGCCCACTGTGCATCATATCGAAGAATGCCTTGACACCCACAGCAGCGTTGCACTGAAACAGAAATGCGGCTATTGTTATTTGCGATCGGCACGTTCTCCCGATATTACTTGTTCATGCAATTGTCGAGCAACGAAGGGGACGATACTTCAATCTTTCATAGAGTTTCCGTGACCGCTTTTCGAGGGAACAGCGACGAAGAGAAAGGAAAACAGCGTCTAAGTTCTTTATTGGTCGCATCATAAGTTATTCAATTTTTAACTATAGTTCGAAGCTACTACGTCCGCTCCCTGCTTCCTTTCCTATGCAGATCCATTTTCTCTCCCTCGTTCTCCTCTATTTTTATTTCCACGACGGTGTATAGTAGGCGCATTTGCATAGTATGAAAGTGTCCGCGTATATTTTACAGCGACGCCCAGGAAACGTCAGGAGCAGCTCAGTAACAAATCCCGCGTGTCAAAGTGAAGCTTCTCGCTTCTCCATTGAGGATACTTGAAGACAAGCAGGTGCGCGCTAGCGCAAACAAACGTACAGAGACGGCAGACATTAGAAACGAGAATCGGGGCCGAGAATGTTCAGGAGATAGGGCGTTCTCGTGAGCGATTTATCGACCCTACTGCCATCTATTCATGTCTTGCTGGTGGAGAGCTGCCCGGTTATAGTTACATATATATTTTAGTTCTATTTATAGTTACACAGAACTCTTCTTCGTTACTTTTTCTTATTTTCTTTGAAGGAGCGAAGGATTTTGGTACCTTCCTCAGATTTTTACTAAGGGGCTTGTCACCGATTAGTATTTAATAGAATATTACAAAGATTCGTATGACAATCGTATGAAAATCTAGTAAAAAATACAAAAATTGTCATCTTCATTCTACGAAAACTCATACTCGAGTCCACATAGATTACACCAAGCAAAAGATCGGTTTCTATTGTTCTTTTTCACTTGTATTGAGAATAGTACAGATACTTCATTTTTCCTCAACTAATTGAATTAAAATAGGGTATTTCCTCACGACGATATTCCTCCATAGGTCCACTCGATATTTTCATAATAGAGTACGAACTCATTCATTACAACTTTGTTCATTACAAGACAATTTCTTATTCCATTTTACGATACTCAATATATATGGTACAGCACAGTATTTAGTTAACTAGTCAAAGCGAGAAATACGCCGCGTGCGCGCGACAGATGATCTAGTATATTGCATTTGGATACCACAAACAGCATACCAGAGGCGTCGGTGTGCCTGTAGCGAATTAGCGATTCTTTGTAGATCAACATATACAGCTGGCCCAGTGAACTCGTTTCAAAGCATTTAAGCCCAAGTCCCTAGCATTAATTAAACGTCTCCATCATCCGCGCTCGCCGCGCAGTTGACGTCGTTGGATCTCGCTATCAGTACCAATTTCGTTAGAGATTCCATTATCCTGGCCGTGTCAGCGTATTTAATTCATAGCGCCGCTGCCGATATCCTCTGTCTACTTTGTCGGTGCTCGAGCCCTCTTATCAGGTGGCCACAGTACCGGCAACCCTGAGAGCACGACTAACGTCGTAGCGTCAGTGAAGACCTGTTCAGGACGATTGTTGAATCATCTTCTTGTTTACCCTCTTTTTAGGAGTGTCGTCGAGGTGTTCCAAATCAAAGGCTTGTGCGTGTTTATAAAATTTTATGTAAGAAAAGGCGTGTCTCCATCAGTCTTCACAAATTGTCTGCCAATAGTATGGGAAGTGAATGTCCTAGAAACCGTCTGGTCACATACTGTTCTTAGTGTGTATGAAAAGATTGAGTTATAAAAAGTTTGCGAACTGTTTGCAAGTATTGTTTGTTGAACAGAGTTCTGTGTTTCGTCTCACTACTTTTGAAATCGAATTGCCTTTAATTCAGCCTGGGGTTCAGCGTGGCTGAGTGAGGGTAGAAGTCCTGGACCCTGGGTCCAGTCTGTGGAATTTCGGCAAAAGGACTTCTCGTGGAAGGTCCTTATTTCGTGAAGGTAGATCTAAGTCGGTTGGCGAAAAGATTTTTCCTAATTGCAGATATTTATCTTACTGAAAGGACTTTGGGGAAAAAGTTACTAGACTGAGATAAATCTTTATAAGGGAAAGTGAAAAAAAAGAAAATATTAGGGGTACCCATTAGTAATCAATTATTTCAAAGGTAAACACATATATGTGTTAAATATTCTCTTTTTACTATTTATTTAATCAGTTATATAATCTCCATTGTTATTTACTACTGTTTGCTACTTCTTTGGTAAACTTTCCATTCTTTCTTTATAAAAGATGTTGATTTAATTTACTCATCTAAAAAGAATGGACACCTTGTAGGTACTCCTAATACCTTCCTATCGAAGGTAGGGTCATAGTGGACCGAAGGTTGTGGAGTCTACAGGAGAATTCTGGAAACATGGTCTTCTGCAAACGACGCGTCTGTTTGCGAAAGCAAACGAATGCTTCGGGGTGCCAGCTTTCCGAAGTTGCAAAGGTCTGAACGAAACGCGCCCTATTATCCTGGCCATCAACGGTAATCAATTGCGACTCGTGTAACGGCGGAACACAGCGACTTGGGTGTTGTTTACGCGTTGGCTTCAGGCCATGCCAACTGCGGTAGCTACACAGTGTCGCAAAAGAGAAACTGGCGGCGAACAATAGAGGCCTGTTTCTACTGACGATGAAAAAGAAGCAGAGCTGTCATAACGACCTTTGCTGGGATATAATATAGTGCCGTTTGTACTGGCTGCGCAAGAATCACTAGTCGAAACTTAACTGGCTGATGGAACGTGAAAAAAGAAAGAAATATGGTGTCTGCAAAGGAGATTTAATATTGCGAGTCAATTGAGCGGGAGAGGCAGATATCAATATTACAAACAAATTTTTGTTTGATCTTACAAATGGATGTTCAGGTCCTTGTGATTTCTGATGGAAAAATTGTGCTAAAAGTAAGGTATTACATTTTGTTTGCATCGGAGCAGTATGATGTATTCACGTTAGTCAACATTGTTCGTCTTACAGCATTTACTCGTTATACTTAGCATGATAAATGTTTCTGTTAGTTTTTAAAACTAGCTTGACTTGCTATGTGACGTTTTCATTTTTGTTGGGGGGAACCATGTATATTTATAACCAATTTACTGTTTTAATAGAATATAAGCTAATGTGAAATAAGTACAGTCTTCTTGTAAAAACAACACTTTTTTATTTTAATTATTCATGAATAATTTACAAAGAAAAATTGAACATATAGTTCTATTATATACCTACTGCTATCAATTCTTTTTCCTAATAAAAAGGCAGTGGTTTCACCATGTTATTATACAAACACTGTAGGTATCATTTGAAGTATAAAGAGTTGAATGTAGATTGTGGGCGCTTATCGACGAGTAAACCACAGTAGGTCGACCGTATGAAAAATAAAAAGGCACTTGGCATTCACGTTTCTATTAAATTCCATTAAATTTTGAAATATAAAACTGCATCTAATCTGATAGAAAGATTATAGTACATCATTTTCATATATGTTTAAATTTTAATAATCGTTAATAAGACAAAGCGCATTATTTTTATAAATACATATAATTTAATATTGTATTACAATATTTACGGTACTTATACATGTAAAGTAGAGAGAATTCATCATATTCTGAGTGATTTATTAAGCAGAATTATACTCTTTTCTGAGAGGTTCTTAAGAAACCGATCAATTTATTTAGTATTATACTTTAGTATTATTTTAGTCAAAATTTAATGCAAATCGCTTCAGTGGTTTTCCAGAAAACAGACCATGAAATATGACAATTTTCCATACAGTTAGGACTTATATCAAGAGCTTGCGGATTTCTTCAAATTTCTCTCTTTGCAACCACTGTATGTTTATTAGAGGAAAGCTCCTTTCGCTTAATCTGTCCGAAATGAGTCTGCAGAGCAAACACAGATACGCAAACTAGGTAGTACTTCCTAAGAACATAAAATCTTTTATTTCACCAGTCAGAAAGATCAGCTTACTCTCTGGTTTATTTACGAACATCTACATGTCTTCCTTTTACAAAAAAAAGACTGCAAACCTCTGACAAAAATTATGGTTCCGTAGCATCAAATCTCGTCGTTGCCACAAAATTTGAGCTCGCAGAGATAGGATCGTTCGATTCAGCGATACCCAGTCGGAATCGTGGCGCTATCGCAACTAAACCCGTGGCCGTTTAGTCAACCAGCGTTATCTTGAGCCTCACACGCCACTGGACAAGAGGATTAAGGAGCAACTCGGTTCCATTACTTTCTTTTATCGCGATTGCTGCTATTAATTTCGCCCGAGTCCATAGCAAGTTTTCAGAATCAAGGGAAACGAGATTGCCTCCTTGAAGCCCTGCCAACCCAATCGGGTCGGCCAACAAAGGGGAACTTCCTTCCGGGAGAAGCGTCGTTGCAAAACGATGCAACATCTTTAATATCGTGTATCGATTAGAATCGCGGTTTGAAATCCTGCGGCGCCGCTTTGTTCCAATAGTCAACCGGTTTGCGAGGCAGCCGTTCCATTGTGCGAGCTATCGGGGCCAAAATTCCATTATAAGTTTGGCGGCTCGAAATGAAATCAACGGGCGTTGTGTCGCAGGAACGCCGCGCCAGTGGCCACGTACCTCGGGTAGTTCGTTATTTTATCGAATGCCAGGGAGTCGGGGAAACTTTTGTGATGTGGACCGTTCCAAGAATTATGGATATTTCAAACTTGTAATTGCGTTATCGCGAATGCCGCGGTCCCTGGTGCCCGCTCCCGCTAAATCCACGGAAGGTTACTGTACAGTTTACGAGGACTGTTGATAGGATTGATCTTTTATATGAATCTAGGTCGCGGGTGTTCATGAAAATTGTATGTTTTCAGAGAGCACAGGTACAGAGGAAACGTCTGAATGAAAATTGTGCATTACAATATACAATATACATTAAACGTGGGTGAGTGAGGGTAGGAGTTCTGGACTCTGGGTCCACTCTGTGGAATTTCGGCAGGAGAACTTTTCGTGGGAGGTCCTTATTTTATGGAAGACAAGTCGATTGACGAAAAGAGGTTTTCTAATTGTAGATATTTACTTGCTGAAAGGACTTCAGGAAAGGGGGTTTGTTGCTGAAGTGAGATAAATCTTTATAAAGGAAAGTGATAAACAAAGATAAGAAAAGAAAATATTGGGAGTACCTATTACTAATTAATTATTTTAAAGTTAGACCCATAGTATATGAGTCTAGTTTTTATAAAATTATTTATCTAGTTAGTTATATAATTTTCATTGTTATTTACGACTTTTTGCCACGTCTTTGGTAAATTTTCAACTTCTGTTTTATAAATATTTTCATTGAACACTGATACAGAGGAGATGTTTGAATGAACATTGTACATTTTTGAAAAATATGGATACAGAAAGTCTGAATGGAAATTTATGTCATCATTAGTGGGTTATAAAGGTGTGATTGCTATTTTGAGGGCTGCAAGAGATTGGCATATTAATATCTGTGCAGCCTTTTTACAATGGCTAATTATAAGCATTGATAATACCTTATTAATAATTTAGAGCACATCGGAATATGTGTTTGTAATATTGGTTTACTCATACAGCGTAGCTTTCCCGCAATGTTGAATGTTGCAGTTCATGCGTCGATTTTCGGTAATTTGATTCGATTATTATATCATAATAATCGATTGCGGTACATACGTGTAATAGTGAATATTGAACTGAAACAAACCATTGGAATATGCATTAATTTGCGGAAAAGTGATTCTTGAATTTACAGAAATAGTTCAAATTATGGGTATTATAAACGAATGAAAGCGTAAGTAAACTACAGATATACAAATGTTTCAATTGTATATATTTTGATAATGTGGAACGATTAAATCCTCCTTCTAGAAGGTGTAGCTGTATAAAAAATGAACAATTCTATATTGGAAAAATGCTTGAATTAGTTTATTACTTTTATTAATAACAAAAATATCCAGGGTGACAACAACGGGTGACAGAGGTTTTGGGGTGTGGCTCTGTGTATCAGAATGGAATGAAAAGTAAGAATGTCTGACTTGGGACTTATTCTACTACTAGCGGGCATTAGCAAGTAGAAGTCAGTGGAATAAGTCAGACACATTTCAGATATATTTTAGACATTTTCTCAACAATTAATAACTCGGTAACAAAACCTGAAACACTTTCTCTTCATTTTCATTTTATTTTGAAATGTATAGACGCATCTCTGAATTTCTGACGTCTGTCATCTACCACCTTCTATAACACTATTATGACTTGGTCCTACAGCTTCGCTACATTTCTAGGAGTCTTAAGAAATTATTTACAGAAGTATTTCTATATATTATATCGCAGATCGAACGATTATCAAAGTAATAATAATTCGATAATAGTGATGATGGGTTGTAAGAACGATGGGTTGAGTTGATAGGCAGCTGTCGCTATGAATACGACCGGTATTTAACTGAGCACCACGTATAGTTACTTTCATAGCTTGGAGTCAGACCAGACATAAATAAGACAAGTTTTACTGGCTAAGACATAAAGAAGGAATAATATTCAAAATTTAAATCAAAGAACTTGATACACCCTACAAACATTTCATTAAAAATACGTTAAATGGCATTGTATTATTAGCACTTATATACTTATTTATATGTACATATATTATACATATATTCGCAATAATTGAACACACAATAAGTTTAAATATGTCATCATATCATACAATTTTTGTTTAATAACAAAATAAACAAATAAGTACTTTAAAATCATTATTTATCGAATTGACCCACTGCTGGGTGCTGATTGAGTGCCGAGTCAACAGCCTTAATTGTTTTTCTTATAAACTGAGTCCAATAATTTCTGTACCTCTGTAACCAAGAAATGTTACTCCCAGCGCTAGTGACGATCACTAAAATTCGAGGTAGAACGAATCTGGTTCGAAAGCGCAGCGAGTTTCGCGTTGCCATACAAGATTGGCTGCAGCATTTCTATGCTAGAATCCCGCTATCATCGCGCACTCCGCATACACAGTCACATACGATTCCAGGAATGTGGAAGGCATCGAGATCCATCACGCGCTTCCGGCCGCGTATCACGGTCGCCGCCACAGAAGGAAGGAAGAATCGTAGATAAAGGGGCGGCGTTACAACCTCTGACTGCTTTATATTTTAGGTGGCCCCATACGATGCGTATTCCACGCGCGCGAGACGTAATGTTCTCTCGAACTCTAATGTATCGTGCTTTTGCAAATAGATGCTACATCTCTCTGGGGAAAAATTTAGGGGGCAATTCTAAACCCCAGAATAAGAAAAAAATGTAGGACAATATATAGAGGTTTGTTATTTACAAACGTTTAAAAAGAGCGGCGGTTGTTACAGATATTGAGGGGTTACTAAAGGCTCGTTCAGATTAGTCAAACTATTCAAGTGGCTTGATATCAAATTTGTGTTTATAGATGTCAAGTTGCTTGAATTAGTGTGGTAATACGTATCAATCAATGTGTACTTCAAGGCAAGGAAAATTTGACGGAACCTCAACTTTACTTGAAGCTTGAAAGGATATTAATATTTCAAGTCAAATAAAACGTTCACATTGGTAAAGTTGTCTCGAATTACTTAAGCTTTGTCTACACTGAGACAACATTTTGTCACCTCTTGTGTAAAAAATAAGAACAACGACATTTTTGGAATATATGTTCTAAATGCAACGACAATGAAAAGTTCAAATGCATGTACACACAAAAATGCATAGTTTTTCAGCTTCACGCTATAAACAACAAGAGGCGCCAAAGTGTTACTCGTTGCTATCTCGATGTAGCTTAGCTTTTAGCTTAACATTCAACTCACGTAACTTGCCTAATTTAAACTAGCCTAAATAAAATAAAAACTTGAAAGGATATTTTAAGTCAAGTGAATGACAGATTCACATTTGTTAAGTTGTCCAATATTACTAGCAATCAAGCAACTTGACTAATATGAACGAGCCTTAAAGTAGTCACTTGTCTCGTGCAGCTGCAGCTAAATTCTATGGCACTTGACGCGGACAGTGGCTATGACAATCACTGCTCCTCATGAATTGATTCCTACCACGAGCTTTACGCTGATGACGATGTCAAGCGGTTAGATTGATTTTAGTGATTTTCGAACACTTACAATTGAATAGATGAGGTCAATAACAATACAAGTCTAACATTAGCTTTTTTCATTAGCCTGAAAAATATTAGACACTAAATAGGGGTTAATAATATTAAAATATTAACATATAAGAACACTACAAGCAAACCTTGAAGAAGATAAACAACCGCAAAGTCTCACATAACAAATAACAGAGAACATTGAACATATCCTAATAGAATAGTGCACGTCAGACTGAGACAAAATCGTCAGTACTTGGATGCAGACACCAAAAAAATGCAGATCGTAAGGTCACAGGGCGTCACAAAAACATAAAATATATTCAAGTGTCAGCAGCTAACTAAATATGTGGCTTTTGACTTGTATTGTTCTTCAACTCACCATCTCAATTACCAAACGGGGATTCGATTACGATTTCATTGTCCTTAATCGTCTTCTTATTTTGATTAAATGTTCCTCCACCTGTAGCTCAACACTGTATTTCCGAGGCATGCCTTTCAGTCCCACGAAATTGCCCGTAAAACGAATTCCTTTGGAGGGACGAATTGTTTATGGCAAACGCGACCATCAGAATATCTTTTCCGCGCGGATTTGCCGGCATCCGGGCGCCAATTGTTAATTTTCAACAGTCCTGCGTTGACTCTGTTGGAAGTGTTATTCGTTCAGGAAGTTTCCCCACCACCGATTCTCCGGGTGTTCGTGAACACGACCCAGATAATTATGCAGGCGCATGCACGGTCGAAGGGAACCGCCTTTGGTCATCGTTGCAGATACACGGAGCCAGGAAAGCGGCGAATTTAGCGAAACCGCCGTCGCATGCCGACGGGCCACAGCAATCCGATAATCAGGTTGGCTGTTATTGCTTCGTGCCTCTCCGATGCGCAGCGGTGGTCAAAGAAAGAGTATAACGTCGATATTGGCTTATACGTGTAATATAACTTTAGCAACAGATTTTGATTATCTTGTTAACTTTGCTGATTTATTTTGGGAAACTTTGTGTCACCGTGTGATGGAGAATAGGATATACAGAGTGTTTCCAAGCATGTGGGACGTTTTTGGAGGGTGACTTCTGGACGCGAAGACAATGAAAAAAGTTCATGTACAAACGTGTAGGCTTGTTCAGAACTACTTGGTGTTTTGGTTACACGCTGTTTTGTATTGTGTATTGTAAAATGTTGGACCATAAAAGAACGCATAAAATGTAATGAAATCGTGGGGCACTTTGGAGGATAGGTTCTGGACACAAAAGTAATAAGAAAAGTTCAAATGCATGCATGAGTGGAAATGCTTATATAGTTTTTTAGTTATATGGTATTTTATATTACGTAAAACGCTGATGCATTACTTACTTGCACAGTGTGCTACTCCCTTTGACTTTCATAATACCGTGGTCAAAAGCTGACATAACAGAAGCTGAGGGTCTGGGGTACATCTGTTCTCCAATAAGGGAGTTAGCCTAGAAAGATCCCAACCTTGTGAAAGAGTGTGAGATGGATTTTAAAGGAGGTATTTCACCATACACAGTGAAAAACTGCGTGTAAGTAAAAGAATAAGCGTTTCCAGGTACATATGCACATGGGCTTTTTTCATTTTTCTTGTGTCTGGGGCCTGTCCTTCAAATATGTCCCACATTTTCTAATACATCTTGCACAGGAAATGCTTGATAGCAGGTGAGAGAAAGTTTAAAAGGTCATAATATGTGATAAAATAAAATAGAAGTCAAGGATAACAATATTGTTATCCTTTGTCGTTTCGTTTATTAGTTATTAACTTTTGAAAATTTGAATGAAAATGTCAGAAACTTGGTATCCTGCCAATCATCGACGTAAGATCAGTACCTGTCCTATTTGGCGCAGTGCCTGGCCTTAGGCGTTTTTAAACTGAGTTCTTAAAAGTTAATGACTTCTGAAATGAAGCTATGATCGCAATTTTGTTGCTCTTAATTTTTATATTACTTCGTTATGTAGTATCGTCTTATGAAATTGTTTGCACCTGTTGGCGAACAGCTTGCATGCAATAGGTAGAGTCAGCTCATTTGATCTTGGTCACGTAGTTAAAACTGGATCACTAAGTCAACCCTGTAGAGTCTGCAGTGTGTCCGAGAGCTATAATGATTTAAAGTTCGTCCTGCGTTGCTATTTTTGGCTTGAAAATTACACATGAATAATTCATAAATAATTACACACGAATAATCAATCTTTTAAACATAAATACATATTGTATATGTATAATAATTATAAAATTATTAGCCTCATTTTACAAATTTTCATACATCGTAGCTTAAAGCCTACATACAACGAAGAGGTACTTTCAATTCTAAACACGTTTGCTATAGCATGTACTTCTAACGTCATAGCTAGGATTTAATGAACAAGTGGTACAAATGTATTACAGATTATAGTACAGTTGGGAGTAGATGAGTTTTGACCTAATTCTATTGACCAGAATACGCAGCTTCAGAAACAATATCAACTATTGACTAATGTGTTACCCAGTATCGTGCATACGAATAAATGATGCGTTGTGCTGTATAGCAACATGATTTATGGCAAAATTCAAAAGTATCCCATATTAGGTGTTCTAGTATCAAAATACTCTTTCAGTTAAAACTCATTTGCCCTCAAATACCTTTAATATTAGTACTTCCTCAGAAAAAGTTGCTTTCCAAAAATCGAAAGAGTTCAAGCTATGAATTTTTATTTTTCTGATTGTTATAATGAAACAAAAGGAAAGTTTTGCTATTGGTATTATTTTCACATCCTTGGTTTTCTTGAATTTCCCGATATTTTGAAATCCCTCAAGTCAAAAAAAAAAAAAAATGCCAAAAAACTGATAACTAAATTCTGTATGTATGAATGCGTGTATGTATGTATGTGTACTGGTGTCTATTTTGCTTTATATCTCTGATCTGGATTATCGGAATTTCGTGAAAGTATGATAGCTTCTCTATATATGGTGCATTGATGCTATTCAATTTTCAAAAAATTTAGTCAAAAAGGAGGAGAGATACGAGAGTATGGGGTCCCTTATCTCAAAAGATGTAGAAGTCACAGAACATTTAATCTATCAAATTTTTAGCTCATTATAAAGAAATACGACTGTCGACAAAATTTGTTCTCGTACCTCTTTTTGTTAAATTCCTAGGTGACGATGGGATTCGAGCTCTGACTTTTGGCCCATAAATGAGGAAAAAGACACCGAGTCGTAGCGAGGATGTGATAATTGTTTTTGTATTTAATTACAAGTCCCCTGCTTGATCGCTGCATTACTGCAGTGCGACGATTTCGATCGCGCCCAGTGTAATTAAATGGGATTATTTTGCTTGTTCGTCCGCACGTGAAGCGCGCACGGGCAACGCGTTTCGCGGACAGAAACAGGATCAGTTCGTAATGAACATTCGTTGCTTTCAGTTTAATTGATCTCCCGTTACATTAAATCGTGGCGTTATCCTCGAATAATTAGTCGCGCGGTCAATTACGTTGCATCGGCGCAACGACTGCGCGATGGTAACATGGGATACATAATATATACTGCGTTTGACCTTTCAATTATTCACGAATACGAGATAGAAGATTTGGTTAGAGTCGAAATTACAACGATTATTACATACGAAATTTATAAACTAAAAAGAGAAAAATAGTGTCGATGGGAACTTTCTCTCCTAAAATGTTTACTTGTGTAAACATTAGCAACGAGTTTACATGGAATGAAAGGTTTACTACTAAAGCAAACTAAGAGAACTTCAAGGAATATCGAAGTCTGCAACTAGCGTATAATGCGCGTCTGTTATAATGATTTTCCAACGAGAACAGAATCAACATCGAAGCATACACAATTAGACTAGGTGGAACGTAAATACGGGCTCTGAGTATGGATGAAAAGTTTCCTGTAACGCGAAATTCAAACAATGCAGCCACCAGCGACGGCTGGGAACGTTGATATGATTTGCCCATTCGAAAAAGTCATAGGAAATGTTGTATCGTCGAACTCGCGTAGAAATTTCACGTTCATCATAGCATGTATGTATGTACATTTCGTTGAGGCATAAAGAAGCAGAGTGACGGGAGGGGTGGAGAACAGAAACCTATAAAGTCGATTGACTGGGGCGAGGAGGGAGTGAAAAGTTGGTGCATTTGATTCCACGGTTGAAAGGAATTCGCGTGACGAGAAAAATGTTAGACTCCCGCATGTATTCACAGAGAACATCAATTAACCAGATGAAAAGTTGAATTCTCAGCGAAATCTGAGGGTAAAAAACGTCTATGGAATATTGTTTTTATTGGTACTTTGGAGAAAATTTTGAAGCATAAAAGTTGGAGAGGGATTTCTGAATGAAATGCCAGATGAAGAAGTTACAGACTTGTAGGGCTGAAAGCTTTTTGTTTTAACGATGGACAATAAAGTATGTAGTTATATATAGGTATAGCGAATGTACATACAATGACAGAAGTTAAGAGTGCATGAATTCCTTCGACAGTTCCTAGCATCTAGAAAGCTTTTTAGTGAAGACTATATTCGTGTTTAGAACCACTGAACATGTCGAGAACCCTTATGCATTTACATTTTGAAGTCCATTTTTTTCTGCCTGGAAAATGACTACACATTTGGAGTTATTTCAAAGTAGTAATTGGAAGAAGGGATTAATGCGATGGAATATGTCCAAGAGAGTACTGTCTGGAAACTTGTCTTGAGAATATGAATGCTTTCCTAGTGGATGCCAACTATGTTAAATTTATTTTTCGACTATGATAAAATTGTACTTCGAGTATGTAGACTGTATTTACAATTATTCCACTCGTAGAAAAATGAATTGCAAACATAATTAGGAATGAATATATGGTACTATTAAGAACACCAGGGTGGTCTTTACATCATTTCCACTTACTCGTTCATAAAAAAAAATTGCAGAGTTGAAGTTCCATTTTCTGCTCTGCATGCAAAATTATTCAATAGTGATTTCCCTTCTAGGTACTGAAATTCAAAAATTGAATGCAACTGAGATTTTGAAAAATTGGATATTTTTATACCTACTTCAACGTTTGAACATTCCCACACATTGAAATGTTTGAAGTTTGAATACTTGAAAATTTTCAGAAAATTTTGAGTAGATACTTGGAACTCGAGAAAGAGAAAGTGCTTGCACAAGAAAAGAAAAAGGAATGTAGACATAGCACATCGTAACTGTAACTCAAAGTAAAAATTGTTCTATTTTATTTTAATTTTTTAATTAATTAACGTGCCTTTGAAGACTAATTTCAGAAATACCTGATTATAACATGCTGGGCATGACTATTCCCTTTATACAGCATTTAATTACCGGTTCATTTTGGTTTTTTGACTAAAACATATATCCCTAATTATAATCTAGCGTAAGTCATACTGGAATGGCACTTGACAGAAAGGTAACCTAAAGTCAAAAGAGTCTCGCGGATTACAAAGTTTGAGAGCAAATTGGAGGAATGGATAGACGGCAAGAATCTTATTATTTGTCCGATTCAAAGGAGCAGCGTAATAATTTAGCTTGCTCAGACGAAAGGAAAACGAGTCGAAGTAGCCGTGGAAGAACAGAAAAATCCATTTAGAATAGAAGCTGCTTTTACTGTTTCTCCTGATTAAAATGTCGACAGAGGAAAGTAATTGCACCGAAGACTTAAAGACTTAAAGACCTTGCAGGACATGTTTTGTATTCTCAAAGCTCCACTGCTCCACTGTTTAGTTCCGGTAATACTCGTGTGTCGGTTGCGCGAGACTCCGCGAAAGTGACTGCACGTTATCGATATTTTTCAAGTTACTGTCGAGTAGCCATATCTCCACCGTCCTTCAACGGATACCGATATTCGATATCTGCTTTGAGAGTTTTAATTAAACTTAAGTCGGCCAACTTTGCCGGTTAATTGAAAACTACAGTATCACCGATGTCCAGTTAACTATTTCGGCCTCTGCCACGAATTCGACATAGCGCGTGAAAAACGTTAAATCACGAAAAAATCGGTAACATCCTGTACGTTTGGAATTCGGTTTGGTGAGATTTATGAAAACGGTTTTTTGATCAGGAAACTCAAGTGAAAAGAGGATTTTAAGTTTCTTTTCCATTGTAAAATGTGTTTATTTGACATTTATGTATAGAAGGTGTCCCAGAAATTTTGTTACAAACGGAAAAATGTATGTGAAGAGATAAGTTGAATATATAGAACATTTTTTTTATCACATTTCGTTTTTGAGAAAATTGACTTTGAATTTTAGCCGAGGACCAGAGTATCGAATTATATTTTTAGATATTTGAGGTGTTGACGAGAGAAGGATGTTTCTATTTTCTAGTAGAGAAAGTAAATGATTAGTCAGACAGTGAGTGCTTCGCTTGTTCCCGTGTAGCCAAGTCAAGTAGAGAAAGTAAATGATTAGTCAGACAGTGAGTGCTTCGCTTGTTCCCGTGTAGCCAAGTCAAGTACCCAAATCTGTATTTTTGCATTTGTACCTGATGGTAATTCGAGCTCAATTTTCTCTAAAATGATGTATAATGTAAAAAAATCTTATTCTATATTTTCAACTTATTTTTTCATATGAAATTACGACCCTTCGGTTTCTACCAGCAATTTTAGAACATACTGTATTAAATGTAAATAAACAAAGAGTAAACAATTGACGAAATAGTAGCAGAGATTCAATTAAGTATTCCATATGTATAAAATTACGAATTAAAAGTATATATTTATTTTTGTAGGGCTTGAATGTGTAAGATATAAAATTTCATTAGGTAGACAGACTTTCGATGTTCATTTAAATTCATTTGTCGCATTCCCAATTCAATACTTTATTTCCAGTTTTAAGGCTGTAGAAAACAGTGATTAAAACATTTTTTGTTAAAAAGAACAAGCTATACAAGTCATGAGGTGCATGAATATTTAAAACGGGTATTCAAAGTTTCGATCTTGAATATTCATACGAAGTGACATTCAGATTTCTATGAATTTACGCAATTTTTATTCTTCTATTTTACGTGTATTATGCTATATTGTATATTCTCACATTTTTTGCTATAATTATTGCATGTATAGTTATTTTCATACTGAAACATTTGTGCTTCTCTAATTCCTGTCAATACGATGATTATACTTATTCGAAACAAGTAAATTACAAAACTTGCCAATGTAAATAAATTTGGTTATGATCCAAAATAAAATAAATTTTATTATTTTATAATAATAATAAAATATTATAATATTATAATAAATAATAAAATATTAATATTATAATAAAATAAATTTTATTATTTTATTTTCGTATTTAATTCTGTATCATATTAATAATTTTGTTGTGTTTTTTGTCTTTATTGAATTCGAAATACTTCGAAAAATATTGAATATCTCTTAAAGATGAATAAATCCGTTTAGAAGAATATTAATATACGTATAATTGCGTTATGACTTTCAAAGATAATATTTCTTTACCATCAGTTCTCTTAACAGCCTCTCGTCCTAATTGCAGTTTTAAATTCTTTTTCAAATTAATCTTACCGTTATGTTGTTGATAAATTTTTCTAATTTCGTGAAAATTATGAAAAAGTTATTATTATTATCTGTGTCCCATATTTTTACATCTTAAAACCTTGTGACTCGGATTTGTCTCATGCATACGTAGTATTAAATATTATTACAAAGAAAATCCTTGAAAGAGTTGCCACAGGATTAAGCAGTTATACATTTATTTTACCCATTAAAGTGGAGCTCTGGACGGATTATTGACGTTAAACGAAAACGTACACGTATCATCAAGTTACGATTATATTAATCAAAAATTTTTAATTACATAAGCAAACGTTACACAACCAAATAAAAAGTACACTTTACAAGTGAGATACTAGGTACTATAATAAAAAAAAAACATATTCAATGCATTCAATTTGTTTACAATAACTGTAACATGATGCCGACAGTCACTGTTCGCCTCTTCGTACAGTTTTGGATTGACTGAGTACTGAGTGTCTGCCGCGACCTTTCTTCCAAGTCTTTAGAAAGATGATACAGAATAGAATATAATGAAAGATAAAAATAAAAGAAGGTCAGAAAGAAAGAAGAAAGTGGAAAAACAAAGAAAGTGCCAGCAAGAAAGGACTGTTTTCAGATCTGTCTAGGTCTGGCTGCCAAATGCTCCTGACGATGACCAGTTCGTGACAAGCCTTCAGAAACAGTCAAAGAAAAGACAAGTACAATAGGACGTCGATTATTGGAATTAACACTAACTTCAAAATTCACGGTCAATTTTTTTTTATTTTAGATAAACTATTACTAAATAATAGTTTAAGGTTTACTTGAGGTCCTTGTATAGCTTCATCCTTAGTACTTCAACCACTAAAAATTCTAAATAACAAAGATCCAGGAAAATTCAATTCGAATAATCAACGCTCTATTGTAATTGAAAATCTAAAAAAGAGAAAGTTAGAAAGATAAAAGTCAACAGAAAACAGAACAAACGAAAATACAGAAAATTGAATTTACGAAAATAAAAACCGAAAATGGATGTGGTGGCTCTCTTGCAGCTGTCACACAAGTATTTGGACCAACACGAGTTTGATTGTAAATCTCTTCAGGTAACGCGACCTGTATCTTACGAAAACATTTCCCCTCTAGCCGCAGCAGTTCCCTACATAGCGCCCCTATCATTAGTCATTCTTATACGTAACACTACAATAGATAATCCTCTTTCAGCCCATGAATGATACTGCTTCTGAGATTTTGCATTGGGAACAATAGGGCCCCAGGTAAAAACTCGCGAGACGTCCTTTCGTAGATCCGTCAACGGAAGACGGATTAGACAGTCTCCAGGACGCAAGATACACGTTTATGGTAACGAGATTACTTGCTCGTAACAGCGAGAAGAGATTCATTCGTCCGGGTATTAGTCTAGCGGACGGCGCAGGTACCGCATCGCATTAGCCTACAGTTGCATCAAGAGCAAAATGGTCTGCCGGCTAGACGTCTGATGCCACGGTGCCGGAAGTGATGAGCACGACGACAGTGGGCTACTAGCATCGCGACGTTCCGGATTCTAAATGGAAATCCTGGCCTGCGGCTGCTTCTGACCCCTCGTCGAGGAGATCTCTGGGGCGGCGATCGTGTCACGGTGATGCGTCCAAGTTTCCTTGAAGAAATTTTGATTAGCTGGGTCGCGTGGAGAAAAAGCGATTCGTAATTGAGGATAACATTGGGGCAGGTGACATCTTTGTGACATCTTTGTGACATCTTTGTGACATCTTTGTGACGTCTTTGTGACATCTTTGTGACGTCTTTGTGACATCTTTATGACATCTTTGTGACATCTTTGTGACATCTTCGTGACACCTTCATGACCCACATTCGACTGCTTTGTCGTAATCCGTCTGTCTATTGTTGACGTACGTGAGTTTATACATGGATTGAGAATTAATTGTATTGGGTGGATGGGGGGTTTTGTCTAAATAGATCGTTTAAAATATTTCCGCCGCTTTTGATGGATTAATCGATGGTAAAGGAAATTCAAACTCGTATATTAGGGGAGATTATACACATAGGGGTAGTACAGGTATTGTGGTTGAGGATGATTGAGAGCTTATCTGAGGCTATACACAGTGTCTCTCCTTTGAATTAAGTCCTGTTTGTCAGTGTTTAGAAGCATATCCAGGATGTTTGAACTTTGAATATATAGATGTACCTATACATATGTATAGTTTGTATATTTGTTCATGAAATGAAGTTTCTGATTTCTCAAAGCCTAAAATGATAGGTACCTATAATCTATAATTTACAAGTTCAGGTGTTTCTGTTGTCGACTGTATAAGATATATTTGAAGGTGATGCTGCTTGTACCAAGGAAGAAAACTTTGAAAAGCTTCAACTAATTTAAATTATTGTGTAGGTACTACATCACTGTCTCAGAAGCAGCACTATAAAGTAGGTGACACCAATTTTGTCATGCTCATGTTTAAAGCGTTTTATACTATTTCTAAATATTAATATTGTAAAATTATTAAATGTCTCATAATGTTTAGGGTCTTATCTGATACCTAGAATAAATTATTATTTACAAAAGGGATTTTTAATTAATTTAAGACAAAAATAATAAAGAAGTGCAACTGATGAAACCACCATAAGCGGAATATGCAAATGCACCATACCTTAACAGACAGAATTGTCAATTTTGTATAAGTAGAAAGACGGCGATTCAACATAAAAAATAAAATAATATTCATGTCAATACGTTAAAAATAAAATTTAGATATTTTGTTACTGAAACCACTGAGTTCAATTCTATTTTTCAAATGTCCAGTGATGAATAAATATGTCCCGAGTTTATTTCTGAAGGCAGTCATCCTACATTGTGAATATCCTGAATATTAGACCTGAAACCGAATTATTGATGAATTTGCATGGGCGTCGGGCTGTCTTCCGATTATATTCAGTCATAGGTCAAAGGTCGCACAGGTGTACGCGCCTGTATTCGTGGCGAACATTTAAACGATCTGTAGTGATAAATTCCTGTAACGACCCTTGTAATTTACGGTGCCCTGTAGCGTATCTGAGCCCGTTAAGCGTATACCTTGTTCGGTGAATTCGATGAATTCGGTGAATAGCGAACGATAAACTAGTCAATAGAAGTGCGCCCGAATTAACGGCGCGGCATCGAGCTGAATCATCTTTTTAACTTTCCAACAATTCAATTGTTTCGACAACGGCGTTACTAAAACTGTTTGAGTGTTTAACTAGTTCATTAACTTGTGCAGCCTCGTGGATTACAAGTGGCTCGCACTGTTTATCGTAAATGGAACTTTAAACAAATCGATAAACGTATTCTGCAAATTGAAGCTGAAATAGAATAGGAAAAAAAAATATGAATGGATGAATTTAACATGATTATTACTTTTCTATGATGAAATATTTGAATCGTATTTTATTACGTACACAAGTGATTTCATTTGTCGACAATAATTTTGTTTAATATGATATTTAATATCAGTTATTATTTCACTGTTTTTCGTTAGCTTTCAATTCATAAATGGGTTTTATAGCGAAAGAGTTTCATGTTCAGAATCGATGGGATTGTTTAGCTATTATTTATGAATATCAGTAACATATATTCCAGAGATGTATTCCAGAGGGATCTATGAGCCTTTGTACTCAGAAGTTTAGACATTTTGACATTACGATTCATTCCTCCAACTCAGATGTCGATACGTATATTTCTGACATACCATTGATATACTTTTGAAACATAATACATATGTTTATTTTATGACTTCATGAATAAAATTTCAATGCATATGTAGAATGTAGTTTGGAAAATTGAATAGAATACTTATGAAGTCTATTGATAAATTATAATGTTAAGAATTACTGTGTAGTTGACATTTTGTTTCCTAATTATTCATTGTTAAAAAGTTTATCTAAAATGTGTTTGAAATGGATCTTACTTGGAGATTTATTCTAAAAATACAGTTTATTACTTAACTCAGGTACAGCGATATTAGTAGAATAAGACAGCAGAAGTAGTCAGACATATTTCAGGTTCACTTTAGACGTCTTTCAGTACTTGATATTTCAAAAGCAAGGCCTTGAATACAATTTTATAGTTCTTCAGTTTCGTCTTATTTTAATATGTAGAATTATTCCTTAAAATTTCTAACATTCATTGTTAAACACTCAATATATTATCACGTCATAATTAAATTTGCTGTTTCCAAGATTGGAAAGATTCTATTCAATTATCTAAATATTCAAATAGAACATTGAAAATATCATAGATTCCAAATGGTTAAGACATGATTTCCCTTTCTCAGAGGGTTATCACACAAAATCCACGTGTCACCTCCAACGCCCATTGTCCACAGAAGACTTCTTACATTCACCAAAGATTCCACGAATAACTCCAGCTGCAGCGGCAGCAAATTTTCCAGAATAGAATAGGAATAGAGTCCGATGTTATTCATGCACTGTATCAAGCTCAGTTTTTACAAGGAGTGAAAGAGGAAAAGTTACGTAATCTGGCTTACATCATTTTCGTCAATTGAAATCGAAAAATAGAGAAATCAGAACACAATTGAAATTATCTAAGGTTTCATCGAATACCTAAAAATCCACTATCGTATAGAACATATTAAACAGATATACAGAGTGTTTCGTGACATGTGGGACCTACTTCGGGAATTGATTGTATGCTTAGAAACAATTTAAAAAAAGTCATGTAAAATACATGTCCTATCGATCTTCGTTTATGAGATATAATGAATTTCCTCTTTTAATTATCTTTACAGAAGATGCTAAAAATGACCACCTTGCATTTGAAGACAAGCCTACATTCGTCTTGCCATCGATCTGATTACTCTCTTTATTATTCTTGCTGTTCCTCGAATCTGCTGGAAGTTTTGCTGTATTCTATTTCGTAATATTTCAGCATTTTCAATGGATGTTGCGTATAGAATACATTTCAAATATCCTCACAAATGATAATATAGTGAATCCAAATTCAGAAAACGAGCAGGCCATGCAATAGAACCTCCACGATCAATCCATTTATTTGCAAACTGTTGGTTCAAAAATTGCCTAGCTACTCGGTTAAAATGTGGTGGAGCTCCATCATGCATAAACCACGTACGAAATCTAATATCGACTGGAACTTCTTTTAATATTTTGTGTAAAAAAATCAATGTATTTCGTGACTGTTAGTTTCCCATCAACAAAAACAGACTCAATTAAAAATCTTGCTTTCGAAATATTGCAGTCTATGGAAAGAGAGGCCGAACAGAGAGTTTTGCTCTGTTTATAAAATTCATTATATCTCATAAACGAAGACAGATAGGACACATGTTTATGTGACTTTTTTCATTGTTTTTAAGCAAATGTACAGTCAACTCTTGAAGTGGGTCGCATATGTTATGAAACATCCTGCATATGCATATATTTGTCACAATCATTGATACATAGTTACATTCGTAAGGTCATCGCTTTTCTGAACGGTAGAAAATCACGTGGATGCATCAGACTTCATCCATGCGAATGATTGACCGTTTCTCTTTTGAATATCTTTCTCGATCGGCTCGAAAGCAATAAAGGTCCAGAGCGACGCACCAAAAGGGAGAGTTAGCTACCGAGAAATGAAAATCAATCCAGTGTTCTAGGAAATTAGTCTCTCGTTGCGTCAAGTGCACGATAAATAACTCTCGAGTCCCGATATATTGGTTCGTTGGGTCGTGTAATAATTTACATCGAATATTCCAAAGCTATCGTACAGGGCCGCGTCGCGGGCAAATGTTATGCTCGGCGACCCTCGAAAGTTAAATGGTGTATAAAAAATGTCAGAGTCGATCAACTCGGCTCCCTCATTCCTCATTCGATTCAGGATTGGTATGGGATTGAACTGGTTTCGTAATGCGTCTTTATAATAAGGCATTTGTGAATCCAATGTTTCAGTTTTCGACAGTTCCTTTTGTTGAGTATAAGTGATTATATCTCTCTAGATCTGTAAAGGCTCGAGGAAAGTTATAAATTCAGAAGCTGTTTTAGTAGAAGTATAGACGAGAATTAAAACCGAATTTTGTTCATTTATATGTAAATATTTTTACGATATGTATTTCACTAGAAGTTATAGTATTCATTAATTATACTTTCCCAGATTTCTTTCTCTAGGAAGTGTCTATATTATGTATTTATAGATTAGACTCTCTTATACTTTTGCTAATTTATTTACGTTACTTTGCTAAGACAGGAGATGAGACTGAATAAAATACAAACTGTTTACCTCTCTAGCTGCGGGCGATTTTTTCAATTTCCTGGTCGAAAATGTGGGTAATTTTTATTCGTTCTAGGTGTGATACGATAATCGTGGGTCCCACCATTTTAGATGGAATACGTGAGACGCGATTTCCATGTTCCCTGCGGCTGCAGGGCTAAAGAAAGGCGTAAATATAAATTTTTTAAATACGTAAGGTATTTCAGAACTAGTGCCAGAGGTACAAGCGGCAAGGCTGTGATTCTGTATGAAAAAATAAATTGAAAATATAGAATCAAGTTCCTTAATATCACATTTTGTTTTGGAGAAAATTGATTGCAAATTTTAGCCGAAGACGAGAGCACCAAAATACAGTTTTGGCTACTTGAAGGATTAACAGGGAGAGAAGAACGATTTTAGCTCTCAGTAGAAAAAGTCAATGGTTGGTCAGGCAGTGAGTATTTCGTTTACTGTCCAGTACCTTTAAAGCATGCCAAAATTATACTTCCATACATTTGTATCTGATAGTAAGTAAAATTCAATTGTTTCGAAATCAAATTATTATATCGAAAAATTATATTGTATACTTTCGGCTCATTTATTTGTGTAGAATTACTACCTTTGGACTTGTACTACTAGTTTTGGAATATTCTATAAAAAAGTTACACTTTAAACAATGTTTAACTTATAATTAATTTGTAGTGATTAAAATATATTCCAGAATGAATGAATAATTTTATTAATTTTAAATAAGATTAATATACGCGGCTCACTGTAATAATGTAGTA
Organism: Calliopsis andreniformis; assembly: GCF_051401765.1. NCBI lineage: Eukaryota > Metazoa > Arthropoda > Insecta > Hymenoptera > Andrenidae > Calliopsis > Calliopsis andreniformis. The sequence continues at coordinate 10,692,001 of NC_135064.1, read as the reverse complement.
CTTTATAATGATGGAATATTACACGATTTAGTACGATATGGTTAAAAGTATTAAAAATATTTAAAAAGCAAAATAGCATTAAAGTTGAAAGTTTAGTGGTATTATTTTTACAATTCTTTATTTTTAAATTATAGTTATTATCATAATTATTTTAGTAACATTTAAAAATGTTTGTTCAAGTTACTTTAATCTGTACCGATTTAATATGTAATATCTATAAATTTTAATAATTATGATAATGAATATAATTTAAAAATAAAAAATTGTAAAAATAGTACCACTAAACTTTAATGCTGCTTTGCTTTTTAAATATTTTTAATATTTTTAACCATATCGTACGAGATCGTGTAATATTTCATCATTATAAAGTACTACATTATTACAGTGAGTCGCGTATATTAATTCTATTTAAAATTAATAAAATTATTTATTCTGGAATAAATTTTAATCACTACAAATATTTACTATTTCTGAAATTGATTTGCTGAAATTGATCTCTAAATAATTACATAACTTATTATTCATCCATTGGTTCAAAATCTTCTATTATTCATATCCTTTATCATAAATTTGATCGAATTTAACAACTAAATACATCTTTGAATGAAATATGTTCGGCTTTTCCTCCTACGTATTTTTTAAAAAAATTCCTCCAGTTTTACCATTTCCTGGTACCTCTAAATGGATGTAGCCTCTTAAACAGTGGCCATCATAGGCAACGTTAACGCGAAAGTGCTCGATTTTTCAAAGACCACCGGATAATGGTTAGCGGTTAATAATAGCTGTTATCTCGTCGTCGAGCAGAAGGAACCTCTCCTGTTAAATGTCAGACAGTGCTTCGACAACGCGTGCGCGACGTTTCGGCGCTCACGGGACACGGGTTAACCAATGCTTTAGCGCAAGGCATGAAATAATAATGGACCGAAGTCCCAATTTAAGCTAACTTTAAAACCAGCCCCATTTACTTTACGCCATTTCCAACGTTCCGCAAGAGTCATTCGAATTACACTCTCCCGTTGAATATGGACCGACTGCGCAGTGGCTCTGCTTGTTTGCCGAATTCATTGAAAATGGTGTCAAAGAGCGCGACAGGAAACGCATTGCATATGATCAAAACCGTAGAAAACGTCGAAAAAGCGTCAGCGAAAACTGATTTCATTCTCGCCCCCGAATTCGTCGGCTCTGTTTTAACGAGTTATCGCAACGAAAATAAATCGAAGCGATGGAAATGATCGTCGCAGGGACGATCGAGCAGTCCTCTAATCGTTTTTCAATCGCGAGCCTCTGCGTTTGATCGTGCAGCCATGAAACACGGTATCTCGTCTGATTCTTCTCTTTTTCGTGTTTTATTCGCATCGAAGCAACGGAATCGAATGTAAACTCGAGCACGCTAAGACGAGGATGAGGAAGTGTCTCTCTGTCGCGTGAAAAAGAACCGGAAGGAGAGGCGAAGAGCGTCAGAGCTTTTTAATGAGACGTCAACTTGGTGGAACCTCGCGAGGTCATGGAACGTGCGAAGTGGACAACCGAGCAAGAACGAATGAAACGGAAAGAAAAACTAGAAGAACGGTACACGAGGAGGGTGGGTCGCGATGGGAAATGCGAGCGAAGTGGTCCAGGTACGAGTTTAGTCGGCTAAATAGCCAAGAGCTATTTGTCGCGTAGAACTCTTCTCCGTTCTTCGCATAAATTCTGCGCGAGCCTTGGCTTTCATTTTCCTTCGACTCAGCATCGTGCTAGGAATCCTGTTTTGTCGAACACCTGTGTCAGATACTATGGTCTCGCTGTTGAGATAAGGCGACGTTACTATTAGGAAAAATGACAATACAAGGATATACGAAATTTTTCTCTGAAAAATCGTAAGATTCAGGATTTTCAAGTTTTACGCCTAGATTTATTAATATGAAGTATATTATAGAACTTTTTTAGTTATGTTGAGTGAGTGAGATATATAAAGACTTTTGGAGTACGGATCTCAAGACTTATTTAAGAGGCAAATTCAAAGTAATAATTAATTTAGGTAAATGTAGGTGTCATCTGAATTATAATTGCGATGAAAAATTAATTTGGAAGAAAATGGTGCTAGTTTAGAACATTGGTTCTTAAACTTTTACGAGGCGTCCTTCTTCGTAGCTTTTGAAAGTTTAATGCTCCCTTTCTGCTGCCACGATGTATATATACTGTGTTCTATGTATATTAGTGGTTCCTAATTTTAATCGTATGGTAAAGTGAAAATTCTCTTTTTAGTGTTAACCTTTCATGGACATACTATTTCTAAATTTTCATAAAAAATGTAGATTAACATTTTGTTCAGTCTTTGTTTTGTTCGCCAGTTATTATAATGCTAAATATAGAGAGGAACGTGCTTCAAGAAAAATTGAAATATTCAAATTATTACACAATATTATTACTCAGTACAATTCTAAGATATCTAGGTACATATATTTCAAATACGCATAGATTTACATATTTGGAAATTTTCAAATTTCTAAGTGATACGGTTTAAGATACCATAATGGAGAGTTAATGGAAAGATTGCTTTTAACTTGTTTCATACATTTATACAAATTTGAAGAAGCACTGTGAAAAATCCTTAACGTCAACAAAATCTTTTTTCGTTATAAAAACAATTATTCATGTCATGTTCTACATTTCACAATCTAATTCCTGATCCAAAATCTTGATTGGAGTACATCAACATTTCTAGAGCGTACAAGACAAAAAGACTTCCAAACTTTATTCACTCTTCCGGTTCAATATATTTTTGTTAATGAATATCATTTGAAATTTAATTTTCAGAGAAGGTAATGGAAATAATCGTCTTACGAGCAAGAAGAGTAATAGTAATAGTACAGAAAAATCTACACAGTTATCTAAACAATCGTTTCTGCAATGAAACCCAGTTTTACATTATTAACGTAAAACAGTTCGATCGACTATCTCAAACAGGTATTTAATTCTTTCTTTACCTTTCATTTGTAAGAATAACAGAAATTGATGAAAAAGTATGCTTGAAAGGCGCGTAATACTCTGCGAAAGAGCATTCTCTCTCGTTTAGGGAGGTTGGTTTCACTTCAATCAAAATTTTAATCTGGAAATCAAGCTCCACGACCTGGAAAATTCCTCGATCCACCGTTTCCATAATGAAAAAAATGTTAAAATGTTAACGAACCGATTTCTTTATCGCGTTTCGTGGGATCCAGCGCTGTTCAGGCGTGCTCTGAAAAGGAAGGAACGATCGCCGATAGGGGAACAAAGGGGAGGTCGTTGAGCGCGAAACAGCCAAACGAAAGGGATGATTCTTCGTTAACACGGTGAAAAGTAGTTTCCAAAGAGCGGCGTACACGTGATCGCGCGCGCGCCCACGATCGATGCAGAAGTAATATGCAGGAAACGTTTCACGTGAACGAAGAACGACGCCGATTTAGATAACGTATCGGTGAACGCTATTTCTAGTTCATTTGCCGAGATTAATGACACTGAAACTGTGACTCGTCGCGTAAACTTATCCGATCGATGCTTGAACCGTGGAGATTACACGCTTTTGCGTTAAGAACGAATTCATGAGCCGGTTCGTAACGACGGGAGACGTCTGGCTTTCCAGGAATTTATTACCCGCGTAAAAGCTCCATCCCCACGCTATAAAATATCGCTCTGATTCTCCTTAAGAGGACGTTTCGATATATCGAATTCGAACTGAAGAGGTTATGCCCGTTTTCGGCTGTTAAATTTAAATAGTTTCTTCCTTGGGGATTTTTCTTAGATGCAGAATATTGCGCAATTTTTAACTGACTTAAGTCACAAGTTTTTATTTGCCAGTTTAAAGATTTCAACGTCAATATTACGACTAGTGTTCTCTTGAACTCTTATTTTTAAGTGAGAAAGTTTTTTTTAATACTTGTTCTTCTTTCTGAAAATAGGAACTTCGTATTTTACATCTCAATTAATGTCTCAGCTGGACCTTTTTAGTTTAACTCTTAATATTTGACATGAAAGAGGTCCATGGATAACTTTCAAAAATTAATCAATTAAAAAATTGTCATTTTTCTGTATTCTATTCTTTCCATCATTCTTCACAATAGAATTTCAGTGATCCTACCATATTATAATACCGACATCATACCAGTTAAGCATCATACCTATTTGTATGCACAGTCGTTTAGTAACCGGCTGATGGTAATAGTTCTAATAATAATAACAATATTAAATAAGATAGTTAATGAAATCTCACTCCAATTTTTTAAAAAATTTAAAAAAAATTAAATGTTAATATTTTGAATAGTAAATACTTCGAATAAGATTCAGCGTTGCATCACGAGTTTATCGTTCGTTTAAAAAAAGCGGCACGTGCATGCTTTAATAAAAAATCAAGGATCAGTAGTGATGTCTCTACTTCAATTCAATACTCCAGGAATATATGTCAGGCGTCGAAAAATTCCAACAAAATGTGAAAAAAGAAGCTACCTTTTATATCTAGATACAAAAAATAGATTAAAATTCTTCTCTACTGAATTTTTGCTGCGAACTTCATTCACCGAGAATTTTTTCCCCCAGGCCCACGTTGGAATGGGATTCGACGACCAATCGCGACTCTGTCCGATAGCAGAACTTTGATATGCATCGAATCAACGCCGACGTGATTCTGCAGTCCCGCCGAAATCCGTATTTCGACGGTCAGCTTGCGATGACTGACTCGCGAAAAATTCCCATATTTCGGACACGTTTCTTTCCACCTAATTCTGCTCCGCTTTCTTCGTTTCCTAAAATGTTCAGTCGACAACGCGAGCAACGAAGAGTCAGACTCTTCCTGTTGCCCGTTTCGAGTTTACTCCCTTTTTCCCTTCGGCTTTTTTCTGTCTCACGGGAGTATCCTGTTTAGTTATGGGAGCGTAAATGGACAGCCTTTTAGTCGGGACTCACCAGCTTCCGCGCGTTCAAAAATTTCAGAGCGTATCGCGGTTATGAAAACCGAGCTGGCTGCTGGAGAACGGACGGCGACCTAGATCGACCTAACGAGCGAGCCGAAATGGATTTTTTCAAGTTAACGGGGATGGATGTCTTCCCTTTTACGCTCCACTCGCCCGCGCCTCGAATCCGTCACCTTTCCGCCGCTCGATTCCCTCTGATGGAGAATCGAGCTGCTATCGTCACGTCCCGTCTTTCGTTTCGGCTCGATACCATCAGAGCTTGTCCTCAGGAGCGACTGAGGCACTGCTGGCCAAACCCTCTCGTGGCAGGAGTCATGTTTCGTCTGTCAAAAGTACATTTCAGCCACTTTCCTATCGGAACAGTATTTTATATATACGAGGATTAATTATTCTGCAAAGGATCACTAATTTTGGGTTGAAAAATTGTTGGCATTTGAGCTGTTGTAACTTTGTGAAAAAGTCGTAAAACAGTGAGTTTGCGCTCATTTCGAAGGGTGGAGCCTCTACTCTTTTCTGTCTGAATGGAATTTTTTCGAATTTGCTTTTCTACTCGGCAGCAAACCGAGAAAGGGGAGACGGTTTTTTCATGAATACGTTCCAAATTTAAACGATTCTACGTAGTCTCATACACTTTTTCCGAGGTTCATTTGGCAGTAGGTTTCAAGGTAGGAGCCTTCCCTTTTCAACGAGACGTTAAAATTTGATGTACGATTTTTTTCGACGATTTCTCACATTTTGACTGAAAAGTGTGCAGAATAACGCAATTTTGTTTAACCCATAACTGGTCTTGCAGGGTCCTGAAAAAAAGAGATTAATAATACATATTTGTTGGTAGTTTTCTTATCTACTGATAAATGCTCTTTTAAAGTTCCAGTAATCTATAGTTAAGTCACATTATTTCATATGTGTATCAATTGTTATTCATGAAACGTATTCATAATAAAGTTTAGAAAAATATTCTTCATGAATAGTAAGATAAATGTCTCAATAGCTAACCACGTTCCAGTACCTGGACACTAACGCTAATTTTATTCAATTTTTAGCTTAAATTCTTATGTACAATAGCGCTCATAAGATACGAACGATTTTATGAGTTTGAAAAATTTCAGATTTATGGGTACCAATTCGATATTTATTGTTTACGCTAAGCATTAATTACTGCTAAAAATACAACTACTGTAATTATTACATACTTAATTTTAAGATGTAATAGAAATACGAAATAAATGTAAAGAATATACATTAGTTACTACAAAGAACTTTGTATTTTTCTCAACGTGTGACACTGTTCGAATACTTATGAGCAGTACTGTACCTAATAACAAACAATACCTACAGAACAAGAAAGGTATAAAATAAAATATTCAGCTGCTAGAATACAATTCAAGTATCAGGTCATGCATTTAATCTTGTTTACTTGCTTGAACATATATCTTAAGCGTCCGGGGTACTGGGACATTTACCTTAGTTCTTATTTTATCACTGAGTTATTCTAGGACCTCACTCCAGTGTTTTTGTTCTTATGTTTCACTAGAGCAGTTAAGCGTTAAATACTTGGCGCGAGACTCCACCAAGTTTCCTGATGATCCAAAGATCGAAAAAATTGCCGATCTTTCAGCTCCTGTAGCTTTGTGAAAAAGAAAACGTGAAACAGTGGGCCTGATCTCATTTCAAAGGACGAAGTCTCTACTTTCTCATCCCTTGATCGAATTTTCCTGAAAACGCTTGTGTATTCGGTTGTAGGGTAGGAAACTGAGGATAGCCTTTTCTTTGAAAATTTACCTAGCAGGATTTCCAAAACCCAGGAGCCACAATAGGTATCTAGAGCAGACGGCGACTATCGATATGTCTACAACATGGCTACCATTAGACTAAAGTCTCAGGGGATGAAAAGTCGCCGTCTGGAGACAAACTACCTTCCCAGCAGCTAATATAAAAACGCACTTCCGCGTCTGGTAGCTCCTTCTCTTACATCTTCGAATTTCATGAGCGTCGCGGAATGAATCCTTCTTCTCGATTAACGCGCGGACGTTTCGACGCGACTGTGCAATAAATCGTAAGTTTGAACGAGTCGCGGAAACTTCCACCGTTACACGATATTTCTAGCGCGTACAAATTGCTGCTCCTGCAGTTCCGAAAAATACGGCGAGCGACGACGGCCGCAATTGATCTCCACCGCCCATATTTTCGTCCCGAATTCTTCCGCGGCTCGATTATCGATCGCGACTCGTGCTTTGTGCTTCCTCGGGACAGAGGAGCGAGCGGTGCCACGTGCTCAAACAAACGAGCTCCATCTCCTGCGGAATCCGCTTCTGTCCATCTCGCGAGTCGTTCTTGGTTTTAGCGGGCTTCTATTGAGCGTGATCGTTAAATGAAATTTCTTCGGGACACTTTTGTACGTCGGTCGAGACTCGAGTCGGAAGTCGGATATCGGAAGTCGGGGACGGCATCTTGCATTCAAATTGGGATTATGTGAGGGGTATTTGTGCGCGGAATCGTGTTTAGTATGGGTCACGTGGCTTGGTAGAGAGCTTACGACACTGGAGGTAGTTTATTTGAAAGGGTATGGCTACTTGGTCTGGTGACGATATTTTATTGCTTTGAGGATTGGCTTTTGAGGTTTATTTTGTTAAATGAGAGAGACGGGGATTTGGTGAGGAATAGAGGAAGACTCTGTTTGATTGAGTTTTGTTCGTGGGAGATATAATTCTGTTGAAAGGATCGTGGCACTAGAGGCGATATGAGTCACTGTTTCAGGAGATAATTAAAATCTTCAATAATTTCAAAATATTATCTCATCAACTACTAAGTTCACAATATTTAAAAAAGAAGAAAACGAAATTTCTAATAAGAGTACACAAATCAAATTATTTATAAAAAATAACAATAGTAGGTACATCAAAGTCGTTCATAAACAAAGCTCAACGAACACGAAAAGGTCGCAAAAAATATTTCAATTTTCTACAACGTTCTAAATGTACAAACCATACGTAGACTTTTACGACTGACTATAACTTCACTGTGCAGTAAGCTCCATCCTTTCTTCCTTCGTTTAATAAAGTAAGTCTGCGCAAAGCTAAGCCAACGAGCGGGATACAAAGAACAGGATACCAGTCGTGGCAACTGCGCGAGAAAACAGCATCGCTCGAGCGTTTACGTGATTACATTTGCGTATCCCAGAAACAAAGTGTCGCGTAATTGAATCGAAATGTCAATCGTGGCAGGCAGGTGACAGGCTCTGTGCTCTTGAAACAACTCGTGACTTTTCGAGCATCGAAATTAATCCCCGCAACAATAACGTCGTTTGGTTCTCGCTGGTTGGCCAGGCAGAGGGAATCGGTTTAAACGTGCCATTGTGCAGCGTATTCTGCGCGAGTGCGTGCAGTTTAACGCAAGGAGTTGAAATTTCGCACGTCGCGCAGCCACGTTCTACACTGTGTTTTTCCACGCGTGAAAGCTGGCCGAGAAAAGGCGCGCAGGAATCCCGCGTACATCTGTGAACCATGAAGTATATAGCGTTCCATACACGTTTATGGAGGCAGGTAAAACTATGTGGCGTTGTCGTGATCCCAGGGCGCAGCTTGTATTATTCCTTTCGACGACGAGCAGCATCTTTATGTCTCCTACAAAGAATCGTTTCGGCCGTGTAGTATCTTCCTTCGAACATTCTTCTGTGATTCTACTTTCTTGGAGAACATGTTGCATTCGTTTCTTCTTCTTTCTTTTTTTTTTCTTTCTTTATTTTTTTCTGTATGTGGATTTAACATCACATCGAAATTTAGATCATTAGCGATAAATTCGTCTATATATTATCAAAGAGATTTGTTTCTGTTGAATATTTAATTTTATTTTTAGTATGTTCCTGCGAGGTCAGAGTAGTATTTGGGTCGATCCCATGTTTTCGCCTTTGGATTGCAAATTTTCTGCGTTCATGTAGATGGTGGATCGTTATGAGCTTTTAGCAGCTATTGCAGTAGAGTGGTTCTATTTTCTTGAGTACATATCAGGCATTGAGAGCAAGAACGGAGTAAGTCCATTACTCGGAAAAATCGGAGAAATAAGCAATCTAAAATATATTTTATGAAACTCTATAGGGTTTCTTTGTAAATAAATTAATGATATTGACGCAATTTTGGGAAAAATGTAACTTAGTCCACTTCTGCCCTCAGTACTTTATATTCATGTATAATTTTGAGGTGTCCTGCTTTTAGTCGAGACATTACTGTTTTCTTTTTCTTGTTGAGTTTAATATTTGGGATTATTTGGGAAAATCTCTGACTACATTTTAGACTTTAGACTTTTTCCTATTCAATGTGGTCCATATCTGGTCCCATTTTTCTCTGTTATGGTGTTTTTCTTATTTTATAAGTTCTTAGTAGGGGATAGGGACCAGGGAATTTAATGGAAGTGATGCTGCGGTTTTGGAGTTGGGATATGACTTTTATATCCAAGTAATAGTAATATTTTTGTTTATGCTGGTGAGTTTGGTACATGTTAATAATATCTTCTTTATTATTTCGCTTTTTTCTTTTTTAAGAGAGTTGGTCAAGGGTTAGAATACACTCATAAAATCTCTGTAGACGACAAGGCGTGAAGTTACTTTCTTTAATGAGTTTTAGAGCATCGTCTCTTCCCCTTTCTTATTGCATCTAATGAAAAGCTTTTGCATTTTCTTTTTGTTGGGTGTTGGTATACTATTGTAATTATTCAAACAAATTAAATTTAGAAAACAGTCAGTCAGAACTCACTAGTCTATTTTTTAATTTGTATTACTTCTCAATTTAAATCTATTTTTCCATTTTTCACCTTGTATTATTTTTCTCTTTGAAACTCTAATTTATATTAATAACAAAATGATCAAAATATTGAACAATTAACAATATTGTCCATATTAGACAACAGTTTAGGCCACAAAAATTGTTAGAATGGTTTTGATAACATTAAACATGATTTAGCAATACAGGTAATTTTGTTACTTCATGAATAGACATAATCATACAAATACGTGTTTCGATTTTTGTAAAGGTACTTCGTGGATAAGATAAAAAATGTTATGAAAATTGGAGTTGTACAATTCAGTTTCTGGAAGGTTCCTCTTTCGAGTTATTAAAGGCTACAGAGTGTGTTATACAATTTTTATGACTTTAATGTCTTTTAAAAACTTGCTAAATTTTTCTACCTTATTTTTCTAAAAGTTGTCTCTGAATGGTGCTTTGACGGCGTAGTGGTTATAATAATGTATTCTGTAGTTCAGGCAACACAGTAGAAGATGGTCTAATATAATTGTCGAGTTACAGTCAGCGCAAGTAGAGACTGGTTCTTAGGTAGCATGTACGAGGTAGTAATTACCGCGTGGCTTATTCTAAGGTCTTTGGTCGCTTTGAAAGAGTATCCAAGAGGTTTTTAATATGGAAAGAAGCACTTTCGTTCCATGCTATCTTTCCCTTTGTCGTCAGCTTCCCTTTGGCGCACCTTAGTAGGTCTTCAAAGTAGAGGCAAGGTAATCTTATTTATTCTAAATTATTTCAAAATACAGTAAACATAACAACAGACTTCTATCGTATACTACAGTACAATTTATATAGAAATATCTGACTCGTGAAATGAGAAACATTTATGAAAACAATTTGTAAGTCAACAAATTATATTTCTTTCACGAGAGTTGCGAGCGAAGAACAATGACAGTAATTTGAAAGAAGAAAGCAGACATAGTAGAAATAACGACGAGCTTATAGTGAGTAATACTGTGCTACTAAGGAAATACGTAAGGGGATTTTACAGTGACATTTCACAAGACACAAAACATCTTGCTGAACTCAATATCTAGTATAGGTAACAATTTATATAATTGTATATAAGTAGCTAGTCTTTGGATTCCGCCAAAAGTTTGAAAAATAAATTAAACGCGAAGTAGAATACCCAGAACACAACTGAAGTCAAGGAACTGTTCTTTGAAATGGAAGTATTTAAAGAGTTTGAAATTATTACTATAACATCTGAGCAGATTCTTAGGCGCGCTTTGTAAAGAAAACAGAATCTCTCTTCTCTGATATCGTGTGTCTTAAATTCTTCTTCCGTTCGCGATGAAGTTTCATCAGCGACGCTGTAAATTGAAAACGACCCCTGCAGCTCTGCCAATGTGGCTCCTGGTCACTTTCCAAACACGATTTTCATAAGGTCCTGGGTTCATGAAGCGAAATAGGAGTTTTTTAAAGGAGAAACGACACGAGGATGCGGTACATTCAGTTTCTCTTCACTGCGCTGTCAGAGAAATCCCTGTTTTGGGGAAAGTAGAGGGTTCGTCTCGAAGTATTATTTGAAAAATCGACCACTTTAAATTCCTTGTACGATCCGCCGAGGGAAGGGAGTGGTTCCGCATCAGCGTATCGCAGTTACGGTAAGACGTCTTTACGGCTTTGAAAAATTGTATTTTGAGTAAGAGGCTCTCCTAGACGGGAAGCTACGCGAGTGGAAATACAGGCAGACGTAATTGAACACTGTTTGATATACATACAGCTACTCGCGGAATTGTTTACAACTATCCAGAACATTACTTAATTGTGAAATCTACTATAATGTATTTTTTTCTTTTATATATTTCCTTTTTAACTGTTAGGTATTTTTCTAAGTATTTCCTTTTTAACTTTTAGGTTTCATTTTTGTCCAACTTCCTTAAACTTTCATAGACAAATATATTTTTTCATGTACTGTAGAAAATTAGATTCTTCATATCCAAGGTTAATTTTTGGGCTCTGAGAGCGTTAAAAAATTAGGAATATTTATTGAGGTCTTTATTATGTTAGACAGTCATTTATTAAGTTAAATGTGTAAAACATTTCTTAATACAAATAAAAATTAATAGGATCATTTTAGATGATCTGACACATGAAAAAATTTAGTATGTAAACTGTTAAATAGCACTTCTTGGTGTGCTTGTAGATTTTAGTTTTTATCGAAATGGCGCTCTCGATTTACAGTGATTTACTTTACAAGCTTAAGAGCACATATACCTACATATTTCAGAATGGATTAGATCCGTTATAACTTACGACTCTGCTAACAACGAATTTATAGAAGGGAACATTGCTCGTATTTTTATGAGCGATCCATAGTCTGGTATCTGATGTCTGCTTTCCTAAGAACGGGAGCGAGAAAATGCGAGAGACTAAGCATAAACAGTAGCGATGATAGCTGCGAGCTTATATGTAGTGAAAAAATATTGTATAGCATAGAAATCTACCGTGTAAATTGAAGAATAGGTGTATCAGAATTTATTCTCTAGAAGTGAAATGTCACTGAAGCACGAGGGAAAAGGCAACTTGTTACATCCGATGGGTCAAATTACCAACATTGAGTACGTACTCGTATAATTTAAAATGCAATGCAATTTGCAGTGCAAATCAATTCTTACGTGTAAATATTTTAGATTGTAGTCGGCGGTATCCGATTTGGGAAATGGTCTATCGGTTTTGGCCGATAGGTGGTGGTCCAGCCTACGGCAATATAAATGAGGAGACTAAGGGTTGCTGGTCGGCCTGAATAGCTTATTAATTGGTTCAATTAAAGCAGTCACCCGACAAGCGAAAGATCCGGGTTTGAATCCCAGTCTAGAAGCTGTCCGATCAATCGACTCTTTCTCCTTCTCCAATATAATGTTAATTAATACATGAATGTGTATACTCGATTTATTGGTAATGTTACACCTGATCTTTTGTATTCACATTCCTTGTGTGATAATGTTGAATATCTGTGTCGTTATACTTTTAAGAGGGTTTAAAAGTATGTGCAATAAAAGTTTGTTCATTAAAGGGGAACACTTTCATTTAAATTAAAATGACGTCTCTAAATTTTTGTTTCGCTTTTAGATTCAAACGAAATGAAATAGTATTTACATTGCAGACAAAAGTATGAAACCACGGCTTAGTAAAAACATAAACGTTATTAAACATTTAATGGGCACAAAATAAAAAAGAATTAATAATAAAGAAATCACTATACTAAATTTGGATAAAGATTAAATCGTTATAAGATTAGTCTATTATATTTTAGCTTGGAGTGTATATCTGTGGAATATTTGTTTTAATTTATTCATACTTATTACTATACTTGCAACATCTAATATTCAAATTCTTGTTACTAATGTTCCTGTAAATTCCTAAATTGCATCAAAGGTAGTTGCAAAGAGATCACGAGCGTCGAGTAAGATTTCAGAATTCCTTCAGTGGAAAGGTTCTTGCGAATTCTAAGGCAGGTGGTCGAACACTCTTGCAACGATGGCGACAATGGCAGATTATCCGTGTAATCCAGCTATTCGAGCGCACGATAATGCTCGTTTATTCGCGAGCCGATAGTAGATACTACGCTCTTCCTGTGCTGCTTTTGTCGGCATATGGTAGCTATGCGTCCACGTCGATTTTTCGCTGTGAAATTCGTGGATGCCTTGAAGATACACTATCTGTGCAAATCGACCACGCTGTCGCTATAATTTGGCTCGATACTATTGCGACTGCCATAAAATTCTAGCTATCTTCTTCGAATTTTCCCGATTTTCGTGAAATTTGTCAGAAGATTAACTTTTGGCAAACTACAGGCTCTTCGTTGATACGTTCTTGAACAAAGGATAGGATTCGTAGGATGTTCCACAACAGGTAGGCGAAAATTTACAGGACTAGTTCTACGTGATAAAATAAAAATAAAACAAAAGTCAAGAGTGACGAAAACACGATTGTGCTTTCATTTGTTTTTTAGTTGTTGGAATTCAAGAAGTTGGACGAAAAGCTTTTGGAGCGACGAAATCGTCGATCATTGGTGCACCTAGATAAGGTCAGCAGGTGATTGATGCTTGTTCACCGTCTGACCGAACGTACGTCAATGACTGGCGAATTGCCAGACCTGAGATGCTTTTCGCCTGAGGTTTTAAAGATGGATAACGGAAAAAACAAAGCCTCAATCACAATTTCATCGCTTTCAATTCTCATGCTATTTTATTCGTAGAATCATTCTTTAAAGCTTTTCCCACCTGTTGTCGAAGGCTCTACCGTTTTTGCACAGGAACATTGAACTATGTAGAGTTAAAAACGAGAATAGTAGAAAATGGCTTTCTTCGCACGAATTGGAATAATATTAATAATAAAATTAATAATAACTTTAATTCATCACGTCACCAAATTGGCAAAATTATCTGCAATTTTAATTTAAAGCAGGATGAAAGCTAAAATTAATTTAAATTTATTTAATTTACAAAAGTGAAACGACAAATCTATAAAATAATTTTTATATTTTTGATAAAGCTTTCATTTTATTAAAACTGAATATTGTAATTCTGGTTTTAGGTACATTTTAGTCATATTGACTAATTCAAATTCTGTTGCAATAAGAAAATTTGAAGACCTTAGAAATATTGCATAACATAATACAATAGAATATAAATAGAATACAATATAGTACAATGAAATGAAAATAGAATATTTATTTATTATGTAGGTGTTGATACGTGCAAAAAATTATAATTAAAATTATTTTAAAATAATCAAAGGTTAAAAGGTACTCTACTAATAGCCTCAGCCGACGCAGTAATAAAATAAAATATAGTTATAATCTCATTCTCTCCAATTTCGAATATAACCGTAAATATTGTGACACTTTTGAAAACGTTCCATACAAAAAGCAATAATGTTCATTTCATCTCCAAATATATACTTATTTAATAATTTCCGTATACCTTTGCACTTTTGTCTTCGTTATGCTCACAAATGAACATTTCCACGCGTTTGGAATATCACGTTATGTGATCTCGTTGTAATAGAAACAACGATGGTTTCACGATAATTAACATGAAATTTGTACTCCACAATAGTCGAGTACACTCTATTGCCTGCGAAGTATATTCAACTATCGCAATCCTAATGTAATTAGTAGATGGGTTTGCCGTGAGCACGGCAACGTGTATTAGCGACCTTTCATTGTTCTCGATGTTAAGGTGTTACTTCCACTTGGAGATCTCAGAAAATTTAGAAGTACGAGAATTGAAAAAGAAAATCTATCAGTGGAAATTATGCCGAATGCTTTTCTACTAAAACACACATCTCTTAGTTATATTATGTTAAATTTTCATGAAGAAATATTATTAATTAAAGGAGACATTGTTATTGATAGAAGATGTGTTTTTTGTTGCTGGTGAACATTTTCCAACACAAACGAAGCATTTAGAAACGAAAAATCAAATCGATATTAAAGGTAGATCAAATTTAGAAATCCTTGACGATCTCACTTTACAAGATTTTGTTTCCAATTTTTTTATAACTCAAAAAGAAAGTACGATTTTTCTATCGAAATTCTATACTTCAACTTTACAGGGCTACCATTTTGTAACAAAATGCAAAATTAAAATTCAGAGATCATCAGAGACTTCTAAAGTTAATCTATATTTGATATCTATTTAGCCTTTTCCTTTTAAATACATCATTTGCGCTAGGAAATATACACCATCAAACGCTTAAAAAATACGGCTCCTATTAACAGCAATATCTCTCTATCAGTTAATAATATTTTTTCCTAAAAATCTAGAATAGCATAGTTAAGAGATGTGACTTTTAGTGGAAAAACATTTGCCATCATCTCCACTGATAGTTTTTTTTCAAAATTCTTGTACTTATCAGTTTCCTGTGTGACTCTGGGTGGATGTAATCCCTTAAATTCTCCAGTAATGGGAGCACAACTTTCGTCGATGTGATTAAATTAACATTCGCGAGTATAAAGGCTGATCCGCTCTGCGCGGATTGTGAACAAAGTGTCGTGTCTCTGAACGACACAGATATTACCCTGCAATATTTTTCAACGAGCGAAACGGTCATCAGCCCCAGGTTGATCGCTTCGATGAAATTTTAAAATTCGTCGATTCGCAGTTTGTTTCCATTTGCTTTCGAAATCGGTTAAAGCCCCGTGGGGAAATACGACGCCTCTTGAAAATTTCACCTGGGCGATTTGATACCGCCGAGAGCAAAGAGGGACGAAATTAATCTGTGTATCGGTGGATCTGTTTATCCATCGGTGGATTTCGTGAGAAACAATTCGTCCATGGCTTGGGATCGCGGTGAGGCGCTCTTGGAAAGGCCTGTGCAATTTTAACGCGCCTAATGTCATTCCAACCGAGTAATCTTCTTTACGTTGGGATCCACCGCGACAGACTCGAAAGAAAATCGAGTCGAATCGCATTAACCGCTTTGGATCTTTTACCACCAAACTCTCTTTGCTCCCTCGTTCCTGAATTTTTCCTCTCTTTCCCTCTGTTTCTTTTTCTGTAAGTGGAATTACAGCGAATTCCTTGCCTCCACCGAATTACCAGTTGTAATTCGAATGAACGGTGTTTTCTGCACAGTCGACTGATAGCATCGACCGACGAGCATTCGTTTTGAGGTCCCGCGGCACGAATTTATCTACTGCTTGGTATCTTGGTTGTTGGAGGGTTGTTGCGGACACACTGCGAAGGCGAAGGAATCTGATTCTGAGGGTGATTGTAGTGTCTTGTTGGCTTCTGATCGCTTCGTGATTCTGACATTTTTAAGGGCACACTTGAATCGGTGAGTTGAAAATTAGCACAGGTTGAAAAACCACATTTTGAGATATTTAATCCCAACGTGTTGTTCTATGCATTTTACTTGTCTGAATCCTAGAATCAGAGTGCCACTTTTCCTTCTTCATATAGCCATATGTATATTGTATACTATTGTATATGACAATTGTATAATGTTTGTAAAGTATGAGATGTGTATAAAGAATAATCATATTCATCATTTAGACAGGTTTGGTAATTCTGTATTTGCCACTGCTAAGAAATAACGATTGGAATATTTACTGAAATGTTTTCAAAATGTTAAAATAGTTTCCTGAAACACATATTTAATATGTAAGATATTCGAAAATATAAATGTCTTTATGGTCGTTGAATAATTTTGGAAAGAAGGGGTTAAAGAATCTTTAATAAAGATACATACATTTAAAGTGCACGTGAAACGTGAAATATGTCAGACTGGAGAACTTATTCTACTGCCAGCGTGCATTAAGCAGGTCAGACGACGCGAGTAGAATAGCCTCCAAGACGGACATATTTCGCGCATTCTTTAGACGTCTTTTTTAAGCAGTAAGAGCTAGAAGATGAAGTTTCAAATGTAATTGTGTCATTCTTAACTTCCGTCTTATTGTAGTATGTAAGAACCACTCCTTAAAATTTGTAAAACATTGCTCACAAACACGGTAGACATTATACAGAGTGATTTTTTCGTTAGTGGACTCAAAAGCGGTTCCGTCGCTTGAATACCATAACAAAGACTCTGTTCCTCTATCCAATAAGCTATTGAATGTGTCATCGTCTAAACATTTCGCAGCGATCTCTTCCGTTTCTTAGAAGCTTAGTATTTCAAACTTTACAGATTCAATAGCTTATCGGCTAGAGGAACAGGTTCTCTGTTATGATGTTTAGGCAGCGGCATCAGCTTTGAGTCCACTAGCGAAAAATTCACGCTGTACGTTACTGGATAAATCGTATCTTAACAGCAAGCGCGTATAATACGGAGCAAATTTTCAAACTTGATTCTCTCGAAAACTAAGCTGGAAACAAAAAGTTTTATTCCTTGTATTTTTCTTACTTTTCCATAAGAAATCACCTCCCGTTTTCTTCTACATGTTACTCGAAAACATCTCGTATAAAGTTTCTATATAAAAATAGTATAAAAAAAGAATTAGAAATTAAGTCTTTTTCGCGATTTCTATGTACACTTTTCCGCTAGCTCTGGAAAAGGTAGAGCGCCATGGGCGCCGCTGCTGGTTGCATAGCGTACTTTGACCCTTGAACTTCTGCTTCCCGCAATCATTCCGAAGTTATTTCACCGCTTAAACTTTTCCCAGTAGCTCCCCGTGTTGACAGTCTTCGCGAATCAATTCAATCGGCTTGCTTTTAATTCAGTTACTGGGGACACGATCAGTTAAGGGACGGCGTTACGGTGAGGACTCGCGTAGCGCACAGAGCGAATGGCAGCAGCCTCTTTTTTTGTATGAACGATGCCGCGTTTTCGAGACGATGCGTCCTCAACGGTCAAAGCCTTCGCTATTTAAAAGCGCGATTGCGTTTTCCAATTAGACCGAAAGATTCCTCGTTTGGAAAGCGAATCGAGCACGACTTCTCGTTCGTAATTAACTTTTTCAATAAGCAACGACCACGATCGAACGTGTGCGCAACAGATGCAATTACTTTGAACGGGATTGGATTACCGACTCGCCTCTACGTTGCAGCTCGCAGTATTGCGCTCGCGTGCGCGCAGTCAAGTGCTTTGGATATTTTTTGTCGCCCGTTTAAGTGGTTCACTGGATGTTCCTCCGTTTCCAATCGCTCTAGGGGGTTGCGTCGAGAGTGTACAATAAGCAACCTGTAATGTAATGTGTAATATTGGATATATAGGGATTCAATGGAACATGCAACGTGGTGGAGTAACGCTGGAGTCACATAAAAAATTTCATTTAGCGATTCTTTACGTACCATGAAGCTTCTGAACGTCAGAGAAATTTATCCTCTTAAATGTCTTCTTTTTTTATATTCACAAGGAAGTTCTATATGTGTAATATTAATTTTGTATTCAGTATCGGTTAGCTTATTGAATTCCTTAAGCTTAATTCAATTAGGTACATTAGTATTGACTTTTGGATTGCTCAGAAGGTTTAGAAACCTTCACATTTTCAAATTTTCTAATAATTAAAATCGTTAAATAATATTAGTGTTCTAGGCGTTAGATAGGATCCTAAACTTTATGAGACATTTGACTATAATTAACTATAATTTCACTATAATTTCATTAAAATTTCATTAAAAAGATATTCAGAAAATTGTGAAACGCATGAAATGTTAGCATGGTTAAATTATGGTCACCTACTTTAATTAAATTTACGAGTTTATTAACTGACAAATTATAAATCTTCAAACAGACGTTCTCAAAAGTGGGAATTGTAATATTAGTATTGTGAGGGTTGTCGAGGGTGTGAAACAGGAAGAAGAAAAAGTAAAGGATAGCGTTTCGTCCTGGGCCTGTTAGAGGATTCATCAGTAAGGCTACCTAGCAGACTCTGCCTTAGACGAGGGAATGGTCAGGTCAGGTCAAAAAGTTGTATTTGTATGAAAGGATAGTTAGGTGACTACTTTCGTGATAAATAGGAGAAAATCCCTTTACTGACATAGTATTTTGTGGAGGAGGTGCCGCCACAGTATTAATGAGATCCGTACCTACAAACCAGCAAAGACGTTGGAAAAGTAAGCGTTACACTTCGGGAACTGTCGTCCGTTTTCTGCTTCTAATCTAGGTTCTAGTTAAGACAATCATAACCCTTATCTGGGTTTCATAATTTCACTGGATTTTCTGTCTAAAATAAGTCTAAAAGTTGTAATCAAGTACACCACATGTAACTTAGATAAGTCTTGAGGAAACTGTCAGAAGTCAAATTCATTAACTAGATTTATTTGTCCCCTAGGGGTACTGGTCTGAGGTGCGAATCCATACTTCATAACAAGAACTTTAGACAAGACCCTTTAGCAAACACCCTTTCAGCGAGAGAAGACTCGAGGTAGTCTGGAACCATTCTCGTGATTCCTGTTAAGGTATGAAACACTAGTTCTTGCTCGTTTCACCTGATAGAGGTGGCTGTTGGAGGTATACTATCGTTGTCTTAGTAAAATTAAGCTTGGGCAAGGTGTGGGTCTTTGGATCCCTTGGGACACTCATTTGTTCCTCTATTCTCTAGTCAAATTTGAAGAGACAATATTTGTCAGATTGTGAATTTTTTATGTACCTCATTTTATGGGGTCAATGAGTTTGGTCTCTGAGGGATTCGTATTTTAATTACAGAATATTATTAGCTAAGAGAGTTTCAGTGTATCTATGATTGAGTTGAAGAGGATGTACTAATGACTGTTACTTTGTGTTCTGGCATTGATCTACTGAACAGCTAACATTGATTCAGTTTAATATTATATCATATGAAATTGCCTAACTGATTAGGATGAAATATACACAGTACCAATAATTTTTAAACATACTTTAAATATATTGAAAAATATTTCACAAAATTTCTAACGCTAATTAGTCAAAGTTATTATCTCACCTCACAAATATGTAATGCCTGACAGATTTATTCAAAGATATTTCAAAAATTAATTAATTACAGAGCTCATTGTAGCGTATTTCTTTTTATTTGTCACATTTCTAGTTTTTTTACTTCATTGTCGTATAATTTTCTGAATTGTAATAGGGAAAGTAAAATGCCTTTGGAATTGAATACATAAACTCAATAATTTTCTGCGAATAAATTTTCGCTATATTTGGAACATCGATAAATCTACATACGTATTCCACAACTTTCAAATATTATAAATTATAACTTTTCAAAGAAAGTAATTTTAGAATTTCCCTTTAAAATCTCGTTTCCTAGCGGCAATGCCGTCTGAATAGTGAATGCGTACGTATTTCGCCATTCGGATCGCGAGATCAAACGCTGAATTCATTGAGCCGCGAGACAGCTCGCTGGCTCGGTTGTGAATCTAAGCGAATCAAATTCTCAGCTGGCCGTAAACTGACGCGCAAGGGCAGAAATTGCGATCTCGATTATTCAGGAGCTCTTAATGCCACGCGAACGTATCCTGCCCAGCACAATCGCGTTAATTCGGGCTGCGTTCTAATACTTAACAGAGACGATGGCGTGAGCGGTTTGGCCGCAGTCAACATATTGGCGTTTGTCTCCCAAAATCGTGGTTGAAAGCTCGATGCGACCTTTAATATTGAATTCATTTGAATGGTTAATCGAGCGATTATTTGGAGCTATATGGAGACTTTGAATTATTGCGTTTTAATTATAGAAAATTAATTACGTAAAAAATATATGTTTAATGAATATATAATTTGTTATTAATTATGTATAATGAATATATATATCTTAATGTAATTTTACATTAAGTGCAAGTTGTTGCAACTGCAACTTACAACGTCATTAATTTGCTGCAATAATGACATAACTCAAGGAATAATATATAAATTATATTAAAATAATGCTTCTAAGTTATTAATATTGAAGACTTGGTTTTAAATGAAATGAAGTTATTTTCTCATTTTTTGAAAATTGTGATTTTGAGTTGTGCAATTGTTGCAGCAAATGAGCGATATGTATACAGAGTGTCGAGAAAAGGATTCAAATTTGAGAAGCTCGTAGTCCTCATCGAAGGGAATAAAAAATGTTTAAATAATATCTGTACGTTCTGAATTCAATCCTTTCAGTGTAAAATCTCCTTTTATACGTACGTAAGTGAATCTTTTCACAGAATATTGAATATAAACAGAAATGTCAATCTGGAAGTGCATAGATCACCGACAGGAAAGTTATGTGGCAACAGAAAGCTATCAGAGAAAGAAATACTTTATAACGTCGATTTATGGCCCACAGTTTGTCAGTCTTGTATTCAAGTAGAAAGGAGATTCAATAAAATATTTCTTATGCATTTGAAATCGAGACCTGATATTTTATACTGGAACAACTGTTCTTGTGATTTATGTTGAGTAAACATTCATTTACTCTTCATAGCAAGTACTATAAAACAATAATTTGAGCGCTGTTTTTAATACTTTGTATATTTTTTTTCCTTAGCAGAAATGATAATGGCGAACAAGTGGCCCCTTTACACTCTGTATTAGAGAATATAACTGAGTATTCAGAATGTAATTAAGCTTTACAGTTGAGCCTTTCAAGAGTTAAACTGAGTAACTCCATTTTTTGTAAGAATTTCATTCTTATCGCTAAAGCACGTGATTAATAGTTAATTTTTCGCAAACTGAAAAATTTACCCACTTAATTATATTATCATGAAACAATAAAATTATGTATGATTGGTGAATAACCTTTAACATATTCCGAAAGCCATTTGGACAAATTTTAAGTTTTGATTCAAGAATTCAATATCTTAGGTACAAAACCAGTCATCTCTTAAAAAATTCACAATAACAGATTACTTTGGTTATTTATTTCAAACTGAATTTTAAGGTATATTATTTAGTTCTATCACTTTTCTGTACTTTTTGTTTTATGAAGTTGACCAGTTTGGTATCTGGGTGGCTCAATTAGAAATATGACTTTCAAGTTTAAAATTTAAGTGCTCGTAAAGTGGTATCTATGAACAAAAGAGAACTGTAAATTATAAAAACAATATTCCTAGGATCTCAATACCTACACCAAGGAAATAGTCCAGAATTATAAAAAAAGAATGGGAAAAAAGAGTGAAAAAATTCTTTGTATTGCTTCCTGTTCAACACACGATATTTTCATTACTCTTTAAACTCAGTTTTAGAATTTGTATATTTTTTAACAAAAATGTGTACAGCTCGAACGTTCGACGTTTCCCTGGATCGTGGTCTATTACTAGTTTTTTAATATCAAGGGTTTACGAGTAGGAATCTCAGGATCAAACGAATATCGGGCTTTCCGATTTCATTACACGAAATGTGCAACGTCATAGTACATATTCGATTCAGTATTTCGATAACAGATACTGTCAAGATTACGTAGAGGAAGAGTTGTCGCAATATCTCGCGAGGTTCGATGGTACGTTCGCATCGAATAAAAGTGAAACGAGAAGTGCAGCCGTTCGTCCCGGAAACGGGGAAGTCGGGCAACGAAATACAATTTCCACACGGTTGACGTAAATTCTGTGAAATGTAGAACGAATTAACCGAGTTAGAGCGCGAGAATGTTTCGGCTGATAAATTCCATCGGGACGAAAGATTTCAACTTTCGAACGAAAGCTCTCCGTTTGAAGTTGCTAGAATGCAAGAGCAGCCGACGTCCCATCGCGGACACATCATCAAAATCGCTTTCACAGCATTTATTCACCATAAACTTGCGGTTTATGTTGTGCTGATAACTTCTTTCGTTTTATTAAGTCGGAGAATAAAAGTAACGGGAAAATGCTACACATTATTTCAGCAGATGATCAAAATAAAATAGTAAATGGAATTACTGAAACGACAAAGATTAAAATAAAATAATTATGACTCTTTTAGCACTTAAATTCAAGCTTAAGTTAATAATTCGTATTTAACAGTCTGTACAGTATTTGTTTCTTAAAGCTATAATATGCGAGGTGTTAGATTATTTTGAGCTTCAGAGAAAATACCACACTTCTAGGAATTTATTTTTTAGTAACAAAAACATATTCCTGAACAGACTTTTTCAATAGTGACAGAACAATGTATGAATAGGATATAAAAACTGAAAATAAAAAGAGATTTTTGTATATTCATTTATAAATATGTTTTCATTATTTCAAAATAAATTCTGAAAGATATGGTACTTTTTGAAGAAGATAGTCTAACCCCTCATTTCTTTTTCATTTCGCGAAACAACCATAGTAGTGATTTCACTTCATTTATAATTATTTAACTTTTAATTGCTCACATATTTTCATAACTTTGTCTCACAATTATCATTACCATCGATGAATCTTGTTTATAAAAATTCCTATGGCATCGAATCGTACATAATATCACAGAAAAACTTGACTACATCAATCTTAGAATGAAATTCTACTGTCAATTTCGAGTAAGAAATTGCTAAGACTTTCCAGCGATTCGAGACTGAATGATCTGTCTCTGGAACGAAGTCAAGTTTCCCAACACGCGTCTATCATTAATCTCGAGGCAATAGGGATGCCATCGATCCAAGAATTAAATCGAGGGAACAGGCAGGGTAAAAAAGTTCCACGGTTCTTTTAACGCTGGCAGCTCGATTATTAAAAAGTTTTGTTTGCCAGTCCCTCTCGGGCGATACGCGACGCGGGCCGAGAGTACGGAATGAGATAAAAAGCTTGTCCGGTCGAATAATTCCTCTCCATTCTTTTGTAATCCTCTCATTTGAAAACATAATTTCATTCTTGTCGATACGATTCGATCGGGGACAGGGGGGAGGAGGTGGGGACGGACGGGACAGCCCCGTAGCTCGAATACGACTTTAACGAGTTTCGATCTCGAAGCTGCGCCGCGGGTTATGTAACCCCAATGTCATTAAGTGAGCTTTAACTCGAGAAATTCCAAGTAAGTGTCTCCCACGACTTAGTCCCTGGGGCACGATAATACTCCGATCCATACACCGAATGCATTATCCCGTCTCCTTTAATCTGTAAAACAATATCAGACGATGGACGATCTAGCTTCCTATATGTATAAGATGTTTGAGAATCGGTGGTACACAGAGAGTCCTGTTTAAGGGATTACATCCACGTAGAAAGCCTCAGGAAATTTAGAAGTTCGAGAATTTGAAAAAAGAGACTTATTAATGAAAATTATGTCAAATGAGTTTTTAGTAAAAGATACATCTATTAACTGTATTATTTTAAATTTTCATAAAGAAGTATTATTAACTAAAGTAGATATTGTCATCGATAGGAGACGTGTTCTAGGACACTCCCTAGGTCAGGTGAAGCATTTGAAAGCAAAAACCCAAGTCGATATTAAATATAGAGAAAATTTAGAAGTCCTTGACGATCTTACTTTGTAAGATTTTGTTTTCAATTCTTCTAGAATTAAGAAAAAGGTACGATTTTTCTATCGTAATTCCATACTTCCATTTTACAGGGCCACCATTTTGTAACAAAATGCAAGATCAAAATTCATAATTTAATTATTATTATTTTTGCACTTTTTTCAAGAAGATGACACATAGATTAATATGAATAACAAAGATTTTCTAAATATAGTTCATTTTTTAATACATTAGCAAAACTATGCTTCTTATTCTTAAGTGGTCAGGAACAGAGTCCTTGACGGTAAGTGGATAAACGCTTCTACTTTGCAGTGGATCGAGTCAATATGTGGTCAGACGCTAAGTATGTCCATTATTCCGTGTATCTTTCAGGCATAAAGTTGTCTATCCGATTAATATTCAGAGCTTATGATCTATTATTTGTTTATTAGGTTAATAGGATATATTCTGATCTTGTTAACTCGATAAATTTTCGGGTTATGGGTCGCTTGAAATGAGATCTATCTCTACTGCTGAATACGTATGAGACATACATATTTGATGATGATAGACTTTTTAAGCTCACTGTATTATTTCTTATACAAACCACTTTTAAACAATTTATATTATTATATAAACTATTCCAATGTGGACTGTACAAGTAAATAGTGCTTTTATGACGGATATATTGTAAGATTTTAATTTCGCAGTATAGTTTTAAATACTTCAGGGGTATACAAGGTAAGGGAAATTAACTGTTTAAAAACTTCAGAGAATCAATTTTTTTTCTTACAGATTTATATAGACTGACATTTTAAGAATACTTTAAAATAGATCCCGTGAAAAAATTCGAAAACTTAGTAAAGTTATAGTTGTAGTTATACTCAGTAGCTTGTTTGGGAGGTTTAAAGCGCTTTTTTCCTAAAATTATATTTTTCAATATAGTGGCTCTATTAACTCGGATTACAGTGGATTAATTTTTAAAATTTAAGAAAATTGATTTTTTAAAAAATAATTGAATTTTCTTTTTTAACAGACCAGTATTCCTTTATTTTTTAGAATTTTAAAAATCCCCTTGTATTCGAGGTTGTTATTGAAACGTTTAATATAGCATATTTTTGTTTTCACTAACATCTTTAGGAACATAGTCCAAGAAAATGGAGCGCCAGGAAAACCTACACAATGTTCGAAATTATATCTATTTAACCCAAACATTTCTTGAAATAGTTTCAGTTCTTTCAAACAGCTGAAATAAGTTAAGAAAAAAAGTACATCGAGTCGTTAAACTGTAATCGAATGAAGAAAGTGCACGTATTTTACAGCGATTCAAACGATTACCCCTCTTTAAGGGGAATAATGCTGCTTTACAATAACACAATGTAATTGTACAGATGGTAGACTATAAGTTTTTTCTCTATTTTATGTACCTTTTACGTATCTCAAACTATGCTTCTACATTTCCACATTATTCCAAAAAGGTAAAATACACCAAGTAAAATTCTATGACATAGTTTTGACCACAAACCCCATTTCAGTCGATTATACAAGATTTCCAAATACTGATGAGAGTAACATTTAGCAGCACTTGTTATAAATAAAGTAGTGTAGCCATTTCATGAATTTCCACTAATGTAAAAGTGTCGAAATACTTATACACGGTAGCGTATGCATGGCCATAACTCAAACTCTCTTTTCTAGAACCCGAGCATAAAAAATTATATTAAAAATCCTCAATTTTTTTCTCCATATAAAATCACCCTCTTCCCCTTGTGTCGCCAGTGCTCCGTTAGCTCGTATAATCACAATTCGTCAGGATCAAGAGATCGACTGTCCAAGCGGCAGGTCGAAGAAAGTTTCGTATTCATCCAGAGCTTCGTCGGTATCCATGGTAGTCGTGTTTAATTAATGGATTATCATTCGCCGCGCGACGTTCATTCGATCAATTCGGAAAGGAGGAAGCGCGGAGATTCGATCGTGTTTCGGCGCACGCTTGCTGCTTGACAGCGTATCGTTGAGCGAAACGTAATTATCGGGCGACGGGAGTAGGAATGAAATGGGAAATCGATCGCGAACGAAAGAATATGGATTCGTCGGGACGTGGATACACGAGCAGACTGCAATTTCCTGATAACCCCTCCCGGAGATACCGCAACGATTGGTTAGATCTTCAGCGGGATCCTTTTTGGCTGCCATCTTTCAAAACATTTCTTCCCCCCCCTTCTTTCGTTTCCCTCGCGCCCCTCTTTCTTCTGGGCGGCTCGTTCCAGCGTGAAAATCCAGCGGCGATTTTCCATGTAAATAACGAGCTCTCTCGAATCGTAGATCGAAAATGAAGGGCATATCGCGGGACACCGAGAAGTGGATATCCCAGCGAGCACCACCACCAAGTGCATTTCCATCGAGCACGAATATTTCGGTCGCCATTGTTACCCGACCAGTCGGGGCTCATATCCTTCGCAGAGCCCGACGACCGCGCAATTTTTTCCGCTACTAGCTCGTCTGTGTTCCCTCTTGTTCGCCACTCTATGCTTTGTTCGATTTCGATCGTGGGTATTATCTGCGCGTGTATGGTGACGTCGCGAGTGCACCTGCTCGCAAAAATAGACGACAAAATATGGAATAACTCGATAAGAAGAAATCTGCCGCCGGTGGCCGTGAGCAGATTCCGATTCAATTATTTTCCCTTGGAGCGATAAATCCTTCGGGCGAGATCGAGCTGCCCGCGGCAGCGACCGTATTTCGCGTCGGGAGAAGACGTATTGTCGTTTCTGAGCCACGCGCGTTCGTTAATTCGGTAATCGTTGAATTTAGCTACTTGGGCTCAGATTCCGCGTGGAGGATTTTAGATTGAGAAGGGCCAATTTATTTGAATTTGTTTCAACTGCGTTGGCGTGGAGGCAGGTACTGGCGAAGGGCAATGAAGCAACATGTTTTGCTGAAGGTGGTTCTAAAGGTGGGTCTGCGCTACATGTTATGTGTATAACAGAGTTATATAACTTTTCAGAAAGCATAAAGGAGAGATGTTATACATATGTCTATATAATATTAGTGTAGACCCACCTTTAGGTAGCTAGGTTGGTCAAATGGGAGTTCTTTACTGAATGATGAATGTAAAATTGGTTAAGTAAATTATAAAATAGGATACTATGTAAATTTTTAACATTAAGTATTATTTTAACACACAGTAATAATTTTTAATATTATCTAGATTTATTGAAAACTGTTGAATTTTAATATAGTGGTTGCAATACGAAAATAAGATTTTCAATTGACTAGTGTTTAGCTACAATTGACTAGCTTCATTGCAATTGACAGATAAATTTTTACACAAACCTTTGTTGTCATTAGCAATTATGAAAGAACTACATGAACAGCTTAATTGAAATTAATATATTCACTTCATAACATTTCAATATACCCTCATTTCAATTTTGGTAACGTTCTTTAATGTAGCTGTCCTGTTTCAGATATAAAAAGTGGCTGAGAAGTAATTTTTTACGATTCTGCCATATGTCACGGTATTAAAATACGTCAAGTTTTATTAATAATTCCTCGATAACTATATAGCAAATCGATTTCATATTCTACACGAGAGTTTCTTGTAATCCAAATTAGTGATCCTCTAAATTTGAACGAAATCTTGAACTTTTGCATTTAGTTAAGAACTATTTGAAAGTAGTTGTTCCCACACAATCATATTAGAAAGTTAATTGCATATGACTTTATCATTAAAGACAATTTTATTTCTAACGATACAAGAAAGTTTTTCATGGACAAGGGAAGATGAAGATATGGTAACGTTACTATGCCAACATGCTTCGGCAATTTTCCTTAATTTGTGAACTTTACATTGCTGTAATTCAGTAACTAAATGTTAAACTGTTTTGTTTTTTTTAATTACATTCTTATGGACTCTCTACACCATATATTAGTTTTTTAACAAATTCCTAACAAAATTGTCAGAGATAGATCTACCACTGTTACTTGAGCAAAGTCTCAGTATAGGGACTAGGTACGTAAATGAAAGTTGAAACTTTAAAGGCAAATATCTCGAATTTCGAATGGCAAAATTCTTTAAAATTTTAACCAAACGCAGATGAAACTTAGATGAGTATGTGATTAAAATTGCAAGACATTCCTAAAAGACTCGATTTCGGTAACAATTACCTTAATCCATTTGTTCCGTGAAAGGAGTGGCGCTTTATGACGGATGGTTCCGATTTATTTATGAGTGGATTCGTTGGTACATTCAGTGTGATTTAGAACGGTGTAAAAAACTATGAGAGATTGTTTGCGTGGTCGTTTTAAGCCAAAGTGGTACGCGAACGTAGATTCTATTTTCAGTGGCAGTGCTGTCATAGTAAAACAGAAGATTTAGATGAAATGCAATAGAATTTGTCAGTAGTTAGTGATTGCATAAAAATATACAAAAACTGCAGAAAATATTATTCCCTATTCTTGTCATGTATAGTGTGGAATATTGAAATGAGAATGGATAAATAATTTCATCGTTTACGGAAACAGAAAAATTAGCTCTGAACTTCTAATATCCCATTTTTGGACAAATATATTGTTATTGAACGTTTATAGAATAAAGAAGATATTGATTGTTATAATACGTATTGAGAATTTTGATTAGAAAATATTTCAGAATTAGTTAAAAGAAACACATCTTAGTAGGAGTAACAGTAAAAAAATGTATCATGCAGTCTGTCAAAATTTCACGTTAGAAGTTAAGAATAAAACTAGAGTTCTTTTTATTCTCTATAAAAATAGAAAACAAGATATAAGAAATTTCATAAAGAAGAGTCTTGAGCCTCTTACCTTCTCAACTTTTTAATATAGTTAAAATAGTTGAACTACTTACTTCTTAAAATAGTTAAAACTCTTCTTCATCGAGTTCTTTATTATCTCTTTAACGAAAAATTTCCTCTATTATTTGTAACATCTTCAGAATTAATCATACCATTAAATTTTTAATATCTGTTAAGTTACAGTATTCTATTACTATAAGTTGCTATATTCACTTTGCATTGAAGGCGCTTATAATAAATGAGTTTTATCCTTTGTACACTGTAACTCACATCGTCGATAAGACCAACACGAGTTGACCTCACAAACATGTTCCCTATTATAAACTCGTTAGTGAACTATGAGCCTATAGTGAAGAAACACCGTTCAGTAGAACCTTGATCATCTGAAACTCAGACCTGAAGAATCCTTTTAACGGCTAGTCTAATTTTTTCAGTAAACTACTGTTACTTCATTGTTTAAGTTTTAATCAATGTTGTGCTGTACTTTTATTATTATTAAAAATAACAAATAACAGAATTACTAAATAACAGAAATTTTTTACATTTAAGGCATACTTAATTCAAGTTTTGCTCTAAGTACTACATTTCACTAACAAGGTACTAAATTACTGTTACTATTTACTATAGTAGAATAGAACATGTACCAACTATAAAAGTTACTCTGACCTCTTCAAAATGACCAAAATGCAAATTTAAATTTCTAACTAAATTGCGTGTCAATCTCATCAAATCTATTGGATGTTAAAAGAAATTTAGATATTTTCTAATTAAAAAGATAATCTTCCTCTTCTGTCTACTATCACATCGTATTATAACTCACAGCACTGTTCATCGTGACACCGTTTATCGTGCCTGCTGTTCGCAATAACATCTCTTAATCATGCGCCTTGCTCTTTTCAATCGATCTTCGCCTTTCTACATCGCGTTTCCAATCCATTCGCGCACCCTTGTCCATCCGTTTACAGATCTATCTACAAGTCCATCTATCTCTACCACCGTCTATCCATTCACCCATCAATCCGCCTATCTGTTTATTACGTGTACGCGACAATGCAACTATAGCTGCTTTTGAGTTTGTATACCTATGTTATCTATGTTTGCGCACAAAGCAGTTCGAGTTATGTTTCCGGTTTAAACGTATTATTTATTAAACAGACGTGCATGGAAATTTGCTTTTCTAGTTACACAACACATTTCGAAGGCGAAGGGTGAACAAGGAACTTGATGAAATTTATCAATGTTGCTTCTTTACTCATTTGCTTCGTTAATATCACAGTCGAAAAACTGCGTGGGACTCTGTAAAATAGTTATCATAAGGATTTTACTGGACTCAAAGTGTCGAGTGTAGTATTCGTCCTTCATGGTTTCGCGATTTTAGCTATGATGGCGTTAAAGAATCTAGATTTTTACGAATTTACGTTCTCACTTTACCTTTGACAACTTTGACTGACATGAAAATTAAGTCCTAAGCTATATTCGTTTTTTGTGTTTTTCTGAATTTGATCAAAGTACTGTTAATAAACACTGTTGAGGATTGTTAATTTTTTACGTGAGCGCTGTTCTTTTTACAGTGGTGTTAAAGTCTCTAGATTTTTGGGAATTTAAATCTTCACTTTATTTTTTGAAAAGTTCGATTGACAGGAAAATTAAATCCCAAATTACATTCGTTCTTTACATTTTTCTGACGTTGATCAAAGTGCTGTTAGTAAACAGTGTTGGCGATTGTTAATTTGTTATACAGGCGATGTTCTTTTTACAGAGGCATTGGAGCTTTCAGATTTTTGCGAATTTAAATCCTGACTTTAAAACCTTGACTTATGATGACCTCGACGTGCCCTGAAGATTAAATTGAAGGCAGTCTGTGTAAATATATATTTTCCTTGGGAAAGAGTAAGTGCAGTTTTACAAGTGGAAGATTAACTGTTCCACGCGGAAGCCAAAATAAAAAATATAGAGCAAACTTTGTTCGTAACTCACGTCAATTTTAGGAAAATTGAATTTGAGTTTGAAACGAGTTCAAGTGTGCCACAGTCGATATAGTTTCTGGTGCTTCAGGGAACTACAGTGAAGTGAGGAGATCACACGTAGTCAGATCACGATACTGCCTACGGGAAGCGTTCACTTTATCCCTTTGCACCCCCGAACGTCCAAAATTGTATTTTGGTGCACTCATACATGATCAAAATTCAAATTCAATTTTCTCGCTAAAGGTAGGCGACCAAATTTTGTGAGAAATATATGATTAAATATTTTTCAAAGATTTACGAGCTCTGCTATAAATACTGTCCAAATTAAAGGTAAATTAATTTGACGAATTTCAGGATTTCTTCCACTTATTCTATTTTGATCAAAAAGTCATATTTTAAATATATTTAAAATACCAACTTAAAATATTATATGTCACGAATTATTAAAATAGAAATACTATATTTCCTAATGGTAATTCCATTCCTCATTTAAAATAATACTTTATCTGACCTCTGTGTTGCGTTTATTTCAAAATATTTCTTTTCTAACTTTATCTATCTCTGCTCCCACAACTATGTTCATATTGTATTTAAAACTGCATTTAAAAACACATAGGTACAAATGTATTTAAGATATCTTACGCTGTAGAATCTCATGTCTACTAACGAATAGCAAGTAAATTCTGTATATTCAACTAATTCGATTCGGTCTACATAATTGCAATCAAGTGCCAGCAAAAATATCTCGAACTCTTTTCGTACATTTTCTTTCTCTACATTTAGTATACAGTAGTCTACAGTTAGTACAAGTAAAAAAGTGTACCTATTTCATGCATTTCTACGAATAAACTGAAAGTGTCTAAGTACTTATGCACGGTACCTAATACGAAACAAAAAGCAATATTATAAAATAGTATATTTTTCCAGCTGCTACTACAGTGAGTGCATTTTTTAACGAATATGTCAGAATTATTTATTATAGAAGCGAGACGAATTCAGACATATTCGTGAGAACAAGTTTCCATTGTAACCACATCCTTAAGCGTCCAGGAATTGGGACATTGACCTTACTTGTAGAACCAGTTATAAGTTACATTTCTATTAACTATGCATTTGTGTCAGATCATGCAATACTTTTTAATTGATCATACTTGTTTCAAACGACACGCGTAAACACACCACACCTGGCATTTCTCTTTACACAGAAGTTCCACATATTTAACCAAACCGCAGTAAAGAAGGTTCGCGCAGAGTCGTACCGTGTAATTCTGTGGTCCAGCCGGAAGAAGCCGCGTTCAGCTTCAGGGGGATAATTAAAAAAATGAGCAATTTAAAATTTCGAGTGGCTCCCTTCGCGGCACACGCGGCGACCGCAAAAATTACATCCACGGGCCTGGGGAATTTTATTTTTAATTGGCTGTGTCTCGCGCCGCTTCCTAGCGAGATGGAGCGGCCCCCTCGTCAAAGAGGGGAACATCGGCCAGGGTAATCGGGAAGCGACTTCTCTCGAACAATTTATTCTGAATTCGCGGATGCATTATACATTTGCATTTAAATGGTTTATTATTGCAAGCCGTGCCATAAATTCGCGATGTTTCATTGGAATTTCATATCGCGAGAAGTGCCTTTGCGTTTACGTTTCTCAAAAGGAGAGGTGAATTGCTGCGAGCTCGCTGCTTCCTTCTTCTAACGTCGAGCAAACAGCCGATTCGTTCCAGACCGTGAATATGCCCGAGCGAGATCTACGGTGCCGTTTTGTGGAATGGTTCAGAGAGAGCTAGTTACAGAGGGAAATAATGAGGCGCGTCGGTTGGGAGGATAACGAAAAATATCATTCGTCAGGTTCGGTACCTGTTACCTCGGTTAAATACGACGCAGCGTGTTAATGGCTGGCATGTTTCGCAACATCTACAGGAACGTGTAATTACGCGTGCGTACATGAAGGGAATGGGTGGTGCCATAATTAACGGGCACCCAGTCAACTTTCCGGATACGCGAGCGTGATAATGCTCAAAGGGAAATAGTCATGTGCATTGCGCTGAATAAATTCCTAATTCTCGGATAATTCGCTGGGCAGGTGAAATGTATCAAGGAGACGTGGCGCCAAATGGATCCATGAAACGCGTTTGTTTTCTGTGTCCCTTTTCCCTTTGGTTTCTATTTTAGTCTTTCACAGTGAACCTTTTTTAGGGATATAGGAGAAGACTTTGTGTTGGTAAGGGATGCCTGTGCAGAGTTGCATATTTGAAGGTCTAAGTTTACAAATTTTCAGTTTATGAAACAAATTATGTGGGTTATTAGAATTGTATTTATTAGATGCTTTTATGAGGAATATAAAATAATAAAAATAGGATTGAACAGTTTGAACGTTGTAGATAAGTACTGAAGTTAATCCTGTCAATCTTGATGCGCATTACAATGTACAGTGTTTCACTAGTTCAATATCTGAGTTAAAATATTAAAACTCTGACTGCAATCATGGATACACTTTTTCTTTTTTTGTTGTTTTTGAAAAACCAGGTCTGAAGGGGTTAACGATGAAACAAAACCTTTACCTTTCCCTGATCTTGCCCCAGTGTAACATTGAAAGTCATCAAGGTTTTTGAATTCTCAATCTTATTTAGTAGCCTTTCGTTTATAATTATGTAATATCTTGATAAAAGCTGCAGACAGAAATTTAACACCAGTTTATAAGCCAGAGTAGAATAATATGCTTATTTTATCCTTTCACAACTTTTAGCTTCTATAGATGAATTGAAAGAGAAAATTATACTTAATTGTTTAAGTATCATTGCTACAACAACTTAATAATCAAAATAATCAGAATAATTAAATAATCTAATGAAAAACGTTAAGAAAGGATCAAACAGTGTTTAGAATATAATGATAAAACATTTGAATGGGTACTTGTTGTAAGTGTTCAAAGATACTAAAATGTCTCCAAAGTCTTGAATATTCAATGCTGTTTCATTTAAAAAAAAAAATAAAATACATATAAAAAAGAACTTTGGAGTAGTATAATAGAGTGCATAAAACCATACGAACTTGTCTCGTATCAATTTCTTCTAACTTAACTTGGAATAGAGCTATATCCTATCTTAGTTACTTGATACACTCCGTATATGTATAAGGAAATGAAGGTCTCTTCGACGTACAGAGTCTGTCGCTGAGGGGTTACGGAAGTTAAGGGAAGTTCAGAAAAAGTATATTGAAAAATTAAAGTAATATCATAAGTTTTGTTTTACACTTCGCTGATACTATGAATACACTGTCCTACCTTCATACTTCCCCATGGCTGCATCCTGTGTACAGTATGAAATTTTGCAAATTATGTTGCTACCTACGTAACATCCTTTGTAAACTTGCTCTTAAGGAAACTTATTAATTTTTATACCTTAATCCACTCGAGACATATACACCAGTAATGTGTAAGGCAGTACATAGTCAAGGAGATGAATGACACACAGTGTCTGTAATACATGCACTTTAACAAAAATTTCAATTTCTGGAGATCGTCTTATTTAAGAAATCTTCCATCACGACTGAATTAATTCGATAGTCCAGTTTAACAAATGTAAGATCTATCGTGGGAAACAGGTTGCTTTGATTGAATTGATGTCACAATTATAAAATGTTACCTGTTCAATTTTTTGTATTATATCTTGGAAAAAATAAATTATAGTATCTTAAAGTTACAGGGCAAAAGTGCCAATTACTTTACGCTGATGGATTACAGAGTAGAGGGTATCCCCTCTCTTCCCTCCTCATCCTTTTATTTTCACATTATAATAAGATGAAGCACTGTTAAACTGAAAACATTTATGTTCTTTTTCAATAATTCAATTTGTTATACGTGGAAATAAAGGGATGGCGCATGGTAATCGATCAAATTACAGTAATTGAAGAGTTTGCTTCAGTTTTTAAAATTTTGCAATATTAACAGAAAAGTACTACTAAATATTAAAGAAGGCACACCAAAGTCCACACAAATAGTTATTTTTGTTAAACCTTTGATCTGACCAGTTTTCGCGCCAAGCCCAATTGTATTCTTGTCCTAATTCTTATAGTAGTAACATAGAAAGAATTCTGCTACCTTTAAAATACCAAAAATATTTCTTTTATCAGCCTAAAGAAAAGAATATTTCAGTGAGTCAAGGTCAGCAACCCCCTAATAAAACTAGCTATCAAAAGGGTGTAGATCCTCGTGTTACTCTGGCTACTCCAAACCCTACTGTACTTGCAGTAGTCTTCAAATCCACCTCCAAAAGAAAGTGATTTAGCTTTGATTACTTACCTTGCAAAACGAAGGCATTGAAACTGATAGACGTCTCAGCACTTTTACGCGGGAGTGTATGCTGATACAATACTTTCGACGAAAACCAGCAGCAAAGGTCCTCTGTCGCAAGGTGTCGCGGACAAGGGAGCACCCAGTTACGACTTAAACGATTCACGAATACTGCATTCGACGGGCAAATGTATTATGTAAAGGGACGATTGTGCCCATGTTCCGTGCAAACCGTGGATGCACAATGTTCAGGGCGCTTTTGTCAAGGAGATGTATCTAAAGCCTTTCGCATGGCCAGCTATACAACTTCCTTTGCTAATGAGGCAATTTGAAAATTTCTCCTTCCCTTTCAAAGCGATAGGACGTGGCCGAGCGAACGTGGCCCGCTTTGTGCTCGTCCTCGTTGATTCTCTGTGAATGGCTGGCTACTGTCGGCACACCGATAACCTAATCGATCGCGAATGTTCTCCGTCGTTACGAGGAAAATGCCCAACAGCTTGTCACACACACGATTTATTCCCCGAAAGGGAATCGTAACTGTATTAATCGTTTCAACGCGGAACAGACATCGCTCTTTCTCGCCTGACAATTTGCGATCATGATTAATTAGCTAACGCGAAAATAAACGCGGGCTGCGGTGGAACGCAGGTATTATCGGTAGCTTTCTGTGATACTTAATAGGGGTATAATATTGCCTCGTTAGAACTTCATTGCTATATTTACTGGTTTACGTAGCTTCAAGTTACAGTGACTTACGGATTTATTCATAAAGGGTTACTACGCCCACCTGTTTAAACTGAATCAGCGGGTTGGAAAGCAGCACAAGTACAGACTTAATTATTTTCAAATACAGCGAAGCTCATTTATCCGAAATGCTCGGGGGATAGGATAATTCGGATAGCAGAGTTGTTTGGTTAATAGAGATCCACCAACATCTACTACATCTTTTCTTATTAGTTCGAATAATGGAGGCTTCGAGGTTTGGTAAACGGAGCTCTGCTGCTATCTCTAACATCTTTTATTATCGAAGTGTTAAATAAACGATAGACGAAGTTCCACTGTAACCTCAAAACTATATCTGGTGTACAGTAGATTTTCTGGTTCGAAATATCGTCCAACTTAAATAACGAATAAAAAAGTATGTGAAGTTCGAAAAGAATTCGGCACGAGCATACTTTCTGCAAAAAAATTCTCAAAGATGACCTAGTTTTCTAAACGTCAAGGTGGACGATGCTCAAGTGGGTGATGTAGTGTAAAACTTTAAAAACTTTCATTCTTTTTTAAGTTTTCTTACAGCTTAGAATTGTTTAAATTTCGAATGAATTTCATTGAATCTCGTACAATGTTATTGCGGATGCTTTACAATGTTGTGGCTTTGTTTTTCCAGTTGCAGCTGAGAAACTTTTTCTCTCCAAACCATGTTTTTTGCAAGCATTGATGGCCGAATCAACTTTACTTTTTGCAGTGTTAGGCAGATGTTGTTTGATAGGTTGAAACATGGAAACTGTTACATCCACTTCTGCTGAAAGTTTTGTATAAAAATAGATGTTTGTTTAAAGTGACATCGTTATTTTAACTTTTGACATTTTTCATTTATTCTGTATTTTGTATACACATTATAAAAGATACATACAGTATAGAAATATTCTATACAGTATAAGAATTAATTAGTTATTTTATTCTTTTCTTTGTATTTTAGTTAATACTGACTTTTTTAGTAAGACATAATAACAATAATAAAAATGCCTGTAATGTAAACCAATATTTATGACACACAGAATTAATAATAGTCAATTCATGAATGTACAGTTAACATGTAAGTTCCAAAAGTCGTCAATTTAGTTATTAACAAATTCTTCAGAGAATTAGGGCCAAATTATTAATTAATAAAGGCTCCCATAGTTTAACATAATTCTTTCTCCATTCAGTATATCTATACGTGGAAAGATAAGTTTTCAGTTTGCAAAATTTATTTGCAAACATCACATACATTCACTAACTTTCATTTATTCAAACAAAGTCAAACACTAACTATAAAAAATCAACACGACCCTTCCTCAGAGCTGAAAAAGAAATTTAACCCGAGTTCATCAATCTCCAACAGTTTACATCTTCAGCGTTCGTACTTTCACTCGAAAAGATTCCCCTCAGTCTGGCACACAGTGTCCAAATAAAGTAACAAAATTCCAAACTGTCTCGCCGTGTAGTTCTCGTGTTACGTACTTCCAAAAGGAACGTCTTTTCGTTCATGTCTACGCTGCATTACTCTCTTAACAGTGGCATGAATGGCAGAGTTTAACCGAGAAGGAGTGCACAAAGGGCGGGCAGCAGTATTCTACGCAAAATAAATCTTACGATAAAATATATTCGTGACAGCTTGGGCGCTGGTTGAGCGTATGGAGTTCCTTTATGTTCAAAAAGCGGCTAACGGGCGAAAACACGATGACCCAGCGGCGCTGGCTCAAAGGTGTGCACGGCACGTTACGTCGCGGCTAGTGTATTTTAAAAGTTATTTAGATCGACGCAAAGTGGGAAACGAGTTTTTAAGGCAAAGCACGTGTACAACCGCGGCGGCTGGGAAAGGAGGCGAAAGCAGCCCTCTCTCGCGCCCGCTTCCATTCCGCCGCGTCCGCTCGAGATCTCACTTGAGATTTCTCATTGTCGCGAAAAACCGATACACGAAACTTTCCATCTCTCGAGCACTCGCGACGGAAACCGCAAACCAATTAAACGCTCTGCTCCTTTGCCCCGCCTCGTTTTGTCTTCTTTATCTAGCCCGTTGCCAGAATCCACGTGTTAAACAGCGACCAGCGACTCGTGTTGCTAATGCTTCAAACAATGCGCCCCAATTTCTGCTTAATTTGCACACGCGATCCTATGCGACGCAAATTAAACGCATCCCTTTTCCTTTTGTATCGACAAAGGATACGAAGCTTATACAGGGTGGGTGGAAAATCGTAGTACAACTGGCCAGGGGGTAATTCTGCGTAAAAAAATGAGGGAAAATTTGGTATTCAATTTTTTCATCCAACCCTTTGTTTTCGAGAAAATCGAATTTGAAGTTTGCTCAACTACACAATGCGATTTAGTTATCATGTATTCTATTACTGGTGGTCTCTGTCTGTGCTAGTATTTATAGACATTCATGATGATAGGATACTGTAGGAAATACCCAGATAGTTCGAATTAGTTGTCGTCATTGTTAGAAGAAGTACTTCTAGATATCAGAGCTAGAATTATTTTTCAACATGATGGTGCCCCGTCAGATTTCGGGAAACCAATTATAAATTTCTTAAATGAAAAGTATTTGTGTTGGATAAGTCGTGGCGGTAAGATACATTGGCCTCAGTTGCACAAAGTCAGAAGGGGGACTGGGGGATGATAAAAGAAAGTGTAGAACAAAGATGTCCGACTGTGCCGTTTTCTACTCATTTCTTTGATTCATTAAAGCTGCGTTCTCACAGGAGCAAGAATGAGGAGCTTCCTCTTGCTACATCTTTTACTGATTTTAGTGTGTAGATTCAGCTTTAGAAGCATTGTCATGTACTTCTGGGATACTCTGTGTGTATATCATAAGGACTTTTACGCCTATATTAATATTTTATATAGCCTATATTAATAATTATAGTATATGTGTGATTTTCCTAACAATGAGAACGCAACTGAGGGAAATCCAAACTCGCGAGTTTTCGCTTAGGCAGCACCAGTGTAGGATAATTGTCTTAATTTTTAAAGAATTGAAATGGCTGGTCCATTTAGCTTCTTGATGAGAGATTTGTACGTTTCTAAGAGGACGCTGGACATACCAAAACGTCTAACCTCTTTTAAATTCGCGTAGCTACCGACTGTGTGTAACACCCGCAAATGTTTGCAAGCGTTTGTGATCGTTCATTTTGCAACAGTTGTCGGCTATGCCCATAAGGCATGTTTGAAAATGTAAATTTGTTGGCAAACATCTCGCAGTTCCACCTAAGCGAAATCACGTTCACAGACCTTTACCTGCATTTTGTGCAACATGTGAATACCGAATCTAATATGCAAACAAGTGGTATTTGGGAGCACATCTCATACAGGTTTGAAATAAGTGAATTTTAAAAAAATTAAGAACTGCATTACTTGATTGGCATTTCTCTTAGAATATGTAACAGAAGGTGCTTTGTAAAATATGATGTAATTCATTATGAGTGATTCTCTATGAAAGAGTAAGTCAAAAATGTAAAAAAGATGTTTTTATAATAGAGTTTCGTTTTTGAGAAAATCGAGGTTAAGTATATAGGAAGTACGCTTGCATTTACAAACTCTGGACTTCTCTCAGTTTAAAAAATCTGTTACATATTTATTTTATCCATGTCAGACAAGCAAAATATTTTTTAAATTAAAATATTCACTTTTAGAAGATTTTATTTTATTATTCCAGTACTTATTAAAATCTTTTAGGAACTGTTCGTTTCTCAAATAGTTTTTCAATCCCTTTTCCAAAGAAATCTACTCGAAATATTCGACATGAAATGAAAAACATTATTTGTAACATAACTCATCGATCGTATCTCAGAATTATCTAAAGCAAGTTTTATAACTGTAAGACAAATTGGCACAAGTTATACTTTAAACAAATTCGAGATTAGACGTTGAATAAAGCCTACAAGATAAGAAACTGTATTTTTCACAAAAAAAGAGACTGAAGAAACTTCTGCTTCAAAGAATAACAGGCATAATAAACACTCGAGTCCAAAACTATGGCAGAACTATGGCGCCTGAAAGCACAAATACCAACATTTCGATAGTACTAAAATAAGTGACTCATGCTGTATTCCCTTGCAACAACAGAGATACTGTGCCTGATTCTGTCTTCCGTCTCCAAAGTAACCTGACTCCTCATTCTATTGCTCCATGTCCAACTAAACGCAATAACGATTAATTTTACCAGTTTCCTCTGTCCCCTCATTCACACGCAATTCACACGTTACCATCGGCTTTATTATCCACTTTGCTTCGGCTTTATTGCGCCCGTTACTGCGTTGGATCAGCGTGTCAGTCAGATCCACCATTCCACGGGACTTCGATGACGGAATCGCGACGTTATCGCGTTCCATCGCTCCGATAAAGCTAGATGTAACTTTACTTCCAACGACGTACTTCGGGCTGATATTTGCTCAGATCGTTCCCTCGCGCTTCCTGTAACCGAACGGGCAACTTTCGCCGTGAAAATATTCCACTTCTCCACGGTCGGGCATACGTCTGACTTCAAAGAATAGTTTCTAGTTTCGCTTTTAGTGCAGTTTCGCTTCTAACGATCAGCGCTGACTGCTGAGAGCAGATTGGCTTTATGTAATTCAATCGATTAGAACAACATTCAAAGTTTGCGCATAGGATCGAACTATCGGAGGTACAATTTTAGGCCAAAACTCTCTGTGACAGATGTTCTGTCATTTATTTTAAACTTTAATAAGTGTGCACACATAGTTATTTTTGTTTTATATTTTATTTGTAGTTCTTGTTATCATTTTAGATAGAAGCTATTGTACATTTCAGAAACGAAATTTGAAAAATGTGCATTTGAGTAATAAAACGTAAGCTTTTTCTTTAATTTTTAACGTAATAATATGTGAAATTAATTATTTTACCATATAGATCAGTGATACTTTTAAATGCTATTTTTGATGATCTTAATATTAGTTATTTTCAATAACACATACGGTATATGCAGAGAGTTTCAGGATTGGTGGTAATTCTAGATGACAAAGTAAGTTGAAAATATAGAACAAGGTTTTCACTTTGAATTTTAGTCAAGGATGACAGCACTAAAGTACAGTTTTGGGATTTGAGGGGTTAATGGGGAGAGAGGAATGTTTCTAAGATATTGCTGTAAGAATATTACAGGAAAGAAAGTCAATGGTTGGTCAGACAGTGAATGTTTCGCTTGTCACCGTGAATCTTTCAAGTACCCAAAACTGTATTTATAACGTTTATACTTGATGGTAATTCAAACTTAATTTTCTGTGAAACAAAATACGATATCAAAAAATTGTGTTCTATTTTTTCGACTTACTTTTTCATGTAAACTCACTAGTTTTTTGCTTTTGTCATCAGTTTTAGGAGACTTTGTATATGGAAATGCGTGTTAAAAATAATTTTATACAATTAACCCTTTATCTTCGGAGATTTATGATTTTGCCTTCATAATGTCGATTTAGAGTCAGCAATTAAGTGAAAATAGTTTTTGGGTCAAAGAGATGAATCCCGAAAAAGTTTGAGAAACGCTGTTCTATATTAATCTCAATAATTTAGAGCTTCAAAAATAATCTTTGATGCTCTGCTACGATGATCCTCTGATAACTAGCAAATGATCTGTTCAAGAACTTTTTAATGAGTCACAAAATTCTGCACATTTACCTTAATATCACTTACCGAGTAAAACCTACAAAAGCTCTAAACCTGAGTAAACCTAATAAAATTAGTTAACCACTAGGTAAAATACTAAGTAAACACTAGGTAAAATAGTACCACGTACACGAACGATTAACAACGATCTATTGTGCCGAAACATTTCCTATATCAAAACAGAGAAACGTTGCCCTCGACCCCAGGTAACCTTCAACTTACAACTCATCTTCTTTCAAGAGTACCTCGCTGCCAGCTCGAATTCAATCGCGCGAAATTACGGCCAGATCCTAGTGAAAAATAAAGTGGCTGGCAGAGGTTGTCGAGAAAATGGGGGTCTCGCCAAAATTCCCTGCACCGCCTGACAATGGCAAGGAAATTGTAATCCGTAAAAATCGACACCCTCAGCGGATTTACTTTCACCGCGGCTGTTCAATGTCCCTTCTCTCGCTGGGTTCGATGGTCCAAGGCCGAACAATAACGAGGAGGAACGATTAAATTTCTGCGCGTGATTTCGCTCCTGCGACGGGGCACGATTGCCTCTGGATCCCGCTTGTCCGATATCGATTTTCACCTTCATTAACGTCATTATGCTCCGTGGCGGAAAGTCGGTAGTGGGTAAACGGAGGGCCCGATAATTGGGTCGATCGCGAGAGCCACTTCACTGGAAACACCTTCTTTGATCGAACGGTCTCTAGGGAGCGAACGCTCCCGACAGAAGAAATCATAGATCGAGAAACAGGGCTCGAGTGGCTGAGAGCACGAGGATCCGGCGAGAAAGGTGAAAACAGTGAAGTTTATCGGACGAACGACACTCGGAGACAATGACTCTGTCCTTCCTGCTCCGTTTCGGCGTTCATGGAGGACGATTCCCCTGGAATAATCGCCCTGGGAGGAATTTAATTATTGCAAAAGCGTTTGCCCTGAGCCACGATAAATTAAGCAAGAATGCACGTATGACCATTAATTTTCGCCGAGGCTGCTTTAAAAAGAGCGACCTATTTTTTGGTCGGCCTATCCGCCGTCGGATGAAGATAATTCGCGATGGCGGTGATAAAGTGAAATCTCGTGTCGCAAGCCGCGCTTTTAACGCTTCTCGAAAGCTGTCTGGGTCTTTTGGTTTTGGATCGTATATAGAAGTGCTTAGTATTTGATACTCTGTGCTTGCTGATATTGATGACTTTTCTTGGTGCCGTGAGAAGAGAATGATTTTGAGAAATACTTATTTTAGCAATGACAGTTTCAAACACAAATTAGTTTGTATTATTATTGGTATTATTGTACTAATATTATTTGTTAGTATTAGCAGCACTGTTTTTTGTATTTTTTATTCGACAGTTTCAGAAACAAAATTATTTGATTATATTGCTATTTGTATTATTGTACTAGCACTATTTGTAACTTAAAAACATCGACAATATCATAGCGTTATTTTGTAATATAATTACAGTATCCCCTCATTAAAGATTTGTAATACACTATCCTTTTTTTAAATTATACCATCATTTCTCTTCACTATTGCCTTTGAAAAAATGAAAACAAGTTTTAGTTACTCGCACTGAGTGGCAAGTGTATAATAAGTACTATCACAATCTTTTATTCTCAAAATAAAAACGCTGTAACAACATTTGAAAGAAACAATGAACTTCAAGGAAGAATAGTAAACATAAAGAACTTTGTATACTGTATGGTTCTCACCATATTCAAACACTAAAAACATTCAAACATTTATTCACTGCAGAAAATATTCAAATACCTGAGCATTCAGATAGTACTCTAATTATACTTGCAGAATATTTCAATATGAAATTGAATGTATTTCAATATTATTGGAATATCGTCGAAGTGTTTGAACCTCCATAGATAGAAAAATTCAAGTATCACCAATTCTCTTGCACTGTCATCTGTACATCTAACAGTCATTTATTACAAGTGTTAACAGAATTACTAAGACCTTTTATGTCAAATCACAGTGTTTCTCTTATAGTATTTCTCTTCAGCCATGTACTGTTGAGAGCTCAGGAGTGTATCTGATTGTCTCTGTGGAAAAGCACTTAAAGATGGTACACACACATTTTTCTTATTGAACGAATTGGTTACACTTCATGCTACTTGTAGCGATTCGAGCACCCTTTCTGCCCCTGTGTTGTCTCGCTGACAATTTCTGAGTTCCTAAAACTATGTCCACACCGAGACAAGAACGAGGAACATTTTGTTGTCTCTTGTTGCTGCATGTTCCAGAATATTTTCAAGGAACACCAACTTGTAGACACATTTTGTCCACATTGAAGCAACATCCGAGGCAGAGATGTTGCTACTTTGAATGAAAACAGGCAACAAGTGGCGACATTTGTTGCTGGCAACAGAAATACGAAGAAATTGGAGAAACATTTGGCAACAAGCGGCGATTTTTTAGGCTACATGGAATACTAATAAAAAGTTCCTATTTATTACCTCAGTGTAGACATAGATTAAATGTGTAGCTCCACTGAGGCAACAACGAGCAACATTTTGTTACCATTCGGTGTTCCTTAAAGAAGTCGCCGCTTGTTGCTGTAATTTCTTCATGTTTCTGTTCCTGGTGACAATGTCGCTGTCTGCTGCTTGTTTCCATTTGGAACGATTTCCAGTCGCAACACAAACAAATGTTTCTTCAGTTTATACGTTTTGTCGTTTTTCTTATAATAAGATCAATGCTCTGTACTAGATATTCTAGATTCACATTTGACAAGCGTAAAAAGTTCTGAAGGTTCAAGTTACATGTCGTCGAATTTTCGACGGTCTAGACTTGGTCGAACCCACACTTGTCGTTTCTTCTTCCTTTTAACACTGATAACGATAAATGCTGCAGCTGCAAGAAGCAAATCATCTTCA
This sequence comes from Calliopsis andreniformis, assembly GCF_051401765.1. NCBI lineage: Eukaryota > Metazoa > Arthropoda > Insecta > Hymenoptera > Andrenidae > Calliopsis > Calliopsis andreniformis. The sequence continues at coordinate 10,647,210 of NC_135064.1, read as the reverse complement.
GCCATCGTTCAAAGCTCTTAATAAACTGATTTGCATGTGGACAATTTATTCTATGCAACAAATGTAGCCCACAAAATCCAAATGTTCCTTGGTTTGCGTTGCTCCAATGTGGACAAAAAGTTTCCTTAAGTTATAGTTGGTTGGAAACCTTTTGAAACATGCAATAACAGGAAGCGATAGAATATTGCTCGTTGTCTCAGTGGGGTCTCACCTTAAGAGAATGTAGATGACTATCAATTGCAAGTTTCGAGTCGAGCTGACTTCATTCCAAGGCTAGATTTCAAACTCTAGGCGTCAGAGACAGTGCCAGTGGTCGAGACAATGCCGAGGAAAATGTATTAAATAGGTCCGTTTTCTCTGGAGCGACGTAATTTCCGTCTCCGGATCGAAGATTATTGCATTAGCAAAGACACTGGCCGATCACCCAGGGTCCTAATGAACCAGATAAACTGATACTTTTCCATTAAGCTGCTTCACCTTGTTTATCGCCAGCAAGTAGCCAATCCCCTCATTTTAGCTTACCTAAAATGCCAGCAAAATCAGCCTGAATATAGAGGAAAGGTCGGTAATTAACGAATCGAATGGACCGTGCAATCTCGTAGAAGGTGAGAGCAAAGTTTACTCGATGCCAATTAATCGCGCGTAATACACTTTCATCGAGATAGCGATGCAAATTGCGTTTCGCGTGCAATTCGCGACGCTCAAAATGTTTGCGTTCCATCTCAGCGTACAAGATATACAGCGGTTTTCAGTCGATTTAATAATCTCCACATCGTCTCGGGTCGGTTTGCCACCACGATACCGAAACGCGACAATTATTTTAAAATTTGTACGATGTATGTTTCCCTGTCTTCTAATTAATTTGTTATACTCTTGCACATTACTGCAACTTATTTCTTACGGTCATTAAACCTGTTTCCACTTTTTCCTGGTTTAAATATTATGCAGTGAATTGCAGCTGTGAGAGTTATTATTTAGTAGGACATTAGTTCTCTACTTATGCTAGTATTTCTTTTTCTACTCTTCCTGCTTTTGTTACCTGTATTCTAGAGTACAGGGTATTTTAGTGTTCGTTAAAATATTTAGAGGGATTCATGGACGTGGCAAGGGAGCGTATAAAACGGAAGGTATACGATATTACGTAAGTAGAATTATGTTACCATGTTTAACTTCACTTGCTGTAATAATTTTATTAAGTTATATGTTTGCATTAGAGGTAGTTTCAGCTGAAGAATTGTATAGCTTTGGAAATGTTTTAGAGAATAGTAGAATTAAACAATGTTATCGCTGCTAATGGTACATATACTTTTTAGAAATAAGAATGGAGTTGAAGAAATAATTAAAATAACATTATATATGTTACAAAGTGTATTAACTCAAGACATGTATTAATTCTAACTTCAAATGAACTATATCATTTATTTTCAGGTTTTTAAACATTCTTTACATTATGTTTTATGTTACATATTCTGTATTACAGTATTTAAGTTTTACTAATTGTAAAAAAGGATGCTATGAAAAACTTTTATTATTATGCATGTGAATAAGGTTGTTATTCAGATGTAAGTAACGTAATAGATGAACTGCAAACTGTAGAACTTGTGAATTCAAGATGTTTGTAGAAAAGAGCATAGCTATTATAATCTGTGTTACTGCTATGTCAAGGGTCCTGACCTAGTAGTAACTTTATCGGTTCACTAAAGTTTCAGAGGCACTGTCTATGAGAATTTTAAGTGCACTCTAAAACATATACCACTTTATGAAACTATTGAAATGTGTAGGTTGAGAACCTATTCAAATCTGTTTGTTTTACTGATATATATGTGCATGTAGGTTAAAGTGTACCCCAAAAATATACTGCTAGCTTTTACAACTTTTCCTTCGTTTATACCATTATGAATAATATTAACTTATATCAGTACGAATCCATTTACCAAAAATTCGTAATTGAAATATATTAATAGATTGGATAATATAAAATAGATATAGATTAAAAGTAGTTTTGCTAAAAATTAGGATAACTGCGTAATATCTGACGTAAATTATAGCAAATAAAGTGTGACAATCACTAAATTACTTACTGCAAAGCTACTTTTTGAAATATTCTTTGTCATCACTGTTTTCAGTAAATTTGTTGTTTTCTTTATAATTGTATATTCTGTATCGCATTTCATAGGCGACTGCAGAAATATTTTCCCTGTTATCATTTCCTCTACAGACCACGACGTGTGCGAAGTCGTTTCAAAATCTGGTTTACAGACACCAGTCTCACCTTCATCCTTATCTTCTTCTTTCACCTTTCTTCAGCTCCCTTTCCACCGTCTCGTTACGCTCTGCTGGCACTTCACGATTTTCCCTATGCTAGCTGCTTGATCAGCGCCTGGGTCTCAGACATTTTCTCGCTTCTGTATTCCGTCGTCTTCTCGTTCCGCTTCGTCTTTTCCATCTTTGGAATAGCACCGTGATTATTCACATTGCTCATAGACCACCTTTGTTTGACGAAAGCCTCGTTTATTGCACGACGACCCTAGCTCAGCCTACCATCTCTAAATATATCCGTAAGATCTGGCTGTCGGATGGAAAATTTCTGGATGTGTTGGAAGAAGGCTGGTGGCATATTATGAAGACGAATTTCTAGAGTTGGAAAACGCATAATGACGTTTTTAATATTGTAATTAATTTACTAAATTGTTAAAAAAGTGTCTAGTAGAAAGCTTACTTTTTGTTACCTTTTTTCAGAACATTAGTACTTCTATGATTATTATAATTTCAAGGATTTCAATCATCATATGCTAGCTAATATCTAGAATTAAAAATAATAATTTAAATAATAATGACTACAAGAGTATAGTACAATATTGATTGAAATTTGAGCTATGATTTACGAAGGTAAATCAAAAAGTACAGGCGAAATACATGTAATAGCTTTAATAGAAGTAATCGTGAGCAATTGAACATACTACTTTTTCATATATAACAGACATCCAACAGACAATATTGCGTTTCGCTAGATTCTCTACGTTGCAGTCATCGCGTAACTAAAAAATTCCTTTTAATTTCCTGATTCTCCTTTGTATTATTACAGTAGTGTTCCATAAATAGTAAAATTAGCCATCAGGAGGGTACTTCAGTTATGAGACTCGTGGTAAGTCGGTTAAACGAGATATGGATCTTGAATTTTTAAAGCTCTGTAAATGTTAACCTGCAAGAGGTACACCAAAATGTATTAAGACCTGTTTGCTTTATCTTTGCCCTCTAGTGGACCATAAAATTACAGAATCCTCTGATTGTTAACTTGGCACATAGGTATATTAACTTTAAGGCATTATTATTGCAAAACGTAGTCAGATTGGATACCATATTATGGAACATTTTGTGTTTCAATTTGGCTCCCCTACCATCCCTTATAACACCAAAAGCTTCATTCGTTACACCCTGTATAAAGCCAGTACACGAAAACAGAGTATATAGATTCTTCTCTGTCTCACTATAAATTGTTAAAGCCAAGCATCACTTTGATACCATCATCTTAGCCTAACCCCTTAAGCGTATCAGTTCGAAGACTTACTCTATTTCTCGAGCATGTAGTATCCTCACTATTCAAAAATAAAAGGGAACTCAGTTACATTACGAAGTTAACAAATTCAAAGTCTATGCTCGTGGCAACCGTGTCTTCCTCCCGCAAAAACTCAGCGCCGCGGCTGTAATTTCATCGGGCCACGAAGATCCCCCAGTAAATTGCCTCCGTGAATTTCGATTCCGTTTCAATTCCATTAAAGCGGCTTCTGCTCGCGGCTCGTTTCAAACCGACGACCACGGTGAAAAGTCTGCCCCCGGTCTGTGTCAGTTTCTCGTCCAACCGAGCGTGCTCGTCAGTGGGACGTTTTATTTCATAGCGTTGGTGTTCGTTCTCACGGTCGGGGTTCGATTGTCCGCCGGCTATCCGAGAAGAATTCGCTTCTCTTTCAGCTCGGAGAGGCAGCATTTACGGGAAGCCTTCAGATCGGGTCGGTGCTATCGAGCAAATAATTTTCAAACGCGACGGCAAACTGGCACCCCTTTGTGGCGCCGCGGTTTGCCCAGCAGCGAAGTAAATCGAAAACCAAGCACACGGTCAACCCTCCGATCCAGAAGGCTTCCTTCTTTCTTTCCGTCGTTTATTTTGCGTCACGATCGTCCCGCGACCAATTTTATTGTCTTTGCTCGTCCCGAGGACTTGTCCACGGATTCAGGGCGAAGAAGGGTTGCCAGACGAATTCCCTCCTTGGATAGAATAGGGGAAGAAATAACGGGTCTCCTATTGGTATAGGTCTAGGCTAGTCATGTATTAATGCTATCCCACGAGGAGTTCCTCAACACGATACAGGGGCAAGAGTGGCTTTGGATTAGTTGGCAGGAATTTCCTCTAGATACTTGGTCGTCGCTATCTCCACCACTTCTTGGAAGTGACTTTGCCAAGTGCTTAGCGTGACGAATTTAACACATTCGAGTCTGATAACCCATTGGATCAAAGCATAATTCTTCTCGTTAGCCAAGGACGCAACATAAGAGTCATTTTTGTGTTAAAAAGACTTGCTGGCTGCTGGGGACAGACTTGGCAAAATGCATTGGTCTCGAATCTGTTAAGACCCTTTATTCATAATACATATATTAGCTTGTATCGTATATCGATATCTTACTCTCACTCATTTTTTATTATTCTATCTATTTACTTATTCTGAGACGAATGAGTCAGAGAAACAATACACTTGAGAATTCCTAGATGTAGATCCATCGAGATAGTAGGCCAGATCTGGTCCCAAATTATGGCCAATTAACACAGAACCACTCTAGTATGTGTGACCATTTTGGCCTATAATATGCTATAGCTGAAAATGCGTGTGAGACGAGGCGTGCTCTTTCGATTCTGGCCACTACGATTCGCATTGCTTCTACGAGACTGCTCATGGAACACCTACAGTACAGTGCTCACGCCAGAAGAAGGGTAAAGGGATGGCACATGAGTTACAAGGAGTCCGTCTAACTCCACCTCTGGCCACCATCTGTTTCACTGTCGACACGATCCGTTGTCGATATTGGTCACTTTTTTCAGTCAATATGGACGATACATGTCAGGTCAATGCATAGGTCTCATGAATTGGAATGGGAATCTGCACACCAATAGGACATGCATTCTTTTGTCCATTGTCGGGCTGCTCTAAGACAGGAAACGAATTTTCCCTTTCCTTCGATCTGCCATTTTCTTCCATACCCACCACCACTTCTTCAGGCCCGACACCCTTTGGTCTTACAGCCCCTTACTATGTTATCGTCGCAAGTTAGACAGCTATCTACATTTAAAGGTTACTTCCACTCTTTCGCTCCCTTGTGTCGCGACTCAAGTCGTGTGTTACTTTGGGAGAAGACGTGAGCATTCAGCTGCCTCGTGGAGCATCTCTGTGGAGATATCTGGTCTAAGTCCTAGACTAGAGCGAGATCATAGCAGCACAATACAATAGGCCACCCATTGTTTCTTCCCCCACCTCCCAATTTCCTTCACTATATCCGAGTTACTTCTTCCCCTAGCTCTCAATTTCCACCACTATACCGAAGGAAGGAATTCGCGGGGCAATCCTGTGGCGAAGCGACTATCGCGAGCGCGCAGAGGCTTCTGGGCTGGAAGATTCGACGCAGCCGCGGGAAGCTCCAGTTTCGCCCAGGAATTACGTTTACTGTTGAGAGGTTGACCGAGTTTCCTGGACAATTTTTTCCTTCTTTTTATGAAACGCTGCGCCCCACGGAATACACGAACTACTTGCATAATAGATGGCCAAATTTTTGCAAGCTCTTCTGTCTACGAAACGCGGGCGAGACCCGCGAATTTTAATTCCCCGTCTGCAGCCGCCTCTTGTCTTCGCTGCGACTAAATAGTGTAACTGAGTTGAAGCTGCATAGACGACTGACGAAGCTTCGTATTCTTTGCTTAGTTTGCTGGAGCTGTTTGCAGATGCTGGGGGGGTTCTGTCCGTCATTGTGTTTGTTGGGTAGAAGCTTCCTGAGATTCTATTTTACGACTCTCGATCGTTGTGGGGAATGTTTACGGTAAATGGGTATTAAGATGGATGCGGAGTAATGCAGTTGCACTTGTGGCAGCAGAATCGTATCGCATCTGAAACGCCTGCTTACCGCAGAAACGTCTTTTCGCTTTGCGGTATTTAGCCTTAATTGCTCGCGATATATTCATTGAACATCTGACTCCCATTGTAAGCATGTCAGCTGCAGGGGACTAATATGTGCCTAGAACCGTGTGCTGGCATTGTTTTACTGAGGAGGATACAGCTACTTCGTGGATTGCTTTCGGCAAGTGGGGCTTTTTTTCAGGCATTGATTCGATTTATTCGCTAATTTATTCGCGAGTTTCATGTAATTTGGCGGATGATTATTATATGCTAATTGAAATGTTGAATGTTGGTGACTCGCAATTCAAATTTACATTTTTTTAAAACGTTCATAACGAATAAAGCTTTATATCTATACATTTTCAATGAATATAAATGTCAGGAAAGAGAATGTTTATATGTACAGAACGGGCGTTTAAAATTTTGTTATTTGTGGAAAAGTTTGAATAAACGAAAAGGTATAAAGAATATGAAAAATACAATACAAAGAAATTTATTAATACAAGATTTAAAGTCAGGTTTAAAGTCAGCTGTTTGTCCTATTTCTATTTAGACCTTGTCTGTTATTATGAACTTTTGCGCAATTTTATTAATATTTTGCATAATAATATAGATATAATATAAGTAATGTTTTTCATCATACATCATACAATAGATCTTATTAAAGAAATATAACAAAAAACAGTAAAATCTCGAACAAAATAAGTTCATTTGTAATACGAATTATTAATCTTGTAAAATTGACACATTACTCTGTAATTTATAGTTGCAAAATGTACTAATAGTATCTACTATTCAGTTTGCAATTTGTAAAATAGAAACAAGTCGAAACCCAGTGACACAGCAATTTCAATTAAGCAATTGCCAGTGCGTGAAATGAGGATCGAATGACGGCGAGACAATCAAATAACGTTCCGCTTGTTGTGAAAATATGACAACGTCCCCACTTGCATTACTAATAACGCGTTCCACACTAAGTGAACCGAATGGTTGCCTAAACGATGCTGTCAATGTGCGGTCTGGCCTAAACACTTGAACAACGGTGGGCTAGTGTTGCAGTTCGATTCGTAGGTAAGGTAAATTCATAGGTTAACGCGATCGTGTAACTCGCATTCCTCCGATGAAACCAAATAGACGTGGAGAGTCGTTTATATCGATCATCAACCGTGCTAATCGACGGCCCGCTCTCGCAATTACGCAGTCCCTCGGCAGCGTGTTACGATTATTGTATCTGTTAAGCGCCAATTTGCAATCACTCGTGCGACGAGTTAAAAACTGGGCCCTCCATTGCAGCTAATAAGCACCATAATGTACGATGTTAATCTTATAGATCGTAAATGGGAAACATCGAAGCATTAAGCGTACACGTGGAAACAGTGTAGAGAGCACTTTCGTAACTGACAGTTATTATGCTTCTCTATTTGAGTAACGAAAGGTACCTCACAATTTTGACTGTGTTTCCGATGAACGTTGGATAATAATTACATGACGTGGTATGTGCAGTGAGTTAATAGACGAAGCGGCTAATTTTGATCCTAGGTGTTCTGCTGAATTTTAGCATTCTAAGTCTAATTAAGTAATTATGTATAAGATAGTGGGTGGCTGCGTTATCGAATATCGGCTTAAAGAGAACGAAATGGAAACTAGTTTCCTTACCGTGTTACGCTTCTTTTGACCAGGGTGTTCGACAATAGGTGTCGGAAATTTTAAGAGGTGATTTTATATGTCAGAATAGGGCGAAAGTAAAAAATAACAAAAATTGCATTTATGGTGTCTGACTTCGAACTTATTCTACTAACTTCATTGTGTCTGATCTGGGTAGTGCTTCGGCAGAAGAGCAAACCCTAAGCCAGACACAAAGATGTCAGTAGAATAAGGCTGAAGTCAGACATAGAACGCCAGTAAAATAAGTCCTAGGTTAAACTCAGAAAAGTCAGTAGAATGAGTCTTAAGTCAGACATATGTCACGTATATTTTTTTTATATTTTATATACTTTTTTATATGTTTATGCAATAATTAATAACTCTGACACAAAGCCTCGAACGCATTTTCGTGTAGAATCAGTGTGTAGAATCATCACTTGAAATTTCTAATACGTGTTATCAATTACCCTGTAGAATTTACAGATTTGATACTATTACCCATTTTTTAACTTTTCTACACCTTATTCTAGCTACTCAATTTACTATTCTTAAATGTAAACATGGGGTATTACAGAACTAATAATATGGGTAAGCAAAAACTGAAAATATAAAGTAAATTTGTTCTTACTTTAAGCGTTGTTTTCTGGCAAAATCGGCTCTGAATGTTAGTCGAATATCCATGTATTTACCACAGATTAAATTTCAAATTCAGTTTTTTCGAAAATGAAGCCTGATACCAAAAATTTTATTTCAAATTTACTTTTTTATACAATCCATTTTCCATTTATACCGCCGACGCGTGCTATTAAAATCGATGAAGCTAGTTGTTAGGAACATTCATTAAATTCCTAACGAAAATTACTTATCTTTCCATCCGTTTTCTACCAGATTGTATTATAAAAATCATAGGTACACTTATAATTTAAAAAAATAATTATTCTCCTACTCATATCCTGTTACAAAAACAGACACAAAAATTATTCAAAGCAATATTAAACATTACAATACATCGACCCACTAAAATCTTCCCAAACTTGAGAAACTTGAAAAACTCTAACATTTTCAAAATTACAAAATTCAAAACTACCCAGCACCTATATCTAAATTACCCATCGAGCTACCAGAACGAAATGGCAAATTTCTCAGTCACTCGAAAGAATCAAATGAACTGGAACATCTCAGTGACTCTACCTCGTCTCGAGTTGGCACCTTTCCGTGTAAACAATCCTAATTCACGCGTCTGGAAAGGCAGCCGAGCACTGCGCGACAAACAGATTTCGATTCAGCGCGTCGACGAGCAGGCAGCAGTCGCAGTCCATGACGAAGTCGAGAGAATTTCATTTGGTCAATCAAGCTCGCGAAATATTCACCGACTCGGTTCCTTTCGCTCTCGCACAAAAGTATCGGGCTTGTAGATATTAAATTCTGCCTGTGCGCCTCTCCTATGGCGTGCAGAATTTAAATTGTTCCCTTTCCGTGTTGCAGTTCGGACGCTCGCGTTCCGCCGAAGACGCTCGGGCGTGCGCCGATGGAAAATCTTAATAAAACGTTCGCAGACACAATAAGTCCGCGCCATTTCTCGCTCGGCGCTCCCCCTTTTTATGCCAGCTCTGGGGAGGAACGAGTTTCCTCTTCTCCGCGGAAACGGTAACGGGTATCGTTGCTTTCAGCGTTTTCAAATTTGACGCTATCTCGCGGGGAGTGGGCTAACGAGGGAGAAATGAACGGGCGCCCCTTACGTTTTGGGCCAATTCCACTCGCAGCCGCTGTGGAAGAACGCGTGTGCTCTGTCGGCGGGCGTATATCGAAGCGGCAGACATTAAAGCAGCCTGGCAATATTGCGCATGGAAGACTCGGCGCGAGAATTAACCCCGCGAGAACGAACGTTCTTCAGCTACGTTTTTCAGGGTTAATTTATGGAGTGCTTTTATTAAGAGCTTTGATTTCGAGCGGATTTTTGGAACTTTCTGTTTGGACAAGGTGAATTGTTCTAATATTCAATTGCTTTATTTTTGTATCTACTGTATTATCTATATCTGCAGAATTTTTTTAAAGTTTTGTCGTTATGAAATTAAAGGAAATCTCACACTTTTTTGTTTAGGAACAGATAGATTTAAAATATAATAACGTTTTGGATATTTATTTAGTTCGCCTCAGTTTTTACTGAGGTCCTCAGTTTTCATATTTGGCTTATGGTAGTGACGACTGTTCGTTACTTTTATTTAAAGGCTTTCATAGGTCAACATGAATTTTCCGCAGCGGCAGCGAATTCGCGGCGAACTGAGAAAATATGTATACAAAGTGATATTGGTGTGAAGAGAATGCCATAAAAAATTCGTCGCGAGTTTGCTGAAACCGCGAAAATTTCGCGTTGTTCTGTGAAGGTTTTAAAAATGGCAAAGTCTATCATGTCTCACATGTATAAGGTAAAAAGCAATCTATTATCGCTCCAAACTAATTAATGTTTCCCCTAAATTAAATAATAATAATACTATACTATTACTATACTGTGGAACAATAAGTGGCAAATTTATAATTATTATATTTGGTTTTATATTGATAAAATATAATTGACCATAAATTAATATAAATTTCCTCTTGCACTTATAACAAATAAAAGTTGGCCAATTTCTATTTACTTTAAATAATATCTAAAGAAGAGTAGAATTAGTCACCACATACATATGGTCCCTAATATGAAATACTTCATACTGAGAACCTAAAGGTATTCCATATTAGGAAAATAGTCATTACTTCAGTTTTTAAAAATACTGTATTAATGAAATATAAATTAATAATTACTACATTTGTTATAAAAACAGGACTATATTTAAAAAATAACTGCTGCATCTACTTTGTTGTTTGTAATGTTACTTCAAAGATTTACTTAAAAAAACTCAGGATGCTGACTTTCACTTAATTTCTTTCTGTAAATACGTTATCTCTAGCAATTTTTACTTACAGAATCTTTGTTACAAAAGTAGCTGTTTGCATTTGTCAACAGATGACAATATTAAGATTTTCTAATATTGTGATGTTTCCTATTTGGCAAGTATTTGATATTAAAGCAACTCATCCTTGAAATGTATCGTGTTTCTGAAAATTTTCTGCACAGAATGTCACTCAATATAAGAACTCTTGAAAAATTAAGGTTTTTCGTATGTTCAGAAACTCTGTATCGCATACAGAATTGTAAATGTATTGACTTGACTCTAGTTCAAATAATAATCACACTTATTTATACTACACGCAATAGTCTTTTAAAAAGAGCTCTCTTACATTACAATTTCCAACAAACGTACTCGAAAAAAAACAGAAAATATCTCAAAAATGATGAGAATGAATTTTTAAGTTTAATTACGGTTCACCGTGATCTACTTTAAAATACGTATGTTTTTTGAGATTATATAGAGCGTGTTACTACTACTGCAGCTTTCCTACTAGTCTTTGTAGTAGCGCTGAAAATCTTGCATTAAAATGTTTAAATCTGTGTCGCGAGTTTGGATACTGTGGATGCGGGAGTACTGGACCTTTATTCTCGACCAAAAGCTCTCCAGTGTGACATGACGCACCTTGTCGAGCAAATATTCCTCTGCATTTTTGTCGTAATGTGGTACACGAGCATGACATCATGCAAAATATAATAGTCACGCTAGTTCCATAAGCAACATACTGGAATGAAAAACTAATTTAAATCTCTTTCCAACATCACACAAGCTGGGTAGCTTAATACTCTTCACGTTGGAACTGCCGCTTAGAAAACAGTAGCTTGATTCTTTTTTATAGAACTAAAATTAAATAACTATTAGTGGAAACAGTAATGAATCAATAATAAATTATAAGAGAATCCTTGGACTTCTTTTTCATAAATAATATTTAACGATATATCCGTGACTGTAAGGTAAAATGATCTGTGTTACATTTTTAAAAAGTTCGAATGAAGGCTTTAATTGAGATTTAGGATATAAAGTTTATATTCTCTGAAAGAAAAAAGGACACTAGAAGAATTTTTTCATTTAAAAATAAAGGCTGGAAAAGACAGAAGTCCATAAGACAGTATCGAAGTTGAAAACTTTAAACACTGATATATCGAAAACAGGAACATGTAACATAGGACTTACGTCAGTTTGTCTTACAATGACAGATATAGCAATGACTGCTCCAATATTTCTTTCATTAATTTTTTCCTCAAGTATATGCACAGAATCTGTTGCACTATGATCAGTTAACAAATTAGAAGAATGAACGAGGGATATCGAGAGTCGTCAGTTGCTAACTGCAATGGGAGTTATTTCATCGCGATATCTATATTGACAAATAGAATCGTCTACTTAAATACACGAATAGCTTGACGACACTTCAGCAGAAAACGGAAGGGCTTGATACAAGATATTGACCTGTTACAAGACGATCGACGGGACCGAGTACCCTCGAGACTATTGATTTTCTGCGACGTTCAGCGCAGAAGGAACCAAATCCCCAGCATTCGTCGTTTGCGCTCAAGAGTTCATCGATCACGAAACTTACGTTCCCTTGCTCAATGGTCTACCGAACCAGGTGAACGAATTATTTATCATAAAATACAATGTTGCTAGAAAAATTACAACTCTCCCGACGTACACAGAGGAAATGCCATATCCATTCTTTTCGTGCTTCGGGCACAATGGTCCAGCGAAACTCTGTCGGTTGAAACAATGCGGAAAATCCATTACCTCGTTCCCTCTGGAAAAATTGTTTTCAATAACAGGTAAAGTTTTAACAGGGCTACCTACTCATTGGTTTCAATGTTTTTTGAATTTCTCGTAGAAGTCAACAATTTTGAACAACTTTTTTCATGTGCAAGGTGTTTCCTAATAGGTGTCAACAATTTTAAAGAGTGATTCTATATGCTGAAATAAGACGAAAGTTAAGAATGACAAAATAGAGTTTAATGCTCTATTTCTGAGTTGTTAATCGTGAAAAATAAATACACCTAAAATGCGGAAGAATCGTGTCTGACTTGAGAGTTATTCTACTACTAGCGTGCATTAGTCAGGTCAGACGCAGAGATATTTGTAGAATGGGTACTCAGGTCAGACATATTTTATATGTATTTTAGGCGTTTTCTCAACAACTAATAAACAATAAATAATTCTCTCAACTTGGAAATGAAGTATAAAACACAATTTTGATATTCTTAATATTCCTCTTATTTTGGCATGTAGAATCGCTTTTTAAAATTTCTGATATCTGTTGTCGAACACCCTGTATACTTACTTTAAGAGATATATTAAACAATCTCTTTAACATTATATATTTAATACATGACTGTAGATTTCGACTTTAATTTTTTTTTAATATAAATACTTCAGAGGGGTTCATTTTTGAAGCTGAAACAAAGGGAGATAATTTTCTAGGGGGTGAAAGGGTTGCCCTTGTATTTTTTTAATGGAACAACATATTACTCTTGCATTATTTATATATTTTTTATCCAAGCTAACAACTTTTATTTGAAGCATTTCGCCTTATTCTACATTTATACTCACTCCCTAGGGAATCATTTCCAAATGTCTTGCATCCTAAAAAGCAAGCCCTTCTAAATCATTAAAATAAAAGTAAATTTAAGTAGAAATTTGCAGTGGTTTCAGAAATATCACCTTGTACCACTTTATCTGGAACCCCCTGTACAAGAAAAAAGTTATTCAGCATGATGACGTTAACAATATACCTGAACGTACAATAATATAATCGAAATCAGTAAGGAGGCAGGTTTTCTAGAACTTCGTCCAATGGTATTTGAAAAATATAAAAAAAGAGAAACGCTAGGGTTTCATGCAAACTGACACGTAAATGGATGCCACTTGACTGATTACGTAGCAGCGGCGGCAAAGTCGGCAATTATTACGAAACGGGCGAGCGGTTTGAGAGACGGCTGGCTCGTCGCTAGACAACTTTCCACTTCGTTTAGCAATAGTTTCGAGTCGTTCGCGTTTCATGGTCAGTTAGTTGGCCGTCGCATTTACGCAACGACTCGCCGCGACATTGTCCTCTTCACGGTTTCGCGATGCAGGAAATAATTCTCGTCTTTGCAGAGACGCGAGCCAGGAAATAGCCTTAACCGAAGGTTTATTAAAGTCGTTGCTTGGTTAATGTCGTCGGCAAAAATGAGAAGTCACGCTTTGTTCGCCTCGACGGACGTTCATCGCAAACTTGTTGTTCCGTGAAATCCGAAGAAAAGCAGTAATTACGGAGAATCGTGGTTGGAGACCCTTCTGTCGACCCGTTGCCATGATTCCCCTGTTAGCAACTTCCCATGCAATTTTAAATGGAATCAAGAGCAGACCATGTGACGCTGCTTTATCTGTTAAGTCGTTGATAAGGATATGCAATTTAGAGCGAAAGAGGAGATGGATAGCAGTCATGTGGTTGTATGTAGAAATGGGACTGTTGATATAGATATCCATAAATATCGGTGATATTGGAATGTTAATGATAATTTGATACATTGATAATATTGATAAGATATCGTTAAGGTGAATAGCTGCAGGAGGAACTGAAATTATTGTCAAGACAAGAGCATAATAAAACAAAGAAGATATAACAGCAAAAGGGAGCAATGAAAATATAAGAATTAAGAATGTATTTTTTACAATTATTCTCCTTTTAATTGCTGTTTTTGTAAAATTCTGATATTGACTCGTTTGCTGCTCTTTCAAGACTAATTCTGCAGCTTTATTCCGAAATTCCTAAATATGTATTTAAAATTTTGAATTATTAAATATTCAAAACTTTTAAGAAGTTCAGGCGCTTGTTTCTTTAATCTTTTGACATTTAACTTTTTTTTAACACTTAGGTGTTTTAGTACTTAACCTTCTTAAATTATCCATGAGTAATTTTGATACTAAATGTCAAGCGTTGAGTTAGTATAAAATTCTGTGACCCGTAATACGCGAGTTTAGGGTTAAGGGTGGTTTCTGCTTTTGAACCCCAAATGTTCGATATTTTCTATTTTCATTCATTTTAAAGCTTTGAATGAAACATGCTTTTGCTGTATTATATTGAAATTTGAAAAGTTGGCAGAGATAGGGGAAATGCAGCCACGCGCATGTAATAATCGCAAAGCTCTCATAGCTATGATTCACAAAGGATGAATATGATAAGCGGTGTTGTCGAGAGTTGTCCAAAACAAGTTAGCGTTGCGCCAACTTTCTAAATGAAAGTTTAAAATTTGCAAGACCGACTCACTCATCTAGTGGTTGAGAGCTGTCATCACCTTTCCCTAAAGTGCTAAATATATGCGTGGCGTCCTAGAACTGCCAGTACAAGCGCAAAGGTGGCAATCGTGCATGAAAATTTAAGAATAACAGAGTCAAATTTACTGAAATAGCGTTTCACTCTTTGTGAAAACTGTTTTAGCTTTGATCGAATACGGCAGTACAATTTTAGGCGTTTCAACGTCTGACCATAGGTCGACTTTATCCACTGGAAACTAGAAGTGGGCACTGTGCACTCACTCTATGTCAATTTATTCCACTCAGATCAATTTATTGGAAAATAAAGTACGATATTAAACAACCTTATTGTTCATTTTAAAATTACTTTTTATGTGAAATACACGTTTCCTCTTGTATTTCAGGTTTTTGGATATCCTGTATGTGTATTTATACTAAAACATTTTTTTCCTATTTAAATTCATAGAATATACTGAGGAAGACTGGCACCTAAAAATGGAACACCTTAAATATTCATTCGTAGTGCTCCATCGTCGACTTGCTTTAAAGTTGCTTTTTCGAAAGTATATGTACCAAATCAATATTTATAAACACTCTGACATTAATACACCAATTTTTGTTAAATTTATTATACAGTGTAAAATATACCTCCACAGTTAAGACTAAAAATGAGCACAATATCTAGAAACACTTCTGTCTGATATAAAACAGAATATGCCTGTCTCCTTCAGATTTCAGTTTTCCCAGAATAAAACTGGGAAAACTACCCTTAAAAGCAAAGACGTGCTTGTAAACTCTGACCACAAAACGAAATTGGCGAGGATGTCTTCTCGTAAGAGGACTGTTACGACAGCACTCGCCTTTAAATCGTTTAAGAACGATTATTCCAGAAGTAACAGCGAGCATTTATTCTTAGTCATTTCTCTGACACACCTGTCTGCGCGTGCATTGCTGCGCGTCCTGTTGCCTCACCTATAGAAATTCCGCACTGTTGGCCCCGTTTCTATGCAAATTGCGTAACCTTCTCGTGTTTCCCTCCGAACTTCCATATGTAGATAGCGCGAATCGGAGTTTCGGGGCTCGCAACCAGCGAGGGAAACGAAAACAAAGGGGTCGGGGTGCACTAACCGACTTATTTATAGGCAAACTTCACCGATAAACTTTCCACGGTAGACAGCGAACGCGACGTCTGTCGCGACCTTTTTCGGCAACGACCAATTGAGACCGCGCAGATTCAGGAACAAACCCCGTTTGAGTGTTTTGAAACGAGATGAAACCAGCGTTTAGTTCCATGCCCTGTCAGAATAATGTCAACGTCGTTTCGTTGTTGTCCTTTGCATCTATATGCATTTGGGACCACACTGTAACGTCTTTTACATTGATCGAGCTTGGAAGCTGTTTCTATCTTGGGATTTTTCAAAGGGATATAAATCTAAGTTTTAAACAGTGCGGTTTGAAAGAGGATTTTCACGGGGAAATTGAGCTGTGAAAGGAATTTTTGAGAATTTAGAGAGGAATTTTAATGTTAGAATTTTTTTCATGTTTTACGTTATTTTATTCGTACTGGAAGTTTGTTCTGGGATTTTTTTCGTTAATAATAAACGAGAGTGTCCAAGTTATCTTGGAGGTTGTGTGTGTGGTTGACATGACTGCAACTGCCAAACTTGTTCGACACAGTGAATCCAAAGAAACTATTGACCTATTTAGCCGAGAGCGGAGTCTGAACCAGAACTCTGACGAAAAATTGAGTTCGGTGAAAATGGTGATGTTTGAAAGGAAGAAATCTATTTTTCTTGTCTGTTTGGGAACTTCGTGATGCGCAAAACCATTGAAAGTTCTGAAATCATTACCAGATTTTAGTTCAAACTATGATCATAATTATTTATATAGTTCGATAATAATATTACAGGAACAATATTAATCGTATTTAATGAGTCTGAAAATTCTAATTTCTCAAAGAAATATTTTCTGAACTTTAGTATATCCTATTGCACGGATTTGTAATTATATTTGTTTTTCCATCCGACATGTATTGATCTGTATTTTCATTACATATATTATGCAATATAGGGATTTTGGCCGTCCATATAAATAAATAAATAATGAATTCATTGTATTTGTAACTTTTAGTTGAAAATTACTCGAAGCAGAATATATTACAAAATATTTATTCAAATGAAAGTTCTATTCCCAAATTAAATTCTCAATTTTGATTAGTTGATGTCATAGTTGAGCTGAGTATCCTCTTGAGTACAAGTTGAGTTTAGGTTCTTGCCTGAAGACTACGACTCTCTTGCCTACTATAGGCAGACAAATAAATTCAAGCAGACAATTAAAATTACTATACACGTGGTGTGACACATTTTAATTCATAAATGCTTCTGTTATTGAAATTATGTGAAATTAAACAAGCTACTTCTAAAGATTTAAAGAAAGGAGTAAAGTAAAACAATAGTTCAAATAAAACAATAAAATCATGGATTTGACGTTCAGAGAATTCCCAATAAAATCGAGCATAATTACAAGCATCAACACCAGCAGCGAATGTTTTGAAATATCCACAGACCCCTCGAAGCGTTATCCACGAGATTAATTAGCTGCGCGATGATGCATAAAGAATTACGCGGCTGTGGATCCACAATGCAATTATCCTCGCTAAGAAGTACACCCTTGTGCAATAACTGGCATCCAGGAAAGTAACCTGCGGTATGTCCCTTTTCTCAACCTCTCCACGCTCACTCCGCAATGTTAAATATATACAGGGTGTCCCGTAATAAGTGGGCAATATTTCAGGGACTGATTCAGAACCTAAAGTTCATAAAGTTCAACCTCATAGAAGCATATGTCCTACTTGATCTTGTTTGCAAAATATGCCACGATACTTGAAATCCCTAATCTACTTAAGATATGTTAAAACTGTTGAAATACTCTGATACAAAATTGAACAAAGGTTTGAATAAATTCAAGGAACATCAAGGGATGTTGGAAGTGTAGTCAAATCGATGATGAGGTGTCTCTGAACATGTGTTGAAATGCAAGGTAGTCATTTTGAGCATCTCCCATGAAGGTAACCTGATATGAAATGATGTAACACAAAACTCGTTATATTTCGTAAACAAGTTGCAAGAGGACATATGATTATACGATCTTTTCTTATTATTTTTAGATGCTGAACGAGTCCCTGAACTATTGCCCTTTTACTACGGGAGACCCTGTATATTCTCCCTAAATTAAGTAAACGACTGCGTTCGTAAACACTTCCAGTACAGTTGCGGGCACAATGGCGCCCCTTGCGCTTCCCCTTGATCTCCCGCTTAGGTAATGCGATTTAAATCTTAATTCCGTGGAGTGTTCCTTCGAGCCAGCCACCGTGTTCGAATACCCTCGAATCTTTCGTCGTTACCTCACCCCTGCTTCCCTCTGGCTTTCGACGTTTCCCCTCGAAAGCCCCTCGAACCTGAAGCATTTCCCTCGAGCGTTGTCTATGTTCCCGACGAAAAACCGATCGTTTCCTGGAGATCTCGATCTCGAGGGGAACGTGCGGACGCGAGGGTCGACGGCACGCGCGAGGAGCGCTTGGGACGATTAATTAACGACGTGACTCGTCTTGAAGATCGTGGCTGCCGTAAAGCGTTTGTTCTCGTTTTAGGGACCGTTGCTCTCGTAAGTAGTGGTAACTTCTCGTAATAACGTGATCCGCAAACTCCTCGCCGCGGCTGCGATTACGAGAACGGCTTGACCCGTGACCGCTCACGAGATCCTCGTGCGGGTCAAATTGAAGGTCGATTTATGCGGCAACGTGACCTTCGCTGTTTCAAGTAGAGATATTTGTGGAATAATTGTAGGTTTAATCGTGGCTGACCTGTTTTCTGATATTGGCACACGTGAGTCTAGTTTTTATTTTTTGTTAATGGTATTGGAATTCAAATGTTGGTGTTATAAATGTGGTGAATGGTACATGAGGAATATTATGAGTAGATTAAATTAGACTAAATATTTGTGGGGAATTTCGGTGTGCATAGAAAATACAGAATCTTTAGTATGGAAAAATATAGAAATTAGCGAAAGGTAAATGCACTTTATAATTTATATTTGAAGAGGGAAGCAATTTTCTCATTAGATTCTGTTTCTTCAATTTTGGGTTTGAAAACAGGAATTTGATAATTATGAATAATAAATTTGTAGATGTAGGACAAAATAGTTTCTTACATTGTTTTATTTTTGAGATATTTGAGACGTACTGATGATTAATTTCGAATCTAAATTCTGTATTATCTTCATATCTTCTTCTTTCCTTTTCATATAAATACAAATTCAAACTTATAGACTTCAAGTAATATAAACTCAAATTTATTGAAAGTTTGATTTACGTTATTTTGCGGTATACTTTGTAAAATATCCATCAGGGAACATTTTTCAAAAAAATAGCGTATAATATATGTCTTGTGTTCTAATTGACAGTCGTCGTCAGAAATTTTAGAAAATACAGTTGAGAATCGCATTATGAAGAGATCTGTGTAAATCTTACCTCTTGGGGAATTCTTTTATTTTTTACTTTCTTTATCACGGAACCTAACATCATTCTTTTTTATATTCACACACCAAAAGGCAGAATAATAGTAAATAAAAGCAACATTAAGGTTAACGAAGCTGAGTGTGAGCCTTCATTTTCGAGTCATGAACTATCGAAAATGAGTTCACGCGCATAGAACCTGTCTGACACATAAACTTATTCTACTGATACTACAATCTCTGACTTGACTGACGCGCACTACTAGTAGAGTAACTTTCTATATGTCAACCAAGTCAGATCCAGCGATGGTTATATGATAAGTCCCAGAACCAGACAGATTTTAGATATTTTATTAACAATAACTGCTTTTATTAAGAATAAATAGAGCCTTAAGAGCAATTTTGTCATTCATAATCTTTATATTGTTTGGAGATATACAATCACATGAAATTTCTTAAGATATTTGACACCTGTTGTCGACCACCTTGAGCTTGAGAAAATAATTAAATACAATGTTTCTTTATTCAGGTCCGGTTTTTGCATCAGAATAGGCATTTGTCGTTATCTTTATCATCTGTTAGAAATGCTGCGGGCAAGCGGCGTCCAACAAATGAATAGCAGCCGACTGAAGAATGAATGAAACTCCAAAAATCTTATTCATACTACAATGAGATATTAAATTATCAGCGATGTTTGAGTGAATTCTGTAATTATTTCAGGTATTATGATATCCTCTCTAGAAACGAGTACGTATTGTTACTAAAGTTTTGTATAATAATTAAACAATAATAACAATAATAATAATAATAATATGTTCTGTCTCGATTGAGGTGAGATATGATAATTAAACCTGTAATTGCACTGACTCTCAAATTTTTTCACGAAGCATTGTAAAATTCACATATTTTAATTTGAATTCTTTTATTTTTTATATTCAAATTGATAGAAGTGAACAGAAGTTGAATATGACAAGTGTAAAGACACGTGAAGTACAGTCAAAAGTAAACACATTAGATTAGTTATTATAATTAATTAATATTCTGCAGTCTGTTACTGAATTAGTGATATAACCGAAAGGAGATGAATATACACGAAAGAATATATCAACATTTTATATACATCAAAATATTTTTATACAAAGCTTCATTTCCAAATATATAAACCTCTATTGAAAGTATTTACATATTACGAAATTTATATTATAAAATTGGGACAACTCAATTTTTAAAAAAGATTGATTTCATATTGCTTTAGTCTTTATTGAATCCTATGAATTGCGAAACCTTAAATATCTCATTAATGAAGAAACTGCAGCTGCCCCACTTTCACAATAAACGACTCATAGATGTGAACGAATTTGTAACTCGCTGCAGAAACCTGAAAAGAACCACTTAATTGTATTAAAACAATTGTACCTATTCATGCGAGACTCATGAAAATTTCTATTCACGGAACAATCCCCCTAAAGAACTGTTTTGATAAATAGCTGACAGACTACGCTAGACTAACAGCTAGTGTGAATCCAGTTTCAGGGGCGTGGAAACCACACAAAGCATTGTATGGGTTTGTGGACATCACTGTCTCAATACTGTCAAACCCGTGTCATTTCTTGGTTTCGTTCGATGTACAGGGGAGGGGTAATTCGAAACGGACAGAATCGATTTTTGGTGACGACTGTGGTTGGCTGTCGGAGTCCTCGATAAAAGCGTCATTAAGAAGATGAAAAGAGGTCGCCGGGCGGCAGAGGAGTTAATTTAGGAAGAGCCGAACAGAGACAGCGTCACGAACATTATCTCGTGGGAACACTCGCGAGGCGTACACGAGCGCCCACAGTGCCATGGGTAAACAGCAAATATTAATTACCCACGGACAGATTCTATCTCTGCTTCAGCGATTAATAAACGTAATAGCAACTCCGCGAGAATAATCCCCACTCAGAGCGATACGATTTGCTTGCGATGAGCGTTTCGTATCGACAGTTCAGAGAAGTTTGCTCCACTTTCGGGGAACTATATCTATTTCAGGGATGAAAAAATTAATTTTCTGAAAATGTTTTTAATAGATAGTAAGCGGTTAGAATTAATTGGAGCAGAAGTACGAGATACTTGCAAAATTACTTATTAGGTATGTCAATTATTGAGTCGTAAGATTGATAAGTTTGGTTATATTCGATACTAATTTTATTTATTAACTCTTCAACGTCGGCGTATTTTTGCCTGGAAAAGCATTGCATAAACGGAAATGAAAATTACAGCATTAGAAATCTTGTTTCCCAAATTAAATGAGTCATAAATATTTTACAATCAATGAAGAATTATTTAAAAGAACTTTCCTAAATGGGCTAGTAGTATAATGCATATTATCATGTATTTGAAAATGATGTAAGAAACAATGAGAGTCCATATGACGTATATAGGTCGTCGTTGAGGAGTTAAAAAAGTCCAGATTTACGTTCAAGTAATTACATGTATAATCTCCATTATTATCTATGACAATTTATCATTTTAAAGACATCTGGTTGATACCATCATAATAACACTTTTATAATTAAAACATGGATTACATATGCAACGGAACTTATTTATGTTACTGTTACATATTATGTTATTTATGTATTTTTAAAGGGACAGGTATCATGTAATATTTGAGAGAGTTATTTCTATTTATGTCATTTTAGACGACTTGTTCGTTAAATAATAAATATTATGTGATTCACCAATAAAATTTTTTGAAGAAAACACCAAATGGATTTATAAATTCAATATTTATAGCTTCGACGTAAGTTATTTATAACTCCACGTGGAGGATTTTATTAGAAGATATATAGTGATACAGAAATGGAAGATACTGATATTCACGTAATATGAGTGTTTAATGAAGAAATATCAGCTTTGTCGACAATAATGCAAACAATGAATATAAATATCCATTTTTGTGAAACTTCTGACAATTTTAAAAGTTGGAATTCTGTTGACTACACAGTGTGAAATAAAAGTGTAGTTCGACAAATATAAATAGTTTTCTCGACTGCACAGTAGACCATTCTCGAAAGTATAAAGAAAAGCGTAATTGATATAATTATTTGCTATTTTCTTAATTATTTTCGTTTATTAG
This sequence comes from Calliopsis andreniformis, assembly GCF_051401765.1. Classification (NCBI taxonomy): domain Eukaryota; kingdom Metazoa; phylum Arthropoda; class Insecta; order Hymenoptera; family Andrenidae; genus Calliopsis; species Calliopsis andreniformis. The sequence goes on along the minus strand of NC_135064.1, from coordinate 10,624,570 downwards.
TAATCAGAATAAAATTTTTGAAAGCTAATTAGTTGATTTAGATAGTGCACGCAGTGCAGTACTTCATATAGTGTGATGATATCTCCATCAACGACGAGTCTTCTTTCAACTAGTTTTTAAGGCTGTAGTCAAATTGTAACCATTTATAATTATAACCATTTGCAACAGTCACGATTTTTGTAGAAGTAAAATAATGGATTATTAGAATGTTTTCTCGTTACAAGTTCGATCGTACACTCCTATTTTCTTAGAACTATTCTTCCACTTTGCTTAAGTCTAATTCGTGAGAAGACAAGACAAGTAATTCATAAACTAATTTCCGAATTGAGTTTTTTGGGTTTATTGAACTCTTAACCGAGTTCAAATTGTGAGTTTGGGTCAAGACAAAATTGCACTATGCATACAACCCCAACGTCACGTGTAAGCAAGGATCATCTTTGGTTCTTGTTAACAATCGCTCCTCTTCTTCGATTTGCACAGCTGACCCGCAAAACTAGATTTGTTGAAATGTAAGTGAAGCAAGACTATGTTTGAAACAAAGGAGAGTATACCTATATATATATATGTACGTTTTTGAAATTGCATAGTCTATGGAAAGTTTACTAAGCACTTGTCCTGGCGACGATGATTCAATATAAGCTGCAAAGATTTGGTTCTACAGATATATGAACTGCAGTGAAAACTTCAAACAGCTTTTCCTAGAAACAGCGGTTTCTAAATCAATATTCGAAATATCTGTCGAATTACTCTGATGTTTGTGTTTCATAAAAGTCGAAGTAATTAATTCTATGAAATAAAGATCAGAGAGTATTGATCATGTTATAAATAACGTAGATTTAAAATTAACACACCATTATAGTGAGTTACTTAAAACTTAACTTAAAGCTTAAATTTACATATATTATTCAACTATATTATTTTTACCTATATTATTTATCTACATATATTACTTTAATCTTTATTTAAAATTCTTCACCCTTTTCAATGCTCTGAAAATGATTGCATCCTGTAATGAAATATTGCAGTTTGGAGTAAGCTTTAAAGAAACTTTATCAAATCTTATAAAATGAGAGAAAAATACTAGCAAAAATATTATCAAATCAACAAAAATAGTCATTTTTCGCTGGCTCACAAAATCTCGAAAGACTTCTCAATAAAATTCCAATCTTTACACTTCATACAATATCATCATAACAAACATTTGTCCATCATTAAAAATCATAATTATCATAAACTATCATAAACTATCATAAATTATCATAAAACTCATAATCATAAACAACAAGAAAACTGTTCCCCATTTCATCCTCCTGTATACAATACATAATCCACATCCTAAAAGCCCTGATCGAAAGGCATTTCCTAGAAACAGTCCCTCTAACCCAACAACATCTCCAGACCTTTCCAGTCAACTTAAATACAATCTCCACACTTTTGCCGATCCCAGTTCTCCTCTTCAAACAGCAGGAAATTTCCTTTGAAACCAAGTTCGCTTTCAGCGACGCAGCGTTCCGAAAAGCAGCATTTTCGCAGCCGCTTGATATTAGCGACTCCCAAGCCGCGTCCGCGTCGTTTCCCCGCAAGTACGTGCGTGGGAAGACAAAAAGTTGAAATGAGAGCCCTTTAAAATTTACAAGACCTCGTCGAGAGTCGCCCCAGCCGCGTGTCAGCGAACTTTCGAAACGGTTCCGCGAGGCGGGTGGATTGGCCTCGGCTCGCGGACGCCTGAAACGGGGGCGCAAGTTTCGAGCAGCGAGTGGGACGACCGCTGCGCGTTTAAAGTTACATTGTCCGAGAAGTTCGGTCCGCTCGTCGAGAAGACCGCGCCCTCCGAGACGGAAAGGAGCTGGACGGACTTTCCCCGCTGACCAAATCCGCCGCAACTACCTTCCCGACCAGGGGAACGCGAACAGCTTCCTTCCACTTCCTTCGAACTCGCAGTCACGGAATCTCCTTAACGACTCTATTCCGACGAACCGTGTGCGCGTCCTCCCTCGACGTCGGGCGCCGCTTTAAACTCGTCTAGGAGATATTCGAAGAGAACTTCGAGTGTCCGAATCTCGCCGCGAAGTGCTGTTCAGCACTGATTCAAGGTTACATCGAGTTCGCACCAGCTGCGGCTCGAGAGATGTACTGTCGAGGCCAGCTGAAATTCGAGACGCGGGGTTGAGGAAGGGCAAACGTGGGCAGGAATGGTAGGCGGTTTCGAAACTAAATTTTTCTGAGTTTGGGAACTTATTTATTTTGATATTGAATTAGATGAAAGGTATGGATAATAATGGTTCTTGATATTAAGTAATTCAATTAAAGGCGAAATGAATTTTCGGTACTATTTTTCATCTCATTAAGGACATCAAATTTGTTTTGAGTTTCTATGTGGGATCAACATTATCAGGGATGATATTCGGTTCGAAACAAATAACTTTTTCTTATACAGATAATGGGTCGTCGACCTTAGTTTTAAAATTATAAGTAAAAATATGTTTGATACTATGTATTTTCCCAGTGGGTCTGAGTTGACCGAGTGGACAAGTACAAGAAAGAAAAATATCATCCAGGCGACCGAATACATAAGGACTCTGTGGATCTAAGTTGACCCAGTGAGAAAAGGTAACGCACACTAGATTATCCTCGAAACATAGAATATAAGATAGTTTGATTTAGGTTACCTTTGTCCACTGTGTCCTTATAGAGTGTTTTTTTTACAAATGTCATACTATACCTACAGACATAGTACATGGTTATATGTATAGTTCGTTTTAAAGACAAATGGATGTATTTGTTACACTGCTTTTCCATCATTTCATAATTGTATTAAATTACTATTACTGTGGAAACATTTAAATTAATTTAAATAAAAATTGAAATATTGTTCTTAATTAGGACTAGAAGTTCTCAAAAAACAAAAAATGTTAAATACAAACTAATAATTTTTTGACCACTTTACCTGAACTCATTTTTACGCGAAATGGCCAGAATATTTGATTTATATAAAAAAATGTATTTCTGTTTCCATTTAGGAAGAAAACTAGAGCTATGTAATTTGTCTACACGCTACAGCAAAACGTGAAAAAAAATATACATACATATAAGCCCGAAAACGTAGTCCTCTTTAAATTTTAAACCGTTCATTTCTTTCTCTGCCATTTTTTTAATAATTGCTTTTAAAAAGGAAACATGACTCGTTCCAGTTACGTCAGACAGCGTGTATATAGTATCTATATTGCTTAGAAGATTAGGTAGACGATCAACAAACTTACAGGTATCCATTGTTCAAATTTTATACCTCGACAGTTACATATTCTCCATAAACTCGTTAGTTACGAGTTGTGTATGTAGAGTATGTAAATGATTTACTGCGGATCGATAGTTCAAATTTCCTTTACATCAATTTTTGTAACTAATTGAAACATCCACTCGTTATACTTTTTCCTAAAATATCGACAAAAATATTTTCCTCAGCAAACAATTGAAATATACTTACCTAACATTAATATTTGGTGACTGAACACTAAATATATAATAAGATTCGCTTAAAATAACAAAATTAAACCAAAATGAAAATACTGCAAATTGTTTCATACCTCGATTATTCACTTTCTCCAGTTAACGCGTGAAATTGTTAACAACATATATGTACATATAGCATAAATTGTCGCCAGAATAATTGCTTTAGCAATCCTAATTCCATCTCCCAGTTTCTAATCCCCTCTCCCAGTGCCTAATCCCCTCTTTTAATCCCTCGCCGCCTCTCCTTTATGTTAACACCCTGTACAGCAGCTCCAGATAATCAGGAATCAATAAGAACATACATACGTAACGAGACATTAGCATTAGTTGCAGTACCAGCTTGACCCTATCGCGTTATTGCGGGTTGCGTTTCACAAACGTCACTTCGAAATACCCCCCTTCCTTCGACGTCTAACCAGGACCAAAGTTCAACAGTGTGCAATTCTAGTCGAGATAATCAATTCGATGCTCAAACATCGTCAGACCTGGGTCGAATTTCAGTGTTGCTGAAGCGATCTACAGATAAAATTCGCTGTAAATCTTTGGGTAACACTGTAACAACATTCGTAGAAGCGCCTTCCAGGCGAATCTAACGAAATTTGTCGACTTGTCGGCTGTGCTAAGAATTCTCGACCTGTCCAAGGAATTTCATTTCCGCGGGGGTCTCGCGCGTGAACGTGTCGTGAATCAAGCTGACGACGTGCGTCCCGACGCGGGCCTAGAAACGAGCAAACGACCAATCGCGGGCCAAGTAGTCCCGTGCGAAGCTCGGAGCAACGATTTGCAGGATTAACACGAATCAAAAGGCCTTCCTAGCAAAGGTAGCAACGTTTCGCTTCGCGTTATGAATATTTACGAGCGGTCGCCGACTGAATTCGTGGGTCACGCGTGTTGAGTTCCTCTGCGGAGATTTATCAAAGACCTGAACGACTTACCTGGGATTAACTTCGACACTTTGACCGATTCAATCAATGGCAAGGGAACGGTGGACTGTGGAGAGTTTAAGTCGTTGCTATAGGGAATACGTTTGCGGAGCGCGGAAACAGAATTTTAAATGGTGGAAAGTTTCAACAACTTTTAGGGTTTTTATGCTTGACATCAGGCAATCAACTGTTTGAATATAATGGTACAAAAGTAGGATGAGGTACTGGTAGTCTATTTTTGAAATAACAAGAGAAAAGATAAATATATTATTTTTCCTGTCGCTTTCTGGCGCTTTTTTTATGTTTTGTACAGCAGAAATAGCTGAAAGGGAACACTGGTGTATTCGACTTGACAAGTTTAGAAATTGCTGAAAACTAATTAAAAAGTGAGTGGCACGCCTGGGGAACACTCTTAATTACGTTAATATTTTCGTTGTTTCTTTGTCCAGTATCGGTTCTATGAAAATTTTCTAATTTCTCGTAACACTCTTTGTAAAACAGGTTTAAATTAGTGCTACGTATACAAATATAGTTAAGACATTGTTCATGGGAGATGTAAATTGACGTCTTTCATTTTTCAGTCCTTTACACTCGGAGATTGTTGTTTTGCTTTCATAATGTCCCTTATACTACGTTTACATTAGGCAACTTTCAGTTCGATAGTCAAGTTGCTCAACTTGAAATTGATCAAAGTTGTCAGTGTAAACTCAATTGCAATCAAATTGAAATGATAATTTTGATCGATTTTAGGTTGATGAATTAAATCGTCTGACCAAACGTTGCCTAATGTAAACGTAGTATTATTGAGATCAATGGAGTGCAAAGGATTAATGAAAAATTTCCTTCAATAAAATATTATCTAATATTGTTTCAAGTAGCTTCGCGTATATTTGACATATTCTCCAAAAAAATATTCAAGAACTAAGGCACGATCTATTTCACATACAATCAGTGCTGTGCCAATAAGAAAAGAATCAGAGATTTGAGACTTTCACGGCCCGACTGATACTGATACAGTATCAGTGTGTGTCTCTTGACCTCCCCTGATGAAGCTAGTTACAATACTGGCGAAACGTTGGGAAAATAATTCCAAATGGACACGGCATACACCCGAAAACTTAACAGTGAGAACTGTATAATAAGAAAAGAAGACATTGAATAGGTCTTCGCATCAGAACTGCACATACTTCTACACATATAATTCTATAATATATATAAATGATATACAAACAGAATCAACTGTCCCCATCCAACTGTAATCTTCCCAGTCTCCTCTTCATAAACTTCCCATCAGAAGCACAGCTCCACTTTTAGGAACAGTACCCTTCTATCGACGAATCGACAACGACGACAGCCTTTCGATTCCCTTCGTCCGTCGAGCTGATCGATCGCTCTCGAGCGCTATAGATAGTAATAAACGTGCCTCCTTCTAATTACTTCGGCCAGGGTTCGCGGGACAAATGGCCGGAATAATGCTACCACTCGTTTCCTCGAATCATTCCATTGAGGGACGACGTCCCAACGTCGACTCTTGTCGCGAGCACAGGCATCGCGGCCCTTCAGCTGACAACTTTCTTTCGAATGAAAGAGGGAGCCCCGTGAAAGGGAGCTGGCGCGCGGCGCGGCACGAACAATGCCGAGGGCTAAGATCAGGAGAAAGCTGGCCGCGCGTTCGCGTAAAAAGAAATCTCCTTTGAAAAGGGGCAATTGAGCGTGCCCCTCCTCGCTCCAGCTCGCCTCTTTCCCGCGAGGATGCGCCGACCCGCAACAACTGAACCAATTCCTTCTCCCCGAGTAACGTGTTAACTTTTAATTAGCGAGATCGATCCGCGAGTGCCTTAATTTCTCCTCGTCCGTCTGAGGCTGGGGGTCAGAGGTCTCGGGGCAAATGGCGGCGAAACAGGTCCCAGGGTCTGTAACACTGCGGTTCTAAAAAGGATCTTTCGGGCTGCAGGTTCGATTAGGCGTTCGTGACGATGGTTAAGTGATGCGCTATATATCTGTGTCTATGAGATAGAATGGTATATAGTATATGGTGTTCGGTCGGGGGTGGAGGAAAATTTGGAAGGGAATTCTGCACGTTAAAGTAAGATGAAGATTTAGAATATAGAATAATTGGGTTTAAATTTTCATTTGTTTAGTTTATTATTGGAGGTTGGGGGAAAAAAGATTATTTTCCTCTTGTGTTTCACACAGCTATAATTGAGTATTATGAGTTTCAACTTGGGCAGTAATTACAATAACACTATTTGATTTGCCGAGTTTTAAGCGGATTTTATATAGTTTTAAATGCTTGTAAGTAACAAACAGTACAAATGCTTGTAAGTAACAAGAGTAAACTGCAATTTGGATATTCTTAATTTTCGATTTATTACGATGTCAATTACCTCTTGAATTATCTCTAATCTGTAAACAAACACTTTGTTGTATATACGCTACTGATCAAAAGTATTGGACTACCTAACTTTATGCTATGCTTTATGCTGTTGACTATTGTGGACTTTTCGTACAATTTCTATCCTTTGACTGTATTTAATATGGTAGCTTTCTAACCCTTTGAAAATTCTTATCTACGTAGAGAAATGAAAGATTATTCAAAGCTAAATAGCCCTGTCTACAAAGAGTTAATCATCCTTTTTTACTATATATTATTTTATTAGTACAAAATGTTGACACTTTTACTACATTATGATCTCATACTTTTGATTAATATTGTAAATCACGTTTTCGAAAGATTTGAGTTTACGAATTAATTGTGAAGTTGTATTTTTAACTGAAGGAGATTAAATTAAATGAGTCATCATTAATAACTTGGAATAATGACTTGGAGTAAAAGAGCTGTAGAGAATGTCTTCACGAAAATTGTGGTATATTTTCTCCTTTCATATATCTTTTAAGAATTTTACGTTTTAATTTATAATTCACCGAGTATATAGAGAATAATTTTATTTCACTTGCATCTCGCTTGTACCAACGATTTTTTTGCTTCTGCATTCACTCAACAACTGACAAAAATGTCACTTACATCCCTTTGATTCTAAGTGCCTCACACTTATACCTGCAGTAGGGTCTTAATTAACCAGCTTAACACGACCCTCAAACCTGAAGCATCCTTCTGATGGCTAATTCTATTAATTTCAGTTAACTAAATCGTAACTCCACTTTCAGTGTTCTATTATGCCCTTATTATTATTATATGGAAAACCGTAATTTTAAATAAAAGAAAATTACGAATAATTGAAAGCCGTTTAATTAAGGTTCTACTGTATTTGAAATTGGAAATTCGAACTTCACTGATGTAAATTTAGCCATGATACGTTAGAGATTTAGTAAAAAAATGATCACGTGGCAAACAAAACAAGGCTATCTTGCCATTTAGCTTATAACAGTAGTTTAATTATAACGGAATTTTAATTAGTTAATTATAGAGTTAATTAACACTTTGCAGGTCAATCTGACTAGGAAATTTAATTTTAATAAATTTCATTTTATAATCTTTTTACTTGTAAATAAGAATTCAATTTACGTAAAATTAGTTATTTTACTAATAGTATTTAAGGTATACATTTTACATCAATAAAAATACAATTTATACTACTTTGTGCGATTAAAACTAATTTGATTGTACTTGCATATCAGTTACTTATTTCTGTGGCTGTAAAGCAGAACGACCTATGTTATATTTTCAAAACATTAGAATTAAGGTCTTAAGTGATATTTAGAATATAAAATTTGTATTTAGAGAAAGAAAAGAGATCATTAAAAGAATTTTTCTACATAAAAATAAGCGTTCAAGGAGACACAAGTTTATAAGACAGTATTGAAGTTGGAAGTTTTAAATGCAAACATTTAATAATGCCTTAAAGTTAGCACTGTGTTCTGAAATGCAGAGTAGCTCGTGAATTTCGGCGCGACAGGCACATTGAAAGAGTTCGTTGACCTAAAGAATTCGGATGCTGGAGAAGCTTGTGTTTGTTTCAGAAGGGCCTGAACACATGTTAAGACCCTCATAGACACAAATCCTTCAATGTGATTCGGTTCTTCGGGACCGAATATCATTCCTGATAACAGTTTAATCTCACATAGAAACCCAAAATAAAGACGTGCTTAATGAGATCAAAAATAGTACCGAAAATTCATTTCGGTTCTAATTTAGTTACTTAATATCAAGAACCGTATTTAATCCCAACCTTTTACTTAATTCGATATCAAAATAAATAAATTCTCCAACCCACAAAAAAATTTGGTTACGAGACCAAATACCATCTCTGCGATAAAGGATGTTCCTTGCTAGGTCGTTTATCCTTGCAACCACAGATTTGTGGAGTATACGAGGATTAAAAAGTTGATCGAGTATCGACATAAAGAAATTTACCTATGTTTGGAGATTTAGAAAATCCGCCGTCAGAGCTAAACAGGATTCAGGGGAAACGACCGCTGGCAAAAGATTCTAACTTCGTTCTCGGCTAGCCCACGGAGCCGCGCCCCGATCATTCGTTATCCGAATTTACTGCACTGGAATTCTTTTGTAACTCCCATCGGGCGAACAAATCGTCTGCCCCGAGTTTCTTCAAAACGTGCCGGAAACTTTCCTGACTTTTGGAACCCGAACGACCGTTGCTCCTTCGAATAAATCGTGAGTCCAGATGCAAATAAGGGTCCGGGTGTTGCCGACAAAATTATTTAAATTATGCTGCTTCAGCTCATCGTGTCCTTCACGAGTTTTAATTATTCCTCGCCCACGAGGATTTCTTCTTAGGCACATTTGTTGGTTTTAACGCGTTGGCTGTTAGTTTCAATGAGTCAAGATTTTTCGTTGATTTTACTCGTTAGGGAAATTAATTTTAGATAAGGGTGGCCTTAATTTGCTACTTTATCCACTTTGGATAAATATCTTTTTTATAGTAATGGATCCTGACACGAGTTTTTGTTGGTATATTTGGAGTCGTAATTTTGTTTTATGAAACAATTTTTAGTGCTTGTACAGTTGTTAAATGTAGAGTGTATTAGAATCAGTGGTACAAGTGGAAATGTAATGATTGAACATGAAACAATAGAGTAAGAATATAATGTAAATTTTGTGAATATCGTGCTGCGTTTTAAAAAAGATTATCTTTAAATTTTAACTGAGAACACATGAGCCGAACTCTTATAATTTTTGGCTTCTGCAGTCTGACCACTTATCTATTACATCTACTGAAAATTAGACGTGTTCCCACTACAGTAGATAAGGTCGACGTACAGTCAGATTGTGTCAATTCCAAACTCATGTTAAGTCCAAATTAGAATTCAGTTTTTTTAAATAAATGGAGTGCTATTGAAAAGATTTTATTCTGTATTTATTACTTACTCTTTCATTATTATTCATTAAAATCACTATTATTCTCTTTACACTACCAGTCTTGAGATAGTTAACAGAAGACACAACTATGCCGCAAATAAAACGACAATTGAGCTTGGTGTTATATAGTTCATTATTATAAAATATGTTATCATATATTTTTTTTATTATTTATTACGATATAATCTCCTAATGGAAATTGTACAATATTAAATATGTAGATTATATTTCTTTTATTTAGAGTACATTGTTCATATGTTATTTAATATTTAATTGATTTTCTACCAACAAAATCCTTTAAGTACTACTTATATCATTATTTATTGTGCATATGCATATATTTAAGTGAAAAGTAAATCCGTTTTTACGAGAAAATCCAGAAGTGATTTCGATAAAAAATTGTTATTTGCGAGGTGTCTCGTACTTGACAATCACAGTTTTAATTTAATTCAAGCTAGATAAATTAACACTATACATTACTGTACTAATAAAACTGTCCCCCACATGTCAGTAATGTACTAGAATAAATGTTTCAATTCGTCAGCTACGGAACAATAACGTATACAGGTAGATTATCTTTAAAAAAATCGAAAATTCTGTGCATTAAAAAACCATCCATTCGACAAAACCACTACAATTCTAAAATGATATAATTGGTTTTCTTTTTGTCTATTGTATATACTTACAATGTCCACTCGAGCAAAATTAAAATCCTATATCAAGGATTTAACGTTCCACACTGTTTCCACTCGAAAGCCTCTGCATTTCGTTCACTTAACAAATAAATAAACAATGGACAGAAAGAAACAATAATACCTCCCTCGGTTCGTTCTCAACCAAGTCACGAATTCGATCAGTCGTAGCCAACAACGTGGCAGCAGTTTAATTGCCTCTTCGACTTAATTAAATTTTCCATGTCATTCTGCCAGCACTCGGAGATCTGTATCGACTTCCGCCAGATAATTGCGAACCAGTTAGCGTCGAGACCACCACCGATGGCGAACCACGTTAAAACATTGCAAGAAGCAAACAATCGCTTTTTTAAGGTCCCGAAGCCTTTGGTACTTGCGAGGCTTTCCATATTCGTCACGCAAGAAATGGAGTTTGTACATTGTTCCCGTCTGTCAGGACATGTTTGTTTGCCGTGTGGGACGTCGTGCGTCGCGTCCCCTCGCAACTAGGACGCGTATCTCGCCTTGACTCGCTATAGTTGTCGTTTACCTAGCCGCTGCCACCGCCGAATATACAGTGTAACAAATGTAGAGAGTGGACCAGGTAAATTTGATCACCTAATCATCTTTATTTATTGCTGTATAAAGAAACTTCTCACAAGGGATACTATTTAACTTGTACCAAAACTGAGAAGCTTTTTTACATAGGTTAAAAGTAAATGTCACAAGGCTTACAAAACTGTAAATTAAAAACATTACCAAAGGCTAGTTTGACCTGGAGAAATCAACAAACGCGGAAGAATTGAATGGAAAAAAAGTGAGGAAAATAGAACGACAAAATCGTTCAGAATTAATTATCTTCATTAAATAAAATTAAATTAACATAAATTGATGATGGATATTAATTCGAAAAAGTTGATAATAATAAATGATAGCAAATTAATGATAAATGATAATATTAATGAAATTATAATAGTAGGTAATTATTCATTATATTTATGATTGTTTTGTCGATCAGAAAGTTTAAAAAAATGGTTGAAGCAGTAATAGTTTTTACAATAACTGCAACGAGAGAACTTTCTTTCGTACTCTGAGCAACGAGACAGTCTAATTTATTATCATTAATTTATTATAATGTACTCTTATATAAGAAAGATAATTAATTCTGAATGATTTTGTTACTCCTACTTTCCTCACTCTTCTACTTTTATTCCTTTCGCCTTTGTTGATCTCTCTAGGTCAGATTAACTTTAAGTAATATTTTTACTCGACATTTTTATAATTTTTGTGATACATACTTTCGATCTATGTAAAAAAAGTTCCTCAATTTTGGTATCAGTTGAATAGTGTTTCTTGTCAGCACAAAGTTACACTGTTTTAAGAGGTACATATAACCAGGGGAAAAATTGTTTGTCAATGTAATCTTTTTTACGAGATTGCAAGATCATCAGTATATTTTTTAATAGAATCTTATATCTCTTTCTTGGTATTCCTGTAGAGCATAAAAAGTAAATTCAAGGATTACGTTAACCATACCATTTCGATCATTTTATCTCGAGATATTTGATAAAGATTAAAACCTCTCAAGGATTCACGTTGTATATCGAGTCACACATAGCTACAATTCTTTCTTCCATTCCTCCGCAGTTCTTCTTCACAGTGAACCACATTTCTGAGTTTAACCTTTAGATGCAAATATCTCGAGAAAGAATCATGACAATATTCTTTATTATATTCTTCATTAAACGATAAATTTCTTCAATACATCTGAAAAAATATTTATGACAAATAATATTCTCAACAAGTGTTACAATTTTATTGGACACTACTGTATCTCCATTTTCATTGTATTTTACCATATAGAGTTACCCTCAAAAATTCTGACACCTTTCGCCACCCCATATACGTTAACTCTAAGACACAGAGGCACAATTACCGCAAAACTGACACAGACACAATATTTATCCCCGAACCGTGGTTTATTTGCGTTCCCTTATCACCCCTCCAACCATTTCAAGCACACAGCAGATTTGTCACACCCTGTATATCCGTTTACGAGCCTCACCCATACCACCCCTTCTGCACCCTCGTCCCCTCTGCACCCTTTTCACTCTGCCGTGTGTCCACAAGCTGTAAACATCGCGAGCGACACTCGCCAAGTTCGACTAAATAATAGCGTCGACTGGCTGGGAAACAGAAGGGCCACTATGTTGCTACGTCGAATGATCGAGCTCGCGTGCCTGCCCGCCTCGCGGATGGGTGTATCTGCTTCCTCGAGCTCCACGATCAACGTGTTTCCTGTTTACGCCCCGCGACACGGCCAAGGCGAGCGAGAGAAAAATTCTGTTTACGCAGGAACTCGACGACACACGATTTGCCTGTCTTGCATCCGAGATGTAGACGGACACGGTTGTCCCACTTCCTGTCTGTCTCTAACACAGTCTCGGGTTTGCGCGCGGATTACGTTTCGCGTTCATTCTATCTCTCGCCTGGTTGCTGGGATGCTCGTGCCCCTCGGCGATGAAGTATGATCAATTTCAGACGCGAGTGAAGCCTTCAGGGGCTACGTTACCGCAAAGCTTTTTTTCATGGAGTTGAAGTTTTTTGAGCTAATGCTGTTAGTCACTTTTGTAGACTGTTTTTTCTTTTGGTAGGTATATTGTGAAGGTATACAGATTTAGTAAACAAGATATAAAAGGGTGTAGGGAAGAGGAGTATGGGTACTATTTCAGGGAATTTAAGCCGAATTTTTGGGAAAAGAAGGTGGAGTTTGATTTCTGTACCTCAAAGCTAGAGTAACTCAAGTCCATTTTTTTCCAAATTAAGTGTTCTACAGGATCTTATTACTTTCTCTTTATTTTATTAGAATAATAGGAATTTAGTTAAGTTGTGTTTCAAGTGAAGGAAATTTAATAGTATAAACTACTTTGAATACTATGTTAAGAAATAGGTAAATGCGTTTGTTTTTCGACTCTCCTGAAAAATAACAAAAAAAGACTTGGATCACGTTGGATCTCAAGTACAGATTTATGTTATAATGAAAGCAATTTAAAATAATTTAATAAAGAAGACATTAAAATTATAAATAGGATTTAAAGTAGATCTTAAAATGTGAAATAATGAACAATTAATAAAGGAAACATTAAATTTGTTGTTCTTTAATATTTTAGGAGGTAGTTTAAATCGTGTTTGTAACCGAAGATTTTACGCTTACGATAATAAATTTATAACATGTGTATAGTGCTTGTGAGGTAGTGCTGGTATAGAAAGATATGAAATACGAGCCAAACTTAACAAAGGAACGCGAAGGGTTAAGATCTCTTCTGTCTAGTTTAATTGAAAACGTCGAAGCACCATCGAAGCACTGTATCTTGCTGGCGCACGACGAGTAGAACAAGACGACATATGGTCAGACGGCTAATCTGCCAGGGTTAACTGCTTGTGTGCATTCAACGAGTTTTACTTGTCATTCTTTTCTTGCGTTACAACACAACGAGCTCCACTTATTGCTGCGTTTTAACTACTATTTAACAAATTTGAATTTTTATTTTATTAATTTTAGAAAAGTTAATACCACGATTATAATATCTAAGTAGTATCAACACATATTTCAGTGACTTCATTTGTAAAATATAAAAAATGTAATTCTTACACAGTATATATGTGCAGCAAACATATAATGTAAATATATTTCTCTAAAGAAAAAAAAGAACGAATAGAATTTCTCATGTAAAATATAACGAAAGCTTTAATGAAAATTTCTTTCAGTGATCAGGTCAAGGAGTTAGTAGTCCTTAGAAGAAAAATTGTGAAGAACTTAATATATTGAAAAATATATTCCTTCAATATGAACTTCATTATTACTTTTCTAAATTTTCTCTTATTCATAGTAGTGTTTAGTGAATATAAATCGTCAGCATTAACTTACGACGTTTGATAAAAATAAACGATCTACTAATTAAAATATTTAAGATACAGAGACGGTGTAAAATTAAGACAGAATCAAGGGTAAGTTTCTTGGCATTAAATGGCTACATCTATTACTCAGGGAGAATGATTTCACTTGGTATGGAAAAATTTCATCTCGTTGCGCAAAATGAAAATACTCAGACTTTTCATGGTAATTCTTATACAAACGAGAGAATATAATATTAGGTCAAATTTACGATAGGCGTTATCACAAATAAAATTCGTTTTATTTTATGGTGTATTTAATTCATTATTACATGCATTATTTACCAGGATAAAGAATAAACACATTTGCCCTGATTCTCTAATTGAAGATTGGATACATCCACTCCTTTCCTTCCTTTTTATTACGCAAAAGCTTTCAATAATGGTGCTTCGCAAAAGCTATCAAAAATACATACACACGTATGTGTGTGCTTTTTGTGAGGAACATTCCCAATTGTTCAGCATGCATTTGCGTCATCCCTCGCCAACCAATGGCAAGAAACCGCATTGTACTGTACAACAAATATGGTTACTATTTATTACAGTAGCTCAGGGTAGAATAAATTTCATTTTCGAGGTAACAATAACTCTCCTGTATGGAAATACTGTACAATCGAAATTTTTTGCAAATACATATAGAATTCGTTGCAGCAGACGTTACCAGTTTTCAACGATAGCAGTGTATCACCATCAAACTATTGTAACGAATCTGAATACTAAAACTGTCAAACAAACTTATCCATGAATTAACAAGCAATGCACAGGATGTCTTGTAATATACGAAAGTCTCTTTAAAGATGAATTTAGCACATGTCAAGAAAAGAAAAAGTTCATAAAATATATGTCAAAACTGTGTGGGATCACTGTACAAGTCAAAATGAAATGAAAATGAAAAATGACGAAATTGCGTTTGATGTTTTGTTTCTGAACTACTGGTTGGTGAACTAATTGTTGATGAAGTACTAGTTTTAGTATTTCACGTGCAAAATGTGTCTGGCTTGATTTATTATGCAGCTAGACTAACAAACCCCAAAAGTAGTATAAGTCTTTCCAGTCAGACATATTTCAGGAATATTTTAGATGTATTTACAATATTTAAATAAGTGTCTTGAAGAAGGGTGTACCTTACATTTTATAAAATTTACAGAAAGGCGGGAGAATATTGCATTGCTCACTGTAGTAATTAAAGAAGCAGCTAGTGTAACATGTCCTTATTCTATTTTGAAAAATAAATAGAAAATGATCTATGAACTATAAACTCAAAATTGTATATAAAATTGAAGAGTGTTAAACAGAAGGCAATATGATATAACATTTTTTATATTCTTCAAAGGTTGAAAACTTTGCCAAAACGTTTTGTACGTACCATTGAACCTTGTTCCAGCGAAAAACTCGTTTCAAAGAATTTGTAACATACACTCTTTTTCCAGACACCTATTCCTTTATAAAAGTGAGTCTGCCCTACTATACATATAACTGTGTTATATAACATGTATTGTAGACGCACTTTATCATGCAAGTGTATGAACAATTTATCACGATTTATCATGAAGCATGTATCATGCTTCACCTCATCTAATAGAATTATTTCTAGAAATTGTTCACATTTGTTATCGAACACACTCTATGTAAGTTAACTCCACCCAGTTATTTAGACATAAAATGAAAAAAAGAGAGTTGAACAAGATTTCCAGCAATTGAATAAATGGATGAGTTAATACAGTCAATGAAAAAAAATGATAAAGGCTTATCCTCAGATACAAGATTATTTCAAATACTTCTCATAAAAATAAGACTATTGAAGTTTACGAGAATCCTAAAATAAAGATAAAACATACATTTACATAACCTTGCTTATCCTTTCATCACAGCGATTCCCATATTTTATGGGACACTCTATATATACCATTTGAATCTCTTCACACTATTTTTTCTTCTCACAGTCGAAGAAGTGTCCATAGCTGAAATACGGAATAAAAATTTCACTGTGTATATTTCTTTCACAAAAGAATTATGGAGCTTGCCACTTTCCGTATCTAGCGGTGTTACTTCTTAAAGGGTACGGCCTTTCAGCGCACTGTTTGCGCTGCCTTCGAGCGAAATTTCGCCGTAAGCTCCACCTGAAGTTGGTCATTTCCTTCCTGTCTACGTTGCTGCACCGGCTCTCGCGTTGCAACCGCTCCCCGCTGCACAGTGCCCTGCACGAGACTGGGATTAAGTTTACGCGAGTCCCTTCCAAGCTCTCATCGACGAATTGGGTTAAACGTAACGTTGTCTCGTCCTCGTCTCGTGCCTCGGGCCTCGGGAACTTAACGGCGACGTCCAGATGGAGGATGTTAAGGTAACTGAAAGTAGACGCCGTTATTGCACCGACGCGCGAGCATATTTGACGTAGCGCGTCGGCTGGAAGAGGCGGCTGCAAAGCCAGCGATTATGAATGGAGATGATGGGTTGAATAAAGAAATTAAAATTGTGTGACCATTTTTTTAATGATAAACAGAAGGTGCCTTACAAGGGGAGGACATGGAGATCAATTTTGAGGAACCTTGTCTTGGTGAATCTTTGTCGAATATAAATTGACCACGTGTTTGAGCGTTTACTAGAATAAACTTTAATGATTGAGATATTTGAATGTAAAGTTTTAAACGTTTTGTAGACGCAAGTTCAATTCCCCGTATATGTAAGATGTTTTTTCTTTTTCGTTTATTTTATATTGGGATTATTTTGTGTAACGTAATTAATAAAGCAATACAACAATAATAATGAATGTTATTATAGAGATAGACCAAAAGGGCAGTATATTGCTGACTGCCTTGCAAAGTTCCCTTGAAGTATAAGGTTGTAGTATAAAATATGTACTTTATAGTCTACTTATTAATTATATTACATAAAATAAGTAATTACAATATAAAATAAATGAAAAAGAAAACAAAGTTTTACATATACGGGGAATTGATCTCACAGTCTACGAAATGTTTAAAAATTTACATGCAAATATTTTGATTATTAAGGTCTATTCGAATAAATGCTCAAACACATGTAAACTTATTTTTAACACAGATTCAAAAAAGAAAGGTTCGTCAAAACTGACATCTATCTCGCTATATCCTCCCCTTGTTAGTCTGCTAGAATAAGCTTACGAAACCTAGTTCTTATCTAAACAATTTTGAAAATTTTATTTTTCATTTCTTCATACGTTGCACACCCAGGAGAATTTTGTCACAAGTCGAAAACATAAAATTCTTGAGAATAGTGAAATAAAAATTTCTATTTGCATAATGACTTCATTACTATGTTATGAAATATATGCTGACTGAAATTTAATTTTAGATATGCTAAATCTATGCAGTAGAAGACATTTCTCGCAATGAAGTAAAATTGAAAGTTTTTTATTTGTGGGTTTTCTCGCGGAGGTACAGTACATTTTAAGAACTTCGTATTTCTAATTTCTATATATTCTTAACATAAGTAACATTAACTTTCAAACGATGCTCACGTAGAAGACAGAAAAGATTTCTTCAGCACCTACACTTCCTTAAAAATTAAGTTTTCATTTTGCTTCATATCCTGTAAAAAAATATTATCATGGGACGAAACATCATCGCAAATTGAATCTACTTTCGGAGACAGTCCATAAAATTTGATGAAATCGCAGAAGAAATATAGGTAGAAAAAATTCAAAACGCAATGAAAATAATAATTCTAAGTGCCACGAGAAAGGCAAGTTTTGTTCACTTTTAGAAGTCACAAGCAATAAAAAAAAAATTTTGCCTTTATATTGCCTTTCACCCTACTAAGGAGGAAGGATGAGTGGACTGAGAGAAGGGTGTGGAAAGAAAATTAATGACCCAAAAAGTAGCTGAACTGTAATAAGAAAAATCGACAGGGTGCGATTATGCGGCAGTAAAGGGGAACGACGTAGATCGAATTTTAATAACGTGTCTTAGAATTTTTCTATAAAAAGTCGTTGAAGGTGGGACATTCTTTGAGGATCTTTTGTCATAGAATGAACTTTTAAGGTGTTGGAACAAGGGTGTACTCCGGTTTTACAAGAAAAGTTTGAGTACTTCAAACTGTGTTTCGTCTTAAACTGTGCACGTGTACAGCTCGCACGAGAAAACTGGATGATTCTGCTACACGTATTTCA
Organism: Calliopsis andreniformis; assembly: GCF_051401765.1. NCBI lineage: Eukaryota > Metazoa > Arthropoda > Insecta > Hymenoptera > Andrenidae > Calliopsis > Calliopsis andreniformis. The sequence continues at coordinate 10,606,024 of NC_135064.1, read as the reverse complement.
GCAAGAGATAAGAAGACGGGCGTCTATCGGCCCCCTCTGCTGTGCAAACTACGATTATAGACAAACTCTGCTTAACAAGGATTCTCGTGCACGCGTGCAGTGCATCGTGGATTGAAAATTGTAGTACAGAAAACTATTGCAAGATTGCTAGTCTCTAAAATGACGAAGAAAATTATTTTGCTTACAAGAAATATTGTTAAGACATTGTTATTTGAATATCGTTAACTGACTTTTTTATTTAAAACTTTGTTATACTTTTAACAGTAGTTGAAGTAAAATGATATTTTTATTTACCGAAGGAGATTTTTTGCTCTTGTTTTCAACTTCTGAATCCCATTTTTTGAAGAAGATTAAAATGGATAAAGCATGTAAAGTTTCCTAGTAAAATTACTGAATATTAACGTCGAACTGCAAATTATCTACTAGAAGTTGATGTCTTTTGATGAGGACATCGGAATGTACACTACTTGACTATCATAGACACCAATACAATACTATGGGATGAGCATGAGCAGCCAATTAATACTGGAGCTACCCAAAGCAGTCGAACTAATCGGTACAATTGAATTGCTTAATTCTAGAGTAGAGTAAGTCCGTTTCACTAACTTCTGGAAATGAAGGGTATTGCGGTTGCTTTATTGCTTTAGTACTTCCATTTAAAATTTAGCATAAATAGTTTACAAATATTAGGTATATTATAATTTATTTTAAATTATATGTATATTATAAGAAATTCAGACATTTGTTTTTGTCTATATAGGATGCTCGGCGAAAAGTGTTTTAAAGAGTGTTTTTATATGACACATGACAAAATAGAATGAAAATCCAGAATGATGAAATTGCGTTTGAAGTTTTGTTTCAGAGTTATTAATTGTCAAATAAACGTACGAAACTCGCCTGAGATATGTCTGACTTGGGACTTATTCTACTGCCGACTTGTAGTATTCAAATCAGACACAGCAATATCAGTAGAATCAATCAGTAGAATAAGTCGAGTCAGACACATTTTACATACTTGTTTAAAAAATGAAAATTTCTGACATCTTTCATTGAATGCTCTGTATTCATATATCCTGTGTGTATATGTAGTAATGTAATACATATACTTGAAAAAATTTGGTGGATTACTATAAAGTCGAATTTTTTAATACCCTCAAGGTGGTCTAATTAAAATTCATATTTCATATTTTTGATATCTGTTTTTTTGGAAATATATCCTATAAAAATTCATGAGGGAACAACGTACAGAAACAATTGAATTTTACTTTTAATGAGAACATACATTTTCTACCTTTTTATAAAACCAGTGAATTCGCTACATGGTTCAATGTTTTCTGCAAGTTGCTCTTTTCGATATTACAACACTGAAGCATTGATGATGGAAATAAAATAAAATTCTTTGTTTATAATAAAATTCTGCTATGTCATGAATTTTTCCATAATAAATTTTCAGGGAATAGGTTCTGAAAATGTGAAACAAGACTTATAATATACGTGACGAACACGATTATTCAATTATTCAATTATTACATCACTGAACAATTTTGAATGCTTTAACATGAACTAGTCAGTTCCTATATGTTGTAGAAATTTCTCAAGTAATTATTTGAAATAATTATAAACTTAAGTAATTGAAGTATTAACGTTTGAAGATAATTATGAAATGAAATAACATGTTAGTTGGAAAAATAACATTTCAAACAGTATCATTTCAAGACTATTTATGTCTGATCTGTTAGTTTAATATTACTTAACTAAAGTTATGATGGCCAACACCCAAAAAATTCTCTCGAGAACTCCATCACTTCAGGTCCCAACGCTCCCTCCTTCAATTATCAAGTGTCCTCGAGCGAGCCGAATGTCTACCCCAACTCTCAAAAGAGGCCAGTTTCGCAAAAAAAGGTCAGACGTATCTTCATACTACACGAGGAACGCGTCAAACATTCGGGCAAGATGATCATAGTAGCACATTTCATCGTCAGGATCAAGCCATCTACCTCGACGGATGACAGTGTCGCAACAAGAAAAGTTTCCTCGAATGAGAAGGATCGCTCCTCGGAAGTTCTCAATACAACTTATTGCGCGCAGTCGAAACGTTCTTCCACCGCCTCCGCGATAGTAGTTGAAGAAGGAAGTATAAAAGCCATCTTGGTCGCATTTAAACTTGATGCCCACTTAACCTCGATTCTTTGTCTGTCTTCGACCAACGTATCCACTCTAGGGTTTATTCTTTCTCACGACAATTAGACGCTCCTGAAACGAGATTCTTGCCGGTGTTTCGCCCGATAGCATCTGTTTCTTTTCTAAACCGAGCATGTTGGAAATTCTTTAACAGGTTACATACACCTAGCAGACAAGCATAAACTTTACGAGTTCGAGAATTTGAAAAAGAAAATGATCAGTGGAAATAATGCTAAATGTTTTTCTATTAAAGGATACGCCTCTTAGCTATAATAGTCTCGTGAAGAAGTATAATAGTTTCGTGAAGAAATATTACTAACTAAAGAAGATTTGACGTCAATTTGGTTTTGGGGTAAGTGTTATAGAGTTCATCATAGTTCTCTAGGTCCTTCAGGGTTCATTATACACCTTGGAAGACGTTACCTTTCCAACTTCGTGGCAGGAACCTCCAGGAACAATATTCGTATTGTTTAACAATAGGGTATCGGGCTAGCCACTTATCATCAAACATTCTTCTTTTAAACAATCCTATGACACTTGATAGCTGAAGTACTCAACATAGTCATCAGCCATCTTTCGCCAGAACTATTTAATCCTATCCAGTCTCTTCTTTAGCTACCAAGAATGGTATGAAACCTGATGTCTGGTGATGTAGCGAGATAGAAAGGGAACTTTTCGAATGGGGTGACGATTGTCCTACTAACTTGTGATTGCTAAGAATCCCCATCTCGTTCGAAAAGTTCCCTTTCTACCTCGTGACGCCACCAAGCATCAGGTTTTGTACCATCCCTGTCAGCCACATCCCGAGTCCTTATCACAAAACTCTCAAACAACGTCGATTAAGGTTTTGTGAGGTTTTTTGAAGTCCGAAGTCTTGCAATGGGAGGGAAGGACATGGAGAGGTCTACTAGACTAAAACATTCCTTACTGTTTTCAATCCTCAGCCCAACAAAAAACATTAGAACTCCACAATAAATGTGACTTTTGAAGTAAACCATCAATAAGGTAAAAATAATATTTTTCTTAAATAGTTGCAGAATGTATTTCAGTGTATGATAGAACGAAGCAGAACGAGGTAGAATAGTCTCAGTTACCCGTATTCGAGACTCTTGGAAAATAAACTATCGCTAACAACGTGTACGGTGCAGCACAAGTAGGTACATTGGTCGTTCAGCGGATTGCCTCAGAGTTTACCGAGGTTTATTTTTATCTTTCTGTTTAAATGAGATCTCCGTGGAAACCTGATGAAGTCCTTAATTTTGCGATCTCCGCGGAAACGTTCAGCCGGTCTGTTCCGCGGATCGTTCGCTTCAATTACACACATGAAGCCGCGTGATTACCTCGAGCGCAGCGCTTTTCTTCCGCGAGGGCGTATAATCGCGCGAAAGGTCCTCCCGACGTTTACCTACCGCGTAAGCGTGTATTAACTCGCGCCAGAGTAAAGGGGGAAACGAGATTGGCTGACACTTTCATTAGCATTTCACCGAGTGCTCGCGAAGAGACACAGAGACACGAGGCCCTCGAGTGTGTGCGCAAACCTTAAACGTTCCATAGTGCTCGCTCTCAAGGAATAAATGATTAGTCAACCAGGGACGGAAGATTCCCATTCGAGTCCCGCGATTAAGGGATTTTCTGACTTCAAGTTTTCTGAGTAAGGTGGATATTTTCCACCCTTTCATTTCGCGTGAAAACCTTTGGGACTCACTTAAGGATTTAGACTGAATTTAATGCTGGATTTATTATTTGTAGGTTGTGAAAGCTGAAGAGATTTTGAAATCTTTTCAATGAGCTAAGTAAGAGTCAAATATTGTATGATTATGAAAGTGTTATTAACTGTTAATGACATTAAATTATTGAGTAATGTATTAAATAATTTTATAAGATGCTATTAGAATTGTTTAAAGTTTAGAACTATTATTTCATTTAGTAGCTATATTAAGTACCTTATTTAAAAATATCTGTTTATATCAATATCTATTAAAATATAGATTCAAATTTAATTGGAATTTCAGAACACTTAAACTAGGAAGCCTGAGGACATGAGAATTAAAAAAATTTGAAGACTGGAAAACTTGAGTGTCTAAGAATTGAAAATTCCCGAAATTACAAAATTTAGAAACCTGTAAATGAAATAGCTTCAAACTTGAAAAATTTACTACTTTAAAAGATTGGAAAGAAGAAGTTTGTGAGGAAGTTTTAAGATCTGAAAATGTGAAAGTTTGAAAGTTTCTTATTGTTAGCTGAAGAATGGAGTATATCTCGAGCAGAAATCAGGATACGTCCAGGGAAATCGAAGCTTGCCTAACGATCGCGTGTGTCGCGAATCCAGATATCACAATTGCGCCGTATACTCCTATTTATGCGCTTACCAGATTTGTCCAGTCGCATTTCCTGCATCCACCGATGCTAAGCCGCTATCGTGCTGCTCTGACTGGTCTTCGTTACGCGTGTCCTCCATTAAATCGACGTATAATCGTCTCATATCATGAAAGCAAGCACTTCTTGCTTGTGAAACGATAATGTAATTGTGTATCGATTATGCCCTACGAACAAGCCCCTCGACGTTTGCTTCGTTCGCGTTACGTTTTCTCGAAGAAGAAAATCAACATTTTAATCGACCAGCTAACGACGAGGCGAATATTCAGCGAACAGGCTGCCGCGCAATTTTCACGAGCTTGCACAGGGGAATCGCGTTCGATCTTATCATGGCGAAATATAATCGTGCCTCTGATATTAATTAACGATGAAACTAATTACGTACAGCGATGTCCTTAATGCGCGCAGAACGATTATGGCGCGTGTTTTGACCTCGACGCGAACACCTGCGCTGTATGCTTCACTTGACCAGGACTAATTTAAATTAAAATCGGTGTGCACCGTGTTAGCGAGGTGCAACGACACTAACGCGGATCGAGCTGTAAATTGGGAAACTGTTCAACGACCTCGACGTGTTCGAACATCTCGGGAAAAGTTTTCAGCTGACTTTTCTAGACACAGTGTTGGAAACGCAGGATTATTTTGGTTTTAGATTTTTTACCTGCGGCGCTGGTTGGATGAAGACTTGGCATGATGGATTTTTTCGTAGTTCCATGTTGGCTATTGTGCTGGGGATTGAGAAATAATACAGTTTTTCCATGCCCTAGCTGAGCGATTCGTTACAGTTAACTAGTGCATACAACGAAGGAGAAACCTTTGTGAAACACGTTCACATGCTGATGCACAAATTGTATTTTTTTTGGCGATAAAAGAACGTTCGAGAGAAACGTTCTGTGACTCTGGTTAGAATAGTAGGTTTTGAAAAAATAGTATATTTGTAGAAATTGCAGCAATAATGTTGAGAGTAGTTTGGTGTCCCAGTGATGTACCTAAGTCTGAAAATTTAATTTCATGGTTGGCATATGCATGAATTTTAGAATATCCGTATGATGATGCACGGGAAATTTATTTAATGTTTGCACTACATTTGTGAATAAGAAATTCATAATGAAAGTTATCGTTAAAACGGCTTTAGGAAATTCGGTCGAAAGACACTTCGTTAAAAGATATTTGGTTGCAGACATCTCGTGGACTGAACACTTCGTCGAAAAGACATTTTGTCAACGAGATATTTAAAGACATAACCCAGAGTTAGCCTAGGTGTAGACTGGACATAGACCTAGACCTAGACCTAGACCTAGACCTAGACCTGAACCTAGACCTAGACTTAAACATAATCTTGAATCCAAATGACCAAATATGTTTCGACAAAATGTCCATTCGATGAAGTGCATTTTCGGCGATGTCTTTAACGAAATGTTCATTTTCCTTTTTTGATTAAGTGTCTTTTGATGAAGTATTTCGAAGGGTTCACGTAAAAACCATACATTTTCGCAATTTAGTGAAATGTAATTACTTATATGAGTGATACAGGTACTGAAAAGCACCCAGTTTATAACGAGAAAATATAATAAATCGCATTTAGAAACACACAAAATATTTATAACTGCGTGTTATATAAATTATGAGAAAAACTGGAACATTTTAATATCCTAAATAAAATAACTGAAAAACTCCTAATTATAGTAATACTTGAGAAATAGTTATAAAATATTAGGACACAGTATTAACGAATAAATCTAAATAGAAATATGTATACATTAGGCAACCGTAAAAGTTCTCTCGCTTTTGAAGTTAATGTAATGTTACTCACAATTTTGTGCATTGAAGTATCTATTTTTACGTTAAATTACTTCTTCTGAACGAAGCAGCGAAATTCAGAATTTTTATTACACTACAAGCAATCTTATTTGAACTTGAAAAGCGACAGAAGGTTCTTGGCTGCCTGTTAGCTTTGATGTTTCAATTTTTATAAAATGTGAATTTTCAGTTTCCAATTGAGGAATGTATTTCATACTTCTTTGAAAAAGCGACATTTAAATTAAATTACCTTCTAAATTTTAATAATGATAATTTCAAGTCACTCATAAAAATGAGCACTCCAAAGAAAGAGATCTCGTCCTGAATTGTTAGCTGTACTATTCAGCAGACTAATTACACGAGATATTCAACGTAAGACATCATAAATTTTATGAAATTATCTTTGAAATTTCATATTAGAGTTATTAATTAATTATAAAAATATTCTTAATATCTTAAAACATGTCTGCGTTGTGTACTTATTCTACTGCAGCCGCTCTGTCTGGTCTGGCTGCAAACACGTGCCAGTAGTAAAATACGTTCACTGGTCAGACACGTCCTAAGCGTTCTTTGATCGAATATTGAATATGAGAAGAATCAGATAAGAAGTCTAAAACACAGCTATAACCCTCAACTTTCGTATAATTCAGATTTAAAGAATCAGCCTTTCAAATTTCTAGCATCTCTTGTCAGACATTCACTAGGTTCTCAACTTCAACTTCTTAAACATCATCCCCTTATTTTCAAATATACTACATTCTCCTGATCAACAAACCCAATAATACACAATAAAAAATAAAAACTTTCCAAAGAAAATTCATTCACACATTTTCCAAATTTCGAAATTACCTTCGAAGTCTTTCACACAATCACTTACTGCTTTTCAGTATCTATCATATAACCTTTTGACTACATCTCTGTACCTACTTATAATCATATTCCACAGAAATATATAAATGAATAACAACGAATAAAAGATCCTTAAAAAGAAATCATCAGAAACTCTGCTAAAGCTCTATTTACAGTTATGTGGACGCGAAATGAGAATCGCAAAATGCCTCGAGCTCCCTTTCGAGACAGCCTTCTTGACGCACAACTTCACAAGCAGAAAGTAGCTCGTCGATCGAGGCAGTAATCACGTCGAGTGATTCGTCCCGTGTAATTTGATGGACTCCGCCCGAGCCGTCTCTGATGAAACAGATTCGGTGGATGGTTGCGCGTCGAAATTGCTCGCAAGATTGATTCGGAGGTTGCGTGCTCCGGCATGTGGATGCAGTTCTACAAGAGATAGCGAGAGCATCGCGATAACCGTTCGAACGTGGAGCGAGCGAAAGTCACCGAGAAGGGTGGGGGGATCGTATCGGCCATAACGAGAGGACGTGATCTCGCCGCGACGCTGCATCCATGCCACCCCTAATCAGATTGTTTCCTCTCTGGTTGGATGCACTTAGCCGATGCACCCGACTCGATGACGGTGGCGATCCAGAAAAATGCTACTCGGCTTTTGCTGAAAACGCGACAAAAACAAGACGAATTTTACGGGACTGTATTTAGGCCAATCGTTGGCATAGTTTCTGATACAGTTATAAAGTATATGTTGTTTTTCAGTTTATGATTCATTATATTATATTTTTTATTATATTTTTAGTTTATGATTCATTTTATTGTTAACGAGACGGAACTCAAATAATAATTTACTACTAATGATCGAGATTTATGTATATGTATAATTGTTTTAAGTAGTGAGGAGAATTAGTTAACAAACATTTAAGTGATGACTTGTAACTTTTTTTTAGAATTTGGAAGTGTTTTTCATTTATGTGTGTTTTTCAAATCTGAAACAGAGGACAAATTATTAACTAGTTTGGTATATTTAATAAATATTTTGGGGAAAAAACTGTCATAATTTGAAACAAAATTCTGGTCATATTTACCAGATATTATATAAACTTCCGTAAATAAATGGGAAGCCTAGTATTAGTAGCTTTTGTAGCTTTTTATAGTGTTCTTCAATGAGACAAAAATGTTTGGTGAGGCTATAGATTCAAGAGTGATCACTTTGGAGGACTACCTCATCGCGCAACCAACCTGGAGTGGGTTTGTAATATCCATAAATAATATAATTAATGTCTTAAAAAAAAAAACTTCATGGTCATCTTTTCCATCGAAGTTAGCTGAAACATTCTCAGTTAATGTCGATAAAATTCGATTACTGTATTCAATTAAGGAATTAAACCACTGGTGTTAATCCTTAATTCTTCCTTTGGTAACCAGAAAAGGCTCATACATTTAAAGGGAAAGTTTAGGCTTTCAGATGCCAGTTATTTGGGTCAGATGAATGTAACTGAGGCAAGTGTCACAAGGTAGTTGCTTGCCTAAACTTTCCTGAGATCCTGGATTTTCTTTGTAGCTACGATCTTCAAGGGAGAATTTTGCCCTCTCCATGAAGACCTAAGATGAGCAACAGTCACGACTTCAGAAAAACCAAAAACTCAAAAACAAGATGCGATTTCCATTTCACAAATTGGCTTCAACCAGACAGAGTTTAGAAGGGGCTGCGTTTCCAACTTAGGCAATCAATCACCAAGCAGTTATTCAAATAGTACCTAATAGCATCAAGTTCGTATTGCCTTAATGCAAGTTATGCAAGCAGAAGTTGTATTTGACTATTTTCTATTAACTTTCCTAAACATCTCTCATGCCATTAACTTGCTGCAGATAGGTAGAAAAGACAGACACAAGAGTGTTACCTTGTGCTGCCACAAGGTTAAGAATTCCAAATAGCATCATTAAGCTATGCAATTTACATACAGTAGCGGATTCAGGGGCAATCGCCCTCCTCCCAAGATTAATAGTTTTTAAAAATATTCTGTACATTTTGAAAAATTTGTTAGGTAGACTCTTAATGCATAAGCAATTAACATAAATTTAATTTTTAGGCTATAATATCAAATAGAAATATTAAGATATAGATTACAAGTTTTTGAATCGTGTAAAAGGAGGTTCTAAAGTGTGCTTTGCATATTTTGCCCCTTCCTGCTCCCACCAAACAATTCTATATTCGTTTCTATCTACATATGTCAGAGTAATAACCAATACTTTTGACCCACTAACTGGTTAGTGACTGTTAACGAAATCATCTAATTGATCAAGCAATGGTAATTGGCGAAGCCATAGGACTCCACAGGGAGTGGTCTAAGAGCCACAAGGCAAAATAAAATCGAGAGAAATATCAAAAGGAGGAGCAACAATGGTTCAGCGTCCGAATCCAGTCCTTTCGGAGGACCAGAGTTGAACTCCAGCTACTGTTCGTCCCCTTTCTCACCCAAATCCCACAACAGCGTTAGCTAGATTGAAACCCAGACAGATAAAAATCAGAAGTCAGTACAGTTAGCCCGAGAGCACTCAGGCCTCAAGGTCCATTTAGCTTTCTATTGGAGCCACTGGTCCCAAGCCAGTAAAAACTTACGTGATCCTTTGAGAAGACTTAGGTAGCACGTAGTGCAATATTGAGAGCTACAAGTTACTGAATCCTGTGCGTCGTAGCTCCAGCAGCTCGATAAGAGCGGCGTACCACCTTCGAAAATCGATGTCTCCCTTTTGCGCGTGTAATCCAATAAATTGTTGCGCCGCAATGCTGAAAGGTAGTATGAACGTATTATAATTAAGCCCGTGCTCGTTAGGAACTGCGCTACTCGATGGATGCGACCAGTTAGTTCGCCAGTTCGGAAACACCATCGAACGATCGTGGTCGATGCAGGTGGAGGCCGATCAGGGCCAACCTGTGCTCACATCGAAGGAATCTTCGGGACTGGCAGGGTTTAATAGAATCGATGGGATTAATGGGGAGAGTTGAGCTTCTCAAAACGGTTGCTCAGTGTCTGATGTCTCCTCGAGTTCTGTATTGATTTTTGGCCCAAATTAACGGGAGCGCCGCTTCGCATTTTACCTATTAATTTCGTCAGGTAACTTTTGCGAAGGCAAACGGTGGAAGAACGAGGAAGATGAAACGTTTAACCATAGAGCAGGCAGAAGTGTAGACCTATTATCCGATGTATTCTCACGGCCCGATTTCCTGGGTCTCTGAAGCCTCGTTACCATTTCCGTGACACGCTGAACTTTATGCGCACTTTCCGTGCAATATTGCGCTGTGGAGCAAAGGGTAAAAAGTTTTCGTTGAAACGGGACACTCTTTTGAATAAAACGGAGTGCTTGGATACAATATGTATTGTGTTGGATTTGAGCGATGGTATGATATTGTTAAATTGTGCCTGACATATTTATTGTAGGTGAATCAAATGAAAGGATCTGAAATTTTACAATTCTTCAGTGGTAAAGTTTTCAAATTTTCATGTTATAAAATTAGTAAATTTTTACACTTAATATTATTTGAACGTTATTACGTTGATTTGTGTATATAGTGATCGAAAAATCTGCTATTATAGTCCTACGCGCTCTGATGGTACTTCAGGGAACCATTTACTTTGAAATGCTACCATAAACTAATTGTAAGTATATTTAATTGTACTACGTTCCTCAGTTCGTTTTTACCCATTCGAGGCGCTTGTTTCTTACAGCTTCTTTATAGTTGAGGAAAATGTGAAGCAGTCATTGTTAATATCTACCTTTCTGATTTCTTGGTGTGATACTAAAAACAGACTCGTTAGAGGTATCCATAATAGCTAAGTGTGATATACATTAATTTACATTAGATTTTCAGGAGCAACATAGCAGATTTAAAACCCTGTTGGTACTTAAAGACCTTATTTCTTCGTACTGTTTTATAAAATACCATTGTGTTACATTAATAGTTACTGTTAATAAAGAATAATATGTAGTAGTGTTAGTTATTAATAATTATTTGAAAGGTTAAACACTCATATAAATAACGTATCTCAACAGTAACATCAAGAATAAGTACACCGTCTTTTCTTACAAAGACTCATTGGATGAAGGTATTTGCACAATTTTATCCTTTTTCTGGGGATAACAGGCACGCTATCGACTTTGTCCATGTGCCCTGACGATTTTCGCTTGTGATAGCCATCTACTACTTTTTTTCCTTTAGATTTGTTCCACGTACGTACTGCACGTCCGTGCAGTATTGTTGGTACGTGAGGTATGTTTGTTAGACCTGTCCAATACGAGTGAAATTTGTCAACACCTGATCTCTGTTTGTCTTCTGGATATGACTATATGTTAAAATTTTTATTTGTGAGACTTGTGTAACATATGTATGTTATCAAATCTAAATAACTTCTATAACAAATAACTTGTTACACAAGTTACACAAGTCGAAATACAAATTTCGAAAATATTTATTTTCTGCATTAAAATTAAAGCTACTGAGCAAAAGTTAAATGTAAACGCTGGAAATGAAACACATGAAAGAAGAATATGTATAATAGCGTATTATACAATACATTTGGAGGAATCTGTAAATTATTATACAAGTTTCATTATTAATTTTTGTTTGTTTGGAATGACGAAATATTTCGTACATGATATTGTCATATTTAGTATTAGGAAAGACGATTCTTCTAAAGAGAAGTGTCCACAGATAAAAAGTGTGTACAAGGGATTTATGAAGTCAAAATTTTATTAAATCTGTAACGTGAGAATCCTGTATGTAAAAAAAGTCGATTTCCATATCTCACAATCAGTAACTGACGATGACGATCGAAAATGATTAAAAATTGTTAGGATTTTCTAAAAGAAACTGAATCAAAAACATGAACTACAATTTTGTGGTATAAAGCTCCATTTAAAAAGGAAAGAAGTGAATTAGAATTTTGTCTAGGTACAAGAGCATAAGAGTACAGGTTAATCGCTTCAGGGCAGACGGTGAGGAAAATGCTTCTGGTTTACAGTAGATAAAGCCGGTGGTCAGACTGAGAGCTTAGAACTTTACTTAGCGATTAGTCCACACATTCTCACTTAAATTTCAAAGCCAACTTTCATGAAAACAAGCCATAGTACCAAAGGCTTCTTTTGTGTATTTTCGATTTAGATTTTTAGTTTGTTTGTATTATCAGTCGTAGGACACACTATAAACTCCAATATATCGCAATTAATGGTGACTACGATATTAATGACTTTAATAGAGCTTATATTATAATTACGTGTGCAAATAAATGTTTCACTCTTACCTTATCCATTTCATGGTTCATTACTAACATATTCCGCAATTTCATTCACCAAATAATTTCCATCAACTACGAGACAACTCGTAGCTATTGAATAAACGTAGTTAATTGGCTAAACGCAGACAGATTCCATACCATCAGGCTAAATTTTATAGCAGCTAAATTACTGTTTCTCTTTGATTATTGTTTCCTTTGTGTACTAATCGCACATCTAAAGATACAATATCCACTATTTCTGTATAGCAACAGTACTAATTTGCAGTACACACATTACAATTATTATCACAACTATCATTACTATCACAATTATTGTTCCCATCGTTATCCACAGGATAAAGCTCACCCAAATCTCCCTCAGTCTCTATAAATTTTACACAAACATACAAGGTCTATGAACCCTCGCAAGTGAAGGAGAAATAGCATACGACTGACTTCAGTATCGATTTAGTCGTCGATCATGCTCTCAGCGATAAAATTCCATTCTAAAGCGGATCGATCAATCGATCGCGCAGCCGCTCTCACGAAAATATATCGACGTTAATCAAACCTTTTTCCTCTCTCAATACACACGATCTTGCCAGTCCTTTACGGGCTGGAGGCATCGCGGGAGGCCCCTATAAATCGTTGTAACCACGGATCATCGAACTATCTGGGTAGGACGGAACTTTTTCGATGGTCCAGAAGGGGTCATCCCCGATCCGCCAAACTGAAAAACAGGATCGAGTGTCGACCTATCGACCGGTCGGTTGGACGTTCCTGCAGCTGGTTGGCTAGCAGAGCGCCGCTATAGAAAAGCAATAACTCTTGCTCGTAGGAAATGAGCGATAGGCAATCGACTATTGGATATCGAACCGAGGATTTGATATGTAACTGCACCGCTGGTCCCTTCTGGTGAGTCGGCTAGCTAGCCGCCACTTGTCCGCCTCTGTCTCTGCCTCTGCCTGTTGGTGGTAACTTCGTAGATGTAGGTTGATTGCTTGCCCGATGGGGACGCGTCTTTCTTTCACGTCTTGCTTTACGCTCGGTGGAACTTGATTTTTGCCAGCCAGAAATCGTTGCCCTTTCGCTTCCCCTGGCCTCGCCGCGAGCCGACCGATTCGTTCCTCGCGACGCCAGAAAACATCCGGAAAGTTCTGTCGTTTCTACAGCGAAATGTATCTATCTTGATCCTGGCCACTGACAAAACTTCCATTGCTTTTTAATGAAAAAGTGGATTCAGCTGCAGAGGACGCTAGGAATATATGTGTGGAGAGTAGCGCTCATATGGTTTTTGTTCTAGGACGGAGAATGTGGGAAAAGTCTGAGACGTATTTCGTGTATTGGTTACGACCAATAAATATGACACTCTTTCAGGAGATTCTTTTCGTCTTCTATGTTTAAAAGAACATTATTGGTATGTTCTGTTCAATGTTAGTCCATGGTCAGTTAAGGTAATAAGTGGGATTTGATTTCTTTAAGATAAAATTGTTTTAGTATATTTATTTTTTAATATTAGAATTATCGAGGTCGTTATGGATATTCATTTTTAATAACAGTGTGACGAAATTACTAGTTTCTTAAAAATGACAAGAAAAACATAACAATTTGTAAGGATAACAATTTATTTTTTCTTTTCTTTAAACTTCATTCGGCACAATTTGAAAGCAAATAACGTTTGAAAAGAATAAAATATATATAAGACACAATCCTATCAATTGTTTAATTTGTCCTGCATAGGTGTAATATTAGATATTTGTCTTCATAATAGAGTCAGTTTATATCTAATTATTATAATAATATCTTCAGTGAAGTAACAGTAAAAGTAGATTAATTTTTCCATTTGCAATGTACACTGTAATGAATATTGTAAAATGTGCATTAACAGCAAACTATTACCGAAAATCAGAAAGATGCAGTTTATACCAATTTATATTTTATATCAACAAAGTGCAATCATTATTTTGGAAACGATTACGATTTATGGAAAAAGTTATTTTTTTACAATTAGAAGGTGTAATAAAATTAGTAAAAATACATGATACTGAAAAATACATCTAATAATATGAACAAATCGTTTATTGTATATGAAGTTTAATAACACAAAAATAATTATTTCCTTATCCGAAATTCCATTCATTCAAACTTTTTCGTTTTTTATTACTTCGAATATGAAAGGTTTTATTGTACTTTGATGTTCGTAAGTTTGACAGTTTCAAAGCGTTATCATGTTGAATTCCATGGCAAAATTTCAGCTCTTTGATGAAATTCTGAAAACCATGTATTTGAAAAATCATAGAGTCATACTTAGTCATAGAAATTGCTGTTGGAAATTGCTACTGGAAATTGCAAAGAATAATATTTCTTTATAGTTTTAGTATCCCATTTTTCCGTGATACCTATTTTAATTTCAGATTGCAAAGTATGCTTATCCATTTAGCATTTACGTAACATATTCATAAATAAATAGAAATATTTCTCACAAGAAGCACTAGGTAAGTGTCCGTCTTCAACATTTTTCAATTTCACATATATGTGCTGTAATATTCAAAAAACTGTTACACGTGTTTTTTTATATCTGTGGATATTCGGTTTAAAGAGGTAAAACCCATCTTTGAAGGTTTACCATGTAACAGGAATAATTGGATTTTTTCATAAAAATATTGAATTCTTTTGAACTTTAATATGTG
Source organism: Calliopsis andreniformis (assembly GCF_051401765.1). Lineage (NCBI taxonomy): Eukaryota > Metazoa > Arthropoda > Insecta > Hymenoptera > Andrenidae > Calliopsis > Calliopsis andreniformis. The sequence goes on along the minus strand of NC_135064.1, from coordinate 10,590,855 downwards.
TGTGTAGAATATTTTTCACCGTAAAAAATCTAATACTATTGAATTCCAATTTTTTTGAAGAGTTTCTTTTTAAGGGTAAACTAGCACTATGATGAATTTATTTTTCTCTACAAAAAAAAAAACTAATCTGAAACGTATTAAAGTAATGTATTCTGTAGGGAGATGGTAGATTAAACGATACTTTATACGTTGTCAGAAAATAAAATTGTTTATTTATTTAGGGAGATCTACTCCCTCAACGTCAGAAGCCAAATTAAAAAAAATGTGTCACTTAGTTTTTTAAGTACTGCAACATATCGCACATGTACCTGAACAGTGACACAACTCGAAAAATATTATTTTTATATTACAACTATAATACAACTATATGCATATAATATAGTAGATGTATTACATGTATTATATGTATTATATATACTATATAATATAACTATAATAGTATACACCTCTATTCATTATAAAAAATGTTCTAGTTAAAGATCAAAATCATAAAATCTACTCAAGGAACTCTTCAAATGTAAGTTACAAATTATTTAAATAATAACAATAAAATCAGTCAATACAAGTAACATACAACTATTTTTTGTACTAATTATTCAAGTAAGATAACTGTCACTAAGTAAAACTACTCTGTATGTCAATATTATGTATTTAATAAATTCTCTCATGAATAGTTTTTTGCTTCTCCTGAGAAACATACATTTTTGAGTTGTGTCACTTTTGTAGTACATGTACATGAAAGTAGTACACGAAATCAAATAAAATCAAAGAGGGATACTTGCTTCATGTTCCTTGTTAGACAGTTCCCTTCTCTCATGACTCGTCTTTGACAACTTCCTTCTAACGAAGGTACGACTCGCGAACAAGCGTGAATTGATCAGGAAAGCCAAAGACGCGAGAGGAACAATAGGCTCGCGTAAAGAGGGTGCTTGTAAAATGTCCGTCGTGTTACGCGATAAGACAGGGGTAGGCATTCCTCGAAGACGAATTTGCATCTCAAATGCGCCATTAGTTTGCCGGTAATGCGACGAGGTTCAAGAAACGCGACCACCCGAACCTTTGTTCATTCCTTTCCGTCTTTCGTTGTTCCTCCGTCATGCTTCTTCTTTCACGAAATTTCGCCCCATTCACGGCTGGAAAAATAAAGGCTAAACGGAATCCAGATGTTTTCCCGTGCACCAGTACCCAGTGGGAATAAAACGAGCGATACAACGACGAATACTCGCGTTCGTGATTTTTCTAATTTTCTTGTTTCTTCCGTTGTCACGTTTTCCCTCCAACGTTTCCGCCATAGAGTTAATTTTTGCCCACAGGAATGGATTTGGCAACGTGGCCCCGGCGAAATACGTGGACGATTTTTGTTATGCTTCCGAGTTCCGTGGTTGTTAAACACATGTACGCTACATATTTATACGTCCAGGCAGGAACTACTGCAGTTTTATATCCTTGCCGAACGAACCGCCTGGTGCCGTTAATTCGATACGTGAGTTCTGCTGGGAATCAGCTTTGCACGCTCCGAGTGGCGAACGGGAATTAGGAATTAGCTTGTTCGGTGAATTTAAAAGTATAGCGTGTTGGATTATGGACAGGGAAGGATTTAAAGGGTTGTTTTAGACGTCAGGATAAGGCACAAATAAAGTGTTACGAAATTGAGGTTGAGCCTTCGGTTTTTCATTGGGGGACTGAATGGAAATGGAGGATGTCTGTACAGGTTGTTCGACTACATATTATATGGCAATGTCACGAGTAGACTGCGGGTTTTTATGCAAAATAAAATTTGTATGAGTATATTTTAGAACAGGCCTGCGGGGAATTTCAGTTTTTCGCTATACTTTCAAGAATATGATCTACTGCTGTTCGCCACTCGAATCGTTTCGCAGTATGTTGGCTCCTTGCGGGGATGTAAGACGATCGTAGCTCTGGGGCGACTGGGTAAAAATCATGTGAGTGGCTTCCGGGACATATAAATAAAAGAAATGATCAGGTAGTATATATTACATTTGAATGCAATATATTTCCATATCACCCTGAAGATACTACTGTCGATGTGTTTTTTTAAAAATACTACTTGATTGTTTCCCTTATTTCGCGCGCTGAAAGTTCACCCATATGATTTTTACTTAATCGTCCCTGAGCTTCGATTGTCTTACATTCCCGCGAGGAGCCAATATACTACGAAATGATACGACTGGCGTGCAGCAGAAGACCATATTCCCGAAGGTGTAGCGAAAAGTTGAAACTTTCCGCAGGCCTGTTCTAGAAAACACAATGCGAATAAAAATCTGAATAAAAATCTGTACATCTAAAATGTGCGTGAAATCTGTCTGGCTTGGAGATTTATTCTGCTGGAAACGCACGTTAGCCAGATCAGACATTGATGTTGCTAGAATAGCTCGAGTCAGACACATTTTACGTCAAATCTGTTTTCTAACGAAAACGAAGCCATGAACGCAATTTTATCATTTCTAGTTCCTGTTTTGTTTTGTGTAGTAGAATCAGCTTTTCAAATTCTTAACAACTTTCTGTAAACATACCACATTTTTTCATTTTTGCACCATCAAGTAGGCTCTATAATTTAGTATTCATTCCATCAACTTTTAGCATTATAGCATGCACAATTTATTTTATAAAAACGTGACAAAATTTGTTGATATTAAAAGCACATAAATACTGTTTTGTAATTAGAATATTTGTAACAAAGTACAAAGCAGCAGGCTCTAAAATATAATATAATAATTTCCTCAGGGAATTTAGTATGTATTCAATTTGTAGTAATAAATGTACAATGCCAATAAAGAGAGACAAGAACGTGAACACATTCATGCCAAATTATATTAAATTATAGTGTCGAGATACAATGTAATTAACATCTAGTATTCAGTAATACACACATATTACGATTGTTTTCGTTATTTAGCAAACATATGTCGCAATGCAATATCAATAAAAGCTGATGAATTAATAGCTTATTTGCAGCCAAGATTTAAAAGCAGTTGTCATTCCTCACCAATTCAATTATCAGCTGAAATATGTAATAACAATTTAATTCCAAATTTTCTAAAACAAATTCTTTCTCCTAACTCCTTTTTCTCTATTTTATTCCACTACGGTTTGTACCTCTTTGTTTTTCACTGAGTTCGTAAATACAAGCGTCTAAAAATTAGTAAAATCCGTCTGAAACTCTGCAATGCGCCTGACATTAGTGGCATCAAAAAACTCTTAGCACGGAACAGTGGTTATCATAGCCACTGTCCAGGTCGAGTGTCGTACGATTTTACCGCAGCTCCGCAGGCTAGTATCCTCTTACAACACTGACTCTAGCAAGCTCGGCTGTCTTTAAATGTGTATACTTAACAAACGCAGGCTCAGCCGCAATTTCATTAGCGTTGCAGTACTCACTGTTGAGACTTTCAGGTTTAAGCTGTGTCCTTTTGGAAGAAGTCTCCCGACAATTCAGGAGCATTACAGCTAGCTTTATCAAGAGATCAAACAATACAGTGCTGTTTAGTGATACTTATTGTCAGCATCATTTTTTTGTATAATTTGACCTCCTGATGAAACTAATCGCAATACTTGTAAATCGTCACGAAACTTTTTTCTAAAAGACCGCGGATAATACTAGAAAATCTTAACCCTTAACAATCCAGTAGTGTCCCACAGACACATTCTTAGAATGATTTGCATACAGAATTAAAGTGTTTATTTTATTATAAAAATACTATGTCTAATTCTTGTCATTGATTCATCTTTCAAATCGTACCACAATTTTCTGAAGGGAAATTGCTTTTTTATTTTAACAATAATTGTAGGAACGGAGGAAAATAAACTTTAGCATAATAATAAATTTTCGAGATACAAAGGCACAGATCTCCTTGTGATGGCACAGGTGACAGCACGGATAGAAGTCTCAAAGCTTCGAAGCGATACAAGGATCAAGTAGCGTTTAATTAAGTAATGAGTGCTCGAGGCGTGTGTACGCGATACAGAAACTGCTTAAATTTGTGGGAATTGGCATTAATTAGTGTTAAACGAACCGAATCAATAAAATTATTTTATCCTTTCGTGTTTAACGAACTAATTATTTGAACGCTTTAAATTTATGTTCGATGGTGCTTGCAGTTTTTCCGCTTCGAATTATACTGATCAAAACTTTCCTTGTTACTTTTTCTATTGAACTCTACTAATCTGAGTTTCTAGGTAAATATATGTGAAAAAGGTGGCAAACTTATTGAAAGTATGTATCATGAAATTCTGAGATTTGTTGCGCGACTTAAGTTTGTTTCTGTATCTCAATTATGTGTTTATATCTCTGTAGTGGTGAAGCAAAGTAACATGAGACAGATCTTCAAAAACTTTGAGTTTACGCTTTAATTAAAATCCACAAAATAGAATTTGTACAACGTGAGTTTACAAACGTAGGAAGATAATATTAAACCGAGATTCAAGACTTTAAAACAACGACAGTATGTCGATTACCAAGGAGTTTGAATGGCTAACAAATTGCAAATATGGGAAAATTTAATATTTAATATATTGGGAGGATACAACATCCTTTATTGCAAGTTACGCAGTACAAATATTTTTTTAAATCGAATATACGTCATTTCATATTTCATTCCATATTGTAATTAGTTATATTTACAAATTGAAAATTGATAGCGACACAATGAACGTTATTCTCATAATTGAGATCTGCAGTCGATAATGAAAGCATCGATAATAAACGTGGGTATGTATAGTAATAGTGATTGCTGAATACCAAAAAGAATAGGCCGTCACCACCGTGCACAGTTAACATTCAGATTTTTCCTCCGAGTAATAAATTTCATTTTTCACCTATTTATAGTTCCTTATCAGTAACCAAATTTTATTGATTATCAGTAGTAAACCATATGTACACAATAATTAATAATGGAATCGAATTTTTTGTTTTATTCGTAAAATATAGACATGTACGTATCTGCATTCTCAAATACAGGATCAGTCACTGAATCAATGAAATTATGTACTTGTGAAGTAAATACATATTTCAAGTGAACTGACCTTCTTCCTGAATTTTCTAATTTTCTGTAAAATATAAACTAGCGTAATACTCATCAGTTACGTATGAAAGCATTCCATAAACAACCCTTTGTAAGTAGTCTCTGCGTATATTATTAACCTTTATACGAGTATCTATTATCTTTTAATTTAATAGTAAGAATGCTTGAATTAATATATCGAATCATTATTCCACAATTTCGCACGATGTATAGTTCTTGTCGGTCGCATGTTTGTGCACGTGTAACGCGCTTATATGTTTACTTGCAATCATCGGAGGGGATCGATATATCGTTAGTATATTAAACGTTACCAAGAAAGCAGCGCTGCTTGATATTGCTTCGTGTCAGCTTCATGCTCGGTAAGATTATTCGTTCATGAAGACGACGTGCATCTTCGTGTAATCCTTCTTAAGTTTTTCATTAAAAAATTTTCAATTTTGACTTTTGTTATGACTCCTTTAATATTCAAAATGACATGCGACAGTTGATAAGTTCTTATGAATAGTATCACAAGTTAAGTAATACCCTTACAGTTTATGATACTTTATTAATATTATTAATATTGTTGATTGATAATGTTAACATAAAAAGGTAGCCTAAAAGTGTAATTCAGTGCATTTGTACTCGGTCAAAATTTAAAGTCAATTTTCTCGAAAACGAAGCGAGAAAATTTAGAAGTCCTCATTTATTAAAAGAATCATTGGGATGGGTTTGCGAGACTTCATTTGATTTTTGTGATTGTAAGGATTGTTAGTCTGTCCTGGATTAAAGTGGAGGGGACTACATCTAATCCACCCCAACAGGACCCAGCCTATAGATATTTACATAAGTGTATTGCCTCTTCGATATATAGCAATTTAAGCGAGATTTCACTGAAATAATGTACTCTGTGACACCTTTCGAAGGAATAAGCCACTAAATGTGTTCTCAGTGATTTGCTTCAAAGCTATTTTATTAGACTAATATTTCGTAAGGTTAAGAACTTTCTTGCCTGTTTGCTACTTAAAGAGCTCCAACCAACTAATATCAACCCAGTACGCTAAATTTTTATTCTACATTTTCATCTTATTTTCCCATACAGAATCATCCCTTTTCAACTCGTGCCATCAATTCTGAGACACCCTGTATGTTTACAACATTTTCACGTAACATCCCCCGGTTGTCGCTTATATAATTTTCTCTTCCATCCATTTACCCTAATTGCAGGCAAGCAGGAAACGCAACTGTGTCATTTGCGTGACTTAGCCCCTATATCACGTCACCGTTCGACGTGGCGTTGACTCATCTCGGAACCCCGTTATTCGCGCGAACAGTGTTTAGGTGGCGCGTGAATAATGGGAAAGGCGCGGAAGGAACGTAGACAAGTGGAAAAACGGTGGTGACGGGAGGCCTGTCTTCTCAACGAGAAGAAAACAAATATCCAGCATTAATCAGTTTCGAGAGTGGACGGCAGAGATCGAGTGCGCGATTCAAGCAACGCCTCGCTTTTGTATCGGGGGAAAAAGGTGGTGGCTTGCAGATGCGGCAATTTCACGAGCGGCACAGCGACGATGCGTTGTAGTAACAGTGATAACGTTCCCCACGCGAACCGTTATATAATATTTCCCGCAGGAGAGCCGGCGCAAGAAAATTGTGCCTCTGACGCGGCGAGCAAATCGTGAATTAAACAAATACGCTGTTGCCCCGAGTTTGAAACGCGAAACAGAAGAAGTTATGAATGGAGCGCTGGTAAAGGTTCTTCCGTCGATGATTACTGAAAAAGGATTATTACAGTGAAACTAACGTTCTCTGTTGGAACTGAACAGGCGTTTGAAGATTCAGAATGGCAGGTTTTCATTTTGTTTTATAGCTGCGTATGTTAGGAGGCTAAAGTTTGTAGATAATGGAAACTGGATAATGGATGATGCGATGTGTCTGCGAAATACTATTTTATATCTATTTTCGCTCATCCCTTAATGCTTGTTCTTTATTTATGTTATAATATTTCTTTGTTATAAACTTGTAATTTTGTTAAAACTTTATTTATCTTATTTACTGAAATTCTGTTATTTTCTTTTGTTCTAACCTTTGATGGGACAGTAGAGTAGATTTTGAGTAGATCTCAGGAAGATATTTGCTATTCCGTGTAAATTTCTTGTTTGTTCTCTGTATCATATAGAATATTTGGTAATAAATGTCAGAAATTATAAGAGGTGAGTCTACATACAGAAGCAGGACAAACATTAAAACTGATGAAATTGTGTTTAGGGCTTCGTTTCAAAGTTATTAATTGTGGCAGAAACATCGTATGGAATGTGTTTGACTTGAGACTTATTCTACTGTCGGCGTGCATCAGTCAGACCAGGCATAGCAAAGCCAGTAGAATAAGTAAAAGCGTTCATCAATCAGGCAAGACATAGCGAAGTCAGCGAGATAAGTAAAAACCATAGGCAAATACATTTCATGCGTATTTTGGGCGTTTTTTCAAGCATTAATAATTTTGAAACGAAACCTGGAATGCATTATTTTAGTATATAGAACCATCCCCTAAAATTTCGACGTTGGACCCTCTATAGATATCAGTTACAATTTTATCTTCCCTTTTACATGCAACATCCATTAGCATTTTTTTATAATATCTGTTCATTTGTTACTTTAATTAACAATGTAACTGCTGATGCAGGCAAACTGACTGGTGTGGTAGATCTTTTCCACGAGTATTATCTCCATTTCTAATTAGAATTGAACAAGGATGTAAATGAATACTATTTCTTTAAATGAAATGCTTGTTAAAAGTTCTGTCATTCAGAAAATTTAAAAAAAATGCCTCTACAAACATTCTGCAAACTCTGCTATTGAATTCTCATAGAAATTCTATTTTAGGAATTCAACATTTTTGCTGCACTTCACATTTACTTATATTCCTTTTTCATTTCTTTGATTTTCGATGCCATTTACTGAAATTGCATTCGAACATGCATTTTAATGTATGTTCAAAGCATAAGCCAATAGAGATTACTATTGGCAAAAAATCAGGTTACTCCTTTGAAACCGTATAACGAATCTACTTCGTAACTGTGATATGTGCATATAACAGAACATAAAAATAATTAATTAGATCGTTAGAGATATTTTTAATTATTTTAGCTCTGCACGTTAGAATATGTACCTGTAATGAAAAAAATATTCTTAGAAATGTGTTTTGAAAAGGGTAAAACTATGAATAATTTGTGGAAACTTATTTTGTATGAAAATAACACTGTATAAGGTTGAAAGTAGATTTAATTTTATAATTATGTTCCCAGAAATTGTAATAAAAGGTGAATTAAACATTCATAATTTCTCAAGATCTATAGTACGAACACCTGCATGATTACTATTACCTGTGTAGGGAATACAGGTGATCACAAAAATATCTGGCCACATTAACTGTTTTTACTAAACACTTATTGTGATATACCTATAAAATTACATACCAATATAGAGGAAAATATGAAATTTGTTCCTGATAAATTTTTAATAAATATTTCGACGAGACTACGAAACAATATTTATCAGTACATATTTAAATATGTACTGTCACCTGAATAAATAATTAATAGCTGAAGGTCTACTATTGTATTAGTGTGGTCACATACTTTTCTGACCAACTGTATTAAGCAGCATTGAAAAGAAACATAAGTAAGGTATTAGTTCACTCCCTGATTAATCCTATAAACCAAACAAATCAGTAAATGAAGCTTCCTAATATGTCCACCTACATCTACACTCCCCAAAACCTGTCTTAACGAAAAGAATAAACCACCGTTACTTTAGCTTTTCCCAGGTCTGTTAAATCGCCAACTCGAATCGATTTCGCAGGACCATTGCTTCTCGGTAGCAATATTTGAGAGTTGTATCGCGTAGCTTTGCCTGATGTATGCAAAGTACGTGGCGGTCGGTCGTCTGGACGGCACCACGTGCACTTTATTGAATTTTCTTGCAAAGGCTGGCGGTTCGCAGCCTTTCTTCCTCGGCCATCGACACTGGCGACCAATGAATGCGTATCTTTCTGTCGGATACGGGCGCCTGCTTCGCGGGGCCAAATGCAAAAGGGAAGCATTTGGATTCGATGCCAGCGGGCCAGAGAAGAAAAACGCGGAGCATCTGGCCGGTTCGCGAGCGATCACGTACAAAGCCAGCACGCATCGAACGACTTGGCGTCTATGCGCGGCGTCGGGGCGCTCGCTCGCGTTCGAAAAGTGGAAAAAAGGGGGAAGAAACGTGGATGAAAGGGAGATGATCGTTTTAGCGTGCGGTGACCCGTTTGTTAGCCCTGCTTTTACGTTCAAACCGGCCAAGGGAGATCGTAGTCAGTGCGATATACAGGGTGGGGAAGTAACTTCGACAACCTCTGGATATCTGACACTTTAGGAAATATGGAAAAATTCTGGCTGTAAAAGTTGGACGAGAGTACTGTCAAGGACCCAGTTGCTGATTAGAACCTGATTTCTGATCAGTTTAGTATTTCGATACATATATGAAATCTATTTCAGTAAAAATTTATCCCAAAAGATTAGTAAATGATTGTTACCTTGTTTAATATTTATACGTGAAATTTAATAACTAGTAGTGAGACATAATTTAAGTCATCAGTTATTACTCCTTTTATATGTTTTACTTTAAGGACTAAATTACGATTTAATTAGTATTATTTACCCACTTTCTTGAATAAGAAGTTGAAAATGACACATAGATTTATATGAATAATAAAAAGTTTTTTAGATTTGATTAATTTTTTCGTGAATACGTTAGGAAAACCATACTTCTTACTCTTAAGTGATCAAGAACTGGATCCATGATGGTAGTAACCCTCCATCAGCAACTTTATGTGCAAACTGAGCCCATGTGTAATTTGTATGTTTTTATATTTTTTAAAACATTCAAAGGAATTCTTAAATACTTTTCCTAGTTTCTAGAACAGGTCTGGTTAAGTGGCTACTCATGAACCACATGTGGCTCCTTTCTCCACTTACCTGCTCCTTATCTCATTCCCATTATTCAACATCAGACATCACTCACGCTTATATAATAGTTTGTGGAGTAGTAGTAGTGGTTACAGAACACAAATAGTAGTGAAATACAGAAATACTATTAGTCCCATGTGGAGCATATGGTTAGTGACCGAAAGAAGTTAGCCAGGCCTGTTCTAGAGCATCATCCAATAGTTTTTTTTGTTATGTGTTATCTTAATCTTTTTAAATAAGGCAGGAGAAAATTCAAAAACAAAAATGGTCTGTATCATAAACAACCCAGGTTGCAGATGGAGTGTTAACCCTTTGCACATTCGTGTCTAGAGAGTGTTACTGAATACCATTCGAAGGTAAGCAGTTCCGTCTGCAAAGGATTAAAAGTTAGAACAATGTGTTTAGTTTACGCTGCGCGGATGTAGAACAACATTGTTTTTGAGAAACCTACTTTCTTAAAATGTATTCCCACAACTCAAGGCAATGGCCAGTAGGGGATTTCCTCGGGAATACTTATGCTCAAGAGTTTTCCTTGTACCTTTTATAATTATGCATAAATTCAAGAAAACCTAAACATGCACATGCCTGTTTCTTTCGAGAGTCTAATGTGTTATTGATTGCGTATTTTCTTGAAGGACTTGGTCTGCCTGGAAGAGAATCCTATTTACAGTAAGTACAGCAGGGATGTACGGGGTGCCACACCCTTCTCAAGCAACTGAATGCTCATTAAGGATACTACAAAAAGCTCTATCCCCAGCAGCCACCATCATTAAGTGACCGAACAAGGATGAAATAGCCCTTATCCAGAAAAAGAATCACTGGGGTGGGTTCAGAGGACTTCACTTGACTTCTTGGCCGCTAGAGATTTATTCTGAGCTGGATTTAAAGGGAATAGACCATGCATAATCACACTTCGGGACCCATTCTGAGGATACAACATTCAATCGGTTTGTTTTTTAGCCAAATCACATTCAACAGGAACTGACAAAAGGAACTTGTACAGGTGGAATGTCCTATGAGCAATTGACGCTGCAATTGGCTGCAACGTTCAACACAATGTTTCGCAATATGCGTGTGATTTTTACTTGTGTTTCTTTCATTATTGTTACAATATGCGTGTTGCACGGTGCAGCAAGTTGCTTATAGAAAATTCTACCTCAGAGTGATCGCGTAAGGTGATAATATATTAGATTGACGAATAAATTTGTACCATTTCATTTTCTCCTATTTGCTGTATATTAAAAATTGTTTTCCTTTATAGAATAAAAGAATTATAGTTTCTTGTTTTTACTATATATTTCAATGAATATTATACTAACATTTTTATGGAAAAAAACTTCACAACAAACCGAATACATCTTTACACTTAGGGAGGTCGAAATAATTTCAACCTTCCTAAATTTTTTGTTTAAAAATATACAAACATTGTCCTTGTGCTTTCTTAAATTAATTTAGCCATATATTTAGATATAGTATATGTGGATATATAAAAACTGTATCATTGCATTAAAGGTCGTCGAAATTATCTAACATCACTATTCTGTTATAAAAAGGAATACTTCAGAAATTTCAAAAACACTTCAACTAGAGAAAACGATAACTTTTGTAAAGAAATTGTATAAACAAAGTTTTGCCGATTTCTAAAAGTAGCGAAGATAGTCATTCTGATCAAATTTGTTGCCCCACCCTATGTATTTTCAGGAAAAAATGAAGCCAGTCTCGGAGCGCGACGCGGCGAGTGATACATTCCGATAATTAACTCTCGGAAACGAGTCCGTGTGCCCGATGTGCTCGGGAACGCTAGCCAGCGGCCGATTGAAATCACCTGGCCTTTGTACCGCCATTTATACAATTCCATCGGGCTGCAAAGTGTTTCCGTGTTCTATTCGCCTTCTTGAAACATTTTTACGTGACTAGGGCCGTGTACACGTTCCAGCCTCCAATTGGGGCGAGTGTAAATTGAAGCTCAATGGAGTATTTAGATAGTATATACAAATTGTTCAGTTACAGGTGGGGAATTTAAGAAATGATTCTAAGCATCAAAATGAAACGAAAATCAAGAGTAATGAAGTTGCGAGGCTTTGTTTTAAAGCTATTAATTGAGATATAAAGCGAAAACTATGCATTGAAAGAAGAAACCCTTTTTTCAAGGACTAGTTTTTATTACCCTAAACAAGCCTACAAATTTTGAATTAAATCAATGCAGTAGTTTTCCATATATTTAAGTCACTGATTTTGAAAATGTGGCTTTCTAGATTAACACAAATTTCAAGACAAGTTTACGCTTAAATGAAATATTTTTCTTTTAGCTTACATAGAGTCATTAATTCCAGATCTATATAATCATTCATTTTCTAACTGAGCATGACCCTTTAAGAGATACAGGTTAACAAGTAAGAGCATACCCATCGGAGTTCAGGTCAAGGATACACCTTGTGTTTTATTTGTAACTGAGACACCCAAGAGTAAGCAAGGGCGAAAGAAAACAGGCCGATATGTACCATGACAAACAGATCAGGGTTTGTTAAATACTTCTCTTTCCCCGAACAAAGCTCGCCATTAGTTTGCTGGTTTCAAAAGGGAATTCATCCAGGAAGGGAAATCCTCTAGATGCGCCGTGTTACTTTCGTATTCATCGGATGCACTTTGCTGTCAACTCTTTGACCTTATTTTATTCCTTCTCGCTCTGCAGACACGCTTGCCACCTCTCGATACGTATTTACATGTAAAATCAATTCGATATACGTTTCACGGTAGGAATGGCTTGCGCCAAATATAGGGAGGCGACGTTCCTATTATCGATCTTGCGGTAGAAGGAACGAAAGGGTATTCCGGTGACGTTGGGTCCGAGATCGAGTTCCCAGATAATTAATACAGTATTTGCTCGCTGTGAGTTCGCGACTGATATTAGCGACCAGCTTATAGCGTGCAAAGCTGACTACGGACAACCTGGCGGACGCTGACACATTCATTTACCACTAGACGTTAGCACGTGTACCACTCAAGTGTTATATTAAACACATACACGCGATATTCATTTGATATCTCCATTATATCAACGCCGACATGAGGACTTTTTTTCACTGACGAGTGTAGAAGAATTGCTCAGTGAGTATATGTTGGACAACGTCAATATTAACTCTAAAGTGGCATTTAATATTCGTGCATATAAGATTGATATATGCACGAACAAGAGTGCTGAAAGTTTTGTAACATTAATAAGTTAAGGAAATGAAGAATGTTAATCGGTATCAGAATTTTACAAATAAATAAAAATTGCTGTATATCCAGTATGCAATTAAGTAATTGTCTGATACTGTGGTACATTTTGGCAGATTTTATATTTAGGACTTAAGATATTCAATGATAGATGGAAGAAAATGTGAGATGACTCTATGAAACAAAGTACAGAATTATTTGGTTATAACTACATTTTTTCAGTCCATACAAAATTAATCGCGGGAGGATACATGATTTTGTATCCACAATTCTATTTTAAAAATGCATATAATGGAATAGATTTTCAAGCTTTGTATATTGGAATATTTCACTTTTTAAACATTTAAAAATTTGAATACAGATTGACATATTTAAAAATGTAAAGACTGGAATATTTGAAACTTGGAGTAACAGTACATTTTTATACATAAATATTTCAATAATTAGAATATTTAAGAACGACAAAATGGTCTTCATGCTTCGAAAGAAATCGTAGTCAGACGAAGAGTTTAATACCGTATCTGTTCGTTAAAATACAATGAGAAACATTCAGAAAAATACAAAATGAGGTTCTGAAGAAGAAATGGAAGAACTCGTCCCAGCATTCTATATTAAAATATGCAGCAATGTTACCGGTTCTCTTCATCAAAAGCGTGATAAAAATTCCTACAGCCAGGGAAAAATTTCAACGACATGTACCGAGATCTTATTACAAAAATTCACGGATATTTTTCTATTCGAACCGCCACCTCGCCACCGATACGGGCGATCTTATATTCTTCCACGTTCCAATTCTCGACTTTCCCTAGGTACGCCGCGTTCTTTGATCACGATAAAGTGCAAATACTTAGCCCGAGCGAAAGAAATGCGACCAAGTTCACTGGTAGTGACGCCAGCTCGATTAAGAGTTTCAAAAATATCGGGCAGCTCTGATTTAACTCGACAATGCTTCGGGACTCGCAGGGGAACTGGAACGAAACACTATCCCTGGCGGATCGAAAGTTAGCTTTCGAATGTTAGTCAAACGGGGGGATTACTTACCCAATATCGCGATTCATCGAAGAGAAGCAAGAAAGAATGCGCTTACCTGGAAAATAAAATGTCTCGTATTAGTAGAGTACGCTTAGGAAATCTAGTGGGAGAGAACAAAAGAAGAGGTTAATGTCTATTTCTTTGTATAGAACTACCACTTCTCTGAATACTTCGAGAACTAAAAAAATATTAGTAGCTTGCATAAAAATAACGATTTTGCTGTCCTATTTATACGAGTAGTATGGCCCCTTGTGTGTAGTGTCCATTGTTTTGTTTCTCACGGTAGAGATTTTATTTTCCTTCATCTTTTGAACTGCTGCAGACAAGTTACAATTTTTAATATATTAATTATTGAATATTAACAATTGATCTAATTGTCTAAAGGTGGATCTAATTTTTGAATTTTGTAACAACAGTTTTCTGAGTAAATTGTAGTTAACGTAAGTTTTAGAATCCTGTGATTAAATAATTTTATAAATCGAAATTTTCTTCCTTTTGAAATAATTCTTTGACTTACTACAATTTTCTTAGGATCTTTCAATATTCAGTATTATTTATAAATATATCGTTAGTAAATATATCTCGAATTAATTCTTTTTAGCATCCACATTTTGTTTTTTTCTGCCCCACTTATCGAATGAAAGATCTTCCTCGCTGAACGAAGGTAATTGATGAGCGCAACTGACTCCGTGTGTCAATCGCCTCGTGCTTCACGTGGACAAATAAGTACGTATTATGGTATGAGTTTCAGAGGGCTTCCAGGAAAATAAGTTGAGAAGTTTCGAGCACCCATCCCGATAGGTAGCAACTTCCGCTGATTCGTAGTCCACTTCGTCATTTATAATATATCGACTTCCGAAACTTACGTTTTAGGGTCTGAACTAGTTATTGTCGTTACTTTCTTGTCTTTACACATCCGACGCGAGAGAGCGGCTATTCTCGTCTCGTTGTCTGTGTTATTCGTGAAAGTTATCGTTCAGCCTGTCGCTGTAGAGAAAAAGTTTCCCTGGCCGCCGTGGCTTCGGTTTGCGATCGGGGAGAACTTGTTCTCGTATTCAACGGAAGCGAGGAACAACATTCGCCCTTTAACCCCTTGACGATCGAGGATGCCTGATGGAAACTTCACTATGGGAACGGAGACGGAAATCAACTTCTGTAATGGCATACCCTAAACATTCGTTCTCGTAGAAGTTTTCGTAGCCTGTGCTGCTTTTTGTCCTTTTTATTACATTGATTGGAAAATATTAAGAGGACTGGAAGGAAATATATTATTTTTATTGTTGAGGAACTAGGTTCGCCTCGATTGAAGTTTCTTTGAGAGTTATTGTAACTGTATCTTCTTTTGTTATAATATACAGTTTCCCATATTTTCTCAGTCTTCAATATTGTTTTTAGGAGAACTCATTGCTAAAGAATGAAGTAGAGAATTGTTGATTTTTGTCAAAATTATTGTCTATTTTTTATTGCTTAAGGCTGTCGTAAATGATCACGAATATAACAAGGGAAATTCAGTAGTAAACTAGTCATAATCATTAATTAGTATGGATGGATCATAGTACATCTACCAACACAATTTCAGAAAGATTAAAGAAAGGTATTCTTTTAGTGGAAGTGTAATGATCCAATGGCATTATACTATCTGAGGGTTCACAACAAAATATTGAATAAAATTTTTCAAAGAACCTTATACAATGTACATACTATGCATGTTCCAAAAGAAGTCCCCTGGAAATGCTTTCCAGGAGACTTCTCGTGGGACATGTGACTTATTCCCTTTGAGAGTAATTCTGTGAATAAAATTTGTATTATTTAATAGGATAAGTGTATTTCATCTTCTTTCTTCAAACTAAAACCTTTTTCACATATTTTGCTGTCAAATAATGAACATAAACTGAAGTGCCTAAAATACAGTCATTCTTGTAATAGTAGAATAATCCACTATTTATAAAACACAGGAAGTTTAGACAAACTTTTCTGCCACTGGAAGCAATACTCCTGATCCTCAATAAACGATGTTGTGACGTCGCGTAAAAAACTTATAACACGAAATAGAGGGATGATTGTTAGGAAGTTAAACGGTATACAAACTAAGTCCACTTTCAGGAAAACTTGACTCGCATCCTTGGAGGCTAAACTAGGCTCTGTATCGGCGGATTTTGAATGCAGAAAGTTTCCCGTTCAAGATTGGGTCGTCGCGAGTTTTAGTTAAATGTGGACCATCGAACGAGGATTCGCTACTTAATCCCTCTAAACGAAGAGTCATGTCCAGAATTTCCATAGGGAATCGTGGCTCCACGCAGATATGTCACACGTGTACCATTTGCCCTGCCTCGATTTAAGGAGTTTTCCTAGTTTGATAGCCGACAAAAATCTAATTTTTTTCTTCTGCATTTCCTTCCAATGTTTCATTTGAGAAACATAATTTGAAAGTATCATAGGTAAATTCGAAAAATTGGCAGAGCTACAAATTGTCGAAAATAGTAACATTGTATAGAAAATAGTATATAGAAAATAGTAACATATTTCAAAATCTAATCATTAATATACTTGCAACCTATCAGGCGTTTTCAGTAGATACCCCTTTCTCATTCGAACCAGAAGGAAACAGAGGTTTACAAAATTCGAATTGTCCAAGATGAGATAGAAGCCAACTTTCTCACAAAAATAGTTTTATTTTCGATATTTTGTATTTCTTCTAGTTCAAATAACAGCCACACCCACACAGATTAAGAAAGGTTTTGATATGTGATTTTTGAAAACTATTTGGCTGACTAGAAAGTTTGTGCCGATTTTTAAGTAAAATTTTATATTTTAATGCATCACTAAAAAATCTGACATCCCTGAGGCAACTGAAATATTTTAAATTACCCCATAGATGACATGTACATTAAGTTGCAAAAACGAAGGCTGAATGTGAGTTACACAGAGTAGAACACTAATAAACGAAGCCAGAAGATTTTAAATTGGTATGCTCATAAGGTACTCTCGTTTTAAAAAATTCTCAAACATCCCCTCACTGATCATCAACCTAGCAAGTTCTCTTAATCGTCGAGGGATGCAAAAGATGCAAGATGCAGTTGGTCTCGCGCTGCAGTTGGATGCTCCCGACTGCAGTCTGAATACAAGAACGATCTCAATTGCGGACATAAACGTTATCTTTGTGCCTGGCGGGGGTTCCTGGGTAATTACGACGACTAACCTAACCGCGTATCCGGGGCCCAAGACTCGCCAACTTCGCGCAGCAAGTCGCGATACTTTTTCATCCCCCACCCCCTGCCTCCTTCGCTCGAGGTTGAAACGAGGAAAGCTAGCACGCTTACGTCACGGCCAAGTTAAAGTTTCCCACCAGCCTCTCGGCTCGATCATTTGCATGAGCGAGTGGCCCTCTTTCCATTAACATCGCCCATCGCTCTGCAGGTAGTTTCCGAATGATCGACTCTCGGCTGCCTCGCGATTCGACTCTCGTCCCCGTAAATTTCCACGCTTACCGAGAAAGCGATCGCTTTGATGTTCGCCACTCGGGGAATTTCTTGTAATTGGAAAAGAAATAAAGGAGGATGGCGCAGGGGTGGCCGAGATGAGAAGCTCTGCAACCTTTGACATTTGTTTTGGCCTGGGGTAACTGAAAAGTCGATGAAATCTGTTCCGTGTTATTATGCAGAATAGTAGAAGCTGTTCTATGTTGCTATGCTAAAGTTTGCACGTTATATAGAAGTTGTGGTAGGGATAACTGTTTTGACTCGAAGTTAATGGTTTTGATACATTCGATAGAGTAAGAGAGATTGGCCTGAAGTATTGGCCTGAAGGATCTGTGATTTTGATGAAATTGATAGGTTTCTGAAGTATCTGTTTTTAATCGACTGATATACATATTAACCTTTAACTTGTAAGGTATTAGTACCTACTATAAGATGTTACGGAATTATTACAATTTTAAACAGAAAAGTTACAGCTTTTCAGTTTATTATTATATACAAGCAAACTGACATTTTGTATAACAAATATTAACAGTGAGGTAAATGCTGTAACTGTATTCTACCTGTTAAAGATTAAAGATTTAAAAAGCATCTCTAAAGTTGGAGGTGGAAAATTTATTTACTTACTAAATATCTGAAAAATCAATGCATATAAAAAAGGGTCTAAACGACGCAATTGTATATTTTTGAATGACGAATCCATCTACGTAAACAAGTATTAAAAACCTCTGTTTGAAAAATATATTAAAAAATGACACACTTTTGTCAGTTTTATTCCAGTACATATTGATTGATTTTTTCGCAAATTCATATGCGTATGCTGCAAACTGGAATATAAAATACGGATAAAATTTTAAATTTTCACATTATACGAGAAATAAATACATGACAATACTAGTCTGTTCACTTTTTTGCGAAATTGAACGCGGAAACGAGTTGCTTCGGCTAAAACATGTATCCTCATGTTTTGATTTTATTATGACATATACTGTTAATTGCTCATTAAAGGTATTACTGAATACTCGCAACATTACATAGTTCCAAAGAGTGGAAACGATTGAAAATGCAAAGTGGTCCTTTTATTGATGAAAATACGCGGTGCAGATGGTTTATAAACAGTTCTTCGTCAATAAGTGGAATTTACTGCTCATAAACTGTTAGGATTTCTGCAGGAAAAATATTTTAATCGAAAGAGTTGTTCAGGAAGATCTTCAATCATAACTAACTAAAGGTCACAACTGCTTAGTTTTGCAGTCTAATTTTGCAGTCAATTTAAAAAAGGTATTTGCATATAGAATTATTGTAAGTAGAATTTACTGAAATAAAATGAGGAACCGTTCCATTAACCATAAAATAATGGAATACCCACTTCAGAGAAAAGCCGTTTGTTCAAATAAACATATAATTATTTTAAATTCAGTTTCAATCGAATAATATTATTATTATTATTTGTTATTTAAATAATCATCCTCAAATACCTTAATGCAAACAATATCCTCATCTCCGTAAGTATACCAATCAACAACACATCGATCGTTGAATTTGAATTATATAACTTATTCATTACGTTACAGATAAATACTCATACATAATATATTCTCGTTATAAAATTGTTGCTATTTTCTGGTACTACCTTTTTTATTGTCTGTATTTTCTGTTACATTTTCTGACAGGCACACCATTGAACTAGAGATTTATATGCATTTAAAATGAAAAATTTACATTATTGAAAATGCAGAATGAACATATGTATAATGCACAAAAATTTACAAAATATTATAATAATTACAGTAAAAAGATACCTTCACGTAAGTTCCAAGTTCTCCATTTGTGTTTGTAAAATATAAATTAACGTACAGATAGTCTACACATAAACTTTCGCATAAAAATCTACAGTCTACTTAACCTTGGCAAAACGAACACAAATCGTTGCCTTCAGCTAAATTAATCTTAGAAACTTATCTCTTATATTCCAGAAGCTCATTCCTTTAACGAGTCACAAGGTTGTAGCTAGTAACGACTCTACTTTCCTGACCCTATGAACCGTACTTGTATTAAATATCCCGCAAAAATTTCTCTTTCCCAAGTATTACACAAAATGGCCACTTTCTATCATCCTCCCTTACCTTCGTCGCAAGAAGAGCTTCCCTGACAGAATTTCGACCTTGTTCAAGGGATCGAATGCCGTCGAGGTTGAAACGTCGAGGAAGGGAGGGGGAAAATCGGTTGCCTTAACGAAGACAAAAGCATGATGGCCCAGGAGTAACGTTACGGCAATGAAGCTCGTACGTCACTGTTAACGTAGTACGTACCGAGATAATGTTCCCTATTCTCGTAAAATGGGTTCCGCGTGTCCTCTTCAGCCCGCAAGTGCCCCCTCCTATAAACTGTCGTTCCGTTGACGCTTCGTTCCACTTTCCCGCTACTTTCAAAAATTTCGATACTTAACCCCTCAACGTGGGAGCAGTCTGCCGAAGAGCAGTTTCGTGCTACGTGTAATTTCCAATTGGAGGAAAAGCTGGACCCTCCTTCGAGTCCGCTCCTATGTATTCGGTTTGGGGAAGTATTGGCATATTTGAGTACTACTGTCGACCTGGGAAAGTATTGTCACACTTGAGAACCATTAGTCGTCTCGTTGGAAAAACAGATGTACAAGTGGAGTCGAAATAAATACGCCTTGTCCCAATAGACGTTGGGCCTGACCATTTTCGCTACGCCTCCACTTCAAATACTTTGACAAGAAGGACTCGTCATTGCGTGCGTAGAGTCACTTTTTCTGTGACGAGTAAGACTCTTGAATTGACGTTGAGGGGTTAAGGGGGTATTGAGGTCTAAAATTTCGGAAATATCTATTTCTTTTTTTATTTTATTTTCTTAAAGTATTTAATCTTGACAAGAAGAAGAGGGATCATTGTATGGATCTGGACTGAAGAGTTTGGCATAACTTTAAGGGGTGACTCTAGACATCAGAATAAAACGAAAATCAAGAATAACGATTTCGCATTTGAAGCTTCGTTCGTTAGTTATATGTATTTAAAAATCTGGTGGAAATGACCAGAAATGAGCCTGCGCGGAGGTCTCGAGCAGTAGTTGCCTGTACGGCAGTGTAATCCTGACGCAAGCTAAAGGAAGGATTAGCTGTACGACGGTGAGTGACCTACATGAGCGTTTTTCTCGAAATTTTATTTTTTCAACTGGCTTTCATGGCATCTTAAGATCCAGTAGACTGATTGACTTCAAACTTACAGAGAATTTTCAGCAGACATGGCTTTATCGTTAGAACCAGAAATTTAAAAAAATATTGAGCTTCACTATTTTTTCTCTTTTTTAATATACTGAAGGTAATAGAGGGTGAAAAATAGAAATTTGAACTTTGATGTGCCGCCAATTTTTTATTCATCACGATTTTAACTTTTCCCTCGTCCCTGCTAGAACTACATCCTTTTTGATGAAGATACTTTTTCCCTGGAATGAAATGGAAAAGATAGAGCACCTTTTTCTGCAAAGTCATTAAATAAGAAGTTATAACTCCCACAATTTTTAATATTTTTGGATGAGAAAAATACTGTACATATTTATAAGATGAATAACTATACCTGCAATGTGTCAACACAAAACAGCTTACCTACTATTTTAAAAAAAATCACAAAGAAGAGATGACAGTCTAGACAGCAATATCCCCTTAAAAAAGTCATTTTCTACTTTGTTTATAATTTATAAATTGTCGGAATGTATCGACTACACACGAAACGAAAATTCAAATTGTCCATTGAGGCGTGTAATGAAAAATTCTCCTCGAGTCCCTAAGGAAATTTCGGCTTTCGTTAGACTTTTCAATTATTGTCGATCGTCGTCGTTCGTTCTCCAGAGACGCTGTTCGTACAAAATTATGCGATTCTTGGAGACAAAATATGTACATAATTTTAAGCTTTACTGTAATGAATTTTTAATGAGACCTTATCAATGTGTAATTACTTCTAGTTTTGCGTTGCCTGTTGGCAATCGTAAATCAAATCGTAAATCAACAAATTTGATAATCGTGTTTAATAATGGAAATATAAGATTTGCGGTTGCGTTAAATTTTTCATAATTTTAACTTTCTACTTTTCCAACGTAATTTAGTTTTAAATTGTCGATTATGTTTGTTCATTTGATATAGATTTCAATGACGATCATGTCACGAAGCACTAATGATCCACGAGGCTCATTATAGATACATACACATTCTTTTGCCTATTCAGCTACAGGTAAGAGAAATTTGAAGGTGCAATCCTAGAGGTCCAAATAAGGCGAAAATCAAGAAAAACGATAGTGTGTTTAGGGATTTGTTAATTATTTATAAGCAATTAAAAATTTGACTCTGGCTTCGATTTTATGTGAAATATGTCTGACTTGGGACTTATTCTACTGCTGGCGAAGTATTAGTCACATCCAACATAGCGAAGTCAGTACAATAAGTATCAAGTCAGACATATTTTATCCTTATTTTAGAATTTTTAAGCGCTCTATTAATAATTAATGGCTCAGAAACTCTTATTTGAAATTAACTTGAAAATTTTTACTTGAAATTTTCATTCAATCGTTTTTTTCAATTTTAATTTAATTTGTAATAATTTAGATATATTTAGTTATCGCGTATGTAATTACTTTCATCACAATTTGATTGCCACTACAGTGTTTCTGTGTTCTGTTCTTACTTCAGTATCTTTTATATTTGTTATCTATTTAATGAAACAGTCAAAGGATTATATAGCGAACGTTTCGATGGAAAATGCGAGATACAATTGATACGATGACGATTCCCATCACAGCCACAGTTTCTTCACTTCCATCATGTGCAGCATTGTAACTCTAGCGTAATCAGGTTTCCTCGTTAATTAAAATACCCACAATTACGTAGAGTGGCTTCAAACCTGGTTTCCAGCGCGAGCCCTGGATTTGCATTATCTAACGAGCAACGGAATAATTAGGATGCCATAAATCCAGCTGTACTTAATACCGAACGCGTCAGTCAAATGCGGCGAGCTCGCATCATGGAACTGGCCTCAAATTTTCGCAAAAATTTACATTGAATTCAATCGATATTATACGAGGGCAATATTACGAGGCAAGGAAAACAATTATTCTGTAAATTTTTCTTTAATAAATTTGTCCATCGTTCTGTGAAGTACAAAATACACAAATACATGTAACAGATATGTATGTACTTCAAATGATACGGTTCTTTAACTAATTTCATCATTTTAAACTGTGAACAGTGTCAACATGATACTATATGGTGTTGTCAGCCATACAAATTAATTCGGTATCGATAAATTAAATTAATTAAATAGATCTTTATTTCAGCCTTTAGTCGAGTCCCAAGTGCATACACTTAAAATTGTGAACGAGATAATGTTATTGGAAATATTGGAGACTATTTGGAATATTAATCATTTTCAATTTCCGAAATAACTATCACACATATGCATAAAAAACATACGAGTCATTCAGAATTCAAAGTGATTAACTCCACTTTTCGAAAGTTTTAAAATTTTAGGACAAAACCACTTGGTTAAAACTGAATTTTTTATATTTAAAATAAATATAAATAGCTTCGTTTTGTGGAGATAATCCAATTACACCTACTCTATACAAATTCGTTTTTGTAACATAAAATAGGATAAAAAGAATCTACTCCAAGCAGTCCCTATTACTAAAAAGTGACAAATTTTACACTAGATTGATTCCACAGAAAGAGACTAAAAACTAAAATTGAATTTTACGTCAAATCGTCCTGAATAGTGCAGAGAGACTAAAATTGTAAGAAAAATAATAAAAAAATACCCGAATAAATTTGTGCACCTAATACACTTAGTGATTACTAATTGCATTTGACCCTTTCTATGTTCCGTTAATTAATCATTCAGGTAATCACCATTACAGATGATAGACCACCAAGTAATCGACACTACTGTAATTATCTCCTGTGTTACCTGCTACCTCATTTATACCACACAATGTATTCACCTGTTAATAACAGTAATAATAATAATTTTCTTACTAATGCCACTCTGATACGCAACATACCCACAAATAAAGAATATCTTTCAAGATGACGAACAGCCTCGGTAAAATCCCTCGACAGTGATATTTCCCCAGCACACCGCGATCTTTTCAGGTTCAAAAGCACGCAACTGGTCGAGGCTGAACACGAGATTTCGGCGAGGCGAGGAAAGAAAGGCACCCACGACGCTGTAGCACGAAAAATCGCTGTAACCGTTTCTCAAAGCCAGCCACGCGTCTCAGTTCCCGTTGATTTGAGATATAAATACAGAGGGGCTTGCCGATTGGCGAATGACACGCAACGATAACGTGGCAGCGTGTGGGTAGCGATAAAGCCGCGCGGCGTAGTCGAGATCAGACCTGCTCAACTCTCAAAAGCAAGAGAGATCTTGGTCGCTCGTAAGCAGCGGCAAGAGTAGCGCCAAGAGCAGATGACGTCACAAACCATAAAGCAGGGTAGGGAAATTAATATACTGGGAGTGCAGTCTTGTATGCCGAAGCTTGTTGCTGGGTATAAAGGGCTTTAGTCTCTACATTAAGGGATTGCTACCACAATGGATTTGTTGTTTATGAAAGGTTAATTCGGCTGGGCTTGGTCGCTTTATGTTCTGGCTCACCGAAAAATGATTCCAGAAATGGTGCATTTTCTTGTTATAAGTTTGTTACTAGTTTTAGAAAATTGTGAAATTATTTAAGGTAGACAAGGTTTAGTTTTATACAATTTCACTTAGCCTGACAATAATTTAATATTTTATTCAAAATATTAGTTAGAAGTACATTTATAATAACAGTCGTCGAAAAGAAATTATTTTCATTCTGTTTTACTGTAATATTTTAATTCTACATTAGCTGCATAAAGGCTAATAAAAAAGTAGAAATACTGATTTCCAGAAGTAGAATTAAGTTTTCTATGATAGAAAGCATATTATGATAGAAAGCAATTTAATTATGAAAGATAATTCACAGTAATGTACAGAAAATTTACAATTTTATAATAACTTCGTTAATTTTTTGAAAATTCGCAATATTTCAGTTTATTAATCTCTTAAATAATTAAGTCAGTCATGGATATTTCTCATACCAAATTATTATAAATTTTGTGATCTTAGGGTCAATCTAAACAGTAAAGTACTTCCTTTACAATGTACTACCAAGTAACTCATATTGCACTATTGGTACACAAATTGGTAGGTACTAAGGACATATCCTTCACTTGAACCTCATTATCAGAAATCCATGAATCTTCATCGAGAAGGTGTTACATCTAATTACTCACGACCAACTTGAATACTCACAATTGAAGAAACTTTAACGAAGAATCTTTTCCTATGCCTTGGCTCGATTTATTCAAGCTCGATTAACATACTATTGAACCACCATGGTAGATTGCATATCATCTGGACGACGCGACGTCAAGATCCTCTTCGAATAAGTTCTCATCCATAGAGAAGGTTTCTGTCAAAGTGGAAGGACCCTCGAAACGAATTCAGTTATCGCGGGGAGAGTTGGCAATCTCGTAGAACACACGACCAAAGGACAGAAGAGGATCGCGAACCGGCGGATTTCTTTCGATCCTTTGGTCCTTTTAAATCCAGCCATCGGTCGAAGGATGGCCAAGGGGCGGCCGACTGGATCGACGAACGAACGAGTAGAGTTAAAGCGGCACATAATAGCGAAGGGTGAAGTGGCTGAGAGCTTCGAAAGGACCGAGCCCCTCGACAGGGTTGAACTTTCAAATTCCATCGCAAACATCTCACCCCTGCTCGGAGAGGAGCAGCCATGGGGACGATAAAGAGTAGTTATAGAGTTCGAAAGACAGCGATGACTAGCGATGGGTATTCATTTTTCCTCCTTTCAGGATTCTGAACAATAGATTAATTGCCATTGCCAGTTTCTTTATTTATGTTGTCGGAAGTCGATATTAGCAAACTTTCATATTTTGTCAAGGAGCTTTATGTAGAGTACAGTAGAACGAAACATGAAGGTACAACTTTTTCAGCTATTTTATTATTTAGAATATATGATACTTATATATGATTTAACTTTGAATTTACATGCCGATGTATCGACCTTATTTCATTTTTAGGCCACTTGGTGACGTTTCTATTTTGTTTTCTGTGTAATTAAATAGTATATGTATAACTATACACAAAGATAGTCTATATTACAGCTCCAAAGGCACAAATGATTTCTTACAACAAAAAGTGTGAAATTTGCAAAGTGGTTGTTAATTCATACCTAAAAATTAATATTTGCTAGTTTCACATAGAATATTATTCTTTAGTTATTAAAAAAATTGAGTTATAGAGGTTTTAAATATTGCATATTTTTTTACATCTTGCTAACAACCTTAATTGTCAACAGTCTGTACGAGACACAGCAAAAAATTGTTACGAAGAATGTAAATAACAAAAGCATTCTCGTAGGATGCTTCCTTGATCACCAGGAACAGTTCATACCCCAGTCTAGCAAATGCTTCGCATACCTGTTTTTATTAAATCAATCTGCCGATCCTCCGTGGCTGCTTCACCGTCCTTTAGAAGGTTATTCTAATACCTGGCTCCTAATTTTTACGTTCAATGCGATAGATAGATACAGGGTGTTTCAGAAATACAGTGGTGCTGGCGTATCGGTCCATCTCCATCCCTACCAATTCTTGGTACTGGCACCTCTGAGTGCACGATAAACCAAGAAGCCCATAAGAAGCCTCAATGACTACGCTACTCCCTGTCGGGTATCCATGTCTCACTTGCACTCAGGATTTTTCACTCTACCTTCACACCTGTCTCGATGAAAGCGAGGGCGAGAAAAAAACATTTGAGTATTCCTGGAACTAGGACCACCATTAATAATGGCACAGATATGGTCCTGATCCAGGGGACCGTTAATACGGCACCACTGTACATGTCAGTACTTCAGAATCTGAATTTACACACAAATCTATACACGAATCTACAACAAAAAATATTATATAAATGTATATTTTATCTACCAATGGAAATATCCACCGCGTACCTCTACAACTACTGCACGCCTAACAATTAGCATCGAATTCCGCACTGCGCTCGAAAATATCAAATGCTCTTCGAGTAGTTTCAAATCCATTTTGTACCCTTTGTTGCAATTCCTGCACATTATTCATTTGCATTGAGTGCTCAATAAATTTGAAATGGCTTCAAACGTAAAACATTTTCTTTAATCATTCAGAACTCGAAAAATAAGGTATGTAGGGTATATGTTCCTGTAATATTTTTTACTTGCTTTAATGTGCTCCTGAAATATTGAAATATATTTTTGAAACACTCTGTACAGTACTTCGAATAAAGGCATCCAAATTCACAAAGGGATTTCATCACTTCTTTAAGTCTGTAGGTTTAAAGATATTTTTAGTGTCCTAATTTTAAGTTTGTGTTATAAGATGTTTCTACAAGAGCTAAATAATCGTTTTCCAAGTTTCTTTTCTGGACCACTCGCTCTTCATCTCTAGTGAGGCGATCATTCTACTTCTGTCGGAGGAAGCAAGTGATCAGCTGTGGAATTGGTGGTCGATGGAATGGTTCTCCCCCTGGGGGTCTGCACTAGGAGAGGCGATTTCAGACGCTGGATGGTGTCGAAAGACATACCTGAAGGTAGAAATCTTCTGGTCAGACGGGTTGCTTCTTTCTGTAAGACGTTTGAAGCTAACTCTACGCTTCCGTAGCTTCTAGATGGATGCAGAGGGAGATGGACACTGACTTGATAAATGTTTTCTACTTTCTTCCCGATTTTATAACATTTTTTATAATATGATATAATATACAGAGTACACAAAAATCTGAATAATTTTCATTATTGCAAGTACTGAAGAAAATTTAATTTTATGATTTTCAATATAAATTCTATTTTAACGAAAATGTCTTCATTTGCTTCTACATGCCTTTCTTATATACATTGTTAATTAGATTAACGATGGATGCATAGTTTTGTGCGTTTGATTTAAATGATATCAATGCACGGGAGACTGAAACTGTATAGAATAAATTGTGGAGGATGTTAAAAAAAGGATTCAATTTCCACAATCAGTAAAAAGGATGAAAAATGGTCAATCAATCTCCCCAGTGTGAAAATTAGTTTTCTTTTCGCGATCATTTGATAACAGGAGTCTCTTTGCAACCCACTGAACGTGAACAGAAAAATTGTACCAGAAATACATTAGCTCGAGGTAGTAGGACAGTACAAAACTACGAGAGAGAGAGCAAGAGAACTTGATGAAAACTCGATTCATAAACCACTGATACAATTTCCTATTCAAGTAAAAGAAAAGCAGAGAATACTTCATGTTGATATAAAACTAGAATTTTTTTTAAATTGAATTGTTTTAATAACTTGTTTTGTTGAATATGAAATATTTTTTTATTTTTCTTGTCGAATGTTATGAAACGTTGAAGCTTTATATCCTTTTATTTGAACATTTCCTACATGTACAGTATTTTTCGTTATGAACTAACTGCTCTCTTCACCAGTTCCCAAAGTTACTTGAAGCAAACACAGATTTTATTTTCAGTTCCTTTTGTTCAGACCTTTGACAAAGGACAAGGCTGAACTGCATATTCATGAACCTTACATATATGTATAATTTTATCTCCATACAAGCATAAAGTTACATTCATATTTCCTCGGATCTATTCTTTACCTCTATCTGGTCGTTGCCTTTGAGATGGCAAACTCAACTTACTAGTGCGTAAACGGACAATAAAAACGAGTTTTTCACTACTAGATAACTAGCTTCTTGTTTGATCTTAGTACTGGATATAATCGATGAGTTCTATTTGATCACTTTATTTAAGATATATTAATTTCTTTTCTCCCTATAGGTCACCTCTATTTTCATAAAGAAGAAACTGATTTAGTTACCTTATAACTAAGGGTTAGGTACAGTTATTGCCTCTTACTAAAAGTTATTAGGATACGTAGGATATACAAGTGTCAAAAATTTTAAGTGGTGATTCTACATGTCAAAATGAGATGAAAATAAGGAAAATGTCGAAATATCGACATTTTTCGAGTTATTAACTGTTATAGAACTGCTTAACATTCGCATGAAATGTGACTAATTTAGGATTTAGGACTACTTACTAGTAGTAAATTGTGAATAAACCATAAAAATTACAAAATATGTCGTATTTGTAAAACACATTAATGTGAAACTTCATGTGAAATATGTCTGACTTGGGACTTATTCTACTGCTGGCGAAGTATTAGCCACATCCAACATAGCGAAGCCAGTAGAATAAGTATCAAGTCAGACATACTTTATATGTTATAAAATTAACTGTTATAGAACTGTTATTAACTGTTATAGAACTGCTTAACATTTGCATGAAATGTGACTAATTTAGGATTTAGTACTACTTACCAGTATTAAATTGTGAAGAAACCATGAAAATTACAAAATATATCGTATTTGTAAAACACATTAATGTGCTGCCGGACGGTTAAGCGTTAAAATTTCAGACTCCTGTGGTCGAGCACTCAGTATAAGACTCTCCAAAACTGTATTACGCGATTCTTGGCTGAGCTCATAATAAAGTTATAATGGACTACCACGTTATAATGAAGTTTGTATGATATTATTTTTCAATTCACGAGTATTCCATTCTTCGAAATATAATTTATTATCACAAATTAAAATCTTCTCCCAGTCTCTAATTCGACATTTTTCAAATTGACTCCAAGTAATAAACTTCTATCAGGAAAATCCTCTACACTCTACTTCTTCAAAACGACAAATGACAAGAACGCACTCCTAGTTCGCCCAGTCAGCACTTAACCCTCCTGCTGGAAACATTAGACAGTTTCAAAGGCCCCAGAAGTCTCGAAATTTGAATTCAATTAAGCCAACTTGATCGCACAACATCATCCAAAGGACCAAGAGTTCCTAATTTAGGTTTACGTTCAAATTGATTCTAAACTTTCGTTCCCCGATCAGAGGGATTGAAAGCGTCACGGCTCCATCGCTAGCCGACTGTGAACGGCTCCGTGTCCTCCTCCTTTTCCTCTTCGCCCTCTCCTCGCCCCCTGTCCCCCTCGCCCATGCGCCCCAACGTATCTCGGCTCGAGTGCTATTTGCTCAAATCTTAGCGCCGGCTGCCCAGGCTCTAGGAGTTACAGCTTTTCGACCGAACGCCCGAGCGCATACTTGCATAAACGATCCAGGCGAGATCGTTAATCACCAGCTCCTGGCAGAATAACGATACGAAAGGGTTTTTACGCGAGCCATCGCCAGTGCATAACTGTCGTCCCTGAGTCGCGAGGAGCGAGGAAGACAGGATGACGAAAGGTATAAGAGGGCCCCGATGGCTCGCTGTCTTCCGTAACGAGCCTCGAACGACAGATTGAACCGGGCACCTTCCGTCGCGGCGAACTTTAAAAGAGCAGGACGCTGCAAACAATGTCGTCGTTTCGCGCGACACCGATCGTTCCCTCGATTTACCTCGTAAATCACGTCGCGCGAGGGGAAGCTATACAATAATCCTGACGGCTGTGCGCCGTCATTGGGTGCCACTATCGAAAGATAAATATTTTAAGATAGACAATGTCGTCTTGTACCGAAGCTCGATAACCGTCTCAGAGACTTTACGTAGCGGTTCGATAGTGTCGTGCGCTATTTTGGATTCACAAGGGACGCCTACTTTATTGATCGAAAAGAAAGCTTCCCTTCGAACCATTCCCCTCGCGATTAAGAAATTCCGCGCTGGCGTTTGCGTATTTTCCAATGGAGTACTGAGTAAAGAGATGGATGCTGTTCTGTCTTATAAGAAGACTGATTCCATGTGCGACGCACAGTTTTTAATGAGTTTTCGCCAGTTTGAAGAACTTGCGATGAATACGTCGATATCGAGTTCTGAGAACGTGCGAATAATAAGGTATGAAATACTAATTAAATTTTCTTTATCGAAGTCTTATCCCCTCGGAAGACTTCAAAATTAATTAATAAATTATGAATTAAATTATAAATTAAATAATTAATTTTATTTTCTAGAATTGTATATTACATTTTCAAATACACTAATCTCTTAATTTTTTGAATTGTATATTATAACATTTTTAATTCTCTAAATTATTTAATATTCTGGTGTTCCAACGTAAACAAGAGTTTATGAGTTTTAAACGCAAAAAATATATTTCCTTATCATTATCTATTGAAATATTCGATTTAATTAGACTTCGATAGTTTTAACTTTAATTTAATTAGTAAAAAAACGATATTCTATTAAGAGAGTTCTCTTTGTTAGAATGTACGTACTATATTTCCTCATTATAAATTCGTCACTATTTTCCTTGTTTCTCCAAATTATTCGCGCATTTTAATCACAATGAAATTCGATTAATATTATAATAAATTTCATTTCTTCTCTGATTTCTTAAATAAGCTGTGCTTGATATGATGCTAAATTGCAATGCAATTTCAATTTCTCTCTTTATCTGGCTATTTTTTTTGTATAAACATATACATAAAAGGATCTAAAAGAATATACAGTAGAGTCCCAGCTTCTTAATGCTAATGAGGGTCTCTCAGCAGATCGCATCCCAACTTTCTTAACGTTCATTCAAGCATTATACATTATGCGTTATTAACTAGAAAATGAGGTCGTAGTCGCTATATTGTTGATCTTCATTTCTATCTTATATCGCCACATCATACATTTTATCACGTTGCACTTTCAAATTTCTCTCAGTACAGTCGTACAGGACCAGACTCTTACCTACATTGATGACCCTTTGACTGGTCAACGAGTAAATCTGTACAATACAATGCAAGATACGTAACATGCAGAGTATTAGTCTTTTAATGCAATATAAATGGCATACAAACTATTTTTTATATCATTACAATTGATAGAGAAATATAGATAGCTAGCTTCTAGCCATCCTCACCCCCTTCATCTTTTCTAAAACCAAGCAGTATCCACTATCAGTCTGTTTGTCATATCCTGTGTACGTACTAAAAGCAGCAATAAGTTCGATTATTTGGCTTCAATCACATTACAACGTAACAAACAATATCTGGGCTCTTAGAAGGAATCGCCTAGAAGAATTACGCGACATCCAATTAGTTCGAGTAATTGTTGCGTTATTGGATCTTGTACGGTTGAGAAGAAATTTTGTTCGGTCAGCATCGGCAGAAAAAGAGCGAAAAGGTGAAAGAAGAGCATCCACCTCGAAGCAAGATCCTCGGTTACGAAGAAGCTAGATGATAGAAATCTTGGTCTCAAAGAAATTACGTTAGCTCATCGTAATGACCGTGATTGCTTGAATCAAGTGCCTCTTTGCCTTTTTCAGTTCCTGATAACCGCTCGCCTTAGAATACTGTAAGTTCATTTCATCGATTTTTAACTCAATTAATCTCGAACGCATTATCTCTATCGCTTGTCGGATAACACTGGCAAAGAGGAAATATTACTGGAAATTTTGCGTTCGCGTTGGCTCGAGTTACGTAGCAATCCCTTTTGTTTTCTTTGTTGGGGTTTACCTGTTCCTGTTGAATAGCGAAAAAAGTACGGCGAACTAAAAACATTTAATTATAATGAGGTATGGAATCAGCCATTCGTGAGCTTAATGTACGGAAAAGGCAGAAAATGTTAAAGAGTGGCGAATACTACGAATATAGTTTTTGAATTACAGACAACTTCATTATACTTTAATATTCTTCAGAGGAACATTTTTTCGCGAAGTTTCCCACTTTTTCAAAACTTTGAGGTAATACAATCCTTTAATGAGATGCTGGTGTCCTATTTTGTTTCACAATATTTCTTAAATTACACGATGTGAATCATGAATAAATTGATAATTACTGAAATTAAAATCGTCAACTTTAGTGGTACTATGTAGTAAGTAAATTAAGTGTGACAGATATTTGTCTGACCATACATCGTCCTGTATTACTTACTATGAGAACGTAACAACACTAAATATATACATTTACGTGACAAAAAAATGTTGTCAATTCCAGAAGTCTAGTTTTAATAAAACTTCATGTGAGTGTAGAGTATACTGAAATATGTGAGAAGCAATTTTTTATTTTGTGGATAAACGTTTTGCAGGAGGAGGAGGGTAATCAAACCTAAAAGGTTTTGCAATTGCAATTTTTCGTTTTTCTTTTTTTAGTGCAACTCTAACAGTGGGAGGGAACAGAAATTTAAACATAAGAATTATTCAGTTTTTTATGTTCTGTAATAGACACTACATAAAAAGAATTTTTTACAACACGTAGTTTATGAACAAAAGAATTTTCGCTTTATTTTACATACGTATAAGTAGTAGGTATGTACAGTAACACAAATATGTTCATGTGAGATTATTAAATTTAAATGTCTGGATTTTAAAGGTGCTTTACTTTTTGTATTAAAACTGGGAAAAACTGGACAAGAATACGTGTGCAGTTCTCTCAATTAAACCCTTAATGGTGGACATCGTGAAAATCACGTTCCACTTACTTTGCAAAAAATTTTTACTTCTTTATGATCCACTAATACATGTAACGTCTATTTAAATAGTATCAATAGTAATTAGTCTATCATTTGACATAGTAGATAGGAAAAATCGACAACGATGAAAGAGTTAATTAATATTTTAAGTACACATGAGTGAACCCGTCAGACAATGTGAGTAGTGCAAGCATAGCATAGTGTAAGCACTTCAACGCCTTTGTTTGGAGAGTAACTTAACCCATTAAGGATCAAGGTACGAAATAATGCAACTTCTTCATACAAGATTATTTTTTCTTTAGAAAATCACTTAAGACGCAAAATTTACCACAAAATTATTAAAACTTTATAAAGACAAGTGTTACTTTGATAGTGATTCTTTTAATGACCTAGATGTTAATTCGAAGTTAAACCCTTACACGAAAGAAACTATCTATAATAAGTCTCTAACTTTTAAGCAGCAGCTGATCTTTAATAATGTAATATGAAAAAAGGTAAGAAAAGATAGAATTGAAAGTACCAACTTGACTGAAAAAATGTCGCCAAGGATATGTTCCATTAATGCATCGTTAATTCTCCATGAATCACTATAAATTTTCAGACCATCTACTTCCAAGTATCACTACTTAAACTAATGTTGAAACAGTCTATATGCAAGAAAAAAGTAATATAATTAAACAATCGAAAAATATTTCAATATTCCCTCTGCCAAATCTCATTTCATCACACCTAACATAAACCATACTCCGACTGTGACTTTCCTATAAGACAAACGGATACTACGCAGACATCCGAAAGGTGGCAGGACACTGAACGTAGAACGATAAATCGTCCCAAGGATAGGACTCCTAGGGTAGCTTCGACCTCAGGGTCATCACTCTCATTTAATACTCGTCCCGATCGTTAGACACGTTATGATTAGCTGAAGGAAAGTTACTATTATCGCTATTACCATTCAGCCCCTCTGACTTTCTCCATTACATCTAACGACACTCTTCGTGTCGATCTGACCAGCAGTTTCGCTAAACTGGCCACTTGATTAACGCACTAACTGGGATTACAACGTCCAACGTCGCGGTTCCAACACGATCGAGCGTACGGTTGCGAAGGATTCGAGAATTCGCTCGAGGGTTCGATCTCCTTCGATGGTCGAAGAGGTTAGCGGAGCAACTTCTCAGCGCGGAGATTAAACGAGAAAGAGCGCAAGAAATCGACATCCCCGCAACGGGGTTAACGAAAAATTATTGGTGAAGTTGGGTAAGAAGAACCGATCGAAGCTATAAAACAGGAGAGGGAATAAAATATGGCCACGGGAAGGGGTCGAGCTGCGAAACGCGCATAATGCATTATGCTGAATTACAAACGACAGTGGAAAAAGCAATTGCATTAATTATTCTCCGCTTGCTGCCTACAAATCAATTCGCAGCGAGCGAGATTATGACGAGAGTCGCTCGTTTGTTTAGCCGAAAGTGCTGTATAATAACTGTTATTATGCCTCGTTACCACGGGAGCCAGTTACGAATGGAGATGGCGGGCAGACGCTACAGTGCGTCGGGGAAAGAGTAATTAAATAATTCCTAATCGATTAGCGGCAGGTGCGCGGACGCTAATGAAGATCGCGGCATGAACATTGTTGGGCGTTCGTTAAAATTCGAGCAACGCGGAAGATTCCCCGAGTTACGGCTTATCGCCATCGAGGAGCTGAAGGAACTTTGAGTATTCCAAGTTTTAATGAGACCGGCCCGTTTACAGAATCTCTGTTATGGAGATTCTATCGAGTAATTCTTCGTTTTTTCATTCCAATTTAAACTCAGTGTTTGCTTGTTATAGGTTCGCGCCTTACTAATGACTTTGTGGCGAGAGACGCGTCTTCAAAGTGAGCCCATATACTGATAGCGAAACTGAGAGAGACTATACCTAGGGAAGAAAATTTAGTTCCTATAAATACTTCTAAGGTGGTTTGTTGGATTATATGGTTGAAGAATCGACTAATTCTGAAGAACTTTTTTGTGAAGAACTATAACTATATGAAAACTGTAACAAACTGAACTTTGACTGAACTATGTATTTTTAATTTACTATAGAAATCTATGTACAATAATTTTCTAACTCTTGAAATTTGAATAACGACACGTAGGTTTACTTTGAACTTGTTTTTGATGATGACTTTCTTTTCCTTTTTTTTTGGTCTTGTCTTTTGCTTGCTAGAGTCTGCTCGATTTTAAAGAGTGGAAACTCGTTGTTAACAAATTTCTACATAAATAACGCCTCTGACATTGCTAATGCTAACACGTATTACATACTGTTAGGCTACGAAGACATTATTGTCAGGTCACGTGAACTCGTGTTACATACTACAGCAAATCGTCTATTTTGCTATAATACGAAACAAATTTGCTATAATAAAGTGGCAAGAAAATTTGTATTTCTCTCACAACTAGAAAAACAGAAGCTTGTTGTATCTCAATTGGTATAAAAACGAAACTACAAGCTTTGAAAATCTTGAATACTGAAATTAGTCATAGCCTCTATAGTCCTGGTGTACAAAGGCAACTCCATGGAGTAGCACATGGGAATATTTCTAACTTTGCAATCGAAAGAAACGCTGCTCTGTTGTTACGTATCTGCCGAGGTGGAAGAATAATTGACCCCCGAGAAGGACAGAAAATCCCCTTTTAACAGATCCATCAAATTGTCTGAAAATGATGCAACCCTTTTGTGACTGTGAATAACTTTTCAGTCAAAACTTATTGTGTAAACGTCTGTTCCAGTCATTGGCTACGTTCCAACACATACACTGATACAGTGGAAACTTTTCACTGGCTGTGAATCGAATTTCGTCCATGTGAAATTGCGTGTTCCGTCGCGCCTAGTCGGTTCACACGATAACGAAGAGTTCTGAAGAGCGGGAGAGACGTCGGGAATAATTAAAAATATTCAGAAATAGCTTTTTCTTTGAATTTGTGGAGCACTCTTGACACTTACTTTATTATTTAATGAAGTTGCGAAATGAAGAAATTAATGAAATTTCGTGTAAGCCTCGAGCAGCTTTTGATTGACATTGAAAGATAAATTTATCGTCACATGTACAGTATGGCCCAT
This sequence comes from Calliopsis andreniformis, assembly GCF_051401765.1. Classification (NCBI taxonomy): domain Eukaryota; kingdom Metazoa; phylum Arthropoda; class Insecta; order Hymenoptera; family Andrenidae; genus Calliopsis; species Calliopsis andreniformis. The sequence continues at coordinate 10,554,487 of NC_135064.1, read as the reverse complement.
TTGAGGGGATATGTATAAAATTTAAGCGGTAACATTACCGGTAATGTATCTTTATATTTTAAATTGCAGGTACATTAAAAATTTAACAGACAATATAAAATTCAACCACAAGAGATGACTTTTATTTGTTTCTGTCTGAAATATTTCAAATACAGAAAAATATGCTCAGAACTTTAGTTAATTTTTAATTACTCACGTATCTATTTTTCATAGTTTTTGACATGGCTAATTGACTTTATTTATACTTTGAATGATATTCAAAAATATACAAAATACAGATTTATGTGACAATAGAAAACTTCACTAAAATTTTATGAGAATTCAGTTTTAAAATTCAGGTAAAGTAAAAATCGTTAGGACCACGCGAGATTGATTAAGAATTGATAAATTGTGAAAACTACTGTGACGTATTTTTTTAGTCTCATTTCCAGCTTTTACATTTAACTCTTATCCACTTTCTTTAACTGCAATAAATAACAAACGTTTACAATTGGGTCGTGTAACTTTAATTATACCTTGTGAACGAATTCGAAAGTCGAGTTAAGTTTTTAGAGAATTGTTTAATAACCTTCTCACTTTTATTATTTAAGTTTGTTTGCGTTAGATATGCATGCATAGTTATGAAATAATATTGAAAAATTTACCCTGAAATTGTGAGAAACCTTTTGCACTCTGCTGGAATATATGACAGCTACTACTAGTTCAATACATAATGAACTTCAGCAGACGAATAGTCGATCAATTGTTACGTATAATAATAATGTCATGGTTTTTTCTTCAATATTCCTTTAATATTAATAGATAAGGTTGAACCACTTGTCAAAGAATCTGTCCAACTTCTCGTGTAACATATCATTTTTCTGCACGCAGTTACTATAGTGAAACTGAGTATGTGCATACTAACATAGCATGTAATATACAAATCGTCATTCATTCCATATTGTTTTGTTTTTATGTAATAATGAGTCTTCTGGATGAAAAAATAATCTAAGACTTCGGCAGATACAATAAATTGTAATTTTTATAATTGTATCGTCTTATTAAACAGATAACATTAAGCCAAACGCCAGGATGTCTAGTAGCAGAAAAGAATATTATTAACACTGCACTGAGAACACATTTTCCTTCGACAACACTTCTGACGTGAAAAATTTGCTTCGTCTAAGAGTAAATATTTTCTATTTTAATTAAAAATTTCACCACAACATAATGTTCTTTGTCGGCATATTTAATGCATATTGGTTAAATCCCACCCCTATGTCGAAACCCAATACATGCACTAATTTATTAAACAAAATACTCCTGATTATAACATTATTACATACAAATATTTTTAAGACTCACTCTATTTTCAGCCCTCAACTCATCACCAGTATCTACTCTTTGAAGCGTAATTATACAGTACCAAAAGGAGTGCGTCAAAGTACAGTAGAATCGAGTGCACCTTGTAGTAAAGCCGATCGACCTCGAACTTTTGACCGAAAATGTACGTTCGTGCATGTAAAGCGCATCCGGATCAAGTTCTACCGGTTTCCAAAGCGTAATCGTGTTACCGTTGTTATTGTTGCTTCTGTAGCTTCCTGTTCCTATCGTGGCCGCCTGAATTAAACGGTCTGTGTCTGCGTGCTTAATGTACGCCGCCCCATGCGCCACACGTCCCGTTTCTGCCATCCAAATTGCAACAGCAATTTACTCGTCGAGCACCAAACGGATCGGACTTCCGTCCTTATTAAATTATGAAAAATTCGCTTCGACGAACGTGCCACGTGTACCCCGCGAGCCAGCAAAAGGACGAACGCGAAGAACCGAGGTCGCGTGACTCGGTCGATCGCAGATGGGCGCAACGCTCTGCCAGAGTTCACAGTGTTTACGCTTTTATCCGTCCCAGCCAATCCTAACTTAATTCGGACACTTTCTAAGCTTTCGGCTATGAAACGGTAAACAGAATTCCCTCTATCCCGCGTACGGGCTTTCACGGAACGAGTCGCGTGGGAAACTTAATTTTCGAGGGGCGTGCAAACTTCGCCCCTTTTAAAAGAACATCCTCTCTTTCGCTTTTTCTTTTTTCGTCACTTCTGTTTTCAACGACTATCATCTTCGATTTTGTGTTTTTAACAGGGTGACTATAATATGAGGTGTTCAGTGAACAATATTTGTAGGTTTTTTTTCGAGATTGGTGAGCACAATTTCGATTCATTTCTATTGTTATACAGGGCGTTTGGTAAAAGACAATCTTAGGTTCCTCTGTTTCGGTCACGGCGATTATAATTCTGTATCTGAGAATCAGACTAACCCAAGTTCATTTGTTTTTCAAGATTGAGTTCTTTACAGGATGTTACTGACTTTTCTGCATTTTATATATAGGTTTATTTTATTTATTATTATATAATATATTAGTATCTAATTCAGTGTTTCGGATTGAAATCATTTATAAAAACAGATCTGTTATACAGAAACTGAGAAATTATATTTTTTATCCAAGTTTATTTATTAATATGAAAGATAAAAAAAGTATTAGATTTTCAATAAAAATTCTATTTTTAAAAAAATGATTTCAATCTGAAAGCAGAGAAATAGGTATGGGCACAAAAATATAGACAAGTTCCTTCTATTATATATTATTGTACGTTTTATGAAAATGTTTTCAGATTACTTCTAGTCTATACAGGGTGTTTCAGAAATACATGTCAATATTTTAGGTGCTGAATCGAGATACTAAAATAAGTAAAAATTGTTACACAAACATATAGGAGTTTTTCAAATTATGGATGATTAAAGAAAATATTCGAAAGTGTCTGTCACTCATTCGATTTTTATCTTTGGGACCATTTAAAATTTATTGAGTATTCAATGCAAGTGAATAACGTGCACGACTACAAAAAAGGATATAAAATGGATTTGAGACTACCCAAGGAACACCTGATATTTTAGAGCCAGTGCGAAACTCGATGCTAATTGTAAGGCGTGCAGTAGCATGTGAGGCACGTGGTGGACATTTCGACCATTTTCTTTAATCAACCATAACTCGAGTAATAGGCTATATACGATATATGTTCATATAACACTCCTTGCTCATTTCAGTGTGTACATTCAGCTTCTGAATTATTGACACGTATTTCTGAACCACCCTGTAGTGCATCTCGTACAAAGAGAAGTATCATAGGGACAAAATTCTAAGCCTCAGTATGCTTTATCTCCGATTCATTTTCCCATGCAGAACCACCACCCTCATTTTTCTCGCCATCTACAAAACGCCCAGCATTTCAAAAGACCAACGTCGGCGGAAAGTTCCCTGAGCGTGGCGCTCGTGGTCGATTGTCGCGGCGCGACTATTCAACTTTCATCAGCGGAACGAACTTGCGCTCCGTCGGTCGTTCGTCGGGGCGGTTAAAGTTATGGAAGGCTAAAGTCGGTCAATTTATCCGCGTGAATAGCTGCGGGTGCGAATATTTCACTAACAAATTTCGATGTTCGCGAATTAACAGCGGTGACGTTACCGACCCGTCAACCTAGCTGGCTGGTTAGCTAGTTTTTGCGGTAGAGAGACAATTATATTAGCGAGTTTACCAGTTGGATCGATACTGCACAGCCACTGAGTCAAGGTGAGCTTTCCCTCTCCTCCCCTCGTTCTATCTCTCCCTCTCGTTTCCCATTTCCCTCCCTCCGTATTCGCCTTCAACCCCTCGCCCTTCTTCCTCCGTTCTTTCGATTCTATCAAACCACCCCCCGAACCCCGTTTCCTCTCGTCCTACCGAATATCCATCGGACTCGCCACGCTGCGAGCCTTACGAATCAATTAGCGGGAAAACGATCGAACGAGTGAAAAAAGAACGTCGTTGAAAGGGAGAGGCAACGCTCCTAGTCCCGCGTGCCCTTTCACGGCCTCGACGCGCGATTTATCGCCGAGGATGCTCGAGCCTCGCCAATAGGTGAACTGCTATTATTGGTCGGCGAAGCTGTAGGTCGCGATTATCTGCGGATCGATCACGCCTCGCGCCGAGAACGGATCCCCTTTTCTTTCCACGTCGAGTATCACCCTACGCCTCGTCCCTCGTCTGTCAAAGATTTTCGGACCGCGCGCTCGCTGGCCGCGTCCCAAAACGCCCCTTCATCGCACCCTCCGACGACGTGGCGCAACGTCACGGTTTCCTATGGGGGCTCTTACGACCGATCTGTCTTTGGATTTTGTGTCGCGTGAGTGGGCTCTGAGTAGGTACAGTAGAGTCTAGAAGTGTTTGGGTGCTCGAATGGAGTTAATTAACTTTTCGTATCGAGGTGGGGTTATCCAGGGACCCTAATATGGTGGACTACTGGGTCGTTTACTTTGTTCGAAAATTTTGAGAGGTGAAGGTACAGGCGAATCTTGATAACTCGAATGTTAAAGGAAGAGATAAAATATTTGGGTTATAGAGGTCTTGACTTATCGAAATTTTCGAGTAAAAGAAGCTTAATATATGAAAATTCGATTTACAGAGGGTTTGTATTAGAGTTCATAATTTGTTAATTGCAATAACTTAAACAGAGAAAAATTGAATTTCAATTTAGACAGTGTTAGTGTCCTAGGTTTTTTTTAGGATTTATTTTACTCAGAATTTTATTTAACGTAAACGCGAAAGCGATAATTTAGCACGACGATGGGCATTATGTGTCCGATGTATGACAAATGATCAGCTTGAATGGATATGCATGGATGGAGAGGCGTAGAAGCATGTGTCATCTTATATTCTTCAGCACTTATTTCTCTGACAAATTAAGACATATAGCTATAAATTCGAGTTATAGAGATAGCGACGATAAAAGTTTGACTTATAGAGGTAAACTTCGACCTGTATAGGTCTGATTATTTTGAATTCGAGTTATAGGGGTGAAAAATGCATCTAGACATGTGGTAAATAATTCAGGTTGAAGTAAGTTTATTTCGATTTATAGAGATTTTTGCAGCGGGAAAATGGACTCTGAATTTTAGCCGAGAACGAAAGTACTGAAGTACAGTTTTAAGCATTTGAGGAATAAAGGGGAAAAGAAAAACATTTCTAACCTACAGTAGATAAAGCCAATGGTCAGACTAAGAAGATTCCCTTTATCTCGTGTACCTTTAAGCACCCAAAATTGTATTTTCTACTTATTTTTTCACGTAGAATCATTATCGTTCCGTTTGTACCATTAGTTTTATCGACAGAATCTAATTTCTTTCGATGACAACTGACTAAGACGTTCATATCTTTATTTTATTAAAAGTCTTGTTAAATGGATTACCATCGAAGAATGTTATGGATATCTAAAAAATTAATTTGAATTATATGTTGGGACTAGAATTACACAGATTAGCGTATGCCTATTTTTAGCGATATACCAAAATTTACCATACCAAAGTTTTTGGAAATATACAAGTGTCAAGAAATAACATTTATTTACATATTCTTAAAATTTTATGTATATAAATTAATTTTGAGAAAAAAATAACATTTATTACTTAAAAATAAAAGATATGTAGGGCATAGATAACCATATCAGTTATTATATCTACTTTGGTTCTAATGTTAAAAACCTTCCCAGGAAATTGTTAGTTTGCAATGAACGAAAGTTCCATATCAGCCGCTATAATCCAGTGACTTCAATACGATGGAAAAATGATCGGTTGAAATGGATCATAAAATGTGCGAGAAGTGTCATAACTTACAATTAGAAAACTAGTTGTGGTCTTATTTGCAAAATGCTTGGAAAGAGTCTCAGGAAGAGACATTACATAAAGTAGGTACGTGACTGCCAGATTATCTCAAATAGTCAATATCCTTTATTGCTCGGCGAAGAGAATGTACAGATAAAGGAAATGGTTAATAATTTTCGTCCAACTTCCAATAAAATTTTTAGTACACACATAACCGATACTAGTTCCTCCAGATATTCGTAATATTCATTCATGACAATCCATTTCGAGAAGCTTTTGTTGAAATCAAGATATGGGCATTCTAATCAAGTTCCATCAAGTGTCCCAATATTTATGGACGGTAGCGTACGTCGATAAGGATTCGTATGTTGGGGTAAGTTTCTTGGAGGAGAGTTGGCAAAAACAACCCCGTAAATACGCGCTGGTACACAGGCTGTTTATTTAGTAATGGAATTTAGTAACACTTCTTGGATACCCAATGTGTGGACGAAACAAACTTTATGTGGCTATACACGCCAAGAAATATTCTTTTTAATAGCCACATTCCGATTTTTATGGGTTAATTTATAATCGTTTTATGGGTATTAGCCGTACGTGTCTGTGTAGTACGTCGAAATTTCGGCGTATTGGTATTTATAATGTGAATTATACTACCTCTGTTTCTTGAGAGAAAATATCGTTTCTGCAGGAATGGGTTGTATAAATTTAAAATGCTTTATTGGTAACAATAAATCGTCGATACAGTAAACCGTAAACGTACTTATTTAATATTCTTAGTCTCATATCTTCACATTACAGATAAAATATTATGTATGGTAATATTAGAAGTACCAGAAAGGTATTCATTATTTTATTTTTCAATCTAAAATTGTTCAGGTTTTAAGAAAATGGTATCGATTGATAGTATTACTGTGTTACCATTTATGGATGTCCACTATTGTCAACTTACAATGTTCACTTGAAACATATAATTATAATAATTGAACTCTTATAATATCAATTTTGGTGTAAGTATTATATCAATTATATCAATTTAGTATTAGTATCGTTGGGAATTACGTAGATAAATATGTATAAGACTGAATGATAAAATATTCTTGTATTTTATAATATCTATATGTGTATCTATGACTAAGAGGATCTGAAAAATCGAAAAAATTGTGAAGCAGTGGACGTGTTAATACATAGATGGAACTTTATACGCAGATTTGTTATATTGAAGGTAGTTATATTAAATCATGGAAAAATATTCTGAAAATACTATAATTTGTTTCAATTTTTAGATCAGGAATAAATTTAACTATTGTCACTAAAATCCATGAAATATATTTTTATTCTTGTACTTCACGCTGGTCGTTGAATACTTTAATAAGATAGAAATGAACCTACATAATTCAGTCAATTTCATATTTTTCAGGTTTAACTGAAACGAATCTCGTTTTATGTCCGAAAATAAAACTAACTATTCGGAACGTGATGTATCGAAATATATTTAATATATATCATATTTGTCCGATATTCATTATAAAGTCACCAAGCAACGTGCTTCTGATGACCTACATCTGCGATATCATCACCGTGTAAAATTGAGAGAGTAGTATATCGAGCTTGCATGAGAATAATTATTTAATAAATATTTATATAGAATGTTCCATAAGGGATAAGGAAAAATTGAGGGAATGATTTGCTATGAAAAAAATTTAATAATCAGTTGTTGACCTAATGTTTGTCTCATTTGATCATGTACAATTATCCTGTAATTGCATAATGGATAAGAGTTTATATGTAAGGTGTATTAAACTACGACTACTGAGACTCAACTAATTCTGAATCGCTCACTAGGGTAACATTAAATCTTGTAAATTTCTAACTTCAAAAATTTCTAAATAATGTAAGTATATAAATGTATCTCATTAAGAAAGATATATTTCACATACTGTATTAATATCTATTATTACCTATGTATTTGGTACGTAGATAAGTATTTACTCTACAGGTTAAAATAGTTAACCTTAGAATACTACCTCTTCTCACATATTTGTTCCAAGAAAATTGTTTCAACAAAGACTTTTAAATAACAATTTTGAATACAAGTAATTTTTGGAAAACTTTGTACAGAAAAGAGGTAACTGAAATTGAACATTCTTCGAAGAACCTTTTCTTCTTATTATTTCTAGGATTAAACCTATGATTTTTATCGAATACAACAAATCTCAAAGGCGACATCAATACGAAATAAAGCCTAATCTGATCTTTTTCACTTATTTTCCAACAAAAATAAAGAATCTGAATTTTCCTAACAAATTTCATTCTATTAAACAATAGTTAAAGTAATATTATAACTGGGAGAGCTTTTCTATTTTCTATCACGTACTTTACTATGACAAATTAATCCTATTCAGTGAAAAACTATTAGAATTTATTGTCGCTATCTATAGCAAGGTCTTATAACTTCAGGACGATTCACCTTCAAATTTACTGCAATATTTAATTGCGAACTTGCCGGACGGACTGGTTGCCGCGCAGGGCGAAGTTCACGCGTTAAATTTCTATAATCCCTTTTGGTTCATTACCGAAAAACTTTGGCTCGGTGTCGGGCTCTCGAGCGAATTAATCGGTGAAAATGAACTTTCGGGCCGAAATGCGTCCATTAAAGGTTTCAAGATTTGAAATATATCCCCTTTCATCGAGCGTTGTGCGGGGCTTCGTCCAAATATATGGGAACAAGTTTTCTGTTTCGGTACAATGGCGGAACTTTAAAATGCACTCGCGTAATGCCCCCGCACGTAACAATACGACTTTTAGGTGTCTCTGGCGTAATTCCCTGAAATTTCACCGAATTAATGGAGCACGAAGGTAATAGAGTTTAGCATGGCCAAATACGAAGATACGTTTTTCAATGCGCCACGTGCGCTAAAGCACTATCGCCGTTTGCCTAGATCGATTTCGGACGTTTCCGATGCAAAAGCTTCGCTGCGGGTGCCTTGGCTTAATAGAATATCAACTGACGAGTGAGTTACGATATTAAGAGGGCATTTCTGCTTCTGAGGCCGACGATATTAAGGGGTCATTTCTATTCCCGAGTCCGACTGTAAAAGCAATCTTTGGGAATTTCATTGAAAAAAGCGTTACGCGAAATGATCTAGAAATGAAATTTAAATTTAAATTAAAATTTGATTTAATCTTGTTTTATTTAGAAATTAAAATGTGGACTATGTATGATTCTATTACTAGTATTATGCAGGCCAATTTCCCTTGTTATACAGTGTTTTCATTTTTTAATATCACTAGTTTCTACTTCTCATTTTTATATTTTTATGTTTACATTCATTTTCATAGAATTATTCTTCTCCTTTCAGTTTCAATTTTGAAAATAATATGCAAATTGTGAGTCATGACAAGACATATACGATTCGAAATATTTTATGAATCTTCGTGGATCTCACATGATGCACATAAATTTTACAGAAACGTGATTGATTGAGGTATTACATGGATATTAATCTTAATTTGACCAAGATGTAACGGTTGGTTGAATAAACCAGTTGAAGGCACTTTTGATTTATGAATTTACTCGGTCAGCAACATATTACGTACTTTTAGAAGAAAAAATTCTAAGTGTAAGTAGTTTAGAATACCTATTTCAATACACACGCCATTTATGTTAAAAAAATGTAGTCAGTGTCTGCAGTAGTTTAATATTCGTTATAATTTAAATAAAGTTATGTAACACCTTATATGGCTTACACTAAATAACTTATATCTTCATGCAATAAATATATCGTTCAGCAATATTTTTCTAGTGCTACTACTCAGTGATGTGTCAGCGATAACATGTTCAATATTCCAATAGAATAATAAAAATGAAATAGAAAAACTAATATCTACATAGCTATTTATATCGTAACTTTTATATGACCTCATAAAACGCTAAGTCCAAACAAGATATTAATCTTGGATCAATGACTAATTGAGGACCCACGACAACAACGACCCTTGTCAATTTGTGTGCTTTTCCTGAAGAGCAAAAAATACTCCAGCCTTCTTGTTCAATAGCGAACCCTGCTTCTGTCCATCAGAATGTGTCCTTACAAAAAAAAAAAATCATAAAATTTGACAAGGACTGCTTTTACTACGAGCCTCTCAGCTGTTAAACAATGTAACTGAACGCTCACTAAAACACGAAGTTATAAACAAGAACGAGGAAAAAAGATAGTATGAAAGCCTCAGAAAATAAGAAAAAACGTTCAACAAAAATTCATTGTGAATCAAGAGTCTGCAGGAAACGTTACTTCTTCATTTTACGTTCTAGAAATAAAGAGACACAGTTAAAAGAATCTTTATGCTGCACTAAAGTTTGTCAGCTGAATAAAATAATATTCTCAAAAACTAGTGTCGGATGTCGTGTATGAGACAACGGTTAATTTCCCGTTGTTCCCCTTCATTTCCTTTCATTTCCTTTCGTTAAAGTCAACCCTGGCGCGCATGGCGCAAGAAGAATCGTAAAACACTCGAACTAGTTTGCAAAAAGCAAACACCATTAAAAGAATAAAAAGCTGGTCTAGGAGCCTCGATTGACGGCCCAACCACTGGAGGGGAATGTTTACGACGCGATACGTTCACCTATTCTACTTAAAAAGTTCCCTCGCTCGATAACGTCTGACTTTTGGTCGACCAGCGTCCCTGCAGCGAAGACGCGCCGAGTGAAAGCTGCACGTCCCGCGTCAGACCAATCGCGAGCCAAACAAACACTGGCCCCCGCTACAAAAACAATCGTAATTCGTTCACGATAATTGAATTGGGATTTCGCAACGTTTCGCGTGAACGCTGCTCAGCGGAAATTGCATACGCTGCTTTAACGTGATAATTGTTAAAAATTATACGTGTCACTTTGAAATATTGAATGTCTACGCTCTGGATCACACTGAAATATCACACAGAGCCAATGAATTGGTTTAATGTCCTCCGACGATTTTATCAACGCTCCACGTTTTTACGAGTTCGTACGGCACGCTGCCAGAATTCTACGATATTGCTCGATCCGAGGACCAATCGGTCTTGTTAACGCTTCTTTTATGGCACATCTAATCAGTGACGCCACATTTCACCTTCACGAGGAAACATTTGTTTGAAGAGAACAGTGGAAATTTTAGCTGATTAAGATGACGAAGGTGATAACAAGTACATGTTACAGAAAATGTTCATGTGCTAAGACTTCTATAATAAAATGATAATAAGTTACATCAAATGTTCATCTGCTATATTACAGAAAAATGTTCACGTGCTAAGGCTTCTATAAGTAGTACTTGTGTTTGCTAAGGAAAGAATTTGAACTAAATATAGATTTACCTATGTAGGTAAATCATTGAAATTACGTTTGTAATAAAGTTGGGATTATTGATCATCGATACTTTATTGATATCTTAATGATACTTACTGATATATCCATAATATCGTTACGATATCAATAAAACGAATAAAGAGTATTCCAGTAATGTTAACTGAAGCAGAAGGAAACACGTTTTTTATAATCGTTTTTTATATTCATATTCGAGAAATATGTATGTCCATGAATATTTTTTGAATTAATTCATACTTTATAAATGCAATTTTGTTTTGTAATCAATATTATATTTTATATTTTTCAATACTTTATTAATCTGTACGCTGTCATTTCTGTTATGAAGAAGAACAAAGTATACAATTTAAGAATACAATTTAAAACAATTGTAAAGAAAAGATTTAACTATATTACGTAATAAAATAGATTAAAAGTAATACTTTCTATAGCAAATATTATTCATCTAAATTTCAACAAATTACATATTCAGAAATGACGTTCGATAAGGTATCACAATATTTATATTGCATTTCATTTATCTATTTTATCAACAAATATCATATGAATCTCTTTTTACATCAACTGAGAAAACAAAAACGTTACTTGAAATTATTTGTTTCTATATAATTCATCAATTCTTTCTACTTATCATTTCTACCTATCAGAGAATTCACTAACGCTATCGATTCCTGACTGTAAGCAATTTCAGAGAAGATCGATTGAATTTGAATCTTTTTAGCTTTCAGTACACTTGCCCTTCCGCAATTGTGCCATTCTTATTCTTTTTCCTTCTCTGAAAAACGAAAGAAGTCTTCTCGAAAACCGCTGACTCAGCCCGCGCAATAATCTATCTCATTCAACTTTTCAACCTGAAAGTGGCTATTTAGAATGAAGTCATTGATTTCAGATACGAGACGGGTTATTTATAACGTTCCCCGAGCGCGTATTTAACGCGCGTTACGTTAAGAATGCGGATGACCGCCTTTTGATATTTCCTCGTGCAGCAACCTTTTGTTAGTTAACTGTTCGCTTTTTTACGAGATTAAATGCATAATAAACGAAATTCAGAAAGGTTCTGGAATCGTTTTTCCTTTAATTTACACTCCCTATACTGCGAAAGCGCAAAATCATAAATCAGGTTTCAAACACAAACGCTTCCGCTAAATGCAGACTGTTAGTAGAACATTATTTACGTGTAACTTTAAGGTAACAACAGATACCTAACGAGATTAAAATCGAGTTAGTTTATTGGCCGAGCTTTCTAATTGTATCGATACCTCAGCAGGAACTTGTTTGAATATAGGTACGGCGTGATAGGAATTTAGAAACCTATTACAACTCAGAGTCGAAGTATATCGAAAACATCGAAGAAAACGTAACGATAGCAATTAGAAAAACTCTTTTAGAACCTGAACCTATAATTTTATTTGAAAAAAGTCTCGCGAACGTATATGCATTCTTGAATTCTTACGACGATAAAATAGCGAGAGTGCGACAAAATTGCGAAGTGAACCGTCGAATAAAAATCGATTTTTTTAATTTTGTATCGCCAAGAACCTTTTATGTCGTATTATAGGAACGGATGAGTATAAACAACTTATTTGCAGAATATTGAAGGTAAGTATTAAGAGTGAGATTGTATGAACTTGAGAGTATAAAAACTTCGAAAGTATGAAACAGGATAGTATTTTTAACAATTTATTGTTTGACATATATTCACATCACTGATAATTCAATTGAATAAAACGTTTTTGAAATGAAATTAATTCATTAGTAAATACGTATTTTGCAATGATGTGTACATGTAAAAAACACGACTGATATAAATAATGAAAACGGGATGCATACAAATAAAAGTATAGACGAAATGAAAATTTATCTTTTTTAATATAGAATTCTGTGATTAAATTTAACTATAAATAGATGTAGATGAGTACGTAAAACGAAAATTTAAAAAAGAATAAGAAAATTTGTATGTAGGTACATCATAAATTTTATTTTTATGATCTTTTATATATTTGATAAATTATTAACATATAATCATTCAGATTAGTTTGTATTTTAGTAGAAGCAGTAATGTATGTACAATATACAGTGTTCGACAACAGGTGTCAGACATTCTAAGGGGTGGGTCTGTACGTTAAATAAGATGAAAGTAATGGTATATGAAATTACGTTTGAGGATTCATTTTCGAGGTATTAATTGTTGAGAAAACGTCTAAAACGCGTGTGAACTATGTCTGTCTTAAGGTTTATTCTGATTTCACTGTGTCTGGTCTAACTAGTACACGTTAGTAGTAGAGTAAGTCTAGAGTCAGACACATTTCACACGTACTTTAAGCATTTTCTGAATAATTAATAGCTCGAAAACGAAACCATTTTCGTCTATTTTCATTTCTATCTTATTTTAGCATGTAGAACCACTCTTTAAAGTTTCTGACACCTGCCACTGAAAACATTCTTCATACAATGTATACACATACGTGTACAATTGTAATTGTACATATAAATTACATACTCTACATATATGTCCATATGCATATCAATACAAAATATTTAGAATATTTAAAATGAGAGTTATATTAAAAAAAAACTACACTTCTGCACCAAAATCATACAATTCCCACTTTTCACTATAAAAATAAATACTTGTTCATTCATTCAGTTAATAAAACTGTACTTTCCAAAAAGTATTCACAATACATTCTCATGATTAAATCTTCAATTCAAACCCACTTAAAAGTGTATTCATTTCGTCACGACTGATTATTCAGTTAATCAAGCCCTTCAATTTAAAACTGCCCTAATCAATTCTGTTACTCATAATTCGTAATTATTGATTACTGACTTGATTTTGCATCAGTCACAATCATTGATCGTTAATCAGATTATCTTTCGTCCGCCTCTGCGCTCGCTCATGAATAATAAAATCGCTACAACAACAAACAACTATTGATTTCCTCAGTTACACCCTCGTAATCGCTATCGAACGAGAATTCCCTTAATCGAGCGGCGTTTGGACATCCTTCGGAAAAAAAATGTCCACCCTCGTTGCTTTATTATCCCCTCCCAGTCCTATTAGCTCCTTCAGCCAGCAACCTCGCTCAGGCGAGCCGTAAGCTCGACGCGAGCGAAATAGGAAACGGGGGCCACTGACGAGAGCAGAATTTTTCGTCAACGAACGAACTGAGGGATTAGCGCGAAATGGGCGGCGGGGATCGAAGCGGGCGAAACTCCCCGGGACAAATTGGACGCTGATTTTCTTTCCTTCGAAACCCCAGGACAACGTAACGAAGCCGCGCGCGGCAGAGGATGCTACGCTTTCATCCGTGGCACCGTTTGCGAGCTATTACTCGCTGGAGCAGATTTATGACGTTTCCATGAGACGCGTGAAAAGGGGATTCGACGGTTCCCGTGTGTGGGACGTATGAACACTGACTGTGGTTTCGGTGTTAATTAGTTTCTCTGTCGAACGACTTAACGCGACGCACGCGCGTGTTACGCTGATAAAAAGCTGGCCGTGCTGGATGGCAAATTGGAACGGAGTTCGGTTATTCGTTTACGCGGACATAAATCTGTTTCGAATGGAAATGTTTTGAAAACCGTGCGATTAATGAATTATCGTCGCGCCTACGTGAAACGGTGTCGACGGCGTGCTAAACGACATGGTAAACTTTCAACGAGGAGCTGGCGTTAAGTGCTGCCTCCCTACCCTCCCTCTCTCGCTCTCTCTCTCTTTCTGCTAGATCGATTAACATCGTTGCAGGAGACGTCGATTATTTTCATCAAAAACGGGGAAAGTCTCGACGTAGACTCGGCGCATAGTTTGCCGCCTCTAACAAGGGAGGTCGTGATCTGGACGAGTGCTTTTTGGATGGGACCTGGGTTATATTATAGGGGCTGAATATAAGCCAGACTCGGTTATCATTTTAGTGGAATTAAAATAAACTAGGCGATGGGGAAATAGTATTCAAATACTTGTCTTATCCTAATTTATTCTAATGAAACAGTTTTTTTCGTTATTTTGTGAGATGGATGTTAGCTTATTTCATCGTGTGTTGAAATAATAGTGTTCTGAAGTAATCTTCCGTGGTCTAGTTTTATAATTTTGTAGTAGAAGATGTTTTGGAATATGAGAGTGCATTTATGTAGCAGTTAATAGGTAATATGAAAATAATGAAGCAATTTTGAATGTACGTGTACATAAGTATTTTTCTTCTTGCAGAATTGTAATACGTTTTAATGGCGAACCTAGCTACATGCAATGAGTTTACTGAGAATGTAATACACCTTTTCTGAAATTCAGTTATGCGTTGATAATTTCTGTTTTATGAAATGTGAAAGTGAAAGATATATCAGAGAGTAATTTTGAAAAATATAAAGAGAATATCTGTAACTTTATAACAACTTGGGAAGTGCTGTAGATAATCTCTTGATATCTTTTGACCTTGCTTACAATTGCCTCCCACGAGCCACTTTACTTCACTCTCTTGTATTAAAGTCGAAGGTGATTATTTTGAGCAGTTTCTATGAGAACAAATAGTTCCACATTCTAGGAGGGTAAAATGGTTATAACTTGGAAACAAGGTCAAACAGTTCACATGTACATGTTCACATAAACTTTTTTCATTGTTTTTGTGTATTGCACCCAAAGCTAAAGTAAGACTCACATGTTATGAAATGCCCTATTTCCTTCAGAAGGGAGTTTCAGTGTTATATCTTTGCATTAACCACATATAAAAATCGCCAATTATAAATTTGAGTAACCTTTCAAAGTAACCTTTTTAACTTTTGAGTAATCTTTCGAAACCTTTCAAAACCGAAAAAATATCGAGTTTCGGGAATTCGAAACTTTTCAGTCTTTTCATGATTCGAAATTCTCGAAATCTAGTTAAAAAAAAGTGTAATATCTTTTAAAAAAATTATCAAAACAATATTCCACACTCTGAACAATTTTTCAGTACATCCAACACTATAGTCAATAAAAAAAGAAGTAGATTCAATCCAAAAAGATTTCAAATATTAGTGTTCTTAAGCAAGAAACTGGATTAAACATTTTCCTTTCTGTTTTGTTTAATTATAGCCAATTATAGCCAATAGCTTCATGCAAAAATTTTGTTGAGTCTTCAGTTATTAAAACAGAATAGTTTCAAGAGTTTCGAATTTCGAGTGCTCGAAAGTCTCATAAAGTTTCGGATTCGAGTTTCAAGAGTTGCAAAATCTCATAAAGTTTTGGATTCGAGTTTCGAGAACTTAAGAATTAGGTTCCAACTCGCCTCTAGTTTATTCTCATCAGCGACTACAGTTTGAGCAAAGCATAAGCTTCCTTCTGACCCGAGGATTCTCAAGAATACCGAGCATTACGCATCAACGCAGCATTTAAACAGGTTGCAACCGATTCGGAAGGATTGTTCAAATTTTATCGGCGAAGCTTCGTTTATGGATGATTGCCTCGCGATTGCTGGGTATCGGTGGCACGGTTTCACAGAAAACTCTGCCAACAGCGATCGATCCTTTGCTACCCGACCAGGCTCCCTTTTAAACGCGCCCCTGTGCCTCCGCTTTTGATATTTACTCGTCAGAGTTGATCGTTTGGATAAAGACATTTTATTGCTTAAGCCCGCGACCGACCGTTTCCAAGTCAGAGGACAACAGACGCATTGGTATTCAAAAAATTGCAATTTAAACGATAGCCTCGGGAGACGGATGACGTTTGTTAACCGAGTCGTTTCCAGTATCAAACGTTCCGCCCTCTAATTTGGATTTAAATGGAATATTCAGCCTTTTGAAGGGGGCGACTCCTGGAGCCGCTTTCGCGCCGAGCTCCCTCTTTTTCCTTTCCACTGTTTCCACTTTTTACGAGCAACATTTGCTCGCGAATTCCGTTGAAATATTTTTACGCCCACTGTTAGGACCAGCTGATCCTGGCGCAGAAAGGACAGAACAGAAAGTTCGACCAATTTTCTTCCGCGGGGCGAAACGTTGCTCCTCCCACCCCCGATCTCGATAGACTCGGCTTTAGTGCTATTTTACGAAGCACAGTTTCTTCGAGACCTACTAACCCATATCCTTAAAAAGCCAAATGTGACGTTTAGCTCGTATGGAGCTGCTCCAATATATCGATCAGAGCGGGGAAATTTGAAAAATTGATTGCGACGATCACGGCCGAATATCAGCGGAATATTAAGAATGGAACCGACCGACCTTTTGGATCGAAGGAACGGACCTATATCCCGCGATCGTATTCGTCTTCTTTTATCGGGTCAATTCCGACGCGTTTGCCAAAAATAAGTAGAGAACGCTCCTTTCACGAAAGAAGAGATTCCCGCGAAAAATGTGAATCGAATTGAAAATCGTCGAGAAAAGGTGAAATCGCTTTTCTAACACTGAGCGATCTGAGAGTATGAATGTGTTTAAACAGGTAATCGGAATGGGTGTTCAGAATACAGGTACGGTAGTAGGTATAATTTTTATATTATTTCTATTTCATAATTGTCATATGGAATCAAAATACTGTGGCATTAAATAAAACTTGAATTTAGTACTAAAGTTTAAGTGTTATTTAAATTTAAATTTTATTTAGTATTAATTTCATTTAAAAATTTAATTAAATTTGAAATAAATTACGATTGTAGGTAATTCATAATTTAATTTGCCGTAATTTAATCAGTAGTTTTCATTCTGTCCTTGAAAAAATTTAATTTTAAATAATATATGAGAGAATCAGACTAACTTCAGGAATATAAGTAAAAATATAGCTTCTGAATCTTCTCCTATGAAGGAATAAGTGACAATGAAAAAGCGGACATCAATGCTGAAAAATGATAACACTTTTACCAAATGTGATAGCTCCAATCGTATATTAACACCTCACCAACCACGTACAAATTATCATGAAAAAAAAAATGATACGAAAGATACAATCATTCTACTGACTAAAAGTATGAATATGCATCAGGATTAGGTTGCCACTTGCATAAAATCTCTTGGGGGTCCTTGAAACCTCATCTCACTCATTAAAGTTTAAACACGAAATATAAGCTTCAAACAACTTCGAACGACATTCAGTTAATGAACACACTAAAATCTAATCAAGTTCTTGACACCTCTTCAATCCTCCAACTAGGATAAGAGTGCCAATTACTGTGTGCTGACCGATTACTGTGGCCCCATTTTATTGTCACATATAACAAGCTATGATCCTCTTAAACTGAGTAGGTTTACACATTTTTTTTAATAAAATTAAATATTCTCAGTTTAATAATGCTATATCTTATTATATGCAAAAATAAAAATTATTTATTTATATTTTACGACGTGTTCCAATAGTAATTAACGTACATTTTATCGAAAAACTCTTAATGAACCCTCATACACAAAATGATTTAAACTATTCATATCATCATTTTTTTTATCGGAATCTTGACACCTTTCGAAGCCCAGGAAGGTTCCACATTTCGAAAATTCGAAATTGTGCAGTCTTTTTACAATTCGAAATTCTCGAAACCTAGTTAAAGAAAAGTGCAATATCTTTAAAAAACTGATTTAGAAAGTATCCTATCTAAGAGAACTGTTACCATAATCAATAAAAAAGGCATACTCAAAATGATCTTCCCCTAAATATTAGTCACAATTTTCACTACAAAAACGTTCATTCCCGCTAACAAGAAGCTGTCTGCAGCTTTGAAATCTCGAAAGCTACGAGCGATAAAAAGAGATTCAGTACCCTTTACTCTGGTCCCCCTTGAAACCTCGTCACGTTCAACTGAGCCAATTTCCACTGAAATCGTTATTTAAGGGGTTATCGAAGTGGTTCCAGTTACGTGCCCCGCCCTGCGGAATTGCACGCACATCCATTACACCTTCTTGACTATCTGCCTGTGCTTTGGAAACGTGAACCCTGTCAGACAGAGTGGAGCAACACGATACAGCGGGACGGTGGGGGTTTTGAACGCAAACCTAAGTAAAACCTATCAAAATCAGTAGCGTCGTCAATATTCCCGCAATCGGAAGCCTCCTATTTCTGCCGTCGGACGCGCGAGACAAATGCGCGAGCCCCATTGAAAAATAGTATCCCCGGTCCTTTGACCGAAGAAAAACGGGCTGCAACGATGCCAGCCACTCGTGGCTCCTTGTAACGTTAACCAAGTCTTTGTTTTCTCGGCCGAACGATCCGCGAGCGAGCCAGTCGTTCGTTTTAACTCGAGGGTATGACGCGATTTAAACGACTGTATAATTTTGGCTGGGTCTCTCTGCATATTTCATTGCTGCCAGAACGAACGAGGACGACCAAAATGGGGCTTCGGGAAGACATTACCGAGAGCACGACTACAGGGTGTTCAAATTATAAGTGTCGTTTGGAATAGCGTTCACTATACGCTATATTTATGTAATTACAGAGAGGTGAAGCTGGAATTTTTATTGCTTTAAATATAGCTTTTGATGGAATTGAAATTAATTTTTCTAATATAGCAGAGGCTTAAGAGGCTTCAGGGAACCGACAACTGAGATCTATCCACGTGGAAAAAGAGTTAAACTGCATGACCCATTTTTGCTCAAATTGCTGAAGAGATTTTAGTGAAATTCAAATGAGTGCTCTATTAACAGTCTGAAATAAATTGAGTACATGATGTTTTCATAAGTATTTTTAAACGAAGTTCTAATGTTTAATAAATCATACAAAGAGGAATAAACGACATTTTTGTTGTTCAAATATAGAGATTATTTTCTACATTTCTGAATTCATTACATTCAGTAACTTATTACAATTTTCTATAACTCTGCTAGCTTCATTAAATTTATTTTTTTTTTTAGATTTTGAGAAAACAGCAACAAATGAAAGGGAAATATCTGAAATACAGTTTTACTGTGCGAAATTTTTTCGAAAAGCAACGATAATTCACTGGCTTTTCTCATGATTTTTTAAATAAAAATCTATACATTTTCAGTAATCAGTATTAAACAAAATACTACCAAACTATGCAGAAAGATGTATATTATTAGAATTAATAATAAGGCATGATTTCTTGATATTTTTTTAGTTCTGTCAAATATTGTCAAATTTATACTGAATTCGATTGTAACTGCTTTGGATGTTAGAACAATATAATTCTCAGTGCTAATAATTTAATTTAATCTTTTTTAAAGAGTTCTACCCACTTGAGGATTCACTATCGTTACTTAGATCATTTCATAAGAAATCATGGTTATAACACCACCGACTTTTTTTTAATAATTTATGTGCTATTTCAAAGAGCATTGCTAATCAAATATTTTTTACACGGTGACAGTTGAAAGTAGATTCATAATCCTTACATATATATACCTACGTTACACAACTTAATAATTGTAACATACGTGTCTCACAAGAACACATATTAACAGTACAAAGTATTATAAGAAAGTATTCAATGCATCTGATATGCGATATGAAACGATCCGTTAGCTATTAAAAAGCGACTCAAAGGTATACATAAGTAATTAAATACGATTTATTCATTAATTCATGCTGATACATATCTCTGATACTTTTGTTGCTCCACCTTCAGTTTTAATTATAGCCATTAATCGTGTTGGCATGGATGCAACCGAATTTCGCATTTTGTATTTTACATCGTTCATCAAAGTCATATTTAATATTCCTCTTAGTGCTAATTTACGTTTCTATAATCCTTGCATGCTGTATACCACGTATCGGTCTACAATTTACACAATATGTATTTGCGTAAGAATTATTAAATGAATCTCCCGCTCACAAATTATACACTTACTCTAAACTCTCGCTCGAAATTGTCCCTGTTATCTGAACGAGCGCGTTCCCAAGCGCAACCTGTGCAACCTGTTTTACCCAATAAATTGATTTTAGTCGAGAAATCTCCGCATAATACGTACCGCGGCAGCGTTCCGCGTATGCATCTGATGAATATGCAAAACATAAATAAATTAAACGGATAAGATTGCGCGGCGCGGTTAATTTTGAGGGTATAAATTCAACCGTCGACGTCGATGAAATAACCAACGCGGAATTATTCGGCGAGTATCGACTGTAATTTAATAAATCGATGCCAATCGAGTTCCGTACTTTTCGAATGACCGAGCGGCAAGGATGATGGAAGAGGAGCCTTGTGAAAACCTGTGGAAAGCCGCGATAAAACCGCCCGCCCTCGTAGTCCCAAGAGTAAACGAACAAGTTTTACAAGAGATAAGAATTTTACCCTATGTAAGCGCAACTTTCTATATTTCCCGCGTAAATGTTAATTTCTGCTGTCGGGAAATTTCGTTCTATACACTCTCGTACAATTTCACGCTTAATTATCCATTATCGCCGAGAGGGACGCTTTATCTTGCCGGAATCTTACAGGAAACTGCAATAAGATTAAGTCCTTATCGGACATGACGTTCTCGTTCCGCGCGCCCGACCTATGCCCGACTTATACTACTCGCCACAGCGAAAACTTCGAGCGAAACCGTGGAGCGACAAGTTCCGACAAAATTACGTAAAAATACAGTAGAGATGAATTCGAGCTTATCGACGTCGCGACACTGGAGGTGTTGTCGGTGAGAAAGTAAAGGTTGATTCACATTATCCCTCTTTGATGGATTTTGCATAGTAATGCTTGGAGGTGGAACGGTGATCGGTGGACAGTGGCTGGTATTCTTAGAGAGAATATTCTGGCAAGTGGAATCGCTTATAAGAATGGGTTGCTGATCACGGAATTATTCATCAGATACAATAGAAGTTTACTCTGCTGTTCAATAATAGTTTTTTTATATTGTATGTACCTAGGAGAGCAGGTGGTTGTAGTATGGAACCCTGGTGGTAAACTCGAATTCCATAACAGGGGAACAAGAATATTAAATGCTTCCTGTTGCATAAGAATTTAATTATAACCACTACCGGTCTAAAATTTGAAATCACTTGTTAATTTTGATTTAAACTACGCCACACACGATGCGCAATTTTCGACGAATCGTGTCATAAAATTTAAGAGGTTATTTTGCTGAAATGAGGGAAAAGGAAGCATTCGTCTGTTTGGTATAAACGCACCATAAAATGTGCGAGAATTGTGTCTGACAGCAACTTATTTTACTGCCGACGTGTATTATTCAGATAGATACACTAGCAACAGTAGAATAAGCTGGTGAAATCACTCAGAACAGATAAATATTATATGTATCTTAGGTATATTCTTCAACAAATACTAACTTGGAAGTGAAGTCAGAAACGCAATTCTGTTATACTTGATTGTTGTCCTATTTTAGCATGCAGAGCTACCCTTAAATATTTCTGACTCTATTCCAACAAAATGCTATAAATTAATGTGACTGTTTACTCATAAATTTTGTATTTGAGAAGCTTTACTTCTTTTAAGTTAAAAAATGATTCTAAATATTTGACCGACAATTTATATGCACTTTAAGTATATAATTGTATACAAAATAGGAGGGAATAAAGTTCTACATGTTTACCTCTATGACGCAATTTCAAACATTTGTATTAGATTAAAAAATGTTTTATAATATCTTGTTCCTAAATTATAACCGATTTTTGTGATATATTGAAAGTAGAAAGTACACTTACATCATTATTAATATTGTTTACCTGTAAGTTTCCTGAAATTTTCAACATTGTAAATTCACATTTTCGTAAACACGATTAATTAAAAGTTTGTTTCATCCACCAATGTTGTGAAAACGCACTTCACTCTGATATTTTGTACATTTCTACATATTACACGAGCTCTGTACTCTTTTGCATGTTAGAATTTTTTATAAACGTATACAAGGTTGCTGTGTATTAATATAAAATCTGGTTGTGAGCGAAAAGAAATCAAATGAACGCCTGATTAAAATATAAGCTACGAGGCATGTCTGATTGAACTATTTTCTGCTACGATATACATTATGTGTAGATGAAATATACGTTACCATGACTAATGCCCTGGATATGAAAACGAATAGCTACTATTACTTACGCTTTATGGAATATAATATTTAGATAATATGTTAATAATAACAGTCTTACAATATTTAACTCAAATTAAATATTCTATATATTTAATAATAAAATATTCGACTTAATGTGTACATACAACCTGAATCTGGTTCGAGTATCAAAGCTAATAAGAGAAAAAATTTTGAAAATAAAGCTAAATACTCGACTAAAGCAGATCTTAACCTACATTTTATCGTACACTTTATTTTTTAACCCATTCGCGTAAGATAATGAAGGAGAAGCTCATAGAAGTGCGTCAAAATGCACATCTAGGAGTCAGACTCCTGCACAAGTTTATAATTTAATTTAAGAACCTTATAAAATTAAAAAATATCTTGAATCTCTTATAATCTGTTTTCAAGTATTTATTTATTTCTACTTCTCATCATCTCAATATCGCGCAAAATTACTTAACATACATTGTCCATAATAAATACAAAATAAATTATGTGCAAATAGATAAACACCATGTATCAAAATCCATTAATACCGAATAAAACTAAAGAAATGTAAATAGAAGATATAAATAGACTGTGGATTTTATGTATTTAAACTTTAGTACGTGACAAATACAAAATCAATATAATATTCAAAAATATACAAAATATCGAAAGTTAAATAAACTTTATAATATTTCACGGATGAAACAAATCTGCAATTAGATTCCATTTCTCTAATTTTCTTCATAAAGACAAGAATTACCATAAACATTCGCAGTCAAGGTATAACTAAATGATCCCCCTAACTTCCATAGATACTTTCCCAAAACCCAATAATTTTAGTACTACGATAAAAACACGCACACATTGCCCTCAGCGGTTCCAGCGTTAAAGTCCACGAACAGCCATACTCGAACCCACCACAATGAACAATCCTCTGCGGTAACTTTTGCATTAAAGCCCCATTACCTACAGTTACACTAACCAGCCCGCGGTCAGACAGACAGTGTGAATCAACCTTAATTGCAGTGCAAACCAAGGGTGGACGATTCCAGGTTACAGATAACGCTATCGAAGGGGTTAAACCTCTCGCTAATAAACGGAGGTCCAAGCACACTGCCCGATTAATTTCATTCCCCCGCCACACGAGGGCCAAACGCAATATCTTGATCCACTCACCTCGGTATCGTTCCACCACATGTGCAGCCTGTAGTTCCTCAGCACGGTTGGGTCCTCGTTGATGTGGTCCACGGCCAGCTTCACTGAGGGCATGACACCGCGGCCGACGTGGCTCTCGGGTACGTGGCTGCCATAGGGGAAGAAACCAGCAATGTAAACGTCCCGTCTCTTCACGCCGCCGAGGTTTATCGGCTTCTGCCCACAGCAGATCGAGATCCCGCCCAGCCATAGGACGGAGGCGCAGATATAAGCGGCCGCTAGCAAACGACGCCAGCATCGCAGCCGAAATCTCCTGGAGACCGTGGCAGCCGCCATTTTCCTAGTTTCGTCGCTCGACAACGACGATCTATCGATTATTGACACTTTTAATTGGCTCTATTGCACGGCTACCGATTACTCGCGCGGTAATCCTGCCACCGGCTCGTACTACCTCATCGTGCGTGTGTGCATTGAACGATCGGTTGCCCGCTGCTTAAATTTAATCGCGTCGAGGCTTAATTGACTGTATCGATTCGACTACGCCTTCGTTTCACTCCATGTCGATTCTCGCTGAACGCAGTGCTGCTTTGTCGCGACCGCGACTGGGCTCGGATTTGATGCTCGCTTAAGCGATTCGGTTGAACTCGAGCATCGCATCGTATTAGACCTTGTTCGTTATTCTTTCAGGAGAGTACTGTTCTCGACCAACACGCCTGGAGCTTCTCGAGGAATATTATTTTAAGGTCGCGTGCTCGCCGCGTTGACGTTGCCCTGTCAGCTCCAGCTTCGTTGGGCGCAGCTTTGCTTCCATTGCTGCTTTTTCCGCGAGCCTGAAGGGAGGAAACGATTCGACGATTCTTTGCCGAGCTGTTTTACTACGAGATCCAGTTATGGACAGCCCACTCTCTGGGATCGTGGGAGACGGAGTCTTTTTGTCGAGGAGGATCCGCAGTGTCGACGCGTTCAACGGTGGCGACTGGAGTCGCCTAAACTTTGAAAAGAGTAACAAACAGTGTTTTCCTCGCTCTGGATCGCGACGATCGGTCGATCCTTCACTAACTGCAGAGTGTCTTCGCCTCGACCTCGGTTCTCATCGTTCGCCTTTGACTCGCGCCGCAACCGATGACCCTCGATCTAGCCCTGGAACAGACACAGAGGATCTACATTAGAACAATGACGTAATGGGAGAAGAGTAACAGCCACGCCTTCTACTGAAATTACCAGACGCAATTGTAACTCCCTGGTCAAATAACAAAGCGTAAACTCTGTTGATCTAGCTTCTCGAAATCCCAACCGCCACTCGATAATTCATGATTAAGGGTGAATGGGCGTCGTTAATCAGTAATTAAACGTAGATCCTGCCGGGGCAGAGACACGCGGATATCGGGTTGAACATTTACTGTACCCTGTAGACTGTGAACCCATACCTGGACTACGTTTCCTCAGGGAACGCCTCTACTAGGTGGAAGTTGGAATACTAATTCCAATATGAAGCGCACGCGGCACCTGAACTCTCAATCACCCATGCTGGAACAGTAGCAACGGGCCAACCAGAAGCTAAACAACTTGTGGCTGTTTAACCCTTTCTCTGTGGGCGATATGCGCGTGTGTACGCAGAAAATAACAGGCAATTTGTGGACTGTGCATACAGGACGTTGTGGAATCCGTGGACGCGATTTTAGAAGTGAATTCATGGTATGAAAATGATGAATAGATGCAGAGACCAGAGATAGGGGATGTTTATAGGGGTGGAATAAAACATAGGGGTAGATTTTGTTCTCTTATATACTGTATCTAATAAGAATAAAAGCATCCTTTAAGGGTATTAAATCCTAAATTTGATTAATATATTTTTTAAATCTCGCAAACTACTAAAAAATTGTTATTTTTTGTAACTTTATAAACTGTTTTTTCATTCTTTTTTATTTTATAAAGTCCTTTATTTTACTATTCTAGGCTTTTAGGAAATCAGAAAGAATTGTGTGATATTTATGAGAGTTTCTACTACACGATACAATATAAAGTAAACGTTTAAAATTCTTTGCAGTAAAAATGAAAGTGTGAAGGGGTTTAGGAAATATAAAATTTTCACTTGTGTCTTCTATGACCTGAATTACTAACGAAGAATTAATTATTTTTAGTAATACATTATTGTTCACATCCACAGCATATGCATAAGTTTATCTCCGGAATCTGTGTACTAAAATTACTAGGAACGAACCGTGGGTCCATAACGAGAAAATACGATCTAAACTTTCGGTGTAATTTTCCATAGTTATGCCTTTCTCGTTTTCATTGCAATAATCAGTGCAGAATTAGGAAAAACTACAAGATTATAAATTCGCACTCGAAATTCTCCCATTATCTTATCTAGAACGTTTCATAAAATTGAGGGAACAACTGCAAATACAATAGAAGTCAGAGTGTTTCTCAAACAAGCCATGTAAAATTCGTTTTCAACGTCCAATGATAATTGGCTCTCTTGTCGAAAACAACGTGTTCGGTTGCACACCTTTTTCAGAAGCAACGAAAACAAAAAAAAAAAAAGAGTATTGGCGAAGTAGAGATCGCATCGAACGCTATGGAGCCCGCGATACCAGAAGCGGAGGTCATAAAACGAGAACCATGTTACATTCGATAATTTTGGAAGTCGGTCGGACGATATCAATTTTTCGATTGGTTTCACGATAGTTGCACGAATAAAACCTCCGTTCCGCTCGTCCACAGAGGTTCGCCGATATTTGTTACAGCCAAGTATTCCGATCGTGCGTGAACCGCGCCGAAATAGGATCGCGCACGTTGAATTCTTCTGGAACTGTAACTCGTGCGCGAATTCCCGCAGTGATTTAATTAACTCCATCCTAAAACATTTTCCAAATGGACCAGCGTGAAGAGTTATTCAACCGTAAGGACAGGCACGTCCTTTCGCCTTTCCGTGAATTAAAATTATTACAGCGGGTCTGCTTGGTCGCAGCCGCGGGTAACGTGTTTTATCTCGCTTGCGCAAACTGCAGGACATTTAGATAAACCAAGCTCACGAACTCCGTGAGAGAGACAGAGAGGTAGAAAAAAAGGAGACGTCAGGGCAGAAAATAACGTTTCTTCGCAACTTCAAGCGGTCTCGCGTGTCCCTAATGAACATTTTTCATTAGACCTAAGTGGCCGTTCGATGCTGCTAACACCTGTGCCTGACCATTTATCGACTGCTACCACTTATTCTTACGAACCCAGAGTTCCCCTTGAGATAGGAAGGAGTTGCTTATCACGTACTAGTCTTCTAAATTGTACTTTATCAATTTTCTTGTTATTAATAAATATAAGCACCATCTCATTATTAAAAATACGAAATAAATGAGTAACAAAATAGAATTATGAATTTAAGATTCTTGAAGATTATTCTGAATTTACTTTGTCACTAAAAAATATGTAATATACTAATACAACATAGGAATTTTATTGCGTTATATATACTGAACTATGTACTCTAATATCTCATTAAAACATAGATTAAATATTCGTTAAGAGTATATTTCCTCCTCCTCCTTTCTATTCTTTCTTCCAACCCAATCAAACATTTGCCAACCCACTTTGTCCAAACCAATTACCCAAAACATCGCCTGTCAGGATGAATCTGTCTCCCCATTATCTCGAATAATCGCCGTTTTGCGGTAGCGCGATTTAGTCAGCTCCCCTAATTATTGATCCCGAATAGCAGGCGAATGGAGGCGTCACGTTTTAGTTTCCGTTTAGGTGGATCCCGCGACTACAGAAGAGCTGTCGTGTATTCTTCGGAAAGGAGGGCACAGAAGGGAGGCTCAAGGGCTAAACAGGGGAAGAGGACGAGAACGGATAGAAGTTTGAGATCAGTTT
The DNA here is from genome assembly GCF_051401765.1 of Calliopsis andreniformis. NCBI lineage: Eukaryota > Metazoa > Arthropoda > Insecta > Hymenoptera > Andrenidae > Calliopsis > Calliopsis andreniformis. Next base: position 10,526,516 of record NC_135064.1, on the reverse strand, counting down.
GCTAGAAGCCGGTACTTGACCGGAACACTCGAGTCGATGAACTTCGGATGATCGTAAAGTTAAGTGTCCGGAACCTCTAAACCTTAAGTACCCAATTACAATAGCAGCGGCTGTCGATAACGTGCTCCTAGAACGGACAACATCGTCCGCTACGAGAGACACTTGTTTTGGACGAGGAGACATCGCGAGTCGACGATGTTAAACGTAGTCCACGCGATATTGTATATCGACGAGGGGAGCGCACGCGTCACTTTCGCATTGAGGCCTCCTCGGGATCGAGGTCGAAATTGGAACTCGACCAAACCGCGGCATAAAGGCTGCACGCCACCGACGTCGGACGCCGGACCGCCCAAGATATTTTAGGCAGCGTTTCCGGTTTTCCGCGTCCGCGCGAGGCGATTAATCTCCGCTGGAAACGGCGAGGGGATGCATCAGCAAATTATAAATTATTTCCAGGGGCGCACGGATCGACGACTCTGTAAGCGGAATAACTAACTGGGCGACCTGCGTTCAAAGGACACGGGAGAGAAACTCCTGCGCAGAGATTAATAAAAATTAATTGGCCTCCGCTGGTCACGTCAGACAGCTTGGAATTGAGAAACTCGCGATCTTGATAATTCTTTCAGCGGAAAAGTTTCTGGGGAGAGATTTAATTTTAGGGGGAACCAGTGGCGAAGTCGATCAAACGTGGCAATCGCAAACCGGAAGTGGCTTCTTGAAGGCTCCAAGTGTGCGTTAATTCAGTGTGCATGTTGTCGAACAGGGGGCAAGCGTGCTAGTTCTTGCGGTTGCGACGGTCAAACGGAACGTAGATAATTTCCTAGCGCTACAGAGTTAATTACGTAAAGAGGTAATTAAGGAACTATATAGGGAGGCATAGTTAGACGCGGTGTAAATGTGTGTTGCTATGTATTTGAATTTTAAACATTCTCCGTTATTCTTCCTTGATTATTTTAATCTGGGTTCTCATTCCTTTTCTCGCCCTTCAGCCTCCCCATTAACTGTCACTTCGTTTCTTTTTTTTTTTTTCTGATATCCGTTGGTATTCTAGATTTTTCTTTGATCATCTACCTTACTCTGCTTAACAGCTTCTTTAATAATTCATCCCATCCTACCGTGTTTCTTCTCTTTTCTGTCTACCTTCAGAGTGTGTCTCGTAGCGGTCCCATTTCCTTATCACTTTCTTTAAAAGCCTCTTCTCGATTCTTCACCCGCGGTTGTACGCTCAATTCTCTTGTTCTTCTCGCGTTTGAAATTGACCGTTTCTGCGCCCTTTCGGGCTCGTCGTCTCTTCAACGTTCCACGAGATCCATCGAGTGTTTGGACTGCAGGTGTCGAGGGAAACGACCGTCTTCGAGGCGAGTGTGCACTTTGAAGATCTACCAGAATAGGCGTAATATTGTCTTAATCGACTCACAAGACGGGCTCAAGTGTTTTGAAAAATTTTCTAGGGTGAATCTGAGAGCTTCGAGGACAGCGGAATGTCTCACAGTGATGTGTATTTCTTGTGAATAAATGAAATTCGTTTTTTAAGTTTCTTCATTGAAATATGCGGTATTTTGTTGTTATAAGTTATATTTATTGGAGCTTGAAAACGAGTTTTTCGTACACTATCGCAATTTAGACTTTTGATAAAACTAAAGTTGTACAATACCATACACATAAATTCATCAAAGAAACGTGTCGTTCAATATATTTTGATTTGAAATGGAACAAAGGTTCAACTGATGTATGACAGCTGACGTGCCATATGTACATATGTTGTTTTAACTTGAAATTAAACATTGTATTCATGCTTCTCACTGTTGGACATGTTTATTGCATAAATATTTTCTTTAACTAATTGTAAAGTCATTTATGTTTATATTAACAGTTTGATTGTTGGACATATGCATTATAAATTTACACTAATAAATACAAAATGAATATTACGTCAAACAATTTTTGTCAAGCAATTTTTAATTCATGTTTGTATTTACATAGTACGTTCCTGTTTTTTTGTATTTCCTAATGCAAAGAAATTTTCTGTTTAGCTTATTTATGTAAAAATACGTATTGATTGAACTGAGTAAACCTTGAAATACTGTGATATTAGAATACTTCTTCTAACATGAACCAGATTTTTAGAACTGGCATTCTCTAAACTGGCAATATTATCTTTTTTGCAGAAATTTTCTTTCACAATTCTTCTATGATATACACTACATTCCTAGAACGTATGCCAATCAAATACACAGAACAATCCTTTTGTTTGCAATGACTTTTTTCAAGTTGCAAAAGAATCTACAAGCATATGAAGAAGCTGGATCATCAGACGAAGTCAAATGCTTCGCGAACACGATTTTCTTGAAATTACACGATTATCTAAAGAACTTTCTCTTAACGCTCATCTTGATTCTCGTCTTCACAGTCTAGATTCATTTTGCTTTTTCTTTTATTGCAGCCAAGAACCGTGTTATAGAACGATCTCGCCATTTGGACCCGCATCTCCATAGAATAGCACAGCTTTTTACCAACGTCTTTGAAAGAGTCTTTGGATCCTCAATTGGACCAAGACCCATAGCGTCTCACTTCAACCTGTTCTTTTTTTCACGTCAGTCACCAAATCGAAAAGCGGGTCCACACTGTCTACAAACATTAGGGATCCTTGGGAAGTGTGTTTGACCAGGCGAATGAATTTTCGATACTTCTAGTTCCGGACTTCTCGCTTCCACAATTGTCCCAGTGCAGTTGGATACATTCGCCACAGAAACTCTATTTCTACGTTAGCAATTTCGTGGAAATTGCACTTCCTAGACTCTTTCATGACACAACTTGCCAGTTGTAAGCTGCCGCTTCTTCCTTAGGTTGACCTGTCCAGCTTACAGCTAGTCGTTATAAAGTTTACTTTGGTGAAACCATTTGTACTTGAGATTCGCTGGGTGGCATTGCGTGGCTATGTAGTTACAGATTTCTATGTTACTTTTATCTGACTCTGACGAGACTGTGATTGAAGTTTGCAACAAAATAGATTTGGAAATTTCTATTGAAAATGTAAACCAGTTTTTTGTCTTGTGTATCGTAACTAATCGTGAGACTAGAGGGAAGTGTATTTCTGTTGAGAATTTGGGGTGTAAATTGTGTGAGTTCTTTTAGAAGCAATATCCTAACGTTTTTGAAGTATTACAACTAGCTTTATCACAGATGCAATGATACAGTATACAGTACTCGTTACTACTTGGAATATATCCTTAAGACCACCAAAAATTTCAAAGTTATTATACATCGAATTGGCGACTTCCATTACTCATTTTTCATGATTTGGCGCTGATTGTGAGATAGGTTGCCACCTTTGGCCTAACCAGCAATATGAATCTTTTCTTTATCTTTCGGAATAAACTCCTCAGTGAATGTATACCAGAGAAATATTGTCTATTGATAATCTGTAACCTACTAATAAGAGCTCAAATTCTTGCGAAACACTAAAACAATTGTCCCAAAATTCCATGACATACTTTACGCCCTCGGAGAATGCTAGTTCGAGAACTTCACATCTCTGATTGAATTGTGTTTTTGGAACAAACGAAGAATGTTCGAGACCAAATGGATGAAATTGCACGTCTAGACTTAGAGATTCCAGTCGCGAGCGAGGAACAACTCCAAGAATTCACGTGAAGATTTTGGTGGATGGGTACGCATATCACGTTTCTGTGGTATATTTTGTCCATAGGTTTGATGAAAAAACTAAAACGTACGTGCGCAACTGCTGCTCGTGAGTCCTAAAAACTACCACTCCAGCGGTCAAGCGAAGCGTGCGGGATAACAAGAACATAAGCCACAATTTAACAAAAATCGAGATATCTGTAGAAAAACATGCCCCAAGATAATAGCAAATCCCATAACAAAAATTGTTAAAAAATCATGAAAATTAGCGACGGTTAAAAGTTCTTGTTTGCTCAGTTTAAATGTTTATGTTATCTTGAGTGAACAACGTCCTAAACCACACACGATCCAACATGGCAGATAAGCAAGAAGCTTCTCGTACACAGAAACTACATAAAAATGCGCCATACTACATTCATAAATTTAATAAATTTTTACTTCATTTCAAGATTTAATGAAAACCTTTGGAGTCCATTTTCATAATATGAATCCAATGTGGCTTATGTCCTTACAGCCCCGAATGCTTCAATTGGGTATGTTGAAGAAAGCTAGATATTAAATAAAATCTTTGTCGTATTTAACACTTTGTATCAAGCGGAGAAATTAGTACAAGAGCTGATAAGTTTATTCTGAAATTGCTAGCTGCAGATTACTACACTCTGAAAATACCAGTTTCTTCTAGGCTTTGTGTGGGTGAAGACAGTATCTTTCTATGTTTTAATTGGATGTCCTTTTAAACCATTTCTTCCTAGAGTGTTGCCACATTTTGCTTTCTCTGAGTTTCGAATAGACAGTGATATTTGTTCCACGGAAATAGAATACGTGAGAAGTCGAAGACGAATTCCCTATGGAAATCAATTATGCGAGAGGCTGGGAACATTTCCCCAAGTCCAAGAAAAGCCACATATTCTGTCTACTTTTTTCATGCCTCTTTTGAATTGCTGGATTCAGAGATCTGGTGTCAACCATACACCTTTTAACCTTTTCGTAGCTGATGGAACATGTATGTATGTTCTAAAAATAAAAATAAAAGATAATCAAAAAATCATTCGACCACGAAAGGAGTGATTTGGAGGTCTATACAGTCTTTTATTTAGGAACAAAACATGGTATACATATGTATGTGTGAAGTCTTTAAAAACACACTACTGAGAATCAGACTTGAGAATGTTAGATTTATATAATTTAAACATTTCAAAGTGTACCTTTGTTTAAGTTTATTTTGAAATAAACATTGCTATAACTACTAATTTCAAGAGGAACTTTAATTCAATCCTGTCTATTACTAACCATCCTCTCACACTACAAACATTTCTTCCCCACAGGCTCGTTGCTGTATCCAGTACAATTAGCAATTATTTGAAACAAAACAGTTTTATCTTCATGCAGTCTCTCACATCTCTAATCAACCCAAAGTGAATTACCCTAAACAAGAGTTGAGCACAGACCAGCGTCTCCCCCCGTAAACTCGTCAATGAATCGCGACTGTGCACAGAGGAAACACTGTGCACAGACAAATTACATTGGTCAGATCCATTGCAGACAGAACTAACAGATGAAAAGCTTGGTGAAACTTCGCCACTTGTCTTTCGCTGTGGTGTGTACCTTTCGGTATTCGCTTCTAGGGGAACGCTGAACGTCACTGGCAATTGTTAAAGTTTGATTGAAGTATCTTGCCAGTGTAAATCGATCGCACGCTCCGTTAACATGACGTTAACTCTGCAAAGTTATACCGTCGCGGACGAAGATTGCAGGGGAACCTGAATATGCATTGCTGGCCATTGACTGAAACTGAGCACCGAAAGGTCGTTTAAAAGCGAGAGAGGATCGGTTAAAATTCAGAAATGAAAATCGGCAAGCTATAAAACGGGCAACAGCCGACTGAAGTAGCCGGTCGCGACTCCCGATCAATAACCTGGCGGCGACCAGCTGGGCCCAGGAAAACCGCCGGTTTACAGTCGACGTTCCGCGGTTCAGGTTGACGAACAGTGGCAGTCTGTCAAGCTCAGGAGCAGTCTACTGGCGTTCAGTACGTGAATGCAATTTTATTTGATTCTGTGTATTGCACATTGAGTGCTTCCTGGATTCAAAGGAACAATCAATATTTTGCTGTTTCAGGGATACAATTGTCCTAGGCGATAATCGAAATATTTTACAATGATCAGAAAACATACGACAATTTAGAAATTCTTGTTTTAATTTTTGCGCAGTGCTCAGATATCTATCACAGAATAATTGAATTTATTCTTGTCCCAGAAAATAGTGTAAGGTGTATTTTCATATAAGAATGTGTATTTTGGATGTTGTTAGTAGAACTCAGAGAATTTTATTTAAATTGAGTTCTTATGAGAAGTATATTAGGTCAAAGTGAGTAAGAAATTCATACAATTTAAAGGATCTTTATACCTACATATTTCATATTTTGAATAGGAAACTAAAATGATAAACTCTAGAATTGTGGCACAGTTCTTATGTAACAATCGTTTTTAAAATCTGATAACTTCTGTGACTAATTTAGTTCTACGAGGTCTAATTGCTTCCTTTTAGATATACATATGCAGCTGATTAGCAGATATGAAGTTTTTAACGTACAATCTGCTAGTTAATTGACTTCTTTATCTGTATGAATTTGGTGAACTACACGTTTTCTTGTAGGTTTATTCTGATTAATTAGACTTTGCTAGCTTTTACAACTAATATATTTTGTCTGCACCAAATTTCCCCAAGCTTACAAGTTTCGGCCATGCGTAATATATCGTGTTAATCAGCTGTAATCTCGAAGGAACGCGATAGTTCAGTAAGTCGCGAAGTACCGATGAAATCTGTGGTCTTCGTGTTGGTCATTCAGCGGGAAGTGGTTAGATTACTCTTAGTAAGTCCTGAAGAGTTTCGATAGTTTATGGACCAAGTTACCCACTGCCTTACAATTTAATAGCAGAAGTACTAAAATAATCAAACTGGCTGCTAAGATTATTTATTAGATGAATAAACTACTTCGGGAACTGAATTCGGTGTCTTAAATATAATTCAGATCTTACTTATCAATCACGTTTTATTATATTTTCATATGTAAAATTATGTAAACAAGAATGGTATATCTGTAAAACTGTCATAAAGTAGAAAGAGTAAAAATGTAGAAATTCAGAAAAAAATTTGAATTTAGTTACTGGAAATAGGTAAACATACAAACACCGAAATAATATATGCACACCTAAGTAACCAATTTCTTTTCTAAATTATATGAAGCCAATTAGAGAGAAAAACTTAAAAGAACAATATCTTCCTTAATACAAAATGTAATTAAAAAATCTGTCATTTCGACTAATCCAAAATAATGAATTACATAACTACATATTACTTATAAACAATTGGTGCTAATAATGACTGATTTGGAAAAACCTTCTATAGTTATTAACTCGTTAATTTATCCATTAATAGTTACTCAACTAATATTCTCATTAATTCATATTTTATTTCTGTTAAATCAGCTATCACATATCACGAAGCAAAAGATCAAACTGGCCAGCTAAGTCAAACAAGTCAAAAGCCGAAAGGACAGCAAAGCGAGGCGATCCTCTTTAAACAGAGGCATCCTGCATACACTGGAATGATACGAGTAACGAAAATAGTTTGTTTGCGTGACGGAATTTCCATAAAACCAATACAACCGCGTGACTTTTCATTCCATTTTATGCCAATCGTTTGAAGCAAAAAGAAAGAAGGCAAAGGAACCGAAGAACTTTGAACAAAGTTTGTAATGAATACTGATGACTGAACCAGAGGAGAATTGCGTTATTGCTTGTTTCTTGATTAAACGTGGCCCATAACTCTACGTTTATCGTGTCCACAGAAGTCAATCAATGTTATTGCACTAGTGATGTGTTGACAACTGATCGAGAGGATCACTTCAATGTTGCGAAGAGTCATGGCAGTCTTGATAAATTCCTTTAACATCGATTTTAACCTTGATTTATACAGTGTCATACATGTTTTTATTTTCAAGCTATTAAAGTTCAAAGTTTTGAATTTTAAGCTTGTATTATGGACTTTTATATTGTATTCTAGTTTTTTTTTTTTTTTTTAAAGAGATAAAGTTAAATTTGAAAACAAGAAAACGGTGGGTAAATCAAATTGACTCTCCATGATCTGTACATCAACGCTGCCTTGAAGATACTATCAGGGAATGATTGGTAATCTGTGTAATTACCAGTTTATCTATAATCTTCAATATTTATGCTACCATCGGACTATCTGCCTCGTTACCCAGACGAGTAATCCAATCTATGGAAAATTTACGAACAGATAGCCGATAGACTGGAAAATTGAATTATGTATTATATGAATTTTATCACGGCTCCTTTTCCTGTCAACATCAAATTCAAACATTAAAACAGTGATACCTCTCCACTGCCCTCCTCTCAACTGTGCACTCGATCGCAAACGATGGTTGTTCCACTTGTCGATCAACGTATAGAGTGTTTTGCTACTGAAGGGGAAAACAATTAAAAGGGAAATGGAAAGGCCTATCTTATCCATGTTAATATATTGTTCATGTGCTGCAACAGTGGCAATTCAAAAATTATTATGTTTGGTAAATGAGGCTAATTCATATTAATAACTTAAAAATAGTTGCTCTTTTAGTTACGCCATTATTGCAGCAAATGAGCGATATTTGTTATGAATGAAATTAGAATGAAATATTATATTGCCAAGCCAACAAAATAATGAGACTATGCAAACAGTATTTTAGTATAATATTATTAGGATCGTTTATGGTACACAGGACAAAGATAAATTGTACGATTAAAGTCGTTGATGGTAACAATTGTGTTAAATTCTCCAGCTTTATGTTCGCAATTCTCAAGAATCCTAAATTATATCAAAACTACATTTTAACCATATGTTTCTGGGATCTTCTTGTATATACTGATATAATAGAAATTAGAATCACTCTCTAGAAGCTCAGATATAATACAATATTTAATTCCATTTTCTTAAAATTCCATTTTCTTAAAATGGAATTAAAGTGGGTTTTCGTAAAACCCACGTATTAATTCATTTATCTACCCACTAAAAGTGGACTAGAACCTCGATTAACCGAATTTTGAATATTTAAAGTTTCTTTTATTTAGGATTACGTATATTAAACGTAATAACAATAAGAACATAGTAGGACATCGATTAAAACTGACACAGTGAAGTAATAGCAGTTTTCTGAAAAAGATATATAAAACTAGCCATCAGAGGATGCTTCAGGTTTAAATCTCGCGATACCTCAGATAATGGAAGTCCTCCAGCACGTAACTAAAATTTACTTATAAAAAGAAACGATTCCGAACATAAAACTAGGACGAAAACCGAGAATAACAAAATTGTGACTAAGCCTTTGTTCATATATCACATACATTTATAAACTAATAACCCAACAAATCATCTGACACCGCTATCAGCACAAAGCTCATGGCAAACATACAATTTCACTACAGCTACATGAGACAACTACCTCTTCACGCCAGTGACCATAACAACCCCAGCTCCCTTTACACCCATATAATTAACTAACAAAGGTTCAAATGAAACTGGAACCCCAGAAGCACCCTTCAAATTTCCCCACCCTAGTAAACCACCCCATACAGTCATCAATACCTCAACCCCGCGTACGCGACAATCGTCGATCCCAACAGAGCCAGCAAGCAGTCACGCTATCGCGAAAGGAAAAACCTAGAAACGTCCCCCGTGTTACTCTTACTTTCGACGGCGCTCGAAACCCTGACGAACATAATTGACATCGGCATAGTTCCGCGGAGCAGCGGGCACAGAGCTGGCCGATACTCCGCCGGTCGAAGTAATAAGGTCTCATACAGTATTCATCGGTGACCATGTCGCGGCAAGGTTGGGCCTTGGCATAGTGACATAATTCCCGCTGGTTGTATCGCGCCAGTAGCTAGTAACACGCTAGGCCAGGCGGTGGTGACCGTGAGCGTTGGCTGGAATAACCGACGGCTGTGCCGACGGTAGTGACGTCGACGACGGTTGATAGTGAGTACGGTGGCGTGTTCCCTTCGGTTCATCGCTTGATCGATGGACTTTACTTTCGAGCCGGGAAGGTCGTTCGCTTTCACCTTATGGGGCAAACTACCGCGGAGCACGAAGAAACATCGAAAGTGGCTGGGCCGGTTTAGGCCTCGCGTGCCGATAACAGTGGGAACGACGCCGACGCCGACGCCGACGCGACACTGACGCTAACCTATCGTCCATAATTTATGCTAATGAAAAATTATGAGTAATTAAGTTGGAAAGTTGACCGATTCATTTTCGTCACCGGGGGCGGTCTCGGGTGAAACATGCACAGTCAGCGCGTTTGATTCGTACTCGACTCGGTTGTTAGTGAAACGAATTCAGATGGGAGAAGGGTATGTAGGTGCAATCGACCCAAGAAGTTTTTACTGGCACGTTTTTACAGTTATGTGGCGAGAATTGAGGGAAATAATTGGACGTGCTGTTTTCTGTTTATTGCTTGTTATTTTCCTTGTTTCTTTATTTCACCTTCGCGTTTCACCCTTGAATTCATGTTTTTTTTTTTTTTTTTAGGAATAATAAAGTGTTTAGAAATTGGTAGGTAGGGTATAGTATAAGAGAGGACTTGGAAGATCTCTTGTATTCGAACCAGCAAGAAGATACAAGATTTTGTATAAGGTAATTTTTGGGTAATAGAATGGTCACTTCTGTGGCATTAAACTTCATTAAGTAGAAATCAGCAAAGCTAGGAATTTTTGTAATATTTAAGAATCTCATACCTCTTGGCTAGTGAGTTACATAGATTTTTCGACATAAGCTGCTTTATAGAGTTACATGCTTTCTGTGTCTCATTATACGTAAATCCTATTAATAGCAGAAATAGACAATACGAGGGAGAATCAAAAATTAAAAAGAATTTTTAAATTACATGGTAACTAGAATTTTACCTTCATTTTTTGATTATCTCTCGTATTATTAGAGGCCTTTTAGATAACAAAAACTGTTCTGTTAACTTTCTGTTAAAAAGGGTAAAACATAATACAACTCTGGAATAATAGAGTGTTCCAATATTAGGGTATTCGAGTAATGATTTGGATATGGAGATGTATGCTCAGAAGAGTCTACCATGTAGCAGAAACGAACACTATGCATTTAAAAGTTAATGAGATTAAAATGAATTACTAATATATAAATTGACTTCATAAGAATGACAATCGTAAGTCTGCCACCAGTTCATTATTTTATTGAGTCACGAAATTATACCTAATGAAGACTGTACTTATTTACTAAAGCTATTTGCGTTATTCAATAGATATTCACTTCATATATTTTGAATAGTACTAACAACTGAATTTATATCATTCATTTGGAACTTTAAAATGTGTTTGTATCCTTCAAGAATCTATTTAGAAAATCATTTTACTATTTACAGAAATAATATTTCAGTCCTTGTATTTGCAATCTGCTCGCTTTATACAAAGTGGCGTAGTACCTCGTAATGAGTGTACGTATGTAGGTAAGTCTAGCCATTTACAAGTAGTCAGGAAAACTTCCTTGGCCGTCGAAAACGAGGCTAAAGAAACGTGCTCATACAATCATCGAAGTGGCAAGTGTTTTTAGATTGAAATTTCTGCTCTTCGATCTATTATTATTTTGTTAAGCTTTATTGTTGGACATGGTAACAATGTTACTTTAAGAACTAAAAAAATGTCACTGAACACGTGAGAAAGTATAAAGTTAAAATATGAAAAATAATAATACTATTATAATTTTACAGAATAAGTGTTGTAAAATTTAGTTATCTTTTCGCAAATATAATCATTATTCGAAATTCGTACGTATTCATAATTTCTTTATTCCTATAAAACATAATTTTCAATATCTCAGTCTTTTCATATTATACAGTTTTAAAAATTTTAGTTTCCCCTTTATGCAAATTTATTAACACATTTCTATTTTCTCTTCTCTCTTCTGAATAGCTATTTCATATTAACATTTGCTGCCACGCGTTGATGCATAAACAAATAAATAAATTACTCATAAAAATACAACAACTAATTCTAAAGAACACAATGAACAAAAAATGAACCATTTCGAAGATTCAAAATATTTAGTAAGGTCATTGGCAAAACTTCAAGCTTACTCAACCAGAATTCGATTCTACTTCAAAGTATCGCTCTTGTCTGCCAAGTTAATTATGAAGGGTTTAAATCCAGTTAACCGAAGTTTGAATCTGCTTGCAAAGTACATAATCTCATCACTATTCGTCACCAAATCGTCAACATGTCTTCTCCCTCTTAGTTCCCTAATCTTCAATAATTCAGACGATCCAGATATCGCCCGAGTTTCTCTCCGAATTCACCGACGTTCAACTATCACAGAACAAGAACTCCTATACAACCCTCGCTTTCCTTTTTTCGCGATAATTAAATGATCCCTGTTCGGATGCGTCATACCGGCGTGTTTGCCAATCTCTCTCGGATGCAAACAGTTCACGTAGTCGGTTTGGTTGATCGACTTTTCAGATGAGCCGCGAGAAACTGGATCAGGTTGCTCGGGGGTTAGGCGTTCCACTTTTCGAGTGCGAGAACGACGACGCAAGAACTGGCGAGAGCGGTTGTTTTCCGTTCAAAATGCGACCACTCGTTCGCATTGTCTAGCCCGCGGAGAGAGCCAGAATTGCGACATCCGAGCGAAACATCGAAAACGTTTAAGCATCCGCCGTTGACGCGATTCGAGATTCTGGAAAACCTGTTTTCGCTTTTAAGGAAATTCGCCATTCACCGACGAGCCTAATTAGAATACACCGACAGACATCGCGATCTCTCAGAAATCATTCCGCCTCTCAGCCACGTCCATTTTTTTCCACCGCGACGATTGATCGCGGAAGAGGCGCGAAATTTTACGCAGCTTGCGGCTGTCGTGCAGATTCAGCTGCATTAACGCGACGGGAAGCGCGTGGACGAAAGGTATTCTTTAATGGAAAGTTCGTGTCGCTCGTTCGTGCGATCATTTTTTCGGAATATACGTCGACGAGTGTTGCGGACGTCGCGTCATTGCGTAGGAGGCTCGCCTCTATAGGATACTTCTGCGACTGTTCAAAATTCACACGACGCATAAACTCGCGCTCGCGCGACCAACCAGAGGAAAATTGAAACTGGGTCAAGAGGGAAGATCAGTCGTTCCTGAAGACTATTGTTTCTCTGTCTTTAACTACCTTGCGCGTCGATTCTCTGGTTATAGATGAATATCGAGATCAATTTTCACTCCAATTTTTTCACATTCGAAGCTTTATTGTCTGAGTAAGGTAATATTCAAACGTTCTGTTACCCGAACAAAATGTTTCCTAATAACGTTATTGAGTCTGGTAGACACAACATGATACATTTTTATCGTTGCTTTCATTTAAATATCAACGGTTTTATGATGAACGTTAAGAATATACGTTATACATTGTTTCTACATTTCAATTAATATTATATCAGTTTTATAAATATTACATTTGTACAATTATTGTAATACATTTCAGTTAACATTATGTCAATTGATTTTAATGAAAGCTTTGTGTTTTAAAATTGGGTGTTCGTAGTTGATGGGTAAACTAGGTAACATTGGTAGCTATGAGTTTAATAGATAAATAGATATAAATGTTTAAAGCGACTATGTATAACTTTTTAAGATTTAAATATTGAAAATTTGAAGCTTTAATAGCTCAGAGATTTGAATTTCAATATATGACGTGTCTTGATTAGAATTGCAGAAATTACAATTATGGAACTAAAAAAATTAGATATTAAATAGATATAGATAGTTCATCAAGAGAGTAATTAAATTTTGCAATATGAAACGTCAATAAATGAATAAAAGATTAATTCCTAATAATGAGGCATTTTATATCTGTTGCATTGTATTAATAAACTAATCAGAAACCTGCCAATTTTCACACATTATACAGGAAATATAGTACTTAAATTGAATAATTATGTTTTCTTTCTGTATTATCTTGCATAAGAATTAATTTTTGCTCAAAATGATTGACATAAAAATGTTTGCTAATTTTGACGAAGAAATCGTCTTTTGCATCTCACTGTACACTGAACGTCCCTACGCAACACTGAATATGATTAAAGGATAGGATTACAGGATTTCCGCAGGCAGCACGTGTAAAGTCTTTGAATTACTGCACTCAAAGGATTAATTTTACCAGTCGAAAACGGTTATCATAGTTATACTCACACAACGTTTTTTCTACCCCAGAACGAATGTCGTAACCAGATCCATATTTTTCCCTCTAATGGAGAAAAATGACGACAGTTTACCATTCATTAGTCATCTATTTTTATAATTTAGCTTGGGGAATTTCGCGAACCTGCGAACAAAGTCTGACCGTATTATCTGGCTATCTCGAACGTCTTAATCCCCTGAGAATAATTTCCAGAATCCTCCGATATTAACAGGCAACTTTTAGTTCCTCACAGTCATCTGGGCGAGCTCCCCTGATCGCTGGAGGCAGGGCGGGATCGATAGTTGAAGTGTGATGTAGAAATTCATTCGCGCTTTCAGTGAAACGCATCAATCATTGCTCGGACCATACGCTTCCAGCCACGATAAACAAAAAAAAAGATGACTCTCTCCTTGGCTGCTTAAACATTCTAAACTTGAATCTTAATTACAAACGTCTGGATAACACATTTTACTCGTTCTCACATTATGGCTTATTAACTCGATTATCCTTGCTGCAGTAGCGAGCGTCAATCATTAGTCCGACGATATCTCTCGCGCGGCAACGCGGCACAATAAAGCTGCGTTTTTATAACGCGTTTCACACGTTCCACGTATACGTTTCTACACGGTTACCGAAAAAAGCCTGTTCAAGCTATTACGCTGGCAGAATGCATTGTCATGTGCCGAGACAGAACACGTATTGTTACGAATAAAAATAAACGACAGGAAAGTTTAATGCGTATTTCGCTCATCTGGAATGTACTCATAATTACCATTTCTTTTTGGCCGTTTAAAGGGTTACATCTACATAGGGAGGATTTCTACAGGAAATTTACAAATTCGAGAATTTAAAAGAAAAGAGCTATCAATGGAAATAATGCTAAATATTTTTTGATTGAAAGGTACACCTCTTAGTTATATTATCTTACATTTTCATGAAAAAATGTTATTAACTAAAGGAAATATTGTTGTTTATAGGAGACATGTTTTTTTAAGCGGTTGTTGGAGAATATTCTGTATCAAAATGAAACAGAATCGTATTGATTGAGAATCATATTTTTTTAAATTTTATTTCCAGTTTTTTAATAATGCAAAAAAAAAAGAACAATTTCATCATGAAAATTCTTCATCAAAATTAAGGATAACATATCTAAGAAATGTATCTTCTAGTGGAACAATCATTTTCAATAATAGTTTCTCTTTAAAAAGTTCTCAGACTTCTAAGTTCTTGGGTGAATATAACTTCTTAAAGCTGAATAACCGTCTGAAAGTTCCAAAAAAATAAATTTTGTTTCGTATATATTTACACGCATGACGTTTTAAGAATACTTTAAAATAAATTTCGTGAAAGGATTAGGAGAATTAGTGAAGTTATAAAGCTTTGAATGAAACTGCAATTTGTCTCGCAATTTGTACAGGAGTTTATACGTTTTTCTCGAAACTAGATATTTCAATATGCTGGCCTTGATAACCTGAGCTACATGTGACTAATCGACTTCAAATGTTGCATGCAGATCCATCATAAGATTCTGCATCTGGCAACGACAGCATTTTCGATCTGATCCCTCGTTTATTAATTATAAAGAAAGTTACTTGTTCTTCCAAAATAACCAAACTTTTTCTTTAGCATGCTACTATTCCTTTATTTTTCACAATTTTGAAAATTCCCTTGCGTACCAGAAAGCTATTAATATGTTTTAGTACAGTACTGCTTCATATTTACAGTTTAAATATAACGTACACTGCAAACCTATGAAGAAAAACTATATCTACTAAAAATATTTTACTACTATTTTGCACTAAAACAAGACATAAAATGTACAAAAATATCCAATCATGCAAAAAACTCAATTTTATATTTTTCTGTAGTTACTGCATGTCTTTATAGTTGGATAGTACAGACGTTTTTTAGGACCAACGTCCAGAAAATGGGGCGCCAGAGAAACCTATACAACTTCCGAAAAAAATGTTTTTCTGACCCCAACTTTTTCCGAAGTAGTTAAAATTCCTTCAAATAGTCAAAACGAAATAAAAAGGAGAAACGTACATCAACTCTTTGACCTGTAATAAAATCGGGAAAGCGCACGTATTCCATGACGCAACGATTCAAGCATTTATCCTCCCTTAAGCAAAGAGATGAGTGTCGCGCGAGTGTAGAAAGCGTCCAACAAGAATGATGAATTTTCCGTGATGCTTGTTAATCTTTTTCTTTCTCTGAGAAGCTTCTTTGGAGAAGGGGAACGTTATCCTTGTGAAACAATACGTCGCCGAATCGTTAACGACGCTGCCCAGTTAGAAAAGTTTAACCTGAGCCCGTTGAAGCTGAGCCAAATAAATGTTTACAGCTTGTAACTGGGTATTAAGAGCTTACCCTGTAAAACGCCTGGCGGGGACTTTACATCGGACTCGAAAAGATGGGCTGTTTTAAAGCGTTTTACACGTTGCGAGATGGGAGGTTTTCGGAGGGCGGTGCGCCTATAAAATCGGGAAAACGTTTTTTCAAGCCTTTATGGTATCGAATTCAATTAACAGGATCGAAGGTCGAGCTCGTTCGAACGCCATCTCGAAACAATTCGAGCTTTACCTCTGCACTCGCGGAAAGCCCTGCTTGCTATGGACAAACGAAATATATTTAAATGTAATGTCCAGCGTGGTTGGATTTGTTCATGCCCGTCGAAAATGGACAAGTGAAATCGCAACACAACGGAATTAGTCGAGCCCTGAAGAGGTCGTTTAGGTTGGGACAACTGAACGAAATCAGGCGAATCAAAACGTGGGAATATACCAGTGATAAAAATTGCTTTTTTAAATCAATGGAGTGTATAGTAGAATTAATGCGATTCTATTACGAAAACATAGAAGTGGATATATCTATAGAAGATTTACAGCTTTGCAATTTGTCAATCTTCGTAAGTTATCCATGGGTATTTTAATTTGAAAGTACTAATTACCACAAAAGTTGAGTTAGTGTGAACACTGTGACCCTCAAGTACTAATTAAGTATTTTTAGCACTAGAAAAACCAAAATTAAAAGTAACAATTTTGTGAATGTTTTCTGCTCACAGAATTAATTAATTGTAAAAACTAATTTAGCGTATTTTTCTTTATTTATATAAAAGTTCTAGTTTTTACATTTGCTCCTTATTTCTACTCCCTTAATTTTAATACAAGAAATAAAATATTTTTGGAATTTAAATGTCTGAATTCAATTTATCCGTCGTAACCAAGTTCATGAGTTACTGTAGGTATGCATGGAACGAAATAGAAAGTCAAATTATTCAACACGGCAACCTCAGAGAATGCAATTCCGCTTAAATGAAATAAACGTCATTTCAAGATAACTATATAAATAATTATTTAACTGATGAAAATGTTAACTACTGTGTGAAATTGGCAGAGAAAGTAGGATTTACAACAGCTGTATGATTTCAGCGATTTGCCTTTATAATGTGGTATAAATTAGTAATTGTTCATGTCTATACATATACTTTGTGCATCAAATCATAAAGCTTAAAACAAATTTATTCATAATTGTCAACGATCAGCTATCCGTGTGATCACTTCATTTTTAACAAAATATCACTTGGATTAAATACAGGCTTTTTATATGCAAATGATATGTCAGGCAAATTATTACACTGTTAAATAATAACCATTATTAAAGAACGAAAATGGATACCTATTTTTATCTGTGAGCAATGGTTATAATTTGTCTTTCTTCACGCTTATTAGCATATCTGAAAAGCACTGCACCGCATTTGTGACGAAATGTAATTACAAAAAGCAATTAAGGATACGTTAAATTGCTTGAAGCTATACCGTTTTATTATTTTATTTTTTATTTCATCTACGTGCACACTGTTCATCAGTGCGTTCATCACTTGAACTAAAGCCAAACAGAAATTAGGAAGCTCCGACTTTTCTGCACGACAGCAAGTTTCAAAACACGCGATAAGATTTCATCTTTTAATATTTCATCATAACTCGAGTTAGGTACGTGTCAGGCACTAATTCTAATTAACGTAAGTACTTATATTGAGGGGAATGTGTATCGTGACTGAGTTGTCACAGTCTGTCCCTCAATTATTACAAACCCTTTTATTTAAAGTATCGTGTCACAACAGTATCTAATAATTTCTTATGTTATAATTATATGAGCAAACGAAGTCTGCTCTTTATAGACAGTATAACAACAAAGTCATGAGATTAATATAAATAAAGGATGCTATTGCACATTAATATTTACAGATTAATATTTATATTTTAAAATTATTTTGTTCAAATTTCGAAGCACCTCAATACAGTTTTTAATGATTAAAAGATTTATAGAGTTGTACAAATTTTCTTTATCAAAATACATTTTCCTTGAAATAATTTCCTGAACATTATATATAATTAGTAAATGTCAGTTAATTTCAACTTTGGAAAAGAAAAGAAATGACGTTTCAATAAAGAAACTAAGGTTCGTGATAGAGCTCAGAGACCTCTTTCTTAGATAAAAGTCATTTCTACAATGTTGTTCTAATTTAAGAATTATATCAGTCTTTATGTAAGTGGAAATTAGAGGTCTTTGTACAGACATACAAAAAACAACCTTTTTAATGCGTAATATTAATACCTGAAACATCGCACAATGTATTGTATATGAAAATGAGTCCATATCAAAAAATTTCAAAAACCTATAAGTTCAAGATGCAGCATTATTCGAATGAGTTTTTATTCGAATAATAACTTTCAAATACATTCTTCTAGTAGATTCTTCCGCGAATACTAAGCAAATAAAAATTATATATAAAATGAATTACACCTGAATAATTTTTTAATCGAAAGGTACAAAATATTACATAGGTTGAACCTGTTACACGTGCAAACACAAAATTATTCGTCGCAGATGAATAATTCATCTTATTTATAACTTTAAAGTTTTCAATTTCAATACTGTTTTATAGACTTGTATCTTCCTAAACCCTTATTTTTAAACAAAAATTTTTTGTAATATCATATTCTCTTTTTGAAGATTTAAATTCTATATTTTAACTCTCAATTAAGGCTTTAACTCAAATGTTTGTGACCATATTCAAAGCAATTCTGTATACGTCATAATTTGTTCAATAAGAAATACCTAAAAAGCTCCTCGGAATTATGCTTGCCAGCAGACAGAGCTTAAATTACTAATTTGTATCAGTCGTATACTCCTGCAGAATCCTGCAACCCAGGAAGTCGCGCCTCAACCGAGGCTCGCGCAATTTCGCCAGCTCCGTAACCACAGCCTTTACCCGTGTCCCTAGGAAATTTGAATTTCGTGCTGGTCACGTATAAAACGCATTCAAGGTCCTCCAGTTCTCGCCATCCCCCCTCTTTGGCCGTCCCAGAATATTCAAACGTGCGCGCCAAGTCGATTAACAGACAGTTCAGAATTAAAGTACCTTGAGGCGATCGCAGTCGGCGGATTCGCGTGCTAAATTTGAATGTTCTCCTGCCTACGTAAATGTTGACAGAACGCGGTAACATATTGTGGGAGCACACGCGACCGAACGGCGGATGATCGATAATCAAGTGCACGAGAATACGTTATAGGCGGATATACATAATGCATGTACGCGTCTGGGGCTCGCGATGTTCACCGCGAAGGTCACGTTTATCAGAACGCAGACCGTTTATGCCGCGCCGTCGCTGGAAGGGAAAAAAAGAAAATAGAACAAGTAATCACAGTGTAACGAGACAGCTTTATAACGCGGCTTAATTACCATGCATTTTTTAGACCCTCGTTTCCATGGCTGGCCAGCTGATTTTAATTTCAAACGCGGGGCCACCAGCTTCTCATTAAATATTAACAGTCAGTTCTGGCCCGGCGATATAGGTCAGTGATAGCTGTCGCGTTATCAAATTTGACGTCATCGTCGTGTATCGATTGCGATAAAACGAAGGGTGCAACCTCGCGAGAAAAGGACTCGTTTCGGATCACCATTCATTCCTTCGAAACGTTCACGCTCGCGTTGAACTTGTTGCGCGTGCCCCTTATCGTCGACTCGACGGACGAGACTAATTTTTCTGGCGACATGCTTTAAACTGGTGGCTCGTAAACGAGCGAAAATCGGAGACGCAATGTTTCACTCGTGAATGTTGGGACGCTGCTCGTTCGAGCGAATTTCGATTAATTAACCTTCTGCTAAGGGATGCTGGGTCGTTCGTGATTCATAAGTTACTTGAGCATATATTTGTAACACTCATGAAAATATTGAAAAAATTGTATTACGTGTATACATTTCTAAGAATAAATATTTCATTAAGAATTTTAAAGTATGCTTTTAATTTTCATCCTTCTTTATGTTTATCCATTGGTCGTCCATCTTCCAAGGATTAAGTATCCCCTACACTTGACACGATGGGACTTGCTTCGAGACAAGTTTCTCGATTACCGATGGGCCAGACTACTTCGAATCATTTTGACTCTTATTTATTTTAAACAAATTATCTTATCGTATCTTAAAAAAATTACCGTCTGATCGGTATCCATCATACGCATATGCGATATACGTATCGCCATATGAAACAATTCTTGTGCAGTGTATGTGTAGTCTGACACGGTATTAAAATGCGCCAACTTTTATTAAAAATATCTCGATAATTATATGGTAAATCTATTTCATATTTTACACAAAGGTTTCGCGTAATCCAAATTAGTCTTGTCCTTCTGCTAAGAACTACTTTAGCTAAGAACTACCTTAACGCGATATGACTCTCGGCGTTATTCCTGAAATCGTTCGCAGCAATGCATTTGTTGTTCCTGAACTAGAGTAAGAGAGAAGAATAGAGAAGGGAGAGGAAAGACAATAGCATCGATCCACCGTCGAATTTTGCCCTCGTCCCTTTGTTCCAGCAGTTTTTGTCAAGGAAAGTTAGAAGCACGCAAGTTGGCCAGCGAGAGCACAAGTAGCAAGGGCGGTTCTCGCTCGCTGAAATCATCGCGTAAAGCAAAATGGTTCCATTAGTAATGTACACGTGCGGGAGACGCTCCCAGGGTAAACACAGTGTCATCGCGTAATATTTCCGAGACACTTGTTATGCGGTATGAATACTCCGAGAGCAAACCGACCTGACATACTCGCGCGAACATTGTAAATGAAGCGGAGGCGCTTAATGCTTCGTGAACTTTCGGTTCTGACATTGGGAAACGTAGCGAGGGTAGGAATATGAGACAGGGTAGAAGTATGAAACGCCAAAGTTTCGATCTATGCACGGAACTGGTAGCTTTAACGATGATTGGAAATTAAATATAATGATTATAACAGATTCTCATAAAAGCCAGTTTCATTCATTGTTCTTCTGTTTGGTAAATGTGTTTTGCTTGTGAAGATTAAAGTGGGAATTATTGCTTCAGTTTATTTCCTGATTTTCAAGAACACAAATAAGGCAATTTATTCCCTAATAATTGCAGTATAACAATATCGGTGTGGATTTGAGGTATATTGGGCTTTGAAATGCGATATAATGATATTAATTGTGAGTAAAATATAGTGGTATATTATAATACGGTGATAAATACAGTGACGAGACACTAATATATTGGTATGCTGATATTATGAGAATAGTAATCATAAATAATGTTATAATGATATTTAGTGAGACATAGTTTCGTCTATTTGGTTTCATCTAATTTCTACCTTTCCAATTTTGCTTTAATATATTGACCTATAAATAAAGCAATACCCCCGCGTTCAAAAAATACTGTTTAATGTAAGTAAACTTAACAACTATTGTCTAATAAATGTCAATGTTTATAATAACATAATAAACACATAACATTCCAAACGTCGTCGTATCTCAAGAGATTAATTTAAAAAAGCAAACAATTCAAACGTTCTATAAGATCCAGAATATTTATATTTATAAATAAGCACATTTTAAATGAAATTTTCTGAAGCTATATGTTTGATTTTCTTATTTATATCTATTCTAAGACATCTTAAGTCAGCAAATAACATGAGTAGTTTATACTCCTACACTCATCTCAGCATATGGTGGATGATTCAGAAATGTATGTCAATACTTCAGGGAGTCAATCTATACACTAAAGTAAATAAGAAAACGTCATTTGAATATATGTCCTAGGTAGTTTTTTAGTTTTTTAGTTTTCGAGTTATGGATTGATTATAGAAAAGTGATACATGTATGATGATTCTTCATCTTTTTCCTTTTTGCAGTGAGAACTTTCCTAACCAACACCTCCTCAAACAGATGGATAAGAAGAGGTTGGCATTGTGTATTCCATGCAAGTGAATAATGTTCACGATCTCCGAGAGAAGATACAAAATGGATTTGAGACTATTTGAAGAATGCCTGGTATTTTCGAGCAAGTGTGGAACTCAATGTCAAATCCCATAATAGCAAGTGTTCCACGAGGAGGATATTTCAAACATTTTCTTTAATCATCCATAAGTCGAAACCTTAGATAGAAGATATTTTTAGATAACTTTCTTTTAATTCATTTTAGTGAGTAGATTCATCTTTTAAAATATTGACATACATTTATGAATTATTTTGTATACATGTGACTACAAGGCAATACGACATATGTCATATTTTTAACAGTTTGAATGAATGAAATGAAGTATGATTAGAAAGTTCGTTGTGCCTAACAGTAAGTTGGTACAAACAGTTTTAACGATTATTTAAGAAGTATTTAGAATAATATTCTCTTAAATAGAACTATGGCGTGGTGCATACTATATACTAGTATGCATTTGATGGTGACACATGAAAAAAGAAAATCTGTGCAGTGTACAGACATCGTTCTTATCAACGATTACGATAAAATTGAAGTTTATAATACCTAATTAAAACTCAAAATTTTGGAAATATTTCAAAAACAGAAATATGTAACCTACATCGTTCTACATTACAACCATAAATATGTTGTCCTGCTGTGCTGATCCTGCTCGCCTGCGAGTTTGGAAGCGTGTTTAGCCACGTTTAGTATTATCGGTATCTGACCATGATATATACTGGGTGTTCAACCACGGGTGGAGGAAATTTTAGGGGTGGATTCTACATGAGCAAATTAGACGAAATTGCGGTCGTGGCTTCGTATTTTAGTTATAGCGTACACTAGCGACCAAAAGTTTGTAAGCACTTTGTTGGTTTTCATTAAAGTTATAGTTTACGGTGCAGTACTTATAATTTCAAATTAATGGTTTCAATCGTAATTACAACCACCATTATGCCAATATAATATTTCAATGTATGTTACATATATTGTATATTTTGTTAATATCGTGTTTAACTGACTTTTGGTATGTTGAATTTACAGTACTTATACAAATTTAATTTTTAATATTCAGTAGGAGAAATATCGATGAATAACTTCGTTTGTATTATACTATTATAAGTCACTTTTCAAGTAAAGTAGCAGTAGTTCTTTCGTAATATTGACACCATACTAGCTGAGGATTAATTTCAGAAAGATTGGTATGGAGCTTTTATTTTAAATTCGCTGGTTTTTAAGCCTTGAGGTTTTTCAAGGAAATAACATCTTTCATAAGACTGGGTTTACTGATAAATGGTCCATAAGTGAAATTTGAACTTTTTTTAAAAAGATACTGAACTAATTTACACACCTAAAAATTCCGAATTTTTGGGAAATAGTATTATTTGGTATAAGTATGTAACTCGATATAGGTCACAAATTGAAACAAAATAACAAGTATTCATGCATTGATGAGTTTCTCATATTTTATCAATATTCATATAACGTAAGAGTGAAACAAATGACAGAAGCAATCTAAAAAAGAAAAAGGATAGTAATGAAATTATAAGAAGGAAATATTGTATCAATGTTTTAAAAATTTACATAAAAAGAGTCTAAGGTTCAGCAATTTGCCGAGCAATAGCTTCTGTTTGATGGATCAGTGAACAAATGTGTATGCGTATACTAGCTGGAAGGAATAAAGTACAGTCATAAAATCTCCAAGGGTGCGAAAATTAATACGCTTCAAGTGTCGAGATAAAAGTTTGACACCTTTTTCTGAAAAAAAGACTTTAGATCTCACTCAGGTCTATGTAAAGTATTCCATACATGTGTATGCTTTCTTCAATGTGATGTAAATATTTAACAAATCTTCACATACAAATATAGATCTTGAATACATGAGAACATGGATATTAAAAAAGACATGAATTTAAGTAAGAATTGATTTTATATAGGTATACACATAGATTTAACCTTAAGAGCTCAGATTATTGCAAAATTTTAGATCAATCCTTGTTTTAAACAAGAACTAAACAAGACTTTAGTTATTACATTTCCCAATCGTTACGTGGAATCATTTTCGTGGAATCACACAAGGAGCAAACACGAGTTATTTCATGAAAAAAGTTAAGAGTTACTTACAAACAGAAATTTATAAACATTCTTTAATTCTACTGAGTTTTCTACACTTGAATATTATTATGGAAATATACCAATGTATATGTTGTAGATATACCTATCTGAAATGGTGGCCAAAATCTGAATTGATGACCAAATTTTTGAAAAAGCTCCAAACCACTCAAAAATTATTTTTATTGATGACATAAACTGCATTTTTGCTGGAAAACCACCCCGAGAAGAACACTTTGTCATATGATATAACTGTTTTACAGAATATAGAAAAGGGTGCTAAATTTGAAATAATGTTAATTTTATGTTTCGGACCCAGAATTCCACTTTAAAAGGAAGCATTGGATATCATTCTTTATCTTAGGAATACAAAACCTAAGTGGATAAATTTTGAAAATTTTTGAGGAAACGAAACATTGAAGCTCTAGCACCCTACAATTCTGCCCCTCTGAAACTATTTCCACAGAAATTAGCTTTTACTAACTTAATCTAAAAAATCAAAGCCAAGTTCTTTCTGCTATTAGAAAATACTCACTCAATTTTAATTCTTTCATTCCCCCTATTAAATCCACAGAAAACAGAGATCTCTCTTAACAACTAAACAAATTAATTCATAATTAAAAGTTCATCATTCTCAATTTTCTCTCCATTTTTCATACATTCACAGTTTTCCTGTACTCCTTGCCAAACAGCCCACACGAGACATCCCAGAGCAAACACAGCCCCAGAAATTAATTATATCGTCTAAAGCAAAAAGGAAGCACACGAGTCGGGCAAGTTGAACTTATTGCTCCTTTTCCCAGTGACACTGAAGCCCGTGCCAAGAAGATAACAAGAATCCGCGTGGTACAGTGCTCCGCGGAGATTCGTATCGTGTTGAAAAATACGTAATTTCGAGTAACGATAAGTTAAGACCGTCGCTAAACCGAGGAAGGGATTAAGTGCGAAACAGGGTTGATAAAACCACGAGGAAAAGCTCGTCGCTGTAAATTCTGATTAGCGCCTTGTACGCTGTCTTATTAAAGCGTCCTTCGGGGTGAACGGTTCGTGCACCAGCAAAAAAAAAAAAAAGAAAAAAGAAAAAAAAAGGAAAGGAAGACAGAAAATTCAATTCGCAGCTATTCCCCGTGATTAATAGACCAATCGCGTTCGCTCGTAATATCTCGATCATAAATCTCCCCGCGTCCCACTGTAAAAAGACTTCGAGCGTCCCGAGAAATCCCTGGCGCGGGGAAGCGTGCGTCACGAGTTAATGGACAGCTCGTAACTTGACAGGAAGCGTGGAATCCTTTACGGCGGGGCTGCACGATGAACGTGGACAGATAATAAAATACGAGGACCCTTGACACCATGGATTTGTTTGACGCGGGAACGGCAGATCGAAAAGTTCGGATGAAATGAGATAGTTGGCTACGTCTAGCGTGGTCTGCGAGTCGAGAAGAGTATATCGGATCCTGTGGCGCGGGGGAGGCCTGGCTTACTCAAGTAGGCCACGTGGGAAACCGAAAGGGGCTCATCGTGTCGCGTACCCTCGCCAGGGTAATAACGTACAAGTCGGTACAAACAATAAAAGACACTGACCGCCATCGGATTATCCTGCTTCAGCAGGCTGGATGAGAATCCAGCCAAGCGAGTCTTGGAAACGAATCAACGCTCGTTCTCTTCTTCTTCTTCTCGTTGGGAGGAAGGTTATAGGAAATGGGGAGATTTACGCCTGCCCAGATTGACGTGAAAGTGTACATTGTCGTGGATGTAACTGTGCACTGTCGTCACGCCCCGCGCTGGCTGAACAAATGGAAATATGTAAATGAAAAGGAAGTCGAC
This sequence comes from Calliopsis andreniformis, assembly GCF_051401765.1. Lineage (NCBI taxonomy): Eukaryota > Metazoa > Arthropoda > Insecta > Hymenoptera > Andrenidae > Calliopsis > Calliopsis andreniformis. Next base: position 10,500,430 of record NC_135064.1, on the reverse strand, counting down.
AGCTCACTCTGCATTGCTGACGACGGATTCCCTGTTTATTGGTGCAAAAATTTCCTCGAAATTTCAAAATCCCAGCAAGCAATGCCGAAGGGGCGATCCGAATTGTATTGGGCGTGAATTAATTAATTCGTTCACCCGAGCTCCATGAAGTTAATTAAACTCGCCTCTGTTCGACTCTAATTTAATTCAAGGATGATATGCATTAATGCGATGCAGTCGGAAACACTGTTCCACGGAGGGCCAACTTTCCTAATAAAAGTTCTCCATTTCTCATCCTGAATAACCAAAAATCGAAGGTTTTCGAGCGTCGAGCGCGTTTAGTGCGTTCCAATCGATATTACAAAGAGAGTTAAATACCTCTTGGGAAGTTTCGAGATGCAAATATTTGACATTGCACTTCTCGCCGTTCGCAAACAAGCTGTTCAAATGGAAGCGCGGGTAATTCAGGTTTGAAAAATTTTCTCGGCTAGGTTTTCTCTGGTTATTTGCTACGTCAGCTTGGGTTTAATTTTTGTCGTCAATCAACAAGTTTGTTTTAATAGGAATTTGTTTTGTGAACGTGTTTCGCGGTGAAATGAAAAAGACAAAAGAATTAATCCATAGAGTGGATTGCAGCGTGTCATGTAATTTTCATTTTGAATATTGTAGAATCTCAGTTGTTTTCCCAGTTTCTCAGATATTTTCAAATATTCACGTATTTGATTTGTCATAATGTACAAACTGAAAAGTAGGCGTAGCATTTAGCAATTTTTCATTTTAAAATGAAAATAGGAAATTATTTATGCACGTAAAATAAGTTCTTATTTTTCACCTTAACAAGTTGTTTCAATTAAACAACACGTAACCTTTTTTAAAATATTTGACCCACTTCTTAAAAGTACAGTGTTTTTGGATTGAAGATCATCAAGCAGAAGTACGTTCTACCTTCGGCAGAGAGGTAAAAATATCGAAGATTTTTCAGACTGTAATGAGTTCCCTGGTCGAACTCTTCAACGAAAATGAGCGGAACAAAGCAACGTGTTTCAAGGGTCCGTTAATAATAAACCCAGCAGAGTGAAGGTAGAAAAATACTACCTGCTAGTGAAGATAACAGGTTTTGTATTTTTTATGATAAAGCACTCTAATAATTCAGTAAATTAATTTTTTATATAACATCGTTAAAATAATCCACATTATATAAAACTTTACATACATTACTTTCATAAGAACCTAATGAAAAGTACAGCACTTCTTTCCTAGTGAACAGCCCACCTTCGTCTTTATAACTCTATTGATTTCAAGTGTCAGGGACTCGCGATGGAAGGGTTACGGTAGCCTAAGTAAACAAAAAGTGGTCATAAAAGAGTACTACGATTCTCTTACCGAAAGAGAAACGCGAGCATCGATCCAAGAAAATCCGTATCCTAGGCCAAACGTACAGGAGCCACAGTTTATTGCGCAACAGTTTTGTCGCTCATGCAAAATCCAATGCTTTACATGAAAGAGTAGGATATTGTAACCTCGAACTGAGCTTGGCCTTCAAAGCTTATATTCAAGCAAAGGCAACCTCAAGTGTGCTACAATTCTATCTGAATTAAAGTCAATACTAAAATATGTCCCTAGAATAAATCCCAAGTCAGACACAACAAAATCTCATCTTATTTTAGCGTGTAGAATCTCCTTTTAAAATTTTTTATCCTCGACGATTTGTACTGTAAAATAGAAATTCATTGAAGGTAGTAAGTGATTGAATATTTTTAGATGGGGGTGTACAAATGAATAATATGAAGAGATAGTTCTCATGTAATTTAAACAGCGAGTCATTAGGGTGTCGGCGTAGGTGGAAAGCCGAGTCCCTGGCACGGGGTTTCTTCCGTCGAGTGGTTTATCGCGTCGTGGATCGGCTAATTCAAAGCGCTTCTCGTTGGTGTCTGCCTTTGCCACGCGTTCCACGTACATCGCTCCACTGAGAGACCCCTAAGAACATGTACATAGTTCCGAAAGCATCTGCTGGGTTCGCAGATCACCCTCATTTGCCCCACCTAATCCTTCTCGCTGTCCAATAAAGCTGTCCTTTAAGCGAGGCGCAAATACGCTCGAGAGCAAACAAAAGAAAGGATGCTCGACGATCGCAAGTTGATTCACGTCAATGAAAAACAAACACGAGACATAACAAATCCCTGTGGCAGTCTAACACAATTGTCCTGCTCTTTCGCTCGGAGATAAACGATCGATTTCAAAAGGAACAGTCGCGTGGTTCCGAAGGCTCCGACTGTTTCAACCTGCCATAAGATAATCGCTGTTCGCCTTCGCGTGATTGCGGTTTCTGCATTCAGAAAATCGCTTCCAATCCCATATCCGTTGTTGTCGGTAACTGTATTAAACCACTGAATAAATAACGCTGCGCTTGACCTTACATAGAGGAAACACACGATATCGAGTCAGACACATTTATGGGGAGCAGTGGTTTATTAGAATACTTTGTTGGCTTCGCGGACCTCGTAAATGCTTCGTTTCGCTACGTAAGGATGACGCCGAGGTCAAGAGATTGTACCTAAGTGATGTGATCGAGTGATCTTGATATTCTTTTGGTCGGGAATAAATGGGGACGCGTAGAAAGTACCGTGACGTAACGGAAGAGTGTAGTCATAAGTGGGAGAGTAATAGAAATAGAGTGCAGTTAAAATATGAAAAGAAATTGAGAAAGAAGAGATTATACAGAATTACAGAAAGAAGAGGTTCATCTAGAATGAGAAAATAAATGTACGTTTGACCTTTAGGTATATGTATATATAACTTTGGAACCTTCTGAAGTGGTATAATAAGTTCCCCTACTCGATTCTTAGAAAAGCTTTTTCCTTTCGAATCTGCAAACTGTAACGTTAATTTCATTAGAATTGAAGCTTTACTTTCACTAAATTTAATAAATATATCCTCGTACACTGCCTCATAAAACTGATAAATGAAATTAAAAATTTAATCGGTACAAGTTAAATTGAACGCCTTCACAGCCTTTTCAGAGTTATAGATTACTATGAGTTCAAAATTACGTATGTTGGAGAACCTTAATCCATGTGACAATATGGACCATATCTGATCCAGTTATCACTAGACAAATTTTAGATATAAATATAACAGAAGAAGGAAAATTTCTCAAACTATCAAATTTATTTTTCTCAAACGTTGAAATGATATTCTAAAAAAAAGTGTTAACATCATATCGTATTAACGCTTCTAATCATGAATGCAATAGCACAATATTCGTACCATTATCATCTCACAACTGCTGCACTGTAATTCAAAAACTGCACCCCCTAATAAAATTGAATTTCTAATTGTAATTTTTCGTCTGAATAATTTCTCTAATTTCAAAGCGATTAAAAATACTGTTTTGTCACGTTTAAATTTAGGGTGCGAGCACGTTACTGTCACGTCACAGCTATGGGTTATAGCATGTAATATAGGTTCACATGACGCGACAATAATGTGTTCGCACCCTCAATGATTACTATCGACCGTAGTCGGCCGACAATGCTACCATGTTTTTTTTCAGATTCATCTGAATACTACTTCAGATTCATCTGATCCATCTGATCGTCCCGGAACAACCCATGGAACCTCGTTGCAGCTACAGTTAGTACTTGCTAACGTTCATCACGGTTTGCTGCGCGGTGAATAATGAGGCTGCATCCTCGAACGCTTTTGTAGAGTCAAATCACCTATCACCTGCGCCATAATAACGAGGCGCGTTCATCTGCAGACTGAAATGTAAACGACGTTTTCGAAACGTGCCGAGAACGTCAACTAAATGCATTCGTTGCCTTCATTTTAATACTTAACTCGTACCTACGATCTGCCATCCGACTTTTAGTGGTTTTTACCTTCTTTTTAACATATTCTACGTAAAGGAATAATTTTAGATCTTTGATGGGATTCTGAAAACTGCTTAAAAACTGAGTTCTTGGATAAATTCTCTACTATATGCATGTAACTGTTTTTCATCATGATTCAGCTTCAAATTGTGGAATATTTGTACATTTGACGACAGCTCCACCTTCTGCAAATATTGTACGTTGCTACTGGTCGATTCGTATAATAGAACGTGTTAAGCAAATTTTCAAATACATTGACACTTTTAAAAGCTTCCATAACAAAAATGACGTGTCGTTGAAAAAATAAAATGGCATATCTGTTTGCATACTATATTTGTACTAGGACACATTCCAAAAATTCGAGGTGTTCGAGAATTGGTAGCAGTCGAAAGGTGATATTGCATGAACATATTAATAGAAAATATATATAAAGCAAAATTTTATGATATCACGATTCAGCTTCTAAAAAGTTAGCTTTGAAATTTGGTCGAACATACGTGCACCGAAGACCCAACTTTAAGGTACGTTTCTACTTCACAGTAGCTAAAGTCGGTTAGTAGGCAGACTGTGAGTGTTTCTCTTATTCCGTGTATCCCTCAAGTAGTTGAAATTGCACCTTTGTATACTCGTACCTCATCAAAATTTAAACTCAATTTTCTCGAAAATAAAGCTGTGATACTAAAAAATTGTATTCTACATTTTCGTCTTATTTTTATCATGTCGAATCATATTATACCATCTGTGCTCGGACCCCGAATTCGGAGTAAGAAGAAAATACATTTCTTAGATTCTAGTATTTACTCAATATAACTTCGTTGTTGCCTCTGCTATTTGCTGAAATTGTTGTCGTGTTTTCTCCGAGTCTCACTTTTGATAAGATAAATACAAGCTTTGTATATATTAATTAACTTGAGAAAAGTCTATCTTAACACATTCTTGACCAGCAATTTTACGCAGAAGCGTTTCAAAAATTGAAACAGCTAATGCAAGTGCAAACACGAGTTAACTCGTGATCGGTCAACAATGTGTTAATGAACTTCTATAAACTATCTGATAAATAATCTCGTAAGCATATCTAGTATATCTACACATAAACTCGAGGATAAAAACGAAAGGAGGTCATTATATTAGAGTTAATTCAACCCACATTCATTTTGCTGGACTTCTCATTTCTGTAAGTATGTGAGACAAGTGATTCCTTACTTCATTTTACCTCTAAACGCTTATAATTCTGTAGTCAGACGACAAAACATAATATGTCATAATTTTGCTAATTATTCAGTACAGCGATTGTACAATTAGGTAAACCAATAAGTGAAACCACATTTTATGAATTACTAAATCAATAGGTAAACCCACATGCTATGAATTACTAAACCAATAGGTAAACCCACATTTTATGAATTGCTAAATCACTAGATAAATACATATTTTATGAATTGCTAAACCAATAGGTAAATACATATTTAATGAATTGCTAAACCAATAGGTAAACCCACATTTTATGGATTCCTAAACCAATCAGTAAACCCATATCTTATACATTGCTACCTTATTCTTCTCTCAAACTACGTGATACACAAGTATCATCTTTTAGAAACTGATAAATCTCACCTAGATACACATAGAAAAGTACATACCTTAATTTTGAAAAGAAGTGATATATCAGGTTTCGTCATCTGATTACAGAATTACCAAATGAAGACCACAAGAACCAAACACAGTTTCGTTACTTTTATTTTGCGATTCGGTCTGTCCTCTAAAATCACCCCTTAAATTCTCCCCTTTGTATCGAAAAATCTCTATATGAACAAATTCCACATTAATTAACATCGACAGCAATATAATAGAAATTCAGGCTCGCGAAGTGTCCCGCGAGTAAATAAAAGCAGAACGCAACGAATAGTGCACAAAAAAGCTTTGTCATTTTCATCGTTTGCACGTCGGATTTAAATTGTCGACGGGCACACTATTGTGAGCTAACCAAACGCACACGTGCCGCGCTAAATATTTCATCGGAGCGTTTCGATTAAAAAATGCATCGAAAATATCGCTCGTGTTTGTTCGGCTAGTGTAAGATACATCTATTTGCGACCGTCACACGGCACGAGTCTACCATGTTTCCTCTCTTCATGCATAAATCATTGACAGCCAACGTAATTTCGCTGAGTTGCTGCTCTTCAACTTCACCATCGACAGACTTGCTCTGCTTGCTTGTACACAGTGGCGTCCGTTCATCATATCATGAGTGTTGGAGATCATTGGTCTCCATGTTACAGTGTTGATTCTGATGAAACTATAGTGCCTCCTTGCCATAAGCTAGTTACTATTGCGTTGGTTCTTGAAGGAGGCGCATATGATGATTAAATAGTGTTAAAAATACTTATTTAAAATGTTGGCAGGAATGCTGAGAATAGATGTAATTATTTTACTAACTCAATTTTTTATATTTGGTAAAACAGATGTTTATAGAAAACTGTCAGAGATTAATGAACCAAACAATTATGAATTTTCTATACACTACCATAAAGTATTTTCTTAGTACACTAGCAGTAATCTTATCACTCTAAATTATGACATTAACATTGTATCAACTGAAGATTAAGATAAAGAATAGGGTAGGTACTTATCTTTGTACTCCCAGTGCGCGAATGTAACCTTCTTGTCTTAGGATTCTCTGTAAAATGCTCGACATCAGAGTTAATTTCAATAAATCATTATTACAGGATAAATGACCGAACTATTAGCTTCTCAGATAGTTTACAACTTCACATTCTTTGCTATATTTGTAAATACCAATATCCACTACATTCGTAAATGTCAATGTTCCAATATTTGAAACATAATTTTTATCATAAACGTGGTTCGTTATTATATAACAAGGGCTTAATAACCCTTTACGAACAAATTCGTGATTCACCATAGTGCTACTGACAGTGAGTGTAGTCAGAAGATCACACGCCCACTTCTGTAATGTCTCTTCATGAAACGCGAGTACTTTTCGCAAGAAAGGGATAAGGAGCATTCATGAAGCGAAATGTCTGAGATATATTCTACTATTCTGCACTCATACCATGGTCACGGGAGTCCGAACCCAACTGTCGAGAGATCTACATCACCGTAAAATCCTCTAGAGCGCGCAAGTGACAACTGACGCGAGTTGTGAGGTAGACGGTTGGCACAGCCCAATTCAGCGAACTACCACAGACGCGGTGACGCTATCCTTATCAAGCCCTCGCTGCTGGATCTATCTTTAGTGAGGCGTCGTCACTATGATCGGTAGCCATTACTAAATAGTTAAGCTCTGTATTTCAACGGCTTGTTACTAGTCAGTCAGCTCAGGACCTCGAGGTTGCTAATTCCTGTACGCATTTCAATAGCTATGACCCTGAGGGCAGGTATTACTGAATTTGTTGTGAGAATTCGTGACAGAATTATTTTCTCATTTATTTGGTATAGAGAATGATCAGTTTAAATGGAAACCCTCCGAATGTTGACAACATTTATTGTAAATGTTGGTAGCATTGTAAGTGCTACTAACACTGATTAGAGTGCTTCCAGTCAAACTCATCACCCTGAAGGTATGTACATTAATTGGCTGCCAGTTTTTACAAAATTCAATATTCATTCATGAAAGGTCAAAAACAATTTTAACTTTTGTACACTATTTATTTTGTTCACTTTGATCTAAAACTCAATTTTATCTTTTAGCGTTTATTAGTAAGAAAATTGAGCATTAAATTTTCGATGTAAAAGGATTCAAATTTGGATTGAATCACGAGCTGTAAAAATTATTGTAGTGTAAAAATATTTTAACAACCTTAAAGTTTAGCACAATTATTCCAGCCTAATTTATAAATTATTGTCTCTATTTCTTTTACCCTTTCTCTAGATGAGATAAAAATTAATTATCAGAATATAAATTACCATCAGGAACACCTGTTTTTTAATAAAATACCACAGAAAAAATATATTCGCAATGTTAGGTATAGTTAGGTACAGCGAGAATTACAGGGAGCAGGTCTCAGTATCACTGAGATAACATTTTGCAAGTATTGGCAAACTGAGGAAGTAGAACGAAAAAAAAAAGAAAAAGTTTCCCTACCTTTACACTTTACATATCAACTCGTTACTGATCCTTAATTACGAGCTAATAATTTTCTACCCGTAGAAGATATTCTCTAAAACAATTTTCGTACAGTATTACATTGAAATTTCGAAGCAGGGATTCGCTGAGTCCTAATGAACTTCGCAGAGTCATACTCTGTGCTGTGAATTTTAAGAGCTAACAGGTTGGCAGTGAAATTCGGAATTACGCGTCCTCATCGGGGATTCTGGTACGTGTTCTGATGGCTTTGCATTCGTGAGACGTCTTATCGGGACGAAAATTGCAACGGAGTCAGTTAACCGCAGATGACAACCGGTACTTGGGAAATAAAAGTTCGAGGAGGAAGGAATTGGGGAGCTATCAAATGCAGCTGGAACAGGCCAGGGATTTCGGCATACATGTGGTCACTAGACGATCAGTTCGTACTTTCCACTCCCCGCTCAGCTGCACAATGGATCCTCCAATTCAATTGCTACGTTTTTCAAATTCGATGGTTCACACAAACTAGCGGGATTACTTGCAACTCGAGGAGTGCACGAAACGTTCTAGTGACACTTGGCTCTTTATTTAATTACTTCTGCAATATTCAATAAATTTTAATATCGAGGAACAATAACTGAATCATTAATGAAAGCTCCAAATGTATAATAAAGAATGGAAAAGTCAGAGGATGGAAAACTGTTCTTAACTTTTTGTACTTGAATACCTATTAATTCGTAATTTTCATTCCATTTCTGTCAAGTAAAATTTATTTCACAAACTTTCATAGTCATTGAAAATATTGCAGCCTATCGATCATGGTGATGTCAATATCTCCTGCCTTTTTAAAACAGAATATATATCAACTACAATTTAATTCTAATTTACATTTAACAACCATTGTTTGCAGTTTGTCTGCTATATAATATTTTTTAGCAAACAAAGAGGAAAATCTGGATACAGAAGATTAAAAATTTTTAATCAAAATACAAAAGCAGGAGTGTTTAACCGAAACACATGTTTATTTATTATATTTATTAGTTCTCCAAAAAAACAATTTTTATTCATATAAACTCCATATCCTTTTTTATTTCATTGTGGACAGGATTTTCAAGTTACGACAATGAGCCCTGAGTTTATCTTTATGTACAAACGTGAAATCGTGCTCAATGAATAATCAATATTATCCACATTGCATTGGAATAAAGTTATACAATTGAGTTTACGACGCCTCTGAACAAACGTTTGTAAACTTGCCATTAAACAATGGATTATTACGAAAAATAAAACAATATCGTTTATTGAAATTTAAATTCAATCTCAATATTACGATGGAAATTTATCGAAGCAGAAATCTCCTCCAACGTCCTTGCAATTCTCACGGTAATTGATTTTTCCAAACAATGAACCCTTCATTACGCAAAAGTGAAATTTCAAGTGACCTGCCTCCAGACAATCGACAAAGTTGCGCACGTGTTTCGGACTTTTCTCAAGAGTCAAACACAGCTGGGAAACTCGTGTACGAACTTAACCAAGGCTCGTACCGAGAACGTTAATTGAGTTTTATTATTTTGGTAACAGAATTACGTACCTAAGACAAACGCTTATCCTGTGGCGTAAATATCAAACGTGTCGCCATTATTGTCCTTCCCCTGACTCACATTAATCTTAACTTTTAGCACATTCCGGACGAGACATTTTATTAACACGTTACAGACGAAGTATTTAAATAATTTAAATGCCTATTCCTGGGAATTTATAGCCTTTTAACCTGCCTTCTGTATTGATATATTTGACGCGCGAGAGAAGTGTATAGTGCATGGGAACAAAACACGTGTTAAAAACGCAAAGTTGCGTCGCCCGACATCCACGATTACATCGTTCTGACGCAAGTTGCGCCACTCGTCCGCAATGTGTTAATATTCAGATCTCAAAGACAAATTATTAAATTTTCATGTCCCTAAATTCATAAATTTCAAATTTATAAAATCTGAATTTCCAACATTCCTAAATTCTCAAATTTAAAAATTCCTAAATTCTCAGATTTTAAAATACTTAAATTCTCAAATTTTAAAATTCTTAAATTTTCAAATTTAAAAAATTTAAAATTTTAAAAGTTTCACATTTTCAAATTTTTAAATTCTTAAATTTTCGAATTTTTAAAAGTTCAAAAGCTGAAAGTTTTCAAATTTTCAAATTCTCAATTTAAATCTATAAATTCTCATCTTTTTAACTTTTTAAATCCTTAGGTACCTATTTAAAGTACCTACCACCTTTCTAAATCCTTAGGTTCACAAATGTTCAAATTTTCAAATTATTAAATTATTAAATTATGATGTTTTCAAACACTCAAATGTACAAACATTAGGATTACTGAGCTTTCACATATTCAACGAATCAAATTTTCAAACCTTAAAGGACTCTCAAAGAGGTAAGGCACACACAGACCAATATTAATCCTTAATACACTATATCGTACGCTATTTTCAATATGCTCTCACATAGAGGTACTGACACCTTCATCTTTATGAGTCCTACAACTTGGAAAAGATGTTAATCACTAAAAAATAAATATTACTCCCGAAGAGCTCTTCTAAAACCAACAGAAATGGGATCGCTATATTCTTAATCTGACTCCCCATTAACACAATCCACGTTAGTCAAACTAACCATCCGACTCGTCCCTGTGGCAAGAAGGAATGATCACCGCAGAGGACGACCATTGGTGGTAATTCGCAATAAATTCAGCAAGGATAGCACGAAATTCGTGGGCAACGTTCCTTTCCAGTAGCTATTCACATTACGCTTCTCCCCTCAGCTTTTATTCCACGTATTTCATTCTGTTCCAGGAACGCTCAAGTTCTCCTCGTTCAAGTGTTTTCGCTACTTGTGCCGTTTTTGAAGTGGCTTTTCGCTTCTTTCGCCGCTCTAAAGCTTCTTCCGCGAAGCTCTCGGCTAACCACGTGTTTTTTTTCGAAAACCCACTCCGCGTCGAGCCGCTCGATGTACAATTTACTTTATAATATTTACCAAGCGCATTGTGCCCTCCCTTCCCTGTTTCCGCTCTTATCGCTCGGAGTTCGCGCGAAAGAGCCGCAGCGTTGCTCGAGATTGCACTCGGAGCTCTTGATCCCGCGTCGAGGGTGTAATTCCAGGTCGTTCTATAATCGGGAAGCTGCGGATAAAAACGATACGTGCTCTTCGGTCGGCGTGTAACAGCCGTCCAAGTTTCGCGCGGAATTAGGGAGGCTGGGGATTTCTTGGTTAGTTCCTGTCTCAGGTCGGATGTGTGCTCGCTGTCGGCAGTTGCGGAGGATGAAGCGTTCGTGTCTCCCTTTCCTTTGCGGCGCCACAATAAAGGAAGTAAGCTCGTCAGAAGTTTCACCCTAGTCTGTCCGTCTCGAGATTTGTTGCAATCTTTCCTGTCTCTCTGGCTTCCTCCTTCGCCTCTCTTCGCAATTTACCATCCTCCTTTTCTCCCCATTGTCCGAGCGGATCGCCGCTTTACCAAAGGGAAAGTTCCGCCTTTGTCGGATTCTCCGCGGTTCCCCGGGCACCGGCTGACCACATTCGCGCCGAAGAATATGCAGTTACGTTTCCGCCGCGGGCGCTCCTCGGATAAGAGACTTTATCATCTCTTTGCGGGGACACTCGTAACCGATTTTCAGATGCTGTAGCTGCAAAGCTCTTCGTAAAGAAGACGTTAAGTCCATACATGGTTGTGTAATACGTACGAGATCTGCTTTGAGTTATGTGATCGATACTGCAGAGTTTATTATATGTCCCACTAAGTGTTGGCACTTGTTGTATAACAGGAAGGGAGATGATTTTAGTTGTATCGGGTGTTTCATTGAATTACAATTTTTTTATGCACATGTGTATACTTATGTAGCGGTTAACTGATGTGTGTTTAACTTATAATGAATAGTAATAGCTATCTTATAATAATGGGAATTTATTTGTAGTTGTTTAAATAGTGTCCAATTGAGATTATTTGATTAAGAATAAATTAGGTACAGTAATTTCTTAAAAATAATAAAGAATTATAAATATTTATTTCAATTTTAATATTATAATTCCATTCTAACATTAGATATTTGAGTTATAAAGAATATTAAAAATTGATTAGACAATTTATTTAGGTATCTGTATAAGAATCAATAGATACCCATTGTTTAAAATGTTTTAAACAAACATGTGATTATTTCCTTTAAACAAATGAAGACTTATAATTCTTTATCTTTTATTACAAATTGTTACATTTAATTTATTCAATCAGCTCTTATTCCAAGTAAACACATATTTACTATTAATATAATACTATTTCCTATAATACTTAATATACATATGTATAATATACATATCCTATACATAGGATACATGAGAATCAAATATTCAAATGGAAAGGTAGTATCTGCATCTACATTTGCAATAAATCAGAAATGCGAAATACAATTTTTGATATCGCGTATGGTTTTCCAAGAAAATTGAGTTTGAATTTTAAACAGCCTCGAATGTATATTTTTTGACACCTAAATTTTTTACACATTGTAAAAAAAACACTTGCAGTTTGACTACTGGCTGACTCTATTTGCTATAAAATAGAAATGTGCCTTTCATTTTGAATAGTCCTCATACATTTAAAATTGCATTTCGGTCCACGTGTACTCGACTAAAACTACCGAGTCAATGGACTATAAAACGAAACACGATATTAAAAAATTTTATTACGTTTTTTTGACTTTTCTATGAAGAATCACTACCATGCCGTTCGTACGAGTGGTTCTTGCGTAGCCTATATAATATGCATACAAGCACGTCTATATTAGTCACAATGTAGAATAGTATTTGTTTAATTATATAGAGGGTGTTCCCAAATTAAACGGTTAAACTTTAGATATGAATTTAGGATCGTAAAACAAACAAATTTTTCTTCTGGAATTACGCTCACAAATGCTTCCTTCAAGAGATATTTACTACTAATGTTGTAGGATTTAGTAATACATGCCATCGAAATAATTCAGGTTCATCACATTTATTATTTAAGAAAATTGTTGTATTTATTACTAAAGATAACTGTAATTATTACATATATTGTTCAAAATGACTACATCCAGCTTGGAGTCTAGCATTGCAGCTATCAATGACAGAATAAGTGGCCGATGAACCAATATCAGCATATTTAGTAACAGAATATATATGAGGTATAAGTTTACGAACTTGCTCTACTGAAGTATTCAGTGAACTAACAGTTACTTAGTGTGAATCGAAGAAGCATTGTTTGTAATACAAACAATAACAGATTCGTAACTTCCGATCTTCAGACAGATATGGTTGAATGCTATCCCCTCGTAATTCTTGATAACTTTAGAAGTAAATATCTCTTGAAGGAAGCATTTGCGAGTATACATCCAAAGGAAAAACTTGTTTGTTTTACAATCCTAAACTCATATCTAAAATTTGTCCGTTTAACCCGGAAACATTCTGTATATTGAAAGAATATTATGTGTATGTATACATATATGTATTGATGTTCCAATCTGAAGTTAAATATTATTTGAAGTATTTGAAATAAATATTTAAGTAATTGGATTAAGTTCGAAGAAGTATCTTATACATATCAATCTTTGTTATTTGTAAGACATTATTCCATCTGATTCATTTAATCAATTTTTATAAACTCGTTTAAATAATATATAACCAATCCTAGAATAATTACGATTAAAGATTACCCAAATAGTTACAAAGAAATCTTCATCTCACAATAAGATTACCATCCACTTGAAATCAACTCTTACGAACTATACAATCATACAAATTATACCAACTTTCATTTCAATTAAATAAATATGTACTATTAATGCAATAAAAGTTGTAATAATATTCACTATACAAGAAACAACATTTGTTACTTATATTTATTTGAAACCCTTCAAACAATATCCCAACTCCACAATGGAGTACCCACTAACACAAACTAACACAATCTTCATGCGACATACATACTATCGTATCAACATTAACATTGGCGCTTGTTTCCTCTGCCGTGTATATGTAGAAAAGCCGCTCAGGGAACAAACTCTAGCCAACCCCGACGTTGCCTTTGAATCGAAATCTGTATAGACGACGTAAAGTCTGTAATACATGTGGCGGCATGTGCCAACCGTGTTACATCACATGTTGCATCACACAAGCACGAATCAGTTCTAAAGGTATCGCGAATGCGTTCAAATAATCCTTGATCTTTGTCGAAGAGGGTTGTAGGTTAGCCTTTGAGTAAATAGAAAACGGTGTAACGAAGATGCACCGCGGTCTTTGGGGAAATAACGTTCCCTTTTGATTTATGGGAATCGCAGAAGCGCGAGCGTACAACGCGAAATAGGAACAAGATAAACGTTCGTCTAAGTAATCCTCACGGCCGACGCTTCCTTAACATTCAGCCAGGCGGTAGAGCCCTAAAATTATGAAACACGAGGGGAATAAAACGCGATGAAACGTAACGGGAAATTATAGGACAGACAGTCGGCACTTTACTCGAGCTACGTTATCTTTTTCGCAGAAGACGTACTGCTTCTTATACTCGGCCGTGTGTTATTCATGTCTTTAGCTTTGAAAGAATCCAGACACATTACAATAATATTCTGTGGACATTGTTATAAATAGTCGGTAAACGGGGTGTGTCAGAGAATGTAGGACATTTTTGAAGGGCAGATTCTAGACACGACGTGGCCATTGTGTATCGTTGTATTTTCGTATTTTCTTACAATTCACTGCAAAGATCTGCATAGGTTTTTGGTTAGTATTTGAGATTATATAATGCATAAAATAGTGTACAACCGAGAAATTAAATGTTATGTCGCACATATCTGTAGGTGGACTTGTTTTTATTACTTTCACTACTATGATTGATAAGAGAGCGTTATACATATCTTGAGAAGACTATCCAATGACCAATATTCTTGGTACACAAATTTCTTTGAAGCTTCGTTTCAGGGTTATTAACTACTAAGGAAACACTTGAAGTTCACGTGAAATATGCCCGACTTCGGACTTATTCTACTGATTTAGGTGTACTTGGTTTGGAACTTCTGTTACTGGCATTGCTATATTTGACTTGGAACTCATTCTACTAGTTTCGCTGTGTCTGACTTGGAACTTGTTCTACTGATATCTCTGTGTCTGATCTAGCTACTGCAGATCGACAGTGAAATAAGTCCTAAGTCGGACACGTTTCACGAGAATTATTGGAGATTTTTTCAACAATTTTAATCTTTGAAACGGAACAGTAAATGTAATTTTTTATTTTTATCCTATTTTAAAATGTAGAATCATCCCTTAAAATTACTGTTACTTGTCGAACAACGTGTATATAACCCAAATGGCGGGTCGACTAGATGGTAAAGATATAGGATGACTTTAACAAGTGGGTCCTCTTTTTCCAATGTTATCAGCTTGCACTTTTCTTTTTTTATGGGTGATGCATTGTGACTTATTTGACCTTTCATGTTCTGTGGCAAATTCAGTAGTTGGCTCCAACAGTTTTGTGTTATACTGCTATAACGAATTATTAAAGAATGTAATAATATCCAAATTCATCCCTTTAACCTATAAGTACAAATCTAAATAGAAAAATCTTGAAGACTTTTCATTTGCACTTATATCAGCTAGTTACTTCGAAACTACAGTAAACATATGCAAAAAGTGATTATTATTCATTCCACCTCATCGCGTCATTTCATCGTAAAGCGAAATTTCAAGCACTTTTTCTCTATGGATATTCTCTGGGCTTTATTTTTGCTCTTATTGACATTCATTCCTCTCAATCCTTTCACTCATTCAAACGTGCTCTCTGTTCTTTCATTATTTCCGACTTCCCTCAACGTCCTTTAAGCTCATCTCATATGTCATGCACTTTTCCCAATACCAGTCCTCTCTGTATATTCCTAAATTTAAATTCTTATTTGAAGCTAACAAACCTAGCCATTGATACATTCAAAGATTTATAAATAAAAATGATTTCTTTTGAAAAATACACAATTGAGTATCATCAATCTTCAGTCAATCCCTCTACCTCTAACTTCAACATGTTTTATTTTTAACACTTACATTAAGGTATACTACTCCAACAGTCAACTCCTTCGTTACGAATGAAACGAACCGGAACCTAATCAAGCAACCTGTTGTAAGAATCTAATTAATACGCCGAATTGGACCGTATATTTCACTCGCAAGTCGGGTTAATTAGTTGCCCAGTACTGTAAGACTTCGATCTTGGTAGTATTCAGACTGGTCTCATTTCGAATGCACCATTGGGGTAAGCTAGGTAAAGTAGAGAACGACTTGAAATTCAGCAACTTTTCAACGTGAATCACGCTGTAATTATTCACTAACGACTTTGAGCTACTTGAAATTATCGTAAACGAATTTCGAAACTTTCATTTCGAGGCATCTATTGTTTTCAAAAACGAAATTTACAGTAAATGTTGGCATACAAAATTTTATACTTCGGGCAGTAACCTTCGGTTACTTATTGTTTTAATGATTCTTCAAGACTCGTCTTAATGATTCTTTGCACGATTCTTAAATTTAAGGCCCGATGCACACGAGTGATATTTTGACGCACAATCTCGTTGCGATCATATGTCTGCTTCCTTGTTTGTAATTGAAAAAACAAAGAAAAATATATGATCGCAGCAAGAGCCTGCGTCAAAATATCGCTCATCTGCATTGGCCTTTACATTCAAATTATTGTAATGAGGTTTTTTATAGTTCTATATATTGTATAAATTTTCCCCAGTCTGCAATAGAACACCCTCTGCATTTAAAACAATGATTAATCGTAAAGACTACTACGATGCATTTTTCACTTTTATCTGCCACGTTTCCAGCTTAACATTTTATTCTTATCTAATTACCTTAATTTTAATACAGACTGTAAAATATCTTTACCAACATCTCAAATATTATGTAAAATTTGTGTTTAACGTGTGAATTTCAATTATTCTTCATGAATTTCAATCTTCACTATTATATAAAAAATTTGAGCAACGATATAATATTTAATTTGAACATCAAATAAAATACTAACTTTCAAGACAAAAGTCTAAAATTCTCAACTGCCAAATTTATTTATAAAATTTACCCTGTTACTGCGGCATACGTTATTTGATTAAAACCGCTCGCTTCTTAACGAAATCAATTACACGTTCCACAAAAGACGCGGAGAATGTGATTTTCAAGTAGATTCAGACTCGTTTGTGGGATGTGCGCCTGTGTACGTGACTCGGCGCAAAACGGAGAAGAATCGCTCTTCGCTCTGATATTTTTCCCCATTACAACGCAAACTCGTTATTCGATCGTAGCTCCCTTGACGTTATTGTGTCAGTCGGTAGCTTTAAAGTCGTTCTTCGATCGTTCAAAATATTTGCAATCTTTCATCGACGACGACGACGACTTTGTGCGAAGCATGCGCGAATAAGGATTCTGATAAATGCTCGGAGACGCTCGGAGCGAACAATTACTTTGTGCAACTAAAATTTCAAGCCATTCTACGGGGTACTCGACATAATTGCGCATACTAATAAGCCCCATGCTTCCTGGCAATTTCGTGCAAATATGTTAAACTGAAATTTCAGCCCGTGGTACGAATACTGTATTAACCTCTGTGCTCTCTCCAAACTACGGTGTATACATATATATGTATAATTCATTTCTCTTGCAACAAATATTATAGTATGTAAATTCAATTCTTAGGAAAGAAACATTGAAGATTAAAATTTAATTTCGACACTAATTGTACCAAACAGTGCTAAGAACGATGAGTATTTCTAAAGACAAATAGAAAACTAGATAAAAGATTGCTTTCTAAGGAATGTTTGAACAAATTCTATGTATTTTTAACAATGGAAATGATAATCTAAAAGCGGAAAAAGGAAATCGATCTCTAACGTATTCTCGCTATAAATTCGTAATTTATAAGAAACGAACATGGAAATAACAAATTATATTCATTAATTAAGAACAAATTTCTAACTTCTAAAACATTCAGATTTTCGAATTGTCATGTTTCATTTTTTTTAATTATTTCGTTGCTCGTCAACGAATCAAATGATTTTTTTCATGCTTCTTATGTTTTAATATTTCTTAAAGTAGTCACACAAACTTTTATATTCCTTAAACTGATCGATTTATTTCGCTGTGGTTGATCTTCAAGCGAACTGTCTGATACCAACATAATTGTACGAACAAATCAACTTTATAAATAAATTCAGTATCATAAACATACTACGTTAATTACAAAGACTATTATACATTTCTCTTAAATAAATATACGCAAATCATAATTGGAACATAATTAAAACATATTTTACCCTCAAAATCTTTTATTCCATTTGCGAACATAAAAGAAAACAATAGTAATTTTCTAATGGATTTGTCTGATCCCGTAACGAAATGAACGTTATTTTGTCACAGTCCTCTCCAGTTATGTCTCTTAGAAAGATACGCGAGCGATGAAGTAATTCATTATTTCAAACATTACTTCGTATTTTTTATTTTAAAGAGTTTCCGTCCAGGTCTGATAAAAGGTAAGCTACGTATAATTCATACGCTCTCGGTTCGCCTTTTTTGTCCTCCATGAAACGAGAATGGGAAAAAATGAGAGAGTAATTGGAGGGAACGAAAGGGATAAAGTATTCAGAAAATGCTATACGCATAAAATCCATGAAACGACAGTAGGAATTTTATTGTACGACAAAGAGCGGCATAAAAATGTGCTAACGAGGAGAGAACGAATCGCGATAGAATCGAAGCAGAGAATCACTCTACGAAAGGAAGGAATCCGCTTTAAACGTCAGTAACATTTAAGGATGCGACATATCAGCGGCGCATAGCGCTCGTATTCCCCTAACAGAACGCGACCAGTATCGACATGCGGCCGAGTGTTCATACCATCGAGGAGAAAATGCTTCGAGGAAACGCTCGAGAGCACCAACACCAACTTCGCCATTAACGCTCTTTGTCAGGTCACCACACCATCCAGCTCGCGACCTCTTTCCACGTTTCCATCGCTTCTAGCCGAGCCTCCTGATGGAATTCAGGGGAGTCCCGAAGCCTTGACGAGTACGAATCGCGTCAGTTAATTTTCATTCTTATAGGAATAAATATGCGCGACGGATAGCACGTGGCTTTTTCGTCGCTGTGCTCCTAGTTTCAGGATCGCCACGACGGGACAAGAATATTGATGGAATTTGAACCTGAGGGCTGTCACGGACAGGGACATACGCGAACGGATGGAGAGGCGAGTGAGGTGTGTCTGAACAAATATTACAGGGTGAATATCTTACCAATCTGTAACCCTGTTTGTAATCAAATGATACGTGTTTCAGCATGCGCTCGTTAGTTTTGTAATAAAAAGATCTGGAGAGTGTCATATTGAAATTTCTATTTGGGGGATTTCGAATTTAATGGGGAAACTTTTATGATGCTGCGCCATATTCATTTTATTGACAATTTGTTCGAGATGAAAAATATTCAAAATTTTAATCGGGTAAACGTTTGTTCCTACGCTGAAGGAAAAGATATTTTAATGATTATACAAGTTATTAATTTGCTCTCTATAGTTAAGAGAAACACTGACAATGACAAGTGAAATTTCAATGAAAAACACTAGATAATTCTGGACTTTTAATTAAGAGCGTATGACAATAATTTTCTGAAGAAGACGTTAAACCTACAACGCAAATAAAATTGAATCTTCAAAGAGTACACAACCTGATAAATTTAAAAATTCGATTTTTGAGAGAAAATTTAAACGAAAAGTAAATTTTAGTACGACTTCTGTGTTGTAATATTCACTAATTACATCGTATTCCTAAATTGAGAATATGATGGTTATTTAAATCTCACAGACATTTAAAATTAATGAAATCCCACTCCTTTTAATTAATGTTTCAAATTGAAATTTCAATGTCTTCAGATTCATAATTAAATAATAATATAGGATATTTTGTGATTATTTCATCATATTTATTATACTGTGTTTACTGTGCTACGTTAATACGGTACAAATAATTTTTTATTTCATAATACATAATATTCTTAGTAGTATCTACATATACAATTACCAACTTTTTTATTGTGTAATAATTCTATAAATTTTCTAAGTAGTTAAGACGCTTTTTCTCCATTCATTAATCTTACTTTATATTATATGTATATATTTCTATATACCTTTCATAATAAAATATTAAATACACTAATAGATCACACTAGTATACCGATTCTAAATATAATATCTATACTGGAAACTCATCGACATGTCGAGTACAAATTACAGAAATATTTAGTACTTCACAGTATGATTGAATACATTATCCCAATGAATTTGAATATTTAATCACCAAGGTGTCAAATCATTCATCATCTGACCCATATATTCAATACGATCATTCAGTACCTCAACTGTATTTTAATTGCAAAATTATGCAAATGCAGTTATTCCTAACCAGGAGAAACAAAGCAGCCTGGATACTTAAAACACTTCTTTCGCGGCGACTCGTTCATCAACCTTCCAAAGAGTTTTACATCGCTACTGTCGATCGTCTACCATTTCCCCGGGATTGGACTCATTAACGCGACTGAACATAATTTCCATGTCAAAGCGGAAAGATCGATACACGTACGTGTCCCGCGTAAATCGAAAACGAGCCGACCGAAACGAATGCGAATAATTTATTTTGGCTCCATTATAAATGAAAAGTTACACGAATCGAGTTACCGCGGGGACTGGCAAAAATGCAACGGGGGCCTCACCTCGTTAACGAAATGACTCATTTCAATCAGTGACCGAAACACGCTCGCCTGTATAGCGGCAGTTTCATTATTTACTCTTCCCCTCGCTGAAAATTTGCTTTATTCGCTCCAAAAACCAGTCATTGAATGATAATTAAGTGTCCAGGCGGACATTCCATTCTGTTCCACAGGAACGAATATTGATTCGAACCGAAAGCATAATATGGAAACGTCCGAATCGTTCTACGTCGCTGACTTTCCGCTCAAAAAGTATGCAAATACGTGACGCGTGTCGGGGCTATTTAAATATGTATACAAGATCGCGAGACGTCTGGCGGAATAGGCGAAACTCGTACATCGCGGGTCCCGAGATGGGAAATAGGAAAGCACGTGTTGTCGGCTCGACATCGAAGCGATGATTTGCAAATAAAAATCCTCAAACAAACTGTTTGCCCGCGGCTTCTCCTCAACCCCGATGACAGTTGACGTTTCACATCGTGTCAGGCATCACGAGACACCTTGTCTGCGAGAGATCACCTCGAATTAAAAGCTGTTAAATAATTTATGTGACATTTCCGTTTCCATTATTTAGGTTTTCATTGATTTTTTTGGAAGTGGAGATAGTAAGTATGCGTTATTCATTGTTTCGCAATAACTGTCGTCAACTTTCAGCTACTATCTCCGTTTTCAACTAAAACTGTAGTATTTGATGGAGATTGTGATATTTAATCATTGTTGGTCAATAGTAAATAATGTAGTATAGGTAATAATAGCTACTATAACTAGGGACTAGACATCGATATCATCTAAAGACTGTAAGATTGTAGGAACTATAAAATATTGATAACAAAGTCTATTAAAGCTATGATACGTAGGAAGAAGATTGAAATTCAAGTTCAGTAAAATATTATATAAAGTTACTTAGATCCACAAAGGTAAGATAATATCATCAATATTTTATTATTTTATTATCATATTATCGTAATAACAAAATAATAAAGACTAGTAAATCAGAAATAAATGTTGATCGATATATTATTATATTTAATTATATATTATTATATTATCATAATTTCTTTATAAAATTATTGCTGTCGCATGTGATGTCACTTATTACGTAGACACCTTTCATCTTACCATTCTGAGGTTATTATCTTCAGAATATGAGGAAGTTAACTGCGCAACTTGGACATTATTTTTGTAGTTTGTGCTTATAAAAGTATATTAGAGGAAAATTTCAACTAAATTATATTTTCTTACGTAAAGCTATATGATTTCATTTAAAAATAGAAGGAATGCAACTGTACATTTGTAGAAAAAACTTTTGAATATTCAACTTTTCTTGACCAATTTTTTCTAAAAAAAGGTACATTTCTATGATCTACGTATTAATTGGTAATATTATTGATTTATTGCAAACATGCAATGTATAGGTATAGTGATCCTATTTGATTGGTACAAACGTGGAGACTCACCCCCAAACTTCAAATCCAGCACCTTTTGTACATGTACCTTAGACAAAATAAACGAATACTCACGTAATCAAGGTATTTGAATACTCAAATACTTAAATACCATCCAAATACTCAAACACTCGAACAGTCTTGAAATGCTCAAATTCATGAATCTTATTCAACTACTCAAGTAGTATTTTAATGCCCAAATGCTTAAATAGCATTAAAATACCTAAATAGCATCTGCATACTAAAATACTCGAATGTCATTGAAATACAGAACTACTCAAACAATATTCAAATACTCCAACATTTTAGTTACACTCATCAAACACATCTGTTGGTCGTCGAAACATGTCTGAACGTTC
Source organism: Calliopsis andreniformis (assembly GCF_051401765.1). Classification (NCBI taxonomy): domain Eukaryota; kingdom Metazoa; phylum Arthropoda; class Insecta; order Hymenoptera; family Andrenidae; genus Calliopsis; species Calliopsis andreniformis. The sequence continues at coordinate 10,477,878 of NC_135064.1, read as the reverse complement.
CAGTATAGCACAAAGAAGTAGAACAAATAGTTTCAACCCTATTCGCGAACTTACTTCGCCATCCAGTTCGCTCTATTCCCAACTCGAGTCGGGTCGGCGGTGCCTGTAATAAATGTCGACGATGGGTTTCGCCGAGGATTGTACGAGCCAAGCGTCATTACGAGTTTCCAAATCAATGATCGAGAAAAGGATCCGACAGAAGGCGGGCGCGTTGCAGCGGAAAACGAAAGTGCGGGAATAAATTCGTCAAATTGAAGGAATAAGGGCGCCAGGGAGGAGTTCGAATCGGCGCCGATACGGCGACCCGAATTCCCGCGAGGAATGGAAGAATCAAAAAAGCAAAGAGCCGTTGCAAATCAGGGGACCGAGGGCTCGGAGTCGCCGCTACGTGAACCCGCAGAACCGCTCCCTATTGTTCACGCTCCAACAATGCTGTCTTTGTCGCGATGTGATTAAACCCTGAATAAATTTTCTATTACGCCGTTCTACATCGTGCTTTCCACCATTTCTAAATGCTCCATCTCCCCCACCCCTGTAGCCACGGTTCGTGCCAGGCTCCCTCTAACTCGTTCGGACCTTTCGATTCTCGACGCTGAAATGCCGACGCGGATGTGACACCGACGCGGGAATGTCGTTCAGATTAACCTAAGATTTCCTCTGCTCGACCCGCGCCAGAATTCCCTAGCATTCGTGACGAGATCCGTTCTGCCTGCCGACGTCGATTGTTTAGAAATAATTGAATTCCGTATAGAACTGGGGACGAGTATCTGAGGATGCAGAAAAATGGAGACAGAGAGGGTGGCAAGAGGGTAAACCTATGCAAAACCGAGAGCTTGCACTTCATGTATTCAATCGGTCAACAGAGTGTTAGGGAACTGGGCTGCGACCCGAAGAGGGGTGAATTTACATGGAGAAGTAAGACAAAAATATAGAGCAACATTTCTTCGTACGAAGCTTCATTTTTGAATAAATTAATATTACAGATTCGTTGAGGACACGTGCAGTTACACCTGATTTTATTGATGCTTCGTCTAACAGATATCATTGCAGTGCCTGTATGGATACTTAGTTTTATTACATTGGATTAAAAGATGAATAATGAAATTCAAGTATTTTTTGCCGAAGAATTTTTTATATGTTACTATTATGATTGAATGACAGACTGAGAATTTTGTTAGTGTTTATAAACTTAAACGCAAGGAGGAGTATTTTAGTCTACAACATAGTTAAGTGCGTGCGTACTCGAGGAATGTTCAACATTGATTTATATGAAAAAGTGTTATTCTATTCTGGACATATTTCTTCATGCAGATACACCCCTCTTCTGGTTGAACCACTACTTTCCTACCACCTTGTATATTTAATTACTGGCCATTGGAAGAAGACTGATTTCACGCTTCTGTAACTCCGCTCCATCTCAGAGCATAATTAATTGTACTTTCGCAGACTGTCAAAGTCAAGGTGCAATAAAATCGTTTTAGGTTCTAGAATCCCTTTCTGTTTTATGGTGATGACCGAGAAAGGAAAGATAAAAAATCGACGAAAAACGAGTCTAACAGAATAACCTTCGTAGTATGTATCACCTTGCACGATGATCGGATCAGGATTTTCCTGCTTCTTCCGGTTAATCAGGCTTTAGCAGTTTTTTAATAGTCGACGCTGAGATAGAGGAGGAAAAGTGTTATCGATTTTTGCGTAGCTATGGAAAGCATTCTTGGAAATGGATAAATGAATTACCACTGATTTTCCTTCATAATTCTGTACCTCAGAGCCAGACTAACCCAAGTCCGTTTTCTTTCAAAATTAAGATTTGTATAGAATCTTACTGCTTTCTCTACATTTTATTAGAATAATAAAAATTTAGTTAAGTAACGTTATAAGTGAATGCAATATAATGGTATGAACTACTTCAAATACTGTGATAAGAAATGGGTAATCGCATTTGATTTTGCCTCGCTTGAAAAATAACAAAAAAAGATTTGGCTCACATTGGCTTTCAGGCACAGAATTATTATCACTAACAATCAAAAATAAGTAAGGACTATCGAACTATCAAAACGACGAGATAACTGATTTGAATTACTTTATCATGCATAATTTAAAAATAACGAATAATAAGTAATCTTTCCTGTGGAAAACTTAAATCAATCAATTTAAATTATTTCTTAAATTTGAACAACAGCTTCAATTAAAATAACAAGTGATTTGGAATTGTCTATTTAAATTACTTTTGAAGAAATAAATACTTATTCAAATATTATATAAATTACTTTCCAAACAATTTCGCAATAAAAAAACAGGAAGTAATCTAAGAATACTTGTATTCCTCTTTAATCACATTAGCGCACACTTGTTTGAAAACTACGTTTTATCCAATAATGTAATTTGCCGTTTAAATAATCATTTTCCGATAATTGTATTCAAATTACGTCCAGGTTCGTTTATCACGTGCCATTTAACTTTAAAGAATATCGTATATATTTTGAATCGATACCCAACAAATACCCATTAGAAAAACGATTCGATAGCCTTTAATCGCATGAATTACCCATTTTTCAAAAACCCCTCTCTGTTATTCATTGCAAATTGCGGGTTCCACTATTAACATCGCCATCATCTACTCTAAACTCCAAATAATCGTCGGACAAAGGAAAACCCTTTTCCACTTACAAGTTTCCCGAAACGCATAAATGCTCAAATACTCTTCCGAAAGGAGAAGCAATAACGAAAAACATATTTGGCAAGGGCAATTTCTATTCGAGGATTACTCAACGCGTAGAGGAACTTCTACCGTTAAAATGCGAATCGAGGGGAGGCTAAAACAGTCTGGCTCAAAATTTTCCTTGTACGTTTGAATTTCCCGAGCCACGAGGCATCCGGTATTAATTCTTCCACATAGGGTATCTTACATGCGCTGTGAGGAATTCAGGAGATACCAGGATCCCGTATTCCACGTATCTGCGCACACCGTACCTCTAGTCTGCAAGCTGTGCTTTGTAATTTCATCCTTCCGCTGTCTTTCATGCCTCGCTTGCGCACGCTTACAACTTTGTAGACGAGGTGTTCAGTTTGCGGAGCACATGCCTTTGATTGATTCACCATTACATACCCTTTGATGGTCGTTCGCGGGTTGAGTTGAAAGAAAATTTGTAATGCGCAAGCATTTTATCTTATAATCAGAGACAGAAGAAAAGAAGGGAATATTAAAGGCAGACCTTGCATAGTTCCATTTTCACTAAGGGGGTATCCACATTTGGAGTAGACAAAAAATTCATTTTTATTTAGTGTATTTTCTTAGAAGAAGAAATACTAGAAGGACTGGGTGGGTGAAAATGATCCATTAGCAACTCTTCAAAGATACATTTTCTATACTGATAAGTTTATCGTGTATCATCTTTCGGTTGCTTATTTTTCTGCATTTATGTGCGTACACATTCTCTGTATGTATTAATGTGAGGCAAATGTTCTATATACACACGTACCTAGGACTACTTCGGTTATTTTGAACATGATATTGTGTTTCTCTATTTTTTGAGTAAAATAACTATGAACATTATATGTTGTATGTACATTATAATGATATCAATGAGGTTTGTATTTTTTCAAATCTAGTATAGAAATGCAATTGGAAGTTTCAAAAAACAAGAATAAAAATATTCAAATAGAAGTGATACAAGTAGATATGTATAGTAAGCTTTTATTTTTTGTACATGATATTTTAGATATAGTGATGGTAATTCAATTTCATAGAGACAATGTATCAGAATAAAAGTAAATCGAACAAGATTCCTGCAAAATTTTATACAGAGAATTTTGAATATTAATCGTCAGATCAATGCCTACTGAATATTCTCTTTGACCAACTGTAGCCAATATTCAAACGAAATGGAAAAGATCCGACAATGAGATTAACGACAAAAGAATATATCAATATTTCATTCAAAAGCATTCCTCCTATAGTATTGCAAGCTTTCATTTCCGTAAAAATGTATATATTCTTGTATTACGTAGTCACTATTATGTTCATTTCTGAATTCTCAAACGTTAGAAAACTATACAGATGAAGAAACTATAGTAATAGACATAACAATTGCCATAAATTTTTAAGAAGTAGTAATTAACAAAATTATTTGACTAATTGTAAGTTAAAACAATTCAGGCAAGCCTTGTAAAATCAATAGTCAAAAACTTCTATCTTTTTACTATTAAAATATAAAACTTTAAAAATACGTGTCTAAGATTCTACATCTGAATATGACGAAATGTAACAGAAGTTACAACAATTTCAAGCACGTGACGCATCGCTGGGAACGGCAAGCATAGAACACGATTACGTTCCCTAATAATTTAACTATGCACCAAAATTTTGAAATTAAATTCAAATTTTACACACGAATTTTTGTGGAAAAATGGTGCCCCCTTTGTTCTTCAAAAATGACAGATCGAAGCTAAGTGTCATATGAGGTGCTCAAAATAGGACGAAAATCGAGAATGTTGAAATTGTGTTTGGGACGTGTCAGAGTTATTAATTGGTGTAGAAACGTGTCTGCATGGAATGTGTCTGACTTGGGACTTATTCTACTGCTGGAATGCATTAGTCAGGTCAGACACAGGGAAGTCAGTAGAATGAGTCCCGAGTCAGACACATTCCACCACGTATCTTGGGCGTTTTCTCAGCAAGTAATAACTTGGAAACGCAGCCTGAAATGTAATTCCGCCTATCTTCATTTTCCTCTTATTTTAGCATGTAGAATTAAAGAGAATATCTAACGAAAATATCTAAAGAGAATATCTCAGAATATCTAACATTTGAAACTGTATATAAAATATTAAATAGGTTTTGTCAAAACCATATTTTATAAACAGTAATTTCTTTTATCATCTAAGAAAATTGAAACTTTTATGATAAAATCGATATTGTTCTTTAGGCTACTTTCTGGTTAACATTTAATTAAAGTACATTCTTCAACTATACTCATGAAAGGACAATAAATACAATCATGAATTACGAAGAAACATGAATCGCGAGAACCATTAAAAGTGATATGCTGCAAGCAACGTGTAAGAACGTAGTCAATAATTGCACGAAACATTTAATCTCCATTGTTGAACCCTAAACAAGCACATACAAAAAGTCTCAAGAATCCTAAACCCATTAACTTTTAATCTAAAAACTGTTTAGAAGTGGGTCTTGCAAATAGAAATCCACTTTTAATTTGTCTAGGGACGGGTCCGGTGCAAAAGGACAACCCACAGAAACTGCTCGACAAAGGAACGTCCACGAAATGGCTCAAAAGAGAAAAGGTTCGCTAATGAGGACGCGTGACCGAGAAAGGATCCCACGCGTCGTTGTGCGAAAACGTGGTAATAGTAATTAATTATTGGACCCGTTGTGTCGTGTTACGATCTCAGAATATATACATATGTATCCGCGACCATACACATACCGCCCTATTGTAGGCTCTCCAGCGAAACCCTAGCACGATGTAAAGGCGCACTTAACAGCCATACCCTCGTTCCGCGTTGTGAATAATACAATCTGTGCTTTAAAATGTGATACAACAGCGCAACGCTACATACATTCGTTCACGAGCAGGGGAAATAAAACCTTGAATCGAGGTTACAGTCGAGGTCGAGATCGGTCGATTGATGATACACCCTTGCAACGGCGTTCCTACACCTTTGTACCCAGGTAATGCTCCAAAAGCAGCGTCGTTACTACCACTGTTCCCATATTTTTGTACTCGGGAATGTTCCTCGCCATTGAGTGTATCGCGTCAATGGTCATTTAGGAAAGGAGCGTTGCCCTGGAAATCACGCTCGAATGTGCGCGGAGACCAAAGGTGACCTCCAAGGACGAGAACTACATCTGAACGCTGACCCTGCAGCTATTCGTGCCTGAGCCTCTCTTACGATACGATTCTTGAGAGAGGGCGAGGGGTAAAGGGCGGGCTGCGTGCGAAGAGAAGGTAAACAAAACGATCCCGTTGAAACTGTAAAATTCGAAAGCACGCGAGGCTGCGTTTCAATTCAAATTCAAGCTTGCGCGTGAAAACAACGCGGTACCTTCTCGATCCCCTAGCGTGTTGCTAGTTGTCGCAATATATAAAATAAAGATCTCACGTACACACGTGCACCGAGCGAAATACAATCGTTCGCTCCGTGCGCGTTCATTTATTCATCGATGCACGTGGAGACTAAATAAACGCTGCACGCGTCCTGTCGCGTGTGCACGCACGAAATACGCGGGGAAAAATCGGGCAAATGCTCTTTGTTCTGTTTCCACTGTACGAAATATTACGAGCCATTGTAATCCGACCGTTGATGACAATGTGGGTGGTCCAAATGTCTCATACGATATTCCCTTAGTTACCTGAGTTCTGTATTTTGCCTCGGTTAAGTCCCCAGCTCGAATATGCCTCAGTGACTACTATCTGATACTGCGATGGGACCCGAAAGACATGACGTAAACCTGGGCTTGTAAGACAAAACAATATAAATCATATGCTTTTGTTTTCAAGATATTGGCGTTTCAAATTTTCAACTTCGATAGTGTCTTATGGACTTGTGACTTTTTGAATCCTTATTTTTAAGTGAAAAAACTCTTTCAATGCCCTTTCTACTGTTTGGCAAATATGAAGTAAGTGTCCTAATACTTGGACACTTAAAATATGTCTTGGTAAATGGACAACCTTTTCAGGTGTTTTTATACACGTATATTTTATTTTTTATTAGGTATATCAGAATTCAGAGCTAAAATCTAATAAAGTTAGAGTTAATATTCAGGCACCAGGACATGGTCAGCTACTGAGACATTTACTTTAAATTCTATATTCTGTATCTCAATTAACGCCTTAACTGGACTTTGTGACATAGGTCGTTTTGCCTTACAGCCACAGAAGTTTCTTCGTCCGACGTCAGTTCAATTAGCTTCTATCCTCTATGAACTTAACCAGTACTACTCGTACTTACTCGGTATAATTACACTTCAGTCGCGGGGGAAGGTCAACGGTCCATCATTTTTTAATCATCTTTGTCACCTGTGATAACGCGCTCGAAAATTCAAATCGTTTTAGAGAACCACGCGCTCGTTTGATGATTAGACTAATGGCATTTAAAAGCATTTTTAACGCGTGCAGGATGTCACGGAAATTTTGGAGTAAATTGTCTCTATGTAGTACCAATAAGAGGAAAAAGAGTCAGCTTAAATGAATCTAGAGTTATAAGTCAATTATTGAAAACCAGATACACAAAAAGGCAAAAAGAGTTTGACTACCTTTTCCTTCTCTGTTCCTACAATTTGCATAAAGTATTTCTAATATGATTATTAATGTTAATTAAAATATGTAATTTTTCTGGTGCTCTCATTTAAAATAAACAACCTTGCTAATACGGAGCACTATAACTGAGTAATCAAACATATGTTACAGAATTCCAAATGACCCCATTTCATCTGAGATTTCTTTTCTACACTTCTATACGTTCGTTTACAGAACACATCAACAAAGTTTACCGATATCTCAGCTCAGGTACATCCTGTACCTCTAACACGCATCAATCTATTAACTCGTAGACCACCCACCCCAGAGACAAAAGAGAAATCAAAGAAACAACACACTCACCAAACAGCATGTAATCCTCTGTTGCTGCTCCCTCTTTCCCCCGGAGACGTTTATCTGCATTATCTTCCCGGCGGACTTCTCGCGGTGAGAACGTCTGATAAACTGGTTGCCACCCCCATCCCGAACCAGGTACCGATCTCTTCACGGTAGCATCCACACAGAATACACTTACACACTTCCTCGAGCAACAACTCCCTTCTTTTTATTCCCTCTTTCCTCTCCCGCTTCTTAATTTACCATTGAGTCCTCTCGGAGCAGCCACTTATGTACCTTTGCCCCCTTCCCTCTGCCTCTATCTCCTCCGCTTCCAACAAGTTCGCAAATGGAAACTGCGCGTGGCGGCGTAGCAGCAGCGGGGGAGGGATCCAGATGCACGAAGAGGACGGGGCGGAAGAAGGCGTGCGGTAGACGAAAGCTGCAGAGAAAGAGCAAAAGACGGACCGGTCAGTGACGGCGGTCGATAGATGGTGACTTTCCGCGTCGTCTGTTGCGGCACGTCCGCGTAGCCACGGACGAGTCGGTGGACGTGGCCAAGCAGAGGGAAGCGGCCGAAGAAAAACAAAGGGCACACGCGGCGGAGGGTTGGAGCGATCGGCCAGGCGAGGAACCGAACGATCCGCGGCGGTGGAGGATCGAAAGCGAGCGACCAGTCACGTTCGCCGGATGCAGCGCGAATGGAGGGTTGGTGGTGCGCGGCAGCGCGCTCACGCGGTCATCCGGTAAACTGACAGCCCACCCCAGGAACACCTCCAAACTGACGACCTCCCCACCCCTCTGACGCCCGCGACCTTTCGCGGCTGCGCACACGACCCCGTACTCGCTCTCTTGCCCCGATACCGACGATGCGATGTGCTCTACTTCTCCCACTCGACTGGCGATGCCCATTCGATATTCTCTCTGTCGCAACTTCCGAGCAACTTGCCTGTGCGAGTGCTCCCGCGATCCTACGAAATGTCACTCGAATTTAGCCCCCTTCGACACGGTACAACGCCGCCTAAAACTGCGCTCGTTGCATTAATCTGCGATAGGCGATCCTCGGTCCAGCGGGCGTAATTGAATCTGTTTATGCGAGTTGCTCGAGTTACCTGGGACCTATTCTATTTTATCAATCGCGTTTTCTGGGGTACCTGAATCTTGATCTTTTCAGGGTTTGTATACACTACTATGCATAAGTGTTAGGATATTTTCATATTCTTGGGCGTACATGAAATACACTTTTTTACTTGTACTGATTGGTAGCAAATGTTATTCTCTTCAGTATTTGTAAATCTTATACAATAGTCGCCTGAGTTAAGGTCTGTAGACAAATTTATATTGGAAAATTCTGCTTGAAGTGTATTTTGTGCAAGTCCAATATTGTGAATGTCTAAATACTTGTGTAGAGTAGTGGACATCGCTTATTTACTGTAATAATCCTCAAGGAAATAATTAGACAAGGTGGCTATAATTGCTGATTTATTGAAAATTATTTGTATCTAAAACGGAAATACGCAAAGAAAAAAAAATGTAAAAAAAAGAAGGATATAGTATTCTCATGAACTCGAAGTTTCACGCTGTGTCCTCTATGTTTTATTTTCATGTATAGTTTAAGTTACGCATATGTATAGGTATAGGAGTAATTTCCCTGCTTGTCTAATTACTTCCTTGAGGATCACAAATTTACTGTAGTAATGGAATAATTCAACCAATAACTTTTTTGAAAATTTACGATTTTTTAGTTATGTCATTGTTGCAGGAAATGAGCGATGTGTATTTCGCGGGGGTACATTTCCTTAACTGTAAAATAGCTAGAAACAATTTTTTATTCTAATTCCAAATGGGTAGTGAGCAATTAGAAAACTTGTTTTCATTTTTCTTATTTGCCTATAAGGTTAATCGCGAAAGAAAGAAACTTTTATCGATTTCATCGATTGTCTGTGTGAAAATATTACAAAATGAAGCTCAGAATGTAATTTTGTAATAATTTAAAATATGTGACTACGCTAAAGTAATTGTAATACTTACAATTCAAAAATTGTATGGACATTCTGAATTCGTTGTCACGTCACACCATTAAAACCCGCGTAGAAATAATTTCACTCAAGCTCGCAGAGCGGCGCCACTGAAGATTCTACTTTCCTTTGAAAAGTATGATTTTTATTTAGTTCATAACTCTGCACTTTATACAAGATTATCAAGTTTCAAATTAAACATATATCTTTAGCAACAAAGAATATACGCTAAAGCAACCTAATAGCAATAATAAGTTTAAAACGTATATAAAACCATGCAGAATTTTGAATTATGGTTTTCCCTCCGAGCGGCAAATAATTCAAATTTAAATTTTTCGACGAAACTATATTGAAAATTCATATTTTACCATTTATATGGAATTCACTATTTTGAAGACTGCAAATATATCAACGGTCGTTAACTTGATTTCCTGCGAAAAATATTTGAAGTAAAAAAATAATACATTTTGTTAAGTAGTTTTTCTATGTATTACTAGCTAAACATTCTTTTCACTCAAAGTTATCGCTGTGAATTTTAATACAAAAATTTCTACACCCAATTAAATTTTGACGCTGTAAACACGTCGTGTAAAAGGATTTCTATGTTACCACCTGAAAATAAAGAAAACATTTTCAAATGTCCATTGTTTCTTTGATACTTACAAACCATTATTAAAATCATAAATGGTTACAACAAATGTAACAAAAAGTATCAAAAGAAGTAAGAAAATAAGAATAATTTAGCTGAAGAATACGTTTCGTTAAAAGTGTAAAGAGTACTCCGTGTTGCATTCGTAAATCAAATACAGAGGATACAACGTGAATTGTGCAATCACAAAAGTCATTAAAGAATGCACATTGCGCGACAGCATCATGAAACTTCAACTTTCGACATGTCCTTCTAACGACCTTGTTGATTTAAATCGTAAACATTGTAAGGGCCATTTCTTTTGAAGAGAAAGATGTCTTCTTATATGAAATAATTTCTTATTTGGAAAAAATCATATTCTAATAAAATATTAAACTTTTATTTTTGGTTGCATCAGCAGAAGTATCACTTTTACTTAAGAGGAGTGCGTCGGTGACATCATACTTGGAGACGACGCCCTACTTTTGCACCAGATGCTTAATATCACGTTCTTCGGAGTTGCATGACCTGCTTGACCACACGATCTGCAAGTTCTTCAGTTTTTACTAATGCTGAGTACGAAATCGAGTTCGTTCATTATACTGTGGAGGACATACCAAATGATTTTTCTCACGTGATTCTCTCCTCCGTCAGAATTTTGCAATCTTTACAACTATGTGTTAAGCGAAGAGCTAATAACTATGTATCATCCCCAGCTCATTTTTCTAGTACTTTGAAGATCTATTTAGTTGCAAAGAGTTCTTAAAAGCTATAACATGTGTCTACTCAGTGTCCTTTCTGAAATTTTAAATATAAAAAGTAAACAGGGATTTAAAGTATAAAAAAAAAAATAATGATACAATATTTATTTTCTGACAATTATAGACGAAGAAATGACTTGCATTGAAATTCATATAGAAGTTTGACTTTTAATCAATGAATTTTATCCATATTCCGTGAAAGTGTTTATTGGTATACGCATCTATTTACTGACTTGAAGGTCGTGAACAAAATAGACGACGTATTTCTTCATAATGTCAAGAAGATAACTAGTTATTAAACATCGCATGCTACATGCAGCTATATAAAGATAGGAAGTCATCTACTCACTGACAATGTACAGTATTAACAGTTCGCCAAACGGACCCACTAAAACTGAACTCGTCATTGACATTGATACATGGTTTTGGACTACTCCGAGTGACAATTTATTGACCATTTAGCATGCAATATCATTCATCGATGTACACTGTCACTGACCAATTCTTTTACGAAGCAGTCGCCGAACGTGATTAAAATTCTCTCGGTTTCCCTTTTTCATTCGGCTTGCGTCACAAAGCCCTGACCATATGAACGCGATCACGAATTCCAGGTGCTCCTCACACCAGACGCCAATCGCATCCAGCGATTTCAATACTTCGAGACCAGCCAGACAGTAATGATGAGAGTGCACGATTTCAGCGAGACTCGCACCAAACTCGAACCGAAACCGCGCGATCAACTCAACAAGTGGAAGATAGTTCGACCGTCAAAACTTCTGGCTATATAATATAAAAGTGACATCGTGATCAGTGTATTTAAGTTATACAATGTAATAAGAGACAAAACTTTTAAAGTTCTACTATACCTCTTAAAGTTCAAGCACACTATCAGTGCAAACTCAAAGTGAAAAACGTTGAAAACACCAAGATGTTGAAATTTGTGATAATAATCTTACTCCTATCCCACGTGCAATCTATTCTCCCGCCAGCAATTTTGGACATGATATATCACTTCTTCTCCGGATTTCCAGTAACATCAGACGATTTAGTACCGGATGAGACGTACATGTCCAAAGAATACGACTTCATCGTGGTCGGGGCTGGCTCTGCTGGATCCGTTTTGACGAATCGCCTTACTGAAAATTCGAACTGGGACGTTTTATTATTAGAAGAAGGCAAAGATGAGATTTTTCTCACGGATATACCACTGATAGCCCCTGTTCTGCATATTACTGACTACGTTCGGCTCCATAAAAGTGAGCCGAGACCTCGGAACGCAGATGGGACCGGTGGTTACTGTTTATCGATGAATGATGGCCGTTGTAACATGGCAGGGGGTAAAGCGGTTGGAGGCACCTCGGTGGTGAATTTCATGATATATTCTAGGGGATCGCCGGCTGATTACGATAATTGGGCCGCGCAGGGGAACCCTGGCTGGAGCTATCAGGACGTCTTGCCATATTTTATGAAGTCGGAGAACTCTAAGCTGCTGGATGAAGATGTTAGGTACTGGTTCAAGTTAGACTTGAAAAATCAGTATGATGTCGATGGCTAAGAGTGAAGGAGTGAGTAAATAGAAGGATCGAGAGTGCAGATGCTGCTAGTCTGTTAAATGGGTCATTGCTTCAGTGAGAATAAGTTTCGTTTATAATTTAGGAGATAATGAATTTAAATTTATTCTTAGTTTAGCACTTCTGTGTTTTAATAGTACAAGGCTTTTGTGCGATACAGAATTATATTGTTTAGTTGCTACATTATGGTACTAAATAATGCATCAGCCTATAAATCATGAATAAAATAGGGATATTAGCAAAGTAAATAATTTAGAATACAAAGAGAACAAATTTCTTGTTTTAACAAAGTTTCTTTATACAAAATATATTCAACTAATATTCTAAACAATAAAACGAAATCGTAACTTAATGGTTACCATTTGTACCTATGTTCAAAAATAATGAAGAATTAATTAATTTATGGTATGTAGTAAATATTGCGCTATAATTGAGAGCTCATAACAAAAGCAGCGCTTGTCAAATTTTATAATTTTTTTTTAATAAGTACAAATGCTAATAGTTCAAAATGAAGTTCTTAATATTATGATACCTATCTTATCAAAAACGCAATATGTGTAATATAATGAATATCTTGTTTAATAAAAAAAGTACTAATCAATTAAACAAGAATTAAAGAAACTATAGCATATTTTTGCTCTATCGAAAAAAGACAAGAAATGACAAATGTCGTTTTTGTTATGACCCCTTCAATTTCTCATTCGTGAGAAAGAGAAATTTATTTCTTACAACTCGAAAGAATTATTACGTGAAGTTGACTCTTCCAGCCTGTTTAACAGACTAAACTTAAAGGTAATAATAGAGGCACATTATCGTTTCACAGTTTTCGTAATAACTATTTGTATGCGAATAACACTGACCTAAACACGAATTAGTCTCAATTTAGACGTTCTCTTATTGCATACTGATCCGAAGTTTCTGATTAGATTTCATGGTCACGGAGGATACCTCGATGTCACGACTCCTCCGTACGTCTCCCCTCTGAAAGAACGTTTTCTCCAAGCTGGCCGAGAACTAGGCTATGATGCAATCGATTATAACAGCAACAGACATATCGGCTTTTCGACGGTGCAAGTGAATCTGAGGAATGGTCATAGGGTCAGTGCCAATAAAGCCTTTCTTAGGCCTATTCGGGCTAGAGAGAACTTTCATCTGTCGAAATTCTCTAAGGTAACAAAGATCGTCATTGACCCAGTAACGAGAGACGCCGTAGGGGTCGAATTCTTGAAAAACGGCAGGAAATTGTTTGCTTCCGCCAGAAAAGAAGTGATACTTTCAGCAGGTGATTCTGAAGATTTAGCTATCTTAAGCCTCAGAAATTATTTACGTACAAATGAATTTTTCCTAATTCTACTATACAAAAATGATAAAAAATTTATTCGTATAAATTGTCTATATGCAGGTACATCAATGGGTGAGTTGAAAAACAGTCCAAAGTCCAGAAACCAGATTTTTAGATATTTGATTCCAGCGTGTAGGTCTGTGCACTGTACATGTCTAAGTCCCAGAGTTAAAGTGTATTAAATCCATTTGTTTTCTGTATACCTTAATTCACTGTAGCTCTGGAATCCAAAAATAAATTTGAGATTATTTGAAAATGACTACTTTGGACTTGTACTATTTTTCAACTCTTTGACTCACATAAATTTCTCTTTATTAACATAAGAGGTACTACGTTGCAAACTCTAAGTTGTAGAACGTTAGATTGAACAATTTCATTGATATGTTTTACACGTACATTGATGTTTTGCATCTACATACTGTGCAGACCTCAAGAATTGTCACTGAGCAGGAATGCGTGTCTGATTGGTTGTAGCTTGTAGTGTAATAAGTCAATTTTCTCAAACACATTTACTAATCAATGCTTATAGGCACCATGTGATAAATGTAAAGTCAGAACGAAATGCATGATGTACTCCTCTCGTACCTGTATTCCCTTGGACGCCAGCTCTTGAGTTTTGCAGAGTAAATATTGTAGATAAAATTAATATTAAAATCTGTGTAATGAGTATATATTTATTTAGGTACCTTACATTCACCACAATTGTTAATGCTATCTGGAGTAGGTCCTAAAGACCATCTGAACTCCTTGTATATTGATGTTATCGAGGATCTACCTGTCGGATACAATCTTCAAGATCATGTCAGCATGTCAACGTTAACTTTTCTCGTAAACGAGAGCGTCACCATAGTCGAACCTCGCCTAGTCTCCAATTTAGTAAACACTTTGAACTATTTTGTCGAAGGAACAGGCCCCCTAACTGTACCTGGTGGTGCTGAATGTCTAGCTTTCATCAATACCAAAGAAGAAAATTCAAAGAAAAATTCGCCTATTGCTAAACGCCGTTTCTACGAGGATAAGAGTTCAAGAGGGTATACTTATAATCAAGGTAATGCAATCTTCTTCGAAATAATATAAATTATGGCGAATTTTAATAGATTAAATATATCTTCATTTTTCAGTTTCTTCATCTCCAAACGTGTCTTCCATCTACATAAACCCTAATAATTTAAAATCCTTTTTGAACATAGTTTCAAATGAAGGAAGAGAAACTGAGACTCCTGACATTGAATTAGTGTTAGGAATTAGTGCACTGACTGGAGATATATCGGGTAGCTACAGGGGACTACTGGGACTCACGGACGAATTTTATAGAGAAGTTTACGCTGGTTATGAAGGTTTCGATGCCTTCACCATCGTCCCAATACTTTTACATCCAAAAAGTAGGGGACGAATTACCTTGAGAAGCTCTGATCCATTTCACGACCCGATTTACGACATCAATTACTATGATCACGAGGACGACTTGAGAACTATGGTTCGAGGCATTAAAAAGGTAACTATCTTTTATATTATTTATTATATCTTCCTCAGTAAAATATTTTCCTACGCTCCAATTTTTAAATACAGGGCAATATAGTAAATGTAAGACATTTCTACGAAATCCACTGACTTGCATCTTTGGTCAGTATTTTGGTGGACTATCAAATTACTTTTAACTAAAAACGTAAGCATTGTCCTATGTATAAATATATGTATATACATTTCTTCGTCTTTTTTTAGCGAGTTATAAAAACATGTCAGATTCATACCATACAGGATATTCAACAACAGGTGTCAACAATTTAAAAAATTTATTCTATCTGCTAAAATAAAATTGAGGTTCCATTTCTAAGTTATTAGCTGTTAAGAAAACGCCTAAAGTACATCTAAGATGTGTCTGACTCGTAAACCCATTCTACTAATATCGCTGCGTCTGACCTATCGGCAGTAGAATAAATCCTATAGCAAACACAGTTTTTCGCGCATTTTAGGTGTATATTCTCTACAATTAGTAACTCACAAACGAAGCCTTAATCACAATTTCGTTATACCTAATTTCCATCTTATTTTAACATGTATGTATGTAAAAT
This sequence comes from Calliopsis andreniformis, assembly GCF_051401765.1. Classification (NCBI taxonomy): domain Eukaryota; kingdom Metazoa; phylum Arthropoda; class Insecta; order Hymenoptera; family Andrenidae; genus Calliopsis; species Calliopsis andreniformis. Next base: position 10,461,891 of record NC_135064.1, on the reverse strand, counting down.
CAATTCTCAAAATTTCTGACACCTGCTATGGCGTATACTCAGCATACGCGCTAATTCATTGAAACTATATTCTTGGTTAATATCGTTCTGTTGTTATTTTTGTTTTTAGCCATATTATTTAACATGTTCTTTAATAAATGCTGTTATTGTTCCTGCAGGCCATAGAGGTCGCATCTACCAAAGCCTTCAAGCGTTATAACGCAACATTGCTGCCAGTGGCGTATCCAGGATGCAAGCATGTCCCGTTCCAAAGCGACCCGTACTGGGCCTGCGTTGTTCGGCACGTGAGCACGACCCTGGGTCATTTTGCAGGCACGTGCAAGATGGCTTCGAGGAAGAACTCGGGTGTGGTGGACCACAGGTTACGGGTGCATGGGATCAATGGTCTGAGAGTCGTGGATACCAGTATAATCCCGACGCTAATGGCTGGCCATACAAATGCGCCTGCTTATATGATCGCGGAGAAAGCCGCGGATATGATCAAAGAAGACTGGAAACTGTTTGCTTATCAACGTGGAAAATTATTTAGCAAGCAATGAAAAATAAGCAAAGTATGCTTTTGTTTGTGGACTACTGTCTTTTGAAACGGTATTCTTTTCCATCGAGAATATATGTGCATTTGCAAACATATGAAATATCTAAAAAATGATAAGCTGAAAGTTTTTACGCAGTAACACTTTGACTAGTTTGTTGTCAATTAAATAATTTTTATGTATCTTTCCATGTGGTATACTGTTACTTGTATCTTCTTTAAATACTCCTTCTCTTTGCCATGCTTTAAAACAATAATAAGAGATAGTCAAAGCTACCTGCAATTTGCAATAGCATTCTCGTAGGCGTATTTATTTTTGTACAAATTGTATTAAAATTTTTAAAATAACGTTACAATCAAAATGATTGCAGGAACATTCGTGATCAATTAGTGACGGTATTGTTAGTCTATGTTTAAACATACAGAGTATCTTGGCAACACTAGTTGTCAACTTGAAACTATATTGTAAAGTACGATTGTAAGTCATAAATAAATATAGATCAAATCATCGTTAATCTGTCTTTGGTAGCGATACACTTCTGCCTATGCTGATGCAACGTATTTACAATAAGTTGAAACTAATTTCATTAAATACAACCACAGTGATGTCATAGATGAATGAAATTTCAAATGCAATTTAGTGGATTCGAAGCATCTGCAAACTTGCTATAAGGAAAAATGAAAGGAGTTGAGAAGTCTGCCTCCAGGCTGTGACGCTCGCGGCACCTGAAAATAAATTAGAGTTGTTTTCATAGTTTGAAGATTTATATTAAAAGAAAAAGGAAATGTAAAAGGATTACCGTTATCGCTGTATCGAATGCATTCTTGCAATTCTTCTGTCTCTGTATAACCGGAAGCACAGTCGCATTTTCCTGCATGAAATGGATTATATCAAATAACACATTTTTTTAGTGCAAACTATTATTAATTTTGCTTGTCTAAATTAAATAATAGCGATTATTAAACTCTTATACCAAGATATAGTCTCTTGGAATTTAAATACACATTTTCAGGAATTAGAATTCAGAAAATTGAAGAAATTTCTACATAGAAAGACTTTCAAAATTTGTAAATTAAATATTTGAATATTTGAAAGGTTTAAAGTTATAAAAATTCTTAAAGGAAGGCAAAATTAAAAAATTGAAAGTAAACAGAATGGTATGCCAAGGATTAACAGATTTTCTCATACAGAGTAGTTATGCTTCATAACTTGAAAACATTGACTTTTAAATACTTTTTATCGACATTTTACCATCTTCCTGCTTATAATAGTTTATCTCGAATTTGAGAATCAAGAACTAATGCAATACAAAGGCAGACATACCATTTATGCAATCAACGTTCATAACTTCGGTCGAATTTGAATCCCTATAGGTTTCAGTGACACATTCCTTATGAGTTTGACACCAGTTGTGCAGTTCTGAAAAAAATAATACATCGTCAATGGTATCTTGCTATGCTACGTAGCAGTTCTATTGACAGCAGTCATGCTCAACCATCGCCGCCAATTGACAGTCACCGACCAGGTTTCAAACACACGAATAACAGGGTCAATATAATAATTAGATATTTTTAGATATAATTACTCTATTGAATCTGTCATTTTTATGTTCGAAATTTGATCGATGACTGTCAATTGGTGGTGATAGTTGAACATAATCGCACCCTTAGTAATTTAATACCTATTAATATACTCACTGATATTCTGGAAACACACGGCACCGCGCTGATGGAAATTCTCAATGCAACTACACCTGCCATTCAATCCACACTTGGTGTTCCTCAGGAATAGCTGGCACTGAGAGTCTTCTTGACATGGTTCACCCACGGAATTGGCAGCCTTCAAACACTTCTTGCCATCAGTGGACCGTACATGATCCACTTTGCACAAGCAGACGTCGATGCACCTTGAGTTTTCCACGACGCACTCGTAATCGTTCGAGCACTTCTCGTCCAACTCTGCCGAGGCATGCAAAGTCATTTAGATTCTACTCTCGACACTTGGGCAAATATTTCAATTCTGGATAAATAGGGCAGACAGACAGTTACATAAAGATACATAAAAGACGGAAATGCCTACCAACGCTTGGTATACAGCCATCGTTGTGAGGATTTGGGTGGTACTTCAGTGTGCAAGTGCAAAATCCTGTCACGCAATAACTGTTTTTGATGTAACAGTTGTGGTGCGTCTGGCACATCTGTCTCAGACCTGAAACAGGAGACAGTCACTCTACCTAAACGTACGTCGCGAATTTTAATTTAAACTAGTTTGCCTGGTCATCGTCAAAGAAGCTGCCCTCCGCAAGAGAAATTCTAAACAAGAGTACTAGTGTGTCTTGATTGCTTCACTTAGGCTGTTTGAATAGAATAATTGCAGTCCCAAGAAACATGAGTAGTCTGAAGAAACAAAGTACACTCACCGACAGACTCGTAACACCTTCCCTCGACATAGTGAGAGCCGTCGGAACACTGACAGGTATTGTGTCGACACTCCGAGTAGGTAGCGAAGGTTACGCGACATTGAACATCCGTCTCGCAGTGGTCTCCGATGGCATTTGCCACTGTAAACAGATTTTTTCCTGTTACCATTACCAATAATAACAATGTAATAAAATGGCGACTTTTTAACTCTTAACTGGTTTAGTGAGTAATAAGGTAAAAGATCCAATTACTACCACTTGCTGAATCTTACGCAAAAAGAATAGTATACAACTAAAACTGTAACTTGTCTGAAAGAAAAAATACCAATTACAGTTTTTATTTATTTTTCAGAGATATTTTCTTAATAACGAAGGGGAAAGTAAGACATGAAAGAAAGACATGAAAGAAAGACCTATAATTGCAATGTTTGAGTAACTGATATAATGAAATATAATTTTTTAAATAGCTGAAACATCATGAAAGATATTAACTATTATAATTCAGGAATTAATTGAGTTTTCTTATTTAATATTGAGGGATAATGATTGAGTGACAGTAATAGCTCCTGAGATACTGTTTCAAATCAAGAAATTTTTAGATAAAAGTAGAGGTTTTGAGAGTCACCGAATTTTACGTGTAATGTTAGAGTCAATCCTTGAAATGATAGTAATTAGGTTTTTTATTCTACAACATTTATATTATCTCAAATGTCCGTATTTCGTATGAAAAGTATCCATAGATAACTTTCAGAGATTGATGAACTGAAAATCGGAAAATTTTCTCTATACCTGCTACTATTAATCATTTTTTATAGCGGAAACTCTACGATTTTATTACATTGTGTCATGGTAATAACATTATATCAACTGTGGGTTAAATTGTTTTCTTTGGAATTGCTAAAGTCATACTAAAGTGTTAATGGAGCAAAGATCTAATTTCATTAAAGGGTCGTACCCAAATTGGTTTTATCACTAAAACGCGAGAAAGAGAATAAGTGGCATAGAATGAAGCAGTCATTTTTATAATACCTTTATAATTTTCACTAAATTAGTAAGATTGAGACAACAATAAATATAAGTGCAACTTTAATCAAATTATTTTTAGTTAATCCAGTCAGGTAAGTATACTCCAAATAAGTTAATTTAAATGAGAGATTTGAGGTTTTCACAACACAAGCTTACACCATTGTTACTCTTTAAGGTTTCCCACGCATAAGTCGAGTCCATTAAGAATTATCTTCAAGCACTTCATAACCACTGTAGCTAATTTCATCAAAAGGTTAGATAACATCTCAATGAAGTTAAAGACAATGTTATAGAACCATTAAGATAAAATTCTGAATTAATGAGATAACTAACTTATAAATATACGAAATCTAAGTTTAATTAATAAATATCTAGCCAAGTCTACGAAAACCTTCTCCTTAACGCTACATAAATATTACAAAAATCCTACTTTTTCATATTGTAATTAATTCCTTAGCTCATTTCAGCGATCCCATCGAGCTAATCTCCAGAAATGGCAAGAATAATCCCCAGCAACTTAACGAGACATTTCAGCAGTGTTCTAACAAAACATGGCTGTTAACACAAAATCTCTGCAATTTTCGTGTCCGTTTGGGAGGGAACGTTGCGTGAGAGTTTCCAAGGAATATGTTTAATTCTCGTTGGATCCTCGAGCACGATGAACGACACGCTCCAGGAGACGGGAGGCCGTGAGAAAGGGACGGCTAGGAATACAGACGAAGGAAGATCTCGGCGGAATCACGTTTCCGAGGTCGGCGACACCGATTCTAAGTCACCGTGTACGATGATTAATCGGCAGAACTTTTCTGGAGCACGTTCGGGCTCCATTTGTTCAGCAAAACAACGAAATGCACGGAGCGAATTATTAAGTCATCGTCTCGCTTCTGTGAGGCGTCGCCGTAAAATTGATTTGGTTAAACTGATGGACGGGCCAAAATTAAATGACCGGAAAGGATTCAATGAGGAAATTACTAGCAAGAGTTTCTGATAAACAGGCGTGACATCATCGAGGGACAAGGTTGGATTGAATATGAATATACAGGGTGCCTCGCATAACGAGATTAACCGAAGTTCTGATCTTAATGGTATAAAGAAATAATAGAAAAATTGTATTGTTTGAGAGAAACCTACTTTACAGCTTCAAGGATGAATGTTTTAAGGCTGGGAAAACTGATTTAATCTTCTTTTGTAATTATACGTATTCCGTGTGTGTAATAGGCTTTCCTGTCTTGCTGATAAAAAGTATCGATGAAAAAGTTGTATCACTGTAATTTTTACTACATCCTTACGATAATATTTAAATTGATATGGAAATAAATATTCAAATTAAGATATTATATTATCTCGTTAAATGTATACTTAATATTTGAATTGATTATTTAATATTTAAATATAAAAATAAGTTAAGTACAAAAATTAAAATATACAGTGAAGATTCTTCATACGTAGAACTTCGCAAATTTTGATTTTATAATATAGTTAATTACGTATATTCGGCAAATTTTTTTTAATAACTTATTTCTGCGATTCGCCACTACTGCAACTAATTTAGATCATTTAGTGAATGTGATGTATGCTAGTATGACGTGTGAGAAGGTATCACTCTTGGACAATCCTTAAAAATTCAGGAAAACAAACAGAAGCTTGGACATAAGGAATTAAAACTAAGGTTGCTGTAACCTACTAAATTTATCTTAATACCTCGAATATTAACTCTGTGGTTGCACAGGGAAAACGACCTATGTCACATTTTCAAAAAATTCGAGTTAAAACCTTAATTGACATCTAAAATAAAGAATTTATATTTTCAGAAACAGAAAAGGCGAAAAAGAATTTCTTTCGCCTAAAAATAAGGATTCAAGAAGACACAAGGCCATAAGGCAGTACTGAAGTTCAAAACTTTAAACGCCAATATCTCAAAAACTGAAACATACGACTTAGGTGATTTGGCCTTACAATCACAGAACTAAGTTATTCCATTTATTACTACTTAATTGACTGTCGAAATTCTATGAACTTATTCCAAAAAAAGAAGGCTACCTTTCAGACACTCCACGTGCGTGCTATTCTTATAAACGATGTAATCTTCTTTGCACAAACAGGCTTCCTGGTTCCAACAATAAGCGTTCTTCATACAATCATCGTCGTAGCGACACTTCGCCAAGGTCTCTGAAAAAGTCACGTTCACAGTCACATTAAAGCATTAAATATTTGAATACAACTCACTGCCTCTTCCTGGGAACCGACAAACCCCTAACAAAAAAAAAAAAAACCCAGAAAAATCAAGCGTGATCCTCGTTGTCGCGTCACAAACACTTCGCTCTGTACACTTTGCTCAACGCCGATAAAAGATAAACGGCTCGGTGCAGTGGGAAAATCGATCGTGGCAACGGTTCCCCAATTGTGAGCGCATTTTTCCCTACTCGCTATCAGACTCGACTTCATCCCTCTCGCCACCCCTCCCTCGGTTCAAGAGCGGTGAAGCCATCGTTCTTTGAAAATATTTGCGCAACCGATCAATAGGTGGCCAGGGGAGGAGGCAATTTCGATCGTAGCGCGAAACGAGGGGAAACGGGCCACAGAGTGTCGCATACGTACGAGGGGGTGGCGTTCGATCGCTGCATCGTGGCGGTTCCTGGTTGACGTAGGAAATTGTCGCGCAGACGGTGACAGGCACGAGGACGAGGAGCCTCGAGAACCCAGCCACCGTCCTGGTCGGCGTCATCCTCGCGCCGCCGCTGCAACGTTTTCTTGACGTTCCATCAGCCTGGATCGAGTCGGCGTCATTCCCGAGGACGATCGTTCGCCCGATGCTCGCTGCTCGCACGGCCAGCCCGAAACGCGCGACTCCACGTTCCCTCACGGTCTTCAGTGTCCCCGAGCCGCGTTACGCAACGCAATTGCGTGCACACAATCGCGGGGAAGCCCTGCTCTATTGTCGCGCATCACGTCAGATTCGACGGCATTGTTCGCGTCACACTCGATGCCGCCTCGCGATTATCACGAACACTGAATCGACGAATCTTAAGTCCCTAGTCCCTTCCAATGTTCCCCTCTTCGGTCGACAGTATCCATACAACGAAAGTCTTTCAGCGGGGTCACCGGTGAACTCAATTATGCTACCTGGGGGCGAGAGTCGACGTTAGGTTCAAGGATTAGAGTGCTGCATCGCGTTGATTTGGAAAAACGATTCGTTGCCATTGTTACAGCAGAGCCCAGGTGTTACGGTTTTATCGATTGTTGGACGAATTGGGTTAAACACAGCTGGGGTAATGCCTGGAAAGTTTACTTCTCAATTAACTAGTATTAGCGCTACGGTTGGTCCTTCTTTAGTCAATAGTACCGTTATAGAGTTGTAGAATTAGGTGCTTAGGTAGGATTTATTCAGGTTACCCGCGAATAGAGTCAGATTTAAATTGGTTTCGACTAGTGTCCTATTGCGGTAATGTAACAGGTTGTACTGTGCTGTTGGTGGTAGGTAAGCGTTAGAGCTGACGGCGGCACCTTAGCTGCGTTTAGCTTTAATTAGAGGGGCGTGTTTTCGTATTGGAATTAATTGAAGACGAAAGGAAAAGATTGGGGACGCGTGACGATAGTGTCTTTGCAAACTTTGTCTTTGCAAACTTTGCCTTTGCAAACTTTGCCTTTGCACGAGACAGAGAGTAGTCAGGGAGACTGTTTGAATGATGTTCCCTTCTGCTATTTACGAGGGATTTATGGCAAGAGTTACGTTCCTGTCGTTAATTCATTAATAGCCTTCAGAAAAGTCCTGTGATCCGTAAACTTATTTAGCCGAGATTTAAATGTGAAAACTGGAAAGAAGGAATATGGAAGATAAAAATTTCACTGTTCAATATTATCCAACTTTTATCGCTCGAGTGGAGTCCAATGACCTTTTACTCCACTTTTGTGATATAAATCTCAGATTAGTACAGTGAAGCTTTTTGTAATCTCATGAGCCTGTTCGAATATTACTGGATATCATTCAAATATTTTTTAAACAAGACTACCATAGTGAAAACTACATAAACATATTTAAATTTAAATTTAAATTTGTGAGTTGTAATAACTAGTCTAAATAATCTCAAAATATGATTTCTATAAATTATTCTCTAAACAATTTTAAAATACGATATTACATATGAGAGTGCGCTATAGATCCTCAAAATATTGGCACGTGCTTCAATAAACATTTCTGAATCAGCATAGATAACGATAACAATTTTCCCTAAAATCGCCTTTACGTGATTTCAGTATTCTGAGACAAGAGATGATACATCAAATCTCGCGTGCTTCCCAGTAATCGGTAGTATTAACACCGTTGCGGACTCGAAGGTTACCAATCGATGAGCAAGTTTAGCGTGCTCCGCTTCCATAGTTTCGGTCTGTTACGCAACAAACCTGGTACGTACGAGAACAGAAGCTATTGTTACGTATTGCATCGAACCCGTTTCCATTGTCACGAACCACCGTTGCTAAATTGTAACATAGCATTAACCTCTGCGATAACAAGATGCGATCCTGAGAGATTTCAACGCGCGCAGATCATCGGATGCGAATTATTGAACAATGGTGGATACCATTTTTTGGATGGTAACATTTACATCGAATAAGTTATCTTTTAAAGTGTTGACAATATCTGCACAATTTTGCAACGTTCTTCGAGTTCCTTTTATATGTACAAGTACTTATACGTTAAATAAAAAATGAATATTTCTTAAAAATTCAGTAATATATCTATTATTTTATATTATTCTTAATGACATTCTGATTCACTATCACTATCTATCTTAGTCACTGTCTGGTGATCTATGCAAATATTAAGCGTTGAACACACTTTCTCCAAAAAATATTTCAGATGCACTAGAAAGTTGAATTTTAATGCGCATAGGGTGGAGGAAATATTGCAAGTTAAAAGTGTAGATCAGTGTGATGACTGGTGACGTAGATGACTGTCACAGCAGTAAACCCGTCAATTTGAATTTTTTGTTCCCCTGCTGTTGACACGATAGAACGACAGGCACCGATGAAACACGTCGACAGGGGATGCAATTCCTAACAGCGATCAGATTCGGTGTCAGTTAACATAAAACGTAAACTGTTATTGACAAGTGTTAAATCAATCTCCCAGGGGAGCCAGTTTCGACCGCGTACCATTTGAATTATTCATCGCTGATTCTGTTTACGTATATCACTCGCAACTATTTGCGCATGATTGCCTGTAATTTACACCCGCCGATTCCGATCGTTCATGGGAATAAATTGAAGACCTGGGTGCCTGAAGCATTACGTAATTTGTGTTACCACATTTTTGTTTGAAGTTTGATTAAGATAGCTATGTTTGCTCCAACGAAAGACTTCGAGTTTAAAAGAACGAAGTATGACTCGGTACATACAGGCTCTTAAATGATCAGGAGCTTTTGGAGGCAGTGCAATGTAAACGAGCGAGAAATTACAGCACATCTGAAATTTTGTATTTTATTTTGGATTTTTATATAAATTCATATTTTCATGAACAGGACTGAAGAAATGGAACTTAAATACAGATGTTGTCCACCTTCAAAGAATAATATTAAGTATTATAACGTGTACTTTAGATATTTTGTATATTTTCGTAAATTATATTTATTCTGTACTATTTTGCAAATTTAAATTTCTAATAAATGTATAAACATCCACAATGTATTTATAACACAAATACTGTTCATTGTATCGATTTGAATGTTTCCATTTCTATTATAGTGAATATTATACTAAATTATAAAACATCTTTTAAACAAATATAGACATAAAATAACTTTTGAGATATAAACTACTACAAGTTTTTAATAACTTCAACTAGAGTGCTATAACTGTATAATTTAAAATTAAATGAAATATGAATGTTTCTATCATTGGGAAGAAAATAAGTGAGAAAATTCCACAACTTACGAATTACCAAATTTTGAAAAAGATTTCCTCGTACAAGCTTTTATCGTCAATATTTTCAAAAATAAATTCATGTATAGGTATCCAATATTCTGCAATTCAAGCTATAAGAAGACATTTACCTTATATGTAAAACGAAAACACTAAAATGATTAATTTGTGATTAAAAAGTTATGTCTACCAGCTCTCAAAATATAATTCATTAACTAAGTTTTCTAGAGGCACTACTCCATAACTCTAAACTATGACATTGCTCCATAATTCAAAATTATAAGACATTACCCCATATCTCCAAACTATAAGACATTACTCCATAACACCAAACTATAAAAGGAACTATATTTCCTCTTCCAAAAAAAAGAATCAAATCATTTAAGGTTTAACACATCGTCTCTTCAAGATGAAACGTTTATTAATTAATTTATCGCTAATCTACGTGGAGAGATTACTAAATGATGTCGTGGCGACAGATTTTGTCGCCCGTTTCAGAGGGTGCTTAAGGTACCATCGGTATTGTTTCCCCATCGCGTGTGACTTCATAATAGGCTTCACGCAATGGCAAGCTTTGTTCAAGGTGTACGTCGCAGTCCCTGGCTCGCGAACAGAGCGCTAGACCGAAATATCAGACGCTAGGAGGGAACGATCTCCCTTGTTCTTTAATTATGTGCGGTTCCAGACCGACATTCACCTAACTGTGAGAACCAGCAGCGTAGATCCGGCCTCCCCGCGTTTCCCCACGAAACTGAAGAAAGGATCACTCGGTCATGAAGGGACGAATCTGCTCGAGGCTTTCCCTTTGTTAAATTCATTCGGTCCGAGATCTTATCGAAGGAAACGCGACTGGACTGCTTAATACCTAATTTTCCTTTCCAGCTTGCCTCGAGAGAGGTTAATTAGCCACGATTGTCGCCTGTTTCATCGAGGTCATTAACTCCAGTTCCGTTCCTGTTTATTCGGCCTTTAGCGGCTCTTTAAGCTAAGCAATTAATTTGAAAACGTGGAAGCAAAAAATCTTGCGGTAGTCTTTTTTACAGATCCTTCAGGTACGAGCTTACCAAACACCTTAGATCAAATTTTTCTAAATTCAAACACCTCTGGGGACCTTAACGTCCGTCACAGCCGAGCTCTAAGGTGACCGCGCGCTGTTTTGGATTTCTTTGGGTAACAGTATTTCGATCGAACGTGTCGCGCGATTCATTTTCAGGTAATTTTCCTCACTCGATACCCCGGAGAAACTTGAAACGAAACGATGTTATGTGACCGTGGTAACCGAGGAACGACACGGGAACGAGCAAAATCGGGGCTTCACACTCACGTCTACGGAGCAGATGCTCGTGCTGTCCGTGCGCGGCGACGACTGCACTCCGCACCACGAGCCAGAGGCCGATCGACAGCGCAAGACCTCCCATCGGGAGACGATCCACCAAGCCAGCCATCTCCGCCGTTCACCACGAGTTCGCTTCTTTTTCGCGCGTTCCTCTTCTTCGTCTTACGACCTCGCGACCACGAAATTCACTAGAACACGAGCTCTTCAGATCCGTTCTTCCGGCCCTGTGTGACAGGTTTCCACGATTTACTGAACAGCTTTATCTAATCGGAGCCCGATGATAAGTCCGTCGTGAGCACACGGGACGAGGCATTTATATTGTCTTAGCCACTCGATCGTTGTGTGGCGAAGATGTGTCACCAGAATTATTAGGCGTATGATTAATCCGACGAGTAATGTATCTGCGGCTGGAAGGCAAAACGACCTGTCAGATTTACAAGAAATTCGGATCGAGGAGTTAGAATATGGAGTCTGTGTTCGCAGAAAGAAGAAAGGGTTTTGGACGAATGGTTTCATCTGAAAATAGGGGTTGAAGCAGGTACAGGTTCCTAAGACGACATTGAAGTTGAAAATTTTAAAGGACTAAAACATGTGACTTCAGTCGTTTTGTGTTACAACCATAGATAACTGTGGCTGGAAGGCAAAATGTGTCAGATTTTCAAAAAATTCGAATTAAGGCTTTAATTGATATCTAGAATATAGAATTTATATTTTTCGAAAAAAGAAAGAGCATTAAAAGAATTTTTTGTGTTAAAAATAAAGTAAACGTTCTAATATAATTCAAATGTCCCAGTAAGTGAACAATCTGAGACTGCATGTCCCGATACTTAAGTTATGGGGTCCCAGTAACTGAATATACTATTTTATGAAACTAATTTTTATTTTTAATTAGATATGTACTGAATACTTTAGAATTTAAGCTTCAAATTGAATAAAAATAACGTTAGTGTTCAAGTAGCGGGATATAGTATTCTACAGATTGACGCGAATTTGTCGCAGCGACAGTGAATTAGCGGCGAATAAAGAAAACAGGCATACAAATTAATTGGCGCGAAGAGGATATCACGAAAAACTCGCTGTCGCTGCTACAAATTCGCGTCAATCTGTAGAAACCTAAAATAAATGCCAGTATTTCAAAAGTAACGTCACTTAGGTCATTTTGCCTTCGATGACAGATTTCATGGAGAGTTTTGAAGTCGAATATTATTCGATTTTGTTAAATATTTCTTTCGGGCAATTATTAGATACTCGTTTTGCTGTTTCAACAAGCTTCCGTTTAATTGAATAGTTTGTTTGGATAATTATTCCAAAATTAATGAAATAACAATATGATACTAGTATTCTTTTTCGGTTAGGTACTATTTCGAAAATCTTCATAAGATTCAGATAGCGAGGGAGACCAACAGGTGTATTCACGATTACGTTAGGTGTAAAAAAGTATACTGTGAATCAGACATTCTTGAAGATATCTGATGCTACAAGGCAAACTGATGTCAGTCCCTTTTTCAAATAATTTGAGTTTAGGTCTTGGCTAAAATCAATTAGATAGCAGAGTAGAAAGCAGAGTAAATTGAGAAAAAAAGAAACTTTTTTTAACAAAATGAAAATACAGTAATAAAAAGTTAAAATTTGAAACTTTGAATATCAGTATCTCGAAAATATATATATGTGACTCATAAGGTTTTTTACTGAATAATTATAAATACATTCAAATTTCTTAATTTGAATATCTAAATTAAAATATCTTTAGAATTTCAGGATGTGAATTTAATGATTCTGTGAAAACAAATTTATAAGTATTTGTATGACAAATATACATGGATATAGCTAATGTTCTTTTAATGTCCCTATCTCTTTTAATTTTTTTTATATCTTCAGATTAGATAAAATATAATCGAGTCATCAATCTGCAAATTACCTTCAAAAGGATGTCTTATATTCCGTATAAGTTTCCCACGAAACTCGTAAGGTTAATGTCCCAATATCTGACATTTCAGATATAAATGTCTCAGTAAATGAATAATCTAAAAATGCATTTCCCAAAAAATTAAATTACGACGTCGTAGTAACTGTGTATACTGGTTTATGGCACTACCTACTTTGCTTTTAATTACATTATAATTCAGGCTTAAAATAAAATAAAATTAGCCTTAGTATTCATGTATCTGAATAAAATCAGCTATTGGAACATTTGCAAGTTTATAACAACTACAAAATATTTTTTTTTTAAATTCAAAAAAACTTCAACCACAAATATTGTTATATAGACCACAGTGAAAACGATGGAATCTATTATTCTCTTAGCTTCAATTAACACGCCTTATCCATTAATGCGTAATTTATTTAAAAAAAATAGTAACACAGGCAAAATCGTCAGCGATCTATTTAAATTCTTCATAACATTAAAAACATGTGGTACAAAATAAACTCAATACTCGTATACAACATTTTATATCATACATTCATATAAAACATTCTAGAACGCTTTTGAATTAAAAAAGATGCCCTATACTTTGGCTGAGCTTACAATTTTATAAATACGAAGTGATTCCCGCTCAACTCAACTTTAATATTAAACATTTCAACGTGAATAGCTAGTTCACAACCTTCGTTGTAAAAAAATAAAATACTACTCTCTTCCATAAAAAAAAACGTACATCCGCCGTATCGATAAATCGCAATACATCAACACGTTGCGCGCCAAATTCGTTTCGGCATCGATTCGATTAACGACAAAACTCTTTAACGCCATCAAAAATCTTCCGATCGAGCCCAATCATGAACTTTGCGTGTTATCACGCGAATAGGGGTAAGATAATCGTGTAAACTTTATCTTAGAGAAAATGGTACGCGTTTCTTTGGCATTTGCGCGCTCTCTGAACGATCCAGCGAGAGCAAGAACAAGTCGTAGCGGCACGGTTCGAGCACGTTAATTGTATGCACCGCGGAGGAAGTTTTTAAACACTCCGATGCACCTGGCATATTCGCTAGTTACACTCGACGCGTAACGTTGTACAATCGCGACACCCGACGCTGTTGTCGCTCAACTTTTTTCTTTTCCGCGCTGATTCCCGCGCCGAGCCTCAGCCACGAATCCTCGAGGCAACTGGAAACGAAAGTAATAAAGAGAGAGCGACATCCACGCGAACGAATGCGCGAGAGAAGATCGAATTATCGGAAAACTGAGCCCTTTAAAGTCATCTAGAGGACTACGTAGAGGAAGAGGCTAAGGAGAACCGCTGAAAGGGTCCCAAGAAATCGCACACCTGAAAAAAGATTGTGGAGTAAATATGCGATCCCTACTGTAAAAATGGTAGTAATATCTCTGTATAATATGGAAACATTGTTCGTTTTATAAATAAAATGAAAATAGTCTTAACACATTTTCGTCATTTAGTTGGAAAAACCTTTCAAATATGAGGGTCTGGTGTTCAAAAGCAGAGAGTGATGTAAATTCTTAAAATAAGAACAATTCTGAAATCTAAGCCCTAAAATTTAATTTATGCAAGTACAATTTGAAAGATCAGTCAAATATTACTGTATTAGTGGACTTCTTACGTTCTACTAAATATGGATGTCTCATTCAGTTTCAATTATGAAGTCCATACTGTTTGAAATAATATTTATGTTCGTTACTTTGAATTATATTAGACACTTGAAAATATCCAGCTATTTAATATTACACATTATTTATTTATTTTAATGGCAATGAGGAAAATCATGAAACTTAGGTACATGTAGTACCTACAGAGTGTTCGACGACAACTATCAAAAATTTTAAGAGGTGATTTTACATGTCAAAATAGAAAATTAGAAAATCTGAAATACCAAAATTGTGATTAAAGTTTCATTTTAGATTTATGAATCGGTGTAGACATGTTTAAAATTTGCGTAAAATGTGTCTGATTTAGGACTTAATCTACTGCAGTCGTGCATTAGTCAGGTCAGACGTAGCGAAATTACTACAAGTCCCAAGTCAGACACATTTCATGAGCACTTTAGGTGCTCACTCAACAATTAATAACTCGAAAATGAAGCTTGAAACAGAATTTCATTTATCTTCACTTTTATCTTATTTTAGCAATTGATGATTGGTTATTTCAGAAAGCAGAATAATATTTCAAAATTACTTCTTGAAATAGAATAAAGCAATATATTATACTTCAAAACCGAAATAACTATATATAAAATTAATAATGCGTTACTTAAAAAATAGTTTTTCAAATAATGCTATTATAATATAAATCTGTCCAAATCGAATATGAAATCCGACAAATCCTATTCATCTTCATTTATTATTAGAAAGGTAGTCACTGTACTGTACATCTTACCTTCGCTATTGACACACTTGTCATTCTCTCTATCAAAACCATCGGTGCACACGCAGATATTCTCTGTACACTGCATCGCTTTCGCCGTCGCGTTCCCATCCCCAATCTGATAACATTCGAATGAGGATCCGCAATGTTCATCCAATCCTATGCATATTAACACCAATGATAGGCCAAAGTATGAAATAAGATAGATTGTAAAATAAAGAAAAGCGCATACCTTTGTCCTCGAAACATCGATTCATCTGGCGCTCAAAGTGAAATTTAGGTTGGCATTGGCATATTTGATCAATGCACACCGCGTTTGTGAACGTTGTGGAGCATTGCACATCCTCGACACAACTTTGTAGAATTTCTGCTACAATCGGTAAACATGTTTTCTTGTTATTACTGATCATAGTCTCTGGGCCACAACCACAAACACCATAATTGGTGCAGATTGCACCTTCGATGTGAGTACACTCCTCCATATTCCTGCACGATTTTCCAAGCTCTATAAAAAGGTACTGCTTTTATTTTTTTATTTTATTTAATTGCTTAAACTTGAACCGTGTAAGAATTTTTATATAAACGTTTGTAATTCTTTTGTGATACATATACAGTGATTCACAAATGTGTTCACGAGCTACTGTTAAATTCATATGCTGAAATTTACAAAATACTTTACTTTTAGTAGTAATCCTTTGCCTTGTTATGGTTCAAATATTGAAACCATTACACAGTTATATTACCGTTATATTATTATATAATGATATATTACCATTTGGTTATATGTGGAATAGTTATATTACCATTCAGTTTATTAAGATATCTCCTCATTCTTCCGAAGAATGGAATATGCTACCAAAGTGCAATAACTTATTTCGATATTACCTTACATATTTCGTTTATTTGAATCGACTAATACAAGGAGACAGAAAAATCATAGGCAAAGGGTAAAAACTAAAAAACTTAGATAAGAATGAACGCTGTTATTGACATAGAGTCTGCTAGAGTCTACGTGATATATTTTTATTATTCTCACTTAAATATAAAAGAATTTATAATGAAAATTCAGAATATACATATATCATATCTTGTTTCTACATTCCAAGCAACATCACATTAATTTTATAAATATTTAATATCAATAGGCTTTAATCAATATCTTCGTATCTTTAAATTCGAGTTGAGAGGTAAACGTAAAAAAACTGGAATAGAGATAAATAAAAAAATACACCACAAGAATGTGATTAAACTCTGTATGTGTGAACGAATTTATGAATCTCTGTATGCATGCGTACCAATTGTTTTGTAGCAGGTATTTCCTACATGGTGATAACCGTCTATGCAACTACAGTGGCCATTCCGACACGTGGTATTCTGAAGTAAAGCCGAGCATTGTTTCTCTTCGACGCATGGTACGTCAATGGCGTTGGCCTCTGAAAGGAGATCAAAATCAGAGTTATGAAATATTCAAATTGTTTCCTGCAATTACTTATCTACGAATATTATCTGCATGAATTCTTTTCAGTGGAATACCTATTCCGAAAAAAAGGAATTCGTCACTGGAAATTATTCGGAAGAAAACTTACTCTTCCCTAATGAATAACAGTCGGCGTTCAATTAATCTTTTATTCATTTCTTATGAAAACCACGAGAAAATTTAAGCATAAATTTAACTTGTAATTATAGAGTTCGTTCTTACTTTTAAGGCACTGTTTCTTGTCAGTTGACATAATGTAATCCTTGTTACATAAACATTGGCTTATCGTGGTGTTGCAAAAAGAATTTGGTATACAGTGCTGATTAACTTTGCAACCATTGACAATGGTGGACGAAACTGAAAGACCATTACATACCTTTGTATTAGTAAAAGCGTTAGTGTCAGTGTCAAGACGGCAGAGATGTAATTTTACCTGCGTTTCTACTGCTGTGCTGAGGGATATTCAGACTGGAGCAGTGCTTACTTTCCGAGCCGTTCTCGCACACGCAGTATCCATTTTTACAAGTTGCATTTTTCAGTGCGCTATTGTAAGTAGCGCACTGTTCATTCTTTTGACAAGGAAACGGTAAATCTACAGTAAATAAAAGATTACTATTATTTTTACTTTATTTTCATTTATGTTTAATCCTTTGAATGCTACAGGCACATAATGTACATAAGTATTACAGTGTGTTATTGCCATAAGGCAAGATATACAGAAATAACAATAGTTCAAATGGAATAAGTTTCATATAACTCGACATTCAATTCAACACTGATCATGAATATAATTAATTTTAATTTTTAGCACTCATCATTTATTTTAAACTCTTTTTGTATAAAAATTCACAGAAACTTACTTTTAAATTATGCTTAAATTCTTACTTCTGGTGTCCAGATCAGTTATCATTTCAAATCTTCAATTGTCACAAAACAAAGAAACTTAGCTGATGTATGCTAACATTAAATGAGAAACTCTAACTCAGTGGTAACTTGAACTGTTCACTGGAATCACAGACACAATGTATATGAGAATGTCAAGGGCACTCCAAATATTCATACATATACCTAGTTGATAAATACGATTTTAACTTTCATATACAATATTTATTCTACGCTTAAATAATTAAATTTATGTGGATAATAATTTAAGCATTAAACAGTTAAAATAGTGTCTATTTAAAAGATTCCAGAAAATCTACTCATCTTCACAGCGCCAAATGTGCTTTCTTTTAAAAAGGAAATGATAACTGCAATCTGGGTCGCGCGCTTCCAAGTATTTATGTTTATACACATACCGACGAGCTTCTTCGGTACCTTAATGACAATGGGAACAATCGATCGGTGCATGCAAGTTATTAAAACGCTGCTCTACTATGAAACTGATCGTACTTGCTATACCTATATGGACGATAATTTATATTTCTGTGAACGAAAACTGATGGCTCATTTCTTTTTCCACTCGCATGCCCCAGAACACGTCATAAATTATTGGAGCAAATGGGTACCCAAATTCGGAATAAAAGTTAATTTTATTAAGACGATTGTTATTGGAATACTTGCTTACAGTTTTTCTCGTCTTTCCAATGATATCAACAAGTCCTCTGCGTTTTGAAACGAAACTTACGAATGTTTACACACAAGCTACAAGAACGTTCCGAAATACTGAGGAACACGTGTTTCTCTCGAAACGATGAAATCGTATTTCGGTACGTCGGTTACCGCAAGTAAATTAACGTTAAATCAATTACTAAACGGGATTCAATTCAACCACCACTCTGCCTTATAATGCCCTATTTTCAGGAATGTATTTAAGAAGAAACATTAAGAGGTAGAAGGAATTTGCTTCATTTGATAAACGTTATTATTAGGTTTATCCCAAAGATAATGCAAACACTATTGCTTTTTTGAAAAGGATAAGTTAAAATAATTTCTTGGTACCTATAGCATGACTATTATCAGTTTGTAGAACCAGTTTGCATTACTTGTGAAATAACATAAGTAAATTAAATAAATCTGTATTATGGAAAATATAATTTGTAGTCTGCTTTTTAAATAGAGTATTATTCATTTCCTTTTTCTCTAGTATTACGTCCTTTAAATTTTCTTATGCTTAAGAAAATATTTAATAATTAAGAGACTTAAATCAGTAAGTCCCAAATGTTTTCTCTTGCTGCCATCTTGTATATCCTTTGAAAATCTCATATCTCATTTCTGGTCCCTATTTATTATTATATATATTGTCTATTCCAGCTCCATATATTCTAGACTAAACTACTTATTCTTAATTTTAGTAGTGTTATAATAATTATTTAAAAAAAAATTCTTGGAAAATTAAAATGTATTATTTAAAAATTTTCTTTCTTCATTTCTCTACACTCCCCTAAAGTTAACGCTTGCTGTATAAAAAGAGAATTATATCAATGAACAACCAATTCGATATATTAGAAGATGGAAACGACTGTAAATACTGTAGCCCAAAACTAATCTTCACTAAGAGCACGTATATTTAATTGATACCTCCTAGTGTAACCTTCGGCATCCTGGTATCAGTTTCAAAACGAAAACCATACTGATTTTCATAAAGTACAGACGCCATTTACTCGCATCGAGTTAATACGATTTTAATTACACTCCACACCAGTGCATTCTGTGCTCGTTTAATTATACCTACGATCAGCTCGATATCACGGTAAAAAATCTTCCGTTAGAAGACTAAAACGTAACACCGAAGAATTGTGAAGACGCTTTGTAATTACTACAAATAATTGAAATCAACGGGTTAGCCTTGCGGATCAATTAGCAAAGACTTCGCAATTTAAAGTGTCAAGGAGACAGAAGTTTTAAGTAAGTTTAATGCGGCAGGCTAGATGAGAGAGAAACGCAGAGGAATTGGAAAACTGGAAAATTTAGAAAGTTAACTGTCTGTAAATTCGATTCCTCATTTGCTTATGAGGACAAAATAAAGAAAACAGATAAATGGTAAATAGGTATTACACAATGAATGTGAAATAATAAGAGCTGTAAAAAAACCAATTTGTAACTACGACACCATAACAGATGACTAAGTATAGGTACAAGATTTATCTTTACGTGAGATCACCTGGATACATGAGGTCACCTCACAAATATTGTGGTTTTTTACTTCACGTTTAAGTTTAGAAAAATAAGAACTTGTTGAAAACGGTATTTAAAAATTATCTGAAATGTAGAAAATATTTTCTTAAAAATAAAGTAATTTTCAGCGTCATTTCAAATACCTATAATATGTATGTATAACTTCTTAGTTACACATTAGGGTGCTTTCCAGCTAGAGACACAGATGACAGAGTGTAACACTGTGTTCAACACAGAATGTTCCAACAGAGACACAGCGTTACAATGCTCGACACAACAAAAATCTAAGTTAAAGCGTATAATGTATGTTTCCTACCATCAATACAAAATTTTCATCTTCATACCATAACAGTATACATAGTCAGTAAAAAGACTCTAAGAAAGTACGCAAAAACCAGCCGCGGTAGATCTCCGCATCTACAGAAAGAGCATTACGAATTTATTGTTCTCGTTATTGTACTTTCCATTAAGTAAAATATAATTTCACGTTTCATTCTCTGAAATTTCAATAACAACTAAATTAGAATTCTATTAATCTTTACAAAACAACATTTTCTCAATAAAATTCAGCCATTAGTTTGCATAATTTATTTTCTTAATTATATCATAAATAGCTCAAACCTTAGTTACTTCTTGAAACATTAAAATTATAACTTAATTAGGTACGCTAAATACTCGTGTATAGGTTCATACGAATATAATGTACTTTGATATTGCACTAAGGAACTAAATCATGTTCCAACAAGTACTTTACACAGTACAGCAGTGTAACAGTGTGTCGTAGCTGGAAAGCACAAATTGCAATTCAATCGTGAATCTGTAACGAATCGATATCTCTTTCTCGCATTTGAAATAGGTGTCGATCGATATCAAACGATTCCTTACCGAACTCCTCAGCGATCGTGCAGTGACATATCGCGACGACAGCAACAAGAAGGCAAAGAATGAGGTTCGTCGTTTCGCCGGAACAGATCATCGCTGACATTCGAATCTCGGTCTCCTGTGCTTCCTTGCGAGCTGGCAGATATCGGTTCGCGATCGGACATCGATAGCACGCGACTGACGAACGCGAAGCCGAGTCCAACCGGAGTTAACAGCGTTCTCCCACCATCGTGATTTTCGTCCCGACTCCTCGCTGCACGCCAGCTGCTGTTTACCGTTAAGATCAACTCTTTTCCGGAATTTCGAATCGGCGATCGGAAAACATTTTCGCGCCCGCTGTCTACATATTTTTATCGCCTCCGAGAATCAAGAGCAGCCCAGAAATTTCACTTCGAAAGAGCGCAGCTGCAAGGTCTGTCAAACATGTTAAAAGATTCAATTTCTCGCGGCGAAGAAAACACGCGCAGAATTTGAGAGGTTTATAACGCGACAACTCAGCTCTTACCTCTGATTCACTCGGCTGTGTGCATCAGAGATAAATGTAAAGATAACGATTATCATTGTAGGGTGTGTGCTACGTTATGCTGTGGGCCAGTTTTCACGGTTTCTTCGCCTAGAAGCGTTTGAGTAATGAGCCACGATCGTAACTGAATCAATAATTTTTCGTTGATTTTGAGATGGGTAGGCGAGCCTTCGCGATTGTTCTGCTCTTCTCGATTTTGGGCTCGTTTTCGTGCTGTGCACGTGAGTGTCGAATTTTCTAATATTCTGTTAGAAGTGGAAACGGAGATCTTGTTCTGTTTTAGAGGAGTACGGCCGCGCGAAGATTGGCGAGAGATGCGAGAGGGACAGGAATTGTATTCAGCATTCGTATTGCCGCGTACAAATGACCTGTCTTTGCGATCAATATTATTCGCCTACTCTTGACAGGTCGATGTGTGTTGCTAGTAAGTATCTTTCAGTGATATCTTCTTGGTAGGTTAGAAAAAATCAGATGTACAGAAGTCATTGCTTTCGATAGGTGAAGGATTGGGTTGCACGGATGATTGGACGTGCAGAACTATGGCGAATGCTGAATGTAGGCAAGGAAAGTGTACTTGCAAGGACACCTATCTTTTAGACACGAAGAATTCTTCGAATTGTATCAGCAGTAAGTAATCGTCATACTTAATGAGATATTTAGGAAAATTTTAATAGTTTTGCCTGTGATCACTTGCGTGGGATCTTAATGATTCTTCAATCGACTTTTTAAATGTACTTTCTCATTATTACAGTAAGGGTTTCTGTAATCTCAGGAGGCTGTTTTAGGCCGTATTCAATATTATACAAATATTTAAAAATTCAGTCAAGCAACTATGATTGAAACTATACAAATGAGTATGAGATTGTAGACAAATAAGTAGTTAAGTGTTAATGTGTCGATTTTGCTGAAACTGTATACAGAGTTCTAAGTTTCTTCATTATTCATAGATATGCGAGAATAATTATTTAGACTGAGAGATATAAACAAAATGATGAAAAAAAATTCTTCTAGAAAACATACTTTTCAAAGTCTCTATTGTCCTTTTTTGATCAAGTTCTATATTTTTCTGCATATTCTTATAGAAAATCTACTTATAAAAATACATAATAGTTCACTAATATTAAAATTTAACTTATAAATAAATAAAAATGCATTTTCATCTTTTTGAAAGTTTAAGAGAATACACAAAACTAGAGTTTCCTTATTCCAAATCGATTAAAAATTTAGTGAGTACAATAATGTACCTATAACAAGGAAAACTTGTATTATTTCAGTAATCTAATCTCAAGATACTCTAGTCTGACGATAATTAATATTTCCCAACGTTATTCAAACAAACAGTGAGTAAAAAGTCAATCATCACTTCCTATGAAATTCGCGATCTAAAAGTTTCAATAATATAAAAAATATTTTATCTACGTAAAAAATTTGTCTTCAGAAAAATTCGTTAGAGTTAAAAATATCTTTAATTGTAATTTGAATAGATATTTAAATCATTAATACATATATTTCATTATATTCTCTTTGATGGGCTATCCCAAATTGGTATCAACTTATAAATAACATTATCGCAAAAAAATTTCGGCCATTACTTATTCGTGGTAATATTTACCTATTTTATTACGCTACACATATTTCTCCGTAACACTGAGCAACGACTGATTATAATGACTCATTCTAGGTTTCATCATACATAAATGCCACAGCTTTTACGTGTCCTAGAAATTATCCTCATTTTTTATTCTATGTTTGTTATCAAACATAAGCGCTAAAACATTTTGATTATATACCGTAAATACCTCAAGAACAAAAGCTATATTCTTATGTATTTTCTCTTTTTATCTATGTATAATAGGACTTCTATTAACGATCTTAACACAAGATGCAAGCTAACAGTATGAAGTATAAAATAGTTCGAAGATTTCAATAAGTAAATTTAATACTTTTTTTATTTCTTCATGATCAAATACACATGTCACTGTACCTACCAAAACCACATAATTTAACATTTACATTTACAGGGCCATTCAAGGAAGGTGATCGTTGTCAAAGGAATGACGACTGTCAAGACGCATTGGGCCACGCTATGTGCATCAATGAACGCTGTCAATGCATCTCAAATTATCACTTCGCCAATATCACTGGGAAATGCGTTCTAACACGAAGTAAGGACGAATATTCTTTTTTACTTCTTTATTCGTGGCATTTTATATCACAAAACAAAGCCACAGTGAGATTTAAATAATTGTAACTTTCTGTTCTACTCAGATAAATATACATTCGCATATATTTGGTAGAACAAGCCTATTAAATTGTTATTTCCACGAACGCCGTACAATTGTTTTCAAGAATCAGCATATCACGACTGAGGTAAAACTTAAACTAAACAGTCAAATACGCTTTTCAGGTCTGTACCACTCATGCGTGGTGGATTACGAGTGCAAGGGCTCTAGTAATGAAGACGTCCTTGAATGTAGAAACAGTGAATGCGTTTGCAAGGAAGGAGAGGCTGGTTGTAATAAAGGTTAATTACAATTAATTGTACGTCGCGATCTAATTTAGTGAACACATCTTTTCACCAACACTTTCCTCTTCTCTTTTAGCTTCTCTCTACTCGGCCATTGGGATCCCTGTGATGCTTTTACTACTTCTGCAGCGGCTAATTTAGTGTGCCTCTTCAAATAAATTTCATCATTTTTGTTTCGATTTCTCGAGGAAAATCAACATAAAAAGATTGCTATAAATCAACGTATCGTTGTGTGTCGAACAAATTATTTATACTTTTTATGGACGATGACGTTTGTTTGCGAGTAATACGATTAAATACACAAACTGATCACTCGAAATAAAAGAATGACATTGATTCTCGTCGATTTTTACGACGTCAGAGATAAAAGTTTAAATGTAAAATAAAATAAACTTTAAAATTAAAAAGAAATTACGTGCGAAATTTGTACGAAATTTAAGGAATTGGGTTATTTCATAAGTAGCGTCTTTACAAGAAAGCAGTAAGAAATTTTATGAAACATATTTAAATGCTATTTTGAAAATTGTAAAAAAGTATGACTTAATTTACTCATAAAAAGGTAACCTTCCGAAGCGATAGTACTCGTGAAATGATTTACAATAGAATAATGTGTATCAACTATATTTCTATCCAAATAACGTTACATAATAATTTTATTTGAATAAATATATAAATAAAAGTTTATTTCGATAATACCCAGCCCAGTTTCTATACAGCTTATAACTTATCATATAACATAATAATACATATATCAAATATATAGTTTTTCACATATATTGAAAATTTAATAACTTTCAATACGTTATAGCCATCTAGTAACGGCAGCTATAAACAAAAGGTCATTGTTAGATTTAAGAACCCACACCAGATACAGTAGAACAGTGTATAAAATAAGAATGCAGCGCTATCAGTGGCCAGAATCTAAATTACAATACCGACGTGAAATTACATACAGGGTGTCCTGATAAGTTAATAACTAATTGACTAAGTAAATATATGCAAGATGGTAACTGGTTGATTAAGTTCACATAAAACTTAAAAACTTTCAAATTAGCTACAGTTCCTTAACAATTATTTCAAGACCTGAATTCATAGAAAGTTTTTCAAAACAATTTTTAGATTAATAAACATTATCTTATACATATGTATTTAAACAGTTCACAACCATTAGCTTGGACAGAGCAAAAGAAGAAATAATGAAATCCCTAATAAGCGATCTTCATATTACTACAGAACAAGCGCTGAAACGAAAGAGTATCAAGAGAAATATATGAATACATGAGGCAACTAACCCCAGTAACAAGAAAGAAACAAGAGATCAAGAAAAATATATAAGTGGCTGGGCTAGCTTCTTAAAAAATAAGAGACAAGCCACGAATGCTCCAGAGAACGAACAAATTAACATGCAAGTCTATCTGTCTACCCTTATATCTAATACAAAATGCACAGCCATTAGCACGGACAGAGCCGCCCCAGGTCTCACCTCGAGGAGGTTGCTGTGCTGGAGACCCACAGGGAGATAGATGGAAACAAAGTTCCATCGATCTCCCTTTACAAAAATCTTAAACTAACAAGCCAAAGACATGAATGGAAGCCAAGTTCCATGCATGCCTTTAGCTTCGACCTTAGAGTAGGAAATTGTCGAGTTATCATAAGGAAGGGTTTGGTTAAGTTAGACTCTACCGCTAATGCAACCGTGAAATAGACGAGCGATGGTGTGAGCTCTACCACCTTGAAGGCCGGTAGGTCGGAGTGGCGCACGGCACTACATGATTCAGTCAATTGTCCATTGCTCCCTGCTGCCACATAGGAGCTACCGAAGTAGACCTAATTCCGACAGGCTGGTAAAGAGAATGTGCAAAAGGCGGAAACGTGTAGTTTCCACAGTCGAGTGTGTCTTTCCACACACCCTACTGTGTCCGTCGCGTCACTCCTAGTACAGACCCCCAAGAGGAGAACACACTCCACCGACCGACGATTCCACGGTTGGTCACATGCTTCTACCAAGAGAAGCAGAGGTGACTTCCTCACCAAAGATGAGGAACAAATTTCAAGAAAAGAAGTTAAGAAATGACAACTCGACAATTGTACAGTGATTTTACGCTAGAGAGGCAAAGACATGGATGGAAGCCAAGTTCCATTCACGCCTTTGCCTTGGATCTTAAAGTAGAGAAGTGCCAAGTAATCATAGAGTGGAGATTGGGAATATTTAGAGTCTACCGCGTAAGGCAACCATGAAATAGACAGTCGGTGGTGCGAGTCCTTCCACCTTGAAGGCGGGTACTAGGAGAAGGCGACTGGCACCTCACAGCACAATCAGTTGCCTGATTGAACTGTGGGGTTTCCACCTGCAAGTGTGTCATACCACACACCATTCGGTGTCCACATCGTCTCTCGCTAGTACAAACCCCCAAGGGAAGAAGAACAAGCTCCATCGACCGCCGATTCCACAGTTGGACATTTGCTTCTACTAAGAGAAGCACATAGAACCTCCTCACAGAAGGTGAGGAGGAAGTGTTCGAGCAAAGAAAGGTAAAAAGTGACAACTTGGCAGTGTTACAAAAATTTTACAATAGAATCTTAGAAATAGGATCTTAAAAATATTTTAAGCGATTGCGACTTGTATACTAGATGCGGTGAATCCCTCGGCGGATGCGACGTCTTCGTTCTTCAGTCTTCAAGTAAAAAGTAAGAAGGGAACCAGCGATGAAAAGAGAGAGTATGAAATGAAATGTATAAAAAACTGGGACAGCCGCCCCAACAACAGGAGCAAAACGAGAGATACATACTTCGAATCAAGGCGAAACATAATTAAACAAAGAAGGAAATTGAGCGAGATTGACATATGATTGAATTCTTCTTTAAATACTTTCATTCGATGGTTACCTAAATCCTGGAAGCGTAAAAATAAAAAATGTTAATAACATCCCTCGAGGTATTGACGTCTTCGTTAAATGAGTAATCTGCGTACAAGGAGTAAAGAGAAAACCAGCGAAGGAAGAGTATGAAAAGGATTATGTCAATAATTGGGGAAGCCTCCCCAAGAATACCCCAACGATGGCACAGCCATTGGCCCGGATAGAACCGGCTCGGGTCTCACCACGAGGAGGTTGCTGTGCAGGAGACCCATATGAAGAACACAGAAAGGAGAAAGGATTGACAGAACAATCAGTACTCTGAATCAAGAGAGTATATAGTTAAACAGAAAATAGAAGAGAACGATGTTGGCATTTTATTGAATTCTTCTTTTAATACTTTAATTCGATGTTCACCTAAACCCTGAAATGTTAAAAATTAGAAATTGAAATGAGATCCCTCGGGGGATACGATATATTCGTTCGATGAATGATCTTCATACGATGATAACTGTTACCACTGATAAAATCAACAAGAGCATAGAGAGACATGCAGCAGCGAAGAAAAGGAGGAATAACAGAAGCCTATTAGTGATTGCAAAAACAAGAGATGAACCAGTGTTCAAGAGACATCTATAAATGAATAAATGACTCTCCCCAAGAATATGTGCAAAACCAGAGTTCAAGAGAAATACATAAATGGAACTAAAGTTCCATCAACCTCCCTTTACAAAAATTTAAAAATCTTATAACTAGTAAGCCAAAGAGATGACTGAAAGACAAGTATAGGAAGTAGAAATAGTAACTGGATTCTATTGAATCCAAAATGTAACGGTAATAGAGACAAAGCACAACATATAGCCCTGTAAGGGGCGAGGTACATGTAAAAGGGGGAAAACAGAAAAGAGGGGTACCAGTTGAAATAAATTCAAAATTTGAGCAAAAACTCACCGGTTGTCCAAGATGACCACTGGTCATCGGTCAGCTGACCACTGGTCAGAGGTGTCCAGGGGTCCAGAGGGGTCCCAGGTCCAGGCAGGTCCAGGGCGCAGGAGCCCCTGGAGGATCCCCAGAGAGGTCCGCACCCACCGGAGGACCCGCGGCGAGTGAGACACTCGTGCTCCTACAGCGGTATTTATACTGTCTTGAGGAAGATGAGAAACCAATCAGAGAACTTCTTCGGTTGGTTAGAATTTCGAGACTGATCTAATGAAATATATTTTTAAATAATCATCTCAGCAGCAATTTCTGCTACACATATTGTTAATAACAACTGTACAGAGTGTATGCTTCTGCAAATTATTGATATTTTGAATTGTTAATTAAACAAATGTGAAAATTATTAACCTTTCATATATTATTCTTGGTTCGATTAATGTCGTAATTCTTGAAAATTTCTTAATATTTCTTTAACTAACAATTATAAATCTGAATATCTTGTATCAGTCACTGCTTGCTATTGTTGTTTCGGTGATTTTTTAATGGGAACTATTATTTTTCTTGTCATTAATATAGCAGATACATATGAATGATTAGTACTTTTACATAGAATTCCTTATTCCACTGAATTTAAAAATGAGGCACCTCATTTAGAATAAATATCGTCACTCTGGTATCAATTTTCTGCAACAACATTTTTTATAAACAGCATCTTCGCTTATTACTTGAAATTATAGAGATGAATAAGAAGCATAGATTAGTGGGACACCTTGTATATTGGGTGGTATGGTAAGTAGGAACATTTTCTCATTTGCAAGCACTACTACCGTGAAAAGAAATACGTTTCCTACGTATTTCAGAACGTGAGACATGAATGTCCATTAAATGTTAGACCTATCCTGTATTCGTCTGTGATTTTAATATGCAATAGTGTCATATCTCTGGCAGTTAGCCGCAGCTTCCAGATTACTTCAGATTTGGTGTTTTCCAGTAACATCTCATTTTTATTCCTACCGCTTGTAGCATTGTAATCTTATTTTGAACTGAATCGATAATGTCGGGTGTGACTCTATAATAGTAAAATCGTGTTACTAAACAATTTCATTGAGCTATAGATCTATTTTACTTTTTGTCCATGGTTACATAAAATTGACGAGTACAACAATTATATATTTTACAGAATTTATTAAGAGGGAAATAATAGCCAACTGCAGTAGCAATCTAACATAATACACAAGGCAATAGCAAAGTCGAAATGAAAATTAACATACATTAGCTATCGATTTAACGATATAAAGCGCTCTCTATTGGCAAATGCATGAATCATAGAAAAACGTCAGCGTCACTACAGTCGCATCGCAGTTGACAGATAATTTCGTTCGTTCATTCAGGTTGTGCCTAAAGAAACGATTAACCTCAGTGATTTTATATCGCATTTGATCAAAGATAAAATCTGTGGATTTAGAAACATTGCAATGAGTGATACGTCTGAAGGACTAAAATCTAACGAAGAAATTATAGAGGAGCTCACAAAAGATCTAGAAAATTCTTGTATAAAGATAGATGAAAAGTGTACGTCGAATGACAACAACACACAATCGAGCACAGAATCCTGCAATTTATCGGATGATTCTTGTGAACGCGTGAAAGAAAGTAGTGATGATGATAAGTGTGAAACGCAAGATGCTAAAAATGTGAATATTTCGGCAGATCTTGTGGACGAAGAATTATTGAAGGACAGAGAAGTGACCCTCTCTGAAAGTGAAAAAGAAGTTCGTATTAAATTCTTTTCTTTATGATTTATCAGTGTCAAACTGTTATCTTCTTCTAGGAACTTAGAAACAAAGCAGAGCGTTTAAAAAATGAAGGAAATGAACTTTTCAAAAGTGAGCAGTACATGGAAGCTATATCTGTATATACACAGGGAATACAAACTTGTCCATTAGCTTATGATAAAGAGAGATCTATTTTATACGCAAACAGAGCAGCAGCGAAGTCTAAATGTTTGGTAATATTGTGTTTCTTAATAATGATTAGATAATTATTCGCAGACATGGATTATTATTTACGTTTTACTTTCTAAATAGCAAAAGGAATCTGCGATAGCTGACTGTACAAAGGCCATAGAAATAAATCCAAGTTACGTTAAGGCTTATATTAGGAGAGCACAATTACACGAAGAGGCAGATGAGTTAGATCAAGCTTTGGAAGATTACAAAAAGGTTTTAACGTTTGATCCTGTTCACGCAGAAGCAAATTATGCAGTTCGGGTAATTATACAATATTTTTTATATAAGTGAAATTATTGTAAAATTGTTACATTAAATTTAATTTTACTTGCAGAGGTTACCGCCATTAATTAATGAAAAGAATGAGAAATTAAAAGCTGAAATGTTAGGAAAGCTTAAAGACCTTGGCAATATGGTGCTAAAACCATTTGGATTGTCTACCAATAATTTTGAATTGCAAAAGGATCCCAGCAGTGGCAATTATTCTGTAAAGTTTCGTCAAAATTCAAGTTAATCTTTTAGTCTGTGTATATTTCATAAGTTTAACCTTTGTACAAGTTGCAGAATATTTATACATCCTTTATGTAAATTCTGCTGAAATAATGTGCTTCTTATTGTAATAAAGATGTAAACATTACGACATATATAAATTATTAAGATACATGTGTTTTTAAAAGCCTTAAAGTGTATTAAATTATTTTACCAGTGTGAAATTGGTCCTTGCCATTTTGACATTTTACCTTATTAACATTTGTTTGATAGACTACGATACTGCGATTTCTCGTCGAATAGGTTTTTTAATAATATACTGGTAAGTAAAATTATTCATCTGTGTAATTAAATTTATCGTTTTACACAATACGTTTTCACGTAGGGTAATTTGCTTGCTTCCCGTAATTTCGGTCATAACGGAAATAATTTCATTTATATACAAATGCATTTCGTTTATTGCATTGTTAATTCGAAGTATCCTTGGTAACTAATTAGCATTTATACCGAGAGTGAATAATTAATTAAAACTTTAAACGTTTCGTTCGTTAAATAAATTTATTCAATTAATTAGTTTTCAATACAAATGCATCCGATGATAATGAATAGAATAGAATTTTTCTATTCTAATAAAAAAATTTCATTCTACATTTTCCTGAACATGAATTTCCGATTTTGGGAATTGCAATTATATGTAATGTAGTCGATTATCTGTGTGGTATCGAATTGTGCACACTTACTACCTATTCTGTTAATTAAATTTTTCACTTGAACATACATATTGCATATACCTAAACTGTAAATGACACTATAGGTAATTAAAATTTAAAGTATAAAGTAAGTAAAAGTAAATAAAATTTACCTGTAAATAGTTTTAAAATTTATTAATTTACTAAAATTTAAATTTACTTCACTTTACTAGCTCAAATTTATTCAAAATTTACCTATAATATTTACCTATATATATAGACCACTTTATTATCAAAATATTAAATTTTTGCTAAAGTAGCTAAATTTCTGTCTTTCATATATTTTTTAAATTTCATTCAATATCATTTCAAAACGCAGATAATATTTCTAAGTACAAAATTCTACCTTTAAAATCAATTATAGAAGTTATTTTGACCGCCCCAGTGATCGTAGCATTAAACCTCAAGATTGAGCGAATGACCCCAAAATATTGCAGGTGCAACGAACTGACGAAGTGCGTCAGTGGCTGTAGGTATATAAGCCGGTATCTCGTACTACAAACCCTAACTTTACCGACTTCGATGGTCGGATTGAATGGTTCTCAGACCACAATCAAAACATACACTATATCGATCCAATCAGTTTCTTCTATCTTTCTTCCTCAATACCATACATTTTTACGAATTTCTCCTCATTATATCAGCCAGAGAAGGGTCTTCCTATCCCCTAATTTCATCGACATCGATATTTCCCACGAGGTCGGTACTTCAGTGTGACACAAATAGCCGCAAGCCGATAGGTCCCACCTACGCCTCCGCTACCATTCATTCCCTCTGCCCCACTAGCTTTTACGCTCGCGCCTGAAACCCTTTTTCGTCCCTTTTTCCTCCCCCATTCTCATCGACGCGCCAATTCCACGCAATCTCGCCTCGCCCGTTTCTCCGTTCATGTCTCCGTTTCGCTTATCAAATTATCACTGATCAAAGATTTGAGACTTTCACGGCCCGGTATCGTACAGATACTGATCAGTATCAGTGTGTGTCTGTTGACCCCCTGATGAAGCTAATTGCAATATTAGCGAAACGTTGGGTAAATAATTCCAAATGGACACGGCGTACACCCGAAAACCTAACAGTGACAACTGTACAAATTATCACTAAAACTACTAGACCGGTAACTTTACTCCTTGCGAACATTTTATTCGGTAAACACATGACAATTTTCTTCCATCAATATTGAACGAAACCAGAGATATATGTACCAGGTCGCTGTTCTTCTGAATTCTGTATTTTGCCAAGGACCTGTGACTTCGGCACTTCAGTGAAAACAGACATAAGTACATTAATCGGAGTAGTTTCAGCGTTACCTACTCTGTGTCTCGCTTACGCGACATTTTGACAGCGTCGCGCACGCGTGTCCACGTGACGGTGTGCGAGGGTGGTCGCCGATGGGAAAGGAGGTCCGGGTAAAGAGGCGCGGGTGGTAGAACGAGGGGTGGCGAGACGAGGGATGAAGAGGAGCTTCATTCGCGAGTAGCACGTAAGCGCAGAGTACGGCGCGCGCAGTAGTGGCGAGCGATAAACGGTGTATCGGTCGTCGGAGCGATACGAACCGGCGACGATTCGTCGAAACGAGCGTGTACGCGCGCTTACGCGTCGGAGATCGCGGTCAGGACCGAGGCATCGTGAAGAGAGGGTGAGAGGGGGACAGAGCAGGGTTGAAGGAACGAGGGAAAACACGAAAGGCGAGAAGGGCGGTTGAGGGAGCAAGTAGTGAGAAGCGAGGAGGGAAACAGCGCGAGGCAGAGCGAGGGATGTGAAAACGGCACGAGGGGGATTTGCAGGACCTTGGCGAGCTGGAATATCGACGCAGGGATGCCCGAGACGAGGACGGTGAGTCATGACGAGCTCGCGAGGGCGGTTCAGAAAACACTACGTAAGCAAGACGCCGCCTACGTGCCGCGCGAATACGCCGAGAACGCACTGTAACCCGCAGCTTGTATGTAAATCAATAATTCGTCTGCGACCCGCCGATACTGTTTTCCCTCGTTTTCGGAAAGCTTCCCACTTCGTTTGCAAACGGCGCCGGTGGCACGACGACGACGGGGGACTGACGACGATCGCTCGTTCGTTGGGACGAGAACGTCTCTAGATCGGGCGAGAAGGCAAAGGGGAATCGGTCGGCGCCACGTACGCGCATCGATACGCGTAAACGGGGTCTGTGACGGCGAGTCTGCCGGCGAATTATGTGCCACGTTTCTTAGAAAGGGGTAAGCGGGTCTGCAAGCTCCGGTACGTCGATTCCCACCGTTTAACGATCGCGAGGAACCTCGAATTGGGTCACTTTCACTGGCAACTTGCTTTGCACGCGCTGGGCTACTCGCACGCACTGATTCTGGGGAACAATGCTTCTTCAGGTTCCTTGTTCTTTGGAACTCGGGCGATGTGTGCTATTGTCGTGGTAGGAGTGTCGTTTAACCTTTTTGGTGTCGATGCTTGAACGTTTTACACGGATCGTGCGCGGAAATTGTGCAATTGTATCTCTTGACAGTGGTCTTGGGACGCCTGTAGGCGTTCCACGCACGGTGTACTTTGCTCTACTCTTAGTAGAACTACACTGATTTATTGAAGGTATTTAGCTGTTTAGTGTATCGTTCAGTGTTGGTAGTGTGCTATAGTTTTTCTGTTTTTCTTTGCCCCTTCAAGCTCGATTTTTTTTAGATTATTTTTAGCTGAAGAAGGTGCATTATTAGTATATTTATTTTTGGTGGGGGTGGGTACATATAACAATGGCCCTGGAATAGTACCTACGAAATTTAGATTTAAAGTCATCGAATTTTATATAAAACTTATTCAGACTATTTATTACTAATAAAGGAGGAGAAAAAGCTTCTTCTCATAGCCTGAAATCATTCGGCTTTGAAAGAATTAGGAAACTGATATGTATTTGGATTTATTGAATGTTTATTAAAATATAATATAATACGAAAGTGTACATCTAGTTAAAAGGTACTATGTGCTACGATACTTTGGTGTGAGACTTTAACGCCACTATAGTATTAAAAATTCTTAAATTCCGTAAACATTTTCAGAAAATTTGAATTTGAATAAAAATCTTTAGAATTTATATTCTCGAACAAATACTAAACCAAATCAGCTGTTCCTTTAGAAAATCCGAACACAAAAGAAAACGCAACTCAATAACGCAGAATATAAATTTAAAACTTCGAGCATCAGCTCTTCGAAAATAAAAATATATATGCTGCCTTATGACCATAGATCTGTAGAAGAAGATAAGATATAAAACACAGTTCTTTTCCAAATATAATTCTTCATTATACTTTCTCACGTAATGTTATTCATATCTTCTAGTCATTCTTTGAAACTCCAGAATTCTTAAAAATTACATTGCCGTTAAAGCTGTATACCTTGACGTATCGCAAATCTAGCATTACGTGTTCTTGGCTGCATGCAATCGGTCAAATCACTGATGCATTCGCGATAGTAGCGCACGATATCTTTCGCCCAGGTGTACGTAGTAAAAACGTCCATTCAAAGTCAGCCACTATGCAAGCTATGAACCAGAACCTCGGAGTTCATAGCCACGCAACTCCTCTTATTACCTTTTCCTGCAAAACAATCGCGAGACAATATGAAGGTAAAACAGGCATAATATTCAATCAAGTCAGAGTATTTTTAGAAAAGAATACGTGACATTGTTTATTCGCGTATCTGAAATTAATTATTACAGAGACAGTGAAGTAAGCTACGTGGTGCTGCTGACGCAACTTTTCTCATTCTTATACCGCTGGTGGTTATTACTGTGCACTTTTCGCAGAGTTGTGGAAATTCGTTTGACTTTGTTTCTCGAGGCCACGAGTAAGAAGTAATAGCAACAACGATTCACAGAGATTAAATATTCATTTGTTCGTATGGAATGAGAGTGAGCGTAATAATTGAAATTACATTTTCGTATTCTCTTTTGCGTAGGGCGAGAATATCAAGTATTGTGTACTGATTGATTGCCAACCCCGCCCCCTCCCACCCTCTCTTTCTAGTTTTACATACAAAATGTAGGGTAATTTTTTATATTTTTGTGTCTGAACCTATTTCTATGCCTTCGGATTAAAACCATTTTTGAGGAGAGTATTTTTATTAAAACTGTAATACGTCTTTTTCATATTATAAATGTTAATAAGTAAAAAGTAAAAAAAATGGTTCTTCAGTTTATGTATAAAAATAATTTTTTATACATGATTTTAATTTAAAAACTCAGAATTAGGTACGGGCATAGAAAATGAATAAGTACCCTACATCTTCTTCTACGTAAAAATAAAAAGAAAAGGGCGTGGGGACTAGTAATCAATCAGCACACAGTAATTGGTCCTCTCAGTCTATATGAAAGAAAATAATACTATTAAACTGAAAATATTTATGTTTTTTCCTAATAAAATTAAATACTTTCAGTTTAATAGTGCCACATCTTGTTATATATGAAAATAAAAATTAATTCGTCAGCATACAGTAATTTGTACTTTTATCCCAGCAAAGAAACTCCTTTGAAAGCTGACTCAGTCGACAGTAATCAATGTTTTCGAATTTTCAGATACATTCAACGTTTTATGCACGTCATATATGTAAATAAGGGTGTTTATCGTGATCGATACGCGTCCAAACGAAAACATTTTAATCCTTCCTATATTTTATCCCACGTAATGCTGTTTGGCATTGGAACGCGAGATGTTCGTACCGAAGAGACACTGAATATACCGTGCATGTATTAATGAAATTTATGTAACGCGTGTGCTGTTCCTATTAAATTACTCGGTTTATTGGTCGAAGCTTTCATACAAAATCAATCGTTTCGAAATATAGATTTCTAACATGCACATCCGGCCAGGAAGTGTTTTGCGCTGCTATTACAGATATATCAGTATAGAATTGACGATGAATTGGTTCGATGGAACCTGCGATTGATTCTATATGTTCCTGATTGCGTGCAAGTAATCAAGTTGTCGATACAGTTGTAACATTCGCACAGAATGCTTTTCGTTCCCATTGGTGATCCCTAATTTTAAGTTTATTTGGTATTTTAACTATAAAATATTTTATATTTTCCAATATCACATATTTGAAAAAAAGCAAAACAGTTTATGGTCATATAGCACTCATTAAAGTGAGCAACAAATATGAAGTTAATATAAATTTACCAAGTAACCTTTTCAAGTTAACATTTATATAACGTATAAAACATTTTTGATATTTATCGAAAGATACCTCTAAAGCTGTCTAAGCTTTATTTGCGAGTACTTCGCCCACTCTGTCCTTTCTACTGTGTGCATGAAAGTCACTGAATGTGCACTGTGCGTGTGTGTGCAATTGTGCATTTCTCACACAAATGAAATATTATGAGCAGAGAAATTGGTGTTCTATTTATTGAAGCGAGTTTATTTATAAGTTTGTCACAAAATGATTTTACCAGCAGTGTTGACTGACATTTTTCCCTTTCAAATTAGATATTTTGCTTCTTTTTTATAAAAAGTAATTATTATTAAAATTCCCAGTTTACAAAAATTACAAAAGTAAAACTACTTTTATTGATTGAAAATTAAAAGTAAATTGATTTAAATGTAAATTAATTATACTAACATTATTCTAAAATCAAATCTAATTATCTATATTTTACTATACCTCTATTAATTTTTAAATAAGATAAAGACTGAACTAAAAATTGTTCCATGCATTTTCCATTTTGCAAAATCTAAAATGTAAATCCATAATAAAAAATGTAAATTAATTTGATACATATAATCAATTTTTGCATATATTCCCTGAATTCTATACGAAAAAATCCAAATGAATGAAATCTAAAAATAGTTATCATTGAAGTAACAATAAGTTTCACGAGTGATTCATTTTATCCTGAATATCTCATGTCAATGAAATATTATATGGTATTACTGTATTATATGGTTTCTCTATTTTCTAGAGGATTAATTTGTGGACTTATGTTCGCAAGATATATTTGCATATTTTAAAAAGAATTATACAACTTAATTATTCTGAATCTGTCAACTTCCTTTATAGATTACCTCCCACAAGTATTGCATACACAAACGGACAAAATATTTGCCACATTACGAATTAAGGAAAACAAAAGTTTTCACGTCAAGCAATTATATTTATAGAATCATATAAAATTTCAAAATTGTCAGAAATATTATTATACAGTGAATATATTTAATCAAAGTTTAAATGAGAATTGGCAAGTGATTTCAAATTTTCACCGCACAAATTTCTCACTGTCAATTACCAATGGATTGCCAGCTTTGAATGTAAAATTGCATTATATCATCATATAACCCAGAAAATTCTGTTACTTTTGTAGCTACAAAAGATCGCTTTAATTATACCTAATGGAAATTCTGAATTTTACAAACATGGAATCTATAAATTGTGTTAGGGAAGGTAATTCAATTTGAAAGTCCCTAAATTTATTTTAATTGACAATTTAATTTACTAGAATTTCACATCGATAAACTTTCTTGTATGTATCTTTTAATTTTATACCTCGACTCATATTTAACATTGCCACTAGTCTATACTTATGGAGCGATTTTTTACACGCGAGAAGATAATCATGAACATCGCGAATACGACACTGAACTATCTGGTTGCACACGCCCTATGTGGGTATTAGAATTTTTATGCGACGTATACTAATGTTTAATGGGAAATACAGAGCTACTGTTAACCATATTGCACAGTGTTCTGAAATATGTCGTGCTTGGGCACGAAAAAAAAACTGTTTCTAAGTATTTAATTTCTGATGTTTTTAGGTTCCTAAATTCTTAAGAATCCATATTCAGAATGTGATTGTCTATAAAAATTGTTTAAATACTGTAATTTTTACACAGAAAATCGTAATCTCTACCATCCTTGAAAATTCCATTTGTAATTTGTAATCATCTCTAAAGTAAATGATGATATTAACATTAAATTATTATACAATTTACAAGTTTGGGTAGAAGAGTACATATTTTATTTATGCAAGAACAAAATTTATTAAATTTTCCATGAACGTCCATATTAAGTTCTCATATAACTTCACAACCTACCTATAATATCTACATTTCTAAAATCTCCATTCTTTTTTCCATAAACAATTCAGTTTCTACTCTAGACAGTTGGAGTTCATAGAACATATAATTAAGAAAAGCTTTAACTGTTAATAAACTAACATTTACACAGTATTAAATATAATTTTTCGTGGCAGCTGTTTCGGAACACAATACGTCATCTTGAGCTCTAAGGAATGGCCGGAAACACTCGTTACTTTAAGCATAAACAGCTGCCGTTATTTTACATGTGCAATGGTATTAACAATCATCAATAACACGTGTTTCCAGTCGAGGACGATGGCGATCCAGTTGCGTAACTCGCGACGCAAGAAGTGGCCTCTGCGTTTTGGTCTTCTGCTCCTCTACGTATTTGTCCAGTATGTCACATCCGCGAAAATACCCATCGAGGAGTCGACGTCCCCTTATTCCACGACGACGAATAGCGCTGTGGCGTGGACGGAAGAAATCAGTATAGTGGAATCCATCACCTATGACATAGTAGTTGAGGTCGAGGAGAAGACAACGGAGAAGCCAGCGGTGAAGGAAAGCCCACCCAAGGAAAAGGGGAAGTCGAAAATCGAATCGGGGAACAAGGCGGAGGAGAAAAAGGAGCAGAAACCAGTGCAAGACAAATCGAAGAAAGTACGCCCAGTCAAGGAGGAGACGCCGCCAAAAGAGACTGCCGCGAAGAAGGAAGTTGTACGTGCAACCACAGTCGTCCCGAGGACCACGACGGTGAGACACGATACAATGTACTGTCCAAGTTCTTGAATGTTTCTGTCACTTGAAATGGTAATAGTAAGTTTGCTTGAATAAGATTTGGTTACTATTGGATTGAAGATTAAGTAGGTTGAACAAATTTATTGATTTTAAATGATGTAACTTGAATGCAACCAATCTGATCAAACATTTGAGTAGATTTTAAATGAAAAATGAAGTTTGTTTTGCTTTAAATCTCGAGTACTTGAAGTGGTTGAAGTGAAGAAGTGATTGAAGTATCAGGTGATTGAAGTAGTAATATTTAGTGTATAGTGATATTCGATATATCAAGTGACTGAAGTATTCACGTACTTGAAATTTAAAGCAAGACAAAATTTATTTTTCATACTAGGTCAAGTCCTAGTTATCCTAATAATTTGAATATTTGAACACACTTGAAAAAATGTAATCTGCTCGAATGTTTGAACAGCTTGGTTGTATTCAAATTGCATCATTCGAAATCAATAAATTGAATTTTTTCGAGCTACTCAATCTTCAAAGCAATAGTAACTAAATTTTATTCAAATAAACTTTATTATTAAAGAATGATTAAATTGGAATACGTAATCAAATTGACTTGTATATAATCAAGTTTACTTGAATAATTACCTGTACTTGAACATTCAAGTACTTCATTTGGTTTGAACGATTTAAACTAAGCTTAGTTCAGACTGTATTTTCAAGCTACTTGGACACCTCTACACGTAACTTTTTTAAATTGGTTCTATTACGATATCCCATAAATAATGTTTTTAAAACATTATTATTTTTAGTCACAGCTCTGTGAAATATTATGTTCTACCATCATTTTCTATCATGATTTTTTAGGCTCTTCTTCGAAAAACATTTAATCTTCTTAACCAAACTGTAAAACACGAAACAGTATTATTTATGGACTAATTTAATAGATTGAGAATTGTTTAGAAAAATAAATCAAAGTCAAATAAAGAAAAATACATTCTTGTGTTGTAAAGAGTAGGAAAATTCTAAATTAATTTTAATATAGCTTTTGTACTAGGCGTGGCTTTTTAGAAATTAGTGTATTAC
Source organism: Calliopsis andreniformis (assembly GCF_051401765.1). Taxonomy (NCBI): domain Eukaryota; kingdom Metazoa; phylum Arthropoda; class Insecta; order Hymenoptera; family Andrenidae; genus Calliopsis; species Calliopsis andreniformis. Next base: position 10,421,905 of record NC_135064.1, on the reverse strand, counting down.
TGTTGTAGGATTGAATTAATTAATACTTTAATTGTCATATTTCTCATAATGTCATATCAAGTTTCATTTACGAAAATATTAATTAATTAGTTTTATTTTTCGAACATTAATTAATGATTCAATGAATTAAATTAACGAAGACTTTTAATGGAAACTATTGAAAGGGAAGAGCATTGTGACATTAACGAAGTATTTGATTAACAATGTTTCTATTTAACTTGTTAACCAGGTCATTCCTCAAACAGTAACTTCTGGAGTGTATTTAAAAATGATGAGAAGCAAATTGACACGTTGTTTCTATTCATATTTAATATTCTAGTAACTCCGATGAAATTTCATATTTTAAAAATTGAAAATCTTTGAATGTAGGATATCATAGAATAATAAAACATAAACGTAAACACAGATACATACACGTAAAAAAATACATATAGATATAAAAATATTCTATATGTATAAGAATAAATATTGTATTTTACATAGAATTTTTATCTAGATTTATATTCTTAGTATTAAATTTTTGCAATGAATAAAATCGTTTTTTTGAAAGCAGATGACTTACAGTATGACGAAGTAATTCGTTTTGATTGCTAAAAATTCATGTTAAAACCAATACACAAAATCTAATAGAAATTTCGACAGATATAGCATGGTAATCGAAACTTCAAATTTCTTAGCGTTTAATTATCGAATTACTGTTCATCTCAAGTTGTTCAATCATTCAGTTAGTACGCTTGCGGCATATACAGAACGCATTCGTTATTCGAGGTTTTAGGTTCCAACGGTAACCACAGTGAAATACGAACGGTTAACTTGGCGACCGCCAAGAGAGAATTGCTCGCCACCTGCAATCGAACAGTTTCCACGACCGTTGATGGGACCATCGGCTAGAAAACATGGTGGACTCATAATACATATTCTGGTCGCCGTTTATACGTTCCTGGGTCTTGCCATTGTCTGCGACGATTACTTTGTCTCCAGTTTAGACAGGATTTGCGAAGGTGAGAACTCGAATTAGTGTACTAATTGTGACAGACACGTTGAGCAATTGGAAAGACTTTCCTGCTTGAAGAAGAATGCTTGAGCGTAGACTAGTGTTATACAGTATTATATTATACAATACTGTTTTTATATGTAGACTTCTTCACTTTATATGACTTGGTAGTTTGTAGTGAAGTAGGTTCGTCTTCAGTCAAGTGCATCTGTAATCGATTACCTCTTACTGCCAGTTACTTTTTTCTTCCTGTTGAAAAATTCAGTGGTGAAATATATAAAAATTTGTTTTCTTTTTATTTTAAACTATCAAAATATTATATTTTTATTTTCGTGGCGGATTTAAATTCCCCTGTATGTATATGTATAATGTATATGCATAATGTATATGTATATGTATGTAATGATTCTATACGCTAAAATAAAACGAAAATAAAGAATAACAGAAATACATTTAGGGTTTCGTTTGAAAGTAGTAATTGTTGAGAAAATGCTTAAAATTTGTATGAAACGTGTCTGACTGGGGACTTATACTACTACCGACAGGAAAGTGAGCTACAGTGAAGACAGTAGAATAAGTCCCGAGTCAGACACATTTCTCTTCATAATAACTCTGAAACGAAGCCCTAAATACAATTTTGCTATTGTTCATTTTCATTCTATTTTGACATGTAGAATCACCCTTTAAAATTTCTAGTTTCTATTGTTGAACACCTTCTACACATACAGAAGGTATTCATAATATGGAACACTTTTGATTAATAACGTCAAAGTAATGAAAAAAGTTTACATACGAAAGACATACAGTAATGCTTAATTTTTTAAATAAACATTATCTTATATTTCTTACAATTTTTTGAAGTACAAAATATACATTCAAAACATACAATTTCTCATACAAATTTCTAATATAGTAAACTATTAATAGTGTTAAATGAACCTATCCAATTTAATGTTGAAACATTGAAAATGATATTGCAAACTTATTTTCCACTAACAACAGTTATAGTAGCAACAGTTATAGTAGTATACATATACAGCAAAAGTTCAATTTTTTTAACTGGGAAGATCAGACCAACCGATGCACGCGATGTAGATTGATTCCTGTTATGCTGCAACTATGCAATTACAATGCTGTGCTGTTATAACAGTAATGTGTTACAAACTAGCCAAGTATTATCAGAGATACGTACATGTAAACGCATGAACATTTTCCATTACTGTGACGTCAATAATCAATAATCGATTCCGAAAAAATGTCCCACATTTTCGGAAGCACTTTGCACACACATAACAGCATATTCCAGCAAAGTCGATTTTCCCCAACAAATTGGGTTTCGGTGCTTCGCGTTCCTCGCATGCTACATTTATTTTTGAGGCGGACGAGAAGACGCTTTTTGAATTTATAAAAGGAGCAAAAGCGATGTGTATCGAATCATTCACTCTTATCGATCCCTCGCTATGTGCAGAGCTACGATTGTCCCCTGATGTTGCTGGAGCAACTTTTATGGCTGCTGGTTCGTCAGCACCAGAATTGGCCACCGTTGTGATCGGCGTTTTCTTCGCAAAGGATGATATTGGAGTAAGCGAACATGATTTAGCAGTTTTTATTTTGGAGCTGGATTATTCTTAATGATTTACTGGTAACGTTTCTGTCGTAGGTGAGCGGCGTGATCGGTAGCGCAGTGTTCAACATTATGTTTGTGATATCCGTGTGCGGCCTCTGCACCACGACAGTGTCCAAATTGAATTGGTGGCCTTTGTGTCGGGACTGTTTTTTCTATGCTATATCGATAATCGTGATGCTTGGCACTATCTACAATGAGTCGATATCTTGGTAAGTTGCTGGTTGTTTCTGTAATTTGTGTGAATAATACTTTGGCAATCACTTAAACTGTTTCCAAGTTAATTTTAATTAACTTATTATTAATTAAGTTAAGATTACCGTGCACGATTCAATGTACTATTTTTTATTTCTGAGTGATGATGAATTACGTACTCTGTTGTTAGGCTTTACTAAAGCTTATCGTAAGTTAATATTTAACGTAGACAGGAAAATTTACGAACCTTCAATTTGATTTAGTAATTTGATGACGTGTCGGGTTCTAGGTTTTAGACTAACTGATGACAGTGTGTTGACACATTTATTATTCAAATTTGTAACATAATTTCCATTTTTTTTGCATTAAATGGCGGTGCCATCCGATTTCCCTGAAAATTATATTTTTCGAGTTACTTTAAATACAGAGGCCGATTGAAATTATTGTTTAGAAACATGAAATAGGGAGAAAGTATAGTTATTTTGAGAAAAGAGAAATACATTATGTTTTGATGTAATAATCCACTGTGTTCTATATTAAAACTCACATAACCCGTACCTTGACCCAAATAGAAGTCAAGGCAGAGTGGAGATGTGACTTGAAACTGCCTTAATTTAGATACTGGGTGTTTAGCTATAGATAAAAGAAAACTTAAAAGGCGATTTTACACATTAAAATAAGACGAAAATCAAAAATATTGAAATAGCTGCGAAATGTGCATCCGTCATCTTTATTTAAAAAGATACAGTTCGTATAACAAAAATTAAGTAGGTATCTTTATCATTTAACACAAAAATTAAACTGTGTGTTCTGGCCGACTGCGGAATACAATTATTGTAACTCCAGAATTTTTGTCTGATATGTTAAAAATCATTCAATTTTTGTTAATACATTCTAACTGTTTTCGAGTTAGCTCTTTGGGGGTAAAAATTTGGAGGGTAGTTTTATCCCTTAATCTTAAATTATTAAATCTAACTTGAGCAGCTAAAAATGCATGTATTATTCTCGACTATTATTTATGCCTACAAAGCTTCATCGAAATCTGAGTCTGACAGTTCACGACTCTTCCTTGTTAATTTGACACCTGTAATCACCCTTTACATTATGACCCATTTGTAGCCGGACACCCTGCCTATCAAAGGGTACTAATTATGGTAACATTACGTTCACCGTCGGTACTGTCCACTTCTCTTATACGAAACTCGCTTTCAGGACAGAGTCGCTGTTCATGCTAATTATGTATGGCGTCTACTGTGTCGCTTTGGCTTACAACGCCAGACTAGAACGTTGGGCGAAGTCATACAACATACCTTTCTTGCCGAAAGACGACGAGCCCGCGGAAGAGAGCGCCCTCGTGAGTTATAGATCCCTACAAGAGGATCGACTATCCTACACAGGCCCCAACTCGCCTACAGAACAAATGAAAACTCAAGAAGGTAGGCCTTGAAAATATAGTTGCAAGCTTGCATAGGGTCGTGTTTATGTTTTGCAAGCCCTAGGCGCAATATCATTATGTGATCTCAGGAGAAGTTTATTTCAGTTACTTAAATTCATATACATAGTTGTTACATTTATTGAAAATAAAGATCGACATAATAATTCATTTTAGTAAAAAAAAGGGATACCTCAGTATTGATTTTAAGCGATTTTAAGGAACTGATTAATTTTAAGGGATTTTAAGGAATTTTCCGAGACTAGATGTTTCTAAGGAGTAAGGTTTTAAAATGTAGCCACATGGAGAATGAACCCCCACTTTGCGCCTAATTCGCTTTATGGTAAATGCGGCCCTGCATTTGCAAACTATATTCGATCTAATTAACATCATTTCATGGCAACAGGAATGGAAGGAATGGGTGGAATGGGAGGTCCTGGGTCAGAGACAACTGGACCACCACCTCCAAAGCAACCTGAGTATTATAAAGCAAAGGAACCTGATCCCAACGAAGTGTCGCCTCTTGAGAAGCCCACCGATGGCAACAAATGGACTCTATTCACCTGGGGACTCGTATACCCTATCCACTTCATGTGTCGAGCAACGATGCCTGATTGTCGACAAGAAAAATTTCGTAATTGGTACCCTTTCACATTCTGCGTGTCGATGGTTTGGATCAGTTTCTACAGTTACATCATGGTTTGGATGATTACGATTATAGGTACGTTTCGAGTTTAAATACAATATTAAAATATATAAAATAAATATATAAAATAATTTAAATATTATGACATCGATGGTTAGCTTATTCGCAATTAAATGTTGGATTACTTATGAAGCTGTCAGAAACCTACAATCGTTGCATTGGGTCATAATAGAAATAAGTGCAGTTGTACTCGATATTTTTTTTATTTATTATTATTAGGATTAACAATACACTCACGTTACAATGCAAACCAGTTTTTGGCTAACTATAATCAATACCTTTTCAACATGAATGAATTAAAAAATTCTGTCAAAAATTAATAAACCCTGATCTGTTGTTCCACAGGAAGCACTCTGGGTATACCTGACACGGTGATGGGTCTCACCTTCGTTGCTGCTGGTGTCAGCGTTCCTGACGCGCTCTCCTCGTTAGCAGTGATAAAAGAAGGACTCGGTGACATGGCTGTGAGCAACGCCGTAGGCAGCAACGTTTTCGATATTTTAGTTTGCCTCGGTCTTCCATGGTTCATCCAAACAGCCATGATACAGCCTGGCTCGCACGTGAATGTCACCAGTCGAGGTAAGCCACGATGAACAAATTGGAATTAATCCTTTCAGCACCAAGTATAGTGTCTTACTTCTAGGCTATCTTCTGAGACCAAGGGTCACAAGAATATCTTTCATTAGACAATATGTGGGACTAAGGGGACTAAGGGTGGGACTGTAGTAATCTTCCCTCTAGACACTTTTTTATGGCTAACAATAAATGTTATTATAATTGTTCTCCTCTTAAGAATAATCCTCTGGACCTATTATGGATCTGGTTCTAATATCTGAGTCTACTGTAGTAGCTTCCTTCTACACAGTCTTCTAGGACCAAGTATGACTATATATAGTGGTATCCTTTTTTGCAATCTTCTCATGCCATATATTTATAATTGTAAGGCAAAATGGTCTAAAATCACAGATTTGTGTTTCTGAAATATTAGCGTTTAAAATTTGTAACTTTAATAGTGACATATACATATGTAGACTTCTGTCTTCTTAAATCCTTATTTTTACGTGAAAAAAATCTTTTAACGTCCTTTCTTCTTTCTGCAAATATAAATTCTATATTCTAGACCTTGATGAAGGCCTTGACTCAAATTATTTGAAAATCTGTCCTTTGCTTTATAGGTCTTTTTGCTTTATAGCCACAGTAATAAGCGACTATAAGGAGATCCAGTGATCCAAAAGAACTGTTCTTAGCGAATTACCTATATCCAAATACCATTATATCAATATAAAGTCGTTTACTTTTCCTTTATTTTTACTCATTCTTTATTTCATTGTTTATCTAACCCAGTGAATCAGTCTCTGACCATACAGTAGGGTTTAGTAAAAATTTCATGTCCAGTTCTATGGTGCTCAAAGGATTAATTCCTCCCCGCTCGAGCCTTCGTTTCACACTCTACAAGTCCAAGTCAAAGACAGCGAACAAAGGAAGTCGAAACGATCATTGCTCGATCAAACAGTTCCCCTCTTTCTGTCTCTATATCTATTCTCTCTCTCTCTCCCCTTTCTCTATTAAATTGCTCAGGCCTAACGTACTCAACGGTGTCCCTGCTGTCAACGGTGATATTCCTGGTGCTGGCGACTCACTTGAACGGCTGGAAGCTGGACCGACGATACGGAGTGATACTGATGGTCTGGTACCTGGTGTTCATCGTGTTCGCCTCGCTCTACGAACTGAACGTCTTCGGTGAAATGAACCCTCCAGTATGCTTTAGCTCGTTCTAATCAAGCCCAGCTGAAGAGAAGCTTCGAACTTGGAAGCACGATGGAGGATCACTCGAAGACTTCAACGACGCTTGGACATACATTCTTCTTATCCTCATCCCCTCTTCTTGCCTCTTGCTTTTCACCCCCCCCCCCCCCCCTGCTCTATTTACTCCCATCTTTCCACCCCTTCCTCTGTTTTCCTCCTCCTCTGCTCCTCCTAGTTCCCAGCGAGAATCGGAACCAAGGAAGGAAGAAAACCGAACGAGGAACATCGTGAATGGAAAAGAGTGACGCGTGTCCCCAGCGCGTTCCACTTTGCCCTGGAATTGAAGCACATTACGCTAGAGTACTCGTCTCCGGTGATAGCTCTCGTCCCTCGCCTCTAGGGAAGGGTGCGAACCGTTTTGTATGCTGTTCCCAGAACAAATGGAACAGAGCAGCGCGATTCCCCGCCACTCGTATCTTCCAGGAGGGCCGTGTCCCCGTGACGCGACGGAGATGACTAGCGATAGACAATGTTTAGCCGGTGCTGTTGTAAAGTTAACACTTCCTTCCGCTCTTCGTTTGTACGACACCGATCGGGCCTTCTTCCAAATGCACACGGGCCGCGCACCGTGGCACAAGAGAGCTGTAGAGGCTTGATCGCGAGACTTAGCTGTTAGCGTGTTTGCATGTTTTGGAACCACTTAAACGGACAATACATTTATCAGTATTAAGGCAAGCGACCGTTATAGTAGTTGAGAGTCTAGAGTCGGTAGAGATTAGGGCTGATCGATCGATCGAATCGGCTCGTCGTGTTTTCCTTCGAATCGTACGCTGTCTGAGGATTCGGGGTTCGAGTTATGAACGTGGTCCTCGGCGATTGGCGTAGCGGGGTGTTACTGTCATTTTAGGGTGAGTTTGGAACATTGAAGGTGGTGGTACGAGTTTGAGTTTGAGATGATTTAGGAGGTTGAGGTTAGTAAATTGGGTGAAGTTCCTTTTGGGATCATTTATGAATATAAGTTTAATCGGTGACCAAGGAAATTTATTAGAAATGAAACGTTCCTTTATAAAGGTCAGTGTTTGGTATGAAATCTTTACAACTACAGCATATATTGTTTAACCCTTTATGTTCTGGAGAATCTTTAAATGACTTACCACTTAAGAATACGCTTAGAATTTTAATGGTATTTTAAAATTCTACTTCCTTGTAATATTTTATGTTAGTAGATATTGATAATATTTATTACTATTAATTAATGACTATTTTGTAATAAATATTTACACTTAGCACGTGTGCTATTTGTGTAGTCCCTGAAGTATGTAGGACAGGGAAGAAATGAGAATAGGAAAAAAATGAGGATAAGAAAAAGTGGAGTTAAGCAAAGAAGAAATAGGAATAGGTAGAAAATGTGGACAAGAAAAAAAAGAAAGAGATAGCTCTGTAAAAAGAGCTACAAGTCCAGAAAGTTTGATAAACCCTGATCCAGAATAAAGGTAGCAGTAATAAATGAAAATAAGATAAAACATAAAGGGTTAATACACTAGTTAAAATATACATAAACGCTTGCTGTTAGTAGATAAAGTTGAAAGTATCAAAAATGAAACACTATTATTTTATTTTAATATTTTTTCTAATTCTATTACTCGTCTACTTCCTAAATCAAAACCACTACCTTCATTATTTAAATTTCTAACAGTGTATAAAAACTCGTTAACAAAATGAGAGTAACACTTCGAGACGAGTCTAATTAGCTTCACGATGTATAAGACAACTGTCTATCACCACGATAGAAGGAAGTTAGTCGTGCTTCCACTAATACCATGTACGATTAACGAATACCACAATGTTCGTTCATCGAACAGAGAATTTGTTCAACAATAACGCAAACAATGAAAAAGAAGTCCATGCGCTCACAAGGCGGTCATACGCAGAACAATGAAAGTAGTTCAACTTCTCTTCAATCGAAGACGAAGCTGTGTCCAAACATTATATCTCCAAGCCGTTCGATACTTAGTTTTATATTACCATATAAGAAACTTTCGTTCCCCTACGAGAACAGTTACAAGTAATATCGCGTCGAGGAATTTGACTGCCTTCCCGACAATTTTCTGTGAAACTCGAGTCGATTTCAAAGGATCGACAAGCATCGATCCAGCTAGCGTGTCGACGTCGACACAGGCAAAAACGAAATTTCCTAGATGGCCCCCTTCTGTTTCATCGTCGCTTTCTTTCCTTTAATTATCTGTTCTAAGACAGTACAAGATGTCCAGGAGGAGTCGAATCTCATCTACTAGTTATATCGTACGAGTATATGTCCAGAGGAAGAGGTAAACGCTATCGGGGACTGAGACTGATCACATCGAGGTTGCAAAATCGCCGAAAAATGGCGTTGCTAGCCACTAGCGAGAAGGGAACAACTGTCCCTGTTTGCGTTCGTACTTGCGCTTTTGCTGGCCGAAAGGACGAACGAAGTAAGCTAACGAATGATTAGAAGGCGAGTGAGGAGCTCGGAGAACAGGGGAAGGTGAAAAAGGTGCAAGGTAAACGTTGAACGCGGTCGAGCGATAACGAAAAAGACAATAATTAACGCAGCCTTATCCAATGAAAGTATCTTACAAAGTATGTTACGTTGCGCTGCGCGTTCCTTGAGATCGACTCGGATTCAGGGGTGGTTAGGTCGAGTAGATTTTAGGAGGGTGCCGCACCCTCGTTTGCGATCGCGCTGCTTCCGTATAGTGTAATCGAGGAGAGGTTCTATCGATTAAGGCGACCAGAGGCAGAGCGTGGCCTTTGGCTGTGTGTCGTTACGGATTCTGCTAGAATACTGATAAGGAGAGGTCCCTGGGTGTAACGATGACTTTTTCATGAGACTCTGAGTAGTGTTAAAAGACTTGAGATGCTGAAACTAGTTATGTGTAGCTTGAGGGTGGAACGGCTTAATGAAATACTTCAGTATTAACTAACTTCGTTAATTATTAATCCAAGAAATGTTATGAGGACTTTTCGAGTCCATAACTCGAAAAGTGCTAAGTTGAGAATTTGAGATAATTCTTTTCTATAAGAAATTCTTAAAAAGTTCTTTAATGGCGTTGATAACTTTAACTTTGATATTTTGAAATTCTCGTTAAAATAATTTTTTAGGGTATACAATATACAGGGTGTTTCAGAACTGAGACAACTGTTCTGGGACACAAGTTCTGGGTCACTCTGTATAGGAAGTGTAGCTCTTTTGGCTGCCTCTGAGAGCTCAATATTGCTAAGAATAATTTTTCTGGTTTCGAATTCTTGGCACAATAATAATTGAAAAGTAGGACTCATTGCTACTCTGTACTATGTATACTACAATCTTTCAAATAGCGCAAAAGTAATGGTTATAGAATTGTTCTAAGATTGTGTTGACAGTCTTTGTTATATTCCTTATAAAGTATGAGGGTAATCGTGCTAGGGCAAGAGGGTTGGTACAAACTTTGATGCACCTAGAAGGATATCGTTGAAGTAGAACGTCAAATGCTGTCCATGTCTAGCAATCCTGTTTGGAATAGAATGTCAAATGTGGTTTGAACTCGGGAAAATATGCCAGAAGTGTAAAAAGTCAAATATCTGCTTAACTATTAACCCCTTAGCTGGTGTGGTGTCAATGTTAGAAGGAAGGTAGTGTAGTAAACTCATGTGCTATTACAAAAGGATAACTTAGTGCATAGAAATTATACAGTAGAATATAGATGTATATAAGTATGGTTATGGGACAAAGTTATGCAATGGTAACTCGTTATGAGAATATTTCCAGGAAGTGGGAGAAGCAGTTCACAAATTTCTAACGATAAGTGAACACGATAAAATACTATACGATACTGTACAGTATTTAGCAGCTATGAACTCGCAATTCACTAGAAGCGACGAGTTTATAAAAACTAGGGAATATATTTCTGAGGTCAATTTATGGGTCAATAACTTGTCTTATATTTCTGTCTTATGAAACGTGAAAGTGAAGGAAAATCAATAACCCTAAAAGATACAGGGAATAGCAACGAGTTTATAACGAGGAAATACTGTACTTTAGTTACTCAATTTTTCGTAGGTCAATTCGTAGGATTCAACTCTTTCATAATTATATGAGGTATGAATAATAAATTTGGTACCTATATGAACGAGGACGATAATGGCTTCACCACACCAACTAAAGATTAACTTCTCCTCGAGCGTATACATACTCTCTTTAATTTCAGTATTCCAACCCTTAAATGCAAAGCAGAATCACATTTATATAGATACACTTCTTTAAAGACTCTAGGCGCAATATCATCATGAGATCTCAAAAGAACGAGTCTATCTTAGTTAATTATATTCACATACATTTTTGTCACGTCTAAAAAACTTAAAAGATTTCATTTAAACTTAACTAATCTCACTAAAATTAAAGTAATACAATATTGATATTTGCATTAAAAAAAGTATAAAAAGAAATCAACCAAAATTTAAATTAAAAAGAGAGTCTTAACTAAGTTGTTCAGTTAATATAAACACATTTGTCACATCAAGAGATTACACCCAGATATATTTTGAAAAATTTATCTACACTAGTCCATCTTTTATACCATTATTTATAAAGAATAAGGTTTTAAAATGAGGTCTCAGCTTGCGCCTAATGCACCCCGCAGTAAATTCAACCCTGATGCAAAGTATTATTAAAAAAAGTCAATGTTACCCTCGAGAATTTCTCCCCACGAAATGCAATATGTTACATCTAAGCTATTACGAAGCATAGACAACGTATGAATGTACACTCCGCGGAAAAGACACAGCAAACGGAAACAGAGAACATCAGTCGCTGTACCTTTTCCACCGAATGTACTCCCGAGCGAGAGAATCGAATCACGCGATCCACTGAGGGATCGCAAGGATCGCGCAGACGAGTTAGCGTAAATTTTAGCGCGTATTTATGCATGCATATGCCCGCGCCTCTCCTTGACACGGGACGATTCGCGCTCGCGTTGCATGCATGAATGCACATTATATAAATATATATACATACATATATATATACACACACGCGCGCGCGCGTGTATAAGTACGTGAAGCGATACGAAAGCCTAGGTTTATACGGTTTATCGAACGTTCAACGTGTTTGTTCACTACTTTTATTCGTTACAATTAGACGCTTCAGGCGGATACGCATTACTATTTATCGATATCGCGGACACGGTGTGCATAATCGATTGCATCGATTGAGATTCATGCAGGTGGAGACGCGGACCTACAGTTTGATTGCGTCTGCAACGTTAAAGAGAACTCGAACGGTCGATAGACGAAGGGAAGAAAGAGCTTCCACATATGTACGATGAGGGTAAAAATATCGCTCTGTACTATTAGGAGAATATTATTTATCTTATCGGTCGAATTTAATCGAAAGTGGAACCAATCTTAGTACCCATTACCTGTTTGTCTTGATAAGTGCTCAGGACCTGGAATCAGTTAGGAACTTCTGAAAGATCTGTAATTATAGTAGAACCTCGATTAACCGAACTTCGAGTATTTCCAATTTTTGTTACTTAGAATTGCATATATTGAGTATAATAATAATAAGAGTATGGTAGGATATCAATTAAGACTTAAACAGTGAAGTAATAGTAGTTTGTTGAAGAAAATAAAGCTAGTTACCAAAATGACGCTTCAGGTTTGAATCTTGTAGTACTTCGAATAATCGAGCTCCTAGTGTAATTTGTTTCTAAGGTCAGTTTATTCACTAGCAATTTGAACTTGTCTTCTTAAGACTGAGGATAAGATTTTCATCTGATGAAATAATAATTCCAAAAAACGTAAGAATGTATCATCGAGCTCATATCGAGGCAACTCTGATCAGTATTGCCATACACAGGGACAAAATGACTTCCAGTGACGTTATAGAGTAGAAGAGTGGAGGTACCGCAGACAATGCAGTCAAATACCGTATGGTACACCCTCTACCCTATGACGTCACTGGAAGTCATTTTGTCTCTCTATATGGCAATATTGACTCTCATAGATTCAGATAGATGATGAACTTCTGGCGATAAAGTCGATTATTTTTGCCCTCAACTGTACACAGGTTAAACAGGATGTGGTACTCAAATGGCAGTCGATCGACAGCCACTCTTAGAGCGACAGTATCTGTAGGCAGAGGTGATTCGTTCTAAAGTCACGCATTCGTTGAACGTTTCCCATGCGTTTCGCGCGAATCACCACGCTCACGAGTTAACGAGCGCACGATTTCCGTTCCATAGAATTGTTCCTTTATTTGCCTCTCGTCTTTCGTATCAACTACTCCGTAGCGTAGTCAATTGCCCATCGTTCAATTGCGACGACTCGTTCGGGAATTGGTGCGACTAGTCAATCGAAAAAAAGTTACTGTTAATAATCGTTAACGTGTTAGGAATCGGGCTGATCTAGCGCAGTCTACTAACGATCAATTCTCGGGTGCCCTTAATACGCGTAGCTCGTAAATCGACGTCAATTTACGATTTAGGAATTTTTTCGTACGTCTCAACGAACCCATTCACCCATCCTTTCGCCCCTGGTCCATCGCCCGCCAATTCCTGAACGACGGCCGAGGAACTCTGACCTCCCTTGCTCTCCGTCTGATGGGAAAGCAAGCCCGTCACGGCGTATCGTTGTAAAAACGCTGGTGACGCTGAGATGGAAGGTACAACGACGCGTCGTTTAATCGATGTCGGCCCGACAAATATTATACTTGTTGACTGTTGTAACCGTAGATTTTATATCGTGACTTATTATAAATATATATATAAATATATTATATATATACACGTATATACATACACACAGAGACGCGATGCGTAAGTCGCATATACGTATGCATTTAGGTAGATTAACGAGTTATTTCATTTCGCGAGAACGTCTCCCCCTTCCTGCGCAATGTCTTGTCTTCGTCAAGTCAATATGTCCGCGTACCTGCTGATCAGAGGGAATCCCCGAGGAAACTTCCTTCTTCTCGATCGTTTGTCAAATGTTCTTCTCAATATTTTACGAATATTTTTGTAAACCCCTCGTGCGTCAACTACTAGCGCTCGGCGAATGCGATCACTTTCAGCTCGTTCCGCAGGAATTAAGAGACCAATGCGGAGGAATCGGTGGGCCTATCACGATGTGTGATGTTGAAGGCTGATATAAACTGGGTTACAATCGTTGGAAAGACGTGACGGCAACAATAATAGTTTTTTTACTGTCTAAAAGAGCAATTAGGGTGACCAGAAATCTTTTTTAGTATTTCTGTCTGCTGATTGCAGTCTACAGTAATTTTTCATTCTCCTTTAAATAATTAGTAAATTCTACACGTATTGTTATATTCATATCAAAATTGTACTACCCCTGGCAAAATGGTTTCAATCAAATCCAATAATATGAAGTTATTTAAAAATATCTAGAGGAACATTTTGTCGCCCCTTGCTGCAGTGTGTTCAAAAATTGGGTTTTGCTTCAATTTCAAAGTAACATTTGTTGCTGTCAACAGAAATACGAAGAAACTTAGAGAAACATTCAGCAGCAAACGACAAGTTTCTGAAGATATCTAAAACAGTAATAAAAGGTTGTTCGTTGTTGCTTCAGTAGAAACAACTTAATGCACAAGAAGACACTCGATATAGAAAACTTCCAAAGATTGTATCCCAGTCTGTACCAGTCCTTAGACTGCGAACATCTATGCAAATACAGATTTTCATAATTGCTATTAATTTTAATAGCAACGAATTAAAAATTCGCTTCAAGCTCCAAATATTATAATATGTATTTTAATTTTGAAAATTTTGTATATTTTTGCGAATGATGTACATTCTGTACTTTTTTGGCAGTCTTAAGTATTCCATGAATGCATAAAAATCTGCAGTCTAGTGATATGACCTGGTCGAGTATGGGCTCTAATGCGAAGCGCTGAATGGCTTTGCGTTTTTTTACTGTATAATTATGTAATAACGTTTTATGGTTACAATTTAGCAGATGTTGACTTTGTATAAGTAGGAGATATAAAGGAGCATTCCTAGTTGCAAGTTGGGTTACCAGCTAGCTATTACTACCACCGAAAGTTTTAGTTAGTGAAAAGGTTAAATACAAAATATTAGTGGGTAATGGAGTGGATTGAATGAGAAGAATGCGCGTAAAGATTTTGGGCATCTTATTATAACTATTTAGAAGTCTATTAGCGAAAAGACAGAGTGTCTTTTATATGCGTAATTATAGCTATGCTTCTGTTCAAGTTTCAAATTATATTTGCTTCCTAGCAAGCTTCATAGTAACATGAAAGTCTAGAAATATATATAATGCTCGCATAGCTTCTTCTAGCTTTGTATAATCTATTAACAGTTAAAAACCTTTACATGATTTTATTATTAATACTGTACTAGAAAGATTTTAAGCAATCTAGAATAATCAGGAGTAATAGCTCACCAAAAATTTGAAAGCAAAGGATGCGTCAATTTTCCCAGAAAATAAAATAAAACTGTGTTAAAATAGGTGACATTAAATCAAAGAAATATTTTCAGTGTTCTGAGTTACCGTTAATAAATATTAAGAAGAAGGGTTTTATAGTACCATAACTGCGATTTTAGGGTAATATAATGATCTCAATAGAATTATAGAAAATGTAATTGATTTAAGTAATAGTGTTTTAGTAAATCCAGCTTCAATTGGGAATATTCCACTGTTAATTTTGAATTAAGTATGTGATCAACGAAAGGCCTGTTTCTTTATGGTACGCGGTTACTACGCGTATGACGTTCACATCGAGGAAGTTTGTGGGTACTTTTACAACGAATGAGGACTAATTCCTGCAGAATCGTAGTCGGGACTCCCTCTATTTAATGTTTTTTCTTGTTTTTAGAGGTATTTCCAAAAGTATCCTAAAATGTCAATACATCTAGTCATAGCTTATTACAACGTTATGTAAATAATTGTTCTACCGTCGTGAGGAAATAAATATAAATATAAATAAATAAATAATATATATATATATATAAATAAATGAGTATAAGAAAATAAATACAAGGAGACACATACACAGATCGAGATCATACGTACACGCATCTATGTAGATATTTATACCAAACGTAAATGCGTAGCAATGCAGCGAAAGCCTAAAGTATCATACAAGTATATTGCGTATATGTTAAACGCACCTCACTTTGCAAGAAAAAACTAACGAACATAACGTGTATAAACATATAACGTAATATAAAACAAAAGGGAACCGATTTAATATTCTACGCACCTTGCTTAGCCCGAAGAAATTTCAAAACAGATTACCGATAAGTCAGTTAGCGCGTATACCGATGTATTTAACAAGTTTAAACAATAAAAAATATTGCTATCAATCTAGAAGAGGTTTTGTTGAACACCATGCACACTGGGAAAAGGATTCATTTATTTTTCTTAGAAGAGATATAGCAGATTTTATCATGAATCGTCATTGAGTGATGGGACCATGTAGATTTGCTATGGCACTTCTCACAATGGCTACTAATTGTACTTTTTATTATCTTCCACGTTTGACGATTTGAAAAGTATTTAGAGTGTTCGATAAAGAATTGAAAAAATTTAAAAAGTAATTTAATATAAGCAAATCAGAAACCTTGTCAGAAAATAAAGCTGTTAAGCAGGTGTCTCCCTCCTGTAATAATCTAACTGATAATAATAACACAAACTTGAATGATTGTACATCTATGGAAACAAATTTTAAATACTACAAATATTTTTTTCATAATTAAATTCACGATTTCTAACATTTGAGCAACCAAAAGTAGCCATGTTTATAATCTTTTTACATTTAATATTTTTACTTTATTCTATTGTATAAAATCTCTTAGTCAATTTGTGCCATGAAGTAACAAAAACCTTACTGCACTATATAAGAAAACCGAATTCCATATGACGTATTTAAAAAAAAACGTAATTTAAATTTTTACAGCTTCATAAATTTTAAGATTATGCCACATCTATCCTAGCCAGTTTACAGGACACTATGACTCAAAAATATTTGCCTACATGGAGTTTAAAAATTAAATTGTTACTGTATAATATAAGTACGTGTAACACGGAAGTCAGATATGCTATCAATAAGTATCGTTTATATACGGGGTATTCAAAAACAAGTTCCAGAAATTTTGGGAAGTAATTTTACAAACTAAAATAAGACGAAAGTCAAGAATGACAAAAATGCATTTTAAGTTTCGTTTCCGAGTTATTAATTGTTGAGAAAATGCTTATATTATACGTATATTTACGCGTGAAATTTGTCTGACTCGAGACTTATTCTACTGATGTCGCTGTACTTGACCTGACTAATGTATGTTAGCAGTAGAACAAGCCTCAAATCATACACGTATTTCACGAGAATATTAGACGTTTTTTTAACAATTAATAAGTCTGAAATGAAGCTTCAAACGCAATTTTGTTACTCTTGACTTTCATCCTCTTTTGACGTGTAAAATCACACCTTAAAATTTCTGACACCTATTCTCGAAGACCCTATATACACTATCGTGCATGAGTATTTAGACAGTTTCATATTCATTGAAAATGTATGAAATACCTACATTTTGTTATTCATATTAACTATCTGATATGAGATTTGTAACCAAAACTATATTAGAGAATTTCACTTAGTGTATTCTATATATTTCAATAACGCGAAAGCATTCAAATACTTATGCAAGATAGTGTTGCTTCATTTCACTGTAACAGTGAGTAGACAAATACTTCTGAGCAGTAATATATGCTTAAGTTAGAACCTCCTCATTCTAACAAGAATAAATATGCGTAAGTATGCAGGTATGTATGTATTTCGTCGAATAATTTACCTTTATTCTCTTGGTAAATGAATATACAAAGTTTACATCTAGTTTACTTGCTTATACGATGCATCGAGTAATATTGATACGTTGTGACGATAATAATGTCGCTGTTATAACCGCGCATATCATTTTCCCTTTTTCCTTTGCTCCGTTCATGCGTTTCCAGGAGCACGACTCAAACTAAATAGTATAACAAACAAATTACGATCAGGCGAAAATTGTGAGAGTTATTGAAGAATGTGAACGGTTCAGAAATAGAAAAGTCGAATCATTACGTTTCATTCATCTATCGTCTTCTTTCATCTACAAAGGTGCTCGCTTATAATGGATGCATTTCTGTCATATTTTTCTATTGTATTTCTTTAGGGCGATCTAAGACCCTTTTGTTCTATTTCCATCGGTTTTAATACAGCTTATTCGCTCTCTTAGATTTCCTCTTACCCTATGAATAGTTTCGTGCATGGACTCAATGGACCTCTGCTATTCGGCACTGGATTTCTCATGAGCTTGTTTCCACTCTTCACCATTCCAGGTCATCTTATTCCTTCTTTAATCCTTAATCATTCGAGGAATACTGTTATCACTTTCTACTTGATTTTAGAAATTTACTTTAAAAAGTATTTATAGTGAGGTTATTCAGAAGTCCTAAGTTTAAGTTACATATATATTATCGGAAAGTACTTAAAATTTATTAAGCAAGATGAATTATTCACAACTACAAGTATGTAAAAAAGATACTAGTATGTAAGAAAGATAAAATATTTGAATGATTAAGGATTTACCATGCTCGATGATCTAACGCACCTCAAAGTTCTTCTAATAGTGCAATTTAATTGTAAGAAGGGAAACTCGATGAACTTGGGAGCTCAAAATGACAGCATTGCATCTTAATTACAATCAAGCACCTGTCTATTAAAAACTATTCACTCCTTTGCGATCGAACCAACAGTCAAGTTTCCCAGTTACGACTTTTCAATAATCCAGAATATTTACTAGGTCATAAGACAGATTATCTCAAGTTTCTTCTAGGCCGATGGGTTTCTTCGACTCAAAGTATGATCGACTCTGGCTAAACGATTTTAACAGTATCACTGGATCTGTGGTTTCGATCGAAAAAGAAATAAATTCGACAACACATATAATCTTCCTTCCACAGCCTTCCCATCGCTTTAATGTCTCGCAAAACGCGACGATTATCTTAAAAATTCGAGAAACACCGCGTTCACAGTTGACAGCGTGTGAATCGACACGATGGCGAAAGATTGAACAAGGGAAAATTGTTTAAGCCACGGCGAACGAAGTGTCGAAGGGTAAAAGAGGAAATGGAACATAACTTTGGTGTATCGTGCTCCGTGAGTAATCGAGAGCGCGCAAAGCGATAGCGTTTAACTGTGACTTCGAATAAATATCAAGGCTAGTCTAATCAGTCTTTATACAATTATTCGTACATATTCGCTGAATGCTTCGTTTACATTCATCCTCGCTCCTTGTCTCCTGTTCCCCGCAAATTCGACTCGGTTCTTAAATATTTACAGCTTCCAAAGGAGTGTCGAGAGTGACGGATTAAAACACACGCGCACATTCTCTCTCTTTCTCTTTCTCTCTCTCGCGTTCTCTCGCTCTCTTTCTCTCTGCCCTCTCTCGTTCCCTTTCGCGGTCACACAACAGATGCTCGAGACACGGCCATCTTGAGAGGGCTTTAACTAAAGGAGCTCGACAATCTAATGTCTCAGACAACAATGGTCTCTTTCAATTAAATATTACCTAGAGGCAAACTTTATTGGTTTCTTGTTCTATGGATACTTGTACGTTTAAGAAACCTATTTTATCGGTTTGAATAAGAAACTAATTGTAAATAGACTCTATACAGAGTGTCTAACAATAGAGGTAAGAAATTTCGAAGTGATTTTATGTGCCATGATGACAGGAAAATGAAGAAGCACGAGATTGTATTTGAAGCTTTGTTTCTGAGTTATTAATTGTTGAAAATATGTCTAATATTTATGTAAAATATGTATGACTAATAAATTTATAGTAATTTATGACTATATTTCAGAGACTAAAATATTCTAGCAGAATATTGTATAGACACTAAGAGCAGGAAGTGTTGTTAATTAATAAATTAATATGTAAAAACACATTGTTGTTTAAACGTTAGAGGTAAAATATTTAGATACCTTGTAAATTAAAATTATAAAGCTACAAATATTTTGTATTCAATACCTCGTTTCAAATTGTTTAGCATGGTAAAAAACAGATTTCGTATTAGCCTTCTGTTAGACAATTATTTAATTTAATTTTAGTATTTATTATTGTTTCTGCAAAGAAATCATGATTTTAATTTTAAGATGTAAATTTATGTAATATTAGAATTTGCTCTTCGATTTTTCTTTTAATATTCAAACAGTAATATGCCATAAGTCTACACCATTCTTTCTTTCGTATGTGTATACATATTGTACTCTATTGTAATGTGATGTATTATTATTATTTGTTGCATAGTTATACCAAATATAGAACTTAGAAATCAAAATTACACGAGCGTCCAAATTTTAGTAAGTCACTACACCTTTGTATACCAGCAGTAGAACAAGTCTGTATTAAATGCGTCTGACTCGAGGCTAATTCTACTTCCATACTGCGTTTCGTCCGACTAGCATTCGCCGCTCGCCGCCAGGAGAATAAGTCCGCGTTAAATGCATCTGGCTTACGACTCATTCTATTTCCATAACTCCGTTTAATCTGGCTAACATGCACCAGCAGTAAAATAAGTCTTCATATTAAAAATTCTACTTGCATTAAAAAGTCTACACATTTAAAACTACTTTCAAAAATTAAACTTAATTCAAAAAATTAATTTAACTTGGTGAAACCGTACATTAGTTTAATATAAACTAATAGAGTGATGTAATAATATGAATTAATTAAGAGAAAATCAATTTTGTCCTGAGATTCTGAGATACTAATTGAGCATTTAAAATTTGTCAGAATGACTTCAAAAATGTATTAAATTCTACTTAGTACCCATACTTGATTTTATTATTTTATGACAGTTGATATATAAATATCAGTATGCAGATAGATTTTTCAATCTATTTTAAAGACTTCATTATTGATTCTGTCTTTAGACAATAAAATTAAGAATAATACGAAATCTGTTGATCACTTTAGTTTCTAAGAGGTTCACCTGATAACCCAGAAATGAGGCCTCAAACACAATTTCATCACTCTGCTTTTTCTCCTCATTTCGGTACATAGAAAACCTCTTACCTATTATCGAACACTCTGTACACACTCTTCCTATTTTTATCAACTAAAGGTTCATCAAAGTCTAAGACATAACTATCAAAGGCGCCCTCAAAAGCACCTCCATCCTCCTAATCAGATCTCCTCGAGTCAAAGCCATCCCCCGATAGTCCACGTTCGCGCGTTTAGGTTCTAGGCGAATCTAAAACGAACAGAGTATGGTCGCTGACTGACGCTAGACGGTAAAAAAATAATTCCGCGAGAGGCAGCACTGGCCCGATCGCCGTTTATTCCATTTGAACAATCCTGCTGCTGCTGTTGCTGTTTCTACTGTCGTTCCTCGATCACCGAACGAGCACGATCCCATGACGACGAGGACAAAACGAAATCTACGCGACGTGGCGCTTCTTCGCGCGATTGTCCACGAACATAGCTTCTTCCTCGTCGAATGCGACTAATACGTGTTGTCCTCGTCGTTACGAATCGATGGTCCTTTCATCATGATATGTACGAGCAGCATGGCAAAACGGTCCTTAGTAAAGCATTTCAGTAAACGAGGCTCGCTTTGTCCTGCCGTTCGTGAATCTACAGTTTGGTCAATTTACCGTATCTCGGTCGCTGATAACTAGACTGCAGATTTTTATGCAATTTCGTATTCTCGTAAACACAGTTGAGGAAATGGAATCTACGTAAAAGTTTGTTTCACTTTTCAAATACTATATTCTGCACTGCATTTTTTATATTTACTGTGATTTTGAATATTATATGCATTCTGTAGCTCTTTACATATTTCAAATTTGCATAAATGCATAAAAATCGGCAGTCCACTGATAACGATTGCGTTAAGCTCTGTTCTACTAGCTCTTGTTCTTCTCACACTTTCCTTCTCTCTTTCTCTCTTTCTTTCTCGCCTTTTATAATTTTTTATTTGTTTTATTGTAAGTTTTTGTTTGGTTGCAGAGATGGAATCGAGATGTCGTCAAATAATCGATACCGTATCGATATTTGTTAAGGGGACGCGTAAAAGTTCGCTTGAAAAAATATACAAGTACAGCGAAAGCTTTATCATTTTGCAACTTTGACAATTAATTTCTCTTTCCATTGTTTAGCCTTTGACCAAGAAGCAAATTTAGGATTCTAATTTTTAATCTACCTTGAATAAAGGAAATTAATCGGGCGCTCTTGTTCAAAAATCGAACAAAGTGTAGACTAGGCCAGACCTGCAATAAAATGCATATAAATCACAGTGCTGCGTGATGTTTAAATTTATATTATTAAATTTTGCTCTTTTATCTTTCTAATCTTATGCTGCATTAATGTCTTTCGCCACTCTACGTTTATAGACTATTATTCTTCACTATAATGCTATTGCTTTTAAAGAATTAATTTAAATAGAGACTTGTCTGTCTCTAACTATTATAATGTGCAGAAGTTTTTCTTTCAATAATTTATCTATTTGTGCATTTTATATACAATCTGTACTTTTTTGTAAGGAATTTCCTATAAATGTGTAAATCTTTGTAGCCTGGTAATTAATAATGCAAGGCTGACCCAGGCTATGTCTTCGTTGTTCAACCTGCGCTCGTAGAGTGAAAATGTAAAAAATAAGTTTTGAAAATAGGTATGTATAATAGTTGGGAACAGATGAACTTGGATTTGTAAGCAATTTTAATATTTTTTTGTTATAAGCTCATCATTGTTTTCTTCGTTTTTTTTAGTTATTTTTCTATTGTATTTAACCTCAGCTTTGATGAGACAAAATATAAGTGTTATTAGCATAATATGGCTGTAAAACCTTCGTACTATCTCTAAGCTCGTTATTTATATTTAACTCCAAATTTATAATCAATTTATATTCAATAAGATAAAAGATACAATCTTCTTATCGAATGCTCACAATCTACGAAAAGATCAACTTTAAAATCTGTTACGAGTTTGAAAGTGTTTTTTGAACGAATATTGTACTTATGTATGCATGTTGCAAATTTCTACTATAACTCATCGACATCATTCACGCGTTTAAGTGACATGAAGCAATTATTAGCCAATAAAAGAGGCTGTTTTTTAAATTTCAGTTTCTTGATTTAAAGTGAGAGCCAAACTCATCTGCTCCCAACAATCTCCAACCACGACTGCCCAGCATGCTGCACACTTTGTCTTCTGTCGATACCATAAAGCTTCAACTGTATTTGTTTCTATGCTTTCGCTCTTAGAAGAATAGACTCGAATATTTGCTCGCAAGAACACTGATCTACTCAATTCTAACAGGATATAAAAATTGCCAAGGTTTTGTGCGAAATTGCTCCAGATAACCAAAGATTCTTAAACTGAAATTCGACGGTGCAATATTTGCCGACGCTTTCGTTATAAATGTAGCTCGCGATATAAGCGCGCAAATTATACGATAAAATTCTTTCGATGGTTATCTGGCTGATTTGGAGGTGTCTCCTCCGTTCTCTTTATACGTGATAACATTCTACGTTCACACTACAAATATCTATGACCAGGTATTTTCGTCCAGTCGAATACTGAAGGAAGTTTCCTTGTAGTAGAAAAAGCGATTGCTCGTGATTGTTATTCGTTGACGTTGACGTCGATTTCGTTTCAGCTCCGAAATCCTAAATAAGAGCGACAGACGCGTAGCAGATCGTAATTAATTGCGCTCGAATGTAAAAATATTCATTTTTAATACACTGACTGCCACGATATGTTCACCACCTACTAGACCTTGCACAGTGATTCTTATTTCAAATGAAGCAATTTTTAATACTGCTTGTTTTAATTCTACTAGACTTCGCTACGAGTCCCTAACGACTTGATTTCTAATTGCGTGAATGAATGTTATTCAGAATTTTATAAATAAGATTATCATATATATACAAGCATTGTGATAGTCGAAGTGATAATATGATCAACGTCGAGGTCAATCGATGGATTCTGATATATTCGTAAGTTTTGAATTCATATTTCAAGTTTCACGAGAAACGAGAAACTTCTCGTACCGATCCCTATCTGTTTCCTCCGCCCAAAAAGGTCCATAAAAAATACGAGGAATCGCGATTCAAATTCCTATCCGATTAGGTATAAAAAGACACCCGTACGTTCGATTATTTTCGATGTTCGCGATTAGCTGTGACCTCGATTCCATCTTTGCTTACGAAGTATTATAGGAAACGCGTCCATCGACGCGACTGTCACCTCCTACAGCTGTTTCAACTACTTAATCGTACTTTCCGCTTCAACACGGTCCGAAGGTATTGAAAAATAAAGGTAATCTTTTCGTCTTAACTCTTTTGAGCAGCGTTTCGTTCTAATTTCACGTTTTATCGCAACTATGCTCAGTATCTACGTAGAAGATGATTTAGAGGTGACTGGGACAGAAAATTCTCAGGAGAAAGTCTCTAATTCGAACAAAAAAGATCGTGCATCGTGTTTGCTTCTCATCTACAAGTGGTGCGTCACTGTGCCTTGTTACTCCCTTTTAATCTCTGTGCATCTAATTCTTCGTAAAGATCGTCCATAAAAATACTCTGTCATCGAAAAATGTCAGCTATTCTTCGATACGTCTCAGGCTTTAGAAATGATATCGTAGTACGGTTCGACGAACAATCGTTCTTATATCACCGTTCTGTTAGGAAGAAATGTAGTTTTTTATAGATCTCGAGATATGGACGTACAAAACGCTCTTGTCCAAATCTAGATATTTATCTTGTCGAGCAGAAAACGTTCACCTTTCCCTCGTATCGTGCCCCTATGTTTCGCAATTGTATTTGCTATATGCTTAGTATTTTTGTTAGCCGAATTTTCATGGATTTTCACTTTAACTGTTTTACTGTTCCACATTTCAATTTTAGGTATACACATCTACAGTATATATTATGATAGATCTGCATTGTTGGGCTACCTAGAGCAAAAGTAACGAGCAAGTGACATTGTTAGGTAGATGAAGTAAGTTGTACATTGTCAATGCATCTTCAAAATGTGACTTCATAAACTTGATGCTGTACACGCAGAGAATTTTTAGCATATGTAGTAAATCTGAATACTGTAAAACAGTGGCATTACTGTAAGTCCATTATAAAATATAATTGATAGTAACATACAGAAATTTCAGAAACTTTCGGTAAATTAACGCCATGATGACCGCCAGTTTCGAAAATCGGTCAAAATGACGCCAATGTGGTGTCAAGCGATCATTGTAGTATTAACTCTTATTCTATTAACGTTTCTTCAATTATGGTGTCTCTCCAAAATAGTGACTTAGATAAAACCCACACAAGTGGCCTGCTTTCCAGTACTTTTATGGATACAAGCCACCAAATATGTTCTCTGCTATTTGGTTTAGGCCTGTATCATATTGACCACATTTACTTTCTTATCCTCGCAGGACTCACAAATCCTCGTTTAGTCAGCGCTGCTCTGGGGTTCCAAAGTACTAAAGTCGATTCAACGAGACAAGTCAATGAATGCAAACAAATGTACATGGGAGGGACATGGACAGAGACAGTCGATACGACACGAAGAACAAGGACAACACGTTTACATTTACCGACTTGACTCGTTGCATCAACTATCATACGTAGTATCTTATATCGACAGATTTAGAGACATAATGTCTTCCAGTGGCGTCATAGAGTACAAAAGTGAGAGTACCGCACAGTATTTGACTGTATTGCCTGCAGTACCCTCACTCTTGTACTTTATGACGTCACTGAAAGATATTTTGTCCCAGCATATGGCAATACTGATAGAACCATTTCTGCCCGTCTGACCTGCCACTGAAATACTCATTAGCTAACCATACACTGGCAGGAAGAACTTGAACCCCTGGTGTTTTTATGAAATTACTATATTTGGGAGACACAGTATACCTTACTTTATAAACAGGAGTCATTTTCTATCCAAAACATTTTTGAGTGTTACAAAAATTCATGTAACATCTTTACACATGCTAAACTGAGATTCGAATAAAAACTTTATTTTTAAGGGTAGAACCAAAGGTTCAATACTCATCTGTGTAAACAGTAGCTTTTCCAAAAATACCAAGACAAAAAGACCCTTGTTTACAAAATAAGTATTAATTTCTGTAAGTTATCCATGGATATTTTTTATACCGATATTAAAAGTTGAGTAGGTGTAAAGGACCATCACCATACCAATTGAGACTCAAAGATTCTAAGCTTCTACAGTGAAGAACTCTTTGTATTGTAACACTTTCAAGATTCTCAAATATCCTCTCACTTGCTCATATAGGCTTTCTGCTTTTGCTCACCTCCAGGAATCAATAGTCCCTACAGATCTATGTCACAGAAACATATAAAACAGTTAATTCTCGTGATCTCCACACCAACTCGCTTGCTGTAGCTCGTTAGTTGTGGAGCCCATGGTTCGACACGCAAAGGCGTCCTAAAAAAACCCGCGAATCGATGCAGTTAGTGTCGTCGATCTGCAAATGCCAGCGAATCACGCGACGTACGTCGCGGTGCGTGCTCGCGAGCTCAATTTCTGCCGTCTAACGAGTCCCCGAAAACACTTGTACTGTCGCGAAAAGAAGCGCACATTCTCCAACTGGCGCGCGACAAGCGTCAACAGTTGCGCGCTCGAAACCGCTGAAGGACGAAATAACATGGCAGTTGGTGAAATAAGTAAATATACGTACAACGGAGGTCCATAAGATCCTCGCAACTAATGGCAGTAATCGTTCCCTTAACCTTTCCTAATAGCCACGTGCTGGCCTCGTCTAACGTTTCGTCGTAACAGCCACTTTGTCCTCGGACAGTTCAATCGGTTCAAATCGATCAGTCGTCTCCCGTTCGATCACCAAACGTACTCTTTACTCGATAAATTAGTTTTGCTTCTAAACAGACTTTTATTTACAAAAAACTTTACAAAAACAAATTCGTTTACGAGGGAAAGGAGGGGGGAAAGATTGCTGTGATAAGGAAATAAATAAATAAAAGTAAAATGAAGTCGCAATTATGAATCGGAACGCAATTCAGAGTATGAGGAAGAGTTGAACGTAGAGGAAAGAATAGAATAGTTACACGAGACAGCACGTGCGAGAAGTGTATTAGATGATCATTGACTAACTCTGACTCTGTTCAGAGGTATATAAACGATCAGTACACGATCGACGTACGATCGTCCATTACGGACCACTCATATCGAAGTAATTCCTAGGTGTAAGCTGTAGAGATCATCGAGTAGAGCTTACGCCATTCGCTCGTTAGAATATCTTAACGTACACGTTCGATACGATTGCTATTGGGCAACGCTTTTCGTTTAGTCTTCTATCTCTTTCATGCATCAAAATCATAATATATGAATCGATCCATGGATCGATCTTTTCGCACAACCTTCCAACGAGCGTTGCCTAATAGCAAATTCTGCCAAAACTTTTGCATAATTGTTTAACTTTATGCACACACGTTCCGCAGAGTATCGATTCGACTAACTTAAAAAAGGAACAGGAAGAAAGCATTTGGCGCAAATGAAAATTCTTGAAGAAAAAAAAAAGAAAGTTCAACTTGCACTTGCGCACAGCGCCGAACGCAAGAAAGAAAGCTCCTCCTGTTACAGAAGGAGCGACTAAAATATACGAGAGAACGATTACGATATAGATATACATCGTTTGAACAAAATTTACAATAATTAACCGAAACTGCGGTTCGATCCGATTCGATTGGATTTCTTTCGAATCGAATGGATCGATCTCGCAGTCAGAAACGAATATGCGATTTTTCTCCGCTTTCCTTCAAATCAATCAGCTGTCCTTGCTTCACCACTGTACACACTCCCGTTTGCTCTTCCGATCTCGAGTGAAACATTAATATTTCTCGAGATCGTTGCAAGTAGTAACGTCGTACAAGAAAAAATCCCTCTTTTTTTATAAAACTTTCGGGTCATTTAATAAAGCCTTCTCTTCAGACATCCTCATACAGGATTAAATACTCAAAAGTTTACTAGAAGGCTCATTAGATGTGCTAAAAGTTTCAGTGACTCAACAATTGGGTTTTATCTTCGTTAACGTAGTTTCTTAGCTTCTTCCTCTGTGTCTTGCTTTCCAACGCCGAAGCTAATTTTTAGCCTATATCAAACATTTCCCCTGGAGGGTGACAAGGTTTCCTCAGCCTTCAAGATCGATCGTAGTTACTGCTAAGAGTATTGTACAAGTTCCATATAAGCGTTATTGCTGAATATACGAGCGGCTTAAGCGACAGCTCGCGGGATATGTTTCCAAGGAGGTTAATACTAATCACGATACAAAGTGTCTCCGTGTTCATGCGTCCGCGGCAATACCTATAGACGAAAGACAGGGCGAATCGATATTTATGAAAAATACAAGTGGTAGATCAGATATTCTTCCCTTTGTCGCATTGTCAAAACGTGATATGTAGTTTTGCGATTTGAATTCTGGTTCCCTGTACTTCGAACGACGAAACGGTTCAGATTCCCTGAAAAAATACCTACTGTATAGACCTCAAGAAATACACACGCACACTCTGCAGGAAACCTTGTCCACCCTCGAGGGGTCTCTTCCCTAACAGCCACAGGTAGCAGCGTTCTACTGCAACTCGCTTCAGCCTTCGCCCCGACGGCGGCCCGTTGCAGGCACGTTGACTCCTTGCGAAGAGAACAGAGGCAAGGCGTGAGCAGGCATCTAATGGGGCAAGCACGTGTCGGAGTCGCCGCTGCTGGCCATGGAGAAGTTAGCCGAGTCGCGGTCACTCTGTCTGATTTGAGCGGTAACCGACAGCTTGCCATTTGTCTGCGGCGCTTGGGGGAAGGTGTGGTGGCCAGGCAGGGCCCAGGGCTGTGTGTGCAGCTGCACAGGCGGAAACCTCTTGACGAACGGGTTGTTCGGTGGTCCAGATTGCAGAAGTCTGACACCGTTGTGGGTGGGCAGGGTCGTGTGCGCAGGGACCGTCGCGTGCACCTGGGGCGGATGGGTGACGAACGTGTGCCTGGGCACGGATCCACAGCTCCCAGTGGACCCACTCATGTGGGAGCCAGCCACACTATGAGAGGCGTGGGGCAGGGGCATGGTAGAGCAATGGGGATAAGTGACCACTGGCTGAGTGGGATAGTGGGGAAGGGTGGCAGACAAGGCGTGCACGCGGATATCGTTGCTCTCCGTGAAGGACGTCATCCTCATGTTAGTAGAGCGACCGAACGGCTCCTCGTTGTGGTTCAGGGGGTCCGTGATCTTCGTCCTTGAAAGCTTGCTTCGTATCACGACAGTCGCCTCGTTTGGGTTCTCCAGGATGACGGCTGGACAGCCTGGGCCAGTGGACTCGGTCACGTTCGTGGTGGAATTGATGCTCTGGTTCGCGTTCACGTTCGCGAACAGGGGCACGTGGTTCACGTACTGCGGCGAGGAGAAGGACTGACTAGTACCAGGGCGACTCGTCGGCGGGGAGAAGGGGCCGCTGGTCGCTGTGGGCGGTTGCATGCCTCGCTGAAGGGAGCAGCTGCGCCACTGCTCGCGCGGCTCCTCGCCGCCTCGCTGCTCGCCTGCCAGGTCGTCCACGCTGGTCGCTCGCCGCTGACAGCTGCTGTTGCTCGCGTTGCTAGCGTTGCTCGCGTTGCTGTGCACGCCGCTTGAAGACGTCTCGCTGTGGCTGCTCGTGTTGCTGTGGCCAGTCACTGAGCCTGCTCCGCTGCTACCACCGACTGTGTCCAATGGTGGAGAGTTGGAGGAGTCCGACCGAGGCGTCAACTCCTCGTGAGGCATCCCTGAATCTGCTCGGCGTAAGCAACGCGGCGTTTGCCCTCCGTTCGTCTGTAACCAATGGTACCAGTTGATTGCGATCGTAGGCTTCGGTGGGAAGGGGATGAGTCATTCATTTACTGGGTTAAGCACGAACACAAACACGCTTGTTGAGACTATGAACGAGGTCAGTGTGGTAACCCTTTCATTGTTTAATTTTGGTCTTTCATGGTCTTGCCTTTTGGTGAAAGGGTTGAAACAGGGGTGGCAAACTTTGACGTTTTTTAGTTGGGTTGGCAAAATGAGACTTGGATAGTGGGAACAGTGTTTTAGATAAAAATATGTTCAGTTTCTATACTTTTTTATAACTATAGGTACTATTCTAGAGGTGTTAAGTACCTACAGTAGATGATTAGTAAGATCAACTACTTCATTGTAGGAAGTTGTAATATTCTTATTTCTAATGCTACTGTTTGAATGTTTATTCCCTCAATGGCGGGCTCTGTATGTTACATTGACTTAGTTTTTTCCTTGTATCACTATTAAGTCTTTGAAGCACGGAATTTTAGCCACTGTAAAGTGCATATGAATCACTTAACTTAGAAAACCAAACTTTTTAACGATACATTTCTTATTTATGCTTGCACATCACTTGCTTCTACAATTAAAACGCACCGTCATTGAAGGGATCATAAGCCTTAATCCTTAGTTGGTTTCGTGTCACTATCGTAACATAGTAGGTACAATAAAATTACTACTATGTTATTACAAAAGATAGTTTACAATAGTATACAGAAAATTGATATCTTTTCCATTTATCAGTCTTTGTAAGTTATTTATGAAAATTCCTTGTACTAGATACTACATTAAAAATTGAATGAGAATAAATATTCCGACCTCACAATACCAACTAAGAATTACAAGAAAAGACATTTTTCAAATCTTCCAAGTCCCTTCTTTTACCAACTTGACTTCAGAAGACGCTCTTTAAAAATAATTTTTCGCTTTTAACGCACGTGTTCCAATTTAACATACAATCCACGTAACCAACTTCTCAATGGAGTCGATGAGTTGAAGAAGACTGCAACACCATTTACTTGGTTCCTGACTTAATACACTTTGGCTCTGGGATCCAAATACAATGTTAATCTAAAAATGCCTAATTTTGGACTTGCACTGTTCTTCAACTCACCGACTGAATTTGTCTCTTGCCAGTATTCTAATCTTTGAAGGTGTTCGCTGTAAAGTTTGCCCAACCCTTTGTTAAACAGTGAAAGCTAAGGTGAAAGTTGGTTAGTACCTGGGTGTTAGTGGTTAGTGGCGCCGTAATAACTTCGGTAGTCGGTGCAGAAGTTGGAGTCGGAGGTGGCAGTGGAAGCGGCTCCGAGATAGGATCAGGCAGAGGGTCTGGGGTGAGGAGGGGCGAGGGATCACCCTCCGAAGGTTGAAGATCGCGATTCGCACTCGCGTAGTACGTCACTTGGTCGTCGTTCACGCACTCGAGCAGCTGTTGAAATTGTTTCAACGATTAATTCCAACGTGATTCGAGTTGTACTAAACTAGAAACTTGCGCTAGGACTAGAAAACATTGACCTCAAACAGCAGATAAGTCGTGAGAGCAACTTACTGTCAGCAGTCAATACTTTCTGTCTCGAGCATAGCGCGATGCTGCGGATACGACAGATTCTCATTTTTTTTTTAAATTTAGAATGAATTATGAGTTCGAACGAAAATACTGGAGAACTTGAAAGAAAAGTCAGAATAAAAGAGACTGATGATTTTGCGATATGTGCAACCGCGCTAGCCGAAACTATCACTCTAGATACCAACAAATATCAGCAGCTATAACGTCTCTAAAGGAGTAAATTATATCACAAAGATGTATCGTGTTCGAACGTTTCGTATGTCGTGTTGATGAAGCTGTCGTCTATTTCTCTTGAAACTTATGTCACTGTAAACCGCTTGTCTAATATATCGAGACTGTCTTCATTGGTAATGGATTCAGATAGTTACTGTTTGGAGATTGTAGGTCGAAGGCAAAATTCTAAGGGTGGAACGGTAAACGGAAGAGTACAAGTCTCAGCAGACTGCTAAAAAGTGGAGTTAGTATAATTAACAGATGTAATGTATTAGTATTAGTTTATGTAAGACAGTACTGTAAAATATTCTAGCCAGGTCTAGGTTTCTCTATGCGATCTATGCTAATGCGTGTTAGTGCACAATTAACAGACACGCGCAACTGATAAACGACAATGTTCGAAGCGTAGAAACAGAAATGAATATACAATATGTTTGTGCGTCTTACGTCTCCAAATCTAGGTATACCGTCCCTACGGGGTATCAGCCATCTTCCCCACTGTCAAAGCAAAATAAAACGAAATTAAAAGCCGTTGAGATGAGAAGAATGGTCGCACAACGATTGAATCGGTGCAAGACCGAAGTACAGTAGTCCCCCGTAAATGATACCTTTTCACCCTCGTTAATTGAACGAAACTTATCCCCACTACGTCTTTTGCTTACTAAGCTACAGATATCTTAAGTTCTAGGTGCTTGGAGATGGAAAGAAATGAGAAAAATTCACATTTTATATATTTCCATAGGTTTTCATAAAAATGACACCAATCGATTTTTTGAAACTTAATAATTACGGGTTATAAGGTCTTCTCTTCCTTTCAGGGCTGCATCAAGCCGAATGATAAGATTTGTAATTTTCCCTTATTAACTGAATTCCAAAGAACTAGCTTCGCGATCAATTAACGAGAACATGGTGTATTTTAAGCTCACATGGAACTTAACTTATTGATGACAGACATTTCGATGTCACTGCGTCGCGTGCTGCAATTACTAAAACCGTGCAATGTATAACGCACTTTTAAGCCATAGTGTATGCGTTTCAGTGAGAAATCGCGTAGAAATTGAAGAACGAGTCACGATGGAAATATCAAATAAGTATTAAAACAATTTATACCTTATTTTCTTCGGACGTCGAGTCGTCAGCGGGATCTAGGGATGTTATTAGCGGTAATTCCCGTAGCGTGGCGTAATCTCCGTCATCCTCAGGGCCTCCGCCGTCGGCGCCTCGTCTGGCTTTTCCCTTATTACTGAAATATAAAGGAACCAGAATCTGTTACATCAATGCACCTCGTCATCAGACATTTCTAGCGGTTGCTACTAACAAGGGTAAGAGAAAGTGGATGACTGATGAAAGGCGACAGTATTAGACGCGCAGACTTTGCTTAATACACATACATATGCGTACAAGATGTACTATTAGCAGACTCATAAGAGGGAGACAACTTGAAGCGACAGTAATTTACTGGTAAGTCAAGGTTTCGAGGTCTAATCAGAATCAGGAGTAAAAACAGACCGATTACAGAGACACGAGTACGTGACCATGAAAGCGAAGATTGTCCAAGCGGATTGAAAGCAGTTGGGAATGATAAGAATAGAAACGAAGTTCCAGTAGATCTACAAAGAGATGTGCAAGGTTTATAGTACTTGGTGGCAGAAGGGGGACCGAAGCGATGGGGGAGGCGGACACAGCGAAATGTACAGAAAGACACCAAGAGGAGGGAGGAGGGTAGTTACCGCGAGCCTGACGTACTAGGCAGGTCGTTAAAGGTGACCTTGGGCTTCAGCTTCTTGTTCAGCCAGCCCTTTTCGGTTGTCGCTGGCACGTTGGCTTCATTCGGCGATTGAGTTGGGGATGGACGCAGCTTCGGCCTTAACCAGTAGATCTGCTCGTCCTCGGCTGTCGATTCACCGTCGACGGAATCTGCGTTCCCTGCACGATTCATTAAAATATGATTGCCTATTAACAGTATAAAAAGAATTTATAGTGAGCGAAATTTTCATTTTGTCAATTAGGTATTTCATTACTTATTTATGACGATACCTAGTTGACGAATTCAAATTCTGTATATGAAGTGTAAAAGAGATGAATGAAAATATGGAATAGTTTGATTAGGTATAGTATTCTTTGTTAATTTTTAATATTAATTAAAAAACATTTTAGTAAAATGTATGATATACACATACTGTATGTATGTAATATACGGTGAAAATATTTGACCAGTTGATGAAGATGAAATGACGATTATTATCCTAAAAGTGTTCCATGTTACTGTTTTAATCAATATTATGTAGATCTATTCGACAATAGATAAATTTTAAAGGATGATTATGCAAGCCAAACTAAGGCGAAAATTAAGAATAACGATACTGCGTTCAAAGTTTTGATACCGAGATATTAATTATTGAAAAAATGTTAGCTTTTGAAATGTCTGACTTTTGATTTATTCTACTGCATCATTACGGCACCTGATCTAGCTTATTCCACTGAATACTCACTGCGTCTGACCTTACTTGACTCATTCTACTGAAGAATCACTGCGTCTGACCTTACTTGACTCATTCTACTGAAGAATCACTGCGTCTGACCTGATTAACGAATCTCGACAGTACAGTAAATCCTTTACGTCAGACGTATTTTACTCGCATTTCCAATATATTTTTAACAATTAATAACTTGAAGAGGAAGCCCCTAATGGAATTTGGACATTTATTTTCATTTTATTTTGGTATATAGAATCAATCCTTAAAACTTATGACATTTTCGTCAAACTCACTGTGCAACCAAACAACTAAATCTGATTCAATAATTTCACATAAATTTCCTTCGCCAACTCTATCTTTAAAATCCATTCTGAAAACCTATCCCATATTTTCATACCACCACCTACACACTACACTGAACGAAAAAGTCTTACCTTGAGAGCGCGCCTTCCTTTCAATAGCCGCCTTCTGTATCACGCTCATGATAGCCTTCTTCGGCGAGGCGTCGGCAATGGTATAGGTTCTACCGTTACCGACAACCAGCAACGGAGCGCTAGTGCCATCTTCGTCGTCCCTGGCCGACAACAGATCAACGTCGGTCACGAGTTTCACCGACCTCGCTGACCTCACGGTCGCGCGACCGATCGTGACCCTCAGCTTGAATACCCAGCGCTGCTTTATCGTCAGGAAGATCCATAGAAGCAACCAGAGCAGAAGGTGGAGGACCGTGGCGACGATGCAAGCAAGGATAGCGCCATCCAGGCTGCCACGATAAACGACGCTATAGTCGTAAAGCAGAGGCGCGCTGCAGATTGCGATCGCCAAGAAGACAACCAAGGCGGTGCAGTGAATGAAGTATACCCAGCCATTTCCCTCACGATTCTCCTTCGACAAGATCACTCGACGCTCGCGTTCCTGGTTCAGGAACGCCGTGAATCTGTGGAATCGCAAGTAGACCGTTTTATATCTTCCCTGGTATCGCTTCAAGAATACGTTTCTATTTACGCTTGTATCGTTCGAATCTATAATCAAAGCTTACCTGCCGTAAGCGTAGAAGTACATCACCATACTGGAGCAAAGCACTAGAAGAGATGAAAGAGCGAATAAAACAAGAGTCACGTGTGGGTTCAGTAAGAAATAGGAGTCCCCAAAAATGGTCGATATGGTGCTGCTGCTGGATACACCTCGATACTGTTGTCGTAGAACAGGCAACACTTTTAAGGGTCCCACTACTTGTACCTGAGGGAATTAAAAACATTAATGTGTAACGGTTTTTTTAATTTCAATTCGCTGTCATTATGTCAACTTGCCTTATAGAGAACGGACATTCCAACGTAGGCCAGCAAACTCTGAGCAGAATTCATAACCAGTTGTAGACTAAAGATCGTGCCTAGAGCCTTGTTGCACGACCAGAAGACCGCAGGGTACCT
Source organism: Calliopsis andreniformis (assembly GCF_051401765.1). Taxonomy (NCBI): domain Eukaryota; kingdom Metazoa; phylum Arthropoda; class Insecta; order Hymenoptera; family Andrenidae; genus Calliopsis; species Calliopsis andreniformis. The sequence goes on along the minus strand of NC_135064.1, from coordinate 10,386,649 downwards.
CACGGAGTACACTCCCAGAGCGATCGCGTAATTCAAGTATTCCAAAGTAATAGGTCCATAGGATTCGGCTAGGAAAGACAACATTTACATAGCAATTCCTTATTAAACCAAAGACTTTCTTGTTAAACAGTCTTACCCGTATCAAATTCGAGATTCAATTTTTCCGGATGGTCCAAGTCAGACAAGCTGTTCATCGTCAGAGACATACTCTGTCCTGTCATATTCCCTCCACCAAAGGTCCTCCCTGGTCTGACAGTCGTCGAAGTTCTTCCTAAATTCCTCGTTTTCGACCTGCTTCTCGAGGTATTATTTCTAACAATCGTCTTAGCGGTTGGGCGCCTAACAGTGCTGCCATATCTAGCTGTGGAACCCTTAAAGATTCTTGTCGACGTGGTGGTAGGCAGCAACGTCGACGTCAACACTGACGTTGTCGTTTCTGCTACTGTTGTTCTTGTCGTCGTTGTCACAGCCACTGTCACTGTGCTAGGCGTAGATGCTGTAGCTTTCGTCGTAATTTTTGGCGATGGTGTAAGGACCTCTTGTGCCACGGAAGCAGCAGTTTTACTAGTAGACGCGATGGAAGCAGAACTAGTGCTCGAACTGCGTATTGGAGGAGGTAGATCAGTATTCGCGGGTCGAAAAGGGTTGAGAAACCTGTTGTTGGTCTCCTGAGCGTGAGACTCGACAATATCGTCGACAATACCCGACAGCTCTGGGGTTGTAGTCGTGATATCGTTCATCGATTCGTCGATCTCCTCGTCGGGGGATAAAGTGACAAAAGGCTGAGGAGTTATTAGACCAGAGAGGATACTAAGGTTCACATTCGGACTGAAGAAACTAGACACAACCAATCGATCTCGGTGAATCACTAGCCAATCCAGATCCGTGCGCCATATCGTTTCTGTAAAGGGAGGAACATCGAGTTTATGACTGATCGGACGACAGCAATAAAAATATTGAAAAGAGATTAATCCATGTGTGTACTCGCTGGATAAACCTCTCATAGAATTAACAGCCCCATTCATCGCGCAATAAAAGTACAAAATGTTGCACACTATTGCAACGGAACAACTCGGACCGCCCAGCACTTCGAGCTCGGTTGAACGATCGAAGGTGGAAAGATTCTACAAACGGGAAATCCTGCGGCAAACTGTATGCACACACCTGGCCGATCAATACGCGAACCAGGACGTAGTCAGGCCAAAGTTGCCCTGTTACATACCAACCGACCGCCTCCGCCCACTCCTCCCTACCTCCCTGCGCGGATCCTTCTACTCTGGCGATACCGATTAACTGCAACGTCCCGCTGGAATAATTTTCCTTTTCCTTTTCGCGACCGGATAGAGATCTTCGCGTCGTTGGGTTACGAGACGAACTTCTGCCATCTCTGTCTCGTCAAAGAATAGGGCGTTACGTGTACAGTAGAGGAACGATAGCGAGGTGACGGAAAAGTTTCGCGTTATCTGGGAAAGTTTGTGCACGCGTGCATGCAGCAACGAGGTCTCGGCAATTTCGAAGTCTTGAGTCGCGTTGTTGAACACCGTGGCCCGCGTGCAGGCAGACCTTCGAGGAAGTAGTTGGTACAATGGGAAGCCTTTATTACCTTTTGGCAAAAATCCAGCGTGTATCAGTCGAGCCTCCATGAGCAGCGACGGCAGCAGGAAGCACATGGCTGTACAGAGGTGTACAAATGCCGCCGTGGGACCTCCGTGTCGCCATAAATTGTTCGCCAGGCCTACGAGGCGACCGAAGGAATCGGTTGTTAGCCAACTTGGAACTTTGAAGTTTACAGACATAGCTTTTCACCTCGTTCGACTCGATGGGTCGATGACGAGGAGAGTATATAGGTTGTTATAGGAAATTTGGGACACTTTTAGAGAATAGGTTCTGAACACAAAAGTAATGAGAACAGTTTATGTTTATGTAGGCCGTTCGTCAACAGGTGTCAGGCATTTTAAAGGGCGATTCTATATAATAAAATGGAATGGAAATTGAGAGTGACGAAATTGTGTTTGGAATTTCGTTTCTGAATTATTAATTGGTGAAAAATCTTCTAAATTTCATGTGAAATGTGTCTGACGTAGGTCGTTTTCTAGTGACAGCCTACAATATAGCCAAACCAAATGTTGCGACAAGTAGAATAAGTCAAGTTAAACATATTTTACGAGCGCTTTAAATGCATTTTTAACAATTGATAACTTGAAAAGGAAAATTCAAATATAATTCTGTTATACCTGATCTTTATTTTATTTTAGCATATAAAAGCATCCTGTAAAATTATTTCTGACGTTACTCGTGGAATATCTTGTACAATATCTAAAAATGCTTAGTCTTCCAGTTATGCACTTATCTTCTGACTTACGCGTATAGTTTTTATCCGCAGTTTTGGTTTCACACTTAAGATACATTAGCTGTATAAATGTGTACAATTTCATTAACCATTCAAATCTGCAAAATTGTTAAATATTTATAAAATACATCTTTGCTGTAATTTGTTCTGATATCTTCACACAGTTTTTAAAATTACTAAATAATTCTATAAAGGCAGTAGAAATATATAACATCAAACAATATAGAAAGTAATAGTTACGATGTCCAAAATTATAAAAGCAGTTATAAAAACATGAGGTAGATATATGTAGATATAGGTCTAATGAAATATAAATAGATACTATTTAATGCCCTCGATAGGATATTGAGTCAATTATCTATTAAATATGTATTCTAATATCGTATTAAACAAAATATTTAACATCCAATGACAGTCATTAATGATTACTCAACATTTCTCAGGTATTTGTTACGATCAAACAAGTGTCTTAATATTTCTGAACTAAAATGTTTCACAATATTGTAATCAAGTAATTTTGCAATCAGATACGTTTTTTTTACTTTTCCCAAGAATTTTATACCTTCAGCTACATTTCACGTCAGCTTTAATACTTAAATAATTATCACTATTTTTGTGTTTAGAGCTCACCTCACAAGTGTCCCACATTTCTCGTAACGTCCTACATAACTCAAAACGAGGAAACAAAAGGCAGCGAGAGTACTTACTATTGTCAGGATTGTTGGTGAGCAGCGACGAAGGTGGATCGCGCGAGCACGCGCTCAGATGACGGCCGAGCTTTATTCCATCGTTGGCTAGGTTTCCTAGCTTAAGGAAAGCTGCGCCAAGGAGGACCGGAAGTAGAACCACCCCGGTCCCAGCCAGCACTAAGCAGCCATACAGTTCGACCCTCGGCGGTGGAGCATCCGCGGGCCAAGGCAACGACAAGTACGCTGTGGAAACGAGAAATCGCGAATGATAGCCTCCGAATTTAAATTCGTCAGGTGGTCTCTCCGCTTTATCACTCCTCAAACGCGTCGCCCTCAAGATTTATCGGTCGAGGAGCGAGCTTTCGAAGGGAATTACCCGATGAATCGAGGCGAGACGATGACTGGACTTACCGCCAAACCGTTTCGTGTATCTCAAGCCGATGTAAGCCTGAAAGGCGACCGCCAAGATGCCGTACCAGACAGACCACAGACTATTCACGTGGCCCGGTATGCACGAGTTGCGTTTCGCCGATTTCCGCGGCTTCCTTGGCTTACTGGTCGTCGACACGCCGCTCGAGCTGATGCTGGACACGATCGGGAGTGGCTTCAATGGTTTCTTACATTTCGCTTGGTTCACCTCGTTGTTGTTTTCGTAACCCATCAAGCTCCCAGTCATGGACATCTTGTTCTGGAAAAGGAACGACGTGACGGTCTAAAGGGACGCTTTCAGCCAGTTGTTGGAAACGATTGTGACATTGGTTCTGATTCTTGAAACGGTTATGGAGAAACGAAACGATGTGGCATGGTACGATTGTTCTGGGTGAAAAATGGTTTGACTGATATCGATTTCGGTTACAATTTCACCATAGCCTTTTATTATGTCGGTTGTGAAACGGTTCTGTGTCGGCTCTATATCGGATCTGTATCAGTTTTGTACCAATTCTGTATTCATATCAAACGGTTTTTAAATCGGTTTCATACAAGAGTGGAAACTTTTTATTTGACACAGTTCCAAAAATCACTTTGAATGACAGACTTTATATGTATAATATAACGATAGAAGAATATAACTTTCAGTATTGTTTTTGAGTGGATCGGTTCCTTTCACAGGAGTGTAAGAAAGAGTAGTTGCTTGTCATCTTAGTTTAGCTCATTGCAGATAAAGGCGGTGCAGTAGCACAGTGATAGAGGAATGTATTACTTTACAAATAAAGGGAGTGGGACGTTGAACTGTTTCAGAATTGATATAGAGACAATACAGAACCGTTTCAAAATCAATCAGGTAACAAGTTATGGATAGTAACCGGAATTGATACCAGATCAAATCTTTTTCATCCATCACAGGTATATCATCTCAGATATGTGAATGAATCTGTGAATCACTATACGTATATGTATAAAATAAAAAATGAAAATTCATATTTTACAAATATACCTACATTCTCATTTGTTACTATCAGGAGTATCATAAATACATACATATAGGGCGGGCCACGCATTGTTTCTATTTTTAAAATAGAAATGCATATGTTTTGTTGGACAGATCGATTTCTCTGTTCATTCTATGTAAAAGATTATTAGGGTATAATGGCAAGAAAATGATTAATTCTCGAAATACTTTCAAAAAATGTCTCTATATATATGAACTGTTTAAATGTAAAATTGACAAGTAATGTCTTTTCTTCTATATTTCTAAAAAATGATCATTTTCGGAATATCGTTTAGAAATCCATATATTCAGAATAAATTTCAATTTACAAATTCTGCAAAATGACAAATAAAAGCTGTATAAAACAATAAGTAATTCGTAATATTCACTAATATACTTTCACAATGAATCTTACCTTCCTTTTACTAATTTCTATATTATTCGGGTACCTAATTCTGCTTCAATAATTTCTACTTCTACTCATTTTCTCTATAATCCCATATTCCCAGTCTTTAAATATCTACCACCCTCAATTAAAAACCTCATATCAACATTATTCTTAAAAATTACTCTTAAAATACGTATAACCATAATTTCATGGCGAAGAGCAATTTACTTATATGAGCTCCATGCATCACTAACCATTCACTCGAGGATTAATCTTCTCCCCTCACATTTCACGCAAAACCGTAACCAGTGAAACAGTGAACCTTCGAGATTTACCCAGGAATCAATTACCCCAGACGCGCTAGCTTTCATCAGAGCCAAAAGACGGAGCTTTCGTACCATAACCGAATGGAACTGGAGAGGGAAAAAAGACCACTGGTAAACAAAATTACTTCCCATTCCCCGCGGATAGATCGAGACCAGAGTAATTTAGCATACGCGAGCAATTAACCGCGCGCGCCCCTAGTTTCGAATTTACGACTTTCGCGAAACGAGCGCTCTGTTCCCGAGCCCGATAGCCGAACTGTTCCCTTCGAGCGTGCCTCCGCTCCGAGCCCCTCGCTTCGTCGCTGCCGTCCTCTCGACAGCGCGGGGCTGTAAAGCCCCGAGCTTTATGGTCGTTTTTGCCGGATTCGTTCCGCGATAAAGTTTAGAGAAGGAAGCTCGGTGCGTGCGAACAGGCGCGTGCGTGACCGTCTCGAACGATATCTCGAACGATAACGGGATTCGAAAATTTCCCGTGGAAACGTATTATTAACGGGCGGCGATAACGCGAACGGTTGACACGTTCCTCTCTGTTTCGAAATCGAGCGTTATTCGCTTACCGGGTTTTCTGCTTCGTTTCCGGTCGTCTAAAGCTTCGGGCGGTCTTGTTCAGAACAATCGATGCGGAGCTCTGGCATGTTTGGCGGTGACAGCGCCTGAAACAGAAAACGCAGAACGACTTTAACGAGGAGCGACGTGGGGCGAAAGGGAAAAGATTGAGGGAGTGAAGGAAAAGGTAACTTTGTTTAATGGGTAAAGTAGTCTGCAATGGATATTTGCTGAACTAGGCAGCGACGTCTGAGACGCGTCAGTAATAAGTGTGTACTGAAGATTTGGGCAAGCATGCATATTTAACAGAGAAGAAAGATGTCTGCAAAGAGATTCGAAATTGTATGTACATCGGTGATGAAGAAACGATACAAGAAAATGTTTTTGGTTAAGTAACTTGTCTGTGCATTAACAGTGGTGGTTCAAAGGAAGTTTGAGATTGATTTTTGTATACGTGATTATTAATAACTTCTGTAACAGATATGTTACTTTATACTGATAAGACTTATCTATTCTGAGGTATCTCACATTCTGTACAATATGCGTGTCTTTATTTAGCTTACTTTTTAAACTTTAACAGTTTATCCTGAGTGAGACTCGAACATGATAAGACATTGGTAAAAATGAAATAAAAAATAAAACAGGTTTTTTCTGCATTTGTGACAATAGTCAGAAGTATTTTAAAGAATAAAGAAACACATTTTTGTACAAAAATTTGCAATTTCGACTATTAAAGAGTTAAACTGTTTTTGTCCGCTACTGTATATTGTCCTTTTGCTTGGAAATTGAATAATATTCAGTAATAATAATTCTATTGATGTATCGCTCACTTTACTGTAACAATGTAACAACTAAAAAATTTTCTAGTTTTGTGTTATTAATATACTTGCAATTAAAAAAAAGACAGTTTTGTATTGAATGGCAAATATAATCCCTGAGAATCAGACTAACTCAAGTCTACTTCTTTCACAATTAACTTTTATACACCATTTTACAGCTTTCTTTTCATTTCATTACACAATAAAAATCTCATCACATTCTATAATAAATAAAGAAAATCTCATACTATAAACTCCTTTAAGTGCAATATTAACAAAAACCATGTGATTACATTTATTTTCCTGTTGTCACAAAAAACAAGTACATAATTGTCAAGTACATGATTCTCAAGTACATAATTACTTGATCAAGCAAAATAACTGAAAACAACAAATAACTTGTACGATTTACGTTTGCCCATTGAAACCAGCAATTTCCCATACGCCGACTCAATATCATACACAGCTTGCATTGCACCTGGTCCTTTTGTTTCCCTCTGTATTTTATCTCGCGTCTAGCATGTACAAACGCGAGCAAGTCGGGAACTAAAATTCCGAACATTTGTTAACGCTCTATTCACGGTACAACTTCCACGGTGTCGATCCTCTGATTACCGCGCGAGACGCTTTATGCAGTACGTATACGTGGCCCGCAGTGATCGTGCCGTACAACTGATCGGACGGCCGCGTTCACTACGGTTCGTTCACTCGTGAACTCTCTCGGTTCATCGGCCAGTTCCTCGTCCGACGTCTGAATCTCACGCTTGTAATCTCAGGGAGCTGCAGCCGTTCTCTTCCAGCAAATTCTCCAACCGCGATTTAGAAGAATCGCCTGAGAAGGGGAGGCTGCTTTCGAGAGATTTCCTCGAGTCACGGACGGGAGAGGAACTTAAAGCTGTCGACGCTCGGAGACGGAGACTGCTGATTCGGTAGATATTCTCTCTAGCGGTTGAGAGACTTTGGGGTTGCTTGCCGTCCTAACTGGCATGTAAATTGAACTTGATTCGAAGGACTCGTTTTCTTGGGATAAACGAAACGATCTTCCCTGGGACGATATTTATAGACTGAGCCACGAACGAGAAATAAACGCGGGTACAACAGCCTGGAACGGAGATACAAGGATAGAATCTTTTCATTATTAATTTATAAGTTCTAATAGTGAACAAATTTTCCTATTATAATGGTGTTTAAATAGTGAGAAGAAATATGTGTTTTTTTAGTTTGTATAATCTTATTTTCTAATTTTTTCCAACGTTTACCAGAGGTTTGGAAATACTATTTTCTTAGGTGGCTCTGGGGTACTCTTCTTCGTTCGGTAGATTCTTAATAATATTTACCATCTACTAGATTGATGTTCCTAGCCACAGAATTAAACTTGAATAAACAGAATAATACTTGAATTTAAAAAAAAAAAGAAGTAGATCAGATATTATGTAAATGAATCAGTGAATTGAAGAACAGTAGAAATCCAAAAACCACATTTAGAGATATTTGATTCCAACGTATAGCTCTGCGTATTTTACATGTGTGTATCTGAACGTTCTGAAAATTGAAGAAAAAGTATTTCTAACACTAGTGTACACCAATTTTTTGTAAGTCATAGATTTTCTTTTGCAGACCTTTTTCATTTACTGGGCACCTATGTATACAGATACAGTATCTATTATTATGAAATGTTTTTTCTTATGTTAGCAAAATAATATATAAGGTGTATAATGTATATAACGTACATATTTACGTTTTTCTATCACGTTTCATTCACACAAATTTTGGCCATAATGGATTAAATACACTTGAACTCTAGAGTCCAAGTATAATCTCAAGATTATCTGAAAATGGCTAATTTTGAGCTTGTATTGTTCTTTAACTCACCGATTCAGTTAAAAAATTCACGCTTTCTCTTCTTTCTCTTTTTTACTTCTATTTCCTTCTCTTTATTTCACGCATTCAATTTCCGCCCCCCAAACGGCGAAAATAAAGCTCAAAACATCGTCATGCACCCCTTTGACGACTCCCCCATTTTTTCCTTCCACCCACTGCACATATTCAGGTTTTACCAATTGCACACTCTCGCTCTTCCATCCTCGTCCAACCTGCCCCGCTTACACACTATCTTTTGCCTTTCTTCTCACGCGCGCTCCTTACCATCCACACCCTACGAATCCCTCGCGCACTCCCAGCATCCCCTTTGAAGATTCATCGCGAACGTTTAAACAACCACGCACCACAATATGTCATGCGCGTTGAAACAGACGCTTCCCACTGGTAAACGGTGTCATTTCGAGAAAGAATGGGCGAAAAAAGAGAGGCTCGCGCCGAGGGGACTTCCATTGTTCGCGAAGGAGCGAGTTGGTATTACTTGTCGCATCTATGCGCAGCCACTTGGATGCGTAGCCCTAATCTTAGAGCAGATGCCGGCGACAATGCAGCAGCGACGAAAACGATCGAGCCGCGGCGTGACTGCCGGCAATCGTTGCTGCGAGCTGCACAAAAGGCTCGGGAAACAGAGAAGAGCCGGCTAGCGTACCGTGATAATTCTAGTGCCCTTACGACGCGGTTCTCGGTCCCTTCGTCCTATTCTCAAAGCGCCCCAACCCTACCACTCCGTCCCGGGCACAGGTTAACTGTTGCCTTTCTTGGACAATGACTGCACATTCGTCGCATATTTCACGCGCGATCGAGCATTCATTTCAGCTACTATAGTGTCTATTCGGTGCAAGCTCGTCGATATTTCTACTGTCTGTACTTTCCTTTGTGAAGCTATTTAGTGTTATTTTTGTTCTGATTTAGGGGAGAGCTACCTGAGTGTAAGGACCTTGTTATAATGTTCAAATATCGAATTTCTAAATTTTCGAATACACAAATAGCAAGCAAATACACAGGACCTTACAGAGGTATTCAAATCTTCAGATCTTTAAATATGTTCAGATTTTCACATATTTAAATTTTCGATTGCCGCTTGTGATTTTTACATTTAAAAGATTTAGGGATTGGAATATTTAAACTATGTATTTAAATATTTCATCTCTAAATTTCCAAATATTGGAATGTTTATTCAATGTTTCCAAGATTGTATATTTGAACTCCACAGCAAAAGTATATTAACCCTGAAATGATACACTGCTTTTCAGACTGGCACACAAGACACTAGATCTATCAAGTCTAACATGCTCTTTACACATTTTGAATTTGTAAAAACTTCTGTAAAAATTCACTGAAAGACTATCAAGTGTATAGTTTAAGACCATAAAATTCAAATATTAAAGAAAAATTAAACTACATTTTTCTTTACAATTATTTTGCAGTAACAGAAATCAGTGTTGTGCAGGGTCCATGAAAACCCCCAATGTGCCATTCCATAGTTAAATCACAGGGAAAACAAGTGGACTTAGTATCCTCTGGGACCAAGGTATGTGCTGACATATTCAGCTTCTCGAGATCTACAAAGTGGGAAGGACTCAATGAAAAATGAGCGTGACAATTATACCGAGTGACACTAAGCTTGCTGTTAGCAACAGTTTATAATAGCTAATGAAGACTGCTTTCCACATGAGAACCAAGTCAACATTGCTAACCCAGACGCGCATACTGAAACGAGTGGCCGCTGTCTCTACAATACCTGTCGAAACGTTTAATTTTCCAGGAGTTAGTGTCCGTTTTAATTTTGCCACCGACAAGGCTCCATGAAAGATGGCTGGGCCAGTTCGCTGTTAATTAAAAATCCTGCGAGGTATCCTGGCGCTGACGCAAAAGATAATGGCGCGCAACCCCCGTCTCGTTAAACTACAACGGCACCGACGTTAATTATCTCGGAAATGCCCTCACAAGGGGGCTCGCGCAAACATCATTACCAAGCAACGATACCACTCTGTTTTTCGTATCTGAGGAGAGAGGACTTCTGCTGCGATCGGCTAGACTGCGAAATGAGCCGTGGAGGCGAAACCAAACGCGATGTTTGACGTCATCGAGTGTACCAATTATCGCTGGTGTATTATAATAGGGACTATCGATGGCCTCTCGTCCCCTGTCGACGTATGCAGCGCTTGGCTCCCCAGTGGAGCAGGGTTAATGGGTATTTGACCTCGCGGCTTTTGACACGCTAGCCTGGCTACACTGTAGTCTTCGTTTCCCCTAAATAGCGATGCGCTGTGAAAAATTTCATGACTCAAGCTTGCAAGGGTCACGTGTTAGGGTATGTGTCTACCTGAGAGCACAAGTATCGCAATTTAGTGTCAAGAGTCAAGTTTACTGATCAAAGAATACCTTGCATTGTAACACAAGAGTATATAATGTATAGTTAACTGAATATTGGTGATGTGTTTATGTTAAAGTGCAAAATATATTTTGAGTAATGGTACTCGACCATTTTGAAATATTTTAACCAAGGGGAACTATCGTGAAAAACTCTCAGGTGGATATGACGGATCCATAGTCCCACCCCTTTTTGAAAGTTAAGATGCACAAGCTCAGATAAGCCTAAAAAGGCCTAGAAACTATCTCACATAAAGAACATTTAAGGGTTCTAATTATTACATTATGAATTTCATATGGGTAACACTCACGAAATTGTGCACATCTACTTTAACCCTTAACTGGTATGATAAAGTCACAGAACAGATCCCCCCATCTACCTTAATTATAATATCTGTAAAATCTCTGTTATGTAAAATATCAGTAAATTACTTATAAATAATAACAAACTGAAAAGCTACTAAAAGTTAATTTTCCATTTACTATTAATAATTTTATTATTTTTAATAATAAAATGGTAGTAGTTCTACTGTATTATGTTATAACACTGACCATAACAGTGAAGAGTTGCGAAATTAAACTATCCTTAGTGGCTCTCAGTGTTATACTTTTATTTGTCCACCTTTTCCAATTTTCTAGAAACAACAACTCCCAGTTACTCATATACTACTTTCTCAGTTACTGACAAACTTTTACTGGACTACCGACCCTTGGCTTCGCAGCCAACTGTACATAAGGCGTCCCAGAACGGGTGGTACAAGTAAATGGAATACATGACAAAGTATGTAAGTCGAAATGTAGAATGAACTTGTTTGATGTCATGCTTTGTCTTCGAGGAAGTTGACTTTAAATTCAAACCGAAGACGAGAGCACTGAACTACAGCCTTAGGCACTTGAAAAATAAACGGGGATAGGACAATGTTTCTAGTTTATAGTAAGGATCAGATCGTAAGTGTTCCTCTTACCCCTAGTATCCTTCAACCACCCAAAACTGTACTTCCATACGCTTATACCCGATCGTAATTCAAATTCACTGCTCTCGAAAAAGACGCACAGTACTATTACAAAATTTTTTTCTACATTTTCAACTTAATTTTTCACACAAAATCATTACCTTTCCCCTTATACCACCTGGGATAAACTGTAAAGCAACTCAGTCCTATTCCCGTAACAGGGGAAATATATCAGTAACGAATGAAAGAAGTACCTGCCTAAGAGCAACTGAGAGGGGAAATGTGAAAATGTTTAGGAACGAGTTACCGTTAGAAGAGTTTAAAGTCTGAACGACGGTGGAAAAGCATACTCGAGCACCGACTGTTTTTGTAGTTCTTACCCTTCGGTGTCTCGGCACTGGAGCTCCCTCTGCTTTCCCTTGAACGACCGCTTCAAGAGAGATCTTCCGCCGAACGAGCTCGGTCAAGTTCACTTCACCTGTCTATGCCACGGGAATTTTTAACCGCGAAGCTTCTCCGGCAACATTGAAACAGAGTTTCATTCAAAATTTCGCTCGCTCAGTGAATGCCATCGCTTTGAATCATCCGAGTCTCTTTCAATGAGCATTGGATAGTGGTGGTAATAGAGAGTTACTCGAAGCAATCTCACGATTTTGGACTAGCAATGATACTTCATCGCGATGTTGTATAACTATACCATCAGTTTGCGCCTCTGCATTAGGAGTTTTAATGAGATTGGAACGTGTTGTAATCTATATGCAGTTAGGGTGGATTTAACCCTTAGCTGACGTGGCAAGATCATTAAGGCTCCACTTATTACGTATGTAAATTAATTCGATGTCTTTTTATAGAAAATTGAGTCACAGAACTTGAGAACCTGAATATTTGGTGATTTCATCATTTGGAACTTTGAAATTTTTTAAATTTGTACTTCTTAATATTTGTGAGTTTTTAACACGTCAAATGTTAAAAGCTTTGAATACTTAAAAAATTTTTAAATTTTAATATGTGAAAGTTCTTATATGTGAATATTTGAAAACTGATGTTTGACAATTTGAATATTCGTAAAAATTAGATATTAATAACTTGTAATGTTTGAATATCTGAGTATCTAAATATGTGAAATACTGAATATCTGAATATGTTTGAAAACAAAGTCTCTATAGAAATATTTCTACTTCAAGAAATTAATTTCACTTCATTAACACTCAATACCACACTGAATCATCGCTCCATGTATCTTCGAGAAGAATGTATCTCGTATCGTTCACAAAGGAATGACGTGTAAAGAAAAGGTGGGGGCACGCGACCGACAACGCCTAGAAGTACTTCGATTTCGTGAGTCATCATCGGCATTGGCACTCAATCCAACGGGAACGTTCTCCTCGTCCAATATATAATAAAAGTAGGAAAAGATGTAATTCCACGAGGGTGACTCTGGCACTCTATACAGCCACGTTCACAGTAAGAACGCATCCTGTGAGAAATTGCGTTTACCGAACGAGGAGGACGTCTCTCGAAATACGCTTAGCATTGGTCGAATCGCATTAAGGTGATAAGCCGAGAGCCTGATGCCTCGCGTCGTTCCTATCGAGGTCAACCCTCGAGGGAGATGATGAGAGCAGAAACCAGACACGAGATCATCGAACACGCAAGGTGCGTTACACTCCCTATCATACGCGAGGAATTAGTGTCTAGTATCAAAGGAGAACCTCTTGTCTTATCTCGCTCACTTCCAATGAGTTGCCTCATTGTTATTTCACGTGAAATGAAATTCTTCGTATCAATGAATCAACGCGATAACTGAGGATTTCCTTCGTGTTTGACGAAATTAATAAATCCATAACGATAATTTTCGACTACACTTGAATTTCGATTATATGCAGGATGTTCGAAGATAAATGTCAGAAAGTTTAAGGGATGATTCTGCATGCTAAAATAAAATGAAATTGTTTCAGGCTTCGTATTCGAGTTAATAATTGTTGGAAAAACGGCAAAACTACACGTGAAATGTGTCTGGCTCAGGATTTATTCTACTAACTTTGTCGTGTCTGACAGTCTGGCCTAACTAATGTGCGTCAATAGTAGAATAAGTTTCGAGTCAGACACATTTCTCGCGAATTTTAGACATCTTTGCAATAATTAATAACTCTGAAATGAAACTTCGAACACAAATTCGTCATTCTTAATATTCGTCCTATTTTGGCCTGTAGAATCACCTGTTTAAATTTCTGACACCTGTAGTCGAATACCAGATTTATTCTACTAACTTTGCTGTGACTGACAGTCTGACCTGACTAATGTACATTAATGGTAGAATAAGCTTCAAGTCAGACACATTTCACGCGAATTTTAGACATCTTTGCAATGATTAATAACTCTGAAATGAAGCTCCGAATACAATTCCATCATTCTTAATATTCATCCTATTTTGGCATGTGGAATTACCTGTTAAAATTTCAGACACCTGTAGTTAAATATCCCGTAAGTAGTATGTATGTATATTATTCAGCTCGCGTTTCATTACGAATTATTTATGTCGATTGACTAGTTGTTATGATAATCTTCAAAGATACAGTCCTGAGCAAAGTTCAGAAGTTGACCCCCAAGACGACAGAGGACAGAGAGGAGTTCATTGAATACTCTGTGTATCCCCGTCTTTACTTATCATACAATGCTAATAGGCATCGATTAGTGGTGTGATCGATTGAGCCAATCATGAAAATGCGTCTGCCCTGTCTTTATAATTGAGCCCGAGTAGGCTGACTTATTATATTGCAATCACTTTGAGCAGCATTTCTTCGTAGTGCCAACTTCTGAACTCTACATTATTAAAATATAATATTTTATAATATACAAATGTTTTTACTGTATCTGTTAAATTTTGCAAGATAAGACAATTTTTTTAATAAACCCTAGAATTAATCTTAGAACACTTTTACTGATATATTTCTCCATACAGATTTCTTCTTATACAATCGTTTTTAAGAGAACATTACATTAAACGTAAACCAAGCAATTTATATAATTTGAATCTACATAAAAGGATACAAATATTACGTTTATTATATGAATTATAGTTTGTTATAAGAGATTGAAAAAACTACTTCAAATATAAATATAAATTTTTCCAATTTCTCTAGAGTCCATTGACAGTAATCTACCAAAAATATAACAGACTATATCGAATATTAAAAGAGCCAAAGAAGTGTTATCGTTATTTATTAATCTTGGACACAAAAGTCTAGAACACCTCCAGTGGACTAACTCTAACTAATGGACATGGAATTGACAAGTCTCATATAACATATTAGTACGTAATTTTCAAGTTAATGAATAGTATAAAGAGTTAACTTGTTGCACTGGTTACGAGATGGGACTAACTCAAGTAACGCAGAACGTTGAAATAGTCTCATTCTAGGACCTAGGACTTATACTAATCGCCTCACGATCGATCCGTCCCATTACCCTTAGACTGTTGCAGTGGAGCGTCCAGAAAGCAGCTTACCACGACAAAGAGAACATAATGAAAAGAGATTTCGAAAAAAGTAGTCGAGTAGAATTACCTTCTGAGATGAAAGCTACCTAACTTACAAACCAGCTCGCAATAGCGCAATCATTAGCAGAGGATTCCTCCTTCACCCGTTTCTTACTCCCTTGACCACAGTCTTCCCTTAATTGCCTGTAAAATTTCGATATTATTCCGCATCGGGTAAACGTCTAACTACCTGAATTATTTCTCTCCTTACTACGGCTAAATTAAATTCATTACTTTATGATTAAAATATACCTCATTTCAGAGCAGATTGTTTCATTATTATGGTATTATGGAATCTGAACGTGAATATGTTAACCCTTTGACTGTTAGGTTTTTTTACAGCATATGTATTATGTTAATTATGAAATATATACAGGAATGTTGGGAGAGCTTAAATGGATCAGAAAATACAATATTTTATAGCAAAACGATTTAGTTTCCTTGGCAGTAATAACATTTTATAGCTACAATTATGTTTTCAGAATGTTTGCTTTCTTTTACCAGAAAGACAAACATATTCTTGTAATATGTTGACTGCTATGTGAAATTGGTATTTTACTATAAAGTTTTCAAACTTACATATACATGTAGTAATTCACTACAATTTTGTAATTTTCTACTTAGAATTTTTGATTCTTATTCAAGAAATATAAACTACATATATACATGTTTTATTAACTATTTATAAGTACTACTACTAGGATAATAAGTATTTCTTAGAGTAAACGAGTCACACTAATGTTCACCACGTGAAATTGACTAGGTTACTACATATTTATTACTGTACTTTTACATTACCTTTACTTCACTATTAACAAAGTATTTTATCACAAGTTATATCTACACGCTTCAAGTGTAATTAACCCGAGTAATCAAGTTAATCTTATCAGCATTGTACCACACTATCTATTCTAAAAGCTGCGTTGATTTAAATCATCCCCAAAGAGCCAAAACTTTGATTCTCGTATACGTAAATTGATAAAATAAGACATAGCCAGCCGATGGGTCGATCGACTGCTGATACTCGCGTGCACGTAACGCATTCTCTCCCACGTGATCTCCTCGCGCCATTGACCCCCGCAAGGAACTCGAATAATAGTGTTTACACATGCACTGTTTTCTTCACTGCGATACCTTCTCTTCCGCCACTCTCATTGTGTGTTCGATCACAATTTAAAAAGAACGTTGAACAATTTCTCGTAAAGAACGATTCCTTGGTCGAGCATGCATCGCGGAGGGTCGAACCGTTATCCCTCGGCATCGTTCCTCGTCTCGTTACCGCGCTCCGACGCTTGAACAGATAAGCGGTCCGCGATAGCGCTCGAAGATAGGCGATCCACTCGAGGAAGTGTACTAAACACAGCTGATCGGTGCGAAAAGCGTGAAACAAGAATTACTTGTTACCCTCGCCCTTCTACATACACGTGCACTCCTCGTCCCTCTAATCTCCCCCTCTGCCAGTGGAGAGTCTTGAACATTTCAAGAGGGAATTGGCTAAGCGCGCCGGGATCTGTAAAGTGCGTGACACGCGTGACAAGCGTGCCGTGATTAAATGCCAGTTCCCAGCCGACCTCTGGAATCTAGGAAATATTTGAACGTCGTTAGTCGTTTGGCGAACATAGCCTCGTTAACTGATAACTCTTCACCCTCGTTAATTGAAGCGAAGAAGCTCGAGTAGCATATTTTGTTTGCTCTTGATTTTGAAATAGAAATTTCTGTATGCACTTCAGAATTTAAACTTTAATCCATGGTTTGGGTGGCAACGCTTTAATATTGAAATATTTTGTAAATTATGGAATAGATTTATGGGCAGATGATTTTATAATTTTGCAGGTTGGTTAGAAAGCACTGGTAGAAGAAAAAAGTCTTAATCTTCGACTGTATTGCAAACTAGTTACAGCGATTCCATTATGAAAAATGATTCGTAATAAAGTATAGAAAAATTCGCAATGTTTTATAAAATTCTGTAAATGATCTGTGAATGTTTTTATATCAAATTTACTCGTAAAAAGTTAGTACATGTAAATACTATGAGCCTACCGTATCAAGTGAGGGATTAGATGACAAATCTTCCCCTGACAGGAGCCGTATTTCGACTATCAGAAATATTCAGAAGCTCCATCCCCTAGTGTTATACAGGGTGTCCCAGAAATGGTGGTACAAACAAAAATGTAGTAATTCGACATAAAAAAATCAGTGGAAATACCACTATCCATTTATAGTATTTATGCTTGAAATATCTTAGATAGAGTAGTGCCTGCATCCTGGCGACAGCTCTGAACCGAATCTAACCAACTTGCAAGGATAGGTCTATACTAGGAATTTTGCCTCAGCATGAAATGAACAGACAAACAGACTGAAACAGTGGTGCATAGTTTAGATTAGCTTTGTTTATACTAGACAGACATCTTCGGAACTCCATCTGTGATAGCAATTCTAAGAAGTGGTGGGAATAGTATCGACCAACTTGCAAAGCAAAATTCTAACCAAAACAAGACACATTTCTCTAATTATATAGTTACGTAAATAATTAAATACTTGTAATACATATTGCTACTATACTACGCAGGTTTAGAATGCACATATTTGTGTACATAAATAAACAAAAATTACCTAGGGAAACATGTTTTTAAGAAATTTAGTTCATTATAAATTAATTTTAATAGCAAAGAGAATAAGAACTAACAAGCCACAGTAAGTGCTTAGAAGGCCAAGTGAAGTGTTTAATCTCCTATCTTTTATGGCAGCTTAACTTTCATGAGACCTAAAATTTGATATATTTGTGGGAAGAAACACAGCTCAGCAGAATCAGCAGTAGGCAAGAACTTTGTATCCAGAGGTACTTTATTGCAACCCCAAATGCATAGTGTGTGGTATATGCGAGTCATAAACATACTCTAAAACATACACCAGTTCCTTCAGCAATCCAAATGTTTACGTCAACAACTCATTCAACTGTGTTTGTCTCACCGATGCATGCACAGCATCCATTCTGCATCCCAAAAACGTAACTCTAAGTTGAAGACATCATTACTGGAAAAACGGAGACAAATACAATGCATTGTCAAGAGACATCTTTTCTTCCATTGCACACAGCTCCCCTGTCTCTCGTGTAATGTTTCCACCGTATACCAGAGATAGGGTGTATTCCTATTTGCTAGACCCATTCCAGGCGTTCTTTCGTTCTTTGAGTCTCGTTTCCCAAGTTTACGTGTAATTCCAGACTCGCCCGAAAAGCGATCCCGATACTAGTTTCAAACGATGAATCCCATTAAAACGAAACTAGCGAAGCCTTTGCTCCTGTTAATAACAGGAAATTAAAGTACCTTTCCTTCTGCAGCGCTGCTCTCTGCCCATTGAAAAGCAACGACGGTCGCGATCTTCTTTAGCTCCCGATTCGGTAGTAAACTAAACGATTCCTTTTACCGGTGGCTCGGCAAAGGCTCCCCTTTGGCTTCACTGGCATCCATAACGACAGAAGCTGGTCTTCCGAGGTGATTACTCTGGGTAAGATTTCTGTCCTAGATAGATATTGGTCGGCCTCACCTCGTGCAAGGAATCGGAAGAAAGAAGCGATACCGTCGAGACCCTAAGACCGACTCGCCGCCCTGGAGAAACTGACCCGAGAACAGTGATGAAACTTCCCTACCCACGCCTCGTTCGTTAGAAAAAGGAGACACTGGAAAGGAAGGCAAAGCTAAAGATAAAGAGAAGAGAGAAAAGTCTATTTTCACGGAGCACAATTACTTTTGATGCCAGGAGGATAATCCCACAATAGGTGACCCACTTGCTGCGTGGAATATTCGAGGAAGCTGCAGTTGGGATTCCAATCTGCCGATATTGCGATTCTTGCTCTATTCTAATATTCGGTCGTAGAAATAATGAAGCTGTATTATCGGAGCTTAAGGGTTGTTCCCGTTCGAAAACCAATTGTGAGAGGGATTTTTGGGGGCTCTTGTTGGGAAACTAAAATCCATATTGTATTAGAGTTTTTACTAAAATTTATATTGTATATGTATATAGGAAGTATATTCGGGAATTTTTTGCAAATAATATTACATAATATAGTAAAGATATTTTGTAAATAGAATCTATTAGTACTCTTCCTTTTTCAGCATCATGAGGAACATTCATTTGATTCTTCAAAACGTCATCATTTTCTAAAACTAGAATGTTTGGTTTGCAAACGATTATTATCTAAATTATTAGTTGCTTTATATATTATCAAGAACTTATACTGAAAGCTACCAGAAGATGAATATATATATACATATATATATATAAAATAGATCGTAAAATAGATATAAAACTGAATTCCCTAGATACTAGATAATACTATAATAGTATAAAGGAATCTTTAAAAACATCTGAATAAAATTTAGAGATTACTGATGTGTTTAAAATGAAACTGCGCAAACATATACTCCTTTTCTCCGCATTGTTTACCTGCAGTGGTATTTGTAGTTCAATGCACTTGCAAATAGGCCAATCTACACTATATAAGAATATTTCCAAAATGCTCTGCGTTTTAGCTTTTATAACTAAGCCTCGGCATAAAAGCATCACCTGATACAAAACTCCAGCTTTCTATTCCCTCGAGATCACCACTGAATGTCTCACCAAAGTGCCCTCCAAATAGACTTTCAACATTCAAAGATAAGCAAATTCCCATCGATCCCACGCACCCCGTCGAAAAAAAAGCTCCTCACCCGGAACAATAATCCAAGAAACGAGTATTCCTCCGAAGGATTTACTACCCCCGATATCCTTCAACCGATACTCTTTTCCCCATGAGTCAGCTTGTCACCATGGCTACAGAGCATCCCTCGTTATCCGCCTAGGATCGTGGAACACTTGTGTCCGTGTAAGTGCACGCGCGTACAATTCACTATCCTTCGAGGAGAATCCTGAATTCCCTCTTCCCCATCGTCACATGCGAGCAAAGTACGCCCAGGCGTTGCCTCTGCCGTTTTCACCGAGCCTTCAGAAATACTTTGGCCCGTGCGCGATGAAAGATCCCCGTTCAGTCGGCGTAGTAAAGCGGGCCGCGTTGTCGGTGTGGGAAGAGTGGAAAGAGGTCGTTGCCAGACGAGTCCAGGTTAAGTAGGCGGGTTTCTCGAGAATATGAAAGGCTTAAAAATCGCGTTGCGTTTGAAAGGTTCGCTGCAGAAGCTTTTCCGTTTCGTCGGAGAGCCAGCGAACAATCGCGGCGAAAGCGTGAAGGGTTGCGTTCCAGTCAACTGAACCGTTAACATTAGCCCCTGAATGGCGGCTGATCGTGCCAGGAACATATTTATCTACGCGCCGCGATATAAATTAGATAATACACTGCCACGTCCCCTAAATAATTCATAGCGCTGTCTGGAATAACGGACAGCGTCGTTCCGAGTGGAGACTCCCCTATATCTAAGGGAAAGGAAAATCGAAGAAGCAGCTTGGGCCGATGGTCCGTTCGAGAGACTCGCGGAGACGAATAGCCGCGAATGTAATGGAAAATCGAATGGACGTTCCGACGTGGCGGGCACAACCACCATCTGGCTCGCGTGGGAGGGTTCTTAGGCGCCCTCCTCCAGGGAAAAGAAACTGCTGGCGAGGGGGAACAAAACGGATTCTGATGAAATTACACCGGGCTATTTCGGCCCCGTACGCCGAAATTTCCCGCGAGCCGTTTCTTTGGGACGAAACCGCCCATTGATCATTGGCGATATATTTGGATCGATTGAACAGGGACTGTGCGCCCAGATAGATTAATTCTCTAAATGGCGAAAGTTTGTTACTTGGTAGATATAGAAATGTAGGAATGATTTCTTGAAATAAACTTTCTGAAAAGAACTTTGTTAATGCTTATTGAATACTTACTTGTTATAAACTCGTTCTTATTTGTATATACATATACATAACTTGCTTCATTTTCGCATTTTATGAAAGAAAAGTAAATTTGTAGTATATCAATAATTGATTGATTTTTAGATTCATTCCTCAAAATTTCGTAAAACTGCTTGGAATAATGGCTAGTACACGACTCTAGATCTTCACTTATTTATTGAATTTATTTGTGGTGCTATAAATATTAAGTCTCAGTTGATGTTCTACTATATTCTTATCATTATTACACGAAACAGATATATCGCTGAATAAAACAAACTAACAAAAACAATACGACCCAAGTAATCGAGGGTTTATTATATTATAATTTTTCTAATTCATAAATATTTAGAATTACAATTAAATATTTATACTTTATAAATTTCAAAATATTCAGATACTGCAGACCAGTTATAAATATACTAGTGTATTGTAGAATCGATATTTTCCATTTACCTGTTTCACAACTTATTTTTCACGGATAAAAAAAAATGTAGTTCTAGAAAATTAATTTGCGTTCGGCTGAATTCTGCATCGTTAGTAGGTACGAACCGTGAGCCACGAATCGTCGATCATTAAAATGGCAAAGTTAGCGCGAGCGTGCTCGATGCGCAAAAGTGTCAAAACCATAACTCACCGAACAGAGAACAGCCACAGCCACCGCCGCCGCCCACGATACACACCCTCGACGTCGTGGGGATGGATCTGAAATGGAAAGCAAAGTTTTTATTAGATCTGAAGGGATGCCGGATGCATTTCGAATGTATTTCGGCCACTTGAACCGATGGATGTTATCCCTTGCCAGGACCAAAGGGAATAATTTCGCAGCTGGCACACGGCTGATTCTGAGAGTCTCCGAGAAACCGTCAGACTCTCCACGGAATTTGATCGTTTGCGTTACGAGCCCGCCGATTAAACCGCCCTTCGTCGTCTTCCTTCCTAATTGCGTCATAAGAACGGTTATGAACTTTTTCCCACCGCCCGTCTCTTTCCTCTCAAAGAGGAAGAACAGTAAAGACGTTTTTCCTTCCTTTTTCTCGTCCTCTCATCCCTCTTTCTGTCTGCATTTCTCCTCGCAACAAAAGGAACGTGAGAATTCTTTGTTTCACCTCTGATATTTCCAGGTAATATTTGACGCGTCTGACGCTCTCGAGACGGCGCAAAGTACCGTTCCGATGTTCCGTTCTTCACGTTCGTAGATTCTGATAATACCACTTGGCTTCTTACCCTTTCCTCTTTATTCCCCTTACAACGACCAAGTAGTGTGCCTCTACACGTGGTGATTGTTACCTGGCGTGAAGATACTTTAGCCTCCTCTTTGCGGCGTTTGGGTCATTTGAGATCGTTGCGAGTGGATATGAGCAAAGTAAAGCCAGTTACAGCGCGTTAGAGCGAGGCGAAGCTTGTCTGGAGCGAGTTGGAGCGGATCCAAGCGGGTTGGAGCGGACCCAAGTGGGCTGAAGGGAACTGTAGCAAGCTGGAGCTGGTTAGAGTAGGTGGGAGTGAGTTCGAGCAAATTGGAGAGGGCTAAGGCGACCTGAAGCAGGTTGGGAATAATATGAAGTGAAGTGAACTGTGTTGAAGCGATCTAGAGTCGATTGGAGAAGTTTGAATTTGTGTAGGGAAGGAGAAAGCAAGTTACAGCAAGTTAGTGTGAGTGGAAGTGGCTCGAAGCAGATTAGAATCACATAAAATGAATTGAAGCGCATTGAAACAAGCTAGAGCCGAATGCAGGGATTTCGAATTAAGTAATTATAACAGATCGAAGCGAGTTAGAGCAAGTTGCTGAAGCAAGTTATAATCTGAATTGAGTAGGAGGGTGTTAGAGTGATTTAGAGTTAACTGAAGCGACGCAGAGTTGAGTAAAGTAGCTAGAAACAAATTTAAAGGAATTGGAACGAGTTAGAGCGATCTGAAACTGGTAAACCTTTTGCTCATCAGCGGTAAGACTTGCTGACTATATTTCCTCGTAAGAAAAAAGCTCCAGAAAGTAAAGGATTAAAGTAAATAGAAGCAGGTTAGGATAAACTCAAGTAAACTGAAAATACCAAGAAGCAGACTAAAGTAACCTGCAGCAAGTTGAGATGTGTTTAAATAATTTGAAACTATCTAAAATAACCTACAACATGCTAAGCTGAATCCACGTCAATTCAAATGAGTTAGAACAAGTCCGAACTCCAGCAGGTAGACAAGAGGAAGTGAATCAAAGGTCTAAAAGAAGTATCCCCAGAGATTTCCAAAGAAGCTTACAAACTTGCTCACTTTAAGAACTCTGATAAAACATGAGTCTAGGCTACAAATGACCCACCCATCGCCCCCTAGAAGCAAAAGTCGAGCAGTCGAAAGCCATTTGTCCTGTATTGTCTTCGCGAGACAAGTTCCGAAATAAACCAAGCTGCAGCTCAGAGCGTCAATTTACCGATCCTGCTACGCCTCGCGACGCAAATACCGTTGAACCTTAATTAACCGCTGCAGCGACTACATCGATCGCCAAACTTCCTTCTCGTCGAGGTCAAACTCTGTACCTCGAACGCTGGCGTAGAGTCGTCTGCACGTCGAGGAGTGGAATAGCAAAGCAGACAAGTGTCTGTTCTACGAAAACAAAAGAGCCTGGACACTCGACTTGATGTCCAACTAGATTGCAACGAATCGAGAAACTTTCGGTTGCAACACGGCGGCCACCGACATGCATAAAATACTCACCCTTTAATTAGTCTGCGCTGAGCAGCAATCTAAGGAGGTGGTTTATCTGGCGCCAACCGTTTATTTCGCCTGCACCACCTACGTACGTAACCTGCCTCCTGCATCGTGCTACCGGTCGTTATTTACACTTCCGGAACGCCTCCGACATTCCGACAGCTACTTACGTCGCTGCCTAAGCGAGGAAAGCCACAACACCCTATTAACCATATATTCCGAACTCCTTGGCAACGGTCTTAAGTCGGCGTAGCCTTCCTCGACATTGCTCCGCTTTCCACTCCCTGTGCCTATCGCCGCTACCGAAATTGATCTAAAGCACAACTCGGGAACTACTTGCTGGGGTAAACTTCGTACATCTTAGTTGAGATCCAACTATATCAATTATGTTCGTTTGTTTTATATGGCATTATTTATGGTTTGGGGGAACAGATCGTATCGGTAACTTCTGGTTAATAATGCTATAGAGGAATTCGTGTGTTAAGGTAGTATTTTAGTGTAAAATATTTCTTGTGGCTTTCTTAATGATAATTAGGTAATTTAGCTACCAATGTACTAGGTTACGTATTTGGGGAACTTGTTAAAAAATTCGTAGTCGTTAATATTGTTTGTGATTATATGGCTTGATTTTATCATATATCTACTTGTTAAGACCTATTTACCTTTCCAATATCTAATTTCTTAAGCTATTAAACATGTTTACTGATTTCTTATAATACACCAGCTATGTCGTTACTTTAAATATTTCAGTCATCTGTGATCCACCTCGAAACCCATTGCCAAGTGAGAGTATCATATAATCAGAACCAAAAAACAACACACCACATTAATATCTAAATTTTAGTTTAATGTGCATTGTATATTAAACTAAATAAATAAATGCACAAATAAATGTTGATAGAATACACATACTATATTCCTTATCGCATGCTGATAGGAACATTATCCAGTAACTCACGTCACGCTATCGTGAATGTGTTTAGGAGATCATTAAACTCTTCCTAACAACAGTGTATCCTAAACTTCTAAAGAACATGGGAAAAATTCGATTTGCTCAGGATTCTGAGGTAGTAGGACCACTCAAACCGTAGTTAGAGTTAATAGAGACTGGAACAACGAAATCGATTGGCAAGAGAGATGGGCGCGTTCGCCGCATTAGCCAGCGATTGCCGTTTCGTGCTCGCGTCAATCAACTGCTTCCCAACCACAGGCGGTCTTCCCACCGAGCCGAGATTCGATTAGAGCGATCGACTTTGAACTTGCACACGGTGCTCTTGGAAAGCAAGCGCCTATTCGTTTTTCATTGAAGCATCGTTTAGAATCGTCGGTATTCAAACGCCCCTACAGCCACTAAACCACGGCAAAACGTAAAAAAAATGCCTTTCTGTGGAAAAATTAATGACTGCGTTGTACCATTGAAACAGAAATGCACTGCCGTTCACGAATATTCCAAGATTTAAGTACCTACCCTATGTTTTTGGAGTTTAAAAAAATTAATTCTAAAAAATTAGTCTTTTACGATACTATGAGGTCGGTTTAATTCGAGAGATAATTTAGTTATTAATGCTTTTAAGAATTCAATATGTTCTGAGAATTCAATGTACATCAAATTTGCTAGTTTTCAATGATAGAGAAAAAAGATCATTTTCAATGATCTCATTCTCATATGAAAATGAATTTTACAGTATTTTAATATTAATTATAGAAATGAATTTGTCGTAGATACTTGTTAATGATATTTGAACAGTGGGGTTAAAATGAATTTTTTATTATTATTACCTTCAACATCTGAATGCAGTTTAATGAGGGAAATTAGAATATTATGTAATTTAATTTTAGAACAAAGAGTTTTACGTATTTGATTTTCATTCCAATATCTGCTCGTATTTAATTAGTTTTTCATACTCAATAATGGCATACCATTTCCAGAAGAAACGAAGCTCCATTATCAAAGGAAGTATCTGAGAAGCTTCAATCAAAAAGAAACTTTTCTTAAGAATTTCCAGCGATTTGTCTTCAGAGTCAATTTCTTTGTGGATCTTCGTTAACGGAAACTGTGAGTGACGGCTACTCGCACTCGTCGATTCTTTGGCACAAAGAAGCAACGAGAAGAAAGAAGAGGAAGAAAAATGACCACTGCTCCATCCAGTTTCTCGTACATGCTCCATGGAAACGGTGAAACATTCTTACAGTAAATTGCTCGTTGAGCAGTACGAGTTTGTCTTTCAAGCCTTTCACGGTTTCGGGAAACTATAATCACCTGTCTGCTAAACACTCACGATATACTGAGATAAATATGTTCTACCTCTGGCAAAATGTTTTCGACCAAAAGCAATAAAATGTACTATTTAATATTGTCCTTTTTGAAAACGTAAAGTATTACTGTACCAAACCCATCTAATATCCCCATATGTTGTATATTCATACGATAGTAT
The DNA here is from genome assembly GCF_051401765.1 of Calliopsis andreniformis. Lineage (NCBI taxonomy): Eukaryota > Metazoa > Arthropoda > Insecta > Hymenoptera > Andrenidae > Calliopsis > Calliopsis andreniformis. The sequence goes on along the minus strand of NC_135064.1, from coordinate 10,360,364 downwards.
TTTACATTCCAAAAATTACAATGTTTTTAAACAACTTCATACTGTTGGTTTGGGCTAAAAATTTTTTATCAGGGACAGTACAACTATTCACCTCAAAACCACCTTTATGTACAAAATTTTTAACTTATAAAATCGAAATTCTAGTTGTAAAATAATTATTGACACAAATCAATATGGAAATATGTCATTATAAAAGTCAATAGTTATCTAAACCATCATAAGTACTTAGACTTACTAATAACTGTGAAATTACGATAAGTCAACATCAACCATAACAGTAAGCAACAAATCTAAGAATATAAATTTTATCATTTACTTTTTACTTTATCTATTTGCATCACAAACTAGGCAATAAATTAAACTTTTTTATAAACTCTGACTTAAGCCACTTTCGCAATTAATAACACATTCTGCATATATGTATATCTACATACAATTAATCTCCCTAAAATAACTTACTCACATTCTGAAGCATTTGGAACGTGTAGAACAAATATGTCCCTTGTTCCTGAAAGGGTTAAGAAGCGTCTCTCGACGTACATACTCGACGAACAATCAATCTTTACGAAATTCAATATCGCTCGGACGGAAGCTGGCTCCTGAATGGATGCCATCCCTCGACCTGCATTCGTTCGTCGAGGACAATACAACGAGAGCCCCTTTGTTTGTCGGTCAACACCAAAGGCATCGATAGCGACGAGCTGTTGGTAGGCTGCCAGAGGCCACCGCTATAGTCATCCATAGACCAGCGCGCTTCCAGCCAGCCATCGACACCTCAATTATCGACTACGGACACGCTGGACCGCGTACGGGCGCACGTTCGCCTCGGCCAGCCTCGCTTTTCCGACTAAACTCCCTTCGTCTAGCTCAGAGGGCAGAAGAAAGCCCGGCCAGAGTCGGAGATCGCGAGAATTCATACAAAAATCCTATTGGAAAATTGCCAGCGACCGTTTGCCCCCCGTGGATCGCTCCTCCGCCCTCGGCCCCGAAAGAGAACTCCGAGAGTCCCTTTTCTATGGAACGTGGCTGGAAAATGGCTAAAGCTGAACAAAGAAACGTAACCTGAAGCGACCGTGACGCTCGTCTCTGAACGTCGCGACGCTGCGGGGCTTGCCTTTGCCGTCGACGATCGAATCGTTATGCTTTATTCGATTCCAGACTCTTCTTCATCCACGTTTGGCCGAGCGCACTCGGTCCGAGGAAATTCAGCATAGGGTTGTCGCATGAATTTCCTCCTTGGGTATAGTGGGGGAAATCGAGAGGTAGGGCCAGAAATAAAGGGTGTGTTATTAGTACAGAATGATCCTCTCCCTTGGAGACTCAAAGACAATGCCACCACAAAGTCATTGCAGCGAGATTACCATGTCTGTAAAATCCCTCGATTTTCAATTAAGAAGTACAAAAGAGCACTCTGGGCCTCTTAGGTTACAATAGACTCTGTGTCAATTCTGGACCATGACTATTCGCACTTGCAGGTTGAGCTCAACTTATGGCCACTGGAACGTAGACGTCTTATATCTAATTTACTGTTTGCTCATAACGTTTTAAATGATCTCATCCACTGTGAGAGGATCTTGCAATGCGTGAAGCTTAATTCATCTACGACATTAACCAGAAAGCAAGCTCTTCTTAGAAGGGTTTATAGCATTCACTATTACATGTAAATAAATTCTGCCAGTCGGTTGACTTCTTCTCTTCTTTGTACTCTTTCAGACACGAATTGTATAACATTCTATCAATCATCAATTTATAATATCTTCGTATATATATTTTCTAAAGGACTTTTACACGTTAAAATAAATAAATAAATAGAGTTTCGCTGCGATGTTTTCATGACGATACTGTTTTTGAGTCTCCTAACTAGAAAACCACTCTGTATAAGTCTGAGCCCTATACTCGGGTCAGCGAGACGAGTCAGCAAAGAAAAACAAAATTTTCGCCTGTCTGTCAAATAACAAGTGATACATCCAGGGACGAACCTGAGAAAATACTGAAATAAACAGTCAGGTTTCCATGAGCAATCCAAGTCTACATCTGCCTTCTTGCTTCCGCTATATGCTTTCATTATAACTTCCCTAAATTCTGATTATGAATGAAAAAGCATTAGAACATCGTCTTTTAAAAGATACATTAAATATTACTTTCCTGATACTCACACACAGATCTCAAAACTATAAACTCCATTCTACTCTGCCGCGTCAAGCTCGTGCATTTGCTTACATCTGCTGACTCGTCTCGTTAATCCGACTATAGACCCAAACGAGACCTTAGCAACACAATACAACAATTTCCCTCGCCTCCCGAGTACGCCCAAGGAGGGAATTCGTGTGGCAACCCTGATCCAGCGGTCCATGCAGCGAGAGCTGGGATAACGTATCGACGCGAGGTCAATAACTTTCTGCGAGCTCGCTTTTGCGTTTTCGCGCGGATAACGACAGTTCGGCCGAGAGCTGTTTGTGCCCGTTGCAGTTGCTCAGTTATTTGCGTTAGACGCGAGGGATCCCCAGTTACGCATCGGGTGCACCGTTCGTTCCCATAGGCCCGTCGCTCGTTCCATTTTTGCTGTGTGTTTGGTTTGGCCGTGGCTCCACCGAAATAGCCCGATACGCGTGCCGCGGTATAGACGATCGCGCGACCGTAAATTCTCGCCGACGAATTACACCGAGCCACGAATTCGTCGGATCGTAGGGTCGGGATGGAACAACCGACACGTCGCGAATCGCCCCTATCGATCTTCAGCGAATTCCTTTCATGCCGCGTCGATCCCCCGATCGCCGTTTTTCCATTCATCTTCGCGTTAACTAACCGTAAATAGGGGGTGTAGTCATTCTACCTGGGTCGTAATGACTGAAGTAATGTTTGACGACGTGCCGTGAGCGACGTTATGGCATCGTTCAAACTGAATTTATTTAGTTGTTCCGTGAGTACAGTAATACTCTGGAGTTCTGTGGCAATTGGTTCTAAAGTAACAGATATAAATCGATAAAGACGTATGTCTTGATGAGAGATTTTATAGAAGCTGTTCGACAAATACTGACAGAAATTTTGGAGATAATTCTACATGCTAAAATAAGATTGAAATGAAGACAGACGAAATTGTGTCTGGGTCTTCGTGTACGAGTTATTAATGTTTAACTTTTTGGACTGGGTTATCCCTTCTAAGGGATAAGATGTATGGTAAATCAGGACCTTCAAGTGTAAAGGGTTAATAAACACCTGAAATGGTGATGTGTGATTAGGGACTTGTTCTGTTGTTAGTGTATATTAGTCGGATTAGACTCAGCGAAATCAGTAGAATATGCCACGAGTCAGACACATTTAATGTGAATTTTTGCTGTCCCTTCAACAATTGATAACTCAAAAGTCCCAAATGTAATGTTGTCTATCTTCACTATCGTCTTATTTTAGCATAATATTATATCACCTGCTAAAATTTCTGATACCTGCTATCAAATAACCTATATGTGCTATTATAGGTATATATCAGCATTTTATTATATTAGGAAATAGATTTTCATTTAACCCTCCGTAAGTGAACACAGTTTTTCACAGTCTTGCGAACAAAGATATTTAAATATGCATATGTAATATCTACTGTTCTAGGTTTTCAAAAAATTGAAAAAATTTTGGGATATCTAACAATATTTCTTGTACGTCATATAATCGTTCAATCAAATACTTAAAATATTTTTCAGTAAAATCGAAAATTCATGAAAAAGTCATGTGTAAAATTAGCATACAATTTTATTTTAAAATGTGACCGAACTGTGACAGCAGTCATGACAATATAGCAAATATAGAAACTTGATTTTTCGAAATCACAATACGTACATATTGTTGCGAAGAAACAGATTTAGAGAGAAGTAACTAAAATAAAGATAGGAATTAATTTTTGTTTATGATTGGAAAATATTGCTACATGTAACAAATGTATTTCAGTTCAGGCAAAGTAAATTAAAAAAGAAAAATACTACTACAAGTTTTTGTTTTATAATCCAACGAACATATTGACACACCCTTGTATCGAGACAGTTTTATGCCATTCGACAAAAATATTGTCACATAGCGTGCCATATAAATTAACAAGATTGTCGTGTGCAACGTTTCGTGTCTCTTCGTTCAAACTTTCATACATAGATTCATATTAAATACATGTCTTGCGTTGCTTCGCTATTAGTAAGTGGTTTTAAATTAAAACAAAACTCTTAACAAATGTGCTTTTCATTACTCATAGAACCATGAATGTATGTATTTCCTCCAATCTCGCGATTTGTTCCTACTAATGAGCTTATAAATGAAACAATGACTCTACAATACAGTACAAAACCAATGAACCTATAACAAATAAACATAATATCTCTAAGTTATTAATTATAATGTAAATAAAACCTTGCACGATAAAAACAGAACAAAAGAGTCAAAATCTCTGCATTCAAAAATCCAACCTGCCATGAAATTTCTCCTAAAGACTCGATCTGCTTCCTCTCAATGACTTTCTACTCCTATTCACAAGAAAACGCTCCGAATTGTACACTGCCTCATAATCAGTAGAATTTCACTTTAATTTCGAAAGTAATTCGTCGCTCGAATATTTCTGAATATTTTACCTTCATTTTTTCAAATAATATTTTGAAGCCGTCTCCCGAAGTTATTCCACATTTTCAGATTTCTAGCTGCGACGCAACTATCTAGAAAGAGAGAATCCCGAGGAATAGACGCGGAGATTGAAATAACTGTGTCGCGAGTAAACACGGACATTTCTAGCGTGCATTTCGATTCTCCCATCGATCGCCACTGCCAGAAACGAAGGAACAATGAAACGTGCACACTAACGTGACTATGTTATATTCGTGCCGAGCGAGCTTTTACCGGAAATCGACTTTCCATCGACATGACTGCGACACTTCTTCTACCTGCGCGAATGCTTCTGTCGTCGTCATGCGCTTTCAGACACCTTGATTTCCTATGTGTCACTCGTAATTCCACCGTCGATAACTAGTGTAAATGCGATTCCGCGGGCTTTCCCGATGCCGCGGAAATCAAGTTTTGTTTCTCCCATCCGGTAAAGCTCGTCGACCCCTCGAGTTCGATCGAAGAGTAACGTTCGTCAAGGGAGAGAGGCCTACAAGTGCTTTTCGACCGACTTTCAATTCGCGTGACAAAAGTGGAGCAGGTTTTCTCTGCAAATACAGATGTTTCAATCATTTCGTATTCTATGTAAGAGATGTGTGTCAATCACCTTTGAAAACGAGTTATTAGTAAGCATTTTTTTATTCCAAGTAGATCTAGTTATTTGTTAATTTTTCAATCACTGTGAAATATGAAATAATTTTAAGGACCACATAATACATATAGGTAAATTTTTATATTATAATCAGTAGCGTGTTTCTCTCACTGCACTTCATTTTTATATCCACTGAACATGATGCTACTCTTAAAATTAAATTAAGCTCTGTCCATTCTACAAAGGTCTTGTATTTTTTTTAAGTAACTTATTTTTGAAAGTAGGTGTAATTTTTAATTTCCACTGCAGATTAATAAAGCATAAATTGAAACCATTATGTAAGTATAAAAATTACATAAGTTCAAAATAAAGTTCATAAAATCTAAAACACCGTGAAAAATAAATTACTTTTACTTAAAACTTTTATTTTAGAGAGACTGAATTTCATTTTACTCTTCACACACATTGAGTTAATTTGGCTCCTCATTAAAGTTGAGTTGTTTTTTTAAAAATAACAAAATCATATTTAATACATCCCACATAAAATGAGCTCAATTTTTGGGAAGTTCTATTCCACGTAAAAATATGAACCAAAATTAACTCAATTTTTACGAGCTGTATTACAAATATCCGTATAACCTTACTTGTATAATTTTTGTACAATTTCCTTTTACTTCAGTTACACAACATTTGCACTGATACTTCAGAAAATCACTTAAATCTCCCTCCCTAAAAAGAAAGAAAAAGAAAAAGAAAAAAATTCTCGTACAATCAGAACTGTCACGTAAAAGGTAGCAGTCGAATGTTTCTAATTCGATAGGAAAACGTGGAGAACACTGTTACCGTGTAACGTCGAGTGGTAGGTTTCAGCCGCTGACCGATCAGGGTCTGATAAATCAATTTCCTTGTTCTCACTGCTACGGTCTACCTTTGACGTTTCACAGGGCGAAAGACCGATTCTAGGAGCTCCAGTGAAACGGCGCGGTCAACGCCTCTGAAAAAGTTTTCCTCGTAATTCACCGAACGATCGTTCAGTTGAAAAGAAAAACTGAACGTGGCAGCGATTCGTCGCCGAATAAAAGCTCGAAATTAACGATTGGCGGGCGCAACAAACGGTCGAGCGATTGCAGGGAGCGATCTGCACGGAACGAGAATACGCTTTAAAGCTGAAACGATTATTTTTAGATCGGCAGCTTTAACGATACGGTGTTTCGCGAGAACTATGGAATGATCGTTTCGTCCCTTCGACATTCCAAACTTGTCCCTCGCTTAAAAGCTGTCTCGTTTTCAGCGCACGTATATTCGAGCAAGAGAAATCGTTCCGACGAAAATCATCGTCTCCGATTCCGAGACCAGTCTCTGCACTGGGATGGAAATAAATTAGGGATGCAAGAGGACTCCAGGATGTCAGGTCAGGAATTTTTCTCGGCATCGGGTTGGGATCCCCAAAGTGTCTTGTGACATTGGGATATGAAGGTTTTCAGCATTATGGGATCTTAAACGGATTTTAAAGTGAGCCTGTTTGACAATGAATAAGTGTCATCAATGGACTGCGGATTTTTATGCAATGATGGATATTTGAAATATGTCAAAAATTACAGGATGCATATAATACTCAAAATCACAAAAAATATGAAAAATAGAGTCGAAATTATACATAGTATTTGTTTATGAAAATTCGTAGTTCAGTTAGTAAATTCTACGTGAGAACTGAAACATAGTGTAAAATATGATGCACCAAGTAAACGAGATTATATTTTATTCTAAATGTTCGCGAGAGGAAAGTTATGGTTTATGTCTATTATGTTGGAATGAAAAAATATTACTCTTCGAATATCCACGCAATATTATACACATATTAATGTAACAACTGTACACATGTTTACACCCTAATGTCAATATGCTGTAGAAATATTAACAAAATATGGGAAATAACTTAAAGCAATAAACTGATATATGCTCATGTAGATATTAAATCAGTTTGGTTCTTGCGGTACTGAATTTTTAACTTTAAACTAAAAATTGATCAAAATATCGTTGGAAATATACAGATGTGTTAAACATTATTTTTTAGCCGACATAAATTTATGATTTCATAACGATAGGTATCAGTTGTATCATACATATAAATGAGGAGTTCATAACAAAAACGAATCTTTCAATTTTTGCCTTTCTCTAGGCGAGGAAAAGAATACTCTAACATCTACAGATAAAATTTTCTTGAACAAAATACTCATGATATTAACTACATATCTACTATATTACGTTCTTCATAGTATAGACTTCACTGTGTAGTGAATCTTGTTTCCTTCTACTAAAAGTATTCTTATAAAATGAATTTTACAATTTAACAGAAGTAACTTTTCTCATAAATCCCTCGATTGTACAAATAAGTCTTTCACTTTTCAAAAATTAACACTCCCGTTTTTGGGTAATGAATGAAAATTTTTACAAAAAGCAAAGTAGATCAATTTCCTCTTTTGCCACACAGTGTTAAAAAAAAATTATCCTATAAAAGAAATAGTTATAGCATTGAATTTTACCGTCAGCCAGATTCTTTTTAATTCCCTTCCATTTAGCGATTTTAGTTCCCCCTTAATGAAAAGAAGCATTGCTCAATACAATTTCTATCGATTCGTTACAATAGAACGTCTCCGTATTATTTCATGAAACTCCCTCCCGGAGGCGTTCCCAGCTCGAAAGGGAAGAAACGGCGAACGGGCCGAAATCATTCCATGCACGTGCTTCCGTAACGCTGCAACGCGGGTCCATAGCTGCCAGAACGTTTCTCGCCGCCGCTTCTGCCCGGCTTTCCCCGGTAAATCGATAGAACGAGGTCGACCGGAGCCAGGAGGACCCACGACTCTTTCTTTCCTCCAAGAGGGAAGGAACGAGGACAGAGAGCCTCGCAGCAACGCGTCGCTGCACCCCTCGATGCTCGATGCATCCCACGGAACGAAAGGGAAAGCGTTGCTACGAGATGTTCCTGCTCGGGGGATCGAGAGAGCGAGCAATGTCGAAGGAAAAATTAGGTCGCCCTCTCGATGATACGTCCCACCGCGTCTCGATCAGCTTCGATGAGTCACGACACCCCGAGACGCTCGTGCAAGATAGTCCCAGCCTTCTTGCGGGGTTTTCCCGATGACTCACCCTCGAAATCTACCCTCCACGCCTTTCCACGACATTCCGTAGCATCGACCCTTCGTGACCCCGAATGTACCCGCCGCGCTCCAACGAGAACCGTAGACCCCCCCAATGCTGTTATTTCGGCGATTGCGAGCAGAAAAACCAGAGCAGCGCTTTGCCTTTAAAAGGGACCCTCGAAAGATCAACATTTCAGTACTGTCAATATTATTGAACTTGCGAGGATATTGATTGACGGATTGTCAATACTTGGAGTATTCATGAGGCGGCGCGATGAAACTGAAATATTTTTATTGTGGCCTGTAGATAGTGATTGACCGAAGGATATTATTTGAAGCAGTCTTGACAGTCGAGATCGATGGAGACACTTGATTGCAAGGGAGATGTGAAAGTAATTTTAAGAATTTTTTTTGCTGTGAGGGTTTAACGTCGCGTCGACGTCTATCATCGCCATTACCGATGGCTTCCTTTATACTTTATCAAATACATTTGATCCTGTTCAATATTTAATCGTATTTATTATATGTTCCTGTGAGGTTAGAACAGTATCCAGGTTGATCCCACTTTTCCACCTTTGGATTTCAAATTTTCTGCATTTAAATACATAAACAGGGTGTTTCATAATATGTGAGATCCACTTCAGGAGCTGATTGTACGTCTAAAAACAATGAAAGAAGTTTACATAAATATAGGCCTCATCTATTAGAGATTACTATTAGATATTTTTTAAGAATTTTTTTAAGTGATGATAAGCACTTGTATTCCCTTTAGAAAAACATATTTCTATTTTTTGTCTATATTACAATTCAAGAAACTTTTTGTACGTACACACATTTATGCAATCTAATGATATTATAAACATAAAAATACACAGAAAAAAGTGTATATACACGAGGAAACCTTTCAAGTAGATATTGTATTTCTCAAAGTTATCTTAGGGTTAATAATGTTTCATGGAAAAAATTGTTTGCATTTAAACGCCCACGTCCTTGTTTATCTTTGTTCTTTCTCGTGATACATCATCGTGAAATATAAAACCGAAAGTGAATAGGCTGTCCACAAATATTGGTCATGTGTGGTAAATTACCATTTGTAAACTTAAACTGGAGGTGACTGAAACCTTAGTTAGGTGTGAAGGAAAGCTCCAAATATTCAAATATTATTTAAAATTTGATTCTATTATACTAACGAAAATTTGAATAATTTACTTTTTAAAACAGGAATATGCAATCTCAACTGATACGCAACCTCAAATTTCCAAAACACTTTCGTCCCACATAGAAACAAGCTTCCACTCCTTTTCTAGGTAATGAAATCAGGTCAAAATACTCTCCTAACTTTTCGTCTCGTTGCACTTTGCCAACAAGCCATTAACTCGAGCTTATCATATTATTAACCCGTTTCCCGAAAGTTATCGACGCTGTCAAGAAACCCACACGAAAATTTCGCCTCTGCAAGTTGCAATTTGTGCTTGGAATACGCTTTCAACGACGGAATAATTAGAATTTTTTCAATTCGAGACGTGGTATCGATTCGGTATCTCATTCAACGAATTCTAAAGGAACGGAATTAATCGCAATAGATCGAAACTTTTCAATAGCTGTGAGGTAACAATAGTTCTCTGAAATTAGCATAAAAAAATATCACCGATAACCCAACGAGGTGCATCGAGAAGAGGAGAACAACTATCGGGGATTGCAATAATGAAACAGTGCTGTTGCTTGCAATACCCAGAGCCAGCAGTACAATCGATCAAAGCTAAGTCGAAAGAATACTGTCCCAGCTTAATACACGATTCAATTTCTGCTGACCAAACCAATTACTTTATCCTGGGACATTCATCGGAATTTCCTCGTTATTGCCTTTTATATAACATGAAAACTCTGATCTCTTTCATGAACTCTATTTACAGGCTTAAAAAATCGATAGAAATAAACGAATGTTTAATTCGACTATTTGAAATTCTTTTAAACTGTACCTACATGAGTAGATATTACATAAGAATAAACAATTCCTTGAACAAAAATTTGTAAGTTAGAAAAATGGAATTTGAATTAATTAATATCATCCTTCATTTTGGAGAACTATCAGTTATAGATCATGTCAAGTATTTTTTTGATTCAAACTTAAAATTTTGATCAAATATTCAATTTTTCAAATTATTTCAAATTTAAACATACAACAAATATCGCTTAAAAATTATTACTTCCATCCATGTTTATATAAGTATTTATTAACAACAAGCTTGTAAGAGATCAAAATCAGAGTAGAATAATTCTTGTTTATCTTAAAAAGAAGTACCTACTAAAATTGAAAATATATCTTACTAACTGATATCGTTTATGATCCCATCAAAAATATTAAACTGTGATAATTTCCGAATTTCTATCTAAACATACCTACTCATTTAACAATTATCAATGGTTACGACACGACTGAAATACAAAATAATAATATTCGAAGTTGAATAGCCTCGAAGGTAAATTTTAATCAATACCTACAAATTGCTGTTCCACATTTGTGACACATTTTTGCAGGAATAATCGCTGCATATCACTGTCAATAGTACCACCCATCCTCGCCCACCTCGTACATTCAACGAGAGCAGCACACTGCGATTACTGCTATCACATACACTCCGAACGACAATGGTTTAGCGATTATCAAGATCCAGCAGAAACGGACGTTATCCTCAATACTGAGGAAAGTCTATTCAGATTTTTTCACTTACGGCCATTAAGAGGCAAAAAGGAAATCGATGAAGTACGATGCAGACTTTGCGCGTGCAAGAATCTATTTCCATTCGAAAAGGCTCACAGCTGTCCCTGTTCCTCCGCGGAGGGAAACGATAATGGACGCGCATCTGTCGAAGCGGTGGCTCGTTTGCATCGCTCTCCTATCCTCCCGTGCCTCCGCGCCCTCGCTTTTTTTGCGCCCATTAAAATTCAATAAACTCTGATCGGATCAGGAAACGTCGTTACGCTGTAACGTCATTCCAACGAAGTTGCAACTTCTCTGCGACCTCGCGGAACTCGCGAGTCAACCAGAGGGGAGCCGTAATGATTTTGACGCGGCCGTAGGTGGCGTTTGTTCGAAATACGTACCTGCTCTCGTGACATGGGGTCGACGAGGAACTCTTATAAGGGAAGGACCCCGAGTGGTCAAGTTTAATTATAAGGTGCTTTCGCAGGATGATAGCGTGTACGTCCCTAATAGTATGTCTAAAATATTAGGTGCAGCTACTCGATAATTTTGAAGATAGATATATGTAATCAAAGTTGAAAGTTTGTTTATTGGAAGACCAAATATACTGCTTTTACAATTAGCTTATCGGCATTCATGATCGCGCTACGCAATTTGCAGTACGAATCGTATCTTCGTCAAAAGAAATATATTTTAAAACAATAGTCTATTAAAATTGTTAATATTTAAAAGGAAATTTTATCCAGTACTGATAATATCCCTGCAAGTTATTACTTAACATGAAATAACACAGACATTTATTGTGTATTCGTAGTGCTGAACTTCATGTTCTAAATTTATGTGTGATAATTGTCATCCAGTATGCCGAATGATAATATTTTAAACTTAGACTAAATTACCAGCATATATGCCATCGCTATAATAAAACTATACCAAATTTTAGAAACAATTCCAATAAAGGGGACTAATCTCAGAGTCTCCCTGGTTTACCAGCCACAACTAATATTATGCATGTTTCAGGTATGCAACTTTAATTGCTTGTATCTTTATAATTATCGAATTATTACAGCGTTTTTACACATATCATTAACAACCTACACGCTATCGTCCTGCAAAAATCTATTATAATCCAAGTCGTTCTTCTGGAGTCCTTTTCTTATCAGAATTACATGAACTCGCTTTTGAGATTTTAGTAAAATCATTCTACTGATTCTTTCGCTAGTATATTTAATAAAAGCTGAAGAAAATGGATTATGTAAACTTTCTTCCCTATATGTAGGTGTACTTAACAGCTCACTGACATGTTTACTGATGAATTCACTAGCGAATTCACTGCCAAAGAGTATGTTCCTGCAGTCATATACCTGCTCGTCGTCTAATATGATTTTAGTAAAAGTGTACGTGACAGTATCAGCACAAACTGCTGTAAATCACTTCAAGATGTAATAAACATTATTTAGATTGTGCCCAAGCTTTCATATTGTCAATTATTATAATAACAAGCCTAACAAAAGTCGTTACGATAAAATAATAAAATATCGTGGCAATGAGATTATATCGAGGGAATACTGTGTAGTTATAACACTTCAAGGTAGTAAGTAGTTATAGCTTGATGCATATAGCTACAAGGTATTATGGCAGTATAATAGACAGCTACTTTTTTCGGAACAAAAACGAGATCTGTATGAAAAGAACAGTATGTAATTAACACGTCGTTAAAGAATATTGTTTTGAGTTAGTGAGCAAAAAACTTGATTATGATCCATTCTAAAGCGGCGACGGGTGTGTGGAGAACTAATAAAAGTGAGTGGCAAAGGGTGAAAACACGCGAGAGACAATACGAAACTCTTCCCCATGCCGAGCTATTATTCTCATGAAAAAAATGTTCTGGTAATTTAAATATTTTTTTTAGAGAATACATCGCTCAAATTTTGTGTAAAACATTATTTACATATTACGTATACTGTTTAAGTAACTGAAGCATGGTTAACCGCTTATAATAACACCTATGTAATAATCATAAAAATAAACCGTGATACTTTATAAGCTTTTCGCGTATTTACACGCACATAAAGTATCTCGTCTATCTGTACTGTAATAGGGTACTTGGCCATATTTCCATGTCTTTGGATTTAAATCATCTTCAAAAAGAGAATTTTTATTGAATACTTTTTCTTCAATCTTACATGTTACTGAGTCAACTTGAGTAAAAAAATAATTCCTCAGTCTATGTACAAAAGTACGGTTTTTATAAATGATTTGAATTGAAAGAAACAAAAGTAGGTACGAGCGCAGAAATATTGACAAGCACCCTACACGGATTGAGGCTTGTCAAGATCACTTCACGAGCAACGATCGAATCAGAATCGATCCTCACCTTTCAACTCTGGCGCGTGCTTCGACACTCAGAGTTGCGTGACTCCCGAGGGGTGCGAAGGGTTAAATAGTCGAATGATATAGTAGGGGTTACCCCTCAACAACCCTGACTGGCCAAAATTCATGAACTCTGGTACGGCGAAAGAAACAGGGTGTGTCAACGAGACGCCACACAACAGACAGAAAGAGATATATGTACGTCATTTGTCTTTTTTATGAATGACGGTTCGTCACGTAGGTAGTTTGACTGTTTTTCATCAGCTTTTAGTATTTCTCGTATTTTTTATCACTTGCTCTGTATTGGCAGGATTAAAGCTATTCTATCAGCGACCAGTCAAGGATTAGTAGATATCAATGAATTTTTTGATACATCAAAAAATGTCTCTCTGTACATCAGAGAGACATTGTATACACTATTTCTTTGTTAAAGTAAAAATACACTAATTTCTAGTTTCTGAAATGTTCATATTTTCTTCTTATTTTTGATACAATAAGAATGAGTTAATACATAAATTGGCCTCAGAATTAGGTAAATCTCCTCTTCACAAACATCACAAGAGATACTCTATACATTACTTTCTCTTTAAAAATTCACTATCCTCCAGTTCTTGAAATTATTCTCACATTTTCATATTCTTCCTCTGATAATACAAAAACGAGTCACCATGCCTCTTAAATAAATGTGTTCCAAAACTTGTAGTACAAGTGGGAAGGTAGTACATAAAAAATAAGACGAAAACATAAACTAAAATTTTCTGACATCATGCTTCTATCTTCAGGAGTGTACTACACGAAAGTACAGTTTAAGTACTTAAAGGCTACACAGTGTAAGCAGAACACTCACGATCTAACCACTGGAACCTTCTCTACTGTAAGCTAAGTCCACAGCTAAAGTTCAAAGTTCATTTTCTCAAAAACATAAAAAAGATAAAAAAATTGTATACCACATCTTCAACTTATTGTTTCCTATAAAATCGCCACTTTTACATTTGTATCAGCAATTCTTAAAAATCCTATATATTCTCCCTAAGCTGATTACTGGTTCCTAATCGTAAGCTTATACAGAATGAGTAACGTATACCCCTGAGGAGGGTCGATGATTAAACAAGTGGATCGGCAAAGAACGCAATCGGATCCCAGATTATGCGGTGATAGGAAGAGTATTGGTTTCGCGTCTTTAAAGGTCCATCCGGAGTTCGAATGGTTCTGGACTGGCTCCTATTCTTCTATAGGAGAACGACAATGGTTCACGGATACCGGCCAAAGTAATAGTCTTTCTCACCCTTCCTTCGTCCCTTTTACCGCAGTCCCTTCCGACAGTCACCGACCCTCATTTCCCTCCCTGTTTCCCTGCCTCTGTCCTTATCCCACGCCTTCCTGTTCCCGTTCCCATTCCTGTTTCTGTTCCCGTGCCTATCCCCGTCACCGAACCGATCCTCCCACCCTCTCGTTCAATCAATACTCGATACTGCACATTACTAAATGTCGCGAATCTAAGTAAACCCAGCTACAGGAAACTCTGACCTCTATATTCTATTCAGCAGAGTGCATCTTCTTGTAAATCGGAAGCGATTCTTGATCGATCCTGTTCTGGTCAGGACTTGCGAAACTTGTCGGGGGATGGTCGAGGAGAAACTGTTAAGTACGTGGTTTTCATGGTTGAATGCACCACACAGTGTCTTAATGTTGTGTGAGATGTTTAGAAATGAGAGATGTAGTTACTTGATGTCTGTGAAAGAGAATCTTATTAAATGATGGATCTTAGTATTTGATTATTGAATTATTTGAGAGAAAAGTAATGGTAAAAGGATAATTGTGCATGTCTAGGTACTGAGACTGTGTACTGGAATTTTTAGAAATAGTTTTGGAAGAGTGGTTGTATTCACCTTTTTTCTTTGTAATATATGAAAATTGACTATTCTATTCAGGTGATATATTTTTTTCGTGAGAGATTTCAAATTTCTTAAAGTTTAGATTCTAAAGTAACGAAGTGGATATCTAAATCTTAGATATGTTCTTTTTTCAAGCCCATAACTTTGGTGATTGCTGGACACTAGTTTATTATTGATACACCTGCTAATTAGTGATTACATATCTACAAGAAGTTCAGCTTTTTAAATCAATAATAGTAGTACAATATAATTCTAGAACCTCATATTACGATAAAATTTGATAATTCCAATGTGTGTTCAGATTACAATATTTTTCAAATAAGAGTTTATCTTTATTTTTAGAAAATTCCACGTTTTCTATTTTTCGCTACATGTTCGTAGAAGTGTCATGAATGGATTGCCAAGATTTTCCCTGTGAATATAAGCCCATACACTTGCCAATATCGTGGCTGTTCCACGCAGTATTCGTGTGAACTTAGGCAGCCTGAAACTGCGCGATATAGGAAAAGCCTTTTGCCTATGCTGATGTATCGAGTCTGACAAGGTAAGACGACAGTAACGAGAACCAGTCGTCTGCAAGCTTTCACGATGAACACAGCTAACCTAGACCTGACCCAGCGATGTTTAAGCTCGAGTTTAATCGCATATTATATAAAATATAAAAAAAAAATGACTATGTTCTGAAGAAAATACATCTATTTTCCCCTGAAACGTTACACAATTATATTATATTGTTCATATTCTACATTATAATAAAGATATCTACTCTACATTTCGTAAAAACTTGACATTCACTACCAAAGCAATATCAAAAAAAGACGTAACTAGGTCTTCAAATTTCAATTATATCATCTCTATAAATCTATAGTCAATGGTAAAACTTAATATCTCACTCTTTTTTCAAAATCGAGATAGTACTCTTCCACGTGTATCTAAATGAGATCTATTAATTTGCAGAAAATAGTACCTGTATATCACATAAGCTGAACAAAAATAAGATGGCAACTCATGACATGTGGATGTATCTATTGTGTTACCTAACATTAAAATCGCTGTACCTATTAAAAAATTAAAAAATCATGACATATCGGGTTCTGCCATCTAACTACAGAAGTGACAACGAAATCTTTTAAACACATTTTACAATGATAGTATGTATCTGATTGACAGTAGTAGCTCATTTTATGGGAAATTATGCAGCAAAAAAGGGATGTTCTCAAGACTCCCAACCATGAGGAAATCCTAAAGCATCGAACCAATTTTGCACTACATTATCCCTTAAGTAGCGTTATTACATTTATTCGTGCAGACGTAATTTTTCTTGTTTTACATGCGCCGCGCACAGAGGCAAAATAACAGCCTTCGAAGGCCGTAATCGAACGATCTGAAGGACATGACTAGCTTCGCGCGATTGATTGAGACGATGCCGATAAAACTGCTTGGTCACTTATGCGTGGCAAATCATCCCTTCCGCGAGACTTCGACATAATCCCCATAATCCTCGGATCGATGTCGAGGAGATAGGAACGCGTTCGCTGTGATCGTGTTCGAACACAATGCATGCTTCAACAATTTATTATCGGTTATATTCTCTACAGGATCGCGTCATAAATTCCCTAATTGCACGGAACAAAGCAGAACTTGGGCCATCAAGAACTTGGAATCGCTACGTCTACGATTAATTGCTTCTTCTTTCTCGCTACATCGTAAAGTAGAACGACTCTTAGCTACTCCGGCAAATGAAACTATTTGAAAAATTTCATGTTCCAATAATTCATAAATTTTTGTGTGTTGGAGCTTGATCATTAAAATACTATTTTATTATACGTACATTTTATGTGGATGTGGGAAAAGCCAAGTTAATGTGTTCCTCTCTTTGTGAAATGTCTAAGTTTATGGAATACTTAACTACAGAAGTATCCATATCTATTGCAATGAATTTTCAGATACATTATTCATTACCTCTTTCTCTCTCACTGTCTCAAGTACTACACCTACTTATTCAATTTATTTATATGTTGATTTATTTTCTATTTTCGAGAAACCAATATCTCGAAAAGTTCCTTCAATTCAATCTTTCTTTCTTATAAATACGAAGTCCATAGTGTAACTTTTAATTAAGTTATAAACTCCATTTTTCGGAAATTGTAACTCAAGTCATTTAATCTTATACAGATATCCATAGTATCTCACGAACACTCAACTGGATACTTAAAACTAAGTTGTCAGTAACCAAAAACATTGAGTACTCAAGATTCTCGAGTGTTCCCTCTACATGTACTTAAATCATCGAAGTGTGTAAATATACTGGAGTACAGAAATGTTCGACGAGTAGTTTCAACCCCCTATTGAACATGTATATGTGTATATTATAATTATCAGTTCGGTCGTATAGCTCCTAATCGCAGGTTTCATCGATACTACACGTAATGGTTCTCCTAATACTCTACTCTGTGCATCAACTAATTTCAATAGGCAGCGGGATAGAGGGCCCAGCAATCCATTTGGTCTCGTTACGCGGCCGAACTGCGAAAGGAGAAAGCTTTCCATTATGTACGGTGTGCGACGCACAACCACCTACAAGCTGTATCGTCCTCCTGTCTCGTTCGGCGTATAATTACTGACGTAACGCTTTGTGTACAAAGCTCCCGTTTCACGGGCGAATTTGCACGCGTGCACACGGAACGTCTCGTCTTGGGATCAAATGTCGTCGTATCGATCTGAAAACACGCGTCGGAATCCGTCATAGCTTCGTGTTGGGTTCCTGCGATCTTCTTACCACGACTGAGTTGACTAGCCTTGGAAATCTCTGTAAGACTGCTTTAGCTGTAGTATAGGATTTCTATTGCTTAGTAGTCTTTACTCAGATGGAGACGTTGCCAAAGTGATAGTCTTAGGGATTGATGAATCTTATGCAAAATTGAAACATGATATTTGTTTCTAGGAGCCTTTATAGCGACCAATTTTACTGGGGTTTTTTAACATGTCCTAGTTTCTGAGAGAAACGAAGAAACAGTGGTTATAATCTTTTGCAACATTAAAACTTAACTTCAGCAGCATTGATGGTTATATTTAAAAAACTGATGGAGTTAATTTCTATAGCATCACGTTCATAACATGTCCTTGTAAATATAATGCAACGACTTGTTACTAGTAACGAATAAGTATACCTATGATATAGAATGTGTGATAAAAAGTGTGAGAAATTTTAAAAAATCATTTTACATGCTACAATAAGGGAACAATTAAAAATGAGGAAATCACGTTTAAGCATTCATTTCTGAGTTATTAATTGTGAAAAATATTTCTGAAATGTGCTAGCATTGTGTCTGACTTGGGGTTTATTCCCCTGACGGTGTGGATTAATCAGGTTAGATGTCAGACGCAGTGATACCAGTAGAATGGGTCTTCAAGTCAGATGCACTTAATATGTATTTTAGGTGTTTTCTTAACGACTAATAACGTGGAAACGATGCCTTAGATACAATTTCAATAGGTTTGAGTTTCCTCTCATTTTAACATATAGAAATACAATTTCTGTTATCTATTGTCGAACACCCTGTACAGAATAGAGGGCCTCTTCCTGTAAGGTTAATTATTCGCTAGATAGAAAAGTTAAACAAAATTATAGAACATGTACATAAAAACAAAACAGAAAAATAGATACCTCAATAAGTGCACTTGTGTCTTCCGAATCTCATTCAAAAAACCAGAGAAAAATATAAATTGAATTTTGTTATAACTAGCACGCGAAGTTAATTTCGAAAAATAGTTTATTCTGAAAGTCACGATTATCACAAGTTATCACGAAGTAACAAGTGCATGCGACATTGACGTCAATTTTCCCGTCAGTTTCACTTACCATCTCGACTAATATCAAAAGATAAGGAACTTCTTTAATTAAATAGCGGATTACTTTCTACAATAAAAAGACTACTATAATATTCCCCGAGCAGAGATGATACTCTGAAGGTGGCAAATCTAGATCCTACTAGAGATTCAGAAGTTCATAATGAATAATTCTCCAAATCCCATCCATCTCATAATAGAACCTTCTCAGTATTTTAGACTCAGTACTATAGAAAAGTGAAGTGACATTGACTTCGTTACAGCAGACAAGGCGCAGAGAATCCACGATGGCTGACGGTATGCAGATGGTTAAGTGGAAAGGAAGCAGTGAGGGTGAACAGAATGAATTATCAACTGATCCTAATTACCGT
Organism: Calliopsis andreniformis; assembly: GCF_051401765.1. NCBI lineage: Eukaryota > Metazoa > Arthropoda > Insecta > Hymenoptera > Andrenidae > Calliopsis > Calliopsis andreniformis. Next base: position 10,340,805 of record NC_135064.1, on the reverse strand, counting down.
CGCAAGGGCAAACGTCGTAAGCTGTACGACACGTGCAGGGGTGGCGTTCGTTTTTCGTGTACGAACACCGATAACGGAACGTTTATCGCAACGATTCCCCTGCGTTACCGCGCCAAATCCCACCAGTCTCGCGTAATGCCTGTATTATGCAAATCGAGCGGCCAGCCACTCTGTAATTGCACTCTTAACCCCCTTTAACCGGCACTTTTTGTCCGATAAATGATTCCCTAGCCAGGCCGCGATTATATTACGCGTACATACGATCCCTCGGGCGGAGCCGCCGCCAGGACCGCGAGAAATGCTTCCAAGAGCATCGATTTCCGATACTCCTGCGCTAGTCACTTCCATGCGGATCTCGTTCCCGAAGAAGGAATTCGTATCTGTCCAATATAAGACGAGAAGATACGAAGCAGCACTAAACTGACTGAGGACCAAACGGGGCTTCAATCGAAATTGCGCGAGCAACGCGTTTCTTTGGGTCTTTATTAGATAAACTCGCGTTGCAAGACCTGGAAAATTCTGTAATGCCTTGCCTAGCCTTGGGGTATCGCCTGAGACCTAAGAGATATTGTAATGGAAAACTTCGGAAAATTCAATCCTTTTCGTATTGCTTTATTTTGGAGATTTGCAAATATTTGCAAATAAAAGGATTTATTTGCAGAAGAATAAAAGAAGAATAAAAGGATTTTGCTATTTTTGTTTTTCAGTGCCATATTCATCCTTAATTTGAATATTGAAGACTTTTAACCATGAAAAAAATAATTTTAAGTTATTATAAGAAAATCGAACAATAACTGTAGACAATGGAAGAAACTTGGAAGACAGTGGCGAGCGTCACAGAGAAAGATCTCGACAACGAAAATCTCGTTTGCTGTAATCTTCTACGGAATGGTAGATGTCACTATTTAGTAACTGGAAGAAGTGAAATGAGAAGAAGGAGGTATGACAAAGCCCCAAGCACAAACTGAAATGTAAAGGCACTGGTTGTTTACTTGAGTGCTTGAATTTTTAACCTCGAATGCCTGCAAACAACACTGAAAATGAAGATCTACTTTATGCAGCACATCCTTTAACCTTTTAGCTGTGGAATCTTATTTTGAAAATGTGTATCTGCTTGCGTAAGTAAAAACAAGCCATGATGAGTATACTTGTCAAACACAGAGTAAATACACTTACTGAATTTGAATTAATTATAATATTATAAAATGGCAAGTACTATAAACAGTATCTTATTTCTTCGTGACGAGTATACTCGTCATTACCCTAATAGTAAACATTTTTTCATTTTCCTTAGTGTTCCCAATTAATAAACTAATTGAAAAGAGTTGTAACTTTCCCACACATTCTGATTGCATTAATCAATTTTCATAATGAAATCCCAGTGACCCCATCATATTAGGTTACATGTAATATAATACTGGCATCGTGTCAGCTGAGGTGTTAACGTGTTAAATACATTATTCTCGAAACCATATTTCCAGACCTGATTAACACGATTCTACAAAAACTACAGACAGCAACAGCTCTCACTTTTGCGAACACCTCAAACTAGAATCTAAAATATAGAAAACACATTACATCCTTATCTTTTTAAGTTAAATTCCTGCTCCCCTCTGTTTGCGAAGTAAGCTCCTCCCTCCGTTTCAAATGCAATCCTCATCAAAAGTTATTTCCCGACACAACAAGACAACAGTTCAACACCCACTTCAGAACGATCTGACAGCCGCGCGCGATAAGTTCTTTGCTTTACGACAGATTACATCGGAAATCCATGCAAACCCTAATAATCCGACTGAAACCAAAGCTTCCTTCCCGTCTGGATTACCTCGACCAGGAATATTAATGCGTTTACGAACGCAATTAGATTCGCGACGTTTAGACCAGAGCGAGGTAGGGCGAGGCCAGATCTGGCTATAGAGGGGACCGAGTTTGATCGGTTCTATTGGGCTGTTTCCGCGAAAGACTGTCGTCGGAAAGGGTGGATTATCGAAACGGTAACGTAGAGATGCGAGGGTGGTGAGGATTAAAACGTCGACGGGTATTGCAGAGAGCGTGGACACGGATTTAAACGTTCAAGAGATCGAATCGCCGTTCCCTGATTTATAATCGGGGACGAGAGAAAAGTAGCAGATAGGCGTGGTGCGTGAAAACGTTCGCGAGGAAGCTGCACATGGAAACGAGCTGACAGAGGGTGATTCAGAATTACAGATCAATAAAGCAGAGGGAGATAGAGGAAGATTCATTGCTGGAACATGAAAGTAGTACAGGTACTATATCTATGTGTAAGTATCAGACAGATGTATTTTTCGATTCGGGTTTTCGAACATTGGGAAAATTAGTAGAATTCTTTCCTTGGAACATTTTTCTTCATTAAACTATTTAACTGATGGTTTAACTGTGGCCAAGATTAGATAAAGTATAATACATAAAAAAACCAAAACAAGATTAGTTACACGCGATATACGTGATGTGGTACGCGATGACGTATCACAGATTTTTTTAAAGATTTATGTAAAGAGAAAAAATATGTATTTGAATTTAAAACATACTATACGAAATAATTAGAGGATTTCAAGATAACAAGAATAATCTAATTTAATACCAAACTAAATATATCGAAAATAAAAAATAAGTGTGATACAGGTAGGAACATATTTCATATCATAGAATATTTCATTCAACTACATTATCCTCGAATAATTTCGAGCCGTGTAATACATCATTTAAAAAAATAAGTAAATCTAAAATCCTCAAATTAATTTACAGACCCAATAAAAAGCAATTTTAAATCACTGTATCAAAAGAAACCAGAATTTAGCAAATTGTCTCCTTGCCTGGATTAATCAGAGATGCGGACTGTACCAGAGAAGATGGGCGCTGGACGGAAAGAGTTAGCACGGTACAAGCGGAACCCTGTTCTCGCTTAACTTCGTTTTCGTCCGTACAGTCGAACAGGTCCCAAACACGATTAGCAGAGCTCTACGAAACTTGACGCGCCTGCGAACCCCGCCAGGAGGGTGTTATATTTGGTTTCGCTGCGTTGCTCGCGCCCCTACCGACCAGGAAAAATAAACATTACATAGCGCATCGAGCAAACCTCCGATATTCCCTGTGCACGTTTTTTTTTTGCATTGTTTCACGGAAAATTTAACCATTTTGCGGGCAAATACAATTTGTTCCACGTATTGAATGGTTAGCTCCTCGACGATTGATTTCTTCACGCATATCGCTGACGCAGTCTTCAGCGACTGCCATCCTTGGTAACGCGGCACGGATGTCGGATGTCCGGACGTCACGTAGACGAGCATCGGACGCTCGGGCTACGCGCGCGAATATCGCGATAACGTGCACGAGAATACATGTTACAACGGTCAATGAACGTAAAGCGTACACAGCACGCTATGAATTGCCTTGCCAGTTCTGCGACTTTTCCCTGGAAAGCAGCAGCTCTCCAGGGAAAACGGCGACCAATTATGCAGAACGAAGGCGCACGTGACTGCGAAACAGGTCCCTTTATCCAACAGTTGCAGTTATTCGTGGAGTACTACATGCACTTTCTTTTGTCACGGTTTAGAAGATATGAATATTTTGTCAGCAATTTCGTAACCAAATAAGGTCGTGAGATTAAACGTTAATTGAGATAAAGGAAATTTAGTAACCATTAGAATATATTTAACTGTAGGAATATTGGTTTAGTCAAATGCAGTATGAATAATTTGTTATTTGATTGGGGAAGAGTTTAGTGAATATAAGAATGTATCATTGATGAAAAACTGGATAAAATCGATACGTTTAATAAATTATACGTTGATTGTCATATTGTACTTGTCAGAGTTTATGCCGAACAGCATATGTCTATATATGCAGGATGTTGGACAACAGGTGTCAACAATCAAAAAGGTGACTCTACATGTCAAAATCGGACGAAAATCAAGAATGATGAAACTGCGTTTGGGACTTCATTCCTGAATTGTTAATTATTGCAAAAATAGTAGTAATACAATTAATTGTTATAAAAATAAGTACAATAAGTTCCGAGTCAAACACAGAAAAGTCAATAGAATAACTCCTAAGCCAGACACAGAAACGTCTGTAGAACATGCTGCAAGTGAGAGACAGAAAAATCAGTAGAATAGATCCCAAGTCAGACATAAAAAAATCAATAGAATGAATCTGAGGTAGCATTGGTTTAAATACATTGATTAACATTCTTTTCTAAAGTGTTCATAATTTTCATAATAAATATCCTGCCTTTCTTCATTATCAACAAGTTTATACTTCTGAAATTATTTTAAAATATATAAAGCATTCATATACACACTTCTGCGACCAACTACACGGTCCTTCATGACAAACAGTAACCAAGGGAGGAATTTACGCTCGGAAAAACTGTCCCAGCAAATCGTCCTACTCAGCGCGCGTACATCTTCCGCTTCCGGCTCCACACATTGTACGCGCGGCACGATTAATTCGAGTCGTCGAGTCCACTAATAACTAGAATCCCTTAAGTGCGCGCTTTTCGCGAGGCGAACCGTAAAACACAGACGCAAAGTGCTTTCTGGACCAGCGACAAAGCAGTAGAAGGTTTAACGATCGTTAATCTTCCACGAAAGAAACACTCGTTGCCAGTGTTTTTCGAATCTCCCTGACCACGGTGTCTCGCTACAGGAATACGCACCATTGGAAGCTCAAAAGTTGTCAATGGATCTGACAGACTTCGTAGAAAAGCTCATAAAGAAGACACACAAGCATTTGGCTCCACACTCTTATTGACCGAATTGGTTACATCCATTACTACCACTGGCAACAAACTGAGCACCCCTTTTCCCTCTGTATCGTCTCACTGACAACTTCCGAGCTCCCAACAGTACACCGTACACCAATTGGATACTTCCATCTAGATACTTCCAGACCGCTTCCTACGTCACAAGTCCTCGTTCGCGCAAGAGGCTGAAATGGAAATCCAAAGGGTACTCGTCCCCAGTTATTTACATATCAAAAGCCCATCGCGAGCGTTACCAATTAATTCGACTGGGTTCGCCATCCAGCCGTGTATCGGTTATCGACAATAAATCGAACTGCAAATTGATGGGCGTGCCGAGGAAACGAAAGCGAGGAAGCGGAGGGTAAGCGAGCAGGAACGTTGCAGAAATCGAGTTATCTCGCGCAACGCGTTTGCACAGCTTTTACGAGCTGTCTCGCGCGTTATCTATCCATCGCGGTTGGCCGAGCCGGAACCGAGAGACAAGCGAGCCAGCGGGTACCGGAAGCGGCTGGGGTCCTGGCGGCGATCGACAGCCGAGGAACGATTACAGGGAACTGGATTTGCATGAGAGTGGAAAAACTTTTCCCTCCCTGCGGGTCAGCCATCCCCCGTGATTTGCAGTTTTCAATTATCGACCCGTCTGCCTGTATTTAAATATGAAACGTTGGCAAATTTTTCGTCGGTCCCCGTAAGCTCCGAGGTTGCTAGTCATCGCCGCTAGTTGTCACGTGAGCGACCCTTCCGCCACTACCCGCGTAATAAGTCTTCGTGCGAGCGGATAATACAAGCGGGTTTACGGGCGAAATTAACTCGTCCCACGGTTCCGTATAAATATTCATAAAGGCGCGGGACAATGAAACAGTCCGAAAAAGAAGAAACGGACGAGGGCGGGGCGAGATACGCGAGCGTTCTGCATTTAACGGGAAACGAACGACGCATAAAATGGCCGTTTCCTCTCTTTGCCATCGGCTCTCGAGCGTTCACGGGCGGTTCGGTTTCGAGGACGCCGCGGATCGATCTCTATGGTTCGCGCCTCGATGCCGAGCTACCTGTACTTGAACGCGTCCAAGGCTGTGCACTTGCTCGGATAACCGAGTGATCGAAGGGGGGCTCGCTGCTCCCGTCGGTTGCGTCAGCGAGAAGAATCTCTGGAGCTAAGCGAGCGTGAACACTTCCTCGAGAGAGTTGTCCTTTTCCTCCGTCCCAATCTCCCGTAAGGCCTAATTACAGGGGCATCAAAGATATCGTCGAGCAGATGTTCCCGTTCCGAGGCTTTGTCTTCGAGTCGACTCGGCTGGCTGCCGTCTAGACTTTATGCTCGAGCTACCGCGTTGCGCCGAGGATTACTTTGGCCCGATGCAAGCACGCGATGAAATTCATTCGGAGGAATTCTGAGGAAAGACTGCGACGAAATGAAACCTACAGATACATCTTGCGACCCTGTGACGGTTATGGTCTCAATTGCTGGGAGATGGAAGGTATCTCTGGTATATGGTGAAGTGTTTATGGGGGTAGTAAGAAAAATCAAATGGAACGGAGAATATACGAGCTGTGATGTAAGAAGGGAGCTATAGTACAGGAGCTTATTCAGCACCTAAAGGCAATGGAAAAGGTTCATATAAATCGTATGTCCTATTTCACCTGATTTACGAGATATAGCGTTCTGTGTTTTTCTTATTTCGTAGGTATCTGATTACCTTCACAGGAGATGCACAAAATGAGTGGGTACGTACTCTTCGTGTCTCAAGAGAAGTCCCCTGAATAGCATTGCCTTTAATACATTCCAGGGGACTTCCCTTGGAACAGTAGGAGTACATACCTTGCATTGAAACGACATGACTACTGACAGTCGATGACTATGAATGTGATATGATTACTCTTCTAACACGCTCTGATGTTCGAATTTGTTGCGATCCTTGTTCGATTCTATATCAAAGTGGTTCAAAACTTTCAAGGTACTAGCTTTGCTTGCCGAATTAGATCTCGTAGACAGGATAAAATAAAATATATTTTTAGATATATGAAATATTTTCATTGCAGTTAGGTACTGAATCAGCCTACTTATTATTGATTTATAGCTGTTTAATATTCATGGCATGTCTTAAGAGCGAAATATGACTGAAGTATAGTATTAAGTAAGTAAATAGATTCATGTAGGATGCTGACCTAGACATTTCAGCTGTTCGAGATAATGTATGTGTGTTTTGAAGTGCACTTCAGATTTTCATAGATGCGGTTTCTGAGGGTCTGGCGAATAAATTGGGTTTCTTTTGGGTCAAAATCCTTGACTCAGCAGCAATATAGATCAACTACGATTTCATTCTGCATACACATAAGTTTCGTAAATTTTGGGAGATCTATTAAAATGAAACTTTGAAAAATAAAAAAAGGTGTAAAAACTATATTGAAAATCCTCTAATTAATAGTATAACATACGTATTCATGAAATCGTTTTGATATTTGATTTTGTATCTCACTAAATGTTTCTAAAAATTATTTTATCTCTATTTCTATATCCATTACATCAAAAATATTGAATTCCACGTTCATTGATTTAGCGCACACAGACAAATTTACACCATACTGTTTACTTCGATTATACGAACTCGAATCTCAACGATTCGAAATTTGAAACTGATTTATCGAACATAAACTAATATTACTTTTTCTAAGCTGTTTTAATACTTTTAGTTTTTTAAAAAGAGTAAAATTTCAAAATTCTACAGCTAAATTTTCGTATTCAGAACAAAAGCTTTAGACATAAGCACTAACCCAGTATTTCAACATGTATTAAAGGCACCCTCCTACACAGTTCTGTCGTCAGACGGTTTAGAATGTAATGCTCATATATTCTTCCAATCTCAAAGCTGATAACTCGTGTGTACGAAGCCTGGAGACGAATCGTGCGAAGAAATGAGAAGTATGCTTTAGTCGTGGCGACGTTTACCTTGGCCAAAGTCTCCATTTAATCCGACGCAATCGAAGAGTTTCCCCACCTACGAGCCTTTTCCGATTACTCCCTTTTCCGCTTACTTTTCCTCCTACTCCACCCCCTTCTCTCATGTTCATGCTAATCCTGGATAAAATCCCAAAGTGATTGCCTTCCTCTTGCCGCAGTTGAGGTGAGGAGAAGCGAAAGAAGGCCGATGCTTCTGTTGATACGCGCATGAGTCTCTCGAATTGCAAAGTCGTGGACTACTCTACACGAAAGTCTCTACCACTGAAAGGAAAAGAAGGCACACAGAGAAGCGAGAGGAGAGAGAAACTCGAGTGGACGACGGGCTACGATAATCCGCGTCGACATGCAAACCAAACAGATCAGCTCTATCATGGATCGTGGACGTCCTAACATGAAGTATTGATAACGTTTCAGGCTCTCTACGATTCATTTGTTTGCACGAAAAATTGTCTGTATTGGGTAAACGATACGAATCAGTTTTTAAAATAAATTGAAATCGAATATCGTTTACAATCTTCAATCGCTGTATTTTCCCGCAAAATTGCAGACAATTGAAAAGTACGCGTGAAATACAAGTATTTATTACGGCAAGTGTTTTTGAAACGTCAAAATTTTAAATTAAACGATTGCAATTGCTGCGATTTCAACCGATTTATTTTCTAAATTCAATGAACAGAACAGCCACTATCCAAAAATTCATTTTATTTAATATTCTTAATAAGTTAAAAATACTTAAAAATATGATGCTTTTTAATAGAACAAGTGTTGTTTTCTTTCTTTCATTCAAATTGCCAACTTTTAATCCTCCGTGCAATTTTCTAACATATCTAATTCTTTAAAACCACAATATCTTGAATAAAACTGTACACACATTCAAAAACCACACTTTATATTAAGACGCTTAATTAAACTGCTCCGATACAAAATCAGAACCAAATGTAAGTGACACAACATCAGGTGGGAACCAAAGGAACAGAAAAGTACAGAATTCGAAGTTAATTTCCTACCCAAGCTAATATAACCGTCTTTGTTCATTTCATTTGCCCCAAGCTTTCATTCAACTCAGTTTTTTCGTAGAGGCATGCGCTTATCACGCCTGCACCATGATATCGTTTCTTGTCACGAGAGCGTCGACTTAACTCCACTGTCAACGCGCAGAATAGGAAGCAGGTGGTATTTACGGAGATTAAAGGCTTCCGGCGCATCGAAAGTGCACCTAGAGACGCTTTGCGGGAACCATCATTTTTCATTTCCCCCCTCGTTGCCGAGATATATAATTTTAGTCGTCTTCTCACAGGAAGAAAAGCCTAGGAGTAACGATTTCTTCGGCGCTTTATATTTCCCACAGTTTTCGTTCATACATTATGGATTGATTAATCGATAGAAGGTACAAAGTCGCTTCGCCTTGCAATCTTCCTGTCTTTTATGTACTATACTGACTAACTTCACTTATTTTGAAACTACATATTTACTGCTTCACTCACTTGAGTTTCTTGTTAAAATATGTTGATTTCTCGTTGTATTTTGTTGTTTATGAGAGCTGAGCGATTATATCTCACTTTTAATAGAATTATGAAGTTTGGTTACTATTGCAATTATTATATTTATGTAACCACAGAAACCTAATAATAGCTATACATAATACATACATGGTGCTTTAGAAACAGCACGCATAAAATAAATATTCTAGATTATTTAGGAAGTGTCACTGTATACAAAATAATGCACTATATAAATTATGTGGTCACTACAGCTTTCCTTTTTAAAGATGAATGTATTAAATTCGATAAAAAATTAACTACACTTATCAATTACAGAAGGTATTTATTCTGTTAACAAATTTTGAAATAAATATTTATTTCTCATAAGGAATATTATACCTTTGTCATTAATATGAAACATGAAACATTGACAAGTTTGTCAATGTTTTACCACTGACACAACAGAATCAAAAGCTGAACACCAAATATCCTGCAACAAATTGAAACAACGCAAGAAAAAATACAATCTAACGTGAACTGTTTAAAAAAAATTTGAAGTTTTTTCTCCAGAATGACTTCCTAAATAAGCTATTAAAGTTTTCCACATTTATCCTGAAACACACTCTATACTAGGAAACTTTTATTTTCTCTCCCGAGAACGAGCAAAGAGAGTGCAGAGAAAGAGAAGCGAGAGCAAAGAAGTAAAAACGCCAGCGCAGGGACGCGAGACAATACTTGGAATCTTGTTAATCTCGCGTCAGGGGATTGCTATAAGAATACACCGCAATACAAATCAAGCGTGTGCTCGACGAACGACCTGAAGAAAACCTAGTTGCTTCTCTCAATATTTCCAATCGCTCGTTATGATGAAAAAAAATATGTGTACTGAAGGTAATAACCACCCCAGTTTTCTCGGCACAGCCATTTCAACCCGCAATGTATTTATCATAATTTACCCGAAGCGTCCCACAGTGGACCTCACAGCTTCTAGAATTCCGCCTTGCTTCGTGCACGCCTGTCGCTTTCGCTTCGTTTGCCTTCGTCGCTTGACAACTGGTCGACAACCTCTATCGGATTTTACGATTCGATGAACCCCCTTGAGAACCTTCATGCCACGCTTCAGTTTCAGATCTCAAGATTTCAAAACGTTTGAAAATTCTGCCATCGAGGGCGTCGCAAAGAAGAAAAGCAATAGAAATTGATTCATTCATCCTCTGACAATGTTATAGTTGTCACGATTTATCAAGTGGAATTGCGTGTTTTTCAACGAACCGTCCCTGAGGATCAGGATTCAAGAAGTTAACAAGGAAGATAACAAGCTGTGTCATTGATTTCAACTGAAGTTTCTGTGACGAGTTTACATAGGGAAGAAAAGCAGACACTTTAACATTGGTCATAGACAAAGATAGGGGTATGAGGTATGAGACGTATTTTTGAAGATTCGTTGAAATTAGATATCGCACAGACATAAAAAAATTGTCACAAGTAGAAAACATGAAATTTTTTAGGAGAGCGTTAAAAACACTTTCATTTGAAACGTTACTTAAATATGGCACTATGACATATGCATCAGATAAAAATTATTAATCTATCTATCACGTCAAAAGTTATTCCATACATTAAAATGACAACTACAAATGCCTGACGCGTAACAGTTTTGTCTCGAGTATACAATATTTCCTGTATTAACCCTACACCTTGAATCACTCACGTGCAGTTCAAATGATTCTCTATTTAATTTTTGAAAATTACTTTCAAATTATTGTAATGAGATTTCCATCGTCTCATAATAATTTTTTAATTTACCAGTTTATACTTTCATACGTTTTCTGAAAAGCAGGATAGGAAAATAATTAAGTGCCAAATGGTAACTCATCAGCGAGGTGAATTAAACCATTTCAGACACGCACCAATCCACTCTAACTATTTTTAATTAGCCATTCATAGTATTTTCCTAGAGTTCAAGCAACTCTGGAAATCACTCTAACTTACTTCAAACCATTTCAACCCGCACCAAGTTATACTGAATCGAAACGATCGGACGATCCCACTCCACACCACTTCAATTTGTCCCAAACCGCTCCGAAACACTTCAATCTGATTCAACCCACTTACATTTACTCCAACATCCTTCAGTCGTAACATTTCAATCTATCAATTTCCCTAAATTATAGATAAATATGTTTCATACCACAATATCGAAAATTAACCCCCTTGGCTGGTATGATGTTAATATTACAACATAATACAATGAAGTTACAACAATTTCACAATAATAAATTATTTATAATAGTTTGCAGCAAACTCATAATTTTTCAGTTTATTAATTTCTGTAAGTTACCTATGACTACATCTAGGTTGAAACCGAATTTAAAGAATCAAGTCAGTAATACATCCTGTGACTCCATCATAACAGCCGAAGGACAAATGAATTATGAATACCATCAGCTAAATGAGAATAATTATCACGTTAAAAACAAAACTAACAAGACAATTCTAACCCCTTAGTTTTCTTCAAATCAAATACAAAGATACCTGATACTCGTCTCCTCATTTCCGTTCTAAATTCCCCCCAAAAGGTTCCCTCAAAATCGTTGGTTCCACAGCTGTGACTCGCGAGCCAGAAAAAAGATCGCCCAGCAGAAACAGTATACGATATAATGCTCCAATCCCCTCTCGGGACTGTTTCATGCAAATTTATGCGGCTGAACGTGCAATTTTATTTAAGGATTCATCGTGCAGGCGAGATCTTGTCAGCGTTCAAAATTCACCAAGTTCCACGGGCTCCGATTATCATCATCATCCCGAGCGGGCTTCACTTCCGGCCAGGCGACCCCGTAATTTCGGTGTTTCGCGAATTAGATCCGATTCCACGCGTCGCGTTCGCGTGGGCACGGAGGGCCGATCGGATACAAGAAAATTACAGGAAACAGGAGTAGCCGATGATCGTCGCTCAGATCTCTGGATAAGGAGCGATGACGGAGATAATGCAGCGTGAAAGGAACGCCCGTTTTGAAATCGGTCGCCGGTTAGTTATCCAGAGACAGCTGCGACAACACCCATAGGTGGCCGCTGGCCCCTCGATCGCGTGCACGACTGCCGCCGCGACCATTTTTTTCCGCGATACCATCGCTGTACGCTCGTATTGTTAGCAATTATCTGCTACGCGAGACAAACGCGTCCGTATGGAAGGGAACCAGAACGATTTTCTTGAAAAAAAGCAGCGAAGACAAGAGATACCGAGGGTAGAATTTCTGTAATGGCGAAATCAAAGTGAAACCATAAAGCGGAAAAGAGAGGAAAACGTGGAAAACGAAAGTAGAATTGCTGCAGGGGTATCATGATTTATTCCAGGATCGAGTGAGCTTTCTCGACTCTGTTTAGCCTAGTATGTTCGTCAAAATAAGTTCAAATGTAATCTGTATCAAAAACAACCAGAACGCTTTTCTTAAGGAGCCTCGGAGATAAGAGCTACCGAAGGTAGAATTTCTGTGATGGTGAAACCAAAGTGAAACCAGAGAACAAAGATGAGAAGGAAAAGTGGAAAACGGAAGTAGAGGTAATATTACAGAACTACCTAAACCTTTTCGAAAGTAAAATGAGTTTCCTCGACTCTACTGTGCCAGTAAAAATCAGTTGATTCCGAGTTGCATGTGAGTGCCTCGCGTAACTGAAATGTAGGCTGTAGGGAAAAGAATCAAAACGATATTCCTGAGAAACAATCTCGAAAGAAGAAACTACTAAAGGCAGAATTTTGAATCGATGAAATCAAAGTGAAACGAGAAAGCAGAAGGGAGAAGAAAAAGTGGAAAACGAATGTAAAAGAGTTACTGCAAAGCTACCCAAGCCTTATTCGAAAGTGAAATGAGCTTCCTTGACTCTGTTGCTTCTACCATGCTTGTGAAAATCATTTACTGCCGAGCAGTGCGTGAGTGCTCCGCATAAATGAAATATAGCGTGTAAAGGGGGACAAACAGACTAAGGGACTCCACCCATTGACAGCAGTGAATTATAGTAATATCGCTACAATGGGGACAATCTTTCTGTCTATAATTGAAGCAGAATCCCTACAACAGTTTTTGTTTACTTAACCTGTTGACACACATGCACGCAATGTGTACGGGCTTGGCTGTAATAAAAAGTAACAGATTCCAGCACTTTGCGCTAATTAAGGACATATGTATTTAATCGATATATCGTGAAAGTAATTTGTACGCTATTAGAAACGAAAACAACACGATATGTATAATATTCTATGACTAAAATATTATACAAAAGTTAAAAAGGAAAATTCGAATTTCAACATTAGCTTATTCTGGTAAATAATAATTAAAACTATGAAAATTCAGATGCAATAGTTCCTTGACACAAGCTGCTCATTATCGAGTTTATAATAAATATAGATATTTCCAAGGATCATGCAAGTAGAGGTAATCCAGTGTGGAGTATGATTAAAATTGATAACTCTAAATAACTTTAGGATACAGTAAATATAGAAATGAGCTTATAAGAAAAAACTATATCATATTTGCACCCATTCTGATTGAATAAACTTAAAGTATCATCGTTATCATTCTTTTTCAATATTTAACAAAAAATGTATTAAATTAATGTATGTACGTTTAATATCGTTTAAATTATCCAATTCGAGTATTTCAAAAAACTGGAGTACAATTATTTTACTGACGCCAAGTGCCAATTTATTCATATCACCAAATTAAAATGCTACGAGCATATGACACGTAGTGGTGAAAGGTTCAATTTTTCCATGAGTCTCTTACCATTGTCCCCCTGAAATCCAATAAACATTCGATCGTACAATTGACTTACAAAAGCCCTAACAAATAGGTAAATACATACCTATTGAAAAAAAGCTTATCCCTTGTGCACTGTTCGGATCAATTTAATCCGAAACTTAACACACTGACAATCAACAATTTTTTGCTAAATTTGTCCTAAACGATAGAGAATTTTAATGATGTAACACATTACATTAGAACAGACTTAAAATGAGAATTCTCCTTTTTCATATGTCAATTTTAATTTTTAGACACCTGCTCCTTTTTTAATCAAAATTCAATTTATATCTATAAAATTCAATGACTCTCAATACTACAATAGTACTTGAGACGTATATTCCTGTATGAAACCATAATTTACTTATTTGAGCAGTGCACAAGGATTAAGTGAATAGTAAAAAGAGTCCAAAATGGTAGTCTAAAAATCAGCACTTAATTATTGAACAATACAAAAAAACAACACTCCATTTTCTTTCCCTGATTTCCATTACAATAACACCGACACTCTAATCCCCCAAATTCGCCAAGTGTCCAAATTACTTATGGATGGCAGCGTGATTCAGAAGCGAGTACTCAGAGGCAGAGGTAGAGAAAGGAGAACGAGGATCAGAGGGAGGACGAGAGTAGATGGCACTTAAGCTATTGTGCACACGTATGCGCGGCTACCTATCGCAGCCTCGTTCGTGGTAGAAAGGAGTCGGGCATCTTTTGTGGTAGATAATGAGAAGAATTCAATTAGTCTGCGGTTGGCATCCAACGCTTCCTTCCTGATTGCAGCGCGACAATCCTCCTCGCCTCTGATATGCTCAGCTACGCGCTCGTACATTTGCAAGACGCCTTCTCGAACTTATTAGTTTGTCCACGGAGCTTCCACGCGGGGGAGTAACTTACGAAGAAAATCCACCCGAGCTCAATTAGACAGTCGTCAGACCATCGAGATCGCGTGCTCCCTTTGTTCGTTGATAAGGTAAATCTTTCTGCTGTTTGTCGCCTCTCATTATCCGATTGCATTTTCGCCGAGGACAAAGTGAAATCCGCGGTTCGTTAATGCGATTAGTGGGCAGCGGTTTCATGAAGAGAACAAAGGACGAGGATGATTTAGAAAATCGCCTCTCAAATTGCTCGCGGCTACGAAACAGTCGTACATCTAGGATACACGATATTAGGAAATTATGGCGTGGAAAGAGGAGATTGAAACTCGTCAAACAGCTACTGAGACACTCGACAAATGCGAGCACTTTTGTCATTTTCGTTCATTGAACTCTCGTCTATTGTTCTACCTCTTTTAGCATATTCGACGAGCTGCGGTGCTTCCGCTCATACGGTATTCCCTGAAACTTGCCGTTTTTCAGGACCAAGCTTCGCGTCGGATATTAGAGGTTTTCGTCGGAATCGCGAATTTCCTCAGAAAATACGCCACTAACTGCACGTGTCTCGAAAAGTGCTCGTGTGCTACCCAGTTAGAAATTACGCATTCGCTCCAACGTGATGGAAATACTGCTCTCAATGGTATAGCTAGAATCAAGGGTAAAGGTCCCAAAGAGGCAAATATTCTCTGTAGGTCGGTGAAAGAACCAGAAAATTTCTGGATGCCTGACGACCGAGTGCGTGCAATCACGCGTGGCTCTCGACCGACTCGATCGTTGGAATTTAATTACGATTGCAGCGGAGAAAAACAGGAGATGTATAATCGATAACGAGATATAGCGACTTCAATAAAACAGCATGCTATCCATCCTTCACATTTCTAAGAATTGACGTTGCAGTGACCAATTAGGGATCTAGGAACGAGCAACATATTTTTTCCTGATGCCTGACAATTTAGAGATCAAGTAGTTACAAAAGGAACAATATCCATTGCTAGAAGTATAAAGGACCGATAACTTGTTAACTTGCTATTTTACTAGAATCGCTAAGATAAATGTCCTAATACTCAATCACTAAAAACGTTAAATATCCCAGTAAGTGGACAATTAAAAAATACGTATCCCGACACTTGAATCGAGTCCCAATAACTAAATATGCTATTGTATTATTTTTTATCTGTCTTTTCTTTTAATTAGTAATGCTGGTCTTTTATTAGAATTTAAGCTTAAAATTAAATAAAATTGTATTCAGGTACCAGGACATGATCGACTGTTGAGACATTTACCTTATACCTCACAGTCGACTATACCTTCTGTCAAGCTGGCTATTGGGCATTGACCTTCGACTGTGTTCGCGTATAGCCCAAACAAATTCTCCCTCACCTCTCGCTTTCTTTTCCCGTATTCCCTCTGTGCAACACCCGTCCCTTGTTTTCCGATACTTATTTGTCTTCTTTCAGGTATTTAACTAACGTGTGGACTGAGACACAGTTGCTGGAAACACTGTACACACTGTTGGCTGACTCTACAGATGCAGGTACTCCCGAATCGCTTAAGGACTGCAAGTCGACCAACTTTGGTTAGTCAAATGTTGGCGTTACGGAGCTTGAAGTTTATAGTAGACGATGTTTTGATTTTAAAACAGAAGACAAACAATGAATGTGTCTAATTTGAGAGTTTGACTTGAGAGATAAATTCGATTTAATAAAGGTATAACATTTTAATATACATATTCCAAGACAAAATTTATGGATTTAATTATACATTGTAAACTAAACGATAAGATGCTGGTAGAAATGAATTTTAATTAATTTCATGGGTTTCAACAGTTTGAGGGTCATATTGCATAGATTAAAGATACCATTATACACTGATTCTAATTTTAAATTAAAGCACTTTTTAATTCATTTTTATATTCATTTTATATATCAGCTTTTGTTATAATGTACTATTAATATCATTAATGTACAATAATATTATTCATGTATGTTCATGTACAACCTATTACTCACATATTCGCGACATGACACTGAATGTGTTAAATACATAAATTTGCTAGGACATACTGTACTTATCTAGAGTATAGTCTCTAAACAATCAGATAACTATCAAAATACAATATTTCTAATACCTATTAGAATAGAAATACAATATTTCTAATACCTATTAGAATTGATACATATATTAATACATGATGATATTATTTCTAATAGGTATTAGAAATATTGTATAATACCTCCAGTTGTAATCCACCTCATATTCCTTAAGTATGTACAACAATCATTTTTAGCTGAGAAAACAAGGAAAGATAAACGATTGTGCGTTAAAAAGCCGCTTATGTATATTAAGCCTAAGTTTCTAAGTTCTTAAATTCATAAATTTGTAAATGCATGAGTTTGTGAAACTGTAAATTTATAAATTTGTGAGTTTGTGAAACTGTAAGTCTATAAATTTATAACTTTCTAAATTCATAAGTTGGTAAGTTTCTAATTAATAATTCTAGATCCCTAAATTCTTTTTCAAAGTTTCACAAGTTCCTATACCTATCCATTCCTCGTTGCCTCTACCTATTCATTGAACGCACACTTATCGATAACGAAGCGTTAACGGGACAAAATGTTTTGTTATTTTTTTGTGCATGAGTAACGTCGCTAGGACATCTCTTTGATGCGGTAGGAAGTTGTTTGAGGCGGTGGTTGAAAAGGTGCGGTTGGAAGGGTTCGTTGAATATTAACGAACAACTCGGAGACGCATCGCATCGATCCTTATCTGGTCTAGCCTGGCCTGATGAAGCGCACGCATTAAACTAAAAGCGTGCTGCTCCGTGAAAACCTTGAAACACCATAGCAGACGCTAGCGGACACTGAAAAAGAGAAGGTAGCTTATCTTCCCACCCCTCCGTCTTCTGCCCTTCATTTAAATGGCAAACTTCTTAACTTTATTACGCCAGGGTCGCGACGATTACCATACATTTTATATTTATCTTCGAAGTTGGGCGAACTCGGAACGCAGCGTTATCGATAAACGATATACAGGGTGTCTCTAAAGAATTTCTAAAAATAGAATCCCCGTCTGGATAGTTCTTTCATTTCCTTTTTCTATTTTTCTTCTTAAAGTGAGCGTGATGCTTTTTCAGCTTAAAGTGAGCATGATGCTTTTTAAAGCGAATGTTCATAATTTGATATCACCTCTTTCTTCTTAATATTAAAAAGATAAAGCTGTCAGACAAATATAACCTCGAAGCAATATAACGGCGCATAATTGCACGTTAAGTTATGAAGAAAAAGCTCATTTTGCTTGTCGTCTGACTCAAACAGCTACTTCTACTCTTATAGCTAGATCCTCCACTTTCCGCACATCTCTGCCAAGCTACTCAAAGCGGTTCTCAATCTGCTCCACCGTAATATTTCTGTTCATATTACACTTCTGACGCAGACATTTCGCACAGGATAGATTGGGAATCGCCCCCGCTAGCTGCGAAGTGTAGAACGGGAGAAGTGTCTAGCTGCGGAAGTAGAAGTAATCGTTCTAGTCAGCCAGCGCGTGCAGTGACATTTTTCACCATAATTTGGCACGTAATCTCGTGGCCCTGAATTGCTTCAGGCGTCATATTAAAGCACATTGCTAAATCCTTTCTATCTCTATTTAAATAAAATATCACATAAAAATAAGGTACAAATCTCATTCAACAAAATTAAATACAATTTTAAAATGAGTAAAAATAGGAAAGTAAGAGTAATATTTTCATTTGATTAAACTTTACTACTCCAGTATATTTTAAATAGTACAAATTTCCCTTCTACCCTTTTTTACCTTTTAAATGTAAATTTAAAGATCATTTGCAAATACTCTGCAATTACTGAAATAATACAGCAGAATGCGTGGAAATGTAACAGGAGAGCGTGATATCTATCGAGTATCCTGTTACTCGAACCATCGGATTTATTGTTTTATAAAGTAACATCCATGTAATTAAAACAGTGTATTACCTTAAGCTTTAATGAATCCGTCACGCCATTGTGTTGGGTGTTTAATAAATCGTTTAAGGTATTAACCGATCTTACTGGAAATCCCATTAGGATCACGCAATCTCGTTGTCGGTTTTCACCGTGTACACACAAACATTCAGGGTTCAGCAGTAGCCAATATAATTTGAACAAATGCATCGATGTGACAATCGTTGAAATTAAAGTGATAATTCAGATATTTTATGAATAGATAAGTATTTAAAATCAACAATAATTGATTTTTGAATATTCGAGCTTTATTTTAACAATGAATTCTAAATATTCTAAAATTAATTCGTAGTTTGAAATATTTGAAACTTTAATTTAAGGATTAAGTTCAAATCAAAAATTGACTTTCAGAATAATACTCAGTATTAGAATATATTCCAGTACTTTAGCATTTATATAGGCAAATCAGAATCAAATCAAAATCAAATTAAAAATATTCGATTCAAATACCAAGTACTATTTAAATACTCGAATAGTACGTCGACAGTCAAATATTCAAATTGTATTCGAAATAAGCATTCAGAAATATTCGAATAGTTAAACATTCAAATAATATTCGAATAATGTTAAAATACTCAAAAATTTGAATATTATTCAATACTCAAATATTATTCAAACAGTTAAATATTCTAATAATACTAAAATACCCAAGAATTCGAATAATAACTCCAACAGTGAAATATACGAAAAATATTCAAATAATCAAATATTGCAGTAACATTCGAATAATATTCAAATACACAAACATTTAAATAACATTCGCCTTCACAAGTATTCCATTAATATTCGAATACAGGTTACAGAAATACTCGAAGAACATTACGACAGCCTGAAATATACGAGAAATATTCAAATAGTCAAATATTGCAGTAACATTCGAATAATATTCAAATACACACACATTTAAATAACATTCGCCTTCACAAGTATTCCATTAATATTCGAATACAGGTTACAGAAATACTCGAAGAACATTACGACAGCCTCCCAGTCACCATGTACCTGAATTGCTGCAGTATCCGAGCATCTTACACAGAAAACTCGGATAAACAATTCCAAGCCCCAGTCCAACCGAATAAAACAATCGCGTTTAAAAGACGTCGTCGCGGCTCGATCGAACAAAGAGGTAACTTCCTTTAAAGGATTCAAAGGGAGGTCGCGTACACTTAATAGCACGTGTATCCTTAGTTCCCGGTTCAGTGCTCCTTTTTTGCCGCGCTCACGGCCCGCAGCGCAACAACTTTCGAGATACGTGGCGTTATTAACGACACAGCCGGCCGCGGCAGCGCAACTTTTACAAGATGGCCAAGTTCCTAGTGCTTTCCCCTTTGCGTCGCCTTCGACTTTAGCACTTTGCTGCACGATCGAGAAGAAGGAGCGGAACGCAAGCGCAAGAAACGGACTCGTTACGGGCAGCACACAAAGCGGGCAAGCTTCTTTGTCGGGAAACTTTATTGTTTGTTCGCCGACTTTGGCTTCTTATTTCTGCGTTCTTTACCGCGAAACACGGCTACAGGTCGAAAGGTAAAAATGTACCGGAATTGCGTCGAGAGCTTTCGAAGTTTTAATCAGGAGCAACTGCGCGTGCAAACTGAAGGATTTCCGGGCCGCTTCTGTGAATTTATGCGCGATATAGTAAACGATAAACGCTCAGCCGACGAGCCACGATGGAGAGGTTGAGGAAACTTCGCCGTCGGATTTCGAACCATAGAATGCAGTTTATAATCTTGAGTTTGCACAGAGAGTGTTCTGTTATTGGCTAGATGCTATGGTAGAGAAGATTGTGAAAATAAAGTAAGATGATAATAATAGAATATAGATAATTCGTTCATATGAAGAGCATAAAAAAGTTAATATAGTGCTGCGCTGACAAGATAAGCCCTGGCGAGAATATAGATCTATTGATTTCGAGGCTCACCTTTTCAACGAAGCGTAGTAGGCACTCATAAAAGTTAGCTTCACAGAGTAAGCATAAAAGTTACCCTCGAAAAATTGTTATTCGTTATATTCAAAATAAATTCTAATTTTTTTGTACAGAAAAGTTGTTTTAATAAAATACAGTCGACATGTTCAGTAAACTCAATGCGAATATCGTATCGCGAAACGAAGTCGCATATCGCGTATCGAATCGCAAATGGAAACTGTATCGCTGTCCAAAGTGAGAAATATGGTATTAATCTCTAACGATGTTTAGCACATTAATCTTCAACTGGTCTAGCGAGATCACAATGTTTATACTGACACAACTGTTAATGAGGAACATGCAAAATATCTACAGATACCGTAGAATTTAATTAATTGAAATATCAGGAATTCTGTCTATACACGTATGAATTATTTTATTCTGTAATAAAGAATTCTGAGAGTTAAATGTTGTATTAACTTCTGACACTATTCTTGCACTGCTGTTATTCCTCACTTTGCTATCCAATTCCTTGAAAGTGAATAGTAACTTAAAGTATCGTATGTGATAAAAGGAAGTAGTATAAAAGCGCAGTATCGAAAGAAACGCTCGGGAACGTTAAATTTGATTATTTTAGTTTCACGCTACAAACTGGGAAAAAATTTTAATCTCCCTATTCGGTACGTCAATCGTCAAATACTATTCCCATTTAATGAAAGCGTGACGGCTCTCAAGCCCGAGCAATTTCACGAAAATGTCTACAAGTGAGTGCGAAATTCGCAATTTTATGAATGCTCCGTATCCATTCGGGGTAAAGTAATATCAAACAGGCAACGTTCACGCCATTTCGACGTTTTATACGTGCGTCTATAAAACGCGTATAATCGATTCGATAATAGTGCCAGGATGCGATGCTCGGCCAACAGGAATTACCTCTTTGATATCACGCTTATGAACTACGTTATTTCCTGTTATTCACATTTAATTTAAACTCATTTTGGTATGTAAATATTTGAAACACACTTTAATTACCATTTTTAATTAATTAGTAAATTTGCTCATTCATTAATTGTAGTTGAATTACTTTTAAGTGCCATCAATTACGGTAATTTCGCTGCGTATGATATAATCCGAGATGCGTATTCTACTGGACGAAGGTTAAGCTTCCTGGAACTGGTCTTGCAAGATAGGGAAGTTTTCTTACATGTAGAGGCGAAGAATTTTCCTGTTTGCAGCACCTATTTCTGATAAATGCACACTGCCCCAAGCAACTTACGTTATCTTATTCTTCTTTCAGGTTTCATATTAACCATCAGGTAACATCGAATGTGGGAAGCAAAATAAATAATTGACAAAAAGTGGTCAGGTACTACAAGATCAGCAACACTATAAATCTGAAAATATATTTGACAATCTCACGTAGCAAAAGGGGCTAGACAGTTGCGTAAAATTAGCATAGCCAAGACTATGAACTTATGAACAACAGTTTTATTCTAGAATTCAGACATCTACAATGCAAATGACTTGATCGTGTTATGGACTTGTGTCTCATTTGCAAAATATTTGTTTTAAAAGGGAAAAGTTTCTGCTATACACTCTATTTTGACTAAAAATATCAAATTCTATGTCCTGCAATTTAATTAACTTTTGAACTCATAGTTTTTGAAAGTCTGACGTACACACACCGCGTCGCTTTAAAGCCACGGGGTGGTCGCATTCATCCACTGAAATACAACCGTATCATTCCCCATAAAACTGTGCAGACGCGACAAGTACTATCGCAACGCATTGAGGGGCTATCCGACACATTCACGGTGCATCGATGCAATCGCGGGAAATTAATACGCCAAACTAAATATGCAGCAACACAAAGCATGAAAACCGAGCCACGGCCAACCAATCGAAAATTTGATTGATAGGAGGCGAAGCGACGATCAGAAAAGCACTTTAGGTAATTGAATACCAGTAAATCTCATTAGGTAGACCCAACAAGTGCCTGTATACGCGGCGACAGCTTGGTAACGTACCTTCAATTTGAATACAGTATTAACCTATCGAGGAACTAGGATTCTACTAACCATTGCACGAAGGCACTGATATAATGCACTATAATTACTGATAAAATATTCTGCAGCCATTAGGATTATTGAGGTATTCCTGATGAAAATGGATCGAAACATCGCATTATCTGAACTATTCGCGTGAATTCGTAAGATTGTTAGTAAAATGTCCCGTGTAATCGATTCAAAATTATCATACAATACTGTAATGCATGAATAATTTAATGCATTTGCACAATCGGAAATGAGTAAAATTAATCTTCCATTTAATTCCCTAATAGATTTTATAGAGTAGGTATACATTAATGTACACTAAAAAACAATTGCTTAGTTAGTTATAGTATATTGAACTATTTATATAACTTTATTTATTTATATACATATAATTAGGTATAATAACTAGTTAGTTTTAGTTATACCATAATTAACTAAGTCATTGGAATCATTTAATTATACTATGTAATGAAGTACTTATTTTTCACTCAGATTGAATATTTTCCATAATAATTACAATATTCTTTATTTTAATACATGCAGTAAGTTATTACAATTCCTTATTGCTCTTTAAATTGTATGTTTAATGATGTAATCTGTATCTTCTCGACGTAGAAAATAATTCGAAACTTTTGGTCGACAGTATAGGTTGGTTAAAATAATTAAATCGCTAATGTGTTCGTAGTATATCAAGTGTATCTCCTAAAAACTATATCTATAGCCTTTGCTACGAAGTTATATGTATTCTTATTACAGCGAATTTTACAGGAGTGGATACACTCTTGGAACTCTTCGTCTATTCTTCCCTTTACCACACGGTTCGATTCATTCTTAAGTACTTGGATACTGATTTAATTTGAAGAAATTTTCCGCACAGACCTGACTTAATTTTACTCCGTATCTCCAATCATACCACGAAGGAATCCATATATTTCAATTAATAATTGGTTAGTCTCCATGAAACGAATGATATAATACTCCAGATAACTTTAAGTTATTAAACAATGTTGTTGCAGACGCTGTGTATATTCTGCAGTTTACTGAAGCTTCCAGTAAAGTGAAGAAGCCGATAATAATGAATTTGTTCATATTTCTAAATATATTTAATTAAAAAGTATTTTAAACAAAATGACTTTATGTAAAATGAGCTCGAGATTTGATCCACGTAACTGTAAGTTATGACTGAAAAAAAGAAACATTGTACATGTATTAGCTCAAGCAGAATAATAATCCGAGCTCGAGAAGTGTATCCAAGTGGCTAACATCTCCACATCTCTGACATAACAACCGCTCATGATTCCTCTCAATTTGAAAAAGAGGAAACAATCACATGGAGTTAAATCCAGTGAATAGGGTGGTTATTTTAATACCCTTATTGAGTTTTTCCTGATAAACTCGCGAACAAGTGGGGTTGAGTGTGCTACACCGTTATTCTGCTAATGGACCAGTGGTTGTCTTTTCACCATTTGGGTCTCTAGTAACTGATATTTATCGTCTGGTCTCTATAAACAGAATTATGTTATATGAGCAATTTTGAGCACGAAGACACCTAATGTAAATGACATTCTTAATGCTATTACCCGTGTACAAATATTTGATCTTAGAACCCATGTGAAGATTAAGAAGAAAGCAGACACTGGTCTTTTTTATTAGATATACATATTTTATATTTGCTTATATATTAATGGAAGAAAGAGTAAGCACATTATATAGGAAACATTTTGTTTACATATGTAATGTACCTCCACCCTCCTTAAAACACATGGGTAATAGGTATACAATACATATATCTATTCCTACCCTTTCTTCTATTTATAGATCATACCTATACATATTTTAGTAATGTCTAATTAGAATGTAGTCAAATTCATCAAATCTTTTTCTTTACAGGTACACTGAAGTATTAAAGATTGATTTTCTCAATAAATAAAACTATTTTATAAACAAGAAAATATAATTTCTTAAATATAAAAACATTGCAAATGAGATAGTTATACTAAACTTAATCACACTATGAATCAAACTTTCACAAAAAGAAAATGATAAACTTTCAATACTCAATAACATAATAGATCCCAGCTCATACGAGACTCAAACCAGGTATTTCTAATACTTTTACCACAAACATTTTTGAATTGACATTATTTTCTATAACCATAGTACAAAAATCAACATCCCACAGATCCCTAATAAAACACCGAATAACTGTACCAAAAACGAAGCAAGAGCCACCCTTGCGTGGCTTCCACGGTGAACAAATAAACCATCTCCAGATCCATCAAACAGACCTCCCACGTAATTCAAGCGATCCTTCGAATCGAGCTTTGTAATTTAAGCTCACGAGAAGAAATTGCCTTTCACATCGCGTCGCCCCTATTCCACGCGTCACGAGAGACAGAGGCGACGAAACTTCAGCCCAACTTTGGAAAGTATCCGAAGTTGACGTGGTCCTACTTTCAGGGGCAGCATCCTCCCAGGGTGTCGGTTCCACGGTTTCCCACGGAATTTCGTCTCACTTTCGCAAAGTTTCGTCGACGGGCGCGGTGGTCGTCGTTAATCGACTGTTCAAAGCAGCCGGCGAGCGGTCGGCGCATATCTCATCGGTTACTTCGACCAGCCTCCATGTACCCAAACAATAATATGTACAGCGAGTCAGTGGGCATACGGGCAGCAGTGTGCGTGAACGCGCCAGTCACATGTGTCACTTGCAAGTAATCAAATACGGGTGTATCGGATGGCGAGCAAGTCAGCTGTAAACGGGCAAGTAAATACGTTTACATGCAACATATACCCGTGAAAATCGGGGGTGTTTCGGCACTAGGCTGGTAGAAACTCCGTCGGGGCTGATAGGGACGGTTCAGGGACTTCTCGTGGTATTCCTCCTCGCAGGAATTTCACGGCTGAAGAGTTTACGCGGCTTCTTATTCCACGATCCTATGAATATTTCCCTCTTAAGGAAGTCATTTGCATAGTATAAAACTTGAAACGATTTTATACGTTTTTCTGCAGCTTCTTGTAGTTTGAAATCTTGAAGCTACTATTAGGCTGGCGAGAAAATGGAAAAAGTAATGTTGATCTTATGGGAGTCTGCATAATGCCTATTACTTAGGCATCAAACTATTTTGTTTCTTTTTTGGTTATTTTCTAAGTCGAACCAATTTCTTCGATTATACTAACAGTACAGGTTTTTAGTAACTTGTATATAAATTCTCAAAACTAGTTTACCTTTTTGTCTAGAGCAATTTAATTGCATGTATAACTTGACACGATATGTATGAATAAAAGTGCAATTATTATTTCTACAGCTACGTGTAGATGTTCTTCATTGGCTGTTTGATGAATGACGAGTATTCGCCTACTTACAAACTATCTATCAAACTGTTTACCAAGTAATGAGCAGGGTGTCTGCGCGCCTATTTGTCAAAACACGGTGTCGAGAATTTAGTTGTCGGAAAGGGCGAACACATTCGTGCAAACATGGATAACAAAGTGGATAATAACGGTGATCCATAAATTGTCGCAGTTATATTCACAGCTATGACTGTTGCATACAGAATAACCCTAAGTCAAGTTCTGAGGTCACCACGAACACCTTGCACTTCGGTCTTACTTACGACTCGTTTCACTTCCATTAATTACTAACTACCTTGCCAGCTTGTGAGATATCGTATTATGATAAAAATTATAAAATTAAGAGATGTAAATATACCTAGAAATTATACAGTAAACGAGTAGATTAGATAACCTATGTACTACATTGGTTAGATCAAAATAAATTATTCTAATAAAATGATATCTTCTGTTCACAATAAAATTATATAGAAAATATAGATTTACCATGCATATGTAAATTATAATGATATCCTTCCTCCTACTTTCGTTTCACTTTGCTTATAGACACTGCAAATCCTCTTATGACAGGTCTAATAAGATCTACGTCTCCGAGGAGTCTCAAATGACCTTAGAAGTTAAATGTGACAGAAGTCAGTCTAGGGTTAAAAAAGACGAAGAAGAAGCCCACTAAAAGAAGATTAGTGTTGTATACTGAACGCTCAATTTTGTTTGTATATTCTAACTTTCTTCTCATTCTGTTTTTGTGCAAGAATCTAGCACTACCTCGTTAATCCACTCCACTACACTAAGCTAGGAACTATCAATCATGATCAAATTGTGTGTGAATCCAATTTCAAGAAAGGAAAAACCTCCATTTACTGAGGCTTGTAACCAGAACCGGAGGAAAAACAGCAGAAATAAGAAGGGGCGCTAGAAACGAAATGTTCACAGAAGAAGATTGGACTGTAACGAGCACGTCGAGGCCTCGCTGCCTGGCAGAGAGATCACAGAATGTCGACAAAAACCAAAGGAGACAGCGAGAATTGGCACGTAATTTGCAGTAAATTAATTCCTTTGACCAGAACAGCGGCAAACACTGTGAATGTCTCGCCTCCTGACCTACATCCTTGCTTCACTGTCAGGTCCACGTAGCAAAGGTGATCGCGCGGAAGCTGTATTCCCATCTGATCCCTTACCATCGGGGATCGTTGCAGAAACATCAAGAAGGATCGCCAACGCTGCCTGCTCGCACGTTTTTACCACGTTACACTATTTTTTGTGAACTCGACCGATCGTGACGAGATTACTTAGTGGTTCGCGGGTAGAAAACTCGTTCCGTTTAAAGGTGGAACGTGAATTCCACGCGAGAACGGACACCGAGGAATGCAGCAGCAAACCACTCCGTAATGAAGACGCGTTACCAGCTGCATCGATGTTCGTTAAATCTTTCAACGTCGTGCCCCGATGCAGCAACTTCCACATAATTCTAATTGCAAATCTGAGAGTTAGATCTTCATTCCCTTGCACCGTTAAAACTGATTCAGGAAACAAACCGGACTTTGATGCGCCGTAAACTTGGCCCCATCGAAATTAAGTAGCTCCATAATGTGATAAGACTATCGATGATATCGTGTCCTACCATCGTGTCGCCATTTTGACATCTTTAAACGCACCTACGATTGGTTAACGGTACAGTTACTATATATTCTAGACTTTATGTTTTATACATTTTTGTATCATTAAATTTTATGGTAAGTTTGAAAAGTAGCTGGGTTGATAACGATGCAACTTGAGATCATGATCATTTGAGAATTGTTTGTGCTATTTAGAACAGCAAATATTTATGACTTACTGCATTCTCTAGACTAGCTATTTCAAAAGGGAGATCTTTTCTCACAGACCCCCAAACAACTAGATCCACTTTCATTTCATCGTTGAACATATCGCAGCTTATCAGGTACTTAGATTATCTGCTTTGCCTCCTTGACTTCGTGTTTGATCTACATACCACGTTGTTATACTCTTGTTTATTTCAAGTCTGCCTCTAGGTCCGTGGGAAAATGTTTTTCATCGTTATTTAAATTTTTTGTCGCTTTTCTAACATGAAGCTTCTTAAAGTATCAACAGATTACATAGCTCTAATTGAATATTTTATGAGAATATAGAGTCTCTAATCGTCTTGAAAGACTTGCGTAAGTGGCCCCCAACCACTGTCACCGACTAGACTATTCTTTAACCCCGCTGAGTAGAACACGAGGTTCGTAATATCGACCGGTTAGAAATAGCCTTACAGGTCAACACGCAAGTTTTCGCGTTAACTGTTATCGACCCTTTGTGCTGAAGATTCGACTTCATGTTCAAAACTTGTGAACTATGCCCTTCATCGCGAGATTTTTCATGAGTTTCTCCAAGAATAAACTGCTTTAATTCTTTAGTACCTTCGTATACCACTATTAGTTTTAGTTTTATATGAAATATGACTGAGGAAACAGTCCCCTAACATGCAAAACTGATTGTATAGTCATACTGGATATAAGATACGTTAAAATAAAATAAGTGTCCTATATTGGATAGATATAGAATTATAAAGAGTTCTGACTTTAGATCGATGAAAGCAAGGGATTATATGTATAGCGTTCCCTCGTTATAAGCTTACTACTGTATTTATTGTACTTTAAATTTAGTTGCAGCAAGCGAGTGTTGTGGATTGCATACTGTCTTTCACAATTTTGATTAAACCAAATTAAAAGAACCCATACATATATTCAATAAAAACAGTTGAAATGTTATGTTAAAAGTTATCCTCTTGGCATAAAAAAAATTATGAATCTCTTATTCATGGTTATAATTAAAATTTGTGTCTCACTGTTATAATAATGAAGGCACTCTGTTTCAAATAACTTCAAACAGAGATATTTCTCTTATAAACCAATTTAACTCGTTATCCAGACAAAAAGTACTAGAATATATACGTAAAGTGTGGCAAAGAGACCCGAAAGACCCCATTCCTTTTCGAAGCAACTTAATGCTCATTAAGGAAACTACAATAAGTATCCACTCCCCAGCATCCACTACAACAAAGTGTCCAAGTGAGAACGAATTAGTCCTCATCCTTTTCCAGAATCATTAGGATAGGTCAGGAAGACTTACTTCCCTTGACTTTCTTGGCTGTAAGGACTTTGCTTGGATTGCTTTAACTGCTCCAGATGGCTCTGGGCTAGGTCACAATGGAATGGACGACACCAGTTCCACCCCAATGGGATCCAACCCTATTAGAATAAATTAGAGTAAACGTATTATATAAACTTGTATTCAAATCTAACATCTAAAATTCCATAAATGGTCTCTCTTTTCCTTTCATCAACTAGAGTGCTCCGTTAGTATCCACAAGGAGTATCCACGATCAGAAAATACTACACGAAAAAACAATCAAGAAAACAGACCGACAGGGCAACAACACAGACCGCCCAGCAAACGTTGAACAAGTCGTCCGGCTACCAAGAGCGCTAAACCAACATGCGCAGGATGCACAATAAGTGTTGGATTACGATAAACTGACCAGAAACAATGGAACTTGCCGGAGCAATGTGCTCGAAACTGTGCAGCCAGGCTTCAACTATCGGATTACCGACATAGAGCGACAAAGTTACGACGGTCACGTAGCGAGAAGGTGGCCCAAAGGATCAAGAACAAAGTCTCCTGCCGGTCAGCCGACCACCCGCTTCAATTTCGAGCCGAGCAAATGGTCTTGCTCGTTTCGCGCGCCACACTTATTGCCATTTCCGTGAATTGAACATAAGCTACGTAGGCGTGGCGCGTGCTGGTCACCGCTGTTCCACGCGATCGTTTGGGAAGTCGAGGTGAAAGGACAACCAAAGGCGTCGCGGCTCGACACGAAACCAACTCCAAAGGCAACAACTACGAAAAACAGAAAATGACGCAAGATTTTACGTGTACATCCGGACCTTTCGTCGTAAAAGGAACCACTCTCAATCGCTTTGAGGTTGTGAAACTTAGATATTTGGCTACAAGGACTTTTGCCTATACGTATAAGTCCATAAATAGTAAGCTGTGGTTCTACATTTTCATTAGTTCTTGGAACTAACTTTATGAAGCATGTAACGATGATTTATGCAAATATGTAAGCTAACTGTGCCAATACTCGGATGCTTAAGTTGTCTATTGTTTTTTATTACAATTTAAGCTTAAAATTAAATACAATTTGCGTTAATGTCCAGGTACTAGGGCATATGGTAGAGTTTGACGCATTCAAAATCTAAATATCCTAATTTTTGAACATTCTGTTGTCCCTATAATAACAAATGTCTTTTCTGTCTAATGTCTATTCTAAATACGTACGTAGAGATTAGATACCTTGGATACTTCTTTTTCTTTAACTATGTGTGTAAATTCCGATCATAACAATTTATTATAAAAATAATACAGTACGATGTGAGAATGGATCTAAGCAACAATGTGCTATTCCAAGGATTCATACAAAATGCGAAATAATAAAAAAGTTCCCATGTTTCTGTACTCTATATAATTTGCTACTCTCAGTCGACGAATCGAGCTGAGAAACCCTGTCGAGTGCTCAGAATTAATAGCAGAGCACAAAAGAATATTTGACCAACTGAAAGCTCACGAGTTGCTCCTTAGTATAAACGCGCACCACTGTACTGAACTCCCGAGTTCTCGATGGCAGCCTTTCAGGTCCTCGCACCGACCACGTTCGCGTCATCGCGCGGGTCACGCTTTTGAGAAATTTCATAAAGTTTTGTCGTCTGGAAAGTTGAGAGGCTGGACGTGAATAGAGGTCGTGTTCTCCACCTTCGCTTCTTCCCCTTCCCTCAAGCTTTCCTTGTTTAGCTTTCTCCACTTCCTCCTCCCTCTCATTTCCTTTTCCTCTTCCCTATCATATTTCTTCCTCTCCCTCTTTCTGCTTCTTTCCTTTCCCTTGTGTCACTTTTCGCTCTCTACGTATCTTCCTCCCTTTGTGTGCCCTTGCCACTCGTGCTCTTGGTCCTGAGTCCTGATACCTTACGTTAACTGTATGCACAGGAGATAACGACACGAAACGCATAACGTCCACGCGGTCCACGATAAAGTTCGGTGTGTATGTGTTGAAGTCTACAGGGAAGAGTTTTGATATCTTCAACTCTGACAGAATGCATAAGACTCGGGTCGTACGAGCCAGAGGATCCTGTTGATCGTTTATCGCGACACGCATGAATCATCTTGCGTGATTCATCAGAAGGCTGTTGTCCGATTTCGCGAACTTCGATCGGGAGACGCATTCTCATGTATAAAGCCTGGCAATGACTTTGGGAAATTAGCTTTAATTGGTATAGTGAGGTCAGAGCATTTGTACTATACAAATAATTCAAGTTTTAATATTCGATAAGACAAATAGCCATATATATTTTAGAGATTAATAAATTGGAAAGTTACGAACTTTCTGTATATTTATTGTTAGTACCCTCAACCCCTTGTGTATGAACATGAAACATTTTTGTCCAGGACTGCACAAAAAATATTTTCAGACTTCTCGGAAAGTAATTTAAGAAATTTATCTATTATTATAATTTTTGTAGATATAGAATGTTTAAAGAAGTTACGAGTTTCTCAGATTTTTTTAGACTTTTAATTTCCAAAGAATGTGTTGAAAATAAATGACCTACCACTGTTTTATAACACTGACACTATCCCAGTTAAGGATTAATTGAGTTGTTCGAACATACAGATTGTCTTACTATCTTTAGAGTTACTAGTTTCTAGTAACTATTATAAATTAAAATATTTGTTCATTTTGTAGCAGTTTTTAAAAGTGCTATCTATGTTGTGTGATTTTATGTTATTTCGAAATTCGAATATTCTTGACAAATACAGCTAATGTTTTTCTTGTCGCGGAATTTAAAGACCTGTGTCTTGTCTTCTATCTAAGGTAAAGTAATTGTTTGATACGTATATAACTCATAGTGATTATTTAGTTATCGAGCATATAACATTGTACAGCACCAAGCGTTCTATACATTTGGGAAACGAAAACCAAATGCCAGTTTCCCACAGTATGGGTCCTGGAATCATAAATTTCACGCCTAAGTCTGAACAGAGACTTCAACACCACCAACCCTCTGGGAAACACATTGCAGAACATCCGTTCATTTTCTTCAGGCTGTTACACTTTTCCCAGTGATCGAATTGGACACGTCTTGTTCACTGTATATAGTTCTATCAAAGAACATATAGCTCCAATACATTTATTCTATGAAATACAGTGACTCAAGGATCTCTTTACATACTTATTATACTTATCCAGCTCATAAATTTTAATACAAAAAATAAACAACAGAATTTTATACGTGAATTTAATCATCCTTTGTAAAGAAAATCGTAGCTGTAAGTATATCAAGACTTATACATAATTCATAAATAATATATTTTTCGTTCAAATATACTGATAACGACAAATACTTCTTCATTCAATTATGTAACAGTCATATAAGTTAATATTATTTACTCATTATTATATACTGTCACTTTAAGTTACAATTCTACAATTAAAAAAATTTCAGGAAATAACCACTATAAAACAATAAAATCTTCAAATATTTGGAATTACTCGTCACAATAAAATCTATAAAAATTTGTTATGCAACTGCTGCATTACTGAAACGAAACGTTGAGTCCATTATAAAAAATATAGGTTTAAATTCGCGAAAGCACACCTGGTTCCATGGTCTCGAACATAAATCTCGATTCGGCTGTTCGAATTTCCTTTCTACCTCCCCGAATACGCGACTTCTTTTACAGGCACAATAAACCAAGGCGAGGAGACCAGTGTGTATCGCGTGGGAGGAAGGCACGTGTGTAGTTCTATACATCGAACCGCGGGACGTAATCATTATCGGCGAGTTCCAGTGTAAAGCGTGAACGTACCGTGGCACACGTACGTATCAAGATTCCTCGCATGCCTCGAGGATCGTGCATTCCACAATTTGTACGGCGTATCTTCGCGTTCGCGAATCGGTTCTTCTACAGAATAATTAAGCCACGCTCGCGCGAAGTTCGTCCGACGACAGCCTCGCGTTTCTCTCTATCTGAATGTCACGAACGCAACGGCAGGCGATATGGATCGTGGCTGGATTTCTTCTGGTTTACAGCCACGCGATCGTATAATAAAACAATGCCGCCGCGAAACGTATTACCGGGTATTGTGAGCAATTACGAGAGGTCGATACTAGACCGCACTGTAGCCTACATAGAGAAGCTGTCCATTAACCGAGCGCGAAATTAAGTCCGCGTTTCATTGCATTTAATTCAATGTAATTCGACCATTAGGCACGGAGTTGCGGGTCGACTAGATCTTCTAAACGCCTACAGATAACGTACGAAAGGGATGCAGATGATTTAGTATCACTCGAAGAATTTCTATAACTCTTCTTTACGACGCCGTTTCAGATTAGTTTAATTGTATTTCATTTAATAGTGTTGATTCTATAAGATAAGGTGCATGGGCGAGACGATGGTTCTGCTTGCACGTGGCGAATGTAATTTATATTTCTTAAGTTTTTAATAATCAATTTTACTATGTAATTCTGTAGCTTAAAATTTCTTACAGTAAGAATCTTCAACTATGCTAAAATCTACCTAATATGAATCCTACAATGTGTAATTTTTCATTTTGAGAAATCATTCTTCTTCTAAAAAGTGCTGGAAAATGAGAGAAAAATAAGAAAATTATTTTTCATTTTCTCTTACTATTGTATTAAAAATATATTATGGCTCATGCTGTTCTCAATGTTCAGTTCCCTTAAAAAGATACAAGAAAGTGAAATAACTTTTATTCTGAAGTTAGACTGAATAATATAATACCTAAATACAACACGAAAATTATTAAAAGTGTTGTAAGAAGAAGTAGCAAAGGAAAAGGGTAATTACACCATAATGACCACAATGATGGAAAATAAAAATGAAAAGAAAAGAGAGTACTCGAACAAAGGGTTCTCAAATACAACCTAAATAGCGCAGTGTGGGAAGTGAGCAGATATCGAGAGGCAGGAAATCGTAGTAATAGGAAGTAACAACACGAAAGGATTTTCTAAATGGCTACATCAATTCGACGCGAAAGCGAGAATGTAGCGAGTCGTAAGTACGATAAAGCGTTTCCACGGTGCACACGGCTAACCCGCAGTACACCGAAAGCATCCATCAAAAGAAGAAGAATATCCTGACGCTCGTTCAGAAACCACCCTCCGATAAATCGAGCTGTCTGGAGGAAACGGCGCTATCGAATCGATCGCAGTCGATCTCTGCTCGTGCACCGTCTACCCGACCAACGTTCCTTCTAACGAACTAGAAACGCTACCGCTAATCTGCCTATCGGATTACCAGTTACTCCTTACTCACTCGTGTCGCCTTTCAATGAAACGAAACGATATCTCGACGGCCAATGACGCGGCTGCGAGATAAACCGCGATGCATCACCGAGTTATGCGTATCGTTAAAGACCAGCTTGTGTCTGGCTAAAGGATCCGTTGTTCGGTTAATCGGCTGATGCGTCTTGTGCCGCAGCAGAGGACAAAATAATTCGCCTTGTGTATTGAGGAAAATTTATACTCAAGAAGGAAAATCGGTTTGTACCTGTTGGGTCGAGGAATAGATGTTAGTAAGTAGAAGATATAGAGTCGACTCGTTTGATTCTGGTCTGATACGTAACTGGTTTGATACATATTATCAATTTAAGCAATCGTATCTTGGGAAAACATGGAAAACTGATCCTGAAACAAGTTTTGCTATTTAGTGTCTACATGGCGTAGAATTTGTAATTCGGTAGCAAGAATCAATTAAACGGAAATGCAAAAAGTACCTTAACAAAAGTGTGAAAATTATTTTTTGCAAATGTATACTGTTTATTTTACTCTCTATGTATCTCTCTTTTGACGAAACAAATACAAATTGTTAACTTAGTATTTATTATCAGAAATGGGTATCTTATACTTTATATCCGCCGCTAGTAACGACTCGAAAGACTACATGGCAAGTTAAAAACTGTAATATTAAAACTTATATTTCATTCCTGACAATTATAACAGCCTGTAACATGAACAACGGAAGTTGCGATCTCGCTCTTAGATCTTTGACCGAAGCTAAGGTTTATACTTCTACAGTTCAAAAAAGTTTCGAAGAAAAACGAAGAAAAGTTTCAAAGAAGAAATAAAAGCGTACCCTATGGTCCTCCTATGAGCGTGAATCTAAAGTTAAAGGGTATTATAAACTTAATCCTTAACTAACTTTTAATGTTCAATTTAAAAGAGTATCTATAGACTATAAAAATTAGTAAACTGAAAAGTCGTAAATTTCCGTTATATTAATATTAATTATTTTTTGTAATAGAATCACAGAGGATTAAGTTTTCGATTACTTCAAATAACCTTTGAATCAAAATTACAAACAAAATCAATTATTTATTTATGAATAACGAATATTGCTTTATTCAAATAATATTCAATTTTGTATGTAATTCTACTATACTGTATCACTGACCATATTAAATATTTAAGAACTAAAAATGCCATAACAAAATTCCTCTTTCTGCTAAAAAGTAAAATGCACACACGATAAATCATTATCAGTCACCCATGCAGACAGTACAAGATAACAACACCTACAGACGACACCCGTTTCTCAAATTCACCATTCTGACCAACAAAACCAACTCGAACCTCATCTGCTCCCAACTATCCCATGCAAATTGTTCCGAGGCCAGTATCGATTCGCGAGCAGGTGTCCCAAAAGTTTCTTTGTCGTTTCAACGATTCCTCATGGCACCAGTCGCGAAATTGACCCGACCCAAACTCTAACGAGGTGTCCAGTTAACGCGAATTAAAATTCCCATTAATCGAACAAGAGAAGCTTTCCAGCGAAAAAGGCATCGAAACGTTCAGCGCTCTGCATCAGCGGCTGCTGTCGAAACCGAAACGTTCCGCTCGTTTCAGAGTAGTTTAGACACCGATCAGGCGTTTCCAATGAAGATCGGTGGGAACGTCCTGGCAGCGCTGGCTCGCGCTCGGGAGCGAAACAGGAGAGCTTTCGTGCTCGAGTGCTTTGGCGTTTGCTCAAAGTGTGACGGGGTGGCGGCGCGTAAAGCAAACAAGAATTACGAGAAGGCTCGCATCGAACGGAGACACAACCGGAATGGATGAGAGCTCGGCAAACGATACGACGAAACGCACAATGCCGGATGCGAGTGAACGAGCGGGCGGCCGAGCGAGAGCCGACGATTGTGTTGGGCTTGCATTAAAAGCAAAACGATGGAGAACCGTACAGGCGGTGGAACGGAACGCGGCACGCTGGCGAACAGATTTCTCGCTTTACCATTCTCCTCCATTGTCGGTCCACGGATTTAAATGGCACGCTCGCTATTAACGCGTCGCATCTACGGAAAATGTGGCCAATGTACCGCGTCCCGCGGGAAGGCGTCCCCGCTTTTCGGTTTTATATACATATTTCAGAGTGCTATTGATCGAAAAATATAGCACGCCGCTACCGCAAATGTACTGATGATGGGGCCCATCGTGCAATCTCGAATACACGCGAGCAAAATCGAGCGCTGATTTCGTATTGGTTGTATGGCTCCTGTATTTATGACAGTGTTGAACGTGGGATATTTTTTGTCATCGAATGCTACGTGCTATATGTGATTATTCTGTCGGATAAATCAACGGATTGGTCGGTTCGATTTTAACGCTATGACGAGTGGTAGCATAAAATTACAACCTCCCACAAATTGATACGTATGTGCTGTTGAAATGCCGAGGTAAAATTACGTTTTTAGCTTGGGAACGATTGACAGATATAAATAGATAGACATAAATGTCTAAATGATGGACACTGTGGGTGAATTATTATGAAGCGAATAAGCCTAATATTTCGAGAAAGATGTCATATTAAGAAAGAAAATTCATTTATTGCTAGAGGACAATAAAAATTGTTACTATAGACAAATTACAAATCCAGAATATAAAAAATTACTCAACTGATAATAATTACTATTAAAGCTAATAGATGGTTACCCAGATATTGGCAAAAAAATATTCAACATTGTGAATACTAAGTTAAAAAATACGATGATTATTTAAAAACCGAAAAATTCAGCAACTATCGTCAGAATAATTTCTCGACCGTCAGTAGCAAAAGGAGCAAATTAATAATATGGAAATGTGAAATACATATATTACACGACACCTGCATCATTAAGTTCAATATGAATAATAGATCCATAAATATTTGGTATGAAAGGGTACAGATTTCAATATTATTCAGTCAATACATATTCATATTCATACAGAAGATATGCGAGTGCTCGCACTCTCCTTGCCTGGTTTAAATGTATGAATTGAAATAATTTAAACTTGTAAGAACCACTGACAAACTTCTGCAAACAAGGTTCCCCGAGGATCAATTGTGGATTATATGCGTTGCTCCTCGACAGATTTTCACGTACACTTTCGTTAAACACGGAATGCACGACAGG
The DNA here is from genome assembly GCF_051401765.1 of Calliopsis andreniformis. Classification (NCBI taxonomy): domain Eukaryota; kingdom Metazoa; phylum Arthropoda; class Insecta; order Hymenoptera; family Andrenidae; genus Calliopsis; species Calliopsis andreniformis. The sequence goes on along the minus strand of NC_135064.1, from coordinate 10,303,093 downwards.
CTTGCGTCTCGTGCGCTTCCGATAATCTTGTATCGGCAAACGGAACGAGCAAACGTGAAACGATAGCGATAACGAATCGCAGAGGCGCAGGGGAGAAATCCGAGCGAGCGTGGCGAGGCAACCCGACCAGGGGAAGAGTCGAAAGGATCGCATACCTGTGGAGCAGGTGTTTCATCCAAGACCGGCTCCTCGTCCTCTTTCCCTTCGCGCTGCTTCCACCTACCAACGACCGTGGCGCATGCACACCTACTACGTACCCTCGACCGCGCCTTCGTTCCTTCGCTCGTATTTGCCTTGTCCATAAGACCCTAGCGTATATACATTTTCTTAACAGCATCGACCTTCCCTCGATTTGATTCCCCCTCGACACTTTCAAATCGTGCAGACGTATTCCTCGATCGAGTTTCGTAATTGGGAAAGGTCTACGTGAGTAGGTACTTTGCCTCGATTTAATTCGATTTCCGAACGAACTTCGAGTTACGTAATATCCTACACGGACTGATTGTGAGTAATTTGGAATTTATATCAGGTTTTGTTACGTTGACGCGTAAATAATTTTGCATTCAAAGAATTCTGTTTTTTATTTCGATCAATCGACGCGATGTAAGTTGAGTAGTGCACGTTAGTTTCCCTTAACCAAGGAAGGAGATGAGAATTCCATTCTTACGAAAATGGACGTCGATATAGGATATGGACGATATATGATACTGCATTCTTGTCCTATTCTAGTACGAGGTAGAAAATTTTCTGTGGAGTAGAATTATTTGAGAGCTCCGCAAAAGCTTTACGGGAGCCCTATGAGTGAAAAAGAGGAAAGTTATGTGTGAAAAATTGTTACTGAGGTTGAAAATGGAGATATCGTTATGATAATATCAGAAGAATATATCATGTATTAGAACTTCTCTTGGAATAGAGGTTTAAAATATTGGCGATATTCAAAAATAGTAAAAAATAGTGATCAATAACAAACAAATATCAAATCTATGATTTAAGAAAGATAAAGTAATCAGAAATAAAATTACTTGTGTAACAATCTAATATAGCAATAAGTGAAACAATTATACACACATTATAAATTTCAATATGTTATTAAATTATACTATGTTTATAATATTCTAACATTGTAAAAAAACATTTTGTATTTTACAGCTGTTACATAGCCCCAAAAATTATACATAGGTATTTTGCTACCTTGCAAACTTCAATGCTCCTGTAAAGGGATACACCACTTTGTTAGTTCCTAAAAATTGAAATATTTGCAGTTTTTAAAAATGTTATATACGTAGAACATTGTAATAAATTTTGTAAAATTCGAATACTCGAACGAATGCTTTAAACTTGCATGTTCAGAAAAACTATCCAATCTTCCAATCACTCTCAGTGATGGATGTAAGCTGACAATGCCTTGTCAGTCGAGATGCGACCATAGACAATGCAATATAATTTCGCACACTGTAATTTTACATAATAAAAATTGTTTGCGCTGTTTTGTAAGCAATAAATTAAATTATCAAAAACACTTAAACCTTCGCATTAAACGTCAAGTGTGACTTCACATACCTACTGATACATTTAAGCAACATATGAAATCATAAAAAATCAATTAAAGTTACTAGAACGAGAATGAATTGGAAAACTTCGAACAAAACAATTGGAACCACTCCATTAAAATTGTAAAAAATAAATTGGACCGCTAAAGGTTTATAGCCGCCACTAAATACAAAAAAGAAAGAAAATAAATCGAACAAATAAAGTACCCGCTAAAAATCAACTCTGCAAAGCTGATCAAATTTCCAATAAATGCAACGTAGCGGTGAACCCGTCAAGACATGCGAATATGCACTGCCCGAACCTCCACGCGTTCAAAATGAGCGCGCTTGGCCCGACGCCCGCCAAAATTTACCGCGTTTTAATTACGTATCCCACACTGCTCCGCTTTCGTTTCAGATAATGGACCGCGTGCGTTCACCCTTATTCGCCGCGATTAATTGCCGTAAAATTTAAGTAGAATCGATTTCGAGTTACGCGCAACCGCAGTGCAAAACTGTCCCCCAATTTTCGTCCAGCCGTGGCCCGCCTGAACACGTCCATACCCCGCAACATCACTCTATGCATTTCCAGAAAGGGGTCCAAGCGAACCCTGACCTTCGTGAAATGCACACACGCTCCCAGCATCGACTCCCGTGATTGTCGTTGCGCAACCCATCGCGTGTCAATTGTCGGCGAAACAGCAGCTTTATGTAAGCCAGATTCTCCGTAGATTGCCCGCTTCAAACGTATCGATCGGTGGGAACACTAGCAACGCAACGCTGACAAAGGGCGCGCTGGAACGACGCGGCGACCGAGCAAAGGGCGCGAAAACAGTGGACACGAAATTCCGTTGCGTCGAATCATCGCGAAACAAGCGAGGGGCCATTTCGCATGGATGCTCGTTCCACGCGAGACGCCTCTTTTGCCCGATCGATACGCGCGAATCCGCGCAGATCCACAAGGCGGGACACGATTGTCCTCGTTCGACGATAACCTCGCGGAACCGATGGAACACGACGGTCGCGCGCGTTTTTCCATCAAAGTCTCGGCTTTCACGGAATCGCCCTCGGCAACGAGTTGTCGGGCGATAAATTTATCCGCGGGAGGGTCTCTCCATCCTCCGACTCGGCTCAACGAGGGTGGACGAAACGACAAAAATAACCCCGAAGGCTGCTCTACGACAGCCCGATGCAGAACCAAATGGAAGGATGCGCCCGTCGCTCCAGCAACTCGACTACCGCCGACGCGGTACTTCCTCTTTCCCCATTCCCCTGTTTCCTTACTGGCTAATATATTCGCGAAATCTCGCGACGCGATTAACCGTCGCGGGGGAGGCAGGGGAATTTATTGCGGGACGCGTCGCTGCTTTCGATGCAAACGTAAAAATGAAATACGACTTGGAACGCAGCTGGAATGCAACATTACGAGGCTATCGCGGCATGAAATTGCGCGGAAAAAAAGGGAGAGCTGAATCGTCTGGTGGTCGCTGCACGTGTATCTCGCCTGACGAAAATGGGACGCGTCTCGTGTTTGAGATACCGCGGCGATAAAAGTAACGCCAGCGGAGTACGATTTTAGAAATTAAGGCGCTCGGGCTTTTTCTTTTTTCTTTTCCTCTAGTGAAGAATGATTATGTAGCCTACTGCTTTTCTGCTGGTGGAGAGTGATTATGTATCCTACTGCTTTTATGTGAAATTATGGCCCGTGGATCTGTTTTATGTATAGTTACTTGCTGTAAGTTTATGCGTGCTACGGAGTTTTTGGAATTACGTTATTTGCCATTTCAACTTCTCAATTGCTAACTGATACTATTAAAATAAACACACGTGTCATCAAGATATTCATGAAACTCAAAGAAGTGTCTGTTCAGTTCTAGGCTACGCAGAGCAAAGTATACGAATTAAACTTAAAGGCACGAGTTAAATTTAATAGTAACTTTCTTCAATCTTCTATTTAGTAATCTTTACATTATTGTTGAATAATATATGTAGTACTGTTTCTGCAAATAGTCATTCTTATTCTCACTATGTATGTACTTCTTTTGTAGGTATCACAGTAAATTTGGGAAAAACAAAGTCGAAAGATACTAAATAGACTGCTGAATTAAAAAATCGCTTTTTTAAATATCTACTGTGATTCCCAGATTCACATTATTAAAATTAGTTAATAATACACCTATTCTCTAAGATATTCTTCCCATTCTACAGCTAAACTAGTAGAGTAAATCCCGAATCAAATACAGCAACGCTAGTAGAATAAGTTCCAAGTCAGACACAGCAACGTCAGTAGAATAAGCCCCAAGCCAGACAGCGAAATCTCAGTAGAATAACTGCAAAGTCAGACACATTTCATTCGAGTTTCATACATTCGTGAAAAAATTAACAACTCTGAAACAAAGTTTAGGAGGTAATTTCGTCATTCTTGATTTTTATTCTATTTTGACATGTAAAATCACCCTTTACAATTTGTTATATTTATTGTTAACTAACCTGCACTATTATATAATACCACATCAACAGAGGCTGCAATTCTCGAGTATTTCTGATAAGCGAACTATGGCTTCTATCATAACAAACTTTGACCACCACTGGAATGTAACAATTTATGTGCTATAACCTCGCAATTTGTTGCCAAGGACTCATAAACTACAAAAGGCACACTTTTAAACGAAATTCATGCTCAGAAGACTCGTCCCGTCCTACCAAAGGCAGTAACAAAGCACAGAATAATTCCAGAAAATGATAGAGACGCGATTGTAACGCGAAAATACTACATTGGCTGTGTCCCTTTACGTACGTATTGTTCTCCAAGTTTTCGAAATCCCAGGAACAACAGATTCTACAGAAAAGTTGAAATACGAGCGCAGCCGGGACCAAGCGTCTCTCGAATGATACCTCGATGAAAATAACGACGAGCAAGGGAAGTATAATTTGCATTCAGCCGGCCGGATGCTTTCGCGAAATTGCTGCAGCTGCGATACGCGAACATCGGACCGACTCGACAGAAAGACGCAGAAGAATAATTGTATTTTTTTCGAGCAGCGTGATGTTGCTCGGTGCAAATTAAGCACATTTTGCGCACTCTATTGAAAAGAAGTAACTGTCGGAGGCACATTCGCTGCGTGAGAACACGGGCTCCCTCTGGGCCGGACCATTGCGTGCGGAAACTGCGTCTCGATGGTGCCTTTTAATCGCTTACTTCCAAACAAAATTCTACATTACCCTCCCTTCAGTGTGCGATTATTTTAAGACGACGCCGTCAAAACCGTGGCGCACAGCCGGTACACACAGGCGATACAAGAGAAACCGGAAGACACACCGGTCGTATTTCCTCTGCGGTGGCTGGGAACGCCGCCCCTCTGCTGCTTTTTCTATTTCTATCGATTCAAAACAATCATTTTTCTAGGCGCCTGGATCTACTGTCTTAAGGATTCAGAGCCTCGTGCATTGTTGGGGTCTACACTTAAAACTGAGAGAAAATTTAATTTTAATTTTTAACCCTTTTAGTACCTACATCACTAGTTCTCCTAGTACCGCCCAGAAATACATATTTTGGAAAATGGGCGTTTTTAGAGATGTTTAATGAAAGCAATATATTTTTCTAAACTCGGTAAAGCTGTCTACACTGAGGCAACAACGAGCAACATTTTGTCGCCTCTTGTTGCTTATGATGTGTAATTGCTTTTCATTATTTTTGTTTCTAGAACCTATACTTCAAATGTGTCCTATGTCTTTCTTATTTTTTAAACAAAAGGTCACAAAATGTTGCTCGTTGTTGCTTCAGTGTAGACATAGCTTTATATGTACAATCATATTCAATATATGTATTTTTTATTATAGAAACTTATTTTATATAAATAAAGCATCATTGTACGTGTTTAAATTGTATTGAAAATGGAAAAGGGAAATATCGGTTCATGCTATTTCTCGGAAAATTCGCGAAGCCGATATGCTGGCTCTGAGGTACCAAACGGGTTTATCTTTTTTTACCAAGAATTCAATTTATGTGAAATTCTCTAAATATGAATAACAACAGGGATTTTAGTTATTTATAGTCTCTTTTATTCAGGGTTATTTTTACTTGGTACCATAACAATTAATAATTACTTATTGCAAAAACTAAAATAGGCAAAAAGAGGGCGCCTCAGGCTTTTCAATAATCTCATACTAGGCCGATTGATCGAGGTTCTATTGTAGATATTGATAAGTAGTTTTGTTATGTAATGATATTTATTTACCCAATGCAGAGGGCTAAAAATTAAGGTAGTTAGATATATGTTCACCTAATGCAACTTAAGAGGCTATATACAACGATTATAAAGGTACTGAAAATAATGTAAAGTTGTGAGAACCTAACGGGGAATTAGAAAAATCTTTGCGATTATAAAACTAGTATCGATTAATATGTCAAGGAAGGGGTCATTGCCACGGATCCTGTTCCTATAATCACGAGGTAATTACTTGAAAAAGAAAAAAGAAAAAGAACAGAAAATGATAGCATTTCAGACAGCGGAAAATGTGGTAATCGATCAATCCTATGATGCTCAATAGTTATGTTGCCTTAACTCATTAAGCATCATTACATGCCTAGGCTATTTACCTTCACGCACCTTCGCTTAAGGTGTGCAATCAATTGATGATGTGGAACTTCAATCAATACTTCGCCTTTACTATTCTCTTCCTCATTATGTTCCTTAATAAAAATAGTAATATTTATTAAGTCATTAAAAGGCTTAACATTAGAAATTTAAACGGTAAAATTTTAACGATTCAATTTCTTTTTACCCTCTATATTTTGTCATATAATGTATACATAATTCTTCCTGCCACATTAATTAATTTTTTGCTTAACATTAAACTCGAAAATTACCATTACATACAGAATAATCCTCAAATTTGCCATCTGCATATGAGCAACTCGTCTGCCAAATCAATTAACTCCACAAGACAGAAATACTTATATTTATATTAAACATAACATAAAATGTTAAGGAATAATCAAGTGTTTTAGCATTAAAATTAAAAAAAAAAAAATTCAAAAACCGGATTTAATCACTTTGGCCTGTAAACGACTCATATATCTATAAAAATGACAGTCTTCTAAGATATGCAGAAATAAAGATGAAAACATCCAAACTGGTATATTAAACAGTTTCCGTGTTATAAAACTGCAAGGGCGCCTTCTTAATCGTAACCACGCCGCATTACCCGTTTAAGTTCCCGCTATAAATTCTTCGAAAGCGAAACGGCGACGAGCCATCCGCCTTCGAGCCCGCTTAAAAATACATCGGACGTTAACGCATACATTTCTCATTAAAACTGACAATTTCGCTGGGACGTTCTCTGGCTGGGTACACGCGTGCATAATGCAACATGCAACGCAGCCTGCAACGTTCGCGAATGCATCGTGAAGGTAGGCTGCGAATCGGTCGAATCAGTGGCCGGCCACCAGGTGCAGCGGACGAGTCGTGGCTGGGCGTGAAACATCGACGCGATGAAAGCAGTCGAAAATTTCACCATCTTAGAGAAAAAAAATTCCCCAGCGAGCTGTGCAGAGGTCGGCGGCCTGGTCGTCGTAAACGTTCCAGGGATAACGCCATTTATCGACGCTGACGCGACGAAGATAAAAGGAGAGGCTTTACTAGTCGGATTCATTGTCGCGAAAACGGAAGAAGCATTCAGAGCCCACCGCCTCCCTTCTCTCAGTTCAATGAATTATGTAAAGCCTCGTAAAAGTCGCCGCTTCTTTAAGAATCCTCGACCCACTTAACATCAGATCTCGGGCTAGGTGCACACTTAGCAACGAAGAGATTCTTTTCACCTTCCGTCCGTCTGTAATTGATCCGACTACCGAATCCCACTAATAGCTCGACAAACGACTCCATTAATGTGGTTATGGTTGAATGAATCGATATAAATTCGAGGATCGTGGTAGGCTAATTTCCGAAAGCGATAGAACAGATTGGATGACGTGACTACAAATTTCATTGTGGACAAGTTGTCGAAAAAGGATTAGAAGGTTGTAACCTACACGCTGCGCAGGATACGCGTTAACAAACGCCGGAAGCTTCTGCGGATTTATCTACCTGGCACAGTTTTGAATCTCATTCCATTTCGGGTCACGTTCGAGGCCATGCCTTGACAGTGTTCGAATCGAAACGATCGTTTACGTTAAGTAGCTGAAAAGTAGTTCTTGGTACACATTTTAGATGAATTGGATTTCATTGAGAGGGTAATTCAGTTAAAGATGTGATTCTTAGATTTTTTAAATTTAAAGGGAAAAGTCAATATTGTGTAGAATGTTGATATCTTATCATACGACTGTATAGGAGTATGTTGGATCACTTAGAAAATTCCTGGAGGTCTTTCACATTAATTTATTTCAATTAATGACATACTTAGTTACTTGTTTGTTTAATGAATTGTTAGTCTACTAGCGATCTATAAATAGTAATGTAAACAAATATTTTTAAAACCAAATAATAGTGAATTTTATACCTCGAAACACAGAAAAAGTTTGAAAATATCGACGATTATGTAATACATACGTACTTAAATCTCTTCATAAATACAAAAGATTTTATAAAACTACAATCAAATTTTAATATGCAAACAAATTTCGAAATTGGTATAAGAAGATTAAAACTACTACGTGTTGTAGTTTTTCACGGACAAAAATTTCTCGTATTAGATACTAAAATGTTCTGTAGACATCTAAATAATTTTCCAAATCCTATCTTCCTACATAATTAAAAAAAAAAACGCATTATACAATAAAAAGAAGAAGTACGTAATTCTGGACACAGAAAATTCTAAAACATCAACTTTAAAACATCGTTTAGTTAGAAACAAGCCTACGTAGAAAAATTTCTAAATGATACACACCCTCCTATATCCGTAATTTAACAACAGAAAACTCCTCTTACAGGCTATCCTAGTAACACATACTACCGTCTTAATTTCCGAGCAAAGAAACGAATCTGCAATTTAACGACATTGAAACCAACTGGTCTTAAATACTCTCTTCACTGCAGCAACGAAAAGCGTAGATTACATTACACGGTTGTAGGAGTCAGCGTAGCGCGATCAACGATACCTACCGCGATATACACTGCACACCTCGCTAAAATTGAAATCACAAATCTGTAGTTTGCCCGAGCGTGCCTGCGGCGTCTATGGCTTCAGGCCGTGCTGAATACGATTATTCGCAAATATCGTGCGCTGTTTATACAACTTGATTGGTTTACTTCATATTAAAAATTGAAAAAAAAATGAACAATGCAATCATTACCGTGAAAGGAAGCAGATTTCGAAAGGCATCGTCCAATTTAATTCTACGCGTACTCAATAGCGAATCGGTGAATCGAGCGTTATTCATTCAAAGTACGGATATGTTTGATTGTTCCCGATAAAAGATACAACGAGAGATGGGCCTATAGAAATTCTATTGCTCTCAATTTCGCGAGAGTTAATCGACAACCACGGCTGTAACGTCGCGCGCGCTACCACCTCCTAACGAAATTAATTATCGTTCGATAACGAACTTCCTTCCAAGAAGGATCTATTATGCCGCACAGCCGATATCATCGACCACCCCCGCCCCCGTTTCTTGTTCAAAGGACCGCCGAATAATCGATCTAATAGCACCACGATTATGATTTCACGCGCCCCTGGTGCGAATAAACGGACTCTATTATAATTCAACCTAACGGTAGTAGTTGATAAAGAGTATCGATAGAATTGTTATGCTAAAACAAAATTGTTTAAAAGGGGCTGTCAGTCGTTTGCTTAACTCACAAGTGGGTATGTGCTTATCGTAATTTCACATTGACCATTACAATAAAAATCAGAAAATGATAAATATGAACAATAATTCACAGTTAGGGCTATATACTACATTCGTGAATAAATATTGTCTTTTTTAGTTATACCTATAATGTATAAAATAAGTCACGTAACTGGAAAAAATTGTATAGTATTTCTTCGTTATAAGTTTGCTAAAATATCTTGGAATTATTTCAATCAGATGAATTGTATTTTTATGAATTCTTATTTAGACTTTGAAGAGAAAAATAAGTTACCAATACGTAAATCGATTTCTAGAATGTTATCCCCACTATAAGTTCGTGGCCAGTGAACTGTGTTCCAATATACGATAATATTGTAATACTACTCCTTTGAGTTCCAAGTAAGAAAAGAGCTATATATGTATCTCGAAGAGAAAATAGAATTTTATTCACTGCCTATTCTTTATCTTTTATAAATATACTGCAGTGATGCATATGCAATATGCAACAACACGTCTCTCTGTGAGTAAGACATTTTTCTTTTTACATAAATCGATTCAATTAATACACACACCGTTGTGCCTGAGAAAGAAATATCTACTATTATAAAAGGTGAGTCATGCAACTATATCACCTGAATTTTCTTGTAAACCATTATTTTATGAAAAAGTGTTCCAAGCAAAAGTTATTCAGAAACAAACATTTTTTTCCTACAACAAATTAATAGTTTATAAGAAAATTCGGGTGATACAGTTGCGTGACTCACCCTAAAATTACGTAGATGCTTTTATACCATTCAGTGTATCCCTACATTAATGTTTTATCGTAACGATCAATCAAGAGATACAATAAAGAGTTACATTCATACGTGCCACCCGCAACTAAATAGTAAACCGATCAATATTTCAATTGTTTTCATTACCCCCGAGGGAAAATTTCGTCGCTTTGAACACGAACGAGATACCCAAGCAGAAAAGCAAGGGGTACGTACAAGTAGAGCGAGGACAGCTTTTCGCGAGTAATGGCGTAACCTATCAACAAGCCTCTTCCATCAGTTTCTTTAATATACGCGACCTGCATAGCTGTATGGCACGAGATAGGGCAAGGGTGGTAAATATTAGCTACAAGAGGGAGCCGCTCTAACGTTCTTCCCGCCGCTGCCTAGTCCTCGCTCAACTCGATACCACCCTCCAATATCAGGGCGAAAGCAGGCACGCTGCAAATCGTTTCTACCTTACTTTTTGCCGGTTTAACGATCTGACCGCAACATTCATGGAAGCTGCTTTAGCAAATCCCCATTTTTTCTTCATTTTCTCTTGCCCTCGGCTCTTTTTAATTAAAATCTGTCCTTTGGTGAACTAAACACGGGATATTGACGATATTGACATTATTGACAACATGAAACACTCGCCATAGAACCGACTTTTAATGTGTATATAACGTACAATTTCCTTCCGTTTTTTAGTATCCTTCTGTAAGAATGTCACGTGTCGCATATCGCATGTTATATCGGAATGTTCATTCACAAGGGGACTTGATCTCACTTAAACCTTTCAACATTTTAAAAATTAAAACAGATTGCGTAACGATATGACGATTGACTACCGCTTCTTACTTACTTGAGATTCTAAGAGGACATACATACGTAATAATTAAAACAAAAGAAAGTACAATTATTTTGTAACAAAAAATTACAAAATATTGCAAACGTATATAAAACTATTTTATGAAAACAAATTACAATAATATAAAAGTTTGAAGATTTATTTTTAACTCTCCTTGATGTCGCGAAAGTTAATCTATATTTCAGATGATTTTTGTTAACTTTATTGTTCACTTTGTAATATCATCTTTCTCTAACTACATAAATATCAATAGAAATTTTTGTTATATTCATCTGTATTTATAATATGTATGAATTATTTTCCTTAAAAATATAAATAAAAGACTGTTAACTTTAACAAGTCATTAAATTTCCCGAACTTTTCAAAACAGTGTATTACATATTAAATAAGTATCATAAATGTAAAAGATTCCAGGCTGCAGAATACATATTACGATTAAGAAAGTGCTCGCATAATATATGCGAGGACGTTCGCATGATTTTCAAATGATCAAACTCCCATTACTCTTATTAAGGGCAATACTGTAACGATTTACCTTCTTACGACAAATACATAAACGCTTCCCAACAGCGCAATCCACAATCAACTATCACGCACGAGTCGTGACGACGTTGCCCACTAAGGGGTTAATTCACCACCCACGCGCAATCACCCACGAATACTCAAAATTCGATCGTTTCGCCAACGAAGCTCCGTGAGAAAAATAGGTTCTGCTCTCCGCAATGATGTGTTTACTTTCACACGGCGGAATCATCTCCTGCCCAGTCGTACGTGTGCTGCTCGCTTCGAAGCAGCCTATATACGTACGCGGCACGTGCCAGCGGCAATTATTACGCAACGAGGTAACGATGAATGAACCAAGAGGGACTCTACGCTCTACGGTACGTTGACTTTCACGAGAGGAAGCGGCGGTAAATTATCAACCGTCTGATGCCCGCCGTCGTGCATCGACAGCCGAAGTGGCTGGAACGTACGATTCGATAAGAATCGATCGAGCGCGTAAGACCGTGAAAAGGTCAGTTCCAGCACGGGAAACTCGGTTTACGCGGCAACTAAAGAATCTGGGCGATTTAGAACGGCGCGAACGTGGGCTCATTCGATTGCCCTCTGCGCGCAGGTGTCGCGCAGGTTACGCAACGCGGAATTTTAGCGAGGAGTTTTCGTGTGTCACAGCAGCTAATCGAATTTACGGCGAGGGAGAACTTACAATGTTCGTACCTCTTAATTTAATTCAGCTGGCAAATACGCAACATGGTCAAGTCCGAGATGTCGAATAACGATTAAATTGTTCATGGTCTTACACGCTATCCCAGTATCCGAGAGAGCGAGCCTCCACGATTTATCGCGTCCCGCGACCTAACGCTGTCCTAGGCTCTCGTTACACGACCCGTAAAACCGTTTACGCGTGCAGGCAGTTGACATCGATTCTAAATTCGGAGAAGAGGACAACGGGCGTCGTTGTGCGCGGTTCCCAAACCGCCACGGTCGCGTGGAACGACTCACTTGTTCCTGTTGCACTGACGCTGCTCTCGTTCCCTCATTTAGTCCCCTGTCTTATAGGAACGACACAGTTGTAATATAAAAATGGTTCAAATATAGGAGCACTGTAAAATACACAATTTTTTAAATTATGACAACCCTTTGACATATGTTTAAACATCGCTAAAGACTAGAAATATCCTTTAAATAAGATTCGAGATGTTACTCCGAAAAATATCCAATTTCGCATGGACTGACCCAGCAAGGATTGCTACATTGGTAAACTTATCACAGAAGGCGAAATTGTAGAATTTTGGAATAGCTAGTGGTTTATGCATTTACTTTAATAATGGCTTATACACTAATTAATCAAGTTATAAACTTCGTGCTGTATATATTAAGTCTGATGTATAAGCTACGAGAAACTATAAGGTAAGGGGTTTTGCTTTATGCTACTTATTGTTAGACTTGGTACTCACTAACATATTGGTTTAAATTTTGTTTCCGTATAATAAATATAGCATAAATAGATTCCTATTATCCTAATACAAGCAATTAAAAGAAGGCAGTAACATGGTGTATAGAATCTAATTAAAAAAAAAAAGAATTTGGGCTAGTCTGACTATCAGGTACAGATTTATTATCAGATTACCCCGTATGTGTGTAATAATGTATATTACCACAAATTGCTAGTAATTAATACATTTTTAAAAATACGGAATTGCAAAGTTGCTTCTATAGACTCAGAACACCATTTAAATAGATACTATAAAAAGTGGAATTATGAGCTGTAAAATAGTGAGAGATTTTAGTTGATAACGTGGATAATTTTCTAATAAAAAAGTCTTAATGTAATACTGCTACAATACCAATGATGAAGATATTTAAATTACCTTTGTAGCACTACCGTACTCAAAGTGTTAATGTGGAACTGGCATAGTGAAGCCACATTTATTTTTCGAATGTAAACTTAATAACTGTTCACATTAATAAATGTAATGACTTTTCATGCACGATCTCGTGAGTCACTGTATTTGAGCACATGAAAAGCTACAGCATGGTCGCTGCAATGAATCTAACTATATTTTACTTATCTAAGAGAGGAACACATGGTTTCTTATGGGGGAGTTGCCGCAATTGGAAAGTTACCACTTTGCGTCCCCCATGAAAAACCACGAATTCGAAGCAGGGCTTCTAAAAAGTTGCTTAACTGAAGTTACTAGTGCGCGCCTATCCTTAAACTCATCCTTCCCCTACGTTACACGTTCCCTGCCATCCACGGGATCTAATCTCGAGCTATCGATCTTAATTGCGCTCCGAGTCGTACTCGACTCGCGTTCAAGAGTCACGCTCGTGGCGTTCTGTTTCGTGAAAAATAATAAGGTTCCGTTGTGTGTAAAGGAACGACACGTTCCAATTCGATGTCATGCGATACCGAATTCTCTACGAGCACCTTTGTTTAAAGACGCAAGTTTTACGACTTGGTGTGGGCTAGTATAGTGATTAAATTCTAAATAATATATTCAGTTTTGAGTATAAACCTTGTGTACACAAAGTACAGGCCATGATATATTTATACTCGTCATAAACTTGCAACACGGTAGAAGTAACGAATTTACTGAGAATAGGGAGAGTTTAATATTTGCTCGCTATAAACTCACAGTTGTTCCTACTATTACTTGACATCATTATCTCACTTTCTTCAATCTCAATTTCAGAAATTAGATACCTTTAAGTAATTCTAAAAGCGTGCATTTAAAGTCTGAAGAATGATTATTTGCAATGAACTGTGAGATTATACCGAGTGAACACTATCTTTTTATAGTCAAGACAACTTACGCGACAATTAGAGTGTGAGTACACTATCATCACATCACGTGAGAACGTATGATTTTTCATGGCAAAACAGATTTAAAACGAGGGCAGTGAAACAAATTTACTATAATATACAACGTGATTTCACATGACGGGACAGTAATGTGCTTGCACTCTATCTGATACTTGTCTTACTAAACATGAGTAAAAACAAGTGAAAGAGCGATTCCAAGAAGAATAGTAGCAAGAAATGTATAACGAGTAAATACTCCAAACGATAACTACAGCTATAAATTCATTACACGGTACAATTAACAAATGCATACTAGAAACTAGAACACACTTCTCTAGTCGAGGCTGAAAATAAATAAAAAAAAAAGAAAAAACAAAATAGCAATCCCATGAAATTTATAACAGCCATAAATCGACGGCGAGTAAATACTCCAAGCCTCCAAGCTCATGACAAATAGAATCATACATAGACGCTCACCTCTCTGCTCCAATCCTGGACTCAACGTTGGCCTCCAGCGAGCATCAGCGTGGCCCGAGTCAAGTTCGCGAAAGTGGGAAGTCCGTAGCACTCGCGAGAACTGAAGGAAGAACCTTACATTCTCACCGGTTGCTCTCGGTCTATTTACTGACAACTGACACGTATTACAACCGATCGATTCGACCCCGCACAGAAAGGACACAAATCAGGTACGACGTGAACTTCTATTTACATCGGCCGAGCACGCACTCGTGGGTCGACAGCACCGATGGCCAGCAGCGAAGGAGCAGCTCTTCTATGTCCTTGACACGCGATGCGACCTACCATGTCCGACCCAGCCACCGAGCCACAGGGAAATCTCGACGAGACTGTCAACGTCCAAGAGAAACACCCGCTGCACCTTTCACCGATCCACTGTCGATCGCGGGTCCGTCTATCCCGGAAGTTGTCGCAACTCGGCGCAACACACCGTACCTGTCCTGGCCGCTCTAGCGAGGTCCTCGCCGCGGCGAATCCCTCTCACGTGGACGAGCACTGTCGCAAACACCCCCGACACGTCTGGACGAGCAAACCGCCAGGTTCGTGGCTGATCCCGAGCGAGCGAACAGAAGGGGTCCCGGAGGCCGAGGAATCGAGCAAAAACGTCCAAGGATGCGCCGCGGTAAACGTTCACGCTCGCTCTGAGCAGCCCAGCGGCTCGAATCTACCGCGCGTCTGCGCTGCGCACTCGCTCCTCTCATTGGCTGACCGAGTAGCTACCCCCTCTACTTCCTCGGCTACAGGGGTTCTCTTCGGCCCAGACAACCACCGCTTTGACTACTTCTTTTTTTTATCGACCTTCTTTTCTTTTTACTTTTCATTTCACGGATAACAACGGTACAATCTACGTATAATCGAATCGCCTCGAATCTCCTCGCTGGTACATCAGCTGCTCTCTATTTATCCTGCTGTTATTAATAATGCATAAAGCTACGAAATCAATGACCGGCTGCGACACAAAGCGCGGTCGTAGGTGTTGCCCGAGCAACACTTTCAAACGGGAGAGTGTATACATTTGCGGGGTTTACAGCGTTCGCGTTCATTGAACAATACCGACAGGATTTACGGGTATCATTGTAATCTCGTATTCACGAGCACAATGTGCGATTAATGTTGGGCGGGTTTAAGTAACTCTGCCTGTTGTTAGCGCAGGGATGTAATATTTTTGGATTCTACCGAGATCGAATTTCCGCAGAATACGAAAGTTCGGCTTCGATCGACAAGGCGCTCGATTATGCTTCTTTAATCGATCGGCTCCTGCTCTCTATCGGCCTTTCAATATACTGTGACTAATGCTGGGAATTTCTCTCAAGGCTGTAGCTTTCTTACGACGCGAACGAGTTTTACGCTTCGTCGGTCGGTCCGCCAACGACGTGGACGTTTAATAAATGAAATTTGAAGCGCGCGGGGTACGCGTGCAACTGGAAAATGGCGTAATCTCGACAGGAGCTACTCGACCACGCTCGAGAAGCATCGTTAAACTTTTTCAATTTACGAGTTCTGACGTTGCGATGCTGGAACAAATACGGTTCCGTTGGTTTGACTCAAGTAGAAATGCGTTTACTCTTTTTCCTGGCATGCGGCGCGTGTACACGCTCGTTCGCCGCGTCAATGGAAACGAGTCTTCCGAGTGACAAAGAAAACCGCCGAACGCAAACAGTGACTCTAAAAGGAGTAAACGTCCGATTGTTCGCCTTCCGTCGTTTGTTCTTTGAACGTCAGGGCTTTTGAAAAATGCGACCTAATTCGCGGCGGATGCATTGACCTCGGTTACTTTCCGCGAACGTTTTAGCGAAATTGCGCTCGGCTGCAATTCGCAACGATACGGCGCGGGGTGTACGGTTGAGTATAAAATGCTGCCACTTGTCATACAAGATTCACCGAGTACGCTAGGACTAGGAAGAGGAAAATAGTCGCAGCGGTCGATGGTCACGGATGCATGTGGAAAGAAGAATTATTGGTTTGTCTTGTATAGTCTGTGTCTACTTTTCGTTCATGAACACATTTTCGAAATCTCATATGGTGCATCTGGCGATTACTAACTTAATAATCTCTATGGAAACTGTCGTGAATGTATTAAGTATGCAAATTAAATCAGTACCTTTAAGTAAATTCACACGTTTCTAATATCTAATTATAACTAATTTTGAATTTTAATATTTTCCCGCCTCTTAACAGTTTCAAAAGACGCTGAAGAATTGTAACTATTATGTGATCTTTAAATAAAACTTGAATATTTGTTATAAAGGCACTAAATTAATTTTCACGGTTAGTATCTGGTTTGTGCTTTTAATTTTTAATCGTAGGTATCGTGCTTCTATATTTCTATCTACCATAGATGAGATACAAATAAAATAATAATTAAAAGCTAAATCGAACAGACGAATATGAAATATTAATCAAATGTTGAAATTAACAAGGAACATCATGTGTCCGAAAATTTGTGTAGCTGCTGAATAGGATGTAGGACATGCGCATTTATCGTGCTGTCCCAGCATCCGGAGTTGCAGTTTAGGGTTGATGACACTTTAAACGATAACTAAAATGTGACGCACAAATCGTTATCAAACTTTGATGGCGCTTAGCGGAAACGTCGAAAGTTGCGTTAATTATTTTATGTATGTAAATGTTTTTATATTTTCAGAACTGCGTTGTATATCAACACGTATATGTGTTTCGTTAAAATAATAAATTTTTTATAAAATAGAATTTTGATATCTATCTTCATATTTTCAATTGTTAATCATACTTATATCAAATACATGTTACTTTCGTATGAAGACGAATAATAAAACTTAAATGAGGACATAATAATCGACATTAAATAAATCATTATTAAAATTATTATAATTTCAGCAAAATAAAGTAAACATAATTAAAGAACAAATCATAAAGGCAATAATTAAACTAAATTATATTTTAAGAACATCAAGTATGTAGATTTAAAACAATTAAGGTATAGTTTGAAACTCTTTCGCTAAAGTGTGCAAAAAATTTTAAATAATTCGTTCTTTCAGATTGTAAGTAATAGTTTTTCATAAGCGTTGATTACGACTTTAATATTATTAATTCATGAGAGAAGGATAGTTTAAAAGGACGAAATTAAATGTCAATTTCTAATCTTTTGTAATATTACCAAAGTTACGATCTTCATTCTTTAAACAGAATTTCTACAAACAAATGATCTTGTTTTGCGATTTCTTTGTTTTGCTGGAAAAATTATAAAAATCCCCGCAAGATCAATGGACTCCTTATTTGCTTCCGCATCTTCGGTAGGTGTGAATCGTTCTGTCGATCCCCTATTGATCCCTAGGCTCTTTGACCCCTTTATATGACCCTTGAAATGCCTGAACTCTCACCCAGAGGAACTCTGACCATTTTCTGTTTTTCCAGTCCCCTTCAGATTTTAATACTTTACCCTTTCCCACAGTTTAGGTAGCCATTGAATACAAATGCATGATTCAGACGAAACCACTTTTGTCGCCAACTTTTCTAGGTGCGAACATACCTGAAATGACCCTCGTCAGAAATGAATCCTTATCTTTTAATCCGAACTAGGAACATTTAACAGCACATCTCCATAATTTCTCGGTGCGTCCCTTTCACCATCGAAGCTAATCGATCGGCAAGGTAATTTAAAGCAAACAATGGAGAAAGATCAACCTCCAAGAATTCCTATAATTTACTTACGACGTGCTCCGTTTACCTCTAAGTGGTGATTGCTACGAACACACTAAACGCCATTTGCGCGCATAAATATTCAAATGGGGTGAAGCAGGGAGAAAATTGTACAAGATGTTTTGTAAGAACGTGCTATATCAAAAGGTAAATTGTGCTCAGTCGAGTGGTTCGGGGAAGCCACGTGATCGGCAGGTGGGATTGGTGGCGGTCCAAAGGGCAGAAGCAAGATCAATAAGAAAAAGACTGGTTTTCCGTGATGCATGGCGCACCTGCTCTTCCAAGCGACACGAGTAGAATGGATTCGATCTTGTTCGTAATTTTTTACCAAAAATCTTGAGCTCTGTCTCTCGACGGTGCCGCGTCGCTTAGCCAATTGTTCAATTGCAAATCGTTGAATGTAGAATGCAACAAGTAGACGCCATTATTTTGCATTTCTTTCTTCAGTGTCATCTCACTACCGAAAGACAGCGTTACGACATTCGCGAGATCTTTGCTGTTTAATCTCTTAAGACAAGAAGAGATAGGCATAGGGGGGCAGAGAGAGGCAAGTAGAAGCGAGTTCTTTAACGTAAAATAATATCTTCTCTCAAGCGACGGTGATTTACAGCGACGAGAGAATAAGAAGTGGGAAATTGGCTGACCAGCGGCGTAACGACGTAGATCTCTGCCCAAGTTTCTTCCTCGCGGTACGTTTCAAACAAATTACTGGCGCTGTGCATCCAATTATACGGACGAGCGCATTCGCAGGCTCAGCCAACCGCGTTGCAGCAGACCGATGCATAACCATCCTTTCTGATCTTCCTCCGACGAGCTACGCTCTCCTAGCTTCTAATGGATAATTCCCGTTTCCTTTCGAGACTCTTTGCTAACTGGCAACTGACAGACTCCCTCGCCAACTTTTCGCACAGTTCAACTAAGATTCGTGGTTCGTCCGTCTTGGCGAGTTTCATTTCTCGTTGACAATACGACTACCAACAACTGACGCATACTTCTTTGGATTGGATCTGACACAATTATAGATTCCTACACAATCTATAGATAAAATGTAGGGAAGTGATGTTTATTTATTATTCTTATAGTATATAAGTACTGCTTTTTAAAAATGATGTTTCTAAAAAATTTATTCTGACTATTTAAGCAATTCCAGTGTCCACTCCCTAAACGTTCTTTCACACCAGAACCAATCTACATCTGGAAATAGAATTATCATTATAGAGTTATTCCAATGGCATCGAAGCAGACGAGTACCTGACTGAATGAAGCATAATCACGTATGACCCCCTGAAGAAAGAAGGTTGGGCCCTCGAGAGCCGAAGGGTCTGGCCAAGGCCCCAGCGCGTGCCATCTGCCGACTGGTTCTTCGGGTCCCGCTTACCTTTTAAATCGACTACTTTGGCAATCTCAGTCAGCTGCCTAGTCGACGTCCTTTTCCGGGACGGACTCCACCTCCTCTTTTTTTCGTCCGTATCCTCCGGCTCATATCCTGTCCAAATCTTCCCCCTCGCCCCTTCCTCTCTCCCTACAGACCCTACAGCTTCTCGAAAAACACAGCCGAGGGAATCAGCACATATGCAAGGAAAACATCGTAATCAACGGTATAGTCGTTCTTTTTTAATCGTTCTATTATATAGGGTGTAACAAATATAGTTTTTGATATCCTAAGGAATAGTAGAAGATCCAAATTGGAGCACAAAATGTTCTGTACCATAGTGTCTGATCTGCCTTCATTTTGCAGCAATAATGTCCTAAAATTTAAAATATTTATGTACTAAACTAACAATAAGAGGATTCTGTAATTCTGCAGGTACATTGAGAAGCGGAAATGGAACAAAAAAGTCTAAATACATTTTGTTGCGTCTCTTATGGTTTAACTTTTATAAAGCTTTAAAAATCTGAGATATTTGTAAGAAATGGTTCGTGGATATTTAAAGCTTTATAAAAGATAAACTGTAAGAGATATAACAAAATGTATTAAGACCTTTTTGCTCTGTTTCTGCTTTTCAATACTTTTGCAAAATCACAAAATCCTCTGATTGTTAGTTTAGTATATACGTATATTAACTTTAAGATTGCAAAATGAAGGCACATCGGACACTATGTCATAGGACATTCTGTGCTCCAATTTGGAACTCTTATAACCCCTTAAAACATCGAAGGCTATATTTGTTACACCCTGTATATGGGTACCTCAGTGATGCTCGGAGATGCATTTAACGATTGAAAAGTATTGAAGGCAGATTCTCACGAAGGGAGCATACATTGTTCGTAACATATAGTATAGGGGGTGCGGTTTCTGTTTGTCGATGTCAATTAGATAAACCCTCACCATAGATCACACTCGCCACTGACATCGGCAGGAGACTCCCAGTCTGGTAATAACATTAAAAAGGTCCTTTGCGCCAAGTGTGCTCTGTTTGATTTAATGGACGCAACGATATGTGTACTTTATGCCCAGCCAACTGACCGGCTTTCCCTCAGGACCGACAACGATTGCGCTCGTCTATGAAACATTAATAGCCAGGAAAGTAAATAATACAGCACTTTAACCGGCCGACCTTACGAACTGCTATCGCGTTGCGTATTGACAAAGCTCTTCGGGAAAGGACTGCTGCGAATATGTCGTAAATTTCGAGACATCGGACTGGTACGAGTTGCGAAACGAGTCCTTCACTTTTCATGAACGACTGTACTTTTCTCATACTACTCACGACATATGTAAAATACGATTTTAGTCCAAGATATCAGAACATGCTTAAAGGAATTTTGACAGTGGTACCTGTTAATGGAAAATATAGTCAGCAGCTGCAACTTTGATTTGCTCCAAATATTAAATATATTGAAAGATCGTACTCTGATGTAACAGTTCAAAAAATGATGGAAAAATAAAGATTGTAGGTTTCTTTAAGGACTTTTTACTAATTTTGTTATTAATATTTTTTAAATATTTATAAAAAAATTAAAATAATACACTAAAGCAAAATAAAATGTTCTTATAATGATGAAAATATAGTTTGCAGATACATACATATCTGGAATCTGAACCCCAGAGTAAAAGTGTATTAGGTCACAGAAAACAAGTGAACTTAGATATAAGGTGGTTTAAATATTTTCTACATCACGTTAAGCATTTACATAATTACAAAAGATGTGAAAGGTATTCCACTTTAGTGGAATACATATTAATATATGTAGTTTTGCATACAGAGCCCAATGTTCAAGCTCCCATATTCTCCCCTTTACTCCCTAATATCGGCAAGAAAGTGTGAATAAGGACCGCGGTTTCTCGTGACCCATGGAAATTCGATTCATGCAAATTCATAGAGATAACGCGATGCAATTTGTCATTGGGAGAGAGCCCGTTCGGTCGGAATCTTCTCGGTCGATTCATTCGATCCGCTCGATTCGACGCGATGGGAAACGATCGGTATCGAACTACCGTGTTTTAAGGTCAATACAGTGAGGAGTAAACGAAAAAGGAGGAAGTTGAAGGAGGGATGAAACGAAAGGACACGTAAGAGAGTGTGAAAGCAAAAGGAGAGGGCTAAGGAAGAGAGGAGGGGGGATGAGAGATAGAAGAGAGGTTAAAGGTCACCGATCTTGCCATGGACTCACAACGGAGAGGCTCTCTCACGACTCTGACCCTCATTACCACACAATTACTTCCTTTTCACGAAGTAATGGTGTTCGGCCGTGATCCTGGAATTTTCAGAGGTCCTTCGGAATTCCGAACCAACGATCTACCGTCTTCTCTTTCTCAGATGCGAGCTTCTTCCTTGCCTCTCATCGCTTCTATTCATTCCTCTTAACAGTAGAACCGCCGGAAGAGAATAGACTTACTCGAATAAAAATTTAATTACCATAGGATAGTCAAAATTATTTTTTAGTGAAAACGTATTCTAAACATAACAAAGTGAAATAGTAGAAGTAGATAGATTACAGGCAAACACATGCTTGTGTATCCCAGATAGCACGCCACGTCTTGAAGAAGTCTATTTTATGTGCACTTTGTGCTTGACCGTCTTATGACATAATTTGGACGTCTTCAAAATATCTGATAGCGAACGTCTTAAAGACTTCCAAAAACGCCCATCTTAAAGATACATTGCATGGACGTCTTAAAGACTTACGCTTTTGGACGCCTTAAAGCATCTATTTTTGTCTTCACGTCTTATAGAAGTAATGTGAACGTTTGAAAAACGTCTTTTGGAGATTTCTAGGACTTTGTTGGGTACCTTTAAGACGTTTTCAAGACGTCTCTGTGCTATATGGGAGTTAAAATTGAATTAAGTATAAGAATATAAAGAATTGTTGAAGTCTCTGAATATATGAATAGAGAAAGCATTGACTTAATAAATGAAGCTTTTATATATAAGATTACCCGATTACCCGAGTAAACGAGATAATCAGAAATCTCGATTCTGAAACCGAACGCTAAATTTTTCAAAGTTATCCGGATTTTGTAATTTGTAAACAAACAGTTATTGCACGGTTGAAACAAACATTTAGTCAATTAGTTCATATTTGTGAATATCTGTCATACAGTGATGATGTTTGTATCAATTCAATCTATTTTCAAATTGATTCAAACAGTGAAGTGTAATTGTCAAACAACAGAAATGCGGGTATTCGTTGGAATATAAACATTGGCCAAGAGGTGTGCAATAAATCGTGAACAACTTGTTAATTATTGTGAGAATTTTGTATAGTTCTCTTCATTTAGTTATTTGCCAGACTTAGCTCTATTAACTGAAATTGTATTTATTGAAAATATTGTAAACGCAATATTTAATAACATTTAAAAGCTTCATAAAAGTATAAATTAAAATCACGATTGATGTACCTCCACCTTCTCACAGTGTCCACTTTGCAAACTATTTAAACTGCATGAAAAATTGTTATTTATTCGTTATTCGTCGAAAAGATTAGATCTAGAGATTAGATTTCTATTTAACTAGGAATATCTAATTTGTCAATCAAATAATACTTAGCTGAAACCAATAAACGTAAGTACTTACTTTATCCGTCAATATCTAACTTTTTTTAATCGTCATAAGTGTCTTCATCGATTCTTTATTTTTACTTTCATCAATATGTTACTATAATTTCAATTAGACATTTATGTATTTCGTATCTGGAGAAATATTTAATTAGTCTTAGCGACTGCTTTCTGTTCTCCGTTTAGTGCTAATTAACTTAATTAAGCGAGAAATAATGTACTACAAGCACATTTGCTATTTAACCGTGACATATTTGTAGTTAGTTGAAAATATTTGCCTTGAATTTGCATTACATTTTTGTTTGATTTTTATTTATGTTGATTTAGTATTCTCAATAATAAGACATTTACAGTTTCAAAAAGAGCACAATTTTTTCAGCCAACACTCAAAGAACTAAAAAGAAAGAGAAAACATCTTAATACATAATGAAATTTTCTTGCAGCGCATTAATGATTGCGTGCAATGCGGTCGTAGAGCCAGTGTTTGTTGCATAGAAGTTTTTGCTTTGGATTTAAAAGATT
Organism: Calliopsis andreniformis; assembly: GCF_051401765.1. Taxonomy (NCBI): domain Eukaryota; kingdom Metazoa; phylum Arthropoda; class Insecta; order Hymenoptera; family Andrenidae; genus Calliopsis; species Calliopsis andreniformis. The sequence goes on along the minus strand of NC_135064.1, from coordinate 10,279,130 downwards.
GAAGGGCAAGTTGATTCTGGTAGAGTTCGTTCACATTTTATGTTACGCGAAATTAGAGTCAGAATTTTTGACGTCTTATAAATGATCCTAGAACTCCGCCAGACTCTAAGCCGCGTAGGTAGAGCCAGTGTTGTTCCTCGGTTAACGACTTTCAGTCGCGTTAATAGTCTTTTCTTTTTACCTGTTTTCTTATTACTTGGCAGATTCAATATATCGGTATTTAGAGTCGAACCAGACGAGTTCTTGTGTTGGCGAGTTCAGGCGCCAAAATATAAAACATAAAGTAAGTATCATTTTGTTTGATTGAAATTTTAAATTAAATTTAGAAACAAAAACTAGAGTTTAAAGTTTAGAATTTTAATCGAAGGAATGAATTAAGTATACTAACTTTTAGGTTTTCCCGCGTAGCAATTCAAAGTTAACTATTCTCTAAATGTATTGAGAGGATTCTCATGAAATAACATTGTAAATGAAAAAAAGGCGCATCTTCATCTGTAGCATAAGCTTCCTGTGGTTAGACCTAGGCAATCACTATTAGTTGGCCAATAATTACTAATTATGTTAATTATATAATACAATGATTAATTATATAGCAAATAAATTAAACCATTTGCCTGCGATATTCATCGTCTGAATGCCTTGTGGAGTTCATTCAACTAAAGGTACAATGGCTCAAAAGCTTTTGTTTCAAACCTACTTCACTTAGTAATGAGGGAAGCTCGAAGTTAAATCTGCTGAAATTGGCAGGAAAATTGAATTCACATAATAATAATGATCTCTTAATTTTTTAATCGTTAACGTTTAAAATGTCGGTATCAATGTGCTATAAAATATCTTATTAAATATCATTCAGTACACTAATACATCGAAGATTTATAAGAAACGTTAGATGAGTAAAAGAGGGCTAGATTTTGTTATTTTCCGTGTCTGATCGTAATTCACAAGCCATGGACGTTCCATAGCAATTTGTAATCCAATACGATCAATCGAGTGAATGCACCGAAGCCGCATGCATACGCGTCGATACGATACCGAAGTTTTTTGCAAGGTGTCCGATTGACGACCACCTGTCGGTGTTGTTTGCCGGCTGATAACAATTTGCCAACACCGGAGAAAGCAAATGCGTTCGCTCAACCTCCTGATTGAGCGTATACACGCTGTGGCGTTAATGGCAATTCAATACTACGCGGTGGCACGAGATCTCCCAGAATTTGAAATAGAATTCTCCTACAGTTCGAAATAGAAATTCGCCAAAACTCAAAGTAAAAATTTTCCGAAATTCGAAGCAGACATTTCCCAAAATTCGCAGTAGAAACTTCCCAAAGTTCAAAGTAGAAGTTTCCTAAAATTCGAAACAAAATTTGTTACTCCACATCTTTTTTAGAACGAGAGACAAATATCGTGCTCTTACAACTGAAATTCATTTATAAACTACGAAGAAGTAAATAAATCGAAGTAAGTGAGATAAAAAGAACTTACGAAATTGCGAATAAATGGTTGAGAAGTTAGCAAACAGCTCTTGCTAATCTGGAGGCATGGTTAGACGGTACGTCCCAGATTGTTCCCTAGAATGGCGGGGCCGTTTGCAAGGGAAGTAATAACTTGGTGTGCTCGTGCAAAATAGTCTAGGGCAAAATGGAAAGAAAGAGGTACGCTCCAAGAAAAACAAACGAACGCACGGTGGTTGTCCGTGCGATAGATACTGTTCTTCTTCCGTCTCTATGCGTAGAACGAGTCTATCGAGAGGAAAAAGAAAAGGAAAAAGGGACTCCGATGATTACTGACCTACATTCGGGTTCCTTGAACAAAGCTTTCCCTTTTTCTGGCTTACCTTGCTGTAGAAAGCGTCTATGGTTTGCGAGAAATTTCTGTGCGCTTCCCTATTCGTTGGTACGAAAATGTGTTGTGTCCACGACGTCTCGTTACTTTGTATGAAACTAGAGCACGTTTTACATACATTCAAGATCTTTTCAGAATGACTATAGGATGTAATATCTGACACTATCGTTTAACTTAGAGGCACTATAGTTGGAGAAGATAGATCAATTACAATTAAATGTACATTTATTTTTTCATTATGCATGTATACACAATCGATGTATCAGTAAATCGTGTAAGTATAAAATATTTGAAACTCATAGAAGTTTTTCTCCAAATTCTAACACGTGATTAAATGTACTCTACAGTTTATTTAAAATAGTAACTAGTAGCTATTCAAATAAAGAATGTTTCAAATTTCAGATATAGTTTTATTAGTAACTTGCAAAGACTTACTTTTTCGAAACAAGAATTTTTAAGTAATTTAGGGAATATAATATTTCATAATTCAATTTTTATGTAACTGTAACAAAATATATTCGAATGATTTATTCATAAGTTATTTAAAATATGATAGAACAGTCTTGTATATTGTTCTAAAGTAGTATTTGACATTGTTTAAAACTCAAAATAATATATGAAATATATCGAATACCTATAATATTATTTATTTTATTTTTTGTACCATTTCTATAAAATTTAATTTATAGTGCCAATTCTTATAATTATAAGTGCCTTAACATTTTTTTTGTAAAAACATTCTTCTATGAGATATATTGATAAAAAATTTTGTTTATGAAAATATGACTGAAGCAAACAATAAAGTTGCACGATACGATACATACACTGGCAATTGTAGTCACGCGAACATGATATAAAAGTACACTCGTAAAGGGCTATGGCAAATTTTAAGAGGTCACGACATAGTTCCTGGCTTGTGATTAGTTTGTGGTTGTTCTACTTTTTATTCATCGATCGAATTTGTTTCTTGTCGCGTAAATTAAAGTCACGGTTAAATCAAATATTTCATACGAGCAGTCATTCTTGTAATTGAATAAACTTGTAGTTGGTAATTTTATTTTACAACAGTTACATAATCGCAGTAACAATAATTACAATGCTTACAAATTTAATAATAAATTACTGTAATATATTCAAAACATTTAACACATTTTTACAATTCGCATAGTATCACTAATGATTCGAAATGGACATTCTTAAAATAATTGAAAACGCGTGTTTATGATCAATTATCGATTTGTACTTATTGACAGATCTTACGATTAGAAAATCGTGTTTTATGGAAATTTCATAAGGAATCATCCTCATCGTCCGTGTATTCACATTCTTCTATGATTCTTGTAATTTCGGCGTCGTGTTCTCGCGACTCATCATCCGACAAATGCGATTCGCCTTCCATAAATTTAGCAAATCTAAAAATATGTGTACTTAAGTTTTGATTCATGCAAAGACACAATTAACAATTCTGTTTATAGTAACCTTATGGGGTCTTTCAATCTTAAAACTGTTTTCCAAGGATTACATTCGGGACTAGAGCAATATTCTTTCAGCTCATTTAGCGCTTTTCTTGTTTCCCGTATTCCTTCTTTACGATACTGATCGTCAGTTAATAATTTTCTTCTTTCAGGAAACATAGACTTCCTGATTATAGACAATGATACATATGTAACAAAAACATTTGTATTTACAAGTACTTCTTAGTATTCATATTAATACTAACAAATATTGAAATTATTATTTCATATTAATACCACAAACTATTAATTTCATTTTAACACTTAAAATATTATTTTTACATCTGACACAAAGTAAATAATTTGAAAGCAAAGGAATAGACAAACATATATTATACATATACAAACATTATATGTTAACATAGTACAATTAAAAATGCAACAAAAAATAAGGGTGTATTATGCTATTTTGCTGTATTCATAATAAAGAAAATGCTTCGAAAAAACAATGTAATAATACTTTATTAAAACAAGTACAAAATGCGAAAACAAATATAATTACAAATTGTAATGATAAACCTTTGATTACATGTAAATTATTATTATTACAGAATATAAACTCAATAATTCACTAGAAGCCATTTAAGTAAATTCCGAGCTACGTTCCCCATTACCTTTAAAATCTCATTTGTATAAAAATTATTTACTTATAGTCTGCACAAAATTGTTTGGAACACTTATTGGAACACTATATAAAAATATTAACACTGTTAATAAACTAAACTTACCAGTAATTTCTTCCTTTTTTAATTATGATAATGGGAAAATTATAAAGAAGAACAAGTATAATACAACAAAAAATTGATGCTTCACGGAAATAACTGCTATAATACATTGCGATCAACGCTCCTATCTAAATAAACAAAATTAATGAAAGATTAAATGGGGTCTTGGAAATTCTGAGTTGTCACCTATATTTAATATACAGACCTGTAAAAACCATTGAATAAGTTTTTTTGTTCTTGCATTTGTAACTGGACCAAAGCGGTAACAAATTACAAAGCTGATAAAAGAAGTTACTAAGATATACCAAGTAACCCATTCTCTGTATTGTACAGCAATTAACTGAGCATTCTCCCATAAAGCTTGAATAAGATAAAAACTCATTGTCCATCCAGTGGCAACCATTAGATACATAACTTTACCCTTTAATTTAAACATACATAAACTATGTATATATTAATCATTTAAAATGTTTACTGATGAAATATACAAAGAAAAATAATTTACCCTTGGAAGTAATTTACTAAGAAAATATATTAAAATCATGATGGAGGCAGTAACTCCAAGTGCAATGCCACATAAATAGTAAAACACTGGATTCCCACTTAATTTATGAGCACTCCAATATAGAATGATGCTGAGCACCATTAATATTAATCTAAAGATGTCAACACCTATTAACGTAAGAACTTACTGTGTTTAATAGATTTGCATTGAGCTTAACATATTTTAGTTTATCATTACACTTACGTGTCTGTATCAAAGTTAAGGTATAATTATGCAAATTCGAAGGATATACATAGATGCCTATACACGTATCTTCGAATGGATTAATTTTAAGTTTGTTATTTTTTTTTGTACTGAACACATTAAAACGCCAAGACCGTTGATTGTCATCGTGCTTTTCAATAACTTCTTGTGGAGTTTTTCCATCATACAAGTCATAATTATCTATTTTCGTATTTAAGTGCATCTATAATTTGATAAAATAAAATTTGCATAGAATGTTGAGAAATTATTTATACTTTTCTATATTAAATATTGATTTTAAAGCATTGTTTCTTACTGTTAAAGTTTTCCACATGTGTATCAAATATTTTGAATTAGCATTGTGGCAAAATATTTGTAATCCAGGTTTATTATTTTCATAAGTGTCTTCTGGTTTTAGAAAATGTACTGGAAAATGCCAAAGTATAAGACAATAATGTCACTTTTTTTTATTGTATATTTTCTAAGATTATATTACATAAAATATAGTATAATAATAGCCCTATAACTAACACTAATTTTTTTACAGAATAATTAATTTAATCATATTAAGAATATTATATTACAAATGCAGGAATATTGCAACTACACACAAGACACAGTTTTGTTATCTTACTTTTGTACTTTTCGATAATATTACAATCGGCAAATATATACATTTATATATAGGTTAACATTACTTACCCGATTCTGTATTTGATGCAGATTCGGTGTAAAAATAATTGCAAAAAAACAAAAATATAACTGCACTTAGTGGCTGAATAAATTTATTAGCCATTTTATCGGATACGTAAGATCTGATTATTTTTATCATCAACTTAACCTGCTAAATTTTTATTTATGTGAAACTACCAACAACATTCTGAATTTAGCTGTCTTTTATTTGAAATTCGAGGTTCGAGATGCAAATGATACCTCGAAAACGTTATTCGAAAGATTCTATTCTCAAACTTCACATGATGAAAGTTTAAACTAGCACTAGCGGGAGTTTGATGATAGTTTGAAAACACGTTGTAACCTTAAAAGTATTCAAAAATAGTATTAGTAAACAATAACGTATGCAGGTCATTAATTATAATACTCAATGAGTCAGTTTGTCACGGTGCAGAGTACGTTCATTTATTCATAAAATTATTTTATGCAAAATGTTTTAAACTTTAGTTTTAAGATTAACATTATTATAAATATGTTTCGTTATTTATCTTCAACAATTCTAGTCGGACAATGCGGAAACCAAATTGGTTCGACGTTTTGGCCTTTGGCATTATACGAATACGGTATACAAATACCGAATACTGGCACAAATTTACTTAAAATACAAAATGATCACATTAAAAATATAGGAGACCTATCTGATGCATTTTCTAGTTTTTTTTCCACACCTGATAATTCGAATAATTTATGTTTTAAGACTGTATCTGATTTGAAAAAGGCTAAAGTTAAAGCCAGGGTACGTTAACTTTATAATAACTTCATTACAAAGAAATTATCCACATTCAATACTTACAATATTTAATTTAACTTTTTATTGCATAGGCCGTATTAATAGACATGGAAGATAGTGTTATAGGAGAGATTAAAAAAGGTCCATTACGAGATTTGTTTGATCAAACTTGCATTGTAACAAATTATCCAGGGTCTGCAAATAATTGGTAACTTTATTTTGTTCATATGTGTACAAGTTAAATTTGGTGTAATCAAAAAGAAGCTTATAAATAAGATTTTTAGGGCTGTAGGCTATTATGCTCATGGTACAGAGTATCGTGAAAAATTAGAAGATAGCATAAGACGTACAGTGGAAAAATGTTGTCGATTACATGGTTTTTTAATTACACATTCTGTTGGAGGTGGTACTGGGTCTGGTTTGGGCACATATGTTTTAAAATTATTAGCAGACAATTATTCTAATGTAGACAGGTATTTTCATGACATAAAACTTCAATTAATGTTTTGTTTTTCAAATTCAAAGTATAAATTATAGTAATATGCTGTAAGTACTTAATATTTCAGATTAGTATCTTGTGTGTATCCAACAGTTATGCAAGATGTTGTTACTGCTCCATATAATGCATTACTAGCTACGCAAGAACTTATAGATTATGCAACATGTGTATTTCCTGTTGAAAACCAATCACTTTTGGATATATGTAATACTCAACTAAACAAGAAAGAAAACATGGATCAAATAATGTACAATATTTCATGTAAACCTTTCCAGGATATGAATAGTATTGTTGTAAATATGCTCCTCCATTTAACTAGGTAACTGACAACAAATAACTTTTTAAGTTCAAACTAAAGATGTAAAAGCTATTCTCTTTTTAGTGGATCTAGATTTCCTGGTACTTTAAACATGGATATGAATGAATTAGCAACAAATCTTGTAGCATACCCAAAACTACATTACATATTTAGTGGTGCTAGCCCAACAGCTCTGACATCACCAACAATATATAATATCCAAAGAACAAAGTAGGTATTAACATTAAATACCTCTTTATGTAATAAAAGAAACATTTTTTAATATTATCAGATTACAAGATGAATTGTTTACCAATGTGTGGTCACGATGTAATCAGTTGATTAAAGTAGATCCACTGCAATTAGACTCTGTCATTTTAAGCGCAGCACATATTGCAAGAGGAAATTATACCTTAACAGATTTAAAAAGAAATATTGAAAGGCATGTAATGTTTTATCTAAAACAATAAGTTATTACCTAGTAGCATTTTCCGAATATACAATCATTTATTTACGTTTGTAGGTTTCAAAATAAAGTTACCTTCACAAAATGGAGTAGAGAAGCTATGAAAATAGGACTGTGTTCCATACCTTCAGCTGGACATCCAGCCTCGTTATTATGTCTCTTAAACTCTACCGCAATGTCATTGTTATTTAAAAATATAACTAAACAATTTACTTTATTATACAGGAGAAAGGTAATATTAAAACATATGCTAACTATACTTTCTAAGTACTATATAATCACAGAATAATATTACAGGCACATGTGCATCATTATACACAGGTATGTGGCTTTGATGAAGCACAATTTCTCAATAGCAAGGAAACAATTATGAATCTTATTACGCAATATACAGAATTACAAACTGAAAGACAAATAGACATTTCACGATTACAGATAATCTAAGCATGTATTTAATAGCGTGTTATTAAATTTTTAATAACGTGGATTTATTTATTAATTTTATTTGTACATGTACAACGTAAATATATTTTTAATAAAAATAGCGTGTCTATAAACTATAATTAAATTATGTTAGTTTTTAAAGACTTATACCTTGCACAAGACCATATTGATGAATTCAAAAATTTTGAATACCTCAAACAGTGTGTTGCGTAAAAAGCTTTTTGTAGTTCTTTGTGAACATAATAACGTCTTTTGGCATGTTTGTAGGTATTATTAGCACAAGCCAATTAAATGTTTTACTTAGCACAGCTTTAACTAGCTGGTATTTGTGGCAAGCCAAATTCATCAACTAACACACCATCCTGGAAGAAACAGAGTCATTTTGATATAAATCTTCTGTAGCAAACTTCCTGATAATGCTTATGATAGAATACGTTTACAAATACAAACCTTATTCCTCACAGAACTTGTCCCAGGTTCCTTATCTGGAGCATTAGGTGCTTTGATGGCATCATCCAAGTAACTAGTATCCTCATCGATAGCTAAGTCATCTCCAAGGGCCTCTAACTCTGCAGCTAGTTCATCTTCATCTATATCTGGCATGCCATAACTACGACCCATTGCTTCTTGTACTTCATCTGCTTGTTCTAGCATATCTGCTAAGTCATCTTGAATATCCTGTTGAAAATAATGTTACATATTAGACACACAGTAAGAGTCTATCTTATGATACATTTAAACCAAGTGAACAAATGCTTGTTTATCCTCTACTTCAGCAAAATTCAAATAACACAAGCATTCTTTCATTCAGTTGCTGACTTCATTCAATCATAATAATGTGTGGGAGAAGAACGAGCATTTATTCGCTTGGTCTAAACACACCATTAAAAGAAAAATATATGTGTAGATATACCTCAATCTGATCTATATTAATGTTTTTGAATTCTTTCTGCATTTGTTTAACTCCTTCTTTCATAGCAACGACAGTTGCCTGAGTGTCTTTTAATGTCTGAGTAGCATAGTTCGCTTGTTCCATGTTAAATGCTTGTTGACGCAAATTATCTACTTGTGCCTCGTACATTTTCCGTTGCTTCAGAACACGCAGCGCTTTAGCCTTTACTGCGTTTTTCGCTGGTCCATCTCTCATCTTAACCATTTGGTCTTTGTATTTTTTTAATTCTGCATCTAACTTCGCTATCTTTTTCTCTGCAGAATCTGCTCTACTGTCAACCTTTAAGAAACAGCAACGGAGCAATTAATTGCGAGATTACTTTATATAAAGAATAACGTAACCTCATCGTAATTACAAAGGACAAGAATATTTACCCCAGCGATGCAATCGACAATATTCGGTGCTGGTTCTTTAGGTTTCGCTCGTCCGAAAAGTCTGTTCATTTTGCTAAATTTAAAAAGATATCGTATTTGTACGATGTACTCTTAATTATTCTATTCTTCTTTTTTTCGAAATGTCAAACCAACTGATTCACAGATATAATTACTCCATCTAGTGTTACGGATGTTCACTAAAAACACAAGTGTTGCGCGAGTTGGGATGTGACCATAAAGTACAAACTAAATAGATACATACCACGTCGGTGACTATATTCCATTTTCAAAGTCGCTGTTCCTAACTGCAGAGGACGCAACGTGATCAATCGTTTTTCACGAAGTTCGTAATTTAGATTAAACACAAAACATTCATAAGATGATAGGTCTATCCAGTATCTCGTCAATGACCTTATATTGGTTGAGAAATTCGTTGACAACGTATTCACAAAAATTTGACGTTTCTATTCGTGAATAGAAATGTCACTACGTATCAGTTTTCGTTTGTTATTATAAATAGTAGTAACTCTTATACCCTCTATCGTAACTGCCTAAAGAATAGGGTTGCAGAAAACAGAACTCAAGAAGTTCCAGTTATATTGGCGATTGTGCCACTATTTAATAAAGATATGCATTTTTAATTTATTATGTAGACGTATAAAAAGTCTTTCTCTAAACGTAAGTATGTAGTTGTAGTAATAAATTTAGTTGTAATGTGTTTTTTAATTGATCGACGATGTTGTCTGTTATACAATTTATGTTAAATGTCTTTTGATTTGATAGGTTAAGGCGAAATAGTATTTAGTACATACCAGATTGAAGAACTACGAGATACAGTGTAGTAAAGATGGCTAAGAAAGTATCTTTATCTTACACTAGCGTAAATGACTTACTTACGAAAGCAAGGGTCAATTACAGGGGGATAAAACCATCTAACGTTTACAAAAGACTACCAAATATGTATGACCTAGCTGAGAAAGCACGGATGCAAGGAGATGAGGAAACCCAATATATCATGTTAAGGAGATGGCTGAATGCTATTGAATGGTTGAAAAGCACTCCTGAATATAAAGACGATAAAACATTCTCTTTATCGAGTATGCGTTTGAATCAGGTGGGAAGTGGAATATGCTTTATTAAACTTATCATTCTCAGATAAAGGTATTCTGAGCACAAAATTTTCGAGGTGTTGAGCATTTGCAAAGTCGAATTTTTAATATGAGTAACTGAAATATATAAACATTGTATTGTAGGTCAATGAAGTAAAAAAAACACTTGCAGACTTAAGTCAAAGATTAGACATGAAGTATAAGCAGCAGCTAAAAGATAGGAAGTTAGAAAAGAATCATAAAACAGAAGCAATGGATGTAGATAATGAACCACAAATTAATCCTTCAGTTGATTATCCTATAAAACTGCCAGAAACTCCAACTAGAGATCCATTAGTGGATGATAATGAAGAAATTATAAACTGTGATCAACTGTTTCAGTTAATTAAACTGGACAGTAGATATTTGATCATTGATATTCGATTGAAACCTCAATTTGAAGCATCTAAAATATTATCTACCAAATGCATTAACATTCCTAATAGTGAAATAATGTCTAAGTAAGTAACCAATGTACATCATATTTTAGAATTATTTCTTTCAATAATGGTATATTTTATTTCAGTAAATCAGCATCCTACTTTGAAAAATATCTTCACAAAGATAAAAAGTCCTTAGATTTGTTTAAGCACAGAGGAGCACAATATGTTGATGTTCTAATCTTACTTGATTGGAACACATCCAGTAAAACTTTGACATCTGATAATCATTTGAATATATTAAGAAAAATTTTAGAAGATTGGGATCCTGGTATAAAATATAAAAAGATTACGATTTTGGATGGTGGTTATGCAGAGTGGATAGCCCGTTATCCACAATACACAACAAATCCTGATATTATATCAGAGCCTCCTGCTTTGACTGTTTCGAATGAAATGTTAGATGACATAGAGTACCCTGACTGGGTACATTCAGATGACGAAGATAGTATTATTAAATCACGTGAAAATAAAGTGAATAATTTAAGACCTGTAAAGAAAAAGGAGAATCCATCAAAAGTGAATATTTTAAGTGATAAAATACTTTTTAAATATGGAGATACAGAAATAAGCACTAATATTTCTCCTCCTCTCGGTAATCTCACAAACACTTCTATCGAGGTAACAAGGAATTCTAGAACCAATGCTGCCTCAAAACAATATGATAGCAGTTTGTTAAAACTTCAACAAAAAAGACCATTAAGCATGATAAAGAAAAACGATACACCTATGAAACCAACTATCGATCGAAGTAACAAACCTGTTTCTTTAGTTACATCCCCAGCTGAAATAGTATTGAAATTAAAGAGGCAATTAACCCAGCTTGCAAAAATTAAGCAAGCTCTGGAAGAAGAAATTTTGGAGCAGGAGCATGCTCTGCAGCAAGGTATTAAGTACAAAAGTTCAAATAATGAACATATTCATGGTAATTTGAAGTCTCTCTCCTTGAAGTTAGAAGAGAAGGTACTAGATATTTTGAGTTAATAGCAATATTTTATTATCTTCAGTATAATTAACATGAAAGTACATTAATGGTTTTAATTTTGTGTAACAGCAAAATGAATACAGACAAATTGAAGATGAACTCAATGAATATTGCAAAAGAATCGAACAGATTAAATATAATTCTACTGAACAGAAAGAAAAGAACCAACTCGACTTTAGCCTCGCATTAGTTAAACTTCGTACGAAAAATATATCTACTAATCGGGAGAAATTAAGACAGTGAGTATCGAGCTGAAGATTAATCGATCGTATTCACTTTATTTACGATAAATTATTGATCTTTCCATTTGTATATAAACAGGAAATCCATAAAAAACGATTACAAAGAATTATTACCGAAAGAAAACGAAGATAATAATATTCATAAAGAACCTTTAAAAAATGAAAACTCACCGATGAGCAGTAATTTGGAACGCTCATATTCCAGTCCAAATTTACTACAGGTACAGTGCTAATTCAAATATTTAAGAATTAAAAATATGATTTTTATTGAAAACCAAACAATTGATTAAGAAATATCTCCTTTACAAATTAGTTAATAGATCGTAAAGCACCAAAAGTGGACAGGACTTCAAAACCGCAAGTACCACACAATCAAAATGGCACTTTCGTTAATGAAAATAAACTATTTCCTCTTAGTTGGGCGAACCGCGAAGAAAGAATGACTCCAGTTCACGGAAGTGTCGTAAGTATTAATGCTTTCTTAAGCTTTTTTAGTCTTTCTTAAACATTTTGTATATTGTAGTAGATTTATAAAATAATACATAAAACGTCTTTACAATTATCAATGAACTTTATTTATTATTATTTTATGCATGTATTATGCATGCGTAAACGTTACAATCGGTAATCATTGATGCCCACGTGTTTGTACTTCACGTGACTCAATGGTAGTAAAACTATATGATCATGATCATTAAAGTATTTACGAATAAGTTTCCAACAACGTGTTTATCTCCCTTTCATATATAAAAGTATATGATGATGATTCGAGAAGAACAAAGTTAGAAGATATAGGTTTACTTTAAAATTAAATGACGCAATTTTCTGTGAGTCAGAGACACACGTGAATATAGAGAAACATTTTAGGCGAATAAGGTTTCTTAAGCCAATTTGGTTGAACCTTTTCAAAGCAACGTATCGCAGTACATACGTCAGTATTTCCTCGACTGTCGTTACCAGTAGTGCTTTAGTACTCTCATATACTTTACTCGTAATTTCGAATAAAAGGACAGTAATTGCTACAACTTGCAGTGTCAGAATTGTGTTTCTATTATTGATTGATAAAGTTGTTCTTGTCACAATGTAGGGAACGATTGCAATTAGTTTTTCCTTTCCCAAACACGAGGATAAATACCTTTTAATCTATTTGTGAATAGAAGATGGTAAACTTGTCTAGAAAGTTCGCGCCGAATTTCAATTCTTATTACTTTAAAAAGGTAATTTATGATTGTGGAGAATTACGAATTGTGGATGCTACTTTATAATGAAGAAAATATTTGTTCAGTACAGTGATAATTTCTATATTGTCGAATATTAATTTATTTCGTTGAGTATACGTCCAATTTCTTCCATTTAAATTTCAAATGATAGAACAGAATTATGAACTTCTGATTTTGAAAATGCACAGCTAAGATTACGTGACATAATCGGCACGTTGACTTCTGTGTTACAGCATCCAGGTATTACTGGGTTGAAGAACTTGGGCAACTCGTGTTATATGAACAGTATTATACAATGTTTGAGTAATACAACGCATTTAGCTAAGTACTTTATGGATAATTTGTATGCTGACGATCTTAATACAAACGACGACAACAATACACAAGGCCAAGTTGTGGAAGAAGTAGCTCAAGTAATTAAAGCACTCTGGCGGGGCCAGTATAAGAGCATATCTCCTCATGACTTGAAGGTACGTTGTTTCCAAAGTTTAAGATTTTAGGAATTGTGGTTTATTCTTTTAATTTGTCAGTTATATTTAATGGTTCTTCTCACGTAAAAAATATTTAAATGAACAATTTTATTTAGTTAGATTGACTGCTTTCTTCATTTATGACATATATACTAATATATATTATAATTGTTAGGTCGCCGTAGGGCAATACAAGTTGCAATTCGAGAGTTACGAACAGCAGGACTCCCACGAATTCTTAACGTTTCTCCTCGATTGGATGCATAATGATTTAAAGAAGGTGAAATATCATGCAATTGACTTTCTCGATATCGCAAATTATATTTATAGGGTTAATAAATGATGTCACATTTACAGACCTGTAAGCCACTACTTGAAATGAGCGTTGCGGAGAAAGCATGGGACAAAGCGATGGGATCTCAAAGATCCATAATATCTGACCTATTTTTCGGTCAACTGAGATCGACTATTACCTGCAGTTTTTGCAAACAAAGTAGCACAACGTATGAAACATTTAATAGTTTGACGACGTCGTTGCCTCATTCCAATCGTTGTACATTGAACGTAAGTTTTGTACTACAATTTTCTCATTAAATTAAAAGCTGTTAAATAGTTGACGAGAGATTGCCATATATATTATTTACTTAATACTTACAAAAATGATTTATTGTATTTGTAGGATTGCATTTTAAAGTTCGTAACCGGTCAAAAAGTAGTTGGCTGGAAATGTCCTAAATGTCACACACCGAGGGAGGCTACAAAAAAATTTGATTTTGTCAAATTGGCACCTATCATAGTGATACATTTGAATCGCTTCGCTGAAAGCGGAGGTTGGCTCGAAAAAAGGAACACCGCTGTTGACTTTCCTTTAACAGACTTTAATTTAAAGCCATACCTGGTGATAGACGGCAATACTCCAGCAATTTCGAATATCCGCAGTTATAGTTACAGTTTGTACGCTATGTCGAACCATTACGGAACTATGGAAGGTGGTCACTACACAGCATTTTGTAAAAATGCTGCTCAAAATAAGTAAGTATCTTCATTGTATTATGTTAATATACAGGGTGTGACGGAACTGATGATACAAGCAGATTCTACATTAAAAACTTGGATGTAGAATAAAAATATTTGATATCACGCTTCGTTTTCGAGAAAATTGACATTAAATTTTAACCGACAAGAAGAATACACCATGAGCCAATAACCGATTTCGATGAAATTGAACATAGTGTATCTACGTGAATAGGCGTTAATAGTGAAGATTTCGGCGTCCAAAGTTTAATAGTTTTTAATACTTGGATAAATAATATTAAAACCAGTAGAAACTTATATAGAAACCGAAATAATGAATAAAATCGATGAAAATTTTTTATCGCATTCTGTAACTCTATTAATTATTTTGGCTTCTGTATAAGTTTCTGCTGGTTTTAATATTATCGAAATGTCATTGAAATGTTATTGAAATATTACTGAAATATTATCAAAATATTATTGCTAAACTTTGGATGCCGAAATCTTCATTATTAAGGCCTATTCAATAAAACGCTCGGCCACGTGTCGATTTATTTTTGCGTAGATACGGTATGTTCAGTTTCATCGAAATAGGTTATTGGCTCATGGTGTATTCTCCTTGCGAGTACAAGTGTACAGAACTACAGTTTTAAGCGTTTGAGGAGTATATGGGAAAAGGGAAATGCCACTAGTGTACGGTAGAAACAGCCAGTGGTCAGACTGATAATGTTTCCCTTACCCTTCGAGCACTCAAAACTGTACTTCCGTACGCTTGCATTTTACCATAATTCCCACATAATTTTCTCGAAAACGAAACACGATATCAAAACAGTTTATTCTATATTTTCGACTGATTTTTTCGTGTAGAATAACCTCCTTTCCGCTTGTACCATTAGTTTCGGAACACCCTGTATGAAGTAATATAAGTTTCGTTTCGAACAAATAATAGCATTAGAAATATTATATAGGTGGTACAAATACGATGACCAAACTGTCACAGAAGTTACCGCAAGTCAAGTAAAGTCTCAGAATACTAGTGCCTATCTGTTATTTTATACATCGTTTTCAAGCAACATTATTTAGTATTAACACAATAGAGCCAGTGGATTTAGTTGGTTCTGCAGATTTATTATTTAAGCAGTTGTAAATGTAACGTGATGTAGATATTAAATATTTTTTGTATGTACTTGTACGAAAAATGCGTTGTATGCGTAAGACAAAGACGGCATTGGAAGCTATATTGGTGCTGGGTAGCTGTGTTAAAGAACTATGTAAATAAATAGTGGTTAAGTCGAATTATTATTTCCTGCAACTAAAAGATTAATTAAAAAGTGTATCACAGAAGATATTTTGTACACACTATGCATAGTGTTATACTTCACTGTATTTCAATCATTCTCTGTTAGTTTATGTATTTAATTATTGTAATGTAATTATTTCATACTTTCTTTGTTTAGCATATGATATAACTTGAGTACTTTGAGTAAATTATGCACCATTACTATAAAAAAACATGCATACTGCATGAAATAATATATAGTTTAATTCGATTTATATTATTTCGATCACAGTGATATTATTAGATAGACTTGTTTCAAAACTCTGTCATATATGTTATGTGAACATTTTTCGTGCACATTAATGTCCAAGAATACTAGTAATCTTTTTACATCAGTATTTTGCAACTTTGTACATGAAGTGTACAGAAATCTTTTAAACGTGACGACACATGTGTGATACACACGTTTACGAGAGAAATAATTATTGCGGAAAGTATTGGTACTCTGGGAATAGAATTAGTTGATTACATTACAACGTAATAGTTGAGATACTATTTTATATTGTAACAAAAAAAAATGGTCTAAAGATATGTGATTATAAACGTATTGTATCCGAAAATTGATAGTACACATGAATTTCTTGTTAATGAGCTAACTGATGCGAATGTTTCTAAAGTGCCATTACTAGTTTGTTTATTTTGTATATGAAATAAAAATTTTCAAGCTTGTAAAGTCACAAAGACCCGATTTCATTTACATTTCAAACATTCACATCCATTCCCAAGTTATATTCTTTCTTAGTTGTAAAGAGGAAACGTAAAAATTTGTTGTTAAACGCATGTTTAGATTTATTTAGAACGCGTAATCTGATGAGAAAATTAAACCAATTAAGCATTGTAACGTTGACTTAAAATCAAAATTTTCATACAAGTATTCAAAATCTAAATAAAAAGTACTATATGTAGTAATTTAGTGACGAGAGTTGCAGAAGAAAAAAAGAAAAGATATTGTAGCACTAATCCTTTTTTCTATTAAAAATTTTAAAAATTCACTGAACTACAAAGATACGATGCTTATTTCTGTTGTTTCCCATTTTCCTTATCCCACACAGATTTTAAAAACATTTTTAATGCAATAGTTACGAAAATTTCTAATTAATATTATTGCATCCTAAGGTATTAAATATTCATAAAAGCTGTAGATTCTTAGATTGCAAATAAACAAATAAATGTTTTAAAGCAATCATAAAATATGTATGTCTTCTTTTATATTCCCCAAATGGTTTAACTTTTAAAATGTGTTAATTAAATGACTAACGTTTGGTAATCCATAAACCGAGCGATCGAACGATGCACGCGAAGATGATTGATAAATGTAACAACTTGATGTAGACGAATAACGAAAAGCAATATTGTTAATGAGTAAACCTTGTTATGATAGGTGTATTTTGTCTATTAAAAATACTCAACAGCTGCAGCCTCCATTAAAACGGAGTTTATAATAATAGTATACGTTAGTCAACAACAAGTGTCAAAAATTTTAAAAGGTAAATCTACGTGCCAAAATTTAATAGAAATTAAAAATAATAAAATTGAGTTTGAGGTTTCATTTCAGAGTTATTAATTATTCCAAAAATGTCTGAATGCCGCATGAAACGTGTTCGATTCGAGTCTTATTCTACTGCCAATTTACGTACTGTGCTTCGCTGACAAGATGAGTTCCGAAACCAACAGATTTATATTATTGCCAGGGCTCATTTTGTAAGCGAAGCACTATTACAGATCAGACGTAACATTGTCAGTAGAATAAGTTATTTTAGAAATATTTTTAACGATTAATCATTTTAAAATGAAACCATTCTTGATTTTCGTTTTACTTACCTCTAGACGAACACTTTATATAATATGTAAAATATGGTAGATATTACTATTATGTTAGATTAAAAATGCGTATATTTGTTTAGACGCATTTCTGTGCAGAGAAAAGGCTAAAAAACATCTTTCTTCGAAAATCGGTATATAATAAATTAATTTCAATAATACAAACTCAAGAGCAGCAGCAAGTGTTCAAAAGAGTCACGGTTTGGCGACTGTTGGTATATAGTTTCCAGTGAAATATTCCATTAGCCTTAAGACAACTATAAAACACTTTATTTGATAATTAAAAAACAACAAAGCGATAACAATGACTCGTAGAGGAAAAAGAGAATATCCTGATAGGAGGAAGGGTAATTTTAAAACAACAAATCTTGTTGTAGTTAAAAAGTCGTAGTACTCGATAAAACGTTTCGTTGGCTATTGTTTCTAGCGTCTATAGAAATCTAGTGTCCATACTAACTGTAAGTGCAGCGTTATATTCTCAAAAATCACTGTTCCAAACGAACAGCCATCCACAGATCTACCGAACACTTCGTCACAGTGCTCGTTTCCATTATCGGTCAGGTTTCTCTATTCGCCTATGGCATAACGGCGTTCATGCTGAAGGATCAAGACAAAGTCAGAAAGTCATAGTTCCATGAAAGAATTGATCTATTTTATAGCATTTCAAATTCAAGACAAAAAAGAAAAAGTGATTCTTATAATTAATAACAAACACGTCATCAAATTACGAAGGAGGTTCACACACTCGATTCCCGCGTTCGATACGCGAACTTTTTTGGTTTCCATTGCCACTGTTTTCTTATTTGCCGCCTGTCCGTCGTTCTCTCCGCCCTCCCAACCATCCATAAGTTGCTAATTCGCGTTGTTCGTTTCCTCGCCTGTGAGAACGAGATAGAGCTTCGTCTTCCGTCTCTCAGAAATCGTCGAGGACAATGCACGGACACGCGTTCAATTAAAAAAACCGAAGCAACTGGTCACGATGGCGGAGAGACAGACGGACAGACAGATAGGCAGACAGACAGACAGATAGACGAGATAAACTACACGGACAAATGGTAAACTACGCTATTCAATAGCTGTGGCTTTCCTTTCAATCTCACGGTCTACGCGCAACAAATCCCTCTTTCACTTTCTCTTATATAAGTATAAATCGAATTTGAAATCCATTCTGCTCCGGCACCCTCGGCCCTCGAAACTCGCTGAGAGCGCGTCCCCGTTTGCTTCGTCGCGAACGCCAACGTGGTCACTCGTCATGCTCGAGCTTCCATATTGGTTTCCCTTAAACCGCTAGGGAACAGGGCGCCGAACCTGCCACTCTTTCCGCTAAGGATTATCATACAAAATAATTAGAAAAATGTACAAAAATTCATAAAAATAGTAGTAGTTACACAGTACAAATTACATTTGGGTAATTAGAGTAGTGTGTGATCGAGAAACGAGCATGAAAAATTACGGTTCCCTACTAATGTTACACATCTGTTTTTCTTCCGTGTGTATGTGTATGCGTGTTTCACATTCTCATTCTCTCTTTATTCTCACTCTCGTCGATTCCCTCGCTTCTCTGATCTGTTTTCATACGATCGTCGTTCCAACGAGACAAAATCGTCGTTCTCCTCGGCCACGGAGAAAACACCTCGCAGGAATAATTTAGGCGCGCGTTGAATGTTCGTTAATATACAGTTAGTATATCAATTAATAGTTAATGCTTTCTCATTGGTACTCGTCGTCATCGATCTCTCTTTCTCTCTGTCGATCATTCATTTTCTCCCTCGTTCCTCGCTTTTACTCGACTCTGGTGACTCGTCACGATTTTAATCTCCCAGGGCGTAGGATACACGCTATCGGCGCAGAGCGATTGCTGCTTGCAATCGTTGCCTAGAGGAATTTTGAACTATCGATAAAAAAACTAATCGGAGAGTTATTCCGGTTATCGTTTACAGGGAAATCGTGCCCACTACGATTTCAGGCTCTAAGGAAAAGGATTAAGAAATCTAGATCGAACTTCTTGTTTTTTTTTTCTACTCCTCTACGATTCTGTATCAATAATTTCTACAGATAAAATTGAATGGAGTCCATGCGTACTTTCTCGGATTGCACTCGTTGCATTAACGAGAACGAAAATCCTTGAAGTGGTTGCTGGAATTTTTAATTACTTCTGCTACTGTACTTATGTATTGCACAACCGAAATACAGTAGAAACCTTTGTATCCAAACAACTGTTATCTGAACAGAGTGTTTCTATAGTGGTAGGTACTAGACAGAATTGCTAGTAGTATACAGTGTATAATGGGATAATAGTAATCAGAAGATGGTGTAAGTGCAATAAAATCAGCAAAAATATATATTGTTCAAATTTGCAGAAAATTATATGTAGTACGTAAATTCTCAAGATGAGAAATGTAATTATGTGTCTGTGGTTATAAGATAATACGATCTGTGTTACAATTTTTAAAAATTTGAGTTAGAGTCTTAATTGAGGTCTAGAATATAGAGTTTGTATTTTCAGAAAGAAGAAAGGGCATTGAACGAATGTTCTCTCTTAAAAATATGGGATCTCACTTGATACATTCTGGTTCTAGGGTCCAGATAAATACGTAGTTACAACTTAGCAGCCAAAAGAATATAGAATTTATAAATATACATAAAGAAACAGTGAATTTTCTGGATTTATTTTATACTAAATCAAGGTTAGTATCACAAAAGGGATTGTTCTTTCACTCGAACACATATCTTCTCAGCGATTTGGATACAAAAGGTCCTACTGTAACTTAGAATAGATCTTAAGACAGGAAAATTGAAACTAAATCTCTGACTTCTAACAAATCGGGAGAAGTAACGTCTACACGAGTGAACGATGAAAATGCGAGCACAGCAGAGGGAATGTGCCAGGCGCTGATAAAAACCTAAGACATTGCACCAGAATGGACTCCATGGAGCTGCGAGTTGCTCATCGTGAAAAATGTCCCAAGTTTTTATTAACACATCGAACGTAGTTGCCAGACAGCGTCTTACGTATATCGGCCAGAGTTCGCTAATTACGACCTTCTTAACGTTACTAATGCCATAATGGATAGCCACCGCGGTGCTCTTCGCGACGTGAATGCAGCACAGTGTTCTGAAAAGAGTTCTACGGTCACGTGGATGCCAGCGAAGGGCAACCATTTTTACATTCCTAGTAGCGTGACGCGATATTTCTCAGCCCACTGTGCGTATGTTGCGACCAATCCCGAGCCTTATCAGCTAATGTCGAGGGACTTGGTGAACCAGTCGGAATCACTTCCATTAATCGATCGATCGATCCTCGTTGCACCAGACCCTCATCGACGCTAATCTCGCGCGATATATTTCCGCTACTTCGTAAAAAAAGTTCTAAAAACTGTGAGCCTCGAAAGAGCGTGCACAGTCGTGTAGTCGAGGAGATTAGACGTTCGTGATATATAGAAAGTCGGTTAACGATAATAAAGGGATCGCGTGAGACGAAGACTCAACTAGTGCTAGTATTCTTCGCCATCCATGACTGAAACTTGACCGACTGATCGATATTGAGCAATTCGATCGTATCACGCTAGCAATAATACTTGTCGTTTATTCGATCGATGAGGATCGAATCTTTGGAGAGTGTCGATTGTATTAAATGCTCATTGTCAGTTGTATATGCGTTTCAGCGACTAAAATCGACGAATTGGCGAAATACTAGCACTGGCTTCCGCGCGTTTCGTCTGTTCTTGATGCGTCGTTGCGCAGCGGCGTCAATTGGCCCTTTTCTCAAATGCTGTATGTACTTCTTACTGTAGAATAGCTAAAAATATTATATATTATATTAAATAAATATTACGAAATATTATATCACTAATGTAATAATTATATTAATACAATACAATATTATTCATATAAAATCAGTGTAATATATTGTACTAGATCGTTCAAATATAAACGAGACTTTCGAATTTCCCGCTCACCGTATACAGTAGAAGGAACGACTATAAAGTAGACTACAATACGCTATGGCAGATTAAATTCCTCAGTTGCAACTCGAGGGAAAATGTTACATTTTGGTTACGTTAAAATATATCTTTCAAAAATCCGTCTCATTCATATTTGAAAGACGCGGTATCGTAAATGTAAAACGCATTTTATCTACTACAAGAATAAATTTCAGATTATATCACGAACTTTAAAGTGACTTAGAACCGTATTTAATCTTATACACTTTCTTTGTCAAGTATGTTCTATCACTAATACAATCTTCTTCAAACACGTTGAAACTGTATTAGAAAAATTCAGTACGACGTTTATTTTATACATTTAGATCATTCGCAACTATCTATATCTCTAAAGAAATTTTTTAGGAAAAATGGTTGCATTTGAGAAAAGATCTCGGATTGTAGAAACCAGCGATAAAATATTGCATTGAGATACTTAAAATTTTCACTATCAGCTATACAAAAAGTTCTCAGTGGTAGCAGTTCCTTCCATAAAAACTCCATAGTAAAAGATATAAATTCGAATAGAATTTTTTTGGAAACGAAAAATAACTGTTTATTTCAATCCCTGGTTTACTAAGTCTGGTTCTTCAATTATTTATTTTGTATTCATACTATTAACACTAGAATTACCGAGGCAAAGGTGTATCGATTTTTATCGAAATACCAGAATTAGAGCTTTCTGAAAAAGTGCATAAATCATAGACATAATGTCCATTTAGGTATACATTTCTTTATTTTTACTCTGTATTAGCAAAGAAAATACGTAACATTTTCAGAAAATAAAATGTAAGTAAAAGTAAACATTTGGAGTCATCTTAATTCCTCTAGTAGTTCTAGTGTCAATTTAATAATCAGATACTAATAATTAATCTCAATAATAATTGAGATTAGTCTCAGTGATCTAGAATAAAAATCTTAGAAAAAAGAAGCCGTCACAGCAAGTGTTAACGTGTCATCGCTATAAAATGTTTATCTAGAAACTCAGGAAACCCAACATTTTGCGATAAACGGGATCAAACGTTAACACAATAACATTTTATCGCTGATTCTCAATATTTCTAGCCACTGCGCTTCGAAACTCATTTTTCCTTCTCACTGTTGGACGCGTCCCACAAACCTCATCGACTTTTCCCATTCTTTCCTGTCGCGTTTGCTCCCTTGGTTCGTCTCTCGATCTCTCGCCGTTAGTATTGCCAGATACCGGGACAAAATGTCTTCCAGTGATGTCATAGCATACATGTATAAGACTAAATGGAGCATTGGATATACTTCCACCGAGAGGCCAGTGAAGCCAACATTAGAGTATAGATGTATATCTTTGTCTCTTTTCCTCACCTTTCTCCTGCATGCGCATTACGCTCAAGTGGACATAAAAGAGATGGAGATATACTTCCCATATACATCTCCATCCTTTTATTTTGGCTTCAGCACGAAGTTCCAAGGCCACATGTAGTCTTATACATATTATTATATGCGTCATAGAATCGAAGAGTGAATGTATATCTAGTGATGGGAGTTCGAATCTCAACTTCAAAGCAATTCGAAGTTTTTCAAGACTATAAAAATCCGAATCTCTTCGAACATGATTTGAAGTTTAGAACTCTTGAAAGTCTTGAAAGACACCTCCAACTTGTCAAACTCTCTGTAATACTTTATGTTAGTATTACTATTTAGTATTCTATTTAGACAAAGATACATAATAACTGCGTTTGCAGTTATTATAACTGCGTTACATAACCTGTAGTCTAGATGCAGCTTGAGATTTTGAATTATTACCCATTTCACAAGACCTATTGAATCTCCCAAACCTTCTAAAACTACCAAGATATTCAAGAGCCCTAACTGATTCGAAACGTTTCAGTTGCCATCACTGCGTATCGCGCAGTATTTAACTGCACTGTCAGGGATACCTCCATTTTTCTACTCTACGTCACTGTAAGACATTTTGTCCCGACATCTGGCAACACTGCCCGCTATTCCACTCGCAACCACCCGCGATCAACCACGATTCCCGTTCCGTCGTTCGCACGCGATACGGCTTAAATACACCTACAACAATATTCTGCGAGCAAAAAAATAAACTCTATCCTGTGTGTCCTCGGCTAATTAAGCTACAATTTGTCGATCGTTCACGGCTACGATTGCGCTCGATCGATTACAAAGATACCTCTCTCTCTCTCTATCTCTCTCTCTCTCGTTCTCTCTTTCTCTCTTTCGCTCTCACGTTCTCTCATTATATATCTCTCTCTCTCTCTCACTCCCATCGATCCCGTCGAAATGGATATTTTGCACGTGCTTGCTCTGCCCTCGGTATCGTTTCTTCGTCTATCGTGTCCCTTCCGTTTGGACGACGGCCAAACGATCGTCCTCGAAATATTCGACGAAGGGAAAAGAAAAGCGCGCGAATCATTTCGAACCGCGGTGTTCGCTGTAGAATCGCGCTACGAGCGTTCCCATAAGGTTCAGGCGCGTTAGAATTTCTTCTCCCCTCGTTTATCGCGAAGTCTCCTAATACGGTGGCTTTCGTGGAGCCGATCACAGTATAAAATCGAGACGCGCGCGCTTGCATCGGCACGCGGCACCACTCGACGCTCGTCGTCTCTAATTTCAGTCGATATCTTTCCTCCGAGGCTGATCCGCGGCGCGGAAGGAGACGATGGGTTCCTTCTGTCGCCTCCTTCCATCGTACCCGCCTCCTTCGTATTGCTATTGGATGTTTCGCTAAGATTAAAATTGACCGAAGCCACGCTGCGTCTCGAGCCGAAACTGCTTCGAGCCTTCGAGACGGTGGAACGTTAGAACCCCAAAGCTCGCCCGTTCTTTGTTCCGCGTCACGTCGAAAACAATGAGAACCCGTTTGGAGAGATGCAATTGCCTGCTCGAGAAAAATCGAGGCACCCGCTAAGTAGAAAAGTTCGATTGTCCCGGCTTTGGAATTCTATCCTCCCGGTCCCATCGTCGCGTCTCTGGTGATTACTTTCGATCAGAGTTGGGCATAATGCGAGGAAACCTTTCTTCGATATATTTAGTCAAACTTGTTTTTCTTTATAGTGGGATTAGTAGATTTTGAGCAATTCGTAATTGGGATAGGTCATAATTACTCGTGATAACAAATTTTGACGAATTGTCGGATTAGATTTAATTAGGTTACTTATTTATTCGAATCAGGTAAAATATTTTGAGAGGTTTTGTAAATTAAGCAATGATGCAAATGATTTTTCATAATTTTTTTCGTTTCCATTTACGTTCTAAAGAAGGCTTATTGACCCTTAACTAGTATGATGAGGTCATGGCATTTAGACTACCTTGTTTTTAATATTTATTGTATAAAATATTAGTGAATTATTTATAGATGATATTAAACTGAAAAGCTGTGAATGTTTTGTTTACTACTATTAGTCATTTTTTATAATAAGACTAACAGTGATTGTACCACATTATATTATAATACTGACACCATACCAGTTAAGGGTTAATAGAAACGAATGTATCGAATGTTAAAAGCGAGTTTATGAAGTCAATTCATATTTTGATGAATCGTCTTTATCATATCTCAGTTGAGGTTGACAAAAAACACTAAATTCTACGGTAAAATTATTAAAACAAATAACAAATAGTACATGAAAACAACAATTAGTTAGGTACCTCAGCAATAATTATTCACTTGCTCAGTTTATTTAAATGAATCTCAATTGGACAAAATTTACTAATGAGTAGGCTGCAATTTTTTATGCATTTATAAAAATCTTAAACATGTAAAAAATTACAGAATTCATACAATATTAGAAAATATACAAAATGAAAGATAAATGAAACGTAAACTGCAAATCGTACTTCGTATTTGAAAGATGAAGCAAGTTTTTATTTTGGTTCTGTTTCTTTAATAGTGTTTATGAAAATATGAAATTGCATAAAAATCCGCAGTCTGCTAACGAGACATAAGAAATTTATTCATTATTTCGATAGCATAATGCCCAACACCGTTTTCGACGAATCGGAGCGCCACTTACTGATACCAGCTCTTAACGACGTCGATTAGCTTTGCGCGAACGCGTGAAAGATTCTACGGAGTAAAATGTTACAGAATAGAAGGAAACGTCAAACTATTTCAATACACGTCCACTCGTCATCGCCATCGAAAACGCGATTGTTTGTCGACGATACGAGCCGCACGATTTTCCTTTCGATTAAAAAAGAAGAGGATCGAGCGATACTCCTACAAGTAGATAATACTGCGCTATAGACTCGCGGAGAGATGACTCACCGTGTATTACGAAACTGTATTGAGAAGATGCGATATACCGCTGATAAGTACATTACGTATAAAATCATAGAGTAGAATCAGAACTTCGGATATTATTCGCCTCGAAAGTTCGGAGAGGTTTTCCATCTTATTTTTTTTCTTTTACATTACGTTTTTTTCTCGCTTTTTAGGATCGACCTTACAGAGAAACGATAGGACGTCGATCGTTGGCGACACTATCGAGGTCGAAATCGTAACGTATCTAAAATAATGTTAATATAAAAATAAATTCGATTGATAAAAATCAATAGCTTACATTACGATAATATCGTATAAAAGGATATCGTTACTCCTAGCGTTGCTAGTCGAACATCTCGCTAACGCAAATTCTATCCTTGCTCCTTTGCCGCTATTATAATTATCGTTAACGTTACTTACAAACGACGAAGGACGATGCAAACGATTTCAAACGAGTCCAATCGTAACTTTTCTTTTTAATTTGTCGTTCTTCTGGGTCAACCGCACAATGGAACGATAATCTCGATAACGCGCACGGATTCATGTGTGTGGAAACAATTTCAGTACGAAGACTACATAGCTTAGCGTTAAGAAGAAAGTTGTGTTGCTGTTTTCTTATTATGAGCTGCTATTGAAAACAAATTGGCCCTTGGTGTACAATAGAGTCTCGATGGTTGCAGATCACGGGGATAAAAGATTCATGGAACGGATCATGGATCCTTTGATCATAAAATTGCTAGAGCAGCCAAAACGACTGATATTCATACTTCAATACAGTTTAATTTATTTTAAATTGACAGAGGAAAATAAAGAAAATTGTGAAAGTAAATATCTGTACAATTATTATCGAAGTAACCACTTAGATCCTTTAAAGTTGCAAAAACAACCAAAACGACTGATGCTATCTATGAATGTTCTATTAAGAACGTTCTATTTATTTCAAATCGAAAGAGAAAAATATCTAGATGAAAATTATTTTTCTTTTGGCTTGGAAATCTCTTTCCAAAATCTGTTATTTTAACCAGTTCAATAGAAATAACCAAATGTTATTTATTGGTAACATTGGTTTCAAGAGTAAAGTCCCACTTTAGATCACTTCTTAAACGTATGCGATAAAGAAGGTTCACCTAGAACCAGAGATTGCAAGCATCGATGTTCTGCTGTACACCTATAATAAGACCAATCTCATTAAAATTGTCCTACTGTAATATTGCACGGGTAACAAACGAGGCTCACTTCACACGTTCTTTCTCTCACTCGGTTTTTCTCGAGCCAGCCACTCTCTTTTCCTCCTCATTCCATTCATTCTGTCGCCTGTATCTTCGCATTTTCACGCAAACATACACGCAAAAACGCTTCTTGACACCGAATTTGATCACAGAATCCTTCGGCAGACATCGAACGACGCGTCATAGAAAAACAGTAAAAAAATTGCTGTTGTGTCGAATATTGCATCGTTTAGATCCAAATGTTTCTTCCCACCCGTTCTCTGCGGCATAGTTTCCTCTTTCGTATCCATAGTTCGTTATAATGAAAACCTCGAACAGATTTTTGCGATGCATTTGGGTATGTTCATACAAGAAATACTTAGTGAAAGCTTGAAAATATTGTCTGTGACTGAAAAGTCAACTTCTTGATTTAATAATAAAGTTTCTAGCCCTAAACCAGACGTGTTCAAACTGAAATTTCACACTTGGGAGGTTTCCTTTGTTCTGTTATCAAAACGTAGGAGTGCCTGGTTATATTTATGCACATTGAATCAGTTCTAGAAATTAATGAAAATGGAAAGTGAAATAGAAAAGTAGCGACTTTATTTTCACTTGTATTAAGCATAGAAGGTAGAGGGATGAGGGTGCCCTCCGTAATTCTGTGGAACCAAATATAGTTTTCAGATTATTTGAAAGTGACTAATTTAGAACTTGTACTGTTCTTCAACTCACCATTTCATTTACAAAAAGGAAAAAAAGAGAGGTGAGAGAATCATCTATCTATAATTCTAATCCAGTGTGAAATATATAGCTGTCAGGGTTAATACTAGTATACACTTATATTTTAATTTTCGGAATAAAAAAGTCACAGTTATGTTCACATTAATTTTGATTACAAAATAAGGCTAAGAAAGTGGAATTTTTATAACAAAATAAGACAAGGAAAAATGAAAGGTCTCGTGTAACTATAGTTTGAAGTGAAATGCATAACTGTCAGTGCTAACATTAGTGTATGATTATCTTTCTATTTTCTAAGTAAAAAAAATTGCAGTTAAACTAATATTAATTTGGATTATTTGAGAAAACTGAAAAAATCCATCGTGATTCTAATTCAGAGTAAAATACATAATTATAACCAGGCATGTCCACTCCTGAGTATGTGTACACACTACATTCAGCACATTGTTTTCCACACCCTCTGGTCCTCTATCCACCCTATCCAACATTATTCAGAAATTCGCTGCCAGTTGAATCTCATGTTCGATAAAAGGGAGAAAAATCTGATCTAAATTCCACGACGTAAGAAATATCGTCAGCATAAATAGAACTGCTTTGACGTATGTAGTTTTAACACTCTACTCTCTAGCAAAACGTGCGCTACTTAAGAGTACCTGAAGTATCCTTAACACGATAACTTTGAACCTGGATCAAAGAGAAAGGGGTTCCCTGTGAAAACATTACTCGAGATCGTCAAGTAATAATCGAAGTAAGATACGAACGCGAGAGTCGTTCCATGTTTCAGTAAGAAACGATACAAGGTTCACTGTAAGACTTCTTTCGGTTTTGTTTCTCTATTTTGCTGTTATTTAAACTGTTACAATGATTTAAATATGCGCAACTATACGGTGGAAGTCGTCCACGAAAATTCCATTAATTCGTAATAAAATTCAAGGAAACATCTAATCAGATTATCAGGGATAACGTTATTATGTATAAATCCTGTCCACACAATGGCAGAGCTACTAAAATTTCTGTATCGACGAGTAATAACGTCGATTTCTTCTCTTATGCACTTAATACAATATAAATTGCACTATTATGTATATACATATATTCATATATACTTGAAATGTTCAATAAAAACAGGTTACTTGAAAATTCTGCTAAATTGATTACTCGCGTTGCGTAAGAGAACGTATCAGCTAAGTACTTGTATTTTCCATCTGTATATCGCTTTCCTTTTGTTTCTTCGATCCAGCATTCTCGACGAACCAAAACCAAGGAATGACATTTGTCAGTTTGTCATGTGTTTATGTGAACTTTTCCTGGCGAATTTTATATAATTTTTTTTAGGGAGTATAACAAAAGATAATTTTTAAACGAGAAAAATTAGAATAGTAGACGTAAGATAGGGGAAATAGAAAATCCACTCAATGTTCTAGAGATCTTTTAAATTCTTTGCATTTCAACTATTTAGCTATCGCCATTGCTAAGGTGTTCTCACTTTGTTTCAACATTGCGCATCCTTGATAGGATGATATCCAGTTTCTTTTCCTTGAATTAAACTTGCGTTATTGTACCTATTTCATGCTCAGTGGACTCAGTAATTAACAATATTTCATTATTCCTCAGAAGTGGATAAATATATTTTTCAGCGTGAAGCTGAAGAATGTTCAAGGAACATAAGGTTTGAAATTATGCAGGGGTTTAAACTCTCGATACTTTTCGAAACGTTAAAACAATGTTTCAATTGAATACTAATTATGTCGAAAGAGTTCAAAAAGCATATCCATCAATTACGACGAATAAGAAAAAGTATAAGGCTAAAGCATAAATTCCCAATGTAAGCAATACTATCCCTTTTGGAGCATTGAAACAATCCAGAATGGCAGTAGCCTCGAGTACAAATGATGGATCTTATTTACAGCAGCATCTTTCTGTAATATGCTTTACGACGCAAGTAGAAATATAAATACATAAAATCTAAATTTGTTACTGTATCTTTTTGTTTGTTTGCTCAAGGGAGCTAGATTTCTAGAGAGCGCTGATTAATTTTTTTCTGGAAAGGAGGCGGTAAACCAAATAAGTTTGGGAACCTTTGGGCTAGAGTGTGCGTGCATTAAATTCGTCGTGGAGATATCATCGTCCAAGCGTCGAAATCACCAAGTGGTTCGGCGAGAAATCGCAAATTCAATCCCTGTCTATGTGATCGTCCACCGTTTTCCGAAATTATATTCGTATTCGTAATTGTCGTGATCATCCTTGAAACAGTCTCTACATGTAAGTATTCACATGATTGAATCGACGAATAACCGAGTCTGCCGAATGGTCGCCTGTACCAAAAGTTTCTCTCTGTTTTCCAAGCACATAACGTTGCACACTGAACGTCTACATAAAGAGATTATTTAGAAAAAAGAATGGTACAAAAAGGACTGGTAAGAGCGAATTGGCTAGCAACGCGACCAATCGTGATCGCTTCCTTCCACTAATATCCTACCGATATCGTCGCTAAACTAGCTACTAATCGTAAGAATAATTAATAGATCGGTTTTCATATCTCCAGCTTGCGCACATTCTCTTCCTTGCTCTCTTTCACACATACATACACACACTTCCTTACTTTTTCGTTTGTCGCGCACATTATCTTCTTCTTTGTCCTTTTTTCTTTTTCCTTTATTGTTCTTTTTTCATGTCGCGTCTTATTGCATTCGATGCAAAATATTCTTTTCCGAGAAATGTATACGTTGCAATCAACATAAAATTGTTCGAGTTTGTGGGTGTCTCAAGTGCTTAGAAATGATGAAAGTTCATGTTGTGTTAGAGGTTCGGAACTGAACCAAACGAAGTCCACAATTGAAGAATGCTTAGTAAACTTTGATTTCAAAAGCAGATATGAAAGTACAAAAAAATATATGCAGCAATCAAGAAAGCTTGAAACTTTGAATTAATTGAGGAATTAGTTACTAGTGTTTCATTGTCGATATTCCATTTTTTAATTTCAAAAAAGTTGAAGCATTAGAATTTGAACAATAAAATAGCAAATTGGAATTAATACTTGAGAAAGATGGAATTTTTATGTATTAATCGGTGTAATAGACAACGTTTTTGAATTAATTAGTCCAGTCTAATTTAAAAAGGGGTACATCTCATCAGTAAATCCAATTCATAAAAAGAAATAGATACAAGGGTGTCTCTTTGTTAATCTGAATGAAGAAACAGTCATAAGACTCATTATAGCTAAATTAGAGAAGATTACAAAATTAGGAATTAAACGGGGATTCCATTAAATTTGTTATTTCAATTACTTAAGTCCAACAGTAGAACACATTTGCGTTTACGTTATCTGTTACGCATAATAGTTTCAAAATTCCTTCACCGCCGATTATGCGTATTGCTCTTATATGAAATGAGCACATGTATGCAATAAAGCATGGCTGTATTGAGGCAGCAGATAAATCGCAATTCTAAAGATTTGCTTTATTAAAAACTGAATAAGCTACTTAAGGCGAAACACATAATGCCTATTTAATAATCCCAAACGTTTAGTATGATTACCTGCAATCTGCAGTAGTTTCGTAGATCACTCTCTTGATGAAAAATTGAGCACGATCAATGCATATCCATTTACCATTGAGTATCTGTCGATGCCTTAACTACAGAATCAACTGCCCACGTTGAGGGAACAACTGGCTAATTTATCCTGACAGAATCATACGTGGACTTGACTGATATCAATTCCGAACTTCATTTACCTACTATTTACACCCTAACACATTGACTGCCACTTATTCGTTCGAATTATTCAACCAGCAACGATGCTATTTTTAGCTAAATATTAATATATTAAATGAGTTATTCCTTAAATAGAAATTCTACTGTATTTACTACTTCGTATCGAAAAACAATAAAGGGAAAATTATTTGGTTTTATTCATAATAGATATATTGTTAGTTCTTGCTGATGTTATTTTGTTGTAAATTTCTCTTTCCCAATGCTGTGAAATATAATAAATGAAATTCAAGTTAAATCGTATGAAAATGATGAAATTAGCTCATCTTCCCCATTTAACATCAGGAGTATTATTCGTGAATTCCATAACCCTGCATATCATTACATTACGTAAATTTATAAATAAGTATCACACTGTATTATTCATACTAACATGGCAGCCAAGGTGACAAGGTGTGCACCGAGACACCCCCGTCGCGTATCTCGTGGAGGTTCGTTCTGATTTCGTCTGTATCGTTCGACGAATTCGCGGGGAGCAGAGGGAAGGAGCGGACTTACTAAAAATGGTCAGGGGAGGGAAGAAAATAACGAAACGAAACGAGTAATCTATGCGTAATCTGCATTTAACTGGAGTACGAAAAAAACATGTTAACAAAACAGAAAAATACGAAGTAAAGGAAACCAAGTCAACGTTTGCTAGGTCCAGATTACAATTACAAAGTACTTGACGCTTTCCTAAAGCGGCCTCCATGCGAACTAAAATACCCTTAAACGTTACCAACGGTAGTAAAAATGAATTTAAAAATAATTAAAATCACGATACAAACAACGATATTACGCTACGGCGCTACGATGCTCACGCGGACGATGTTAAATTACAGGCGAACGTAGAAATAACGTACAAAAAGGATATCTCTCTCTCTCTCTCTCTCGCTCTCTCGCTCTCTCTTTCGCTCTCTCATTTTCTCTCGAATCGTGTAAATAGTCTCTAAATTAGTAGGACGTTTAAAATGTGTTTATACCTATTATCCGGCATTTTATCAAAATCCAAGGATCGAAATACAAACAAAGTCTTTTTCTTTTCGTCTTCTTCCTCCTCTCAATCAAAAGTAAAAACGTTCTCTCGTTCGTTCGATCGCAAACTTCCGTGCAACTTTCGTGGATCGAGGATTGACTAGTTAATAATCTTGCTTTCGTTCCCCTATTCATTTTTGTTCCTTTCCTTCTCGCGCTTTTCACATTTTTCTTCTTGGTAAACAGTTTTCTCCGATCTCTCTTTCATTTTTTTTTCTCTTTGCTCGGCAGCGTTTCTTTGCGCACGAAAACCTCTGTCGATATTCAAGACGCGACCGTCGCGATGATTCGTTTATTTACAAAACGCGATGGACTCGTTTATTGCGATACACCCTCCCGTCCTCGTCGTCGTCGTCGTCGTGTTTTTTTCTCTTTTTTTTTTCTCCGATGTACAGCGAAATATGAAAAAGCGTACGAGTTATTAAAAATAGAAATGCAATGTAAAAAGGGGGATCAAGAATCGCGTCTTGCATAAGACAGACGTGGTTCGCGTTTTTCGTTCGTCGTTTCCCATTATCACCCAGAGGTGGGCAGGATATACTACCATTGGTATAAAAAAATAAAGATGACCGTTTAAAACGAGCCCCGCGGACGCTTGCTTCGGTAAAAAATTATTATATCCTCCGTGTAAGAAACACCGCGCAGTTTGGTAACTTCAAGTTAGGACTTAAGTTGCACTTGTAAGTTTCCTCTAATTGCATTATCGTTTATATTACAAAATCATAGAAATTTGCGTTCACAATTATACGCTAGGACAAAAGTGGACAATACCTTAAGTAATAGTTATTAGTAACAAGAGGATTCTACTGATAACTTACGAATACAGACGGCGAAATTTTTACAATAAAAACAAACGTCGGCGTATAAATGTACATAAAAAGATACGTAGAAATCTGAAACGACATTTAAAAAATCCCAGTTTCGTCATCGCTATTACAACTTTCTTTCCTTCCTTCATCCTATTCGACCTCCTCTTCCTTCTCTATTTTTTTTTCGGGTTTTTTTTTTTACTCTTTTTCGTTTTTATATCTAAGAGAGTTTTCACTATTCTCGTAAAAATTTCCACAAAACAAAAGCAGTCAGACTTTCTATTTCTACGTAAAAAACGCATGCACTGTGCCCGCCTCTGGGATGCACTTAAACTCCGTTTTATTTCTATTCTCCGCAATCGCCTCGTCATTCTCCCTCGCATTCGCCCTCTCCCTCGCGCGCCCTCACTCTCACGTTCTCTCAACCTGTCTCACCCGTTTGCTCTCACGAGTAAAGTCTATTTTTCGTTTCCAGGCTTTCGTTAAAAAAATAAAAAAATATCTTCTCTTTCTTTTCTTCTCGCAGTGCGCGCCTTGGCATCGCGTTCCCCTCGTTCTCTCCGTCTTTCCCACTTTTTCGCTTGCCCTCTTGCGCTCACTGATACTCACACAGGATACACATACACATACACACGTACACAGAGATTTATTCTCTCGTTCACCCTTCCGTGCACTCTCGCGATCTCTTCTCATTCGCTCATCAAACTTTTTCTTCCTTTCCACCTTGTCGCTTCATTGCACTCTCTCTCTCTCCCTCTCTCTCTCACACACACACACACACTCTCTCTCTCTATCTCTCTCTCTTTCTTTTACTCTCTTTCATCTGGTAAGAACATTGCACGGCTCCCAGCTCCAGCTTATACTGTCTTATAGCCTTATTATGTTTTACGTGTCTAAATGTCACCGTTAAACATATACATGTACATA
This sequence comes from Calliopsis andreniformis, assembly GCF_051401765.1. Lineage (NCBI taxonomy): Eukaryota > Metazoa > Arthropoda > Insecta > Hymenoptera > Andrenidae > Calliopsis > Calliopsis andreniformis. Next base: position 10,244,416 of record NC_135064.1, on the reverse strand, counting down.
CATTAAGTTTACCGCTGTACCACATTTACATTTAACGTATCTAAACTATTTCTAGTCGCGCGGCCAGTACCGCGGGCGCAGTGGATTGACCTCGCTCGATGTACTAATTGATTCATCGATCGTCGTTAATCAGAAAAAAAAAACAAAATACACGGTGTACCTGCCTCGTAAGGTGCTTTTCGATAGCTCTACGATCATCAAACTGTCGATTAGGATAGCAGAATCGTTAGATAGGTGAGTGTAGCATAGCTAAAGTGGCATCGTACAAATCCATCGACCTTCTCTTTCTATTTGCCTTCTATTTTCTATTGGGACACAATAACCATTCTCGGCGATTTCGTACACGGAAGCGACACCATGCGTGATATCAGTCCTTTCCTCTGATTGACACTTTTACATTTGCGATGAGAAGCAATTTTTGTAGTCTTTGTTCAAGTACAGTGGCAGACGAAAGAAAGCCTACGCTTAATCTTTGTATATGTAAGTAATAATTTGTATAATAAATATTTTACTGTATATTGATAAGCTTTATCCATTTTAGAACTGTTCCCGAGAGCTACTTAGAATATAACTGTTCCCGAGAGCTACTCTATGCAACTCAAGTTCATTTTTTGAAAATTATATTTTATATAGCAACTTACTGCTTTTTCTTTCTTTTACCACAATAATTGTAAGCTAAGTTACGTTATAAGAGAAGGAGATATAAATAGTATAAACTACAATATCAAAAAATGAGTAATCGATTTGTTTGCCTGCTGTCCCCAAAAAATAACAGAAAAGAACTCGGATCAGGTTGACTCCCAAGTACAGGTACATACTCAATAATTTTGTTTTGTCAAATTAACGTGTTTCTTCATTTTACTTGCTTTTTAAACTTTCTCTTGTCTGCCACTTATGTATCTGTAAACGTCTATATATGCACAGTGGATGCTGCCTAATTAAACACATATACACATAATGGTGTAATTTGAATCTTTTTACGAAGTTGGACAATTTTCTGGAGAACTGACAACTTGAGTTATAGATTTATATCTCTACTGTGTACGAAAATGCAATATGTTTTTTGCACATATTACAACGATTGTCTAAACATATATTTATATGTCCAAAGTGCTAGAAAGGGTGAAATTCATTTTGGCAAAGGTATTTGACATGTTTCAGTCGAGTTTCCTCGTGGAATTCGAGGAAAGTCGATATCACGTAAAGGCACGTTTCAGTGCATCGACTACGAGACTCCCTCTGGTTCTTGTTCACGGTCGCCGTTGCATTCCTCCGCATCGAGTTATGCTTTCTACCCATCTCGTTTTCTGCATCATGCGCGTCGCTCTGTACATGTGTACGTGCACGTGTCCATGCATGTATATATTGGTGTACAAGTGTGTTTCGACTGTTTCTTTGGTACATGGAGATATACGTACGCATATATCTACAATAGATGCTATAATCATAATAATAAAAATAATCATAATAATCATAATCATAATAATAATAATCGAATAATAGTAATAGCGATACTCATAATCGCAGTGATAACGGCGTTAATGTTAATTGCATTAGGACACTACTAACTAATAGTAATCATCGTAGCGGCAATAGGTGGTGACAATATAGAAATTCGCAGAACGTAGGAAGGAAGGACAGGCACGCGCGCCCGCCTTCAAGATTCATAAAAAACAAAAGATTGGCCAACTAAAATTGTACGGGTGTAGAAACTAGCGTGCTCCTCGATGGCGATCGAGAAACACTCGCGGTGAAGGTCGATCGTTCCTTCGTTCCGTGGCGGCTGGCTGGCGAGATAATTCGCGCCGAGACTATTTACGTTAATCGATAAAAATTTACAAAAATTCATTGGAGCCGTGCTGGACCGCGGCCCGCGGCGCCGTCTCGCAGCTCGCCGCCGCGGCGAACGCTCGCACCTTCGACTGTCGGATCGCTCGCGGGACAGAACAAAGATAACAAGAAAATATGAAGGGAACTAAGAAACTGTCAAAAAATGAGAACAAAAAGAGGAAAGTGAAAACTGATCCGCAACTTATCGCTACGAACACTATGAACGCCTGTCTCTCCACTATTATAATGCGAAATATATCAGGTCGATAACGTTTATTTAAAAAAATAAAAATCAATCGAATCGTACGCGGAACACGGTAGTACATCGGAGGGTGAGCAAGGAGGTTGTATATGGTTACTCGAGTAGGAGCTATGTACGCATCGTAAACGTACTACTACGTAGACGTGTGTCGTGGACGTGTTGTCTCGCGCTCGCTACAACTCCTTCCTAGAGTTCCGCTCGCTCGCTCTGACTACTGTTGCCAGATGCCGGGACAAAAGGTCCTAATGATGTCGTACAGTAGAAGAATAAAGGTGCCACACGGTATTTGACTGTATTGCCCGCTGTAACCACACTCTTCTACTCTATAACGTCACTGGAAGACATTTTCTTCAGGCATCTGACAACACTAGCTCTGACGCTCCTCCAGGAGAGGTCTCCGCAGAGCGAGCTTCGGAAAAACGCGTCTTTCTCTGGGAAAAGCTTGTCCTCGCGAGGGAGTTGTCGCTCATGCTCTCGACTCACTCAGACGCCAGGTTTCATCGACCGTCTTCGCGACAGTAACGAGAATGCAGTCGATGTCCACCTCGCAAACGCGTCACGCGGCAACAACAAAAATAGTCGATACTCTTAATTATAATACAATCAATCTCGCTAATCAACGTGCCGCGGTGTCGTTCTCGATGCGCATGCGCACACGCCAGTAATCCTACTTTTACATCGAGCAACTCTTGGCCGAGCAATTAAGTTCATCAACCTGAAGTGGATCAAAATTGTCTGTGTAAACACAGTTACAACTTTCGACTAAGTTGAAACGATTTCTGATCCCCCAACAGGAAGTAGCTCATTCGTCTATTTTTGTTTGAACGATTTAATAGGCCGACCAAAAGTTACCTAGTGCAAACGTAGGTTAATTGCAGACAGATCTTGTGTCCTCGGCTGTCCGTCGATTGCCTCGGATTTCGGATTTCCCGCGCTTCGACGCGCCGCACGTGATGCGCGTCAAGCAACGTCGCAAATCGGTCGGGCCAGCAACTTGACGGACTGTTGTCGCCTGGCGGGACTGGTTTGCGCTTCTCGAGCGCGAGATCGATGTTCGACCGTCGAAGAGCAGACGTTTCGAGCGAGCTGCCTCTCGGCGAGCTCGATCGCGTCTCTATCGAACCCTCCCACGCGACTTCTCAGCTCTTCCCTTCGCGCGCTTCTGGTCTCAGTCCTCGGCGACGAGCGAGACTCGTCTTTCTCGGCGTCACCCTTTCTCTCCCTTCTTCCTCTCCCTGTGTTGCACTCAGGCGATCTCAGACGCACCCTAATCAGTCACACGTACGCTAACACGCGGCTCTATTCGGACTCGCTCACGCACGCATTCCCTCTGAACTAAGAGTTATTTAGACAAGAATATAACAGCGGTATAAAAAACTTCTCAACACTGAAAAATACAAATCTATCGTAAATGACTACCATTGTTACTCGTTCCTCCCACACTCTTTCTCTCTCTTTCTTTCTCCCACACTCTCTCTCTCTCTCTCTCACTTTCTCTCTTTCTCTCTATCTCTCTCTTAACTCTTTTTTTTGCTTTTGTTTCGTTACCTTTCTTTTTTTGTTTTAGTTTTAATTACACACGCACACGAATTACTCGAACGACAGTACGCGCGCAATAATGACAGTCATGTATAGCCGCGCGTCCAGACCGCCCATCTGGTTTCACTCCTCTTTCCGTTTTTCATCGGTCTTTCGCCTCTCCCGGCTTTTCCACCTTCGCGAAACTTTGCAGCGGTTTTTCCTTTCGCATCTTTCTCCCCTCTCTCTCTCTCTCTCTCTCGCTCTCTAACTTTCACTCTCTCCCTTTCTCTCTCTCACTGTTCACGTTGGCTTCTCTCTCGTTATTATCCTCGCCTCCTTTTCTCTTTCTCTCGTTACTGTCGTATCGCGCAAACGGTATATATCTCTCAATTACATCCGTTACTTTTGTTTCCAAGTCTGTCAGAATATATTAGATATTTTAATCATTATCATTAATTATATATATTAGTATTTCATATATATAATATATATATATATATATATATATATCTATATAATTGTCATTATATTATATATTATGCTTTATCACACATATTACAAAGGAGGTGAAGAATCATACCTAACGTGTTATTATTTTGTTGTTGTTGCTGTTGTTACTTTTGTTACTGGCAATTCCAAACGATAACTTCGCTCTGGATGCAGTATACTACATATCTTTCCGTCGATAATTGTCATCGTCATCGTTACCATCGTTCTTTAATATTATTATTGTTTACCGTTATTATTATTATTATTATTATTATTATTATTATTATTATTATTATTATTATTATTATTAGTTTTGCTATAAATTCTTTACGCGCCACGTTCGCTGATGCGGTCCATCGTGTACACGCGTGCATGTCCGTACGTATAAAGTTTTTTTTTTTTTTGCTAGGCGGTTGTCGCGGCGTCCTTCCGTTTCCTCGCTTCCCTCCGTCTCTCCCCCCTTTTCTCCTAAACGGCGAGCAAGAGATTCGGAGGTATCCGCGACCCCCGTGCGTCCACGACGACCGAGTCGATCTTTCGGGCCACCTCGACCCCGACGACTCCACGAAACGATTCGCCGCGCCGCGGGGCGAGGGATCGAGGCTCGACGTGTCACGCGTAACACTTCCACGAACTTCAATTTCGAGTGATATGTCCGCCCCCGAGCGAAGACTTTCGATGCCGCGTCCGAACGATCTCGATCCTCGAAACGACGTCGACTAATTCCACTAAAACGCGCGATCCAGCGAATTAAAATTACTTTTGACTAACTACCTCGGAAACGTTCGAGTCACACGAAGCGTTTCACGTGTTCATAAATTAGACATTTCGAATATACAAATTGATGAAATCAAACGATCTAATTGGTCTAAACATTTACAAATTCGGCACCGTCCCGATACGCGCTAAGATTCAACGGAACCGATCTAAGTCCCGACGTGTCGCGACACGCGGCGTGACGGCGAAAACGAATTGATCTATGGATCGACTCACGAAGACTATCGATCGTCGTCGTCGTGGAGGCACGCAAACGCCGAAAGCTGCGACCGACTCGCGGGTAATTTGCGAACACCTCGTCAGAACACTTAATACGTTTCTCGCTCCCTGTCTTACTTTATATTTCTATCGCTCGCGCGTGTATATGTGTACTTGTGTCTGTATGTGTGTGTCTTCTCGCGTTTTCGTGTGTACGTGTGACTCACGCTTGAAGCTGTACACGAATGTCGAAAATGGAACGCGTGCCAACGCCGCGTGAAATCCCGACAATATTGAATTTCGCGCGCACGTTGCGCGACAACGTCGAAGAAACATTTAGCTAAACACCCATATATCCAAAGGGACGTGATCGCCAATCCTGCAAATAGGAAACACGTACACACGCCCTCTTTCTGCTCGCGTCAGTGTAAGCGCATTGTATCCGTGTAGGTTGATCGCTATTGGCGCATGCGCTGAAGCACGTTGCTGAAAAAAGCGCGCAGGCCCGTTGCGCGGTCGCTCTAGCGCATGCGTCGTGCTAGGGATACGCGAGCGTGCTAATAACAGGATTTAGAGACGATGCGCGATCCCGGGCAGATTTCGCACTGTTCTTTTTTTAACGATTAGAAAAATTTGTCTAGAAAAATCTCGGTCTCGGTTCTCGTCCGAATACTCAATTCGCGCAAGTATCGGAACAATACTACTCTTCATATAATATATATTCATATGTATATATCAATATATATATCAATATATATATATATATACTTTTTTAATTATCAATTGATTTAGGTGAATTGGTACCTAGTGAAGTTTCGCTACAATTATATCGATCGATTAGTGGGGAGAGCCTATCTGTGCACGAACGACGACATGTGTATACGCGTGAACGTGTGTATACGGTGTCTGTATCGTTTTTGCGTATAGATGCGTACGAGCATGCGACAGCGCGAATACCGTATCAAACGCGTACTTCGTGCTCTTTCATGGGATGTAAATTTTCGCCTAATATATGAATCACGGTTGACGCGTGTAAGACGCGTCGGCGGGCGAAGGATTCGTCGGTTTCTTCGAAGTTGCTTTTCCTGATCGACTTGTCGCTACAGATTTTCTTTTTCGTGTTTCAAAAATTTTCGAATGCCATTCGAGTGGATGAAGAAAGTACTGTGACGTGGAGTTTCGCCCGAAATTCGTAGACAGAATTCGAATTCAGAGCGACAAAACGATCAGATAGGTTTCAATTCAACCGAGGGTATCCTGCTCGCGCACCGCTTCATATAGGTACGCGTATGCGCAGGCGCACACGCGAAACGAATTTTGCCGCAACGCGCAGGCGCCCAAGGGAAGCGTGCGCCGTGGCGCACAACTTGCTGCGCACTCACTGCGTGCCACGCGGATTCGTTCCATCGTCCACACGAGAACGATGCCTTCCGTCGAAAAAACAATTACACTAACTAATGCTCGCCTTATTTCACTCGATCGATCTTCCGTATCTCTCTCTCTTTCGCTCTATTTCTCATTGCCCCTGTTTTTCACGCCTTCCCTTCTCTTATCCATTTTCCACCCCCTCGTTCGAAGATTTCCCTAAAAGACTTCTCGTTTCGCTACTCTCTAGCCTCCGATGAAAATGACCGACCTTGTCGAGTGCGTATGAAAAATTGATCGTTATTTAGAATATTATCGTAGCAACGGATAGAAAAATTCAATACGTTTGATCTATCGACTAATAATGTATGTATATACGTATATACATAATATATGCTTAGTATTCACACTCGACGTGTCTTTCGGAGAGATATCAGACTTCGGCCTCTCTGACTTCCATTCGTGCTCTTATCTTATCGTCCACGCGCTCGAGATCGTTTGTCTAAATACCTTCTGTCTCTGCCAATGCTTAGCCGAGGGAGGTAGGCGAATGAAAAACGGGGTTGCTAGGCGAGTTCGATCGCTCTACGTGTCCCGACGGGCTTCGCCGTCGAGCACCCAACTACTCGTATAATTCTATCAGACTACGCGGTTTTTTCCGTCCCCGTTAAACGCTCGCGAGTATCGGCACCAATTCATATGAACGAAGGGACGGAGGGTTATCGTTAACGCGGCCCTTTTCTCTCTTTCTTTCAATCTCTCGCGCGCGATCACGCTATCTCTCACACTCTCTCTTCTCTCTTGCTCCCACGTACACTTTCACGATTCTTCGCTCTCCCAATCTTTCCTATTCACGCGCACATCTCATACCTCGTGCGGTATCTAGACGTCACCTAATCTACGGCGACAAGTATATACAAAAAAGAGTACCAAAAAAATAAATATATATATATGTATGTATATATATATATATATATATATAGATGTGGAGATTATTTTTTGTTTGTCCGTTCCTCGTTATCAGACGTAACGTAACGCATCGGTCGATACGCGATCGCCTGCCGTTAATCGATTCGTACAGGTGTGTGGCTTATCGTCCTTAAGGTGGCTAAGCTTTGTGTGTCTCTATGTGTTTCTCGTATTTGACTGTGTATACATGTGTATTTGTCCTGTGTGTGTCTTCAGAATGTGTTACACGCGAAAGTGTGACGTTAAAGAGACTCGTCGTGCGAGGTTAAAACTACGAGCATATGGTTTCGACTGACGATGCAGCTACGTATAGAACGTCCATCTATTAAGCGGAACACACAACGTTGCATAATGGTTCCGCGCGCGTCGCTTCCGCCGCTCGACCACGAGACTCTCCCCCGTGAAACCTAATCGCGAAATCTATATCCCTCTCTCACGCCTATGAACAAGAGGGACGAACACCTCGAGGATCATCCCCCGCGTCGGAAGAGAAGCTCAGAGCCGACGCGGAACGACGGTGGGAAACGTCGCGGCGGAAGTGACCAATCGAGAAGAATCCTCTGCTTCTCCCTCGAACGAATAGAACCTGCGATAATAAACGCGTCTCGAGACGAGATTTTATTTGAACTACGTCGATCGCATCACTGCGTTTGATTATATACACCGAGCGAAGAAATTCGTTAGGATTAAGAAAAACGTGCGCGTTCGACCGCCGCCATCTCAGGCGGATCTGGGTCGGTAGAAGAGGGATCGGTATGTACACAGGAGGGATCCATGCGTTTCACTATCGATCTAGTTATCCCCACGCGAAGAGCTTCACTCCTCGCGCGCGTTTCCGATTTTCCAACGGACGTATGAAGAGTAATTGCCTACGACCTCGAACGCCGCTGTGGATCTTCGTGGCCATAGGGGACAATGCTATCCACCCTGATGCTCACGGAGACCCCGTTTCCTATGCGGTTCGCGAGGTCCAACGATTCCAAGCGTGCGCCCGCGACGGAGACGGTCGTTCCTCGTTCCTCGAGAAAGGAGTGGAGGGGTGCAGGTACGCAGAATCGTCACGCTTCGGCTCCCGAGCCAATCGTTTCCGGATTCGGGCGCGAAGTCAATCGCGCGAGTCCTCCGGAACAAAAACCGATCAGCCTCGATCAGCTAACGCTCGTTCCCACTGTAGCTATTTTACACTTCCGAGGCGACGCGGTCGGTCACCGTTCGATGACCACTCAATCTCCTCGTCGCTTTTTGCCTCTCGATTCTAGTCAATTTTGTACTTGTCCTTTCCCGAGGAACGAGCAGCGGACCCTCGCCGCGCGGCGCAAGGCTAAGGCCCACGTGTTCGCTCTCTTTCCTCTTTTCGAGTGACTCCGGAGAAATAGCCGGTCGTACTGGTCTCAAGTATTGGCAGAGAATCCGGTACGATTAGACAGAGATAGCGTGCGAGAATACGTTGTCGCGCGCTAAGCAAATTGAACTATTCGAGATTTTTTTTTTTACTTGAATCGTCCGTTTTTGACCCTCCATATGTTTCACGCACTCTCTCTTTCTCTCGTGCTTTCTCTCTCACATATTTTCCTAGAGTTCCTCTCCTCTCTTTCCTCCCTCTCTCGTACCCCTTTCACTCTCTCGCACTCTCCCGCCCAACCTCCCTCTTTCTCTCCCCCCATTCTCTCGGCCATGACTCTTTCCTCCTTTCATTAATCTTCTACGCCTCGCACTCGGATAAGTTAATTAGTAAAAAATCATCTCTCTCATCCAAATATTCTGCCTACGAGCGCGAGTCGCGTTGTCCACGCGAAAAAACGCATGTATAATATATATATATAATATATATATATTCATATATAACGCACCTATGTAACATATTCGATAAGTCCTTAGTAGCTAAAGACTGATACAGAGAATTACCTAATACACAGCGGTTTGAAGCGTGGATGTTTTTTTTTTTTCATTATCTATTCAACATTCAATCGCGAACGGCTCGCCTCCCGGGTTCGCGTCTCTATTTTCATATCACTCTTTTCCGCGTCTCTACCAGCTCGTGTCTCGGCGACGCTTTTCCTTCACCGTCTTCTCCCTTCTCGTCTCCTTCATCGCCCGTCGATCTCGAACCTCGCAGTTTCGCGCCAATATCAGGTACTCGCTAGCTTTTTCTTACCGTTATCGTTCGTTTTCGAGTGTCTCTCGCCTGGAGCTCGTGCTTCCATCACCAATTCGGGATCTTGCCCCCCGCGATCGTCTTCAACAGCGCGAAACGATCGAGAGGCGCGGATCCTCGACCAGCACGGCAGCAGTTCGTGACAGAAGTGGTTCCCCGATTTTCCTTCCTCAACCTACGCCTGTTCGATCATCGGGGACTGGCCACCTGGTGGAAGAAGGAAAATTCGCCGCTCCGTTTCTTGCCGAGTCGCTCGAGCAAAAGAGAGGAGCAGTGAGAAGCAAGGAACTGACATCTCTGTGTTATCGCAGACTGGCCGGTGGCAAAGGCGAGAAGCACGTTCTCCGTGGTCGATCAACGAGAAACTCTGCCTCTGACGCGCGGCGAGGAGAGACACGAGTGAACGAGCAAGGAGAAGAGGAATCTCGCGGATCCCCGCGCTTTGACTCGTGACAGGCGACCCCAGGCAGCGACGAGCTGGAAGCTGGACTTAGCTAGAAGCTAGACTCAGCTAGAGGAACTCGTGGCTTGCCTAGGATCACAGTACTGGACCTCTCGACATCCGATAGCGGCGAGTTGTTTCGATATACGGCAATTAACGCTACAGACTCGATTCAGGCAAAGATCGAGGGCCATTCACTGCGGCAGATAGATGATATACGGTACGAACGATCGACTGGGGATCCTTTGTTCGCCTCTTCGGTTCTATCTCGATGGGGCTTGAGGACTCCATGACGTCCGACTCGCCGCCATCTTCTTGCTTCATCCGTTTCCGTTCCTGGCGCTCCCGATGGTCGACGTGCCTTCTTCTTCTGGCTCGTGCAAGACGCGCATCGGCTGTTGCGGGGTCCGAGATCGTTGCGGCGCCGAGAGGACCGGCTGGCAGGCAACGGCGGGCTGGTTTCTTCATCGAGTAACCGGTAAAAGTGTCCAAGTAGCGGTGGAGATAGAAGTTATCTTGTAGAATAGTAATCGTGTGGTAGTAGTGATAGAGTAGTAATAGTAGAGTAGCGATAATAGTGGTAGTAATAGAGTAGTGGTAGAACTGACGATCGAGTGGGTAGAATAGTGGTAATAGTTTCTGGGCTGTGTTCCGGTAGGTAAGATAAGCGATAAGGGTGAGGCGGCGGATTGTCGGACGGGCCGGGGGAGGGGCTGATGCTGGCGATGGCGTGGGAGGGTGGGTGAATGGGGTCTCTCGTGGAGGAGGGGTAGTTCGTAGAAGTAGTAGTTAATTAGCTAGGGTTTCGAGATAATTAGGGACAACGCAGCTGGGGTTAACACCAGCGGTAAGGCACGGCTCGGGGACGATCCGCACCCTCCTTCACCAGCGGCTTGTGGAACTCCCGACCGGGTCGAGAGTGAATCGTTGCCCAGCAGTGCTCGCAGTAGTACTGGAATTACAAATTAAGGAGCTTCGTTTTTAGGTGCACACCAGATAAGGAAACATGGCGTCTGGGCGAGGAAACTGTCAAATATGTGCAATTTTCAGTTTATTTTTTGGAAATCCAAATTAACTGAATTTGGATATTTTGAATTTACTGTCGCTTGTAATTCGGAATAAATTCACTGTAAATTTATTATCGTTTGTAATTCTAAATAAAGTAAAACCCCGATTTGTCGGACCTTGATTATGTGTATTCTCTATTATCCAGAATTTCCATTATTCAATGTATTAACAATAAGGGTTCAGATTTAACGATGATCTAACGAAATTTAGAAGATTGAGCATCCTAGGAACACTTTAATATCGAATTAGATATTAGCAGATTAATCAAGGTCCTATTGTAATAGATTTTTCAGCAAACTCTATCTTACAGATGTTTTACTATACTGAGCTCAAGCAATTTTCTAAACTGGAATATTCTTTCTGTTATTCTTAAAAGTTTTGTATTTTTAATCTTTGACAGTTTTCTCGCGGATTTATGATACGTAAAACCAGGTCTGACACAAAAATGTCGGGACTGTCCTCTGAAACTGACTAGACTGCTATTGCTAACTTGAAGACGCAAAGTTCTGTAGAGATAAAAAAATTACAGATTTTCTCGTTTAGTTGACAAGATTATAGGTTCTTTGATGTGAACCTGGTAAAACGATTCAATTCAATTTAATGTTATAGTCAAATTTGAGGGGATTCATAACCAAGTACTATTCATGTGGAAAATTGCGAACCTACATCATCCATTTTTCCCAAACCACTAAAACGATTTCAATCAAAATTTTAAACGAGTACCCAACTAATAGCCCTGAATAAATAGAAAACACCGGTTTTAAAATAATCCGATAAAAAAGGATAATACTATCAAACGAATTTATTGAAATTTTTAAAGTTGTAGGTTTGCTTAAATGAAACAAGATATATATAGCGATATATAGTTTACAATCCTTACACGCAACGTGGTGTCATCCGATATGGTATTAATTATGAACAACTTCGAGATAGTCATCTTCTGATGTAATACATTACTGTATATAATACTACTATTATTTGGAAATACTTTGCAGTTTATTTCCTATAAATCTGTCAACAAGCTACGACGTATTTGATTTTATTTTCTTCTTCGAAATTGTTTAAAACTATACAGGATATTTAATCGCAGTAGCGTTAATTTAGTTAAAAATTGCTTTTAGTTGGAAATTCCAGTATTATTAATTGATGCTTTGTTCTCTAGAAAGCTACTCAAAGTCCATCATGAACGAGAAATACCATGTTCATTAATTTATTTTTAGAACCTATTAATTTTTAACGTAATATAAAAACCACACATTTATATTTTAACATGAATAAAATTCTACTGAAATACATCATAAATCGGGAATTTATTACACTATGACAGTTTTGACCACCTTCAAAAGCAATGTGTCTTATAATTACATTGCGGAATTTAATGTATTTAGGCTAATGGATATGAAAGTGGTTTAAGTAAAAAATCTAAAGAAGTTGAATTTATAATTTATTTTGTTATGTAAATTCATGCAACACCCAAGAAGTGATAAATTCAACTTTTTTACATTTTTTACTTACTTAGATTCTTATAATTACCGGCATATTTAAAGGAAACTCAAATACATGAAAAAGTACAGAAAACAATAATTTGCAAAATTGTATAGAATATTCATAGCATATGCTTCAATATTATTTTTGCAAGACAAAAGAAATCTCAATTTAGATTCCACTTCTTTAGACGTACATGTAAGAACATGAATTTGCATAAATATCCGTAGTCTACTTATGATTGATTTCCTACTTCATACGTATTCCTAAGTTAGAAAATCAGTCTCATCTTTTTTTTTTGTCAGGCCATTTACATAACGTAAATCATATTGATCCTATTAATCAATATTCAATAAGAAAGAGTTTACATACCTGTAAGCAGGTGACGTTGGCGCAGAAGAATGGCGCGAATTTGCCTCCGCAACGTTGTCCCTGACATTCGTCGCACATCTGATCATCCAGAACGTACGGTTTGACTTCGACCTAAATAACAAAAGGAAACTCCATGTTAATTATGTGTGAACCATTAATTAGTAACATGGTACATCAAAATACTTGACAGAATGGGTATAGAGTAACTATAAATTAAACCATTAAGGATTCTTTTATAGACTCTAGACAACATAAAACACATGTCGAAAAGAAAAGCACTTTTATATGTAGAATCAACTCCTGGCAGAATCACGTCCAATAAGTAACCTCCGTCCAAAAGTATAGGACTTTTGCTTTGTCACATTATACATACATATGCACTTGGAAAGAGTTATAAAATCAATAACGAATTGCACTTATTGTTAAGGTTAAGAATTTTGTTTCGTACCACATTAGATATTCAGTAAGTAAGTAATCCCTTAAATATTGTTTCAAGGGCATTAAATAATATTTATATTGTCTTCCAGCTGTACATATATCTGTTATGTGCTTCTATCAGTGCTTTTACAATTCTAGGCATCTTGGCTGTTCATTTTTATATGTACTGACATACTTTTAAATTGTCTTTTTAAAACATCTCTGAATTTAAAAAAGAAATGACTGAATATTTCAGAACGAAATGCAACAAATACATCCTATGAGTATTTCGAGGATTTAAATAATTAAATAATTTACACATGTGCAATTAGAACACTAAGTGTATATTCACACTGGAATTGGCGAAAAATAAGTGACAATATTGACTATTTATATCGTAAAAGGGAAGTTCATTGAAGATAGTGTCCTAATACTTTGATATACATGAGATTGTATGTACAGCGTTTTGCTAATAAAAAGTTCCCTGACAGGATTACAGGTCTAATTGATTCTGGGAGACTTTTTTTGCACAGGACAAAAAAGCACACGTGGTACCAATGAACTTACTCTTTTGTCTATGTCGCCGTGCTGGAGTTGAACGAATCTGGCCGATATGGCAGCGATGTAGCTTTGCTGGTTACTGAAGGCGACCCTGCCAGCTCCTTTAGGATACTTGAGCTCGGGGTCGGTATCGATACCCGCGTAGCAGACGCCGCCATAAAGCCGATCCATGATCATCGCCAGCTCCAGAGCTTTCAATGGTCGCGGTACACCGCCGACGAACACTGTTTTCCGTGGGTCCAGCGGCATCGATGCGTCCAACACGAAGTCCGCGTCGCTCAGCCGCCATGGTCGAATTTGCACTGGCTTATCCTTGGTCGTCGGCGAGCTCACGCACAGATACAGTTTTTCCTCGTCTTGGATGCACGCGTCGATCAACTGCTGCACTGACGCTTCCTCCTGTAATAGACCAGATGAGAGTGAGGACGTACGTGACGCGGTTAACGAAGAAAACCGACTCTGACTACTCTCAGTGGAAGAGGTAGATGTGGAACGCGGCGTGGCTTTCATCGTTTAACTGTATCTCGAGTGAATGTTAGGCTTGGAACGCTTTAACACATTCGAGACCGATATATTTTGACAAGACTGTCCCTAGTGTCCGACATTACTCTTGTAGGTATAAAAATGACCCAAATGGTGGGTTCTTGACTAATGGGGAGAAGCGTCGTATGAGTCAACAAATGGGCTCGGTCTTGAGAACGTGTTAAATTGTGCGTATGCCTGTGAGTGGGATTCGGAGGTTTTTATCTAAAAGAAAATGTGTCAATCTTCTTCTTCCAACAACTTCAAGGTATAAACTAGAAGATTTCTGTTACTTTTACAACCTTACTATAGCTCTTTGGATAACAGTAGGTACTTGTCAAATTTTTTGAGCTTTTGAATATTTTGTAGTGATTCTAACGGGTAAAGACTAGCATTTATAGTATTAGAATATTTAAATATTCAAATATTATTTGACCATTACAGTGTTCTGATATCTTACGGAATTCTTATATGGTACTGACAACATAATTATTAGTGGAAGTTGCAATTTGCTCTATACGAGAATGGTCTATTATTTGTCATTAATTAATCCAGCAATGCAGTTTTTTTTGTCAGAAAAAATTTAATTGATTGTATTAAAAATTTCTTTATTATTATATTTTCTCTTGTACTGGTTTATTTTTATTACATTCTTTTCCTAAAAACTAGTTGTCCTTTCTATTATAAAAGTAGAATAGTAACTATTTATTGTATTTTATAGGCTTCAAATAAAGTATCAATTGAAACTTTCTAAGAACATGATTTATATTATTATTTCTTAAATGTATAAGACAAAATTGTAAATTGGCCAGTTCTAATATTCAAATATTAAATTGTTCGAATAATTTCAAGTACTTATTTTATCTACGACAGAGGTGTAAAGCAAGTGAAAAACGTGTATAATATTAACGCAGTTAGGACGGCGTGATCCATTGACAGGTCAATGATAACAGAACGAAACTTCAATGACTAAGTGTATAACTTATATTTCGTATTATTAGAGATACCACACAATTTATTGGTTCTTCAGAAAGCATCTCTTAAAAGCTAATAACTATATACTTTCCATAAAAAGATTATTGAGGGGAATTATCAGAAGTTAGTCACACAAAAGTGTTTCAAATTTGCAATTTAAATAGAAAAACAACCCATCAACTATATCTCTTTTTATTTTCTATTTCTTTTTTATAAGACCAATGATTTCATCTCGAACAAAAACGAGTTATTAAACGAATATAATAATACTCTTCGTGTACCAAGTAGGGGCACGTAAATTTCTTATACTCATAACTTTAATGTTTATAAAAAAGTAAAATAAAAGCAAAGTCCTCAAACACAGAGTGCCCTCATTAACTGCAACATAACGTCGTCGATAGACATCGTTTCGTAGAATTTATCACCGTCCTAAAAGCGTTGATGCATTTGTTTGCCACAGATTTCATACGGTGCATCGTACCATTTGGTCGACATGTGAAACCGCGCATTTGATTCGCGGTCGCACTGTTTCCGTGATCACAAAGCGAGCTATGTGAAAAACGGGTTTCTAAATTACCTGGAAAAGCAGGAAAGCGTAGCCCTTTGGTGGAAAGTAGGATTTGCTCTCCGCTTTATGGGGCCAATCGACGACTAATGATCCGAAACGGCGAAAACTGGCTTTGATTTCCTCTGTAATGAGAGTATTAAAGTTGACGAGGCGAGTATCGATGGTTGAAATCGAAACGTGGCCGCTGTCACGTCCGAAGCGTGTCGAGGCGAGCACCAGAGACGTAGAAGAAGAGCTCGAAACGACGACGCGACAAATCGTGACGTACAGGCAGATTCTCAATTGATGACGCGTCGAACAATTCACGAAACTGTTCCAGTGAAACTCTATGGTCTGTTAGATTCGAGCGTTTGCAGAATCCTCTACGAGAACGAATTTCAGCCCGTTTCGCGAGTTTGTCGACTTTGCACGATGTGTCTGTGTATATCAGAGCTGTCCAAGCGAGAACTCACGAGCAAATCGGATTCTTTTCAGATAAATGTCCCAATACCTGGACGCTTAACATGTAAAATATTCTAGGAAACCCTAGGTGCACAATGATCGACAATTTTATCGGTTCTGAAGGCCGACTAGAGATTTAACAGAATTTTATTTATCGACTGTCTTCTTATCCATTAGATAGAAGGAGGATTGTTCAGTCTGTAGTCAGTCTTTAGAACCGACGAAACTGTTCACAGATTGTTGCTCGAGTGCATCTACATGGAACAAAATGGTCATAAAGATCTAGTAAAAGTTTCCTAAGTAGGTCTAACCAGGATATACTTTCGTAGAATCTATTATAGATAAGAGCAGCAATAAGAGCAGCATTGTTAAATCTTTACAAAGTTCATTCTTACTGACTCTGTTAAATTCAAGCCTGTAAGAGTACTTTTGTAAATTCTACAAGACTTCAATAGTTTCAGCTTAACATTTTTTTCCGTATAGATTAATAAGAACCATTTAAAAATGTCTCGATACTTGAGTTGCATCCCAGTAGCTAAATACATTATTTTATGGTACTATTTTTTGTTGTTCATTAGGTACACAAGAATCTAAGCTTAAAATTAAATAAACTTGGCGTCAGTGTTAGGTACCGAGACATGATCGGCTACAGGGACATTTACCTTACGTTACTTTTGCTATTTTATTATAATTCGCAAAGATAAAATATGATGTGTTGAAGTGAACAAGTTCCAGTCATGGACAGTACTGATACATATGGATTATATGTATATCTAAATGGCGGTAGTGTACTTTTGAGGTTGTGAAAAGATATAAAAGTACTGTGTACCAGTACCCCCTTAAGTGATACTACTATTTCTTGGATAAGAGATACACATGTAGGACTAGGAAAAGATTGAAGTTGGTATCGCCTACTCGGGACTTTATGTAGATACATGTAAGTGACGGAAGTGAAAGATCTTAGAAGAATGATTAATATAAGAAAGTTGTTGATCTGTTTGGAATTTTTTATAGAAATTATTCCTTTTATTATAATATGCTTTTATTTTACGTTTATTACCTTTTTACCTTCTTTCATTACTATTGTTAATTTATTTACTCTCAATTTGTATAAAACTTGGAATAAGTTATTATATCTTCTTTTTCTATGTTTGTGTATAAATATTTCCGCTATGAGCAAAATTAATAGATTCATTTTTAATGTTTGCAATTATAAACTAATACAGCATATATTATGTCACTTAATTTTACTTTTAAGTTATCTACATATAAAATTTGATATCTAAATTCTGTAATATTATGGATTGTTTTTTCCTATATTCTATTTCATATTCTTCAATTTTCGCTTGCTAACAATACGAATTTTATCTTCTACGCTTTAATTAAAGCAAACTCAAAAATTCTTCAAATCTGATTGACGTCGTTTTATCTTAAAGCCACAGATATGAAATCATTCAATTTTTCCAATTCTAAACTATTTTCCCAAATATAAACTAAACTACTATAACTAAAAAAATGATTTACGCCTCTATCGGAATGAGCATAAAATTGTAGCCGATAATAATGAAAATGACAACTGCATTTTATTGCTTACCTCACGACAACTTGGCAAAATATTGTACATAATAAGGAAGTATAGTTGATATGACATAATACTAAATGAAAATCTCAATTCTTTTGGTTTCGTGACTTAGGCCACTCTCATAATAACCAGCACAAATACGAACCATAAAATTTCTCAAGCACAAAAACAAAAAACTCTCGCCTCGTAATTGAAGCATTTTACCCCGTGCAAAAAAATCCTCTCTTATTTACCAACTTCAATAAACTCCTCTCCAGAAGAGCTAAATACACAATTCAGCAAATGAAACCCCTACCGAGCCAATCTCCAAGACCTGTTTCCGTTTCATCGTTCAGCTCGCAACCTCAAATTTTCTCTACCGCGGTACGCGCTTATAACGCGCATATTATCGACTTTCTCGATAATGTCCATCCCAAACTCGGAAACTAATGACGCGCGTTAGTTGCGAGAAAAGGTTAGGAATTACGTGGAAAAGGGAGAGAAAGGAGGACGTACCCTCGTCGATGTCCGGTGGCAATCCACCGACGAACACTTTCCTGGAAAAGCGTTCCCCAGTTTCGCTCCCTTGGCTGTGGGGGCTGCTCCGACTCGGCGAGGACAGCGGCGCTGCCTGGGAGCCTGTTATGCCGCTGCCGACGCCGACGCCCACGCCAACGCCGACCCCGACACCGACGCCGACACCTCCACCGACGCCGACGCCTCCGCCGACGCCAACACCGACGCCGTCCAACTGGCTCGGCGCGTTCGGGTCCTCCAGCAGTGTTCCGCTCTGCTCCTCCAGGCTCGGGAAGAACGGTGATTTGCCTGAAAACGAACGATTTTCTCGCTTGAATCGAATCTATGCTATCGTCACGGTGTTCAAGCGAACTGGGTTTCTCTTAGCAAGAATGCACGGTACATCGCTGCGTGTGACGTATCGCGACTCCGAGAAAGCGTGGCGGGTTTTTACATAACGTTTTAACTGGTGTTCGCTCCGAAAATGGTGATCGACCGAACCCTCGGTGATCGTAAGTTGATGGACCTCTTTGTCTTATGAATCTTTTTTAGAGTTCGTCTACGTGTATCAATTAAGTAAGGTGTTTGTTGTTGCTATCTCATTTGTGTGATGCATCGGTTATGATTTAGCTATAGGGTTTTGTATTGTTTATGTGTTATAATATATATGTGACAATAATCAGTTTTGTCTTATTAGCAGAGGAGCAAACGAGATCTGATCTTTATGACTGTTTATGTGTAGGTGGAAGTCTGCAATTTCTGTGGGCAATTTATGTTAAATAAAAGAAAGATATATAAATTAGTTACTTAAAATTATTGTAAATTAGCTATGTGTCTGTAAAGTTGGTTTAAATTAAGTATTTAAATATAATAACGTCTGCTGGAATATTGGGAATGTTACTCATTAAAAAAACAGAAAGGAGATTTTTGCATTTGGAGCAACGATTTCAAGAGAATTCTTTTCTGAAGAAACTATGACTCGTAGCATTTAAAATTTTTATTTTTAATTAAGAAACAGATTTTTTAAATTAATATTATTGTGTTGCGATTGAGATTTGTAGAATTTCTTACCATTTGGAGCAATGGTTACAAAGAGAATTTTTTCTGAAAAAATTAGTGTTATATTTCGAAATTTTCAGTATAGATTTTTCTGCATTGTCAAATTTACTTAAAATGTATGATTCAAAGAAGTGATTACATGATATAGACTGTTTTGGTTATTGGTAAATTAAATGCTTTACATACCTAAAAATTATATGACGTACAAAAAATTCAGAAACTAATATTTTAATTGAACCATAGTATAAAGGATATACATATGTGTCTAGATTAATAATTTGTTAAAACTATCTCTTTTAAATGAGCTTAACGATCACATTCGTAACAATCATATGCAGAGACAAGGCTCAAAGAAACCTTAAATATTTTAATTATTATACTATATTAACAGTAAAAAAAAATTCCAAAAAGATATTCAAATGTATTCAAATTTATAATAAAAATTTCAAAATACTAACCACTATAGTACCTTCAAAACCAATTTCTTCTATAACCAGAGCTCCAAATGTTAATAAAAATTTAAATATCTCAATCAATATACAACATTATTAATCAATAAAATTCCAGAATATATTTTAAACATATACGGAAAATTACAACGCACTACAGTTTCCTCAAACAATTATTCATCGCCTTATTTATAATCGGGCTTCAACATGAAAACACCCATCAATCTTTTAATTGTGACATGTTCACTACAGCGACAACCACTGTATACTTTTTCCTCAAAATTCTCACTGATCATAGGAAAACCACGATCAATAAATATCTCATGTATCCTGCGTTCACAAATCTGGCCTTGCAATATGCAAATGAACGATTTTTTCAGAACGTATGCGCACATATCGTAGACAGGGTTGGAAGACAGAGCAAAGGTGGAAGTAAAGTGAACATACCCGCGAGACTCGGGACAAAACCGAGAATAGTAAGGAGGGAAGTCGACGCGGAGGTTTTGGGATAAGTTTTGACTGGGCTCGCGAAAAACTCACTGTATCTCCTCCTAATGGGGAACCTCGCTCTTCTGATAAACGTCGCCATTACAGTTCGTATCTTCGTTTCGCTAACGAGAATCCAAGAACACGCGGAAACGTGACTGCTTGTTTCTCGCTGTCGTTAAGGGAAAACAGAAAACGGAGCAGGCGTATAAACAACCGAGCGGAAGCAGTCGCCGCCGCTTTTGCGAAACAGTCAAGCCTGACCTCTCGACGCTCACCTTTTTTCGATTGTGACAGCACGTCACGCGGCTCCCACCAGTTATTTCGTTTCTCTTGTCGCTGATCGAGAAAATCCTGCCTCGATGGCTGGAATACGCGCAAATATAAGCGAATTTTCGTTCATGCGGATATTTCATACTAGAACTATCAATGTCGTCAAAATGACGAGTAAGATTATTTTTTACGTACATTTTGTTCTTTCCAAATATTATTTTTCTGCCAGTTAATGCTAAATAAAATTAGAGGAGTATGTAAATAAATGATATTTCTATAAATTATGTGCTTCTTCAAAAACTTGCAATTTTGATACATGATTAAAGATTTGTAATTCTAGTGTCTACTAAAATTATATTACTACTATTTTGCACTAAAACAAGATCCAAAATGTTCAAAATTATCCAGAAATGCAAAAATCTGAATTTCACGTTCTTTTGTAGTTATTTGATTTGTTTTGTCTTATTCGATTTTCGAAGTATTGTGAAGAAAATGGACCAGTTTGTAATTTTTTACACGTTGGGATAAAATGCTGAATTTTATATTGATGGCTTAATGCACAAATGTATCTCCATTTTTGGTCAAGTTTGAGATGTAATATAAAATCTATTTATAATATAAAACCTATTTATAATATAAAGTCTCAAACTTGACTATAAAAAGGGTTTACAAGTTTGTGCCATTAAGTCATCGACATTACAGTCATTGTTAGTAGCTATAAAGCAGGTGATGAAATTAATGTGGGAAAATAGTTGTTTGGAAATCAAACATCACTTGAATGGACTTTTTACAAGGTCAATTGTAGTGACAATACATACATACGTATATACTGTACTACTAGCGTACAATGTACTAGTAATAGATTTTCATTACACTATCATCGTTACTGTTGTTTAAACTATGCATGGAGGACAGGGTAAGCATACGAGATACCCATTTTATTTTTTGACCTAGAGAGTCTTAGGACAGGTGTAAATTAAAAAATCAGACGAATAACTTTAGGGAATTACGTGTGATATGCACTGTGTAAACATATATATTGTGGACCTATTTTTAAATAATTGCATATTGTTGCGTTTAATCGAAAACTTTTTGCCAGGGGTAGTATTGATATTTTATCTTGGTGTCTGAGAAAATATGAAGTAATGACAGTATATTCAAAACTAAATTCTCATTTTCTAAGAAATGTTAAAATTAGACATTCTTCCTTGTTCCAGTGGACCCTTCAAATATTTTCAACTTTCTCTATTTTTTAACCCTTTTGAAATGAAATCGTGTAACGCGAGCATTTTCTGCACACATTGACACTGATAATACTGTTAGTAGAGTAAGTTAATTAATGATCCTTGCTAGCCCCTCGGTTTACACAACGCTCATCTGTCTTCCTTAATTTAAGCACAGAAAGCAAACAACGTTTATAATACACATATACTCGTTACTATTATCACTATTCTGAATCAGTATTCCCGCTCGAATACATGAACTCTACAAGTTGTTAGCGCGATTTCTTCGTCTTCTTAGGAGGCCCACTTCGCTCTTGCAAATTTGCGTGGCGTAAGAGTCGCTTTCGACGATATAAAACGGTCGATGAAAGCGAGAATGGGAATGGGATGCTGCGAAACGAGACATCGGCAAAGATGAAAACGACGATGACGCTCGTTCGATCCGATTGTCACGACGGGAGAAGGAAGAGCGACGGGGATCGGGCCATTTATGCGTATCGCTCGCTGTCGCTCAGCGTGAGATGGATTCGGAATCCGTTCCATCGCAGGCGATCATCGATGCAGTAGGTCGACGCGAGGAGAAACGCGACAAATGGCCTGGGACACGATCAGAGAAATTCCCGTTTGTGGATTATTATAGTTGAGAGAGAAATGGGATCTACAGACAGGGTTGAAAAATATTTTTCTATTTTTCAGTAATTCAAAATTAAGCTTTGTCTCGAGTTGTGACAATTTTGGTGGATCTTCAAACGGCAAGATGTGATAGAGTCCTTATAATTCTGCATTGATTCTAGGTGCCTTCTGATCGAAAATCACCTGATATTTAAATAGTGAGTTTCTTGTTCTTATACCTGATGATGCAGCCCTTCTTTTTTAAAGCGAAAACGATTGTTTCGAGTTAATTTACGCCTAGGTGAAGACGAATGACAATTTTGTCAGTTTAGTAAGGATCAGTTACAGACTTAACACAATTTTATAGGTATATCAATTGTCTTCTTATCTATTGGGCAGAAAAAGAATGACTCAGTCTGTAATTGATTTTTAGTTGATAAAATTGCTTTAGTCTAGACAAAATTGCTGTCTAGACTAAAAGAAATTCTCTCCGAGAGGAAATTATAAACTTTAAAAAATATTGAGGAAAAAATGAAGATTGACAGACCACTAACACTTTCACGAGCTCATAATCTTATTTATCATTTCTAACCTCGTGCAACTTCACAACACGAGTTTTCAGTATTCAGCGTGCATTGGAATGGAATAACAACTGAATTAAGAATACATTATGTGTATAAGGAGTGATTCGCAAATGACGTAATTGACAATCATATTTTTAAATACTTCCATACATCATAGTACATTTATAGAGAACTATAGAAGTTACTTTAAACTACAGTAACTTAAAGAATATTAGTTAATTGTAAAAACTACTTTGACATATTTTTATACATCCCATTTCACCAATTTCAATCTCAATACAAAAATTAAATTTACTTTAGAATCATAATCATGAATTTAATAACCCTGCGTGAACAAATACATAAGTGAATGTACAGAGAATTTAGGAAGAAGAAAGAATACATTTCTAATATCCCCTAACAAAGATCAAATAAATCATTTCCTTCAAATTTTCTGTTAATGCTATTCTATGAATCATGGCTCCAGTAATTTAAGGTTCAGCTTTTGAAGAATCTCCGCGGCTAGTGATTACTGGAAGCGCGATAAAAATGTAGGAAGTATTATCTTTATCGGCTCTACGTGAGTTTGAAGTTCACGAGATAAAACGTCCAAAGACGAGGCGTCACGCGAAAAATGACTCGAGCCTCAGGTTTGAACTTCGTTACGTAAGATCGATAGTTTCGAACATTTCACATCGATCGCTGGGCGAGAAATGTCTGGAATTAAAATGTGCCTATCGTTGGGGGGATCTGCCGTTCGCTGTACCGTTTCAATCAGCTCTTCGAAACACGCTTCCTCTGAAGCGAATTCGCACGAGAAAGCGAGGTACTAGCACCTTCGTTCGCTCGACTACCCATTCGATTTTGCCCGCTGGCGGTGCACTATCGATTACTGGCAGCCCGGTCCTCGAGCTTCCAACAGCTCCCGGTTCGCGATTTCCCATCAATCACTGCGCGCACCTAACTCCTGCCAAGGCATCGATCGTGAAGAATCTGTGCGGTTTCTTCTGATTACTTTTCTCGGCAGTCGTCTCATCGTATGAAGCATACTGTGTGGTATTGTTTAAGCGGGGTGGGTTACTCTCAAGGGCCCAGTTGCTAATTAGAATCCAATTCCTGAGCAATTTAGTATTTAAATACCTATGTGAAACTCATTTTGATAACAATTGGTTGCAATATATTAAATAAGTAAATAATTGTTACCGATTCTGATACGTGAAATTCCAGTAGCTGGTAGTGAGATATGATTTAAGTGATCAGTAGAAGTAAATTATGATTTAATTATTATTTTCGCATTTTTTTCGATAACAAATTGAAGATGACACATAGATTTATGTGAGTAATAAAAAATTTTTTGGATTTGGTTAGCTTTTTTCGTGAATACGTCCTACTCTTAAATGATCAGAAATGATTATTAATATTTATAGTGGTAGTAAACGTTCTTTTCTAGTTCTTTCATTTTATACTTCGCTTTAGAATGTGTTTCTGACCGCTTCTGCTTTCCTTTATTATTATTATTCTAAAAATATGAGATACGCGTGATGTATGATTAAGTTTAATGTAAACAATATTCCATATTTATTCGATGGAAATGAGATTTCAATGCAAATTTGTTAAGATATGATTGAAATTTGCATGCTGAATACTTTTAATTTTGCAATATTTGCATTGCTCGGTGCGGGCTTACAAATTGAAATAATTTCGAGTTGTAAAAACTGCTAACGAACAAACACAGAAAATGAAGTTTCTAGAAAATATTTCCCTGTATTACTATCATTATCATTTCTTTAACCACTTAACCAGTTGGAAAATTTAACCAGTTCTCCAAGTTACAAATCCATCATTAAATTCATATACAAAATAGAACGATTATATTCCTCTCACTACTATCCTTGCAGACAAATAAATATTCCACTTGAAAAGGATCTACGTAACCTTCACTTGGCGAACTTCACTCTGTATATTATCACCCTCATAAATTTCTGTGATTCATTAAAAAGCATTTTTCCCCATTAAAACGTACTTTTCGAAATATGTACATATTTGCATTAGCAGATAGGACGTATCGTATTAGTCCACAGCGTCGATGACCAATAAGTCATGGCAGAATGGAGTCATTGGTAGCGACTGATCAACCGCAAACTTTCCACGCGACTAACAATATGCGATCGGCGATCATTCCGCCGACCCATCTGTCGAGTGAAACGCACGAACTGATTGTGAGACGCGTAATTAGATATTCAAGGCAAGTCGCGGATCAACGACGAGCCTTCGTTATTTAGCACTTGGCGATGATTGGGCAGACGGCGATCGACTATTGCCTCGTGTCGTTTATTTTTAGGACGAATCGGAATAATGTCGGTCGACGGTGCTCGATATAGGTCACGTCGATACTTGCAAACGTTACATTTACTGGCTACGCGATCGATTCGATGTACGTCGTTCACAATTCTAGAAACACCCCTTTTGTCTCGTGGAAATGTAAAAATAATGGTCGAGGGGAGGGTATAGTCGATCCCATTCGACTGTGCAAAGAAAACGGTGACCAATCGTGTTTATCTTCGAACGATCGCACCATTGATATCTTATCGTGAACATACATTGCAATTATATACAGGGATTCGATGGATTTCAATCGCTTGATTGCGCTTGACAGACTGCGAGTGCGTCTGGTGAAAGAAAGCGAGATATCCCCAATTTTATGGTTTCCCACCGACCCTCCCGAAACCATGAAGAATTGTCAATCGTGTCGATAGCTGTGAAAGTGGCCTGAAGTGAAAATGTGAAAATCGTATTTCTTTGACTACTTTGTGTTATATTGATCTAATTTATAATACTGTGAAAGCACATTTTTAAAATAATTGTAAACAAGTAAAGCCACTTAATAGCGGTGGTTCTATTTCGTTAAATGGAAATCTGTTTGTTTATTTATGACAGTAGCCTTTAGTTAGTTGTTTTTAATTAGTAGTCTTTAAGTTTGCTAGTTTCTCGCTGCTAGACTTTTGGAAATACTAATAATTAATTTATTTTTTGATTCGTTACTGTGCATATTGACAAGTGTTCATGAATAGTTTAAAACTCTTGATATGTATCTAATAATAGAAACTGAATACCAGGAAAAGGAATGTTACTTACAATTAGTCACAATTAGGTAAATATAGTAATAAATTATTAAATATGAATAGATATCGATGGCTTAATGCAAAAACGTTGTA
Source organism: Calliopsis andreniformis (assembly GCF_051401765.1). Taxonomy (NCBI): domain Eukaryota; kingdom Metazoa; phylum Arthropoda; class Insecta; order Hymenoptera; family Andrenidae; genus Calliopsis; species Calliopsis andreniformis. Next base: position 10,218,042 of record NC_135064.1, on the reverse strand, counting down.
TGTTCACATTTGGTCAAGTTTGACATTTCATATTATAAATAGATTTTACATTATAAAATCACAAACTTGACCAAAAGTGTATATACAACGCTTGTGCATTAAGCCATCGATAGATCTGTTAATTCACCTATGTGAAATGACAGAATATGTGATCCGTCATAAGTGACAGATTAATTCTCTTAATATTAATACTTGTTTTTATAAATAAATCATTATTTCAATTGTTATTTAAATAATAGAATATTTAATTTCAACTTTCAAATAACCCAATATCAACATTATTAATGTAATCATCTGTAAACTTTGGTATTAACTGTAAGTCATTTAACCTATCACAAGACACAAATCGTCTTTTTCTACAAATTCTTTGTGGAATTTTGCTATCACAAAAAAGACAGTATTATTCTTAATTTTACTATCTACTCAACGACTGGCTAATAAGTATTGTGCAGAATTATGGGATCCTATGGGACTTGATATGTCTCTCAAAAAATATTCCTCATCGCCTTACTATTCCTTTCACGTTCAACATTTTTATTTCAAATTCTCAGACACCTTTTCTTCCATATACAAACACGAAAATCGAAATACCTGAAAACAGTATCCGACACCTAATACGATTAAGGCCCCACTTTCATATTCACCACAATTAAAGTCCATCCAAGCGTGGAATTCTTCGATGCAAGAGCGAAACGAGGTTTAATCCGCGTATATGTCCCAGGGGTGAGATTACGGTTCGCCATATAAAGTTTCATCCTCAGAGCCAAACATGACTGGCACGCGGTGCTCGTATCGATTAGAAGGCTTTAGGCCCTAAATTCTCCTTCCTCGTGACCCGGGCCTCGATTTCTCGTTAATCATCCGCCGACCCCAGCAGAAGCTTCGATCGACTCGGTCGAGGGTAAGGCCTCTCGTTTTCGAACAGAACTTTCGAGGGATACGCGACACGAACAGAACTTTCAAGGGATACGCGACACGAACAGGACACGCTTGTTGGGCCAACAGGGAAATAGCAGGGCAATGTCACGCAAATTAGGGGAAACAAGTACAGTCCATGCTGTGCTTCTCCTCTTTTCAACCTTGTTCTTCGATTCTTCTTTTATACTCTGGTTTAGGGTGGCTTGTAACCCTGACTCACGTTTAGTGCGATTGAAAAACGCTGAAATATGATAAAACAGTATACTGAAGCTTTGACTGCTCCCCTAGTTATCAAATGAGTCATGTCATTTTAACAACAATAATGCAACGTCACTCCACAGCATGATTCGTGTTTTAGGACACTTTCAATTGTCATTGGAAGACCTGAAGACTGGAAAAAGAAATTAGAGAAGTTTCCAAAAAAATTGAGAGTGAAGAACCTAATCGCTGTAATAGGGTTAAAGTAAGTAAACGACCCGAAAGACCAAGTCCTCTGTGTATTATATATTTAGGAGAATAGTTTCGAGAGGTCAAGGAATAGTTGAACAATTTGAAGGAGGGAGGGTTTGAGTTAAGCACGCGTTAAATCGATAAGAGGCAGGATGCAGTGGCGAGAAAACTGACTAAAAAGTACCAAGACTATAGGGGTTTCGAGTGGAGCTCCATAGTTCCTCGTTCCTGCCCACCTTTAGCCTCTCTTTTACCTAGCAAGCGCGAACCAGAAGCAACCAGAGTTAAACTTTCGGAGTAAAAGAAGAGGATCCGGTGAATAAAAAAAAAATGCGTTCTGACGAAAGGTAAAAGCGGCTGAAAGCGGTGTGCAAAGAAACTGAGGGGCGATGCTTTGCCTGCACGTAGACGAGATTTACTTAACCTTCGAGAATGAACGATGCCGAAGTAACTTTTATGCTTCAGGCTTATGTACCCTTCAGGCGTACAGGATGAGCCAAAATTCGAGGTTCCAACAAGTAACTTTCAGAGAAAAAGTAACTCTCTATTTTGTTTTTAACTGTATTAGATGACGAATGTTTTGTTAGTTAAGATTAAAATAGAATCCATTTAATGAGCTTTATCCAGTCGACCCAATTTATTCACTTTTTTCAGTATTAGTCATTCCTGTTCTCGAAAGGTCCAAAGTCTGGAGAAAATTCTCTTTGTCGCCCAATAATTAAAGATTGAAGTCTTCGTCTATCACTGAAACTATTAAAATGAAATAATAATAGAACAAATTAATACAATAGTAGGACATACCTACACCAGTTTGCTAGGAGAATGAACAAAATTTTATTCTTTTAATAATCTTTAGATTTTGAGAGTCTCAAATAAAAAGTTGTTTAAGTTGTATATTTTGATTACTGTTAAATAACAATAATAACTAACTTGAAATACAAAAATAATAGAAACAACTGTAACTAACTCAGAAAGAACTCAGTATCACAAAACTGATCGTCCTGTTATCGAAAACTTCTTTATTCAAACACTTGTGTCTCCCTATTAATCTTTATTAATGTAACTACCGAAAGCCTGTTTGTAACACACTATTTGGAGAAAAGCAATTAATACTGATATTGTTGACTACGACCCAGATATTGTGTTAATAGGTAAAGCGTTAATATTCAAATACCAAACATTCTTCTGTAAATTGCATAACTTAGATGGTTATTCCACAACAAAGCGAACACATAACTTCTAGTTCCCCATTACCGTACTCAAAGCACCCTGTGAGTCAATCACGAGCCTCCACTTGGTAAGTTCCCAACCTTCCAGCCTAGTTTTCGTAAAGATTCACTTTACTTGCGATTAAACCGAGAGACGGTGATTACGGAACGATTTGTCATCGCGATCCCGTAAACAAACAGTAACCCTGAACCGTCCCAGAATCGCAGCCGACGTAACACCTGACGCTGCGTAATCGAGTCGCGAACCGCGGAGGAGATCGTTTCGCGACGCCATCCTCGCGAGAGCGATCGCGGGACGAGATCCAGCAAATAAGTTCGCGGGACAATCGCCAGGCGTGGTGTTACAAGGTTTCCCGTTGTAAACGCGGCTACATTCCGATCCGAAGATACCGCGGCGCAGCATCGCTTTCTTAGTCTAATTACCCCGCGTTCACGTTCCCTGCTCGAGCGTTAATTAACCCAGGAATGCGTCATTCTTCGAAGCTAGCGCGCGTACGCTTCTTTTGTTGGCCAAACACGGCAAGCCAACCGGATACGACGTAACAACGGACAATGGAGATTCACAGCCAGTAAACCCAACGCTCTTGACGCTCGTCCGTTTATTAGTTTCCATTTCATTCAATCCCTTTCCGCGACGTACCTCTTCCCCCATCGCGAATGAATGCAACCTTCTTGCATTGTACCTGTTGTTTAATCGTGATTTCGCAAACAAACGGCCCTGGCAAGCGGTAAACAAAGGTTGCGTGATGGAGATTTGGGTTCCCTTGATCGAATTTTTTATGCTCATGTTACATTAAATATACGAAATATAGATAGATAGATCTATATACACGAAATATAGATACGGCTAACTCAAATGGAGTTGGCTGCCATGACATTTTCTATCTCTCTTTTTTTCTGTTATTCAATGACTCCTGAGTAAGAGATAGGGAGTATCGATGAGGCTAGATTCGTCTAAGCTAAGTGTACAGTGTTGTCTCGAAACAAGATCGCTTGGAGTTATTCTTTCGATTTATCTTGTTCTCCACTTCGAAGAGACAAATTCAAATTTATGCTAAGCAAACTTATCTTAGAAATGAGTTTCTAACATTACTTATGCTTGTAACTGATTATGAGTGAACTTGTACTGAGACAATACTGTAGTGTCTTCGTGAATATAATAGAGGTCCAAGTTCTTCACCTTTCTGATGATGATTGTTTTGCTAGCAGCTCAAGCGCCCATGAAAGGCTTAGGAACGGTTTTTTATACTAGTTCTTTGTAGAGTCTATCATGTTAACGTGTGCCTCAGGTGCAACTTTACTAGCTCTGCACAATCACGTATAGCTGGTCAAAAGATACGCCTGTGCCCTAACACAAATGAATTGCTACCCAACGTAGCCTATGATTTGTCCTACCCAACCTATGATTAGCATTTCAGAGATCCAGAATTCAGTTCTGTGGTTTGTCAAATTGGCGATGAGTTTTTATTAGAAGGGTAGGTATCTTTTAGCTGATTGTACTTTCTAAGATTTTCTCAGTGGTCACACTTTATCAAATCTATATAGACAGAACATTTAGGTTTTTGAGTAGCAATTTTTAGGCGAAGTAAGTTTTACAGAAATTCAAGTGATGGATGTACTTACTGAAGTTTAATGTGCTTGATATTTGAATAGTTTTTAGATCGTTGTTATTTTATAATGTCTGAAGAGTACTTTCGTAATTAAGCATTAGGTGAATACTAGGGATCATTATAATAATTATTACAATATTATAATTAGGAGATAAAAGATTTTTTACGATGATTAATTAAATACCGTAAATAGTTAAATCAAATATTCAGGCATGTTACTAAAAGTAAAATTCAATACATGTACATACGAATCAATAATTAATTTTCATCAGTGATTATACTTGATATAATTTTACGACAAAATGTTCGTTGGACATTCATCGTACTTTTTGAAAATATTCCACATTAATTCATTAAAACTAATATTTAATATTCAATAACAATTATAAGTGAAATTCAAGAGTGGCCAAATTAAATCACGTTTGGTTTTGTCTGTAATGAAACGATGTCACGAATAAATACCACTAAAGGTCTATGTGAATGATGAAAAAAAAACGGACAAAAATTTAATTTTTTTATACAAGTAGTAAAGAATGCGCATTATTGCTTATTACTGATACATGGATGTGAACAGTTACCCATTTGATGTATATGTATATTCCCCTCAGAAAATGAGAGAGATATCGATATGAAAGTTTCGAAACTTTTCAGAGGGGACAAAAATCGAGGATATACTGCATTTGAAATCGGGTTATTGCGCTTTATGCGGTTAATGTGATAACGACCTAAACCTTCGACCTCGACCCAGGGGAAGTTCTCGGGCGATAGGTTCAACATCGTCTGTCAACACTAATAACGACAACCTTCCTTCTCCCAACTGTAGGGATTAGAATGGAGAACGGTTTCCCGACCAACATTTTATCGTGGGGTCACAGAATATTCAGTATGTTCAGCTTTAACGATTGCACCCCTGAGGATTGTGTTTTCTATGTATATTCCATGTTTTCTAATTCACTAGATGCACAGATGGCATAAAAAATAATGGTCAATAATTTTAGGAGTGAGTCTACACCTTTGGATCAGTAGATGTTTATGTGAGAAACATTACACAAAATTATTTAATAGTTGAGTTAATGTGAACCTTGACATTTAGGAAAAAGAAATGAAAATTAATATAGATATTAACTGAGAATTAATCGGTTGAAAATTTCATCATTCTAATCATTCTTAAAAATACATACTGGTTATGATTTTTATGCATCCTGTACAGCACTACTCGCAACTATTCCAACGATAATGTATTCTAATATTACCTATTCTAATCGTATACTTAGTTCCTGCATGATTAACATAATTCTTGAAAAATAAAATACGTTTCGCATTGTTACGATATTGTATAAATATGAAAAGAATGAAACGTATTCTAAAATTATTTGAGAATATTTAATTTGTCGATTATTATCGCTACCTGGTTACAGAATGTTATTAGCCTCTGTAGCTCGTAATTACGAATAATTTTGTTACTGTAAACATCTATTTATAAAGGCGAATACAGTTCCCATGCAAATACAGCTGACATAAATATTCATGCTAGACCTTTTACGAACTGTATTGTGCTGAAGCATTGTGACAGCAAAAGAAGTACCATTCCTTTCTTGAGTTTTTCTATCGAACTTATTAATGGAAATTTATTTGTCCTATAGGTTAAGAAGTCTGAACGAAAAGTGACAGTATTGATCGACACAATTCGTAAAAAAATACAGCCCTTGCCTATACGTAAGATCGTTTGAATAACTATGAGCGGCCCTGTATTTAAATTAGGCAACATTTTGTGCCCCCACATTTTTCAAAGAAATCTTCTAGATCTACTATACTCTACAGAATTCTTAATGAATGTTGGTTTGCGTATTCATAAATTCAACACAATTTTTCTTCGAAGTTGGTTAAAGTAGCCTATACTGTCAAATATTTAGATAAAACGTTTGACCATGAAGTTAACTAGTTCAAGCAATGCAAGCAATCATTATTCGAGTTCTTTCTTGTAAAATTATTTAAAATGATCACCTGTTTATCTTCTTTGGGTCTAATCAGATTCTAATTGGAAACGTTTCTATACTGCAAATCCTTATTATAATACCTATTTCTTCGAAACAAGCTTACAATTTTAACTCAGCTAGGAGCTTGGAGAATAAAAGAAACTCATTATTTCTAAGACCCATTTAAGCACTAGTGCTTATATTTACTCTCAAATGCAAGGGACAAGTAAAATGAAAGAACAGTCTGAAGGAAATGTAAGTGTGCTACCAAGTTTATATGACAGCAATACTGTACTCTAATTGTAGTGCTTCTTTGATAATACAATTCTTCTAGTGCTGTGAAAGAGAGATGAAGAGAGAAATGAAAAAAGGAAGAGGTACGTCATAAAAATAAAACCAATTTGACCTTCAACTAGTTAGCTATACTATTAATTACAATATAATGTAATAGGATCACTGTTATTCTGTTAGAAAATGTACCTATACAATATTAGTTATAATGCACTGAAAATTCATAACTTTTTAATTTATCAATCTGTGAGAGTTATTTATGGTTACTTTCGCTACTGAATATTAAAAATTAAAATAGTATAAATGCTGTGAGTCCATAATACGAGCTAAGCATTAGAAAAGAGGTTCTTGTGAACTAGAGAGAATTTTAGAGAGCTGACACGGGTCAAAAACAGTCCAAGAAAGTTGGAGTAGATCCAAGCGAGCTAAAGCAAATTTGGAAAGGCTGGAGCAGGTTCAGGAGAGTTGGTGCAGCTTAGACCGAACTGGACTAAATCTAAATAGACTCAAGGAGATCAGAGCAGTTTAGGACGAATTCAAGTTAAAGCGAATTCAAATTCAATGCGAGTCTAAGAAAATTAGAACCACTTTCACAACCAGACTGAAACATGCTAAATAAACCTGGATAGAAGGAACCAAAGGCATATCGCCATTATAAAACTCAAAAATAATTCAGATACAATTAAACGAAATATACAGTCTAGAATAAAACATTCCAAATTAACACACTCTTGTGTCATCTCGAAAATTGATGCTCGAACGTGATATTTTTAACTCCCAAATTACAGTAGAGCATATCCTCCTGACCTCTCTTGAATACGCAGAATCCCGTACCAAATTCCAAATAAAAAATAAAACCAAATAGCAAGCAAGTATCTCAAGTTACTCTATATTTAAAATATTCCTCACTCTCTATAATAAACTCTAATTATCACATTATATCCAACCATAACAGTCATTCCTAATAATCACAAAGTGCAGTTGATGTGACGCACGAAAAAATTCCTACAAAAAGAAAGAAACAAAGTATAAAGTAACACGTAATCCAAGCACCCTTTTCCTGAATAATTCCATTTAAGGGATGGAAGGAGATGCAGGCCGATGGGTCATTCACGAAAGCCCATCGTCAGCTCTAAAGGGAGCCGACTCGAAGTTTAATCACGATTCGGCAGGTTCTCGGACCCTTTTCAACGATCCGCCTAAACGAATAGGTCCGTGCATGCGAGATCGCGATACGGGGCTAAACTCGAGGCATGGAACGCGAGGGTTTCCGGGTTTCGAGAGGGGCTACATCGACGGTCAGCTGAATGCGGAATAATCTGCATGAACAATCGCGGCGTTATTGCACGGAGGGTCCACGCAGCCGCGCTCGTATTTCGGGAAACGCGGCGGAACGTGCCTTTCGGCCAAAATTATTTAACAGTTTGTCCGCTGCACGTTGCGCGTGACTCACTTCGAGATGCCTCCTGCGTCAACGTTACGTACCTCCTTTCGGGTAGCTACGACTCATCCCCGTTTCACGTTACACGAGAGATCGGGATTTGGGAGAACGTATCATACGTGCTTCGTGAGAAGTCCCCTGGAAAGCATTCGGGGCAATGCGTTACAGAAGACTTCTTGAGAGATATGTAGTACTTATATATTTATTGTTAGTCGAGCTTTGTTGATTAAGACTGCATCGATGTCTCAGTCACTAGGTAATGTATGGCAAGATCTGTAGCTAAATGGTAAAACCTAATATGTCATGATTTTCTAATTTTTTAGTAGAGCGATTTTAAAGTTTGGTAAACCCAGGTAGCATGAGTTGCCACCTTACTCTTTTCATAAACTACGTGAGATACAGATATCATCTTTTATGAACTGACAGATTTTGTCTAGGTACATAGGAAAGAGTACACATCTCTATTTTGATAAAAAAGTAATAAAGAAATGACCTAAGTCACATGTATTAGTGTTTAAAGTTCTCAACCTAAATATTGTTTATAGACTCGTGTCTTCTTGAACTCTTATTTTCGAGGATAAAAATTCTTTTAATACTCTTTTTTCTTTCTGAAGATATAGAGTCTATATTCTAAATCCCAATTCAAAGTTTTTAGATCTCAATTTAAAGAATTTGGAAACATACTTGAAATAATAAAAGGGTGAATTTCTGCTATAAGTTGTTCAATGTGTAGCATGAACGTTTCCTGATGGAGTCAGCGGGAACGTGTGACCTCCAAGTACACACGTGACATTAAGATGCGCCGCTAAGATTTCTCGGAAATTTGAATAATTTATGGCAATTCATTTAAACACAATAACGCCGTCAGGTCTAGGGAATTACCAACGTTCGGTTAACGCGTATTACGAAACATCCTGTAAAATGTAAAAACAAAAGTTAGCAGGGAAGACTGAATCCAAGCATCCTGCAGTCAGACTAATCTTATCGTGGATACAGGGAGCCAATATATTAATTGTTATCACGATTCGATTATTATCAGGACGATCGTTAACCATCATAATACATATTATGTAAAAGTATCAGTGGGTCAAAGATTAAAGATATTCTGAAGGAAATTCTATTCTCAAAGACAAATAGCTTACGGTTTCCATAAAAACTATGTTCCACTTGCTGGATGATTTCTTTCAAATGGAGATTTATTAATGTAGAAATGTTCAGTTTTACATTGATTTTTGAAATAAAAAATCAATAAATAAGAAGGGTAATGGTATTTCATAATTGACATTTATAAGATTATGTACGTATATGTAAGCAACATTTGTGTATACTTAAAGAAATTTTTGGTTCTTACAGTACAGAGGAGCCACCTAAAGTAGATACTATTTTCTCTAAAACTAACAGAAATGAAAGCAAATTTTTCTACTGTCTAAATACGCAATATGAGTTCACATGTATTGTAGAGAACTTGTTCCTAACTTTTTCTACAGAATAACATATAAACTTGGCTAACTTGCATTGCTTTTTTAAAAGCAAATAGGAATTTTAAAAATTCCACATATTTAAAGGACGAAAGTTCTATTAAGCTTTATAAAGTTAAAAAGAGAACTACTTTTAAAGATTTAAAAGAAATTTATCTTGCGTGCATGTTTTTTAAAGATGATTAGCCATTCGTAGCGAAAGAGATAATAAAATCATCTTTAAAATTTCATACCATTTGCCTACGAAGCATATATCATTGAAAGCTTCCGATAGTCAGAGTCTGCTGCGTCGTTGCAGTTTTATCCATCAAAACAGCCGACATTCGCTGCCATTAGCTATATTTTCATTCCATCTCGATGGTACTATTAAATGTTATTACGAGTTGCAAACGAGCAAACCCTGTACTTAATGTCGAGGCTGCCGTAAGATAAATGTATACGCGTAAGTCGATGAACGATGCTGCTTCTACGTAGAATTATGAAGGCATGATTACTCTTTTCCGATCTCTATACTAAACTCTTGAAAGTTAATTTAGATTATATGGGATATCTCAAATATCAAAATTTGACAGTAAGTAGATATGTTCCATGGATTAAAACAGAATGCTATTATATTTTCAATACACTAAATTATTATTACGTGTATTAAAAATATAATAATATGCAGGATAGTCCGCCTAAAGGTAGTCACCTATAAATCTCCCTTAATTGTAATGATATAAATAATATTTTGTATGCAATTTATATAATATCAAAAGAATTAATGCACTACGAAATATATTTTTGTACCGAGGCAACCTTTTATGGAGATTTTAAGGTCATTCACGTTTTTGCGCATATAAGAGTACATCTCTATATTCTTTTTTAGTTGACAGTAAAACACGTTCAATGATGTATAATGATACACCTTTGAAATAACCTCTGACTCCCAAAATTAAAATTAAACATGAAATTCACTACCATCAAAATTCCAGACCTTAATAGCGACAGGCAAGAACCTGCAAATGTATGTAATAAACTCGACGTTTAATTTTAATTTTGGGTGTCAAAGGTTACTTCAAGATTGTATCACTATTCATCGTTGAAAGCATTTTGCTGCCAACTACTACATACAAGAAAAAAGAGTATATAGATATGTGCAAAAATATTTTTACAGAGTCTTTTGATATTATACAAATTGCACACGAAATATTTGTTATATCTTTACAACTGAGAAAGGTATATAAGTGGCAATTTTTAGGCGAGCCACCCTGTATATAATACAATATATCTAACAAAAAATATTTCATAAAAAAACCCGACCACTTCTCAATCAACTTAAAACGTTAACACAAATACCTATCTGCTTATCTAAACAACCCGTGTTTTCTGCCATTTTCCTAGCCCTTGCATCAATATTCCCAGAATCCCGTTTCCCTCATTCCAATCACAGAACATACCACTAAACCCGATACCTTCTATCCAACACCCAACGCCACCCTATACATTACCCCAATAAACATAATCCGCGACGTATCAAATATAATCCTAATCGCGAATGCAGCAGAACGAAAATCCAAACGCCCCACGACCACCGTTTTCCCAAGGAAAAGCACCTACCCAACGCAGGCGGCAGTTTAGCCACGTATCGATAGCAAGGGGTGAGCGCAGTCAGTCCCCAGAAAAAATACATCGCCCAGCACAGTCGCCTTCACGGCAGGCTTTTTTCCACCCGACGTAGGATTTGTCCCTTTCGGGATTGATCGTGTTTCTCTCGACTAAAAGCCACGGTGGTTGGTTCGCGCCTCCCTCTGCCTCCGCCCGTGGCAGCGCGTCTCGCCGAAAAAAAACGCCGAGCCGAAAGAGGGAAAGATGGCGAGCAGAGTGTGCGTGGGGTCGGGTCGTGGGCACCTAAGAGCGCGGAGGAAGGATGTCGACGAAAAGCGATGCTTTCGTTTCACCGCTTCGCGACAGTTATGGAACATCCCTCTAACGCGCGCCTAGCAGCCGCTAGAAGGTTGTACGGATCAATATTACAGGTAGCTCGGCCCCCTGCACGCCCGTTCCGCCCTTCCTTGTCAGACCACGCTACCCTACCTTCGTCGCCTCTCTCGTTAGACTCCCAGCGATACCTTAGCCCACGGAGTGCATGCGATTTTACCCCCAGCGCCGCCGGTGCTTTATACGGGAGCAAACGCCAAGAGCCTCCTCTCTTCTTTGTCTCGCGACGATCCTCCGCCCCTGAGTGCCCAGGCAGACCGGTCTGCCTGGAGTTCGCGTTATCTTTAGCCGCTGCTCGAGTTCAATCGAAACACGACGCGATACGGGAAAAGGGGTCGCGCACGTGGCTCAGAGACCCACGCAGCGAGCGTGCGCTTTTTCAACTCTTTCCCTGGACTGTACGCGGGCGGATAAGGTGGAGCAGGTAGCTGATACGGGCTGTTGGCTGATACCGGTGTATCGGTGGCTCGATGATAGCACCGGGACGCATAGGGGCCGCGCGCGACGCGTCACTGGCACGTGCTGTCGCATACCTGCGATAGGATGAGAAATGAAGAGAGGAAGGAGGTTCGGTGCTACTGGGGTGGGGTTTTAGAAGGATGAGTTTCGAGGGTTGGCGAATATTGGGGCATGTGTTGTCTAGCTTCGTACTTTGGGTTTATCGAGTGTACAGTTGGGAGACAGTAATAATAATAAGTTGTCTCTATGTAGCTATGGTCATGAATGAGTGACGATTAGGCTGTTAATGTTTATCGTTTTATAGGAATTCATGTTTTGATAAAGAGAAGTGAGAATATGGAGTCTAATTAGAGATTGGTTTGGCATTTTAAGTAGTAGAGAAAGAACTCCAGTAAGTTATAACCCAAACTGCAGCCTACATACTTTGTGACCAGTAACTACTCAGAAGAATTATAATAATCTTTCTATGCTATTATATTCATCACTGCATAGTATTTAACACAGGGAAAAATGTTAAGCTAAAGTTATGGAAATCTCTTGTAGAATTTATAAAAGTAGGTACTGACTAAAGTCAGTAAGAGTATTACATAATTTTACAAAGGTCTGTAACAGATTCTACAAAAGTCTACCGTGCTTAAATCTACTTAAGAGATTTTTGTAAGATCTGTATGGCCATTTTTTCAGACGTCAGACACCTACATCTCGATATGAACTCGTCAATGAATCATCACTCTATATTAACACTTTAATGGCCGCACGTCTACGCAGTCAAACGCTATCACACACATGTTATGTGAGCGGCCATTAAAGTATTAAAGAAACCCAATATTATAATACATAGTGCGTACTTAAATTTCAATACAAAACTGTTTCACCTAAATTTCAAGTTTGAACACCATCACACATTCTTTCAAGAGTCAGTGTAACCCAACCTATTGAATCTTATTCGAACTCGAGCTTTTCCTGGAGCAAAATCTCGACCTATTACGTGAAAATTACGTAAGTACAATGCTACCCACTCACCCCCGACTTTATTAGAATTTAAGCGTGCACTGCTATATTATGCACAATTCCACAATATGTGCTCATCTCAGCTCCACAATTTGAGCCTGATCCCATCCAGGAAGCTCCATCGGATCATAACTTTCCCTCGTTAGTGGATCACTAAAAGTGACAAGGGTTAACGATTCATGAGCCAACAAAGGCTCGACAAGGTTGTTAATTTCGCTTCGCGGTCATGTCGTCGCGACCTGAATCCGCGTAAACGTTCTCGAAAGAAACGCGTGCGGCGATAGACCGAGGTGAATGCCCTTTTCCAGGTACCTCTCTGCCCCCCTCGGCCCTGCGCCCTGCCCCACCACCCACCCAACTGCCGTGAGCTCGCGACGCGCTTTCCTGGCGCCCCGACGCCGGTGCATCGCGCACCGCCGTGCTTCGCTCTCTTTCTGACTGAAAGAGCCTGCTCTGGCCACGTGGATCACGCGACACCGTGCCTCGAAGCGACCCGCGACACGCGTGCACCGTGGGGCGACATCGTTACCCTATCGTCATGGTGGCAATGCGCTGCCACACGGAAACTGATAAAACGTTCGTTGGCTGCGGAGCTGGCGAGAAATTCTGGAAAGATTTTCGGGGAAAAATAGTGGAAAATTGCGTCACCCGAGGTGGATTCGGAGTTCTTTCGATGTCGGATTAGGGTTCACTGACAGCGAGATTATGGCGGGAGAGACGCTTCTTGGGGCAGGTTTTTTGCTTTTGTATCCTGGAAAGTAGGAGTGATGGTACGTTCAAGCAAGCTTATTTATTCAAAATAATATTGTACTTCAATGTGAGAAACACTTAAATTGTATCTAATTATAATTTATTCGGCAAAGTGCATAGTTTATGTACGTGTGTACTGTGTACAATTCCTAGTAAAAGAACCAAAGAGTTCTAGTCTCTACAGGTATCAACAATATTTGAATGAGGATGAAAATAGCCATAGCCCTTAATGACAGATGTATCTACTATGTAATTGTAAGTCAGGACGTAGGACGTAGTGCCTGGTTGACACCAGAATGGTTAGATGCACCAGTTAGCTATGACTTATCATTTAGGTTCTCCTAGTCAATATGATATTAATCAAAATGGTACCTAACTTACAACTTGGAAAAGTTTACTCCTGCGAGACCAGACGTTTTTTAATTAATGAAACTAATTAGAATCGTGCTGGATTAAGAAATTCGTTCCTATTCGACTGACTTAATGAAATAAAGAAACATGAAACCAATTAAAAGAACAGGTGTCTAGGAGGCATCACCTTCTATCAAAGAATCTTGCTTTATATTGGATGATACATTCTAAGCGTCGATTATATCTTCGATGTCTGAGCACCAGAACGTTTGAAGAGTACCCAGCTGAACAAATGGAGCACGTGGCATGATTCCATGTTATTGATCAAGAATAAAAACTGAAGAAACGAAATCTACTCTTATCAAATTTTACGATTTCTTACATAACACATTCTAGTAGTCAGAAAAGAAATTCACAACATAATGGAACCAACTTACCAAAAACGCAATAATTATGTGTAATATAATGAATAAGATGCTACATTATTTTATTTTGCTTATCAAAGACAGAAATTGACAAGGTTAGTTCTTGTTACAAGTTCTCCAATTCTGCATTAACCCTTTGTCTGCAATTTGAGTCGTTTCCCATCCACACAATTTTTATTTTTAAATTTCCTCCCGCCTTGTTTAAAAAAGTCAAAGAAACATAGCAATAAAAGCTAGTGGATGATATTACAAAAACTTAGAAGACTATCTAAGAATTTTTACAAAGATATAGGAAATAACTATATGGACTCAATTTGTAGACGGTGTCAGTAAAAATAAGATTGCTGATGGAGGATTAATCAATAAATTAGTACTCTTATTGTCAGCTACGAATGAGAAGCTTCCGTGACTGGGCGTTCCAGCGTCGCTTGAAGTGGAAAGTCAAGTGCAACTTTCCTTTTGGCGACTCGACAGCGTCTGACTGTCGAAAAGAGAGGCAAAAGTTCTAGCAAAGAATCGACGTGCATACCGCAACGCAATATGGCACGCTTCTGGCTACCAAGGCAGAAGTGCAAATCGACGACAGCCTTCTCCCTAGGAACCACCACCCTCGATGATCCGTACGTTTGTTAATAAGGGGACCCTAGCGCGTGCTTCCACGCCATCCGTTGGCCAACGCGTTGCGTTCTCGTTACGTAACTGCATTTCCAACGAGGCCAGTCCCTGGCCTCGACGAGTCGAGTCGAACCACTCTGGCTGATTTATGAATGCGTCTACCGGCGAGTCGAGAAAATTCAATGATTCCATTACGGTTACTAGACTTCCGCACAATGGCAGCCACCGTAACGCGGAAAATGGAATCGATATGATTTCATTTGAACGAAATTACGTGGCAGTTGGTTCTTAAGCAGGAAACGTTGGGACTAATTGCGTTTTTAATTTCGGAATTCAAGCAGGGCTCTTTACACGGTTATATGTACGCCTTCTGCAAAGGTGTTATTATGAATTTTCGTATTACTAAACGACTTTGGTAGGACGGAATTAGAGGGTTATGAATGATTGTTTTATGATTATGTGTTCCACATAGGTAATAATAGTGTAAGGACACGAATATAGGCATATGTTTTTTGGAATACTAATGTTTGTGGGGAGGGTCTCACTGATTGCACGAACTACAGAAATGGTTCAGATACGATTATACGCTTGTTACGAGAAAATAGTATTATGAGCAATTTGCTACCTGGAGAAATATTGCTTATTGAATGTGGCGTTTTTAATATTTTAACACAGTTTAAGATTAGTAAAATACTTAGGTACTTAAATACGTAATATTCATTTAATTAGAGATACTTTTTAGGAAAACGGCAAGATTAGCCAATATGTTATCATTATGATCTCTCTCAGTTGTAATAAATTTGTTTCCCTATTTCCCTAACAGAAGGCAGAAAAATCAACAGATGTACCCTAAAATCTAGAAAAAATTCTTATTTCTTTCACAAGTAAAAGAAGTTAGATCCCAATAAAAGATTTCACTTGCAACTCCATCGTGTTCACGTTCGCGCGATTAGCTCTCAAGACTCATAGCCTTATCGACGAACCAATCACCGTGCTAATGCATAATAAATTACAGCTTTTCCGCGTGGCTAGCTTTCGAAGGTCGACGTAAAAATAGATATTTTCTCGAAGCGAACACCCTTCACGACGATCGAAGCTAGCGGTAACTGGACCCCGCTCATTTCGGTGGCCAGGGGAGGGTGAGAAATGGACAGTTGGTCATGCGACTTTTTACGAGTTGTATGCTAATGCTAGCCGCCTCTGCGCGATAAACGAACCTCCCCTCTGCCACCATGATTTTCCATTTCGATACGAGCCCCGTAAATTTCGAAGTGTCAAGCTGTCGAGCTTGGTTCTGGAATCGACCACCGGCAGCATCGCTATCATCACCACTATTATTATCACCACCGCCGCTATCACAAGTAGAATGTTATAAAATGAAAGGAAAAGTTTTCATATTGGTCTTTGACCAATTATCATATTATTTATACTCATTGCTCAATTTTTTATGTTTAATGTGAAATTTAATTATAGATTTTCTTTCCTGTGCCAGAAATTATTTTCTATAATGAATCGTAGTAAATCTATTGCAATAGATTAATAAATAATAACCCTTTGGACTCAGTTGTCCCTCTAAGGAGACAAAATGAATGAAGAATCAGAATCTCCGAGTGCAAAGTGTTAATACTGAATGGGCTGATGGTTAAATACCAGTGATTTATTTTCATGATTATAATTAAAGTAATGGGATGATTGCTTTCAGTATAGCAAGAAAGTCACTGTAATGTCCTACAATAATACTGTAGCAAGTAGTGTTTCAAGTAGCTATATTTAAACGAATTTTTAAATCACTGTACATGTCAAACGAGAGTACTTGCTGCCTTTATTTCTTTCTTCAAAACCCAAAAGTTTATTGAAATAAATAAACCTTATGTATAAATTAAACAGGATATTATAACTTTTCTTGGTAAAAAAATTCTCAATACATTTCTCAATAGTTTTTTATCCTATTCATCTCAGAATTATGTATAAAGTAACTTAAGCAATATCGTGTTTATACTGCTCTATTATAAACTAGACGATTTAGACTAGAATAATCTTTCTCATCAGAAATAGTGGAAGATTTGGTACAGGAAACATGTAAGTAAAATATGGCTTTTCAAAAACGTGGACTTACTACACTAACTATGGGGTCTATGTATGCACATTATACGACAGAATTATACTATACTGCTAAAAAGCATTAGGGGCAATGCTTCCCAGAGGACTTCTCATGAGACATGTCTGGTATCCTATGAGAAATCCCTGTGGAAAGTATTACAAGTAATGCTTTTCAGGAGACTTTTCATTGAACATGAATAATACAACTCTAAAAAATGTTTTTCAGGGGATGCAAAAGACTATTTATCAGTTTAGGAGGAAATTATTTACTAAATACATAATATTAACATAAAGAATAGTTTTACTTAACGATAGTTATCTCACTTGAACGATTAGTTAAAAAAATAATTATATGTTACTCGCGTTAAATGATTTTCTTGATATCACTTAAATACCTAATCTGTAATTTATATTTAAAAAGTTCTTTGAATAAATTCTATAATTTTCATGTTCACCTAGTACACTTTTTACAATGAATAGAAATGAATTTACCAAACTGGTTTATAACTGTAATTAAAAACTCACATTTTTTGAGTTATGTCATTTTGGAAGTACATACGCGACATGTAACCATAAGCAGCAATCCAAACGAAGTTACCATTGCACGCCTGACCCATTGCATAGCTCTTTCATCACACTTAGACTCCTCTAAGTAAGACGAGTAGAAAAAGAAACGGTTCATCCTCGATGGAAGAACGAAAGATAGGGAAACGTCGAGGCGGCGTAGAAGCCGAGGCGCAGCATCTAATCCAATTCGAAGAGTAAAAGGGGAAAAGCCGGTTACGTAGGAAGAGGAGGTTTTATCGTAGTAATCGGCCATTGTTGAGGGAATATAATGAATGTTGTCTCATGGACGATGCCGGCCATTCTTCTCTCATGACGCTCTTCCTGTCCTAGCCTCCCTCGAATTCCCCGCAACGATTTACTCGGTCTTCTTATTCCGCCCGGCCGATTTAATTTTAGATAAGGCTTAAGGGATTGACTTTCTCGTCGAAGTAGAAGTCCGAGCGGGGCATCCATCCCGGTTGCCGCGTCGCTGACGTCGGGATTCGCGAGAAATTCATAAATTCAGAGGGCGCCGAAACGAGCCTTGGGATAAAGTTCTCGCGGAGAAGAACTCGCTCGGGCGTTTCAAAGGAAACGGCGGGGGGGACGCGGCCGCGAGTTCCGCTTATTCAAAACCTGGGGAAACTTCCGACGGAGAAAGTATTTTTAATCGGAACTACCCGCCGAGAAACTGGTTTACTCCTCCTCTATCGATGGAGCGGGGAATACGTCATCGCGAGGTGGAAAACGGGCCGAGTCTCTGCTCGGTTTCGCTTTTATTTCGTACGGTGAACTTTCGGGCGTTATCTCGACGGCAGGAACGATAACTGCTTTATCCAGAACACCGTGAAACCGGGGAACGCGACTCACGAAAATGGCTTTCGAAAAGTCGCCGAGTCGTTAGATAATCTCGGGTCTTGAGAACCGCCGACAAAAAAGTGATGATAAGAATGATCGCGGGGCGACCAGGGGTCTCTGAACTCTGTTTCTTGGCATGGTGATTTGGGAATGTGAAAATTTAGTAACTTGGTGGAAAGAAGTATTTGTATTCTAAAGCTGTGGTCGATTTTTATTTATGTATTTAGTGGAAGATTTGTTTGTGTCGAATTTGGTTTACATTATTCTACTTATAGTAGAATCTTCGTTAACTGAACCTTGATTATTCACAATTTCTGTTAGTCAAATTGTGAATATTCGGTATGATAGTAATGAGAGTTCAGCAGGACGTTGATTGACACTAAAATAATTATTTAATAATAGTCTGCTAAAGATAAACAAGCTAGCTATTAAAAAGGTGCTTGGGTTTGAATTTCCTGGTATCTCTGGTAATCGAGGTTTTATTGTACTTAAATTTAATTGTCTTTGAATCTGAAGTCACTTTGATATATTTTGAGTTATTGCGTGATATATCAGTATATTATTGACTTCTATAGGAACTTAAATCCAATTTTTGTATACTTGTATTAGTATTACTACTCACTTGAGCAGAATTTACTATTTGAAGATGAAACATAAATATTGGAGTTAGTAGAATTCATTTCGATTATATAAACGAAAAATTACATTGAGAAACTTATGTAGGATGACTTAAAGGAAACATGTTTTTACAGTAATTATTGTTTAATACATTAGAATTTATAGTCATTGTAATTAAAGAATACCATGTCTAATCTTTTGATCGTTATTCTGCTAATGGTCAATTTCTAAATGAAGTCTAAAGTATATAATACATGTAAGAACCGTCAGTAAAATCATTCATCATTTAATCAAAGCTAAATAAGATTAACTAGAACTAACACCACGATGAAGAATCATTACTGGAAGAGTAAGTATTCAAGATAGAAGACTGACAGATGCTCATTTTGTTCAGAGTATCGAGAATTATCGCTACAGAAAACTGCAGGTAAATAGGAGAAGATCATGTGAATTATTTATGAGTACCTTTTCCACTATTTTTATGTCTTCAATTCATCCTTCAAATTATGATCACAGGTTTTCAAATACTTTCTATATCACACTTTCACATTTTCCTGCGATAAATTAATTACTAATATTACTCTAAGTTCAAGGATTAAATTACAAGAACTTGAAAGGAACCTAGAGCTTTTATTATTGTAAAACAGTGTTTTCCATGGATTAAACCTTCTACATGTATAATTTTAATAATTAATTTTCAATTATAAGTTTCTACATTGTCAGAAATAATGTTGCCTCTCTAATTAATTGTAGTAGCACCTTTACAAAAATCAGATAACTGTTAATCAAAAATCAAGATAACGGATTTCGTTTCGGTACCTCGAATACTTCACCCATCGATTTATAATAACGTCTGTAATAGTTACTGTTACAATTACTATTACCATAAAACACAATGAAGAAAGAAAAAAAACAAGAGGAAGCAATGAAAATCGCAAGAGCCAATGTGAGAGGAACTGCAAACAGGGCAGCGGAAATCCATAAAAATTGGATAAGAATAAAACACGTCGCATTCTTAGTTCCCTTCCCCTCGCTCGTTACGAGGCAAACATCCACGGTCGATTAATCAAGCCACGTATTGAGAGAGCGACAAGTTGGATTCTTGGATCACCTTCGTTTCAGCAATACGTTTAATATAGCTGAGAAAAACGAGCGTGTCGTCGCATTCTTTTCACTTTTTTGCCACCGCGGTGTTGAGCAACGTTTCGTTCCAGCAGACCAATGGAAGATCGACGCTTCGCTTTACGATCGCCATAGATCCTTATCCCTGGATGGATTTATGAACGTGCAGAGTTGCTAATATAGTTAAAAATTAGTTGGTACTTCGTAGCACGAACATGGTGTTATGTATGAATACCACGAAATTGCATGACAACATCGCGTAAGAGCAGTTGATTACTTATGTTGAACGAGGGAACAACTCTTGACAAGTGATTAATCGAAGGATTTTAAATTGTGTCAATTAGAAGTTAAAAAATATATACATGTCATACTTAACAAAACAAATTAATTACAAGTATTAGTTGCCTATAAATTTATAGCATGTTTGAAAAAGATCTTGATGTCTCAATTTCCAATTTATTCAAATTGCCTTCTTACTACTATACATATTCCTATTAAGAAAAGTCAGTGCTACTGATATGATAAGAAACACCTTCAAAGAATAGATACATAATAAAATACAGTATAAGGAACTGTTCATGATCAATTCAAAACGTTATCTATCTAAACCAAAGCTAACTAATAAAGCTTATCCACAAAAAAGGACGAAAAGCAGATAAACAGAAAAACAGAAAAATAGGATAGAAATAATGTTAAAAGCTCATCTGCTTCTGAAATTATAGAAGATCCTCACCCCATCCCTTCCAAGGACGAGCGAAGACGCGTTAATTACTGCCGGAAGGAGTATCAATTAACCCCGATGAAGAAAGATTGAAGCCGAATGAACGACAGGAATGGCAGAAGCGATAGCGAAAACGAGGCGCATCGGTCGCAGAGGCTGTCGGCGATAATGGTAATCAGGGGGAAAGCTGCAATTAAAACGTTACTACAGGCGCGACGGTTTCGCCACCTTTTTCTCCTTTTGCTGCCTCCCGCGACTGTCTACGCCAGTCGGTCCTCCTCGCCCCCGCCCCTCACGCCGTCCCGTCGCCCACCGCGAATTATAAAAATTCGTAATTATGGGCTTATTAACGACTTAGAAAATCCCGTGAATTAACGAGCGCGCGTCTCAAGAGGTGAGCGCGTCTACGACAGCCCTCCTCTCCTTCGCGTCCTTCTCGTCCCGTCGACCTCGACGAGTTGCCTCTCCGCCTCTCTGCCACGCCGCCGACCAACCCCGACCCAACTGTTCGCCAACCCCTTGGGTCGCGATCTAACCACCGAGAGAGAAAAATAGAACGAGACGGACTGGCAGAGGACGGGGGCGAGGCACGTCGACTGTGAAATTGCTCGAGCCACGGACACGCAGAGACGTCGCCTGGTGAACAGGGGAACGCTGCATCCACGGATACGCTCGCCGCCCCCCCTCCTGGGGGCTGACTGAGTAGGCGCGCGCGAGCGCGTGCACAAACTTGCGAGGGTAGCGAATGAAATTAGGTGTGAAGGAAAAAACGGTCGCCCTTGCCGCGTTGCTTGCCGCGTTGCTTGCCGCGTTGCTTGCCTCGGAACACCGTAGCATCTCGAGCGAATCGGAGTCGCCGACACGGGTAAGGGACGCGTGAAAAGTGGCACGTATATTGGCTACCGTGGATTCTACGGTGCAACGAGGATGGAATAAAAGCGTTCAAATGTTGCGCAACCATGGCGATTAAGCCGTGTATTCGAAAGAAGGGTGACAGCTTCAAGGTGAGATGTAGACTGGTGTTGTGAACGTGTTTGAGAAAGAGAATGCGTTGTGTGTGTGTGTGTGTGTGTTCTATGTTGGATATTCGATGGAAGTAATGATCTGGTGTATGGGTTTGGGTTTGAGGGGTGGTGGAGGGTTAACTGGGGGTTGTTTGAGTATTCGAGGTGTTCTGAGACCAAGTTCATGGGTTATTGGAGACTTCAACTTAATATGTATTTGAAATTTGAGATAGAAGTGAATGCTGTGTGAAGGAACAGTGGGACATTTTTTTATTAATATGAAAGTTGATATCTCTGAAACTAGTAGTTTTTGGTTCTGCATTTTGAACTTTGTCTCAAATTAACTCTTAGGTGATTAGCAAGAGGCTTGTGGATTAGATATGATTTTATCCTTGTATCAGATAGGTTCCGTTGTAAATTTAATTTTTTTTAAGTTTGCCTGGCATCGCTGTGGAATAAATTTGTTTCATTCTTTTTCAATATTAAATACTGAACTGATGAGGTTTTTGTACGAAATCGGAACTTTGCTTAGGTTTGGTAAGAATGATACTGCTTCTCAGCTGTATCAGCGTTTCGTTACCAAGTAAAGCATTTTCTTGTGTTATCCATTAATATTCGTATTTTTTGTGCTTCAATATTATTATCGCTAGTATTGTATAATTCCAAATGATTTCTGTACTTACGAAATTAACACTAACTACTTTAACATGTTTCAAATGTTACAGTTCGACAAGGTACACAAAGATTTACTTTCTCGAGGAAGACTATCACACCAAAAGAAGAGCTGCAGTACAACCTCTGACATCCTATAATCTATTCTACCTATATCTGTACAATTTAAACACATTTCTTACAAGTTACGTTATAATCAAACAAAAAATTCAATTTTAATTTTCATATTAATGAAAATAAAAGTTCCTATATTAACCACATCTTCATTTATGTTAAACTTGCTACAGTAGCGTGGGAATAATTTCAGTACTGTCAAGATGCTGACATAGCTCTTCCACCAATCCAATAGTAAGATGCCTCGACTGAGTTAAAGGGTTCCCCTACTTGACAGAGTCGAAAATGGAATTTCGTATTTGCTCGGCGTACACAACGAAATTCGATCCCTGAGTGGTCGTGGAAACTACAGTGGCACGACGAATCCGTGAAAGAAAGGGAATTCGCAACGCGTTGCACTCCTGACCTTTCAGAAGTCTTGTGCAAGCGAAATTGTGGGGCGTCTCACGTGGTTTCGACGAGGTTGCAGCTCGAATCGAATCAAACAAAGAGAGAGCTAGAATAAGAGGCACAGCCTCGACATTTGTAACAGTGGCATCATGAAGTAATGCGTTCCGCGTTCCTCCTTCCTGTGTCCATTATCTACATTTCATTCGAACACGCGTACAGCTATCTATATTGGCAAACAGAACTAGATCAAAGTATTCAATTGACGAGTAGTAGGAGAATTTCACCTTTTCAAAACTGACTACTGAAACTTTGCATAACACATTTTTAACACTGTTGCATGTTCTCTAGATGGACTACAATAGACATCTGTATTCACTGAAATTTTCATATTCTGAGATCAAGTTAACTGGATTACTTTTTTATGAAGAACGCTGCCAACGTACAAATGCAAGGAACTTAGAGATTTAGTAGCATTTTTAAAATTAATCGGAGGATAAAACTATGACAATTAGTTGCAGGAAAAATAAAGTTGTAAATAAACTTTTTGATAGTAGTTATACTAATTATAAATAAATAATGACCACTATCGTAAGGCAGAAGTGAATTAGGGCCTATAATTGTATCCTTTAAAATAATTAATGAGTAAGATAATTTAATAAAGAAACCAGTTTCTTTCATTGCAAATAATCTGTGTAATTTATTATATATTTTAATTTCATATCATAAGTGATACTATTTGCATTTTCGCATATATTATATGTAATACGAAGTTAATATTGTCGCACGAAAAATTAATACGAAATCCCATGTAACAGATTAAGTCACCATTGAACCCTTAAAGTTTTGGGTCTACAGAATTTAAAAAAAAAATACCTTGACAGTGAAGATGCTGAATTTCACTAGTACGCAACAGGAAATATGCTCATCGTCGCCTTCGTCGTCTTCGCGTCAACTTTGAACGCGAAAGTGCTCTCGATACGAGACACGCACGTCTCGTAACGCGTTAAGGCAGGTCTTGAAAACAGGTCTCCCCGGTTTCGTTCTCCTTCTTATTCCTCTCGTTCTTTCGCGATGCGTTTCGAATCCGATCGAAGCGTTTGATTCTTATGGAATAAGTGCACTGTCAGGAACCTTGCGGTTACAAGCGTATACTGTTTTCACTTTCGCTAATAAAATATATTGTGCTAACGTTAATTTGGACACAACCTAAGGCTGATATCTTAAAATACTTTAGGCTGAGAGTTTGTTTATTTAAGAAAAAAAAAAGCATTAGAGTACCAACTTGGATTGCAGGTAATATCCTCATCGCGTGATACTGGTGTCAACCAGGCTGATTACTATGCAACATGATGCATATCATTGTTGTGGTTTTGAATGGAATTGATTAAAATATGAGAATATTACACCGGATAGAATTCAATCCTCCATTCGATACCCTGTTTATTTTTAGACCCTATATTTATACTTGTAGTTTGTAGAGTTTGTATTATATTTTCGATCCACTTGCCAATGAAACATGCGGTAACAGGTGAATGATGAAACCTCTCGTGTCTGATACATATTCTGTTCTCACTCCATTTTTCAATAGTAAAATGTCAAAATGTTATGAATAATTCAATACGACTTTCTGCTATGTTTGCAAGAATAATTTTCAGAATATTATTAGTTAACAATTTACGTGTAACGATAACATAGCATACTGTCCTCGAAGGATATTTTTACATATTTTTTATTTTAGACATTACTGAAATCTTAAGACAATATTATATTAACAGCGAGTAGTATTATAGGCTTCCAATATATGAGAAATTGTCCATCGAAATGCGTCTGAAACACACATTTTTGGGCTTCAGAGTCGAAACAAGAAGAGAAACCGCTAAATATAATCACATATTACGTAAAAACTTTCCTTTCGTCATTCTCTATATTAAACGACGCACGCTTGATCTGTAATTCTAAATCACCCTGTATATTGCGTACATTCTACTTTTATAGTAACGATATGATGACCTTAACCCTCAACTACTATATCGACAAATAAGTCGACATCAAGCGTAGACTTTCGCAAGGAAAGTTAGCACGACCTGAGTAACTTGTTTCGAACCAGCTTCAAAACATCTCTCATAATGTAGTCCCTTTTGAAATACAGCTAAGAGAAAGCTAGTTACCCATTAACGTTTCCATTCCTCACATCGACCCAACCAAAATTCCCCATCTTCTTGCTCTCACACTCCACGAAATAAAAAGGTACGCGCTAGAACTAAAGTAGCCCACAGGAATGAAATATGTCTCAAATTATAGCAAATCGAACGTGTTTGAAGAAACACGGTACAAGTACTTTCTTGATACACTGTACTGCGATTCAGGACTAAAATCGTCTATTTCGTAATGTGGATACGTACTTGATATCATTCGCTTGTGGAAGATTTATCTTTGACATCGTTTACAATATGAGAGAAAAAATGAAGATTGAGTGAGAGGAATTAAGACCGAGCGAGAGCTCTCACACTCTCTTAATTTAACGCTCTGAAATACCATGTTACACGTACACTAAAGGTCGAAAGTAAGGTATAAGTAGAAAGCAACTGAAACACTTCGAATCGCTTCGAATCTGTACACGTGACGAAAAATTCGAATCACTACGAACATGTTTCAGAGCTTCCAAGTCCTGAAAGTCTTGATAAGTCCTGAATCTCGAATTCTAATAGATCTTCAGTCTGGAATCTCTTAGAAGTTTTGGTGTCCCGAAAGCCTCAATAGTTCCAAAAGTTTACAGAAATTCAACAGACCATGAAACCTGTATAATAACTCAGTATCTTATAAGCATCCCAAACACGTATTTTTCTCTAAGCAGTAGTAACATAAATTGAAGAAAGTTTGAAAAATTCGAGTTGTCTTTCAAAACTCAAGACTTAAGTTTCGAATGTATCGAATCATGTAAATCATGTTCGAAGTAATTCGAATCTTCACAATCTTGAAACACTGCGAAACCCTTCGAAGTTGAGATTCGAATCGCTGTTACTAGCGATGACTGCTGAACAGTAGACACTGCTCCCTGTCAGTTAGCGAATATGACGGTAACATGGAGGTGTTTCTGAGGCCTTCGGTTCGGAGCAACATTCACTGTACATCAGCACAGTGTGGAAGCGTACCACACGGTTGGCAGGACGAGCGTGCAAACAGCCAAGCCAGGTGTACCGTTACCGCGTATCGATTCGAACCGATCGAAATACGAGAACAGAGTCCGCTTCTCGCTTACTATCCTTCGATATATTAGATGGACGTGATATCAACGACGGTGGAACGAGACAATCAGACACAAACGCGAGCGCGGACTGGGGCACGCGCGATCATTTAATTCTGGTTCACACGATCTTTTGAACCCCTCGCTTCTTCGATTCTTATCACAGAGCATGTTTGCAATTTGCAGGCGACAACGAGCATTCGTGAATGCACTGTTTTCCAGAAATGTTCGTGTTCTTTTTTGTCCATCAGCCGATTCGACCGATAAACGTCAAGTAATTATGCCTACGTGTGTGCATATGTAAGGTTCACGTGCAGTACTCGAGGTTCACCGAACAGTTTGAATAATGTTCCAAAGAGGAGAATAGAGTAAAGTTTGATGCACGACTTTCACGAGGAAACTTTTAGGATGTTCTAGGATTTTTAAGTGGATTCGCAAAGTGATAGTTAAATTTTATGTTCTTTGTACTGTTTGTAAAATACGATGTTTCCTTCGTTAAGTTGCTATATAACTATGTTGCTATATTCACTGTAACTAGCAATTACGTAGAATGTAGAACAAACAGGTTTTGCTTGCTACATATACCTATACTGTTAATTACATCTTTAGCAGTGATCAAAGTGATTAGTAGCATGAGTTATTCTCAGAGACGTGTCTTTCATTAGAAATTCGTTAGTGAGTTTTAAATCTGTATTGTGAAAAGGTTGTAATAGGTTGTAGAAACTTAACAATTCTCGAGGTGTCATTATTTCGATTTTGTTCTTTTTGTGTGCGAGGTGTTTTAAATTTATAGACCAATAAATCGTGAAGTGTTAACACTGAATTAGGAACATACAATATTAGATGATGTTTTACAATTAGGTACATTGTCTAGTTGTTATCTTAATAGGGAAAGAACTCTGGTTAATTTTATACTGCACTCACTTTGCTAACATATGTGAATCTTTTCATTGCAGAGTGATAACACTCTTAATAGCAGAATATTATAAATAACATTAATAATAGAATATTGCTTTATTACTTCTAATTACCTACTTGTAATCATCTATTAAAAGTACAAAATGTTGAAAATATTTTTAAGTAAATATTAAGTATATTTCTTTAATTTTTTAATTATTTGCATAAACGTGATACACAAACTTTGTCATCATTTTATACGCAGGATAAAACTTCTACCACTAAAATTACCAACAGTTACATCTAATACACGACAAGCAATAATAGGGATTTGTATTCGCATTATGACTCTGTCAAAATCCGTAAAAATCAAGAGGGGATATGTCAGATGCTTCCTTTGTCGGTGCTATTATACGCTGGCACGGTTGTCAGTTCAGATCCCCAGTTTCCCCATGTACCCATGAATAACAGATACATCTAGTTTTCATGTATGTATGAATCACATTTACTGTGGTATACGAGGTATACATACCCCACATCATACCCTTATTCCTAATCATAAAATTGTCTATTGTAGCTCTTGTCTTCTTCCTTTTGCACTTTTTTCTATAGTCCTCTTTTCCTCGACCCTTATAAATTTTTACGTCTCTACTCCCTGCGTTATTTGCATATTTTTCTTACGTTTGGAAGAATTCTAGAGCCTTATATGGAAAATGTGCTGAAAGGTTACTTTATGCATAGTGGAGTTTACAATAGAAAAATGATATATATAGCTATGTGTACATGTACATCATACATAGTGTTATGCTCAGCTTACATATCTACTGCTGACTTCATTTGTAAATAGCATAAAACTTACACGAATAAATTCGTGCGTTTGATCAAGTTTAATTATATTGCTTATACGTATTGGCTCACTTTTTGTACCATCTTAAAATAATGAGAAGACTAAATTGCAGTGATCGATGCCACATGAAACTTTTAGAAGTAGAAATTATCAACTTTGCTGGGTGCAAATATTTCAAATGTATTACTAGAGCGTATGATAGATATATTTTACGTTTAGCATATTCTAAAAAGTATTCTAATTAATTATTAGTTTGTGATAAAAAATGGAACACTAAACTTGAAGAATATTGGTAGGTTCCTGTAACATTTTGTTATGTCATATAAAGGTTGAAATGTTTATGTTTGTTTTAAATATCTAGTTACAACATTATATCTCCTAACATATTACTACACGTGTTACAATACATTAAATTATATTCTTGGCTTTCTTCAGCATATGTTAATATTCCTTCGTAATACTATAGACAATAGACATATGCACAATGACATATTTCGGAGTTAATTACGATATCATAGACTCGGAAAACAATGAAAGCACGAGGTAACACTGCCAGTTACGAGTTCATGCATTTTTTTTGACTTTGAAAATTTAGATTGAAAATTTTATAAATCCAAATATTTCAATTTTTGAAAATTCGAATTTTTGTATTTTTGAATATTTGTATACTTAAAGACTTGAAAATTTGAATATTTAAATATTTGAAACCTTTAAAGATTTGAAAATTTGAAGCTCTAATGATTCAAAGACTTGAATCGCAGTGTATGACGTGTTTTATTGGAGTAACAAAAATCTTACAGAGTAACAAAACGATTATGAGGCATAGTATTTATTCATAAGCTCATTGCTATATTGGCTATATTTTAAATATATTATTTAGATTAGAACAACCAGTTTTACTTATTCTCTGACAAGCACTATTATACTAGCATCTGACAGCACTACTGCACCACGAGTACCTGCAATTACGTACATCAAAACAGAATTTCTCCTCCACCTTTCAGGTCCTAAAGTCACTCAATTTAACTTCAGACTCTATCCCACGCCATACATTCTAAGCATCTCTTTGAGACAAATCATTTCCACCTAACGCTCCCCATCCCTCAACTTGCTCTCTCAACAGCACCTATAATTTCACCTACCATAACTCTGTACCAGAGCGCTGAAATTAGTCCACACGTGTCCCATGCTCGCCATGCATCGCTATCGAGCACCTCGCAGCGCACGTCGACCCGCTTTCGTGCTCGACACCGAGTACACGCGTTAAAGGAGCGGCCGAGGCACAGAAACGCGAGAACAATTGAGAAGGAGAGCACGCGCTCGGTCGTCGGTTCGCGCACGCACGGCCACGTTAATCCAGGTGGCACTCGGATGCTGCTCGGATGCCACTTAGGGACCCCGCTCTCGTCGCCTTGGTAAAAGTAACCTGCGACGATGTCGCGTGATCCGCGACGCGAGTGGAGCCCGCGCCGCAATTACCTTTAATTGCGCCGCGCCGCGATGCGACAAACTCCTCGGTAATAATCGTTGATTTTAATTGGTCAAAGAGCCAGCGGTTCCACGGCTCTCGCGGAAACGAGTCCCGCGCTCGGGCGCACAGCGAAAGATACAGAGGGGGCAGAGAGGATCTAGGGGATAATAGAATGCCTCGCGAGGATATGTCACCTGTCCGCTTCTCGGCGAATCTCTTCGACACGCTCTTCTCGGTACACGAGATCTCCGTGGAAGGGAATTTCAATTGTGCCACGATACTCTGCTTCTCTGACTTTCTAACATTCCCTACCGCTGATTCTTGGAGCAGATTGTTATTCTATTGAAGAACGACGTCGAATGCTTGGGGAAGTTTAAGGGGGACACTACCCTGAAGCGACGAGAAATCAGAAACGTTTTTAGAATTTTTTTTTTTTTAACTAGTGGATGAAAAGTTTATATATGTATTATGTATCAGTTTTATTTTGCAATTTTTTGAAAGAAAAGTAGGGTAAAGTGACGAAGTTATTGGGTAGTCTCTTTGGGTACATGGAAAATAATATTAAGTTGAAGTCATTGGAGTCTCTTGTAGAATTTACTAAAGTACTCTAACAGGTTTGAGGTTTATAGAATCAGTAAAGATCGATTTTGTAGATTTAGTGAAGCTGATTTTACTGTAGTCAAGCTACCTTCGTTAATTTTCCTTCACTTGTCATCAAGCATCCTTTATAAAATCTATAAACAAAGTGACATGAAAGCTTGGAGGAAAGAGAGATATAGATGGAGTATTTGCAGTTTTTCTGAGGACAATTTGTACAAGATCAATACGACGATTTGTTAACAATTTCAACCTTGTTTCAATACATAAATACAAACAAACCTGTTAAAAAACTGACAGGTGAAATTGGTATCACTGATCGTATCAGTATGTCTATACATACACATATCCAGGCACATACCAGTGCTGTATAAATTTAATTCTAATACGTTGGTAGAACTGATCTTGCACAAATTATCCTGCAAAGAAAAAGATAAGTCGAAGCAAAAAAATGTTTCTTCTATACCTTTCTTTCCTCCAAGCTGGAAAAGCAGAATGCGAAACAGAAGTGCGTCCTAATTTGCGATACCGATTGGCAAATGATTTCCAACGCGTTAGCGACTGTCTAACGAGCAAGTACATTCATCCTAGGATCGGGGAACATCGACGTCGCAAAACTTTACCAAGGATGCTGGGAATGTGGGACAAGGAAAACCTAGCGCCTTGGCTTCGATGCGTTTTACTGCGACGACTAACCATCGCTCGAAAATTACCAACCATCGAACGTTATGGTAATGGTTACGGTATTATCCTGTAACTGAAATAGTTGCTCGATGGATGTTCGATAACGTATTGGTGCTAAATTGAATTCTGGGTGGAAGAAGATTGTGGTCGGTGACTCTAGTTTAATTATCTAACATTTTGTATACAGTACACAGTATTGTGTATTTGATAATGACACATAAAAAAAATGGAACTCTATGGGTTCACTTATGCTGCTGTAGTGAATTAGAAAAGAGTATAATTATTATTGAAAATATTAAAATAAAAAATATGTTTCTATATGGATTAGTAAGGATTATCAATATTTCCGATATCTGATTCTGAACTTCTGACTAGTAGTGTACCTTCTATGTTAAACTTTCCAATTTATTATATACTAACTCGTGAAGCAACTATCCACGTGTACGTGCCGTTACAGCCACGGAATTACTTAATAACTTCCAATATTGCTATATATACATATACCCTCCTTTATACCCTATAAGATAAGGGAAAGATGTAAGATAAAAGGTAGGTAACATAAGGTAATATCATTATTAATAGAAGGTAGCATGTTCAGATCATTTGGTCTTCCTAAAATTATTTAGTAATTTTGGATACTGCTATATCCTCGATACTACTCCTATACTACTTCTCCATGAGATAAGCGATAAGCAATTGATAGTAAAATAGGAATATGTATATAGTATCTGTAGAATATTATATTATAATACGCTATCAACAATATGACTTTAGATAAATGCTAGTACAAACGATTAAAATTGATTTTAGATGCTTTTTATGTATGCTATGGAACATATTCATGGTTTATTCATAGCTGTACGAGGAAAATTAAATGAGCTGAAATTATTCTGAATCCATAGAATTCATAAAATTTATACAGTTATTTTCTTGCGAAAGAATATTTGTATAAACATTATCTCATTTTCTTTCTTACGAAAAACTTACAAACCATTGTACGTATGCCCCAAAATATTTTCTAACCATTAAAAATAATTACATCATCACTGTTACATAATAACAATTATGTAAATGACAGAAGTAGTGAATATGAGAAAAACAATATAGGTAGCTTCCGCGTTAAAGTAAATTTATGTGACACCACAAAATCACAGACAGCCAAATAAAACCTCGACAAGAACTAGCAGTTCCTAGTTCTAAATCTCAATATATTAGAATTTTAGTCCTTATTTATTTAACTGCTGCACAAAATTTATACAAAGATATTCGGTATTCGGGACACAAATCCTCAGATACAACCTATACTGTTATATTAACAATATTATTTCTTCATGTCTTTTAAGAAAACTACGATAGAGTAGTCAAACTTTTATTAATAAAGGAGTAAGTGACATATCGATGTATAATCACATAATCAATTGTTACTCAATCGTACAATCACACGAAGAATATTGAGAACCTAAAAAAAGTGCTGTTTAAGTAATCTTTAAGTAGCAAAATTGTTTTTAGTCATATTCTTATGTACTCATATAATAGTTGCCATCGCCTCCATTGCTCTCAATTTATGAATAATTTCTTATCAATACCTTCATAAATTAGCCAAGTTTCACATTTTAAGACTTCTCCTAGACTCTAATTTAAAAAATGATACTACTTAAAAATAAAAAAGAAATATAGCTCACAGAAAAAAGCAATTTTAATGTCAATTCACGCAGTGTCTACATAACAAAAGAGTCAGAACCTAAACTATTATAATAATCAAATTTGAATACAAAAAGACTAAACTTCTCAAACTCGTAAAAATTTATAAAATCTATTTTTTCAGTCCATTTGCCTACTGTCCCTCTTTTATTTAAGAAACTAGATGCAAAATGGTTTCCTTCGAAACGTTCGAGACTCAATCGAGATTGGTCGAGCAACGATATCCCCTATGAATAATGAACATCTCTCGAGGTGTCGAGGATCTGCGGGAAGTTGCGTGGGAGGTAGAACCTGGGAGGGACTTGGATGAGCTCTCCACCCTCGACTGTCTAATTAATGTACTTCCTTGTCTTATCAGCTGCAGTACAAACAGAATCTGCATTCGCTGAATACATATGACATGCGCGCGACTTTGTTTTCTGAAACTTCCACGCGTGACTATGTCTTTTTTCAACAGCAGGTATCACGCGACAATACGAAGCACAACACGTGCATGCACGAACACGTGGCCAACCGGTCGATCGGAGATTAATTTGCAACTCGTTTGAATACCCTGGAATAACGTGGAATATCAGATCTTTGGTCTTTCACGTGTATTGCGTTTGAATGACTACTATGTGATATGTAAATTAGTGCATTGTCACTCGAGTGTGTGACATTGGCACTACAAGGAAAGATACTTTATATTGTATCTAATATAACATAGCTATGCATATAGATTGTAGAAAAAACACGGAAAATGCGATGCAATAAAACAATAACGATAAAAACAAAGATTTTGCTATTCACGTGTCAGTTATAGTTACTGTGTAAATTATAGTTTTATGTAAAAAGAAGTATTAATTATTTTTAAGTGATATAGAGAAAAGACCTTGTGCGTTAAGGTTAAGGGATTAAGATTTTAACCGAGGTTCTTTTGTTTACTCTTGGGGTTGGAAAGCAATCGATTTGAATTAGTGGGGACAATTTTAAGAACAAATGGTTTTGTTTTATACCCCTATACTGTTTTGAATGTACTGACAATGAGCGAAATATTGGAACGTCTCATGAATTTTGTGCAAAATATTACGAATATTTTTTAGACCTTATAGTAGCTATATTTATTATACTTTCAGAATTCTAAACTTCTGAAATTTCAAAATTACAATAAGTTGTATTCAATGAATATTCTTTATATCATTTTAGTTAAAAAGAAGAATAAATCAATCTGAAGAAATTGAAAACTTATAATTTGACATAATCCACAATTTTTCTGAAATTCTAGGTTTTCACCATTTCCGTATTCCACACTTCTTTTACCTATCAAAGAAATTCATACTAACTTGAAACCAATATACAAATTTTAATCCAATAACTACATATTATTCTAAGTACCCAGAAGTCTAATCCCAGAAATTCCTAATTTAAAAAAAAGGAACTTCGTAAAATGTCCTCTTGTCATGTCGTCATTCTATACTATCTCCTTAAGCAAACACAGATCATCTTGTTCCTTTTTGCACTACCTTTACATATTCCCCTCACTAAATCACTTGTTCACACACTGATAGTACATAGGTTGATAGGTACAGCAGCAAGGCTGAGCTGTCTGCTGAACGAGTACTCGAGCAGGTACATGCATGCATATCAGCGTAGAAACGCTTTGAAACGGATGAACCGAGCACAAGTCGCGGACACGACTGCGTACAGTGGCATAATGTAATTTACAGATTGACGAGTGCGTAAAGGTCAGAGGCTTCGCGGTGTCGTTAGCGGGCATACGCTAGCTTATTTACACCGATCACTCGAACGAGCACGAAACATTCCTGCGAAGTTCAGGCACATTTTGCAAGCGAGCTCTTCGACTGCAAGCTCATCTACCAGATAAGAAATTCTTAAAATGACAAAACTAAATTTTCTTGTCGCATTTTTTCAAATCTTTAAAGTCGCCAAATATCACTATCTCTATAGAGGGTGATCAGTTTAACTAGAAACCCACTAATGAGTGTTGACGGCGCTTACAATGCTAACAGCATGTACAGTAAATGCTGCCAACACTTGGAGGGTTTCCAATTAAACTGATCACCCTGTATATGTAGATTGTAGAATCTTGATGATAACGCGATGAATGACAGAACTAGGCTGTTTTTTACCCACACTGAATATGTTTATTTAGAGATGTCAGAGACTGATCATTGGCAACTTTTTATCCATATATTGAATTACACATATTTATATCTACCTTAGTATAAATTTTTAATTTATTCAAATACAAGGTAAAAAATGAAGTAAAAACTAGTTTATTTGATAGTCAAATGATAAAATTATCTAGACAAACATCTTTTTCATGATCAAGAAAACTAATGCATTATTACTTCAAAATAACATCTAGCTAAACTAGATACTATACTATTTAAATAATGAATTTTCAAATGTTTTATTTTAATTATACCCAAGCCTACACTAAACCTACTGCTTATTACCTATATATCTGCACTATCTTCGCACAAAATATTTGGCTCATTGATTGTATACAATTTACCAATATATTGTAAACATTTAATATATTTTGTATAGTATTTCATGTCATTATGTGCCATATGTAACACCTGTAACGCTTCTCAATCTGAGTCATCTCATGTGACAATAACAGATAAGAATGCAGCTAAGAATAAACCCATCTTCATCAGCGGACTGTGAAACCTAGAACAATGTCCTGGGGTCGCTAACGACCCCACAAAATTTTCAACTTGTAAATTTATTTAGAATACGCTTCAAAATAACTTAAAAATTTTGTTTCTTTCTGTAAACAGAAATTAGACTAGACAACTATTTTCTCTTAAGATGGCCAAAGAAAAATAGAAAAAGATTTTTCGAAAACAATAAATGCTATTTTAAATACCTATTCAAATTTTTATTTAAATTGCTCGCAACTCCACTGTATTCCTTACATCGAAATATAGAACAGTGTCGTGTTAGGGTTAAAACGATTCTATCTTTCTTGTCTAATCAAGACACAAAAATTGTAATCGTAAAGTCGGCAACAAACAGCAATGCTTCCGATCGAGATGAAGATTGACCTGACTTGCTAATGCAGAAGGAGGTGGAGCTCTTCGCTACGGAGTCCACGTTACGAAACGGTTCTCGCGTGTATACGCTTGGCGTTTCACGCTCCAAGATTCTCTATAGACAATCGTCCCATCAGTAGAGGATTCGATGCGTGTCTGTCACGCGTACGATTACGTGTATGTCTGTCACGCGCGCGACTTGGCGCATGCTCTCGTCATTTCAGCCTACTACTATGCGCAGGCACCAGTTACGGATAGAAAATTCCTCGTAGAGACTATCGTCTAGCCTCCGTGAAAATCTCGGTGGACGTCTCTTCCTCGAGATAACGGTTGCGCGTCTTTCGTCAATACCTTTTTATCGAGCTACGCAGCCCCGACTGCCTCGAGTCTTTTGCAATTTTAATGCGAGCACACGAACCCAGGGTCGCTCTCCGACTCTTTTGAGCCAAGAATTTTAAGTAAAAGTCACAGTAAGGTTGCAGGATGATGGGGGTAGAAAAGGAAACGGTAGAAGCGAACTGGAGGTGAAGTTTCGAGGAACAAACAAACGTTGCTGGGTTCCAACTTAGATCAAACTTTAGTTTATAGATGTTTCACGCCATTGAAAATGTTTGTAGAAAGTTTGTAGCTACAGGGTGAAGCAACGTAGATCAAATTTTCAGAAATTGAGATCATACGTTATCTCTGTACTTTACACGATAGAATTTGTAGTTTCAGTGGAATAGAACTGGATCGAAAGCGTTTTTCTCGTGCAAAGGCAACAAAAATATAATGAAACAGACCCAGAATTAAGAACTGGCATGCAAAATTCAAGATGTAATTATGAGTGGAAAACTGGAAAAGATAACCTAGGTAAATGACTAAATATGTGAAAAGTAATTTATATTTCAACTACTTTGCGGCTAGAAAGATAAGCATAGCTCTAGGATGCGCTGCGGCTATGATGCACATTATTGAAAGCTACGCGCCAAACTCGAAATTATACTAGTGAGACTATATTATTTATCTGTTAATTACGACATAGTTATTCTTTTTTATACTTATCAACTCTTATTAGGTACTGATTTCTATGTTAACATTAAATACCACCCTAAATTTAAAGCGTAAGATAATAATTAACTATTTTTCCATAAACATGGATTCTTTTTATGAGAGCTAGTTCCGAAGGTATAAGTATACATATCCAAAAGGTATAAGATCTTTGAATGCTAATAAGTATCTAATATTTTCTCTAATTAAAAAGGTTTTTATAATCTTTACATAGAATGTTTAAAAAGGTAATATGAATTTCTTTACATTTTATTCAAACTTTTATCCATTGAAAACTACCGATAATTCATAATCCACGTTTACCGTTTAAGAACATCGTTTACGAAGTAAAAATGAAACAAAATGCTAATAAACTTTAATTACAGCTTGTATAAAACACTTCAGCAAATATTTTCATTACATAAACGCATAAAATGAAATTTTACGCGTAACATGTAATAATAGAATTCACAATATCGCAGTGCACAATGGAGCACCCTTCTGTACCTCCGTGGAATGAAATAATTCAAACTTCAATTCCACTTAGCGATTTTCCACGGGCAACAAAACTGAACAGAGATAACATAAACAACACGTGCTCTTACGGCCAACAAATTAGAGTAGACTGACGCACGACAAAATTGAACGTCTGCTCATTAGTAGGCAACCGACAGCCGTCTGATGATCAATCTCGCAACGATTGCGACGAAGAAAGAGGAAATTGTGAGCGCAGTTACGCAGGAAGGCCACGACGCGAGACGACACAGCGCAGCGTTTCCCTATTGCCGTCGGAAAGGTATACGACGAAGCTGTTGCAAGGGAATTGCGCAAGCATAAATTTCAATCGAGCCTGCGTCGCTGTTCTCTCGAGGCGGATCTTCCGTCAGCGTGTCCGGCTGCGAGTGTCTCGCGAGACAAAGGAAGGGATAAAGAGGGAAAAGAAAGGTACAAATCGACGAGTAGTTTTCACTCACCATGTAACTGCGCGAGGGATTGCAGTGTGCTGGCATTGCAGTTTATGTATCCTGAAACAAAAATGTAATGTTTCGATTAAAAGTGCGTTTCACTTGGGATAGGCGGCGCCTGCGCGTCGCGTAATGTCTGATTTCGAAATTTCACGGTGTTGCAAAGTTCTTCCGACATATACATGTTCTCGAAGAAGAATCTTGTTCCTGGCGCGTTCTGCCAGGTTCTCGGAAATCGCTTAATCGGTGTCCAACGCTCGCGCGAGTAGCCGTGTCGCGGCATATGTGATATGGTAATGTAAGACACGTAGACGCCATGTTATATCGTGCAAACTTAAGGGGTGAAACTACTATGAGGAAGTGAAAATATTAAACATCTTTTTTACTTCTTTCTAATAGATGGAGTTTCATAAATGATCCTTTAATCCTTTCAGAGCTGGTGCACGTTACAATGTACACTGCTTTACTACTTCAATATCTGACTTTGTTAATATATTAAGGTGTGGCTACACTGAGGCAACCAGGGGCAACATTTTGTCGTTTCTTGTTATTGCATGTTCCAAAAGGTTTCCAACTAACTGTAACTTATGGAAACTTTTTGTCCACACTGGAGCAACACAATCCAAGGAACATTTGGATTTTTTAGGCTACTTTTGTTGCCTACAAGTTGTCTACGTGCAAGACAGTTTGTTATGAGCTGTAAATGATGGCTGAAGACTTGCTGCTTGCAGCTGCGGCATTTATCGTTATCAATGTTAAAAGAAAGAAGAAATGAAAAGTGTGGGTTCGAGCAAGTCTAGACCATCAAAAATTCGGTGACATGTAATTTGTGAATGCATTGAAACATGATGATATATATATGAACAGATGTTCGACACCTTCAGAACTTTTTACGCTTATCAAATATGGATCTAGAATCTTTAGTACAGAGCGTTGATCTGAAATTGGAATGATCAATAACTCAGTTAATTTTCGATCAATTTATTTCAAATTTTAGGTGATTGTTCCTAGTACTATTCTCTGCAATTGCAAGTACGGAATGTTCGATCGAACAATTAGTTCCTACATAATGTTAAAAGAAATGCTG
This sequence comes from Calliopsis andreniformis, assembly GCF_051401765.1. Taxonomy (NCBI): domain Eukaryota; kingdom Metazoa; phylum Arthropoda; class Insecta; order Hymenoptera; family Andrenidae; genus Calliopsis; species Calliopsis andreniformis. Next base: position 10,179,347 of record NC_135064.1, on the reverse strand, counting down.
ATTTGTCCACACCTTTTCGATATTTCCTCTTTAGAATTCTTCTTTTTTGAAATTCGTACAACTCAAATTGATACTGTCATGATACTCTCTTACATGGTGTCTCATTTCAGAATTTATAATGACAAGTTACACGTCAACCCGTTTTCAATTAATTTTTGGAGACCTTTCACGCTAGTTTCCACTATGACTACAATAATTAATATTTTTATATGAGATTTTTTAAAAAAGTAGCTCAAGAAATGAACTTCTTGAAAGCGTTACAAGCTTTTCAGAAACAACTTTAAACTTGCTCGCAAAAATAAAATTTTGAAAATAGCTTTTATTTTTAACCATCACAGTGGTTTTCCCCCGTAAAGGTGGAGACAATAACGAGGAAAGAAAAGAAAAATAAAAAAGAGCGAACCACTCGCATGCAACTCTCGCGGATCACGTTGCACAGTGTCGTAAGTATCGGCTTGAAAGCCCACCACGTCGCACATGTGGGTCAAACGCGGTTTCACAATTTGGAAAAAGTCTGCGTTTTGCTTGGCTTATCGAGAAGGCGACACTCACCACTGTAGGCCATAAAGTAGGAACAAATCGACCAAGAAACGCTGACAACGCGACCTGTTACAGTTATACACTCCTCGCGAGTCTCCCAACTCCATATAATCAATTTTATTCCACACGCACGCGGTTCGAGCTTTCTCACGCGTCACCCTCGGTGAAATTGATTCTAGGCATACATACTACTTTGCTGCTAAATGCACGTGTGCTTGGACTTGCTTGGATATAGAATCGGAGTAATCTTGATATTTTTTAATATAGTGAAACCTCGAGTAACCGAACTTTGATTATCTACATTTACTGTTAAGATAGGGTGCTTGTCCGTATTTTTGTGCCTTCGAACTGAAATCATTTTTAAAAAACAGAATTTTTATTGAAAATACAATACTTTTTTTTTAATCGTAAATATTAATAATTTAACTTGAATAAATAATTCCTGAATAATAAATGAATAAAATAATAAACGTAGCTAATTTAAATAATAAAAAATTGAAACATTTTTCAGCATATCTCAAAATTGTATTGAACAACGAAAGGGTTAACGATCTTGGTGCTTTCGTAAACGAATCACGCGCTCGTCCCTCGTACCGCTCCACCTTCGCAGAGGAAAACAAGGTCCACGATCCGATTTGGCATGCAGTGTCCGCGAACAAAGCGTCCTCCACCGACGACAGCATGTTTCTGTCCGGGTGGTACAGCTAAAAATTCTTCGGCAACAAATCCCAAGAGCAATCGCAACAACCATTCGCGGGCCGCGCTTGTCGTGACTAATCTCTTGTACCGTTACCATAATAGCGGCGTCAGGCGCAAAACATTTTCCTCGGGAGTGTGCGACACTTCGTAGGGAATCGCTGAACGAGGAAGAAGAGGACGGTCATTTCGTATTCACGCGCCTACCAGAAGCAGCCTGGAGAGAATGGGAACGCACATCTTTGCGTGTCCTGTCTCCACGCTCGCGTGTCTCGACGAATCTCGAGCAACAAGATAATCACAACCGTGAAATTAATTGCTTCGTTTTCCCCTGTGGCTGCTGCCGCCACCACATTATCGATATTATTGGCTTTTTCTCGAGCGATCAGCTCTCGCATACACTCGTTACGATACTCGCGACGTTAATGGCGGTCGTTATGAAATTTTGTACGAAAACATGCGAACTGCAGGTTACATGATTACGAAACCGTATTATTAGTCATAACGGTACGACACGGTTCGAGCAGACGGTCGGTGACTCCATCGACTTGCGCGAGCTACCACCCAAGCTCTCGAGCGAGATAATCGAGCTTTCCAGAGTCGACCGCGCTTCGTCTCAAGCGAAATTTAAGAGAAAGTTTTCTTTCGATTTATTACCGACATTATGCTCTGTTCCGGGCTCAGGGAATTCCTCACGAACGAGGAGTTGATAACCTGCCGACTACTGATCATTAGCAGAAACAGTAGTTGCGTGTATTACATAGAGGTACAGTGTTTGCTCGAAGAACGCTCGCCAGTATGGACCACTGACGATATCTCATCGTAATGTGTATATGATTTTTGCGTCTGTCTCATTTGTTAGATGGTCGCTATTCATTTGTTTGACGCCGATTCATGTGTTTCTGTGTGTAATTATCTATGTGATACGTAATGCAAATTTCTTTTAACATTCATATTAGGTGAAACTAGTTTTCTATAACCTCATCGAGAGTGTCTATTTTCTAGGACGTTCGGCCATTTTTTACTAATTTTCTGACACACAGTTTTTAAAACATCCATTGCTTTGAGATGCAAAATTCAGAGAAAATTCACATTACTTGTAGGATAGCTTGTATGATACTTTTCTTATATATACTGTTATTATTGCTAACTGAACAAAACCCTGTATACTAAAATAAAAAGAGTTAATTTTATATTCTAGATCTCAAATAAATACATACAGACACCTCAAACGATTCTGGTCGCATCGATATTCTATATTTCTCCCTTATTCAGTAGCTCCTGTGAGAGTGATAGAGAGTATTGATAAGGCCAGAATTGTTTGAGTTGAGTGTACATAGGTATGGTTATTGTAAGACATTAGACGCTTCAACTGATAAGAAGTTAATCTACAAAAACTGTGCTGTACTTCCTCTATCATTGATTCGTGTTTTGCTCCTGTTACAGGTTGCAGACAAAACAGATGATACCCGTTTCAAAGCAAGTCATAGGAGTGTTGTGTAAAGTCGTTTGTTCTTTAAAACTATGATTAAATTTGGAATAAAGTCACATAACGATGCAACAAGCCAGGGTTGACAATATAAGTAGTATATGGAATTTGTTAATTAAATTTAATGGGAAATAAAAGTGAATACTAAGGTGATTACACAGAAAAATATAGTCATATAAATCTTGCAAAAGTCTCCTAAGCAGATTTAAGCGGGGTAGACTTTTGTAGAGTCTGTTACAGACCTTTATAAAATTAATAAAGGTACTTAGTTAAATCTACAAAGTCGATTCTAACTGATTCTATTAAACCCAAGCCTCTCAGAGTACTTTTGTAGATTCTACAAGAGACTTCAGTAATTTTAGCAACATCAGCTCAACATTTTTTTCCATATACCCGAAAAGAATACCAAACATCATCCCTCTGTAATATTTTTACTTTTAAAAAATTGCAAAATAAACTTCGTCATCTTCTAATAAATTAATATCAGTGCTTGTAATATACATGTACAGGGTAAGTCACCTAAGATTAGAACCTGAAATACTTTTGAAACAGTTAATTCTATCGGAAAAAAACAAGAATCAATCAAGGAGAGCTGTTAGAAATACAATCTCTTTTAGAACAGACCTCACAGATTTAAACATCGGCGGATCGGGAAGTCCTAAAGAACGCGACGCAAACTCACTCACGCGAGAACGCTTCTTTATGTGTTTACGCTCGGTAGTCGCGAATTTATCGGTGAAACCGCGACGCTCGAACGAGCCGACAAGTTCGTATCGGCCAATTGTCGCCTCCGTTTCTTGCCCGCTAACTTATAATTCAGGAACGAAATGCCTGTCTTGAGCGAACCTCTCGGCCCTCCTCGTCGCGAAAAGTCGAGTCACGGGACCACGTCGGTTTGACTTTTTGCCAAACGAGTCTGTCCCGCGACAAGGCGTTTCGATAAAATTTCCAAACGCTTTCTCCTCGGGACCGCGGCTGAAAATCTTCACAATTTATTCCCCGCTCGCCTCCATTAGATCGGACGTAAACGCCTGCCGCCCAGCAAATATACGACTCGGCGACGTCGCCTTTAAACTTTTTCAGTTAACTTCAACCACTGCGTTCCGCTCGTGCGTGTACAAAGGTTTCCACTAGCGTTAACGACAGCAAAGTTGAGACCCTCCTACCGCACCGAGAAGTTGTTCCTGTAGAGGCGTTCCTCTTTGACTTGCAAGGAAACCGCAGGAATCGTTGCTTTTTATATTGGCAGTTTTTGACGAGCTAGAGGAGGAAGCAATTAGGAGCACGCGTGACATGTCTCTGGAAGGAGTGATTCTATGGTGGGGCAATTTAAAAATGAAATGTTATGAAATGGTTGAGAAATCACATCGTTATATCTATTGATGAAGACTAGAGAAGAAGATTTAGTGTCAAATAAAATCTTTATTTTATAGGGGTAGGTATAAAGAAACATTAAATTAAATTAATTTCTCTTTTATCATTGCAATTTAAAATTTTGCTTTCAATTTGCAATATTCAAAACAAAAGTATGAAAATCAAATTTTATAATGTTTGATCTTTAATACACCTACCTAGAAGCAAACATGCGCATGGATAACTAGAAATTATAATTTCATAGTAGGAAAAGATTTGGTTCAACTTTAATCTGGACCTTCTTGTAAAAACCTGCTTAAACGTATATTTTTCCTTCAGACCTGCAACCCATGGTTATTGGGGAAAACGACATAAATAACATTTTTTAAAAACTAATTTCTGTAAGGCTTACGCCTTAATTAAAGTCTAGAGGACAGAATTTATAGTTTTAATAAAAGAAGATCGGAACAAAGAAATTTTTCCCTTAAAAAATGGGAATATGAATGAAACACAAGGCCGTATTAAAAAATTCAAATTCACAACATTAAGCATCAATTTCCTGAAAAAATGTATAATTTATGCCGTTTTGTCCTACATACCCAGATATAATTCCTTGAAAGTAGTTTTCTTTATAGATGCTAATAACTGTAGTCAGGATTCGTTAAGCAAGTACTCATTTTGAGTATTGTTCTTGACTGCTCACGAGTAACCTGAGCGTACCTACTTTTCAAAGTTCAGCACTTGTTTGACTCTAAGTGCCCATTTGGTGCAAGAGTGGCAACTAAAAAATCACGATTCTCCAAAACCCAGATAATATCGTCATTCTTTCTATGCAAACAATTCAAAAACAACTGCATTCCGAGTTACGCCATTGCTACAGGAAATTTTCCATTCTCCTTCAGAATTTCATCAAACCTGCCACGCAACATCTGCGTTTCCCTTGTCAAAAGCACAGTAACCAACACGCACGCACAGGACATCTCAATTTCGCGTCTAACAACTGGGAACAACGACAACGATGTCTCTTTCTCGGAGAAATTCGTTCTGGCCTCGAGACCGCGTTCCTCTCGTCTTCAATCTCTGAATCGACGATAACCTCGAGGATCCTTCGGTCGTGACAGCGCGGTACAATCGCTGCGCGTTCCTTCGTCTATTCATCTGCCAGCGCGTGCACCGCGCGACTTGCACCGAATACATAGCGGTATCGCGCAGCATCGCAGATAGAAAAGTTTCGAGCAGCTCCTAAACGTGCATCGACCTTCCGCGTTTCTTCTGGCTCTTCTCGTTCGCCAGCCCCGAGGCTAGCGTTAACGACTACTGTATCCCGATACCCGATCTACGGATTTGAGCAGGTGAGTTGGGTCTGAATGAGACACGAGTCCCTTCCTGGCTGACGAGGCAAAATCTGAAGGGAGCAGGATGAAGCTTTGAGGTTCGAGTTTCGCTTGAAGCGAACTTTTCCTAGTAATAGAGTTCGAAGCTAGCATGGACTGCGTGGAAATGATGAGTAGCTAATTCTCCGCGGTGTAGAAATACATAAATTAATAAATACCTACTGGAAAATCCTATTATAAACCTGTAAATAGGCTTTCCATAGTTAAAGTGTTAAGAAATTAAGGTGTCTAAATTATATTAAAAATTTATACATGAGGCCGACTCATAGACACTCGTTTTGCCTTTAGCTTTACGCTATGAGTCTAACTTGTTAGCGCGAATGGGTTAATAGTAGAGTGTTAAGGTACCTGTTATAGACTCGGTGTTTACCGTTCTTATTTCTTGAAATTATCCTTGCATTTAGTTTCATTTTCCCAGTTGTTGAAGCTATGATTTATTATACATATAAAATACACGAAATGACTTCGAAGAAATCTTATGCTCTTATTCTGGAGAAGAGACTCGTGAAATTACTAAGTACTTGATTTTTGGGTGTAGACTATTTGATGTTGAAATATTTTTCAAAGTTATATGTTGAGTGAAATACCTGACAGGACTTAAAACCAAGCAAAGAACCCATTCGCTAATCTTACATTTAAGTATTATTATTCTACCTGCATAAAGCTTGTTAAAATGTTAGGCTAACAGTGTGGGATGTTTCGTTGTGAAAACAGTATTATTATCTATTAGTTAGCATGTTACCTCATTTCATAAGCAAGACAAAAATGAACAACTAGTAGCAGCATACTATGCATAAGAATTCTATAATCGATCGACAACCACTTTTTATTTTATTTGAATAACATTGAAAGAAACTTTGACAATAACTAAAAGAAACAATAGAAATAGTGATGAGTGTGAATGTAAATGTTAAACACTGTAGTCCTCTATGGCAATAATATTTTTCAACTCCAAACTCACTTGCTTCCAACTCTATTCCCAGGCGAAAGTATCACACGCTACTATCACAAATACACAGCGAACATGATTAATTACGAATAGTCAGAAACATGTAAAATCAATCGTTCGTTTTTCCCAACTAGTTCTATTAATTAAGCTAGTAATATGTTTTATGCTACTAGCGTACAGTAATTTCTGGACGGGTCTACCTCCACTTGCCGCAAGTTATGAGCTCTTTCTCACCCCTACGACACTCTGCGCATTCGTTTCAATCACGGACGAGAGCGCATCGCGCTGAAAGTCTTTGTCAGTTTGTTAAACGTCATTGCCAGATCTTCTGACGCATTTCCCACGCGCCCTGGGTGGTTAATCGTAGAATAAATCGCAGCGACGCGTTAAAAATCAAAATTAATGAGGATCGTAGGCGATGAAAGTTAACCTTTTCCTTCGTCACTGCGTTGACATTTAAATACTGACGTTTCACCTCACTGCCACGAATGTACAATAAAATTGTTCGTTGGTATAAAAATTCAGCGTGTAACGAGAACTTCAACGACTCTCTTTTGACGTCCGTTTTTCCATACGCGGGTTGGGTATCCATTAACGTGCAACTATCATTTGCTGATCCCTGCTGCTCGCGGCTAACACTTTCTAACAAAGTATCGCGAAATGGAGATGAATGTGTCACGCAAAAAAAATTAGGAAGTTTAGAAATCCTCCCACTTTTGATACCGACTGTACGTTTTGAATTAGTATGTCATGAAAGAGATGACGATTGTACTTGATTCAGCTAACGAGGTCATATCCTCCTCTTTTATCATTAAATTAATATTCACTCACCGTGTAGCTATAAAATAGTTAAATTTACCTTGTTAGCAAAAATTATTGACCCAAACTTTGAATAAAATTTAAAGCTGCTATAATTTTTATATAGGTATCTAATAAAAATTAGCGCCACTAGCTACTAGAGTAGCTTTAATTCTTGTTAACAAAATATTCATCATATTTCACAGATCAAGTTTTTAATGAAATAGGTTCTACTTGTGAGTCTTGTTCCTCTCCACTAAATTGTTTTTACAAGAATTGCTTTTGCTCTTAGGCTCTCTATTTCCTGTAATGAAGTCACGGTGCCCCCTCCATGCTACTTTTGTTATAATAATCACATCACACCACCTGAGGGCAAAGGTTAATCCCAACTAACATTCTAAGACGCAACGTTTGATAAATGATGAAGGTAGCAATCATGCTCACAGGATACGTACATCGGATTCATTTCGCTGTAGGCGAACCTCGTTTTTTGCATTCCATCAAGGAATAATAATAAAATACGTGATTATCTACGTATTGTAACTATGTAAGAGTATAAGTAAGGTAGAAAATAATAAAATGAACAAATTTCAATTTGCAAGCACTTAACTATGTATTTAGTTGTTTCAATAATTTCACGAACTTCAACTTCTTATAGTCCCTGGCTATCGAATTAGGGTCGCATGCAGAAATCTTATTTCCTTAATTACAACACCATGTCATCAATAACAAACTTCCTCTGTACGTCTAAGTTATTACTGCAAACGTATATGATCATGTGTTGATAGTCTTGATAGTAATTAATTGATTACTATCTGCCTTTGAAGTAGGTAACTCATCGAGTGCTATAAATAAATACATATGTCGAACTTTTAATCGCTTTGATCAGTTTCACTCTAATTTCCAACTAAAAAAAGCGAAAATAAGTGAAAACATTACAAATTACACAGAACTGAGTTCTCTTTTTGTTGGTATTTGAATAATTTACTGTATCTATTCATATGTACTTCTGATGTGAAAGATTTAATTAACTAAAACTTGACAGGGAAAAATGACAGAACATTTCCAATATGAAAAGGGGTTATATTATTATACTACCTATAACTCTGTCAAAGGCAGCAACCTACCTTAGCATGAGACTGCAAAGACTGAATAATGAGAATCACCAATTATATATTACAAAGAAGAATGTTTCGCTGACTCGAAAACTTTGAATTACCCTAATTTCACGACCAGTGACTGTAATTCTGCCACCATTGATGCCCTACCCTGGCAATACAACAAATGATATTTTCTACCAGCATTTATTCTACAGTTTCTAAGAACCGAATGCGTCACAATAGCGAACGCAAGCAGAGGTACACGATCCTAAACTGTGTCATTCCAACCACGATAATAACACGGTGCTGACACAGAACGACAGACTAACCAAGGTGGTCCAGGATGGTTCACGAAGACCCTCCTGCCGCGATTCTGCCATTCCTCCTCGATCGCACGACTGCTCGTAAATCTCGATGATCGTTGCGTAAACTGTACGAGCACATCAAAGGACCACGTACACCGTAAATTTTTTCATAGCAACCGTCGCGTCGGCTCGCACACGTTGCCCTCGACAGCTCGGACGACTAGGAACGGTGCATCGACGCGGTCTATTTCGTCCAGAGCCCACGGTTTCTTGCGTTCTGCTCCGCTAAAGCGTTTTACGTATTTATAGCCTTTTGTCGTCGAGTGACCGTCCAAGCTCGCACGCCCGAGTCCCAAACCTAAATTGACTGTCTAGAAATTACCTCGATTCTAGATACAACCCTCTTCATTAAGCGCTCTGGTCTCACTATTGAGGTTTTAATCACTGGTAATTTATTTTTAGGCTATCTTTCTAGCTCCAATGACTTTAAAGGTGTGTCTATAATGTGACGACTGAAAATGAGTTCTATATTTTATGTTTTACTATTTGTGGAATATCTATAATTGTGATGAATATATAAGGACTTTTTATTACGAACGTAGTGTAGGTTCATTTTTGGAAAAATTGAAGAAATGTTTACATATCATTTAATGTATAAAAACTGATTATTTTAGATTAGGAAAAATGGAATTATACTATTCTTATAATGAACGATCCATAAACCTATAGTTTTAATTTTCTTCGTGGAATTGGTACTTAAACGTCTGTAATGTAAACGATGGTATCCATTCGTGTTCGTTCCATTATTTTATTAGCGCATGAACGACTTACCAATGCTCGCATTGCGGTACTATAGTCACACTGGAGCTGATACCGACCTGCAACAAAAGAAAAGTTTGTCGTTAGTTCTTTGTCACTGTTTTCTGCGACATTGATCAACGATCTATTATGAAATTCGTAAATCCACCGAGCACGAAAAAACGTCCCGTCACTTTACGTAACCCACCCTTACAATAACTGTTAATCGTCCACCATTCGAGAGAGGCTAAGTTCTTACGTAAATCGACGCTCTGATGTCGCCAGAGCAATTTAAGGAATTACAATATCATGAGAAATTAGAAGATATTGATTTCAGAACATTAGCTCTTTGAGATGGCACGATGCTAATTCTGTATGTATGTAGAATACAAATTATGTATTTACAGATCTTGTCAATAGAGTCAGGTGTTAGAGAAAGAACACTATTACTTTATATGTAATAATGATAATAATGGAAGTCTTTTTTACACGAAGTAAGCAGATACATGTTTCACGCTTTGTAACTCGCAATACTCAAAATATGAATGTAAGTAAACATGAAAGTAATCACCTCATAATGACTTCATGTACAGATGGAAATAATCATTTGTTGTAGCACTTTGAAGTTTATGTACTAGGTTCTATAAGATTTGCAATTTTTCACTAATTCTATTTGTTATGATACACTAGACTGATGCATGCGAGTATGGAATTGCCAATTTATTCCACTAGAACCTGTCCATAAAACCAGCTATTAGAAAGTTCTTGATTTCTGTATGAATATTCATACAGTAGGCTCCAGTGAGCTAAAATACAGTAGCATTTTTGTCAAATAAAGCCAATTTTTACAAAAAAGATTAAGTTAATATATTCCGGATAAATTTCAAGAATATTCATACAAAATACCCACTTTAATAAACCAAAAACATTAACCTGAAAATTTCTTATTTAAAATTCTTTACTTAAAATAACAACATATTCTATTAATAGAGCAGATATTATATCCTATGTGTAGCTATTATTATAATCATTACTCAGTGAATTTCTATCTATCGTGACAAATAATACCAAGAACAGGTTTCCCCATTCTTTTAGCCACTCATAGCACATAGAGCAATTCCCAAAGCCATATCCACGGGCCTACAACGCGCAGAGCATTTCTCGGCGAGCATTCCCCTCGCAAATATTGCATCTACATCTAGGAACAAGCTAGGAGCTGGTAGTCGTCGACGGGCTTACCAACTTCTCGCCACTGGAAGCTGTTTAGGCCGAGTAATAATACGGGCTCGCGGAACTTCCGCAACTAGTTTGGACCCGCGGCTAAATATAAAGCCGGTCGCGCGCTTCCCGACGAGAGTTTGTCGTACGAGTAATCGCGACGCAGCCGACCACCCGACCGAGCTACATAATCGCGAATGTTTCCAGCAGTATGCGCCACATCGGCCGAAGGTCGACCACGTCGTCCGATTACGCGTGTTATGCACGCTCACTCTGCAGCTAGTGCGCGTTTCGTATCAATGCACGTATGTCTAAGCTAGGCACGAACAACTGGCGATAGGCGAGCGCTCGTGGATTCTCGCGAACAGAGTGGTTGCTATGAGCCAGTCGTGAACAAGTGATGTCGCGAGTAGTAGAGCCGGTTTCAGAGATGAAGATGATTCGCCTGGGCGTTGACACACTGGCTGTCGCAAACGCAGCTCTACGTCATTTGGAAATCTGTGGCGGATTGCTGTTGGCGTAGTTCTGCGTTAGTTTTAACCTTTTGTGACTAGTGGGATATGTACATAGGTTTTGACGTCTATTTTTTCTGCTGTCGCGCTTAGAATTACGTTAGAAGCCTAGTTGATGAAAAAAAAGCTCGAAATTACTCGAGTGTAAAAGCGTTAAATTTTGTGGCTAACTGTCGTAAATGTAGCTCTATGTCATATTGAAGTTTATTACTGCTAAGATTGTTCTATGTCAACTTAAACTTTATGAAACACTTTAGTGTCTACACCCTGCGGTGTTTAGTCACAAAATTTTGAGAATTTTTCTGATCACGAGAAAATTAACATCAGATATATTTACAATTATTTCCTTTTGAGTTTGATTTAGTATCTACTGGAGAATACTTGGGTATAGATTCTTGTTGATATCTATGGAGTATTCAATGACTGTGGACTGTTCACTACCATGTGGCTTTTTTACTTTTTTCTAAACCTTATTTGTACATAAATATGTATATTATAAAAAACGAGGACATTTAATAACTTGATATTGTATTTATTAATTGACATCGTTCCTGATGATATTAATGCTACAAGAGATACTAAGTGTTAAGATTTAATTACTGTAAGTGGTTTAATCATACACTGCAAATTGAAAATGGTGGCTACGACTATAGCAATCAACACGTTAAAGATATATATATAGTATTCATAGTTTTGTCCTATTATGAATTTACAGCTTGAAACCAGTTAAAAGTTTATGCACTTGCTAGTGCGTGACCTGATCTTAGAAACGAGTTTCTTATATTCCACAGTAGGAGCTAGCTCGTTGCATAAAGGCAAGTGTTGAGACTCGTGCAATGAACAAATAAACAATCAGCTAATGAGAGTCAATCAATCTTTCTCCTTCAACTAACACTTTTCCTTTTATTAATTCCTATCTAAGCTACTATCTTTATCACGTGATATCAAAATGCAATTAATGAAGTTCGCGTGCAAGTTATCGAAATTGCAATTATCGAGATTCCACTGTACAAGCTTCTATCTGATTCCAGATAAGGAGATAAAATTGTATTGAGTGATGTGATCTTATACGCTATTGAGGAAATACTGTAACACTCTGGAAAATCCATTGAAAATCCTTCACAACACCATTTTCTCCATTCATCTTTCAAATATCTGTGGCTATAAAGGCAAAACGACCTATGTCACATTTTCAAAGAATTGCAATGAAGACCTTTTGTGATCCAGAATACAGAATTTTTATTTTCAAAAAGAAGACAGACATTAAAAGAATTTTTGTCACTTAAAGATAAGGGTCCAAGAAGACACAACGCAATATTAAAGTTGAAAACTTGAAACACTGATATGTACCTCGAAAATAAAAACATGTGACTTATTGTTAGTTCATTTTACAACCACTAACACAGATATCACCACGTGAAACACTCTAAGGAATGTGTCGACGTACATTTTGCTACCAGGCCATAGTACATCAGCTAGATACTACGAACTTAGCTTTATCTACGCCTAGTTTAAATAGACAAGACGCAATATCAGCGCGAAAACAGTTATAAAGGCAAGCAGCTAGACGCGTATCGCGCATCAGCGACAGTCAATGAAGAGCGTCATTAGCCCGAGGCGTCTCATAATACAATCCGAAACGGATGGCGACAAACATGCAAACGTTTGCTCGGTGAAAGCGTTAGATAACGATTTCAGTTGGCCCACGTTGGACTACTTTGTCGCGGACGACCGAAAGCGACCTTATTCTCCCACTTTTACCCTCGACGAGACACGACGAAAGTCGACGTCTGTCCTGGGTCGACTTCTCTCTCGAATTCCCCTCGTTTCGCCAAGACGACGCTTTCGATAGGCCCAAGACACCCGGTAGAAGCCGGCCTATTCAATTAGCCTGGCATCGGTGACATAACGCGAGCTGCGATACGGATGTGCATATTAACCTATTTAGCTCCGTTACGCACGGACAATGCGTGATACGCGTTGCGCACGATGCAGCCAACTTTGAACCGCTGAAATGGCCGCGGAGCAAGATACGCGAAACAGGACATCCAAATGGGTGTGTTGATAGTGGAGTACGGTCTGCAGGCAGAACCCTAAACAGATTCAGGTCTTGGGATAGGGTAACCAAAAGCTATGTCTCCACTGAAGCGAGAATAAGGACATTTTTGTTGCAGTTCCAGATTCGAACACTTTTCTTGGTATAGGAGAACCTAAGACTATATCTTCATGGCTAACAACGAGAAACTTTTTGTTCTCGTTCCATTAAAATGTAATTTGGTTAGAAAAATAGTGTGGTAAACTGAGGCAAGGAGTGGAAGTGTCTTCTAGTATGAATAGATAACAATTAATTCTGGTCCTACAAGAAGTTAAAGTCCTCATCTTCCAATATTTCAGTCACTTGTCGCTTCATGTGTCCTAGTGTCTCAAATATATTCATTTTATTGTTTGATTGCAGTATTGTCCTCGATGGTGGTCACGCTCTTCGTCAGAGGTGAGTACTCTTTTTAATGAGATTTGTAACCTCATATAGTATGTTTGACATCTGAGACTTGTGACACAACGAAATGTATGGCTGGTATTAGTAAACTAGAGAGAAAGTGATGGATACAATTATTAGAGTGTTGTCTCCGATCAAAATCAGTTGGATAGCTCTGACGGAGATCGTCACTCCACCCATCACTTTCTCTTTAGTTCCCTGTGACAAGGCATAAATTTCGGCGATTCTGAGAAGCCAAACACGTCATATCAGGTCATAAACTGCGTCGAACATGGTACTTATCTCTGACGAAAAGTGCAATCTTCGTCGGGCACAATGATATTTCTGGCCCAACCATATTTCAAAAAAATCGCTTCTGATATGCCGAATAATTCTCCAGGTTTCTTTGTGTTTCTGTTGACAGCAACAAATGACGCTTTGAAACCAAAACAAGACCCAAATATTCCTCGTATCATATCGCTTCAGTATGGACAAAACGCTTGTATGAGTTGGTGGAAACATTTTGGAACACATAGCAACAAAAGACGACAAAATATTTCTTGTTGTTCAGTGGAGACATAGCTTGAAGCTGATTGACGTTGTCACGGACTGACTCATTCAACCTGTTCCTATAAAATTATCTGCAGGTTGTTGCAGATGTCTCTGTAATCTAATAGATTATAGGCGACATTATCATATGCTTTTCTCAGAATGACAATCAGTTTCGTTTCAATACTTCCTGCAACCTATGTCTGCTATCAGGTACCTAGTGCATTCGAATCGATCTGTTCTTGGAAAGTTAGTACCGACCTCTATGCGAAGTTAGACTTGTGAAAAGAGTTACACACCAAATATTGGAGCAGCTCATAATTGAAATTTAATGGATCGATGTTTGAAGCAAAAGTATCAAACATGTTTTTAATTCAACATTTTAGAATTTACAAGTTAATGTATTAGAAATACTACAATATTACCGCAATATATTTCTGTCTGAAGTCTAGAAAGTCTGAATCAAATTCAGTGACTGACGATAGATGCATTGTTATAATTCATACACTTAAATCGTATATTGTGGAATATATGTTAAAAGTTATTAAAGTGTTAATTTTCCTAAAAATACGAAAAAGGTATACTTTCACCGGAAATTCTTATACTTTGTGGAGCGGTATAAATATACTGCGATAAAAGTGACAATCTTGCTCAGCAGGAATCGTCTTTATAACCTGTTCTAAAAGTGGGTCAACTTCTTCTGTATAATATATAAGACATTAATATTTTTGTTAACACTATGTGTTAAAAATAGTATGTGAAAATATGTTCAAAGATAAACATATGCACCTGCTGTCTGAAATATTGTCTACAAGAAAGGAACAAAATGTATATCAATATTAGCAACATTAGGCAAAGTTAAGAATCCTCAGCTTGTAGCCACTACAGATTAAAGGAATCTTTCATTGCCAATGCTTCTTCTACACAGTTTAATCAACAGTTAAGGCATAAAACAAAGCGATCCAATCTTAGCAGTCCGCTGCATCTGAAAGCCAAACACCGAATTCCTTCTTCCTGGTTATCCTCCCCATCAATTCCCTTTATGATCGTTTTTAAAGAACAAAATGCCCCCGTCAGCTGGTGAAAATTTAGCAATTTATGATTTACCAGAGTATAGAAAAGTCTACGAGAAAAGTGATACTGCTCCAAGCAGCGCAGGCGACAAACGCTTTGAAACGGAAGCCGATTGTATCTCAGCGATCCCCGAAAGAGTATCGCAATCGCTGATCCATTAAACCGCTACAAGGCATTGCTATTATTAGAGTTTTATCGATGGTCAAGAGAATGATGTACGATCGCATCACGCGATAATTTTCTTTGCGCTGAAAGGTTAAAAGCTTGCGATAACGCGCAGGTAATGACGTGTACGAACAGGTAAAGCAAGCTCTGTCTAAATGAAACGTTCATTCTCCAACCAAGTAATTAAATAATACCTAGTAGTGGTATCGTTATAGAGAGGAGCCCTTTACGTGCGAAATTTACAATGATTCAGTGATACTTCCATGGAAGGAAAGATTTAATATAGATTCTTTAGAAGTAGACATGTTAAATTCTGTACTTCTCATTAAATGTTCTTGGAAATGATATTAATAGATTCCTGATGAAGATCATATCGATATTTGGATAACAAATGAAATGGATTGCAGGTATTAGGCCAATTAGTAATATTGTAAATTTGAAGAGAAGATTTAACAATTTGAATATACGTAAAGCCTATGGAGTACACGAGATCCAAAATTCAATATGTTGCAATAAAGAGAAAATAACAAATATCCATGATAAACAGCACCAAAGACTAAAGTGCTCAACTGGCAATGAGAATTCGCCTTTTCCTGTACTCTTATGATCATCTGTCGCTTTATAGTGTAGAAAGGCCTATCACGAAGATATCGCTTCAAATTTGTATTATTTAACAAAATATTCGACGTAAACTAAAACTCTGTGCTGTCGTTTTTAAATATCCAAGACATGCGCGTCGTCCCGTTAATCGCGACTCGAGAGAAGCTAAATCAAGTTATGTATTCTTCTCGTGAGGAAAACGAAGATACGAACAGTACATAGGTACTTCCACAAAAGTGGAAAGTAGGTTTATAACTTGCTTCGTTTTCTTTCGTGACAGCCCCCTTTCTTGTGTGGACGTCTGAAAATAATTTTACAGTCTGACTCAACACTAATCTCACTTAACGCCGAGATTAAGCATTTTCCCTTCTTTAAATCAAAGAAAACATACAGTCACGTAAATAATGTCTCACTAGAGAGATAACGTAACAAGGACAATTTAGCTGTCGGAATCTTTAAGCCGTGTACATGTCTGTGTAATGTGACATAAAATGTAATTTGATTTATACGCATGAGTAGAGATAATTCCGTGAAATAGACAAGTCATTTAAATACAAATCAAGCGAGATTTCAAAGAGTAGCTTTGAGAAATAGAGAAATAGAGAAATAGAGAAATAGAGAAAAAAAAACACCCAGCTCAGACGAATCTGGCTGTATCGATACTATCTATTTTTTTCTTACTGAATAAGGGAGAGAGAGGGAGATAGAAAATGTGGATGTGGTCAGAATCATTTGAGTTGGCCATATATATTTCAGAGTGCAGTAATTGTCTAACTTCACCAACAAAAACTTTCCTTTTACTCTCCTTCAAAACTTTACATGCCTTTACCTCTACGACAGACTTTTCGCGGGGGTGTGATATATTTTGATCAACCATACACGTATACGGTGCAAAGGAAGCGCATTGACGAGGTGTAAAAAGGAGGAAGGCGGAACGGCGTTATGGCATCGATTTACGCGACGAAATGGTCGTGAAACGCGAGCAACTCGATCAGGAAGGCGAGAAAGGTGGTTGACTGGAAAGGTACGTGGAACGAAAAGGTGAGTTCAAGCGGCCGCTACACGACTCTCGGTTAAGAATAGTATCAGCGAACACCTCGAAGCCTTTGAGAGGCTAAATAGACGAAACCAGGGAGGGGCGAACAGCGCGAGAGGAGAAACGAACGAAGTCGCGGGAGAGAAAACACTGACGAGGAAGAGCGAACGAAGCGAAGGTGGAGGAACGAAGAAGGGAATGCTAAAGTAGTAGATGAAACTCGAAAACACAATTTTTAACACTCGTCCATTATCGCTATCGATATTTCCATTAAATGCAACTACGCTGTGAGATTGTGTGCACCGTTCAACGACATCGCGTCGACATCGCAATTTCGACGTGACCTTTGACCCAGACGCTCGACGCTCGTCATCGTCTTTCTGTATTATCTTCCCCCTGAACTTGGATTCGGCACGAACGTTCTTCGTGGCAGGCACGCTGGACTTGGCTTAAAAGAGCCAAAGTGGCATCGACGGAACGCCAACGTCTCCTGCAGCCGGTTCCGATTCTATTCCCGTCGTAGCAAGGCAAGCGCTCCACGACCCGATCCAACGCGTTCGAGCACGCGATCGCATGCCCCCCGCACGCATAAGGGAACCTGTCGACCGTAGATTGAGAGGATATTCCTATCCTTCCTCCAAAAACATTGCAAATGCAAAATTTGCGTGAAGTAGATACTTCAGGTAGCTACCCGAAAAGCGACTTATCTAGGGATTTCTTGAAATTTTGATGGTGTGTTAATATGTGTCATCTACGTCTGACTAAACTCTCAAGAAATTTCACCATCTCAAATCTGAGATATTCGGCTACACAGTTTCAACTTTTAATCCTAGAACAACATCCTGGGATCGCCAGCTACTCCGTAAAATTTGAAACTTGAAGATCTATTTAACATGCACTTCGAGTAATTTGAAAATTTTTATTTTTTTCTTTTCTGTAAGCAGAGATCAGGTTGTGTAATTGTCTTTTCTTAAGATACTTAAAGAAGATGGAAATGAATTTTTCGAAAATGATAAATATTAAGACCTTTTTGGGTCGCCCGCAGTGTTATTTGCGTCGAAAAATAGAAGAATATTGCTTCTAGGGTTAATATGTAATCCCAATACCGAGACTTTGTTGAAGTGACATTTTTAGCTGTATTTCCAAAAATTACTTTAGGAATTCTTCAAAAAACTAATGTATGGTAGCTAACGTCCATAATAATTCAATAAAAAAACAATTTACTATTTAGTTACTGAATTACAGTAATGCAAAATTCATAATATAACGAAACTCTGAAGCAGTTGTGTTAATTTGTTATATATCGTTGTTACATGGTATAATATGAATCAGTTACACAGAATAAACTTCAACTACAAGAAATTTCACGAGGAAAATTCCACGGCTTGATAAGTCCTCATTCAAAATATAAAACAAAAACAAAAAATTGCTTCTCAAGCAAATCCACAACCGAGTTATCGAAAGCCTACACAGCTACCCCTTCTCCCCACGCTCGAGTAAACAACTGTACAACAAGTACATATTCCACGAACCCTTATCTATCCAGCGCCGCGTTTCGCAGATCGCGCAAGGATTTCGCGTAACTTCATTTCCTGCAGACTCGACCGCACCGCGGTTGGAATGAACTCGGTCAGCCGGAAGTATCGTTCCAGCACGCGTTCCGAACCGTTAGCGAACGTAGAATTAGCCAACAATGGACTTCCCACGTTTTAGACTTTTTTAAACGTTGAATAACACGAGTCGTCTAAGTACGTGCTCACCTGAGAGCAAAACTATCGCAAGTTGCTCTCGAGAATATTTCTCCTAAGTGGACACTGCCTTTGAGAGTAACTGTCCGAGAGCGTCGCAAATGGATACGATACTATATTGCTCTCAAAGGGTTGCTGTCTGAAGACGAAACGGTTTCGAAATGCTGAGAGTACTTTCCTGAGAGTCGTAGAAAAATGTGCACCAAAAAGGCTTGGACAAAAAGTGAAATTATGAATTTAATTACAGTTTGTGAAGAAAAATCAGTGTTGTGAAATACAAGAGATATGGTATATGAAAATTGGAATAAAAAAGTAAAAGCTCTCCTGCGTATCACTTGCTAACCCACACAAAGTTTATATTAAAGTTTGTGTTTCTCCAGTTGCAAACTCTCAACAAATTTTTGTTTATCTTTTCAAGTACTGTAAATAGTTCAAGTTATTTCTTTCACTATTTTTCCAAGTGTATATTTAGATGAATGAAGCAAATATTGAAGGCATAGTACGACTTCACCTACAAATTAAAATAAATAATATCTATATTTTTAAATGTACAGATATCTTTACTTATCTTCACATTCGGTAATTTAACTCATTACTTGAAGCTAAGAAATGTAGCGTTACTATTTACATGTTTATAAATAAAAGTGGCTTCCCTTAATTTCGTATTCTTTTGCAAATCGATTCGGTAAGTTGTATCTACTATAAATTGAATATTTACTGAACTACAGCGAGTTGGCTCTAAAATAGACACGACTTTGATAGATCTGCTGAATACTAAGCTCTGGACAAACAATCTAGCGTCTATCTGGCAGTAAACAATCTCGAAGTTGCTCTCAAATGGAGATACAACTTGAGAATACTCTCGAGAGCGACTATCGCGAGAAACTCTCAAATGAACAGAACTCTGAGAATTCTGCCGGACAGTAAGCTCTGGATGAACGATTCAGCATCTATCTGACAGTAAAAATCTCGAAATTGCTCTCGAATGGACACAGGCCTCGAGGCTACTCTCGAGCGCGACTATCGCCAGAAATTCTCAAATGGACACCTCGAAGAAGGGACGCAGCAACGATCACCGCTGCCGTTCGTTCCCGAATTAACATACAACGTTGCCTAGTCACCGTGAAAATTTGAATTCCAATGGCGGTTGCCCGTTTCGGAGCGCGACAGGGCGCTCGAGATCGGAGGCGATCGTTATCCAGCGTTGCGTCGATACGTCCTGCGCGGAAGGCGCGAGGGATGCGGGCAATTCGGGAGCCAGGCTATATTTAAATGGCCTGGTACTCGTGTATCATTTAACGAAACGCACTGGCACTAGTCCACAGTCCAGCCGCCTCGGACCCGAGCCTGAAGCGCACAGTGCTGCGTGAGTGTACACGTGCATCGGTCGCTTAGTCGATCAGCTGGCCCGCATACGCGCTGCCACCCCTCTCCCTCGATTCTTCGGACCCCCTTCCTGCATGCACGCCACGCAGCAGACATAGGAGATTCGGAGGACTTCGTTGGCGACGTGGAAGGGGACAGGCTTATTTGGTAATGCGGTTTTTTGTGACGCGATGCGGGGGGTCATGACCCCCCTTGGGATAGTTATTTCAAGTGGTATGGGATGACAACGGTGTTGGTGGTTGGAACTGAAACCGTGAGGGAATATTTTTATTCTTTTTAGGGATTTTTGTTCGTTCGGTTTTATGTAGGTACTTCTACCGGGTAAAGTTAATGGTACCGATGGTTAAGTGGTATTGTATACTACCATTAACGAGATTTAAGAATAACGCTAAAATCTAATGCAGTTTTACTGCCTCCTAAGTACCTATTACCATTTTTATGCCATTCGAAGCGGCATTAATAGACTATAGCACTTAATTGCTATGCTATATTTATTAGAAATTCCATTAAGACACGCGGTATGACGTTAATTGCAAATAAAAGTGTTTTTCATTATGTTTTAAATTCGTTTTATAGTGCTATTATACTGTTAATAAGCTCCAATGAAAATGTGATTAGCAATATAATATGTTTCGGAAATAGTCGGGCAAATTAATATTACCAATAATTGTGTGCATAAAACCGTCAGGTATATGTGAATGTGATAATCGAAACGATAGGGACGGATCATAAAATTGAGAAAACTTCATTAGTATGATAATGGCAAGTAAGCCATGTCTTTTGCATATTCAAATAGTATCGGTGTGTTATTTTGTTCATCCATTGATGAAGATACACGTGGCGGTAGATGAGTCTGGATCTGAAGGGTGCCATGAAATGAGGGGAATACTTTCAACTGTAGACTGGGTTTCCCTGCGCTACTCTGCTATTAATCATTCGTGTGCGTGATACAACATAATGAGTGAACCAACAGATGACACTGATTCGAGTCTGAATTCAACTGCCTTAGACTATAACTATACATAATGTTTACGAGGCATTGAGGTAATTAAATTGCGCAGAAAATAATTTCTGACTTGTCTATTCGAAATTATCAATTTTATTGTCCTCTATTATTTAAATGCAGAAAACGAGGTAATAATAAATTCAAAAAGCAGTTACAGATACACATATACTCTATTTACAGAAAGTATTGGATAATCGGTGGTACAAGCAAAAGGGTGGTAATTCGAAAATATAGAACATTTTTTAATATTGTAAAAACTATTTAATATTCATAAAAAGTAACTTTAAGCGAGCACTTATGCATCGATGTAGGTTTTTAGGCGTGTGAGAGGCATACAAGTTTATGTAGAATGGCACATATGTACTAGAATGGCACACTATTCTTCCAGACTGCTATACAACACACTAAGTCTTCTAGATTTAGCGTGATCATCGTACATTTTGGATACTTATACAAAAAAATTCTGTAAAAATTCCCTAAACTACTTTCAACTGCATTAGTTTAAGGTTATCAAATTTAAATATTAATCCTCAGAAACCCGACTGTTTAGAACCGCTACTTCACAAAGTCAACATAGGGTCTTAAATGACCCAGTGTTGGCTTAGCAAAGATTGAAAAAAACTAAAAGAGCATTTTTCCATGCAATTATTTTGCAGTACAGTAACAGAAATCAATATTTTACTGTGGCTATAGAAGATCCTAGCGTGGCATTCCAGCGTTAACACGTTCGAATCCGATGCCCTATCCATTGAATCAAATAACAGCTCTCCCAATTATCCAAGGACACAACACATGAGTCATATTTGTGCTGAAGACTATTGCCGACCGCTGAGGACAGTCTTGGCAAACTACCCTGGTCTCGAATGCCTTAAACCTATCCCGACCTCACGAACACATCCTAAACTCCCATCCCTAATGGTCACTCCTGAGCAGCCCCCAGCTCGCTAGATCGTCCTGTCCTCGGCTGATCCGGTGCTCGCCAGCTCGCGACGATTCCTGACTCTATGAAAATGTTTTGTACCGCGGAAACGCTTATTCAGCCGCGGGCAAAGGCACAGAAGGGTGGAGACGCATCGCAATTTTCCAGAGTCTGCCGGTCGCTCGTTGTACCCGCGTCAATTGCGATAGACTTCCGGATGCGTACGGCCGTATGAATGCGTTCTCCTTGTGAATGGAGTTATTGCAGTCGAGGTGGCCCATTCTCCTCGCGCCTGTTTCCGCGTCGCTCGATACGCGCGCAGAAAAGACCACGAGGAGAGACGGAGGGTCGCGTAAAAAAGGGGGAGCAACGACGAGGGGATGGAGAGGGGGAACAGAGGGTTCGGGGGGATGGTGGAGAGAAGTTGACGCAGCGATGACGCGCACCCACGTTGCTGCTCCTCGCGACTGTGCGAGGACGCGGCAGCGGATACTGACGTCACTGAACATCCTTAATCGGTTATTGACGTATTGCCCGTGACAAGGGGCGGCCGAGGAAGGGCTGGAAACGACGAATAACGTGCAGCCGCGACTCGCTCGATCCCTCGGACTAATGGACAAGGTTGACGAGCAGGCCGAAAGCACGATGGAAAACCCGAGCCGAGCGGTAACGAGCTAACGGAATTCCCCCCAAGTTTACGCGCGAGGATAACCGAGTTACAGAGGCGTTCCCCCGATTTACTTGCCGAGGAAATGTGGCCGCGCGTCCAAACAACGAAAGAAAAGTGGAAGCGTGGAAAATACGGGAAAAGAGAGCGAGCAAGGGAAGTAGGAGGACGGATCTGGCTTGGCAGAGGGTGGCTGAAACTATGCGATCGATAGTTGAATGCCCTCTAGTTGACATGCGTAACCCGTACCTGCTCGACTACGGTTCTCGGCTTCTGATAACTCTTCATTTTTCCCTTAACCTGAGATAGCTTGGCTTGGTTTAGATACTGTTTGGGAGTAGATGAGTTTTAATTCTTGAATGGTGTGGTGGAGTTTGGACATTTATGAGCATTCTAATTTTAATCTTTGGTATGAAAAATGTATCTAGTACGCGGTTTAGTTATGTAGGCTAGGAGAATAGAGTATTTACGCTGCGAATTAATGCGAATCGAAACTATTTTATTTAAAAAGACCGTAATATCAATTACGTAAGTAAAAGTGCAAGATGATACCGTGACTTTTTAGTAAAGAACGTATTGTGATGGTATCATGGAATGTTTGCAGTAGTTCTGGTATAAAGTTAATTAATTTTTACCATGCTTTTTTTCTCTTATACGAAAATTGTGATAATCCCACCATGTTATAACACTGATCCTATAGGTACTAGCTGAGAGTTAATATGAAGAGTACCACAAAAGAAAAGAACGTTTTTTAATTTTATGAAAGACAACAGACAACTAGAGAAGTTGTCCAATATATCGATGGTTTGATGCACAAAAATTGTATGTCCACTTTTGGTAAAGTTTGAGATTTTATGATGTAAAATTTATTTATAAATAATATAAAATGTATCTACAATGTAAAATCTCAAACCTAACAAAAAATGGACATATAATGTTTGTGCATTAATCAGTATCTCCTTACTATAAATTTATTGCCCACTGAGCACTAGGTGCTCTCTAGCAGTCTAGCAAGAGCACATTCCTAACTCGTATACTCATAACTCAGTTTTCTCTTGCCAGAAATGTAAATCTAAGTCTATAAACACAGAACTCATTTGCTTTGAATGATTCCAAGATTCAGTAAATATAACCATAAGCTTTAATGAATAGAATTGCTCTAACATTTGTAGTGTATACTATAAATAGTACAGAATATACATAATTTTCGAAAATATACGAAGTATCTAAAATACACGTTATAATATTATTTTCTGAAGATGAACAAGATCTATATTTAACCTCCATTTCTTTACTTGTATTTATGAAAACATGAATTTGCATTAAAGCCCGCAGAGTCTAGTAATATATATGTCTAGTCTATCCTATGTAATTTTGTAAAGAATAAACACTTGTGTGTAAAAATAGCATCATTTCATTCTTACGATTCTTATAATTAATGAGCTAAAGCTCACCTACTCTCAACAGTGACTCCAACGCGTGTGTACTCTAGCTGCTTCTATCTTGACGCGCGGTACCATTAACTGCATCGTCTATTTTTTATCTCGAGTGTACAACTGCCGCAGAAAAATCATTCGATAGCAGTATACATGTGCATACATCGGTTAGTCGCTATCGACTCGCGAGCAGCGTCGACTCGTCACTCGGAAATTTCCGTCAAACTGAGCGAATCTTCCTTTACCTTCCACTCGGTGCCGCACCTTCGCGCGCATCAACTCATCGTGAATGTAGTCTTACTGACTCGACGCGTTTCTTTCGACATATATACGGAGTTGTTCGTAAAATGTTGACCTCCGTGGCTATAAATTATGTCCAATTAGTCGCTCCACTTGGCATTAATCTGCGAAAGCGTTTGATAATGCGTTCCTGCATTAATTAGCGTTGCAGTTTTCTATCGTAATTGTCTACGCGTTGCGATCTTCACGGGAAAGAAAGTGAATAAATAGTATGTTCAATATTTTAGAGATAGGCGATGGTTTGCAAGATGTGCAGGTGGATGACAGTGAATCTTATTCTGTTTCTTCGCTTCAAGGCACGTCGAAAACTGGGAAATTTAAGACATTCGGAAAAGTCGACGGCTATCTATCGAGTTTATGTCTTTGTAGAGCGGAACGGGGAAATCAGAATCGAGGAAGAGGAAAGAACGTTTTCTAGGAACTTTCTTCTTGTTAAATGATCAGTGTCACAATATTTATCATAGATAAAGTGCACATCGAAGATATGAATGCTGTAGTTTAAAGAAATTTGAAAAAATTGGGGACAGAAAACTGAAATTAAGAAGATTTCTATAAAATCAACTCTATGACTCCAATTTTTCTATGATAGAAATTAAATTAAACAGTATCACTTGATTTTATCATACTTCTCAACTTACTTACATTAAATTCAATACTTTTTCTACTTATAGGAATTTTTTCTTAACTAAATGGAAACACTTTAAATATAATTAAAATATAAGAAGTTCATGTACCAATTACTACTACACAAAAATGCACAGAACAAATACTGTATAATTATCGTATTTTCAATGTTTTATGAGTGTAAATATGTTATGTTTTCAGTTCGAATATGCATGTAACCTAAAGGTTCAAATTATTTTCAATTACATTTTCAATTATATTTCCAATTTAATAATGCTACATTTTGCTACATGTGAAAATAAAAAGGTGGCACAGCATTCGGCTCCCACACAATAAATGGTACTCTTACCCTATACATTTTTTGGTACCCCTCGATTGTCTTAAAATCAATACTGAAACTACCAAAAAAAATTCAAACAATTGATTTCTTTTCATAAACAAGTATTACGTTTACTTCAAATTAGCGGTATATAAAACTAAAAGAAAACCGAGTAAGCGTTATTTCCCTGAATCGCGTATTTTTTTCAAAACACTGTCGTTTCAACCGGTCCTCTAAACTACGTGCACGTTAATCCTTGATAGTCCCAGCGTTAAATTTTACTGTGGAACGTGTCACGCCTTTCCGTCAAACAGATCGGGCGTGGTCTGTTTTGCGCGCAGCATCGTTGTTTGCACAGCGAATCGTACGGTTTAATTAAAGACTCGACAAACAGGTACACCGCTCGATCCTATTGCGCGCTGCGATCGGACGCCTAGAACAGCGACGCAGCAGTTATTACTCTCGAAGCGAAATCGATATCTTATCGGTTGTTCCGCGATAACGTCGCCTGTCCTCGAAGGTCGCACGTTCCCTCGGTTAATTAAGACTCGACAGTCTTCTGTGCTTGCTTCTAGAAGCGAAATCGTTTCGGTTGAATTCACGAATTTCCTGCAAAGCCACGGACACGGGCATTACGCTCTTGTTTAGCTTCATCGTAAACGGATCATGCGCGACTTTTATCGTGACGCGGTATCGAGCTGTTCGGCAATCGTTAAACCTGAAAGCGAGGCAAACGTTTGAAAGGGACTAAATAGCTTCGAGAGCGTTGGCTCACGTAATGTTCGCGATATCGTCGTCGTCACCGCGACCCAGACAAAGCTATAAACTTTATTACGATTGTAACCTGTGCTGCTAATAAAAGTATAGTCGTCTGATAGGGGCTGCTCTAATCTGAGCACGCAAACGCGCTAAGAAATCCAAGCTTTTTCGAGACGCGAAAGGTCAACCCTCTGCGCGAAAAGTCGATCCTGTACGGAAATTTGAATTGAGTAAATATCAAATTATTTTAAGGGGTTACATCTACCTAGAAGCCCGAAAAAGCTGTATAAGTTCGAGAATTCTTTTTATCTATTTATTCATCTTATTTATATGAATGAAAATGACGCAAATGCTTTTCCTCTAGAAGAAACATCTTTTATCTGTATTATCCTAAATTTTCATGAAGAAATATTATTAATTAAAGAAAATGTTGGCATCGATAGACGTGTTTCTTTTGCAAGCATTTGTTGGTGGAAATTCCCTAACACAAACAATGCATCTCAAAGCAAAAAATCGAATGGATATTAACTGTAGATGATGTTTAGAAGTCCTTGACTATCTCTACATTTTGATTTTGCATTCTATTACAAAATGGCGGAGTGTAAAGTTGAAATATGTAACTTCGTTGGAAAATCATCCTGTCTTTCTATTTATTGAAAAGCTGGAAATAAAATTTTCAAAAGTTAGATAGTTAAGGACAGCGTAAAGTTATGAATATCTAAGAATATCTCTCACAAATTTCAAGTGAATCAATTAAATGACTTCCGAGATATGATGTCCCCAAGCTCGAAACTCATGTTTCGAGAAAAATGTGTTTAAAGTTCTAAATAGATGTAGTTTCTTGCATGAAATAGCAGTATTCGACCACACGACCCTGTGTCGTTCAAAGCTGTCTAACTTCATTAACTTTTGTAATATCACTATGAAATTTTCAGGCTACATTTCTGAAACCTGAAGCTTTCCAAATATGTAAAACACGAAAAATCAATTTTTTACCCACCTACGTAAACGTAACCCCATAAGTTAAAACACATCGATGATTCAAGTACTCAGTGAATGAAATTTATACACTATGCTAACAAAAGCAAAATGAGGTATTCAAATATTTTGTTTAAGGTGCGAGGAATTAATGATGATCATGCCCCTTTTACTCTATCAGGTGCCGCAGTAAAAGTTTTATACTGTTTCTGTTTCACAATTATTATACGGCGGTATAAAAGAAGTTCGATCGAAAAAGTTAAACTTAACTCTGACGGCAGTACAATTAATTCTGTTTCACAATTATTCTGAGTAAAGTAATAGAAACTAAACTAGTGTTCTGTAATCGTTCAACAAAATCTTTTCTCTTTATAAAAACTACTAACATTATTGTAAAAGAAATGTATGACTTATGTTTCTACTGAATACTTATATTACATGTTATTAATCCTACAAATATTGGTATACTTGTTAAAATCTCTACTATGTTATACAATTGTTCGGTATATAAACTGTTTAAAACTTGTTTCAATAAAAATAAAATTTCGGTTGAAAATCTAGAGTTTACGAGATGCACAACCCTGCTTGTGGCATCAACAACGCAGATAATCCACAGGGGGTCAAACAATTTCAGTATTGTGATTGTAGTAAATTCAAAATGCGTCTAATTAATTTCAGAAGCCAGAAAACAAATTTCAACAATTATCTAACCATCTCATGCAAATAACATAATTTAACTAGACATCGACAAATGTTTCTCTACATCTCATTCATTGCCATATTGCCACAAAAACCCATTCCAGAACAACTATGTAACTCAAACGCTATAATCGTAAGGTCCAACGTCGATACTATTTAATAACAGCCGATAGCCCCGTGACTCAGCCTTCGAGAATTAATAATTCCTCGTACGAAGGTATCACATAATTGAAAGGCGATTATTCGTTGCGTCGAGTAAATTAATGAAATTAAGATACTTTCAAGGCTTCTCTCTGCCTACCTCCCCGCATGACTGGCCATTTTACTTGCTGGCCACGCAATTTCTTCCGCGGCCCAAAGGGAATCCGACAACGAAGGGAAAAACCTCGCGCTATGAACGATGGTACAAATGGCTGACGCCATTACGCGGATTCAGTCTTTGTGGGGTCGCCTCTTATCTCGCCAAAGAGCGTAATTTCTTGACGCCGCTCGATCGATGCCGGCGTTAGTGTCTGCTGCTGTTTTTATGGCAACAATTTATATCCAGAATGCGCGTCGCCGCTTTAATGGAATTCGCTCGCGGCGTGGCGGCACTCGCGGAAGCGTGGCGAACGAATTTTGATTTTAAGTCCGCGTGCGTCGCGCGAACCACAGACTCGATCGTAGGTATGTAGTTTCCAAGGAGGTTCACTGGCGTCTCACGGGGGAAGGGCCCGAGAAGTGTAACGCTCACTTTTTAACGAGCATTTGCAAGTTTTACGCAACTCGCTGAAACACGAACGCAAGTACGCCAACGGAGGTCAATGTCCAAATTAGCCAGGTGTCTCAATTTGTGATGGATGGATACATGACTTGTCAAGTTTATATGTAGTTCTGAGATGCTTTAGACCTTGTACAAGGGAACTCCACGAGTTCCTTTTTTTAAATGTAGGAGGACAAATAAAACACTTGTACGAAGTAGGAACATGGAAGAAAATGGTCATACAGAGCTTGCAAGTGCCTCCTAAGTAGATTTAAGTGGGGTAAATTTTTGGAGAAGTTGTTACAGACCTTTGTAAAATTAGCAAAGATAGCTAGATTACAATAAGAACAGCTTCGTTAGATCTACAAAGTCGGCTCTTAGTGATTCTATTAAACTCAGGCCTGTTAGAGTACTTTTGTAAATTTTACAAGAGACTCCAGTAACTTCAGCTTAACATTTTCTTTGTTATATACAGATATGTAATTTTTAGATGCTTTAACTCTCTTACGAAGGAACTCTATGAAGTGTGCGTTATAATTTTTTTCTTTTAGGTATAGGAAAGGACAAGCAAATATTTTCACAAAGTAGGAAAAAGCGCTGCTGCCTCATTTTCAAGAACTTAATTATTGAAACTGTGAAAATTTCTACATGTATAGAATTCTATGAGGGTCATTTCACTCGAAATCAGACACTTTTTGGAGTAACATTTCAGACCTTGTTTAAATTTGGATATGTTGTAGTCTTTAGCAATGTTTAAACATATCTCAAAGGATTTTTCAAAATTTTTTAAATTATGGATTTTACAGGAATTCTATCAGTTTCTATACGTATTGAAATCTTCACATTTTCAATAAATAATTTCTCGAAAACGAGGCAGAAGCGCTTTTTCCTATTTTATGAACGTGTTTTATTTATCTCCTCCTACATCTAAAAAAAGAATTGAACAAAAAACTCGGTGCACACTTCGTAGAGTTCCCTTGCTGGCACAGTTTTGGCCGTTTACCTTTTAGCTTTTAAATCCCTAAATCTGTGCTTTGGTACACTTATACTCGGTTAAAATTCAAAGCCAATTCTCCAAAAAACAAAGCATAATATAAACAAATTTCAGCCTACATTTTTGTCTCATTTTTTTCATGCAGAATCACTCTCTTTCCGCTGTGTGCCACTAGTTCTAGAAATTCCATGCGCGAATTCATCAAGAAAATTCGTAAATCTATAAGTTACCTAACTTACGTTCCTTTCAACAAAATAGCGCCGTTAAATGTCTCATCTACCCTTTACCTGCACAAAAGCTTCAATCTATTTGCAAGCTCCTTAGTAATCCTAGATGCCATCTACCTGGCAGGTGGTACATTAATTATTTTCTAGTTTCCATTACACTAAGCCAACGTAAAAGTATGAAAAGATACACAGAGTTGAGTTCACGCATGAAAAGCGCTGCAGGTAAAGGATTAAGAGCACAAGCATAACGTACCCTCGATTATTAATATTCCATAAATTGTTAGCCACCTGCTCTCAAAGAGCTCCAACCGAGGAGCTTCACAATCTGACAAAGGCTCGTTAAAAAGCGAGCGTTACACTCGGGGAATTCTCCTCGTCAGTGGAATCCTTCCGCGCGTCACAGTCCCGGGACATGGAGGACGCGTCGCGAGCGTCGGTTCTCGTATGCATCGAGCGTACTTCATTATGCAATCGCGCGTCGTGGCTTACGTAAGGCGTTTAACCGAAGGAACACGAGATAATGGACAAGGTCCGTCCGACGACGAGGCTACGCCGCGTCGGTGAGCCTAGCGTTTCGAAGCGGATCGATGGGGCGCACTTGGCGTTGAGAAACACACGCGCGAATGGGGAGTCGAAAAAGACTCGAGGTGTGGTTGTCGCCGATCGATATGAGCAACCGTGCCCCGCCAGTAAATTGGGAACAAAACCGTCTGTCGCTGGTTCGCCCGCCACGAGCCAAGAGATCTGCTCGACGACGATGCATGGTGTTCCCAATGACTCACTCAATAAGGTCGCTGATCGAAACCAAATTCTGCCGCGTCGACCGAAATTCTTCGACGAAAATTTCGCCACCCATTTTATCCTTGCTTCTGTCGATTCGAACCGACGTTTCAGGCGAATTGCAGTTTATGCAACGCAACCGACGATTTCCTCGATTGCGTCAGCCCTGCGGGGTCACTCGTCATCAATGTGTTTGAAACAAGGCGCTTCCGAATGACGAGAGGGATTCGGCTGCGACTCGACGAAACGTTGCAACGAATAGTTGCTTTCCGACCATTCTCGAAAGTCGGTCGAGGCTGTTGCGACAAAAGTCTGACGATTAAGAAACGCCGAGGAGCAGGAGTCGCGTTTCCATCGACCAAAGTGCTCGGGAAGACGCCAAGTAACGTTAAGTCGCCGAGAAAACAACGAAAAAATGCTTGCTCGTCGAGCGACTATGTAACAGCAGAAGAAACGTCGATCATGGACGTATAATTGAACTAGAAACGAGCCTTCAGGGGTTAAACTGATCAACTCTAATTGAAGAGTGTAAATCAAAAAAGGTATATCAAAATTAAAGTTGCGAGGAAAACAACTTACTGATATTATTTATATATCCTCCACATAAACATCGTTTTTATGAAAAAAGAAACAATTTTTTTAAATTGGCACTTACAGCCTTTTTTCTGTCCACTCTTCAGTTTTTGTACAAATTACATTTGTATCCGAAACACGTGGCAAGTAGTCAGCTTTTCACAAATTGAAAAATGAACCTGGATAACTATATCTACTGACATAAAAGAATAAAACTTTTATGGAAGGTAAATATAATTTAACATATATCTGAAATTATTTTGACAAGCTTTAAGTTCTGTATAAAAAATTCAGTATCTCTGAAACAAAACCAACTATCTCTTAAACAATGGCTGGATTTCAAAATACATTACTCATCGTATTATCATATTTTTCTGCTTTCTGTTTTATGGAGTTGATCAGCTTAGCATTTGAGCGACTCAAAAATAGCATAGTTGTAAAATGAATGAAATGATAAAATGAAGTGACAGGAATATTCGAAGATGAGGACTTCAGCTTTTTGCTGGACCACGATTTGTTGTACTAATTATGTCTTTACGTTAGGCGACCCTTAAACTTAATGTCTCAATTTACCACGTTATATTTCTACTCCAATTGCAATTGAAAAACAAAAAACCTGATTGGTATTACACTTTGCAATTTTCTGAATAATTGTATTGATTGAATGGATGGTTGCTTTAGAAAATTTTAATTTTATCTTATTTCCAGAGATCTGAAGTAATACATGCATATTTCTGTGTGCATACAGGGGACTGTATAAGAAGTATAACTGTATTAAACATGTGCGTATGTGTGTGATGACCAAAGCTTGACGCGATAATATCGGTTTTTCTGTAATTCTTTATCAGGAGTTCAGGAAGTCGGGCTGCGTGTCTCGAATGATTGATGCTCGCGTGTTTACCGCATATTATTACGTATATTCTGTCATTTCTCCTTTTTGTCTTAACATATCTGTTCATTGTATCTTTGTTCGTGTTGAAAGGTTTTCCATCTGCATAATAATAATAACGATATTCAATGGTTTTAAACAAAACAAAAAATTTCATATATACGTAGATTACACTCATCATTTAAGTAGTTGTAACTCTTCATAAATTATCATTTGGGCGGGAAAATATTTGAATCTAAATTAATTACTAATGTTACCATTCAAAAATATGGAATGAATTTACGTAATAATTGTTCTGTACCCTGCTCTTAAATACATATTACCTTATGAGGTAGCTAGAAAATCTTAAAAAGAATATTGTTGAATTTCTTTGCTGTTTGATATATTTTAGTAATAGAATAGAAAAAATAAGTTCTATTAAAAGTATTCATAAAATGAATATGAAAATTTTTTATATAGATAATCAGTGAATATTTAAACAAAAAAATTCTGGTATCCATAACTTCTCAACAAATAAAATTAAAGAAATAAATTAGCCTTTTGGCGATTTTCTATTTGAAAAATCGACAGTCTCTTCCATCAACCTACTACATCCACATAAAACCAGAGCATGTAAAACATCAAATGATCTACTATTTTTTCTTCAACTAATTTCCACTTAATTATACTAATAATTTGTTATTCCTATATTTTCTATTATGACGGCATCTTATGATTTCTCCTATTCATATTATTCTTCTAAAAAATGTCCCTCATATAAATAAATAAACATCTAAACCGTCAATCAGTCACTCGCGAAGGTTCCAAGAATACTTCGTTCCATTCGCAATCAGGGTACGATTCTGGACCATTCGTTTTGCAGTTCCTTTCGGCGCGAACAAACCCCTATAGGACAGTGACATTTTCAGCGGCGGTCGATACGAAAGAGAAATACGTCCCATTTCTGTCCATCGAGCAGCCAGCGCGAGTGCAGACACGGATAAATGATGCTAGGACACTATCGATTACCGGAACACGCAACATGGCCTCTTCCCGCTACGTAACCTCGCTCAGGGAGATTCATCGCGGTACGTCTTTCCTCTTCCTCGCAGTTTCCTCGCAAACGGGAAACGTGTGGGGGAAAGATCAACGACACACTCGAAATGAAACGCGCAATTAAATTTTATGCGTCTTCTTCCTCCTTCGTTCCCGTATACGTAGATGCGGAGTTAGATATAAAATTAGCCTTCAAATATATATACACATGTACATTGCCCCTATTTATTTCATGAACTATCAGTGCAGTCAGGACGTTGTAATATGTAATAAATTATACGTTATAATAACGTATAGGCTGTAAGTTATACGTATTATATACGTATTACAACACAGACGTAAAA
Source organism: Calliopsis andreniformis (assembly GCF_051401765.1). NCBI lineage: Eukaryota > Metazoa > Arthropoda > Insecta > Hymenoptera > Andrenidae > Calliopsis > Calliopsis andreniformis. The sequence goes on along the minus strand of NC_135064.1, from coordinate 10,145,870 downwards.
AATAAGAAAAAGATCTTACTCGAAAACAGCTCATAAAAGCCATCTAGAATCGTAGGATCCTACACATTAATTTAATTTAATATCCAGAAAGTTATTAATTAATGTGGATTTACTCTATCACGCCCTTAATATCATGAAAACAAAAACTAGTCAATGGGTACGAATTTATGAAGGAAATTCTTTACTCGTCTCTGAACAAGGTACCCAATCATATTATCCAACATCCTTTATTACAGATTTAATTACTTGCGCTAGTCTAGTTCGAACTAGTCCAATTTTAAATTACTATACTGAAGTTTTTCTTAATCTTAGGAATGTATCTCGTGTATCATTAAATACTACATATTCAAATTAAAAAAAAAAATAAAATTGATGAGCCATAGCGGAAACTACCATAAAAAGATATATAGATAATAGATTAATAAATGTACGTAATTTCAATTCTTTATTAGCGATCATGTTTTCCTTGTTTCTCGAGAATTCTGAAGCCAGATCGTGACGCTTGTCGGATTTCCCGCCCGTAACGGGACGGTGATAACGATAGGCGCGTACGATAAGAGCCGCGGCAAATCATCCCCTCTCAACATTTTCATTTCGAGGCGCTAGCGCGCGAGACATTGGACACTGTAAAAACTCGAGAACGTTGTTTCGTTGGTGGACTCTCGCTCGATCGAAAAGCAAAACTGTAAAGACAAACTGAAAAACGTGGCGACGCGTTACAGGAGATAGGCGAATATAGAAGCGCCAGGAAGGGGCAAGCAACCCGGAACGAAACGCGTTCCGCGGTGCGCAAGCAGGGGGAGGAGGTTTTCCCGAGGGGTAGAGTGCAAAGTTGCGCAGGTCAGGCCAGGTCAAGGCACTCTACCGGCGAATGAAATACAGGGTGGCCCGAAAATTCGAGTAAGTTTTTTGACCAAATTTTTTTCTTGGATGTCCAAAAGCTAATACATAATTCACTCTCAGGAGAATCATAAATATTTAGGTATTTACCTAGTTATATAGAAGAAGCTGTTTGAATCTTCCATCACGATTTAATCTTTTGATTGGTACAATTTGAACATATGACTATGATTATTTGCTTATTTGGTTACGAAATCTTTTACGCCTCTAGCACGTTCGTTGCCATCAGGAAAATGTTAGTAGCATATGACATGCCATGTACCACTGATTTTTATTCTTAGAAAAATACTGAAGTTTTTAAAATCTAAATACAGTAGTTTTTAAGATCAACTTATATCTAGTTGTCTAGTTTAGTTTTAGGTACTAAACATAGGAGTGACGGTATATAATAAGTAAAACTCAGTTGCTTTAAGTTGAAATTCTTTCATCGACTTTCAACGAATGTCGTGCTGGCATGTCAATTTTAGTGGTTTTACGATTAGTAGCATGCTTATTTTCGGTGTTAGGGTCCAGCACATGCGTGACAGTTGCCATTACGAAAGAGTTAACCGTAATATATCTCTACTTGCTTAACGTCTTTAAGCATTCCATGCATAAGTAGCTTAACATCGTTTAAATCGCCCATGATACTAAAACATTAACCCATTCAAAACAGCTGACTCTAAATGGATGAGAGCCTTGAAAAAAATCTAAAAAAATTCATACGACTTCAACACATTCGAGATTGATGACCCACCTGGTGAGTCACGCGATACCCCTTTTCATCAACCGAGAACTTACTATTTGGGCTATTTTTATATCTACAAGAATGTTATTGACTACTGGGGACAATCTTATCAAAATCCACAGGTCTCGAATGTGGAAAACATTCTATGTAAACATTATAATAACAGATTCATACTAAAATTAGGAAGAAACGTTCATCACGTGTGACTTTTCGAGAGACCCTATCTCTGAAACCGGTCCAGCCAAAAATGACATATGTACGAAGAAAAAACAAAGAAATCTAAATAATGTCAGAGACCTATGTTGTTTCCTATGCAAACAACACGCTACTCGACTAAATCCACAAACGATAAAAAATTGTTCTTATCAGTCCTATATACCCGTGACGTTCGAGCCACCATGTACTCGCGACGTGACGTCTGTGATGCTCCGTTTTACTGCGACCAAAGCGCGTGCTTCGCCGATCTCGAGCGTGGAACAGGTGCCCCGCACCTGACCTACCGGAGAGACCTTTTAAACTTTAAAGGGCCCCTCTTTCACGAGAATTCATGGGTCCGACCCATCGTCCATTGGAGCGTTCCAAAGCGACGCGACGCGACACGACACAACACGAGCCTGGCATCTTCCCTGGCACGTGCACGCGCAAGCGTGCTACTCTCCATCTACCTCCCCACGGCTCCACAACCGATCGAATTTTACGCACGCGCTACTCCTTTGGATCGGTGAAACTAAGCAACACTCCTTTCCTCCCGACCCAACCTATATTTCTCTCCGTAACGCGCGCGAACTTGCACCGGCTGGACTTCACTCCCGTAAGTAGCCGATTGCGTAACCAAGTAAATAATACGTTCTCGTGAACGGAGACACGAGACGAGGATCAACTTGCAAAGTGTACAGATAATATATAACGCATAACGTACTGTTCCAGAATTCAAAAGTAGCCATTTTCGATAAAATTTGGAGATTCGTTCGTCAGTGACATATAGCTTCAGGCCCGCATTTCTCGCGAGGAGCAGCTCAAGCTAACACGAGGGTCGGCGATCACGTGGCGGGACACGCGCCGGCTCCTCTGTCCCGGCTCGAGCCGAAAACGGCCAGGCTGCGAGCCGTCCGTTGCGTCACCGGCTGCCTCGAAATTCGAGAGAGCGAACGTCCAGCACACGAACACGCTTCCACTTCTCTTGCCCCCGTGATGAGCGGAGGCGAAGTGGTCACATGGTCTCTTGTGTCATACGCGTGTAACTACGCAAGGAAAAATAATAAACAAGCGATGGCACCTTTATTGAGGAACGTGGCGGTCCATGGGTAGATGTCAGCGGTGGAAGGTGTCTCAGCTGGCGCGGCACCGTAGGCACGGAACATCTTCCCGCCGGTTGTCTGGTCTTCCGGCACACCGAACGCTGCTCGTCCCTCGCTGCTGTCTAGCCGACTAGATCCAGTCACTGGACCCGCTCGGGGACACGAAACTTCACCGGTGCGTGTCCCGCGCTGGTAAACTCGTTCTCTCGCGTAAACCCGTCCAGCGTCGTCGAACCGGCCGGCCAGGCCACAGTCGCGCACTTTTTTCAACCTCACCTCGGCGATCGGCTCTCGATCCTCCTCGACGCGCTCGACACACCGCGAACGACACGGACCGACTGCGCGCGACGAGACTTCCAGGCGGCGGCGATCAGAGCATCGGAAGTTCCGTGTTTATGCACAACACACATGCGGACGGCGCACCGACGGGCCCGTGCAGCCAGGCCGGATCCACCGGGACAACGGCCCACCGTTTCCCAATCAACCTTAGATAAATCTGTCGCTGCCCTTCCCTCTGCTCCGCCCGCGATCCAGAGCCACCGTGCAACACTCCGGCTATTCTTGATACGGTGCAACGATCTCCTTTCGATCGCTCCTCTGCCCTGGGCTCTTGGTCCCCTGTGTTTTCGGTGCACACGGAGCGGTTCTAATGTGCGAGAAACGCGAAAGGGTCTGCTGGCACCGCGACGTTACGCGACACGAGAAGCGGAACGGACAGGCGAGCGGTCGCGCGCACTGACTCGATCGGACATACTCGCTCGAACGGGGCCCCGTTCGTCTAACCTTCGCCGTTTCCTCTATCGGTGCTCACTGGGCCCGTCGGCTTCCGGCGGGCGCACACGATCGGATGTTTGTTTTTGGAAAAAGGCGTGGTTACGATTGCGATTACGTACACGGTGACGAGTGCGGTTGCGCGGTGCGCGGACACGGGATGCGATGCGCGCTACTCGAAGCTCGCTGAAGGAATGGCCGCTCCGCGATGGTCCCCGGCCCCCAGGCGTGGGAGGAAGCGAGCAGTGTGTCGGGGAGGGGGGAGGCGACGCGAGGGAACTCGAGTCGAGTCGAGTCGAGTCGTGGCTAGGCAGACGGGACGAGGGAGGGAGCGAGGTAGGGGGGAAGCGAGGCGAAGCGGAGTCTAGCGCGAGTTGCGCGCGTGTGCGTGAGTGCGTGCGTGCGTGTGCCCGTCCACGAGCGAACTCGGGCTGAGCAGAGCGCGCGAGAGGGATCGATGGCGCCGACGAAGCCGGCCGAAACCGCTCGTCAAGCGGAGAGAGCGAGAGCACGATACTCGATGGACGGAGATACGGTCGTTGCTCATGCATACGCGCACACACGTATCACGGGGGGAACAGAGACGAAGAGAAAGAGGGAAAAAGAGGGAGGCGTGCAGGGCTGTAAAACGAACTCTGTACACCCCGATTGTGGGTTTCCCTTTCGTTGATCGTGTCGATTCTGTACTCTCAAACCTTGCTGGTTTAAATACCCGTAAAAGATAAAATGGAGCAATGAAATTTAACTTTCTGGTTTCCCTCCACCATACGAAATCATATGTTTTTTAATTTGCAATATGTGGACCACAGATGGCCCCTCGATTGAAAGGGATATACTCTGATCTCAATTGGAGTGACCTTTCCTAGTTGGAGTGAATTAATAAAATCGAAATAACTGGAGAACATGACAAGCGTAAAATGAGCGTAAACATGTAAGCCCACGCCTAGGCGCAATCGTTTCATCATACGTGCCTGGGCACGAGTGGTGGTCGACGTTCGTGGTTACCATGGGGTTAAGGTGGGGTGCGTGTCAAAGGGGCCTAGGGAGGCAGAGGAGGAAGCGTCCGAAGATAAAGAAGAAAGACAGGAGAGACTGCACGCGCGTTGGCTAAGGGCGCGAGCGAGACGGAGGGCACGACGAGCGAGTATGACGGGGCTAAAAATGGGAATCGAGCATAGGTGTACGTAGACGTATGCACGCGCCGATGCCGTACGATCTCCTGGTGGACACGCTCGCGTTGCCTCATTTGCCGGCTCAGCATTGAAACGCGATGATTCAAAACTGTGCGTGCGCTGCCGGCGTTACTCTAGCCAGGCCGCCACCTATCCTCTTCGATACAAGCCCGACTAGATCGATAACCTCCGCGGCGATCGTCTCAGGCCTGGACATTCTTTTCGCCGCGGGCTTGCTCGTTTTTCCTTCCCGCGGGCGCAGCAAGAACCCGATGCTGCCAGATGACTTGACACGCGCTCGATTCCTCGCCGATCCTCTCCCCCTCCTCGGGGCCCAACGGATGGAACGCTCGCGCGCGGCTACCGTCCGCGGGGAAATCGCGCCGGGAGCCGAGGAACGGGGAAAAAAAGCTGTTCTAACGTTTCGCTCGGGACTGTGCAACGACGACGCGCAGGAACTCGATAATACGCCCAAGGTTGTCTGCTCGCGAGCGTGCTGCTTATGCGCCGGTTTCTCCGTACACGTGATACCGCTCGATCCGCGGGCCCCGTTTCAGCGGATCGGCTACTCCAGATGCGAGTCAAATCGCGATGGGACGTCGCGCGGCAGCGCGTCCCGGGATTTGCATTCGTCGGCTGGAACCGTCGCTGCAATCGAATTACCTTTCGACGTTCGCCGCCGAGTCGGGCCCTCGGCTAATCGAATACGAAATCAGCGTGTCCCCCGTTTCTTTCGAGGCCCCGTACACCGTGCACACGCGCACGCAATGTCGTAGCACGGCCGAGATAGCGTTTACCAGTCGTTACTACTTCTGATCCGCGACAACGTTTCCGTTGCTCGAGGGATTACGTAACGGCTGCGGTACACGCTTGCAAACTTTGCTCGCGAGAATAACCGACTGCGTACTTCGTCTTGGACGAAACGGTTCGTTGGAGGCGTGTTTGCGTTTAGACATGAGTAAAGAGCGAAGGCTGAGGTTTGTGGGACGGATAGTAGAAAGTAACGGATGGTCATGTCCTGTGGGATGTTTTGTGCGCTTGATAGGAACTTGATAGCGTCTTTTTTCTTTTAGGTTGACGTATAGCTTGTTGACGAGTTTATAGTGAGGAAGTTTCTGAGGTCAGTTTACGTGTATTGTGAGAGCCAGTGTGGAGTTAATAAAGAAAGAAGTGAAGAGAAATTAAGTAACTTTAAAAAACTGAGAATAGTAACGAGCTAATAATATGAAGCTATTGGATTTGAAAAAATTTATCTACAAAAATTTGCACGTATAATTGTCATTAAATAAACCTGTCTTTAATTAACCTATCCTAGGAAACTTTTGTAAATGTTTACCTAATATTTTTATATAGCTTGTAGTTCTACTATTTCAATCATACCCATTGCACATATTTGTATTCATTTATACATGTACACCCGGCTCAGGCGAATCTGGTCGTATTGATATTATCTATCTCTTTCTTACACGGGAGCCATTGAATAAGAGAGAAAGACAGACAGATGGAAAATGTTGATGTGGCCAGAATCGTTTGAGATGGCCGTACATTAATTTAATTAATATTACTCATAGCCGTTAAACTGAAACTATTATTTATATACGACGCAGCATTCACAGTATTAACGATTCACTCAGCCTTTCAGCCGATATAATATAACGCGCATTAAGACACAGATTGCACGAATAGTTCTTTCTTAATTTACCCCTGATACATGTTCGGTGAAAAAGGAGCGCGTTACGCCGCTGCGTGGCCAGCTAGCGTAAAGGTCTCCCCGAAATGTATGTACATATACGAAATCGTCTTTTCGGGATATTAACGTATCTGCGTATTCACAGGGTTGTCCCCGCGTCGCATTTATTCGTCGGCCACGACCCCTCGACGCGACTGTAATAATTTTGAGCGAGAAGGGGCTCCGAAAAGGGCAACCACCGTTCGAGCGAAAAGAGGGAAAAAAGGAAATATTGAAAGTAGGAGCGCGGGCACATGTTCTCTGTACAAATCTTGCAAATTATTCGACTGTCCCTAGCGGCGCGCATATTATCCCTTAACTACTGACTCGGAGTCTTACAGACTCTACCTGGTACATTTCTTATTGTTAATGCTGCTCGTAAATTCTTCTCTTTAAGTAAATATGACACATTTTCTAATCAAAATTTGTAGTACATGTTACGTCTTATGCTTTTTTAACCATTGATGTTGTAGTACTTTACATTTGTAAGTATTTAATAACATTGTGTTTTAATTCGAGTCTAATACACTCCATATTCATATTAGTATCTGAAAATTGAGTATCAATAGCTAACCTTTAATGCGTGCTGTATATTTTACTAATACAGTTTTCAATATTTGATAAGAAAAATATTCGTGGATAATGTGTAAAAACTAATAAAGAGTAAAGTTACGACTTTTCTATCATTCTTTACTCTAAAATCTTAATACTGTTATATTATGTTATACTATTTTTCAAGAATTACAATATAGTAATGAATCGTTACACATATGTCAATTAGTCATGGAAAATATATTCTGGTATTGACTGTGATGAACACCCGTATGATGTTTAGAAACAAATGTGGGTATATGAATTCATAGCAATCGAGGGACCTATATGAAAGATGAGACCGGTGAACGTTTGCCTTTTTCCAGGGAAGCACAAGAATACTCTATCATTTGCTTTCTTTATTCAGTGGATTGCAATTTTTTTAACAAAATAGATGTTACAGATATATATTAGATACACTCTTTTAATGGTGTACGTTCCATTATGCTGAAATTTTCATTCCTCACCACTAAAATGTATTCGCATAGGCAAAAGAAATCATAAAATTAGATAACAGTTGTCTTTATTATGAGCCTCCAATTGTTGAGCTAACAAAAAGCAGAAAAGAGTTTTTTCGATAACTGTCAATATGTTAGGTAACTAACAAGTATATTCGACTAAAAGATAAATGTGATATTATCACTACTACCTGATCTACGTATGATTAAAGTGCAAAGTATGACTCACTTTCTTGCCTCAAATAAAGACTCCTTTCTTGCAACTCTAATTCCATACCGAAAATTCATTGCTGATGCTAATACCAAAACTGATTAAAAATTTCTAAGTAATTAGTTCCAATACCGCTTAGGCGTTAAGATTATTTTAAGGGTTACTTCATGGAACGCACTTTCAGTGTCCCAAACACCTCACGAAGATACATACGTAAACGCCGCTGAATGTCGATAAGGCTACGGAAACTGCGTAGATACATGGTCGTTGTACAACAGGTATTATCTATGTGTAACGACCACGAAAGGTGTACCGATACAGAGGATGTTTTAATCGATGTCCAAGGTGAAACGACGCAATTATTAGCGCGCACGGTTGTTGCGACATACCTACTCGCAGTCGCGTTCACGGCTCAAGTTTGTGTCAACACAACGTCCATGTGCGCCTCGTGACGCACACTCGTTACATAACCATCGAAGCAGCCGTGCAAAAGTGGCTTACGTATCCTAACCGCCTTACCCTTTTCTTCCGTTCGCGGATCGCCGTCGGCAACTTCGTCCTTTTCAACCTGTCTCGCTCCTTTTCACCTCTTTTCAACCCTTTTCGCCCATTTTCCATCGCAAAAATCGCAACCGACACGGCTACGCCAAAGGGTTACGTCCTTCTGCCACGGCTAACGACCATTGCGTACAAATTGCCCCGATGTTCTTCCTGCGCAGACTTAATGAGTATACGCGCCACATCGCTAATAAGTGGAGGCGCGTATATCGTCTTGACGAAGGAAGGGGCGATGATCGCGAACGAGCCGCGATATATGTATTATAAGGTGCGAGCGCGCACGAGAACTCGTTGTTTACGAATACATCGTGTAAACGCTATCTCCGTTGTAGCTGTTCGAGATCGACGCCTGCGAGACTGGGATGTCTCGTTACTATGCGGTCGTGCCATCAACGGTCGATAAATTATGGAGGAATGGGGGAGAGCCCACGGTGATCCCATCTGGAATTTTATTAGTTTCTTCCATCAATTTTTACTGTATTTAGATAGCTTGGGATTGATTGAATATCGATAGTCTCGTTCTCTTATGTGATAAATGTGAAATTTGTACGGGAAAGTATGAAAGTGGATTATTTCAATCTGGGTTTATAATTTATGTAATTATACCCGATTGTTTCAGCTTTAATTCTTATACGTGGTATTAATATGTGATGAATTCATTTTCTTATGTGTAAATGGTATTCCAATTTGGTTGATATGTGTTATTAAAAACTGGAGACACCTCTATGTGTATAATACATATATGATTTTGATTGATTGTAGACAACACCTGCAACTAAATTTTGTTATATGCCATATTAGAATTATTTGACTGAACAGCAAACGTAGATATACAAACGTCAAAAATATAAGTTCTGTTAAAAAATCTACTGTGCAGTATTACAATAAGAGCTCCGATATGGTTAGTGTTGTTGTGAAGTTGGAGTAGAATAGGCAAAACTGTCATTGAAAGTACGGGGTATGATAATAAAATTTTGAAATAACGTATACGAAACTTCGATTTTGAAAATTAGACTGACATGCCATTATTTTCAAAGTAGTCTCTTTGGGATTTTCCAAATCAAAGTATTTTGAGAAGACTGTTCCCAGTGGCCGATAACTTTCCTGTAGATATGTAGATAGCAAAATGATAAAAATATGTAGTGGGTCCTCGGTTAATAGGGAAAGGTTCGCATGACTCAATGGATGGGTCATCGGTCATCGGCTTGAATGTGTTAATATTGCACACGCTTATTTCAGAGTCGAAAGCATTGGTCATAATATTTCTGGTATCTCTTTTCATACTCGTGCTATTATTTTGGATTTTAGAAAATGACTAAAAATGCGCGTCTTTTAACATTCCTCCTATTTTGAGGATGTAAAACAAAGTCGTATGCGAATACAGTCTCTTTATAACTTTGTTTATTTCCTCGAATTAGAGTTAAGTGATATGATTGTGAGTAATAGAAGAAGCGTCAGCTTTTCAAAATTTGATGTTTCCGCGGCGGTAAATGGATAATCGAGAAAACCAATATTAGTCGATGAGTTCTAGTCACTATTTCTTTTGGAGCCCGAAAGTGAAATACTGTGAACGGCTGTGGGACTTCAAACCCCTACTGAGCTGATCCCTCAGAAGCTGCTTCTGTTTACTTTGTCGATTGATTTACAACTCCTCACCTTTTGTACCAACTGCGTTTCTAATTATCGCCCTTTAGTATTTTAATTCTGAGCATTGAATATTTATCACTTTTAGTCGTTCAGAAAATTATATCTGAAAGAGATTTATAGACAAGTGTCAAATATAGCTACATCTTACCGATATCTATTTCTTCGGGAATTATAAAACCATAATATTTATTAAAATCAAGATAAAAGAGTAGCGAAAAACGCCAGGATAGAGATAAAGCACTAAAGAAATTGGAAAAATTGTAGGTTGTTAGCTTTAAATACTCCTAACGTTATAATGAACATGAAAAACGAAAGAATTGGAGTTGAATTTTATAGACAAAAGTCGATGTCTTTATGGTATATGAAATTTATTAAAATACCCAAAAGAATCACTTGAAGATCAGGATACAAAAATAAAAAATGGTAAATTAAATACTACGAATACGTCAGGAAAATGTGCTTAGAATTTTGTTTCTACTGTAACTTATAAAAAGAAAAATAATAGGTACATGCATCAGACGCAACCATTAAGTCTTCCTCTAGCCAAGTATTAACAGTTTCTGTTATCCAGGTTAGTGATATTTGATATCAACAAAAAAATGGAATAATTCAATGGAGATTGTTTAACAGTAACCTACCAGAACCTAATTATAAAAAGGCTTTACTTGAGGTCTGAGTTTTGTACTTCGGATGATCGAGGTCCTACTATATGGAAGAGTTAAACCAACAGACACAAAACCTTAACAAGGTTGACATTAACACCTTAACACATATGGAACATTTTAACTTAACTCTACGTACCTCTAACATCCACGCTGCTTTCCACTGAAATGTTTGGTAGAGTGCGAAATTATGCGAGTTTTGTGACTGCAAAGAATATATTTTTTCTGGATCGGTTGTTGACGTTTCGATTTAACAATGACTAACGACGACATAGGCTTGGCTACTGCTCGTTCGTTCCGTGTTACGCTTTCTTAACGCTCGACGATATTTCTGCGTCCACGTGTGTCGTAACGCGACCTGGTAACCAGTCGACGATGGTCGATCGGTTCGTCGTTAATGAAAACTCTAAACACGGCCAGGAAGGGGGACGATGGAATTTGCACACGAAGCTCGACGAAGAAATTAGTGCATGCATAAATGATGCTGCATGCACGTGACTCGCTCGGACACTGCGCAACCACGGTGGAATTTCGCGAAGCAGAAACACAAATCGCACTGTTTCGAGATGTACATTGCGTACGTCGACTAATGGTCACCGTATTGTAATTTCGGGCCATTTGTCGCTCGTTACGTGGCCTTGCGCGGACAGGAGCTATTTAATCCTAAAAAATTGTTTCGAAGATCATTAGAAACGAACTCGCTAATGGCATTTTAGAGAAAAGTGGCTATAAAGTAATTAAGACTAATAAGTTTTTTATTATTTATAAGTGGAGGCTATAATTGTCAAATACTAATGTATAGGTACTTATCTATATTATTACCCAAATTTCCCCTTTTCTTGTTAAATAAATACATTAAAGTAACTGTAAACATTTGTTTTTTTACTTAAAAAATTTTGAACGAATTTATTTCATTCGGAATGAATAGCGTATATGATATATCACTAGATATTATATTTATTTATACAAATTCCAGTATTGAATTTTTTAAATAAATGAATCTGTTTTCCTCAATGGGCAAATATTTCACTCGTATTAATTAAAGAATATGCGAAAGCAAACCTTTTCCTTTATAACGAGTTTCATTTGTGAAAAACATTCTGCTCCAAATATAGTGTTTTTATTATCGATTGGAACTTTTTAACGAAATAATGGGAGGCATTTTTTAAAAGTCAATTTATGTAGGTATTAATAACAGAGTGTGATTTCATCGAAGATGTAAGTGACAGTCTAGAACAAGCAAAACTCGTTTGCTCTAGAAAACTTTCAATTACAGTGAACATAGTAAGTAGTTCATAACAAAGAAAAGCTATATCGAAATAGATTTAACTTCCTCGAATTTAAAGAAAATGGGATCAAGAGGCTCCTCAAATCTGCCAATCCATTCTTTCAACTGTATATAATTGTTTAATCATTAATCAGAATATTTATTCTCTCTTTTATTTGAATTAGCTTTAGTAGATACAGGTCGAGAAAACTCGGGGGATTAAAAGCAGTCCGCTTCAACTTTTGTTATTATAAGCATAAGCTATGATAGGCTACGACTATTAATGCTTATTAGCTATTAACTTATACATATATTATAAGCAACAGAGAACTTCTACAGAGACAAAACTCTGGTTTTACCCTCAGTGTCACCCTGAATATGGCTGCAGAATTTCAAGATATTAATAATTAAATAAAAAATTGTATTTCTCAAATACAAGCAATAACTATTCAGCATAAATGACAAATTACTCCATAGAAAATAATTGTTTAGTACAATATTAGATACATTTCAAAGTTCAAATACTGCGTGTTTCACTGTATTCCCAATATCCCTACGCCTACTTCTTCTTTCATCCATTGATCCGTAAGAAAAGGTAGAGACTTAAGAAATGTTCCAGTAATCGACCATGTCATCGTATCTGAATACTAACGCTAATTTTATTTAACTTTAAGCTTAAAATTCAGCCATTGGAACGCGATTCAAATATCAGGACATGCAATCTCAGGTTGTACACCTACTGGGTCATTTAACATTCTAAGTGTCCGGATATTAAGACATTTTCCTTATTTGTCCTAATACTCGGATACTTAAGAAATGTCTCAGTACATTTACCTTATACGTATGTCCTAATACCCGAATGCTTAGGATGTCAAATCTATCAGTAATTAGACAACCTAAAAATACATGTCCCAATAAATTGCGCTCAGGAGCTATACATACTATTTCATAATGCTATTTTCTGTTTTTGTTGAATTCCAGCCTAAAATTAACTAAAATTACCGTTAGTGTTCAAGACATATTCGGCTACTGGCACATTTGCTTTATCTTCTATTATCAGAGCTCTAACAACGTTGTCCATACGAAGTACCTTACATATCTAAAAATTATCTCGAAACTACCGCCTCTACATAAGCCCTCCGTGTTATACCTCGAACCCTCGTTACACGATACCCGACTGTCGAATGACCACGTCGCGATTCGCAGTGCAGCAGTCAACCAGGGTATCGCAGATAAAACTGCCGCGTAAGGCGAATCGTGTCAAATACCTGTCCACAGGCATCGTTGCACGGAAGTGGCGTGAAGGAACCGCGGCGAAAGGACGGGATACGGTAAAGAGCTAAGCGGCGCACGCACGGAACGTTCCTCGGGCGAAACGGTTGCCCCCTTAGCTAAAATAAGCGGAAGTTAGCAGCGCGAGCGCTTCTAAATTTAGACAACGGTGTGTGCTCATCCTTCGGCCTCTTCACCATTGCGCTGCCAGCCCCTGTCGTTGCATATCTGTCCTGTGCCGCTTTTCGCTTTGACTTCGTCTCTGGCGAATCCGCCTCACGGCTTCGTTTTCGTGCTCCCACCCGCTCTGACGCACGCAGGCATGCGCATCTCTTAGGTCCCATACATAATGGATCGCGGGAATCCTGCGTTGCGGAAAACTGGTCCTATTTGCATTTCGATATCTTCAGCCCGCTTCTTCGGCCCGACCTGTCCCTCACGCTTTCCAAGCGAACACGTAGACTGTGAACTTTGGAAAACAGACGACTCTGGATCGTGGCGTCGTGAGCGAAGATTTCTACCGTTTCCGCCTAGGCATGGGTTGCTTCGATCCTTAGGTAGATTTAGCCTATGCAAATTGGTTGAAGGAGAGGGTAGACAAGGTGGTGTATGTATAATCGTCTCAAAAATATGTTACGTTCTAGTATAAGTGCGATGTTTTCTCGATAGGGGCTCAGCGATCAGGTTGTAGTGAGGTATCGTCTTGAGGTCATTTCGAGGTCGACCTACGTAGAGTAGTGCACGCTTAAATTCTTACACAGTTGGGTCGTATTGTAATTCTTGTGTGAGAGATCGAGATTTTGGTTCAGCAGGAAGCTCGAACTTCGATACGTTTCAATAAATTTGGTTTGCACTGGTCTTTAAGGGGTTACATCTATTTAGGTAAATTAAAAAATTGATTTTTTGTTTTTTACATGTTTGACAAACTTTAGGTTTCAAGAATGTATCCTGAAAATTTAAAGTTATAGAGCTTTGAACGACACTGATTGCGTGGTTGAGTATTGCTACTTATGCACAAGAAAATACATATTTTAAACTTTAAATGCGTTTTTCTTGAAATACGATTTTCAAATGCGGTGAATATCATGTCTCGAGAACCACTTTATGTTAGACAACCTTACGTTGTCCATGACAATCTAACTTTTTTAAATTTAATAAAAAAAGAACAATTTTTCCATCGAAATTCCAGATTATAAGTTTACATGACTGCCATTTTGTAATAATTGAAAAATTATATTGTACTACTTATTACAATAAAATATTGTAGCATGCTACAAAGTCTCCTAGTGTTGCTTCAGTGGAATCGCACCTTAAGGAGTAACTACACAATATGAATCGTTCACAGACCAAGACAATTGATCTTACTTTTTGAATTTTTCAAAATTTTAGTACACATTTAATTCTAGGACATATTTAAAGTCGATTTTCTCGAAAATCAAGCCTCGTACAAGAAAATGGTATTTTATGTTTTCGACTTATTTTTTTATGTAGAATCAGCTTTTGATTAGTTGTACAACCAATTACCGACCACCCTGTATAAAAAGTTAAGCGTCAATCAAGGACTTTTGCATCCACATACAAGATTCAGAAAATGGAGTTTATTACTTTGCCCTATAAATCACTCACATGTATCATATATCAGGAGTATGTCAACAAATTTCGAGTATTCACAAACATTTCTGTACCTGAGAGCCAACGTGACCCAAGTGCTTTTTTGTTATTTTTCAATAGAGCTCAAAAACAAATGTGATTGCCCATTTCTTAACATAGTATATGAAGTAATTTATCCTATTAAATGTCCTGCGATTATAACTTAACTAAATTCCTATTATTCTATTAAAATAAAGAGAAAGCAGCAAGTTTTTGTAAAAATCTTAATTTTGAAAAAAGTGCCCTTGGGTTACTCTGGCTCACAGGTACAGATTTGTCGCCATCTCGAGACGATTCGGTGTGCACGCGGTTTTAGAGCGTACGCGCGATGGGTGACGCAAAGCGCACGCGACCGGACCAGCTGACTGCCAAAACAGCTGTAGTAATACAGGATGATGCATCGGAGCCGCAGCTCGCTCGTTCTCTCGCGTTCTACGCTTTTGACCTCGGCTGTGATTTAATCTTGCGCGGTCTTAGGCGTCGATTACGTCGACACGACCGGTCCCTCCGCAGCCAGTCATCTCGGCTCTTGTTTCACTGATCCGCTCGAAAAACTCCTTTGAGGCTGGTCGCCGCTGACGCGAGCAACACTGGATCCAAACTGGTACAGATTTTCTGGTCTTCGAACAGTCGTCAGGTTGAATTCAAGGGAAGGTCATTTTCAGAGCACGTTATGATATACGGCTGGATTTATCTTTACGTCAGCCGTTATGCATAAAGAAGATACATTAATTTACGTGGACTGAAAAGGGGACATCGATGACCTGGTGACTCTGAACAATCTTGGGAGAAAAATATTGTGAGTACTACGTTCATATTTTTGGATGCTTGGGCTCAAGAGAGATATACGTATAAGAGACTTTTCTGTCTTGAAGTTCCCTTTTTCCTCCTTGAATTATTTTGTATGCAGTATTTACTTGGGTACGATTTCGCGAGTCTTCTACTACAACAAGTATATAGAGAATGGAAGATATCTTTGAAGGTTAAGTGCTTTAGTAGGTAATTCATCTTTGTTTCGTCAAGTTCGAAGGTAAAACAAAATATAACGAAAAGATTGTGATCTATGTGAACGAAGATTATACTGAACTTGATTATTTATGCAAGCTATTCGCATGAATGAGAATTATCGATAGTTCCATTTACTGACGACTTGGATTTTTCTTTTAAAATATTAAGAGTACTGAAAAGCAGTCACTATTTTGTTATCTATTTCGAAATCACCTGATTTTTATAAAAATATAATTGAAAAATTAATCCTAGATATGTCAGATATTATTCATATTTCAGAAAATACTATATTATTAGAGTATAATCTTGATTGCTTCAGAAAAGTACAATTATAAAAATATGATTTATAACAAAACATATTTAGCTGACATTATATCACATGCTGATAGCTTATTTTTATTTTATTAATTGAAATAAAAATGCGTAAGAATAAAATCGGATTGAGTAAGAATAATTTCACGATATAGTAAATATCAAAACGAGTCTATGATGAGGGAACCAGTATTGTACTACACACCATAAATGTTTTAACAATATCTTACTTAGCAGAGTCACAGGAAAGCTTTCCTTTCCACATGTGTCGTGCAAAGGAACTCCTACGAGAAAACCCCATTAATCGTGGTCGAAAATGGAGCAACGTTCGTGTATCGCGATGTCGTGGCCCTTATCAGTGACGGAACTAACATACGGGTCTGATAATCGTAAGACATTCTACCGAGGCAGCCCAAACGAATTTTAAACGGTTCTGTCGGCCGTTTAACGCAGTACGCGAGGCGTAAAACGGAGTCGAGTCCGCTACGAAACGTTGCACAGCCCTGATTGCTGCATTGTTAATTGTTATCGTGTTGCACCAACACGGAATGCAGATTGCGTTCGCCCAGTGCGATTTGGATAACGCTGTCTCTAAATGCTGCAGCCCCTACAATTCTTCGACGATCGTAATTGTGTCTAATTGAGCTTTATCCAAGTAATAGCAATGTCGTAGGTAAGTGCTGTTAACTTCCGTTAGAAGCATTGCAAAATAGTTTAAAAAGTGTGAAGCAGGTATTTCTGTCTTGAAATTGTTTTTTTTCTCAATCATGCGTTTGATACTGTATATTAAACTATTTGTAATAATGATGGGAGCGATTAAGTAGAGAGAAAATTACATTAGTTCTTTTTTTATATTAATTTTACCTATCTCTAGTTTTATAACAGATGACGACCTAAGATTAAGTTTCAGATAATTAATCGAAAAATAGTGGTAATCTTTCCTGTTGAAAATTATGAATTTTTCCATTCCCATATGTATGTTCGTTCACGCATACATAGATACTTTCCTTAAGATAACATTGAATTCAATAAACACTAGTTTATTCACTTCTTTTCAATTTAAAAGAAGCATTTTTTTACAATTCTAATGCATATAAAAAAATATAGACATTATTTTACAATCGATCTAATATTAATTAAAATTTCTGAATACTATTTTCATTTACCCTAAGCTGTACAAAAAGCTATCATGACGCGACAAATATTCAAGTTAGCATTGTTCAAATCGCAAAGTCACGACACGATAGTAGATACTCAGATCAAAACGTTCCTTGTTCCGGAAAGTGAAAGTCACAGTTACTCAATTCCAATCCTCTAGAAAACTCGAAACGTCTATCCACTTCTTTTTCTGGCCATTCGTGCGCGCTCGCGAAAGCTCTGAGAACAGCGATAATCAAGAAAAAGAGCGGACTACGGTTAAACGTGTTTACTGAGGAAAGCAGACGCCAAGAGGACAAGAACTACCATACTTCGGGAGATAAGAAGAAACGCGCCCAAAATGTGATACGAATATAGCCGCTGCGAGGGGGCAACGACGACCACTGACCGTTGACCATCTCTACCGATTGCCTATTTCAGTCCCCTGCACTTCACAGGCTGCTCTGACTTTTCATGGACAAGCAAAGCTACAGCAATTGTTTTGGCTTATACGGTAGTGACCAATAGAATTGTAGCACTCGCAAAAAATACTAATTGTTGAATGTGACAGGGATTATAAACGCGATAAATTGGTATACAAATGAATTTCAAATGAAAAAAGGGAACTTGATTAGCGACAAATAACACAGACGATTATTTTTCATGTGATTGTTATACTAAAAACATTGATATTTGTAAGGTGGCGCAATTTCAATGGCCACTACTGTAGACATATATAGAAATGATGAATTACAATCGTAGAATCTTGGGAAAAATTAAGAATATTAATGAGAGAATGGTGTCTAAGTTACGTACATACAGTGAGTCATAAAATGCTATATATCTACATCTAGTCAAAGTAGCATGTACAATTAGGTGTAAAGAATCATGTTCCACAATATTTTAGAAAGTTTAATACTTTATAAGTGTGTTTCAAGTTATATTCCTTCTATAAATAAGTTCAATTTAGTTTCCTACTTTAGCAAAATATTGTTATTCGTTATGTTCACCTTCTACAAGTTTAGTATTCTAATATAATATGATAAAATCATTGTGATTTCCCTTTAAAAAGTTGTTACCAATCACAATAGAAAGCTTCAGTTTTTCGATATATTCCATACCAAATATTAAAAATTAAATTAGTGTTAAATAAATACTATGACCTTTATCACCTCATTTAAGCGTTAAACTATGAAATAATTTAATACCAATAATTTTTGTATTTTCTAAAATATTGTCAACTTCATGTGCACATAAATTTTTATAAACGTAACTACATGCATATTGATATACGCAAATTGTATAAAGTATAATGCAACTATTTAATCCTTTATGTTAGGCTCAACTAACTCCATGATCATATTCTCAGCTACATAACTGTCAAATAATTCACTTCAACCAACGATTACGGAAGACCGTACATTTTCTGAAATATGAAATTTGAATAGCACATGTAGACCTTTGTAACCAATTTCATACATATTTCGTAGCTTTCTCTTTTCACAGCGATATTCATACATTTTTCAAAGATAACCTTTGAAAGGATCATAGAGACGCGCGTCATTCCTCTTGAAAAATCTGTGAAGTGCATAAAGTAGACTCGAACAGTCCACATCTAGGCTTCGCGATTTCTACGATTGATAACAACTTGACAGAATTTCCACGTCTCCTGAAGAGGGACGAGGAAACCTCTCCATGCAGAAGAAGCATCCGCGTATCGTAAGCAACGCCTCGTCACTCGTCACGGGTACCAGTTTCTTAGAGATCGCGCAACGCGACATTGCAAGAAAGCGCGGTTACACTGCCCATATAATATTTTCAATGAATACAAATACGATAGCCGAGACTACACGAGCTATCCTTGAATTTACGTAACGGTCGTTCTTCCACTATTTGTCGGGTTTCTTTAGCTGTGCCTATCTCTTTCGGCGAAGGCTGCGCGATAGAATTTTTGTCGTCCCTTTGTGTTTTCACTGTTGCAAGTAAACGAACACTTCGCTTTCGTTCAACGACTCGCTTTCAAAGAAGGTTACGATGTCGCGTAACGGGCGGGATGGAAAGCGAAAACGTCGTCATGAATGCTGATAAGTATATATTGATGTCGACGTTACGCGTTATCATTCGATGAGACGGATGATAAATAAAGGATGGTCATAAATTTTCTGGAAGGACGATCGCAAACTTTAAGGGTCATTGGGGTTGTCCAAGGAAACGAGGCGATTTTAACTCTTACAAGCGTTGAGGGGAAAGTATATTCAGTGCGTTCTTATGCCACTGTACAACGCTCGTAAAGTAGAAGTAGAAGTAGCTCAGGAGTGGTCATATCTCATTTCTTTGAGTTAAGTTTTTGGATTATTGTATAATAATTATAGAGTTTTGTAACTCTATTTTTACAGTTTAGGCACTGTATGTGCCTAAAAGAGTTAATTGTTCCTTAAATATTATTAAACGTCACTGTTAAAACACTGATGATAACTTGTAGTGTGACAGTTTAGTTGTTCAAAAAAATTATGTAGATATAATTCTCATGTGTGGTGAAAAAAAAAGAAAAATAGTTGCTACATATGTTGTAAAATATTCCCACATGATGTATGCTCAAAGTCAATAAAATACCTACTTTTTCTGAAATGTTTGCTTGACTGTTTACAATTCATTAATAGGTAGATATACTACTCGTGAGTAATCTAAATAAGTTGGTGTTTGGGAAAAGGGTGTCTGTAACATTTCATAAAATTTAGAGGAAAGCGATAAACCATCTTACTGCACACTGTAACAATCAAAGGAGCAGCTGTTGTAACATATACTCTTCTTCAATTTTGAAAAATGAATAACAATTCAATAATGAGAAAGCAATTTAATAACTACGAACACATAATAGGATATAAAAATGAAAAGTATTAAATCGAGGGCAACATGATATTATGTTTTTTAAAAGTCATAAACTGTACCATATGAAGTTATAAATTTTGTCAAAGCGTTTTCTACTCACACATACGTATATATTATTGGCTTTTCTTCTATGGGAAAACTCAGTTCGAAAAATTTGTAATATAAGTTCTTCTTCCAAACATTTACTCAAATAATCAATCGAATTAGTCCGCAATTTTATTCATCCAAGTTCATCCAAGTATGGTAGCAAACAAATAAATAGATGTTTTTAAAAAAGCAAATCGTAAGATTTAGAAAACTGCAAACTTCTCTTACCCTAAGATATTAAAATTTACTTTATAATTTTACTCTTACTTAATTTTAATCTTGCTATTGACTTCACAAGGGTAATATCCATAATTTCTTGATAAAATAAAACAGTGGAGGTTCATTTCTCTTTATCAAGATTACTAGTATCGAGGTTTGCCTGTACACTCAAAAAAATATCCTGCGCTAGAACCACAAACGCATCGCTAGTCTAATCAATAAAATGAGTGAACCAATCCTACAATTGGTCCTACGCGTTTCTGCCTGCGCGCAATTTGGTCGAATTGGCGATGCATTCGTAGTAGTTGCTAAGATTATTTTTTTGTTGTTGAATATACAGTGTCCAATCACGAAGAAACGCTAACAATTGTGGAAGGGTTGATGTCCGATATCGAATTCCTACGAACGTACAGTCCTCGTGAAATGAATCCCTGTTACGGGTCAACCGCCTTTTCTAAGGAAACTCTACTGCTTTTTATTTTTAGGAGCGAACAAGCATCTTCTCTTTTTTCGTGGCCCGAGCTATCGTGCAGCTAGCCAGATCGTAGACGGTTCTCGCCCCTAATTTCTCCGGAGACGCACAAAACTCGCCTACCACTCGGAGGGTGGCGATTTTTACGAGCACTAGCCGTGGCTACCCTTCGAGCAGCGGTTCTCAAGCTTCTAGTTCAGACCCTGTCTTTTAAACCTTCGCAGTAGATGTGTCAAGTATTCCATTTCGTTCAAAGATGTTCACATGTCACATATGTATTTCAAAAAACACGATTTTGAGGACTGACATTAAGCAACGTGGTAAATGCACTTCTATTTAGTGTGAAAATTTCACTAATTAAATTTTGAAACTGTAGAGTCTGTCTAAACAATTTTTCAAATGCAAACTGCAAATTATTTGAATAATGATCAATTATTCAAATGACATAACTTTCATTGAAAATTCTATTCTTCTTAACAATATTATTTACTCATTAAATAAATAAGTTTTCTTCTAAAGTCATGAATATTTTTTCATCCTCCTAAAGAACGCATTTTGAGTTGCTTGACTTCTGAAGTAGGCATGGGATAGCAGTGATTTCTCCATGTTATGTTATAATATTGATACAATACCAGTTGGAAATTAAAATTGTAGAAATTGGATAGAAATTGCACATAAAAACTAGAAATAAATACAAAAAATACACTGTTTTTTTCGCAACTAAGTAATGTGCTGAATACATATACAAATTCGTAAGTCACTATACCTGGATGTTGTTACGGAAATGTGGTTAGTTTTTGTTGCGATTGTAAAGGTATTTGCTATTAAAACACGGACATCGTTTAATGAAAGTTCATCCTTTACCGACTTCACCTAAAGACCTCAGTAAAGTTCATATCCATAAAGCTGAATTACATGAACTGGTTAGAAGCAAAACTAATCAACTGTAAAAAGCTTCATAAAACTTTTAATTTTAATTGATTTTCAATCTTCCATGAATGAAAAAAATTTACCTGCATAACTATATCCACTGTCATAAAATCATGTACAGTTGCTAATTAAAGTTTCATATATTTTCAGCTGAAAGGTTATCATTTTTTAAATACTACGCTATATCAATTATACCATATTGGATTTATATTTTGTAATATCTTTGAATTTACTCTCTCCTAAATAAAAATCTAAATTCTCTCTTGTAAATTTTAGTGAAAATATAAATTGAAATTGTTTCAAAATACGACTTCTATCTCTTTGCCTTATAGTCACAAAAATCGCACAGTATCTGACCTAAATAAACAAAATAAAATCATTCTTTCCTTCAACACGTCCGCAAAGACTGATATCGTACCAATGACTCGACAATCTTCCCCAGTATTCGATATCTCGAACTATTTCCGATACATACACGTACCTGTATATAAACCTTACACGCCACACGAACGCATACCCGCCTTAAGCTTTTGTCCCCTCAAACAGAAACGATATTGCTGACTCAAAATCGATCAGGCTTCTGAAACGAGCAGAAGCGTCGAAATTCCATTTGACTATCTGCTTGGTGAGTAGCTCAAGCAAGAAACTCGGAAGGGCTTGAGAAACGCTGGCCCCAAGTAGCAGCAGGGAAAGCGGAAAGTAGTGGCAAAGGGGATCGATGCACTCGTCCGAGAAAGGATCCACCCCTAGACACGCGCAAACGACGTTGTTGATGAATACGTAGCATGGGGCACTGTCGGACGAAAGATTGATCGATGGAATCGGCTGCACGAGACGGACCGATTCTTCCTTGCTCGCGCGATTTCCTTGCTGACCTCGATATCCTCGAAAGCACTCTGACGTGGCTGCCTTATCTTCCTCACCCACTTCCTCCTTTCTTATTTTCTTTCCTTCTATTTGCTTCTCACGCCGTTATCTTTTGTCCTGGCGTATTTACCCTCCGTCAGGAGGGGTGCCACAACTCGGTTCTCCTCTGTTTGTTCTTAGCTTCCTCGCGACCCCAACCATGACACTTATTAAGTAGGTTCCTCCGAATTTTCTTCGCGATCCTGCTCAGAGAACGAGTCTCCTCTACTTATCGCGAGGATTTTCGTGAAATAGTAGCTTTGAGGAGAAAAACGGAGGTAACGGAGTAATAGACGATAGGAAGGAAATGGAGAGGGAGATAGGGAAGGACGATCGACGAGGAAGCGAGAAGATGGATTATCGACGGAGAAAAGAAATACGATCACAGAAGAGGGATAGGTATGAGAGATCTATTGTTCAAAGTGTTTTCGTGGCCAGAATTTTCAGAGCTTTAAAGTAGCGCTTTCCAAGTTTTATTCGTGAATAATATAGGTATTTTGTTTTACTTATACTACTGTGGCCATTGATGCTACTCGTGTTGTGTCACATGTGTATGTTCCGTATTAACGAAATGCTGTAAGGGGAGACAAAATGGCATTAGGGGATCCACGTGGACTCCATTACCATTTTATCATATTACTTGCAATATTCTTAATAGATTGTGGATGCTGATTGCTATACTGTATTCGTTAGAACTTCTAGCAAGACAAATATAGTAATATTGATTTACAGTAATGGTTTATTTCGTATTCATCCACTTTTTCGCGTTGCTAATTTTCTTACAGACATTTAATATACAATAGTAGAAACACGATTCACAGATTGTGAAGTATTCGTATTCTCTTAATTTAACTGGAAGTAAGAACAATAAGAGTGCAATAGGACATCAACTAAAACTTGAACTATGATTTCAATATTTCAGGTTTAAGACTTGTGTATAAACCGACTGATCAAGATCTTCCAACCTTATCATTTACATTATAGGTATGAAGAATATTATTTTTAACCATGCAAAGCTGTTATCTATGTGTCCATGTACCTATAATGATGTCGCAGTTAAGTTATAGAATTTACTTCACCAGTAATACAACTTTAAACCACTATGTATATTTTTAGAATATGTTTACCTAAAAAATTCGCAGTCGTATGCTAAAATCAGTCTCAAACTTCCAGATCGGTATAGCAGTCAGTTGACTTGCGGAAGTTCATAAGGTGATGAGTCTACTTTGACAGATTCCATCTATGACGCGACTAAAACTTACCTACAAATGGAGTCGATGAAAATAAAACGAAAAAGCAGTGTTCTAGAAGAGTGCGTCCACAATGGGTAAGAAAAAGAAAAGAACGCAAGGAAAGAACATTCAACGAAAGAAAACCAAGAGGGGAAGTTGTATGTACATAACTTGACCTGTAAACTGAGTTTCAAGGCGTGGCAAAAAGTTGCCAACTGAACCTCATTACCTAAAACGAAATAATTACTAATAGTGCACCACCTGAATATAAATGATTATCTTTTTACACGCTATTAGCAAAAAGCCATGGACACTGCCTATACAGTTTCTTAAATAGGAAAGACGAATTAACTCGTCATGTGAAAACTCATCACATTAAATCGTATTTAGTATGTACCTATGAACAAGATTATTCGACTCCAATCAATCAAGATTATTCTGTTCCAATCACTTTTATAGATACATATATTTCTAAATGTACTCATCAATCTAGGAACAATTCCATTAACAGATCAATAAAAAAATTCCCTATCTTTTTCTTCCTCCTGGACAAGTTTTAAAAGAAACACGATAGGGTCGAAAAAGACCCGAAAGTTGTACACAGTAGGGTCCATCGACCAAAGCTGACCCTCTTCGCGTTCACACCCCAAGAAGTGGAAATCTGATAGCCAGACTAAGTGTTTTCGAAATCGATCACCGCAGTGACTCATCGCGGCGAGGATGCAGGGATCCTCGAAGAAAATCGCGCGAAATCATAGAAGTGCAACAACTCCAATCACTGCTAACTATAACTGTTCACATCTAGTCAATTGCGAATAACTTGTGACTGCACGAAGCCACAGATATCTATTGTTGCGGTTCCCTAGGACCGCGGAAAGAAATCTTGCGGTTTCCCGAACGAGTCGAGAAACTCTCGGGAGAATAAATCGCGACCTGCATTCCTTTTAGTTCTTAACTCGAATGAGCACGAAGACGATTGGTAGATACTTATCTACGGCAAGGCCGCGAATCGGTGGATGCAGAGTTACGCACTGTTTTCTAGGGAAACAGCTATGTAATTACTATTAATTAGTAACTTTTTTGGTAAGAACGATGACTATCTGGGTAATTCTGTATGGTCATGTGTCGATTATGGTTAATGGCTTATCGTTCTGAACTACGCTAACTACACTGAACTTCATGTTTAGACTTTAGTTACACATCAGTCCCTCAATGAGTTTGCAACATCCGATGAACATGTTTACCAAATTTGTTTGGGCTACATGAATTAGGGATAATGGATTATTCTGGTTAAACAGGTAAAGGAGTTATTACTGAAATGTAGAATATGATGAGAAATAAAGTTTAAGTAATTCCCAGATAGTGTTAACACTGATTTGAATGCTTTAACTTTTTGAAAGATTTCAAAACTGTTAATTCTGAATAGGTACTGGGAAGTTTGAAAAATCTGAATACTTCAGCGTTTGAAATTTAAAAAATAGTTAAACTCAGAATTTCAAAAATGTGTAAATCTTTAAATGTTACGAAACGGTAAGACGCAAAAGGCAAATTCATTAACTATGTAGACATCACTCTTCCAGTCATTGAAATGTCACTTATACTATAACCATTATTTTTGTTATTTACTAAACGCACATGAGTATCTACACAAATGCACAAAAATTTAATATTCATGAGAACTGATAAATAAGTGGTTCATTTCAATCTAAAGTAGTATTTAATAAAACGTGTCAATTTTTTTATCATAACTACAACAGATTCACATGAGTCTACCAGCAATTCTGCTATAATTTTCCTCACAAATGTCCACGACTCCCTATAAAACAATAGATTTACCAGGAACGACTAAACAGTTGTCCTTGATGCATAGCTAGTTTTAAAGTCAGCAGAGCATTTATTTCGTCCACGTGAAGCAGGAAGAGCCGTGTCATAGTGAAAGATTGAGTCGTCTTTTCACCACGTCTTTCCTCGTTTCGAAATAATGAAAAACAAACCTGGCATGGTCGAATCAAGAAACGAGAAAACAGCGTAAGATTGAGAGACGCGACCTTGATAGGTTTCAAGCGCAAGGCCAAGAAGAGGGTTTCCAGCGTGGAGCTCGCCGCATCGTCGGCGTCGTCGTCGCAACGCGGCGAGCGTGTGTCGTTCGTTCGTCTGCCTGCCGCTTTCATCCACTCTCACTCTTTCACCCTTTCGCCCTTTTTATTCTTTGACGTAAGCCTTTTGTCCCCCAGGATATTTGCGGAGCTTTGTTTCGTCGACGAGCTGCATAGCGGCTTAAGCGCACGTTGCTAATGGCACGGGACCGAGGATACAAAGGGTTGTCTCGATGCCGACAAATGTTTATTTATAATTTGACCATGGTCAAGAAAACAACCAGCGAATCGACGGAGTATAGGGATCGGCCTGCCAGCCGTTTCTCCTGACTCGTCTAAAACGAGCACAACAATACTCTGTGCCGAATCTATGAGAACAAAATGTCGAAAAGGATATGTTTAGGCATGAAACTTGTTTTCTAAATTAAGTGAAATGATGAATATTTGGATGGAGTGATTTAACACGTTGGACGCTGTATCGTATACATATAACTGGCTGACAATTTTTACATCATTGTGAGTAATATTAACGTGCACAGTAAAGAAAGGTGTCAATAAAAAATTATAGCAACAGTTAATTGCAGAAAGGAGATCACTGTAGAATAAATAGAAAAATTAATTAAAAATCGGTTTTTTTTTCAAGCTAGAGTCACTGCCAAAGCGATAGAAGTTTTAATGAATTTATTATAGTAATCAATGTGTTAGCAAAGTTTGCTCATTCAGGAAGATTAAGTTACTAATTAATGGTAGTACGTGAGAATGAAATTTTCGAAGAAGAATGAAGGAGTATCTTATAATGGAATTTATTGATTACGAGTACGTATTCCTATATTTGGTTGGAAAATATTAGATGTCTAGCTCTTTAATGAAACATAAATTGTTATAATGAGAGTTCGTATAACACCGGACGACACCTAATACTGGACATTAGCTACGTCATTAAAAAATTAAACACGACAAAGCGGACAAATTGCAAAGGTAAATTCGCCTCTATCACTTTTAGAGTTTGGCCACTTTGTCGTGTTTCATGTTTTAAAGATACAGCTAATGTCTGGTTGTAGGTGTCATCCAGCGCCAGAGGAAACTTTTTTTTTTTAAGTTCCCATAACTGCAGTCTATGTACGAAATCTATAGAAGTTAAATTTTTAACTTATTTTGTAATATAAATCAATGCAACATTAAATAAATGGTAACTTCAACTTTTGTGGACTTTTAACTTACAAGATCAGGTTCATAATTACAACAGTACTATTATGAAACAATCTGCTCTTTTATATTTTAATAAAAAACTATAATCCACAATTTTCAGTAGAAAATTAGTGAATTAGTTTAGTACGAAAATCTTGAAATACATTTTAATCAAAAAATTAGATAATTATTATTCATTTTCTCGTTCTAACAAAATCACGCAATACTACATAGTCAGGTGGCTTGAAATTTATTAAACGTGGCACAAGCTCTGAAGTGTTCAAAGGCCTATATACGTTACGCAAACACGAGCTTTAGCCATGACGCTTAAAAAATGGAAAGACAGAGTAACATCGAAACGTCACTCGGGAATATTTGCGCGATTAAACAGTCTGGTTAAAGTAAACAGCAATATCGGTGGAAGCACCGAATTCCTTTACGTTCTGCGAATCTGTTCGAGGTAGCATTGCAGGTCACTGCAATGCGGTTGATGGTGGCAGTTGGTCAATAGGCAACCAGCCAATTCCGATCGAATCTAAATAAGCCCTTGTGCCATTTTGCATGGTCAGCTCTGAATATATCATTTGTGAAGGAACCCTGTTTCTGCATAATGTCTTTGATCGCGAAAAAATCAAATGACCAAGGACTTTGCATAGATCAATCGACGCTACTGTAACAAAAGACGAAAATAACCCTCGATGCTTAATCGTATTCTACTTACAACTGTTCTTCCAGGTTCTCTAAGTTCTATAGTAAATTTTCGTTTGACTCTAGGTGAAACGAGCGTTTGAATTTGGCGCGTATGCACGATGCAAGGGAATCGCGGTTTCTTCGAGAAACCACCCAGAGATGGCAGCATGCATCTTTTCTACTTAGCGAACGATCGCGTAGGTATACTCGGTCGGTATGAAAAATCTAATTCTCAGTTAGTAGAGCACGATATGCTCAGTAAATTATCATTTCGATGAGATTATATTTCCAAGTAGATTTGTATCCTTGAAAATTATATACATGTTCTCTATGGAACATCTACACAGAGTGATATCTCTGATATCTATCCCGCCCTATATCAACAATCTACATGTCACCCTCAACATCTCTGGACTCCATACTTCAGCAAAGAATCTCTGAAGCACAGAACCCTAGAAAACAATCCTCCCTCTGACCGTTCACAAGACCTGAAAAGAATCTTGATCGCGTTGAATTCCTCGCCCGTCAACCTGCCTTAAATTCTATTCTTAGCCTAATCACTCGTTATCGCCTCGCGCGCTTACTGTTTGCGCCGTAACTTCGTTATCGGGCGTTACCTTCATTTTTTGGATCATTATCTCCGATTCACGCTCACCTACTTTATTATCGTCGCCGACGCAGAAGGACACGATTGCCTGAAGAATTCCGTGAGTTGTATTTATCTTTCGTTTGAATAGAGATTTTTCCCCACGGATGGAAAATTCGAGCCGCGTTTTTAGCTCTGCTTCGACGTCGAGTTAAAAACGTACTCTCCTCGTCGGAGGCTCGGAAAAAGAATGTGATGGGCACGCGCAGCGATCGGAAGGAAGGAAAGAAGGACGGACGGTCGTCGATCGAGTGTAATAAGTTTGCCGCTTGGTTTCACCGTCGTGACGGTCTCGCGGTAGGTTTTTTCATATCGAATGCGATCGATATCCGGCCGCATTCTCGGCCCTCGGCCCTCGAGCATAATCTCGGGCAATATCGTATCTGGATGGCGCCACCTCGTAACAGACACCGCGCTTCGCGATCAAACGGCCGACCCAAATCTGTGATTTTCTTCTTGCGAGCAGGGAAGGAACGGCAGCCACGTGGCAACGCTAGACACAGTGTTTATGATAAAAGTACCTACTATGGCATAGTAAAAGTTAAATCGCTGTCAATTTAAAGGTAATCGGTATTTCTGCATCTAATTTGTCTCCAGGAGAAATTATTTGTGTTTTATGTAAAATACGCCAGAACTGTCAAAATCTAAAGGTTTCTAATTGAAATTTAGAAAACGTAAGATATGTGAAAGTCGAAGGTCTGAAAAGGGTGTACGCAACATGGGTCACCTAAGAAATATAGTCTCATTCGTGTATGTATAAGCTTAGGTAGCCATTAGGTGTCTTTATTATTTATTATTTTTATTGAGATTATATTTGAAGAATGGTTTTATAATAAAAGTATAGAAATAAAAAAGTCTATAACAAATCCTACAAAAGTCTATCCTGGTTAAATCTACTTAGAAGACTTGCAAGATTTGTATAATCATTTTTTTTTTCGCGTACTCGTAGTCAGAAATTATTTTATTTAATGTGAAAGAGACTTTTTTGTGTGCACTATCACTCACAAGTTTAGATATTTTCGATAAGATCAGGGCGAGATAACAGAGGCATGAGTTGAAGAAAATATATTCTACGCTAGGAATTCATCAATGAGCTGTGAAGCTACAACGAGGAAATACTGCACAATAATAGAGTTGCTTCTTAGCCGCTTGCTCGCTTACAGAGTCCATTGATTTAAGAGGAAGAAAGCTGCTTCTGTCGTTTTTAACCCGTTCAATGTCAATGGCGATCATCGATGACCAACATCTTAGATTAGATTAGACACTTTGTAAGAAATACGTTCGAACAGTTATAAAGTTTCACCTGACGCTAAATCTTTGAGGACGAAGCATTCTTACATGCAAAAGCATTTGCACTTGTGTTTTTTTTCTGTGTGGCAGAACTGTGCCACGAGGCATGTGATATATGCATTTGATGCTAATTAGATTGCGGATTTTTGTGTATTTATGAGAAATTTCTACGTATAAAAAAGTAGTGTTCATATAATATTTAAAAACGTACAAAATATGGAACGTCAAATATATTTTATAATAGTCGAAGGGCGAAACAAAGCTTCGACTAGATTTCCCTTCTCTAATTGTGTTTATGAAAACTGGAATTTGTATAAACATTCGATGTCTAATAATAATGATGATACAAAAAAAAAAAATTCAAGTCTGTGCAGTGTACAGACGCCATGTTCAAAAGGTTACTGTCTGTAAAAATGTTGTAAAATACCAAGTACAGGATCAAGTTACGCATGAAATTTAATTCTTCTCTTTTCTTAAAAAATATTTATATTTGATTGAATGAAAGAGTTTGAAGAACGTCGAGAAATTGTGCGGCTTTCAACGTGTTAAACTGTTAGTGATTGCGTGCGCAGATTGTTACGTGGAAGGTTCTGCAAAAGAAGTTCTTCGGGATATAATTAAACTCTGTGAATACTAAAGATGTATGCATATTACCAACCAAAAATTCAGAATTACTTGTAAATTTTCATTTGAACATTTAGATATCATACTTTTCAACCTTCAATTATATGTATAATGGCGTAGAGTTTCTTGTAACCGATTTTACCATTTCTTTTAATTTTAAACCTAATTTTATAGCTACAGATCTTTCTTCCATTCTTCTTAAGAATTTTATTTTTTTGATATGAGACAGCTATTTTGGAGGGTCTGCGATATCAGATATATTGTATGTATGATAAAGTACTTTTGACTGGAAGTAAATACTATCCACAATGCTTACAGTGTTTCTTATTTTGGTATAATTAAAAACGTTGTAAGATTGTCTGTTATTAGTTATAATTTATGTTCAAGAAGATAACTTTTATTTGTCTTAATTTGAAACATGATTCCAAAACTTTGATTGATCGTATAGATATAGGTACGTCTACAATTTACATCAGCAGTAGATACAGATTGTGTGTTGTACGCCTATAGGCGTTGGAAGATATGATGAAGAGAAGTGTTTGAGCTAATCTTTTTGTAAGATTGACAGAGAAATGACACTATTCAGTGGAACATATCCATAGAATTACATGAAAAATATTCTTCTAGTGAGGTATATATATAGATATTTATATTTTATAGTATACCTAATGTGTATTAAGTAATGAGTTGTTTAGTTATCGCGAAATACTTCGACGTCAAACACTTCCCAAAGGATCTTATTCATCCTGTTTCAGTTTTGCTATAAATTTCTCTGTAAGCAAATTAACAAGAGATAATTATGTACGAAGAAGACACCACAAATAATTATTAAAATTCATTGCTGCTGACAAACTACTTATAGAACAGAAATAATGCAACAACTTGGCTAGTCCCATGTGGATAAAGACTGAAGATCACATGCTTTTATGATACGTGCTTATAAATTATAAATTTAATAGCGGTGGTTACGAGGCAGACTAATCTAAAATACAGTAGGACCTTGATTAAGTGGGTCTGAATTATCGATGATTTCTATTATCCAAGATATTGATAATTTGATATACTAATAATAAAAGTATAGTACAATCAATATTACAGTACTTTCTCGTTATAATCTCATTATGTTCATAATGTATATGTAATTAATTAGAGAAAATTAGTTTTACTTGCATTTCTCATTCCTAATATGTATCTTTGATTATAAAATCAAATTACACAAATCATATTTTCAAAGAATTCGACTTTATGGCATAATTGGAACCGATAACATTGAATTTCATTATACACTCTTGTACTTCTACAGCAAACATATGTACCAACGGAGTATTAATAGGTAAAGGCTGAAGAATAGATGATTCATTCAAAATAGTATGTTATAAAGGTGTCAAATAACATAAATTGTAGAGCCAAACTTTCATCACCAGTTAAACTAATTTCATTTTAGCATCAAATTTCCAAAGAAAATTATTCTTCTACACCATGCATATCTAAATAATTTAGATGAATAAACGTAAATTTATAGTATTGCAATATTCAAATTAGAATGTTATAAGTGTATAAAACAAGTTGGATTTTGGATACAAAGTTCCATCAATCAATTTCCAGAGAAAACTGTTCCTAAAACATAGTTCCTTATAAAACCATAGCACTTACTGAAACATGCACCTACTTTCTATTCTTCACAATCAACATATTCATTAACTCCGAGAGAATACCCCTCAAAACAAGGTTTGACGAACGAGAAATATCGGTCAACCGATGGCTGAAAAGGGAAAAAAGTAAGGCGAGAAGGTAACGCGCGTAAAATTAATCCTTCCTCCCTTTCAAGGCCGGATCCCTGCAATACCGTTCGTATTTACGCGGCTGCTCTCTTTATCCATTCACCTTTTCAATTATATGTATTACGCGGCGTGTGTGCCACGGCGAGAGGGACGAGGAGACGGAGGGACGGGAAGGGAGCGATGGGGAGAAAGTACGATCCAATGAAACCCTAGATGGCTCGAGAGCGGCGTTAAAACCACCCTCTATGAATCCCGTCGGCGTTACTAACCGATTACACGACACACGCAGTCACAATGTAGGTCAGAGAATGCAATCGTAAAGCTTGCGGGTTGCGTTCAAGGACAGAAAGTTGGCCGCCAGTTGCAGCTACGCGGAATACCCACGCGGTTCATCCGCGGTACGTTCTCGCTGAAAGCCTTCGCGAGGAACGATTCAGCCGAGAGGGGCACAACCGAGGCTGGCGAAAATTCGCTTGCGAAGCTTTTTCGACCTTGAGAGGCCTGACCAGCCGAGAGGATTGCGCACGGGAACCGTGGTCGAGCTGCGCGTGATAACGGAACGTGAGATAACGAGGAATCGATTCGCGTATATTTTTAAAAAGATCTTATCAGCGGCATACACGCGATCGCTACGAATGCTATAGCGTGATCTCTACGCGATATCGATCGTGCCTCTGACGAGCGCCAACGATCGTTCGCTCAGCGAGCCGAGCCGATCGAGCTACCTACAAACTTGTTAGCTGTGGGTCAACCAATCTGCAGTGTTATCGGGCACGCATAAATCAACGAATGGGTTTGATAGATGTTGGCCTGACTGGGAGTGATAGATGGTGGTGGTAGAGAAAATTTTAAGTTGTAGAACAGTTCAGGCTATAAACGGAAGCCTCTTTCTATTGTTGGGTCAAGTGGTTGACGAAGGATCTGGGGAGGAGTGATTGAAACCTTGTACAGATAAAAACCTGTTAACTGGGTCATTAGATGATTAGAATTCTCTTCGGTGTATTTCAAATAATTGAGGATTTGAAGTTGTGGTAAGGAGATTGGAAGAGATTTGTTATTCCTTGTTATGTATTGAAATAGTAGGTTCGGTTTGATTAAACTTTTTCTGTAATTCATTCTAGTATAATTTCAACTTCGAGTGTAATTTTTTATAAGAAGCCTGGGTAATTTCTTACAGTTTCCTACTGTATAATTACGCACAGTTTCTCATCTATCTATTAATTTTTCAATGTCATTTTTGGTACGAATTAGACGATTTTTAATTAAAAATACGGAACAATGGATTTCTTTAGTCAGAAAATTGAAGGAGTGATTCTACGTGCTAAAATAAGACGAATATGAAGGTAAAAATAATTGCGTTTCAGATATCGTTTTAGAATTATTAATTTTTGAGTTAATTTCTAAAATTCACGTTAGATGTGTCTGACTTGGGACTTATTTTACTGACTTCTCTGTGTCTGACCTGATTAATGCATGTCGTCAGTAGAATAAGTCGCAAATTATACATTTTACGCAAATTTCAGACATTTTTGCCTTATTTAATAAC
Organism: Calliopsis andreniformis; assembly: GCF_051401765.1. Classification (NCBI taxonomy): domain Eukaryota; kingdom Metazoa; phylum Arthropoda; class Insecta; order Hymenoptera; family Andrenidae; genus Calliopsis; species Calliopsis andreniformis. The sequence goes on along the minus strand of NC_135064.1, from coordinate 10,111,904 downwards.
TCTGAAAAAAACTCCAAATGCAATACACCGTCACTCTTAATTTTCATGTTATGTTGACATGTAGAATCAAGAATCATCTCTTCAATTTTCTGACACTTGTTGTCAAATACCCTGTATACTATTTGGGTCCTAATTTACCTAACATATCACAATCAATTGCTCTGATTACCACTTCCTACTGTTTTTTAATAAAATAAAATAGACAGGGCGTTCTATAACTGTCGGCATAAGCGATAGAGTGGTGATTCTATATAAAAAAAAAATTGAATACATAGAATAAAACTTATTGATATCGTATATCCTTTTCAGTTTTTGAGAAAACTGAATTTTAATTTTAATCGAAGTACAATTTTAAGCATTTAAAGGGTAAATGGAGAGGAGAATGCATCTATCTTACAGTAGAAAAAGTCAATGGTGAGACTTTGAGTTACCCATTACTCCGTACACCCTTCGAATATCTAAAACTTGTACTCGATTGTAATTAAAATTAAATTTTCGCGAAAAACAGAACACAGTATCAGCCAACTTTATTACATATTTTCGACTTATTTTTATATGTAGAACCATGACTCTTCCGCTTGTATCACTAGTTCTGGGACACTGTATAATTGTGAACCGCATTTCGCCACTTTCAAGAGAGTATTATCATTATATTATGTTTCACATATTTCCTATATAGAACTATATAACAGTCTAAATGTCTACGTATATACCTACTTGTTATGCAAACAAATGCAAAAATTAATTGGAAACAACCTTCTTTAAGACCAGAATCACTCTATGTATAAAGTTTCTGACAAATGCAAGATGACACTCAACGTTTTAAAAGGTCAAGTTTGTTCATGTGAAAGATTTATTCTAACGATGACAAAATTAACCTTCGTACCTCAATTATCGATGCTACCAATTTGAATTGTGATGATACATACGGTAGTAAGTTGAATTTGTAGGTATATTTTGTCTATAGTTAGATCAGTAATGTGCAATTCAATTGTCGATATGGCACTGCAGATTTAATTCGAGTTCTTATAGATTTTGCTGAAGATTTTTCTAATCTGATAACTTTAACATAGGTATTAAAAATAAGTATTTCTAGTTTCTGAATTTCGGATTAACATATTGGCAGAAATCAAAAATGTCAACGATAATATGTATTTTCTTTACACCACCTTTTTTAACATGCTATCATTTTATGACTGATGAATATTTTTACTTTATTCTAAAAATTTACATGATGTCTCTAAATGACTATAAAAACATCTATAAACTCTACAGAAGCTATTTCTCATAATTACAAAACAAAAAATTCGTAAATAATATCGACTGTAATAATATCGATTGTAACAACAATCTAGATTTGTAAATTCTCCCAAGGATGACGAGCTCTGTGTGAAGATACACCTTATGTTCTATATGCACAAAGCATGCTGAACATATAGGTGCTGAAGTCTGGAGACGTTCGACCCTGACACCTTGACTACTTACTTAGATATAATTCTTAATACCTTCACAACTGGAACCAGCTTCATATTTTAGCCGAATAAAAACAACAAATTCGTCCTCCCATTATGACGAAAATCTCAGTCCTAAAAAGAAGAAAACATGACGCAACGTCTCCACTCGATTCGAAAATGGCCACGTACCTACGCGAAAGGAACCGCGGCTTCGTCGGCGTCGAGGTTACGCTCGGATTTTCCAAGACTTGACCTACTAGTGCAGTTTAAAGTGCCGTGCTGACACTTCTAAAGATGGCGCGTCGTAGCAAGCACGCCCACTCAGCGGAGCCTTACAATGCCTCGAGAGAGGTTTTTGTTCTAGAATAAAGACTTGTTCGCGCTACAACGCTATCCTATCGTACCCTCGACTCTACTCCTCCTCTTCCAGCCGTTTTCTTTACCGATGCAGACATCTTCTCCCGAACGTTCGATTCCTCAAGCGAAGACCCTTCCCAGAACCGATTCCTCAAAGTCGTGGACACCAGGATCGCCCTGTTCAACCATCGGCGATCCAAGTCCTCCCTTGCTCATCCCATCGAGACAAGCTACCCTTTATCCATAGCGGAAGAGGTGGTTGTACTCGGGTCTGCGGCGAGTTGGTTCCATCCAGCGGATCGTTATCTCTGACGGCGTCTCGATCGCGACCGGATTTTAATTGCGACGATAAGGGTCTGCGGCGAGCAGAAGAGAAAAGACAGCAAGGACCTGCACGGACATCCCCCGACGACCTTCGTCCTCAAGGGAAGCGATAATTACGCGATACAATGAAGTCGCCGGTCTGCGGAGGTGTCATCTTCGCCCGAGCTTCTTTTGCATTCTCTTCGACGACCAGCCCCTCCCTCGGGCTCCTCTCTGACAGCGGGTTGCCGGCCCGCCGTCGGTAACGAGAGTATTGCCAAATAATAAGTCCGTCTTAAAAAGCTGGACTCGGCACAATGAAGGAAACCGTTTTCATTAAAACGGACAAATAAGGCTGGCTGAGGTGAGCGACAGCCTGCCCATCAGACTGGACTCAGGGGCGAGCTCGTAACGAGAATCCCTTTGTCGCTTAACGATGTCTAAGCGAGGACGGTTCGATTGAAAATTCGAATGTTGCGGAATCGAGATGTGAGATATAGGTAGGTACGTATATGTTTCACGCGTGATGAGAGAGTTCGCGTAGAGTTAAATTGCGGAGGTTGAGAGTGCTGGAGATGGTATGCAAATAAAAGAGGGTTTGCTAGTGCCTGTTGGCAATAGGATTGAAGAAAACATTAATTGAGAAGGAAGACTTACTAATATTAGTACCTTGAGCTAGGAGAGCTAAAATGAATTGTAGAATTACAGTGATTTATATGCATGTAGTATCACATGCCAAAATCAGTTGAAAATGAAGAATAGACAAGTCAGACAGTGTAGTCAGTGAAATAAGTCTCAACTTATCATCAGTCACAGAAAAATTAGTACCATAAGCCTCAAGTCAGTCCATAGCAAAGCCAGTAGAATAAGCTCCAAGTCAGCCATAGCAAAGTCAGTAGAATACATTCCAAATCAAACACAGAGAAGTGAGTAGAATAGTATAATATAGATAAGATAGGATATAGAATAATATAGAATAGAACAGTATAAATACTCATAAATTTTGTTCTTTAAAATTAGAGTTTTTTCATCTTGCTTGCATTTGAAACGCAAAACTTCGCTATGTGTAACTTACTTAGCTTGTGGTTTAATCTATCGACTTCTCTGTGTCTGACTTGGAGCTTATTCTACTGGCTTTGCTATAGCTGACTTAGAGCTTATTCTATTAGCTTTGCTATATCAGACTTGGGGCTTATTCTACTGGCTTTGCTATGACAGATTTGGTACTTATTTTACTGAATTCGCTGTGTCTCACCTGTGTCATACTTCCTTTTCATCTTACGTTAACACGTAGAACCACCTCTTAATACTTCTAACGCCCTCTATACAGAGACGAATTTTAAACTTTCAAACAAACATCGATGGTATAGGGACACATATACATACTACATACGTCGCCTACAGTCTTCCCTTACCCAACAAAATAAACAGAATTTCGTGTGCAAATTCCCACTCGCTAGATCTCTAGAAACTGACTATCATCTCTGTCCATCCCGACCTCAGCACGCGACAATCGACTAGCTACGTCTGGGTTAGGTTGATGTGTTAAACCTGACTTGGGTCATATAGTACTAATTTTTCTGTGTCTGATAATAAGTTGAGACTCATTTCCCTGACTACGCTGGCTGGGATCGCGTCTTCTCGAGACGCGCAGGGAAAATCCGTGATTGTCCGCGAGTAGCGTGAGCGAGGGGCTCTCCTGTCATCGTGGTTGCGGTCGTGGTCGTCGTCGTACGGTTTCGGTGTGGACGAGCACCAGGAAGAGGAGGGCCCCGCGGTACCACCCTTGCCCTTGACTGTAAGCGCGAGAACGCTTGTCTGAGGGTTCCCGGGGCTGCCAGCCAGACAGGGTGGGCAGACGCGGGTGGAAAAAGAAAACGGGGAGACGCAAAGCGTTTGCGAGTCTCCTTGTCCCTTTGCTTCCGTCTCTATCTTCCTTTAAGCCGACCGAGCCGGACGTGTGGATACAGTGTCGCGTAGAATTTGCATGGTGCGGATGGAGCGAGCGGAGCGACCTGGAGCGGGCAAGAGCTAGGAGTGAGCAGAGTCGCGTCGAGTGGAGGGTGCCGACAAGGGCTGCCGTACGTTAAGTGGTCGGCTGGTTGGCTGTTCCGTTAGTCTTGTTGGTCGGATAGTTGGCTTGTTTCACGCGTTCGACCTGGCCCTGATCGTTGCACTGCGATAGGAATGCCGAAAGACTGCGCTAATGGTTTTATGGCCGGTTGGACCGAGAATTCTGATCCAAAAAATCTCGTTTCTGGATTGCAATTCCACACTCGAGACTGAGGGTTGTTTTCTAATTTGCTGTGCGGTATTTTGTAGAATATGGATGTTTTTGGAACAGCTACATGACTGACGAAATTTATGGAACAGTTGTCAGTTGAACAGTAATGAAAATTGTTGAACTTCTGTATGTTTGTTATGTTTGCCCAAGCTTGATGGGCCAAAGAGTCTATTTAAGCTTAAATTTTCTAGATTTTAATTTTTTTAATAAAATTGTAAAATTGTTTGATTTTACTTAAATCGGGATCCAAAGAGTAAAATCCTCCTTTAAGTACGAATTTGTTAAATTGTAAACATTTATTCTGATATTGCAATCGATGTATCGTGAAGGCACTAGTGCTTGCAATTTTTGGCACATAACGTCGAGAAGTGTAACCATTTTTTTCCGAAGCACGAGTAACTGCATTAAAAGAGAATATTTTTTATAATTTTATATATTTATAGAGTTGTTTAAAAGAGTACCTGCATATTTACCATTTCCACAGATTTCCTACATGGAAACTTTTCCAAGCAACATATCGTAATATAATAAACTGAAAACTATATTTTATCTATTAAGATTATTAAAGATATAAATAATGTAGCAATATACTTCTATTGACCTATGACAAGGTATTGAATCGTCCTGATAGATATATTTTTCTATAGATCCAAAGAGTTTCAAAATTAGGGGCAGTAATTCTTCTTGTGAAATCTCTTTATATTATATTTTAAGTATATACTATACCCAATAACACAATAAAGCAACTTTTGTGGTAAAAATACAGGCCCAAACCTTTTAAACTTTAGTGTTAAATAAAAATTAATAACGAAAATTCTTCAACTTTACTACGTCGTTACTTGTATTTTTATTATATTCGTCCTACTTTTAAATAAATAAAATATATTTTTTCGGTTTATTAATTTCTTCCAATACGTTACTTCAAAAATGTTAAAAGTTCCCACGCGCAAGAAGTATAAAAACCGTGAAATTGCAGACAATTTTTCACAAGGCTGTAACTTCGTTAAAAAGCATTCCTTTTTTATGCACTTCTGCTTGTTTCGAAGAAATATAATCGCATTATTCGATACTATACGCCGAAATTGCGAACACTGTTGCCTGTACGATAGATCGATTGTCAAACATGAAGAAATTTTTAGAATTCGACAACCCTCTATTTAAGGGAACATTTTTCTCTTGAATTTATAGGGTAGAAGAGGTAAAATATAGAAGGCCAAGCTTGAATACATTTTTTGATTTAAATTTAGATAAGTATTAACAAGGTTTCGGAACTTTGAAGCTTGACAATTTTTCACTGGCATTTAAGCAATGCTATAAATATTGTCACTAGTATGTACACTTGGGTATAGATAAGTTATAATATGAAAGCTACTTTAACTCGAGGGAAATACTTTTCACCTTTGATTGCAGAAAATACTTCTAAATTATACGGTATCTACTGTTACTCTTTCGTGTATAGTCAATGGTAAAGCCAAATCGAAGATGGAAATTACTTGCAGGGGTAAATAAAGCTGCCTTTTAAACTATTGGCTCAGCAAGTGTCTAGAGTCGCAATATCGTTTGTACAAGATAGAAACTAATTTAATTTTAATCACTTTTCGTCAGGGTCACAGTTTCAAACACTCAACTCGATAATAACGCCCACTTTCGTTTATGCCTTTACAATCCGGTTTTATAACTCCAGATTTAGTTTACCGTCGATGCAAAACTCCACAACATGTAAAACTTTTTACATACTTTAACAATTTTGATTTTTCTTTTGATTTTGAAAGGTGTGGCATTATTACAACTGATAAAGCTTTTAGTATGGAGCGTTGTTGTAATAATGATTTTTAGAAATAATATCTACGTATTCAGTAAAAAATTACTAGGCTTCAACTAATACATCTGTATTATGATAGAAAATGATAAAGTTAGTGCAATTCCATTATGAAAAATTATTGATAATAATATACAGAAAATTCATAACTTCCCAATTCATTCCCCATCTCAAAATTAATAAATTAATAATCTCACAATTAATAAATTATCCACAACTAATTTCCATAAAAATTATTGAAAATCGAATTTAGTATAAATACTGTAACTTACTAAAGCTTATTCAAGAACAAAATGTCCAATATTGGAAATATTGGTTTACGATCAAAGATTAATCGGCTTCTAGAAACACCTTGATAGGTCCAGAAGTAAAAATAAATATGCAAAAATTAGTATCACAACGTTCCACATCGAAGAAAAATTCTTAAATATTCCCCATAAAAGCTTTCAGGAATCCTCAAGGTTTCTTCTAAAATCTCACATCAGATGTGTCAATTGAATCTAACAGTATTTCTCAAATTTCTCATCCCAACCATCAGAACAAGATCCAATTTTAGCTATTGCTAATTGTATTTCGCAAGACGGTTCCACAAACATCGTTGGTGGACAGCTCGGAAGTATTCCTTGTCGTAGGGAGTGGACAAGGGTTTACGGCGTTAATAAGAAACGGCAATGCGCATCAAGTGGAAAATCGCAAGCGGGTTGTGAACCGAAGGGCGGAGCTGGGTATATGTAACGAGGACTGACGAGACTCTCTGTTGAATTCGTAACGCATTCCCGAAGGCTGTATGCTCCCGAACGAGTAAACTCGCATCCATGGAACGGGAATTCGAGAGATTCTTCGCATTTCCAATTCGCAAGCGTTCACACGCGACACTAGCGAGCATTATTGCCGCCGATGGCTGGGTACTGGTTGCGCGCTGAATCGAATATCAGTACAGCGATACGGAGGACAGAGGAAAAGCATTGACGCTTACCTTTCACGTGTTCTGGGGTATCCGCGGCGCTAGCTCGCATGATGTCGGTCAAATAATGCTCCAGAGTCCTCATACTGTCCAACGGCGAGTTCCCATTGGCCGTCATGCGATCCTGCGGAAGAAACGAGGAATGTTTGAATAATATTTTTTTTTTACGACGTTCGAAACATGTATAAGAGCCTGGGAAACCTCTTCGTTGCTCAAATTCGATGTTTGAAGCTTTCATGACTTCGAAACTTTGCACTCATAATAACTTTAATTTAGAGCAGGGTTTCTCAACCTCTTTGTCTTCCTTCTCGTTAAGAAACCCTGATTTAGAGTATTAATAACATCGTGACAAGGTTTTGGTCCCGTTTAGTAATAGCACAGAATGTGAAAACTGAATTGAACAGACTTAATTTTTATGTTTTCCGAAAAATCTAATTACTATTACATAACGTGAGTTTAAATCTTATCACTGAAACACGCGTTGCCTAGTGAAGTACCCAGAAGTGTACAATGTTGCTTTACTCTATAATTATAAGTAATCTAAATTGTTCGTTCACTATAAAAGATAAAAGTAATTACATGAGTGCAAAGAATTATCTACCTCTCACGTATAAAATATACAAAATAAGAATTTGACTCCAACGTTTACTGAACTTGTAGAACACCCTTGTAAATGAAGTCCTCCAATGGAAGAAATTACAATATTGACAAAATATTAATATAAAATTTCTATTAGACTCGTTTTAAACTTTAAATTGTTATAAGTGTATTTCTTCATCCTAAGAAACTCGGAAAGATATTCAAAATAAACTCGCGCGAACTGGACTTCGTCGCTAACCAATCCGCGCGGCGTTCGCGTTGTCTGCAGGCCCTAGGGCTAGCGAATTTTAATATTTCATCGGCTCCACTATCGTGGACGATCGAGACGAGCTCTCCTGGTCAAGAAAAGCCTTTTGAGGAGGAACAAGCACCTCGATGAAATGGCTACCCGGCAGCGATGCGATGCAGTGCAAGAGAATCAATCCAGTAGGCGATGTAAGTAGAGGTAGAGGAAGGAAAGGAAAGGGAAAGAAGAAGAAAAAGGATTAGAAGCAAGGAAAGATTATTTTAACAGATTATACAACGCATTTACATACAGTGCGTTAGATGTGCTTCACCTATGAGGTGCATGTAAGTGGTGTACAAGTAGAAAGCTAGTGATTCTAAATAAAAAATAAGCTGTAGATATCAAATAAAATTTGTTGATACTATGCTTTGTTTTTCGAGAAAATTGACCTTGAATTACAATCGAGTACAAGTATATGATAGAACAAGTTTTAGGTATTCGAAGGGTTTACGAGGTTAAGAGTAACTCACGGTCTGACCATTGACATTTTCTACTGTAAAGTGAGAATATTTCTTTCTTCCCATTTACCCATCAAATATCTGAAATGGTTCTTCGACAGTTCATCCTCTGCTAAAATTCAAACACAGTTTTTCCAAAAACGTAACACGATATCAAAAAGTTTCATTTTATATTTTCGACTTATTTTTTCGTGTAAAATCACCCCGTCCCGCTTGTTGATTCTGGGACATCCTGCATTCAAGTGTTCCCTTACTGTGAGCTCGCAATACGCTAATGTCGTGATAAGCTTATAGCAAGGGACATGTTATGTTTCTGAGGTTACGTGTTATTAACCTACTTTTGTCTTTTCAAGGATACGGAGTGAAAGTGTTTTAGAGCACGGTCATTTAATATAAATAATTTTAAGATATGGTGACCATAGTAACGAATCAGCTTACAACACAAAAACAATATCAAAATAGTTTTGGTTTTGAATGACACTTTTAACTATTCTGCAGTTCTTCAGAAAGCAGTAAATAAAGAAAATAATTTGTATCTAAGACTTCATGCAGATATAAAAATTTAAACATGTACAAATAGATATTTTATATTATATAGGTACATATCATGCTTATGTACATATATATATTGCATAAATCACTGATTATTATCTTAGACTGTAGCTGATAAAATAGAACACGGCTTGGTGTTTACTTATATTAAAAGAGGAAATATTTTGCACATTTTTTGTTTCGTAATAATAAAATCTCTTGAAGTACCAAAATTTGCCAAAGTCGAGAAATCAGTCAGGTCACAAAGCGTAAGAGGGCCAATTACTGTATGTACATCAATAATTATAACTCCCCTTTTATTTTCATACGTAACAAAATGTAGTGTTATTAAACTAAAAATTAAAATATATTTTCAGTCAATATAACTATTTTCAGTTTAATAGTGCTGAATCTTCTTACGTGTGAAAATAAAAATGGGGCCACAGTAATCAGTCTGCACACAGTAATTGCCACTCTTATCTTACATATTGTGAGTTTACCTCTATAAATGCTTTCGAAGTCAAATGATATTGTACCTACATTTCATAGTCTGGCATGAAGTAATTTTAGGGGTAACAGCAGTAATTTTAACAGTATCAAGTATTAGTTTATTTAAAAAAATCTACCATTAAGGTGACACATACTTATCTCGAGATCACTGACCTCATTCATCTTTTGTACAGACATTCCTAACCTTCGTACCTATTTTTCCTATCATTAGGTTAGTATAGTTAATACTACGTGAACTAGTTCGAAGGCAATTGAGACCACAGAAAGCAACATATCGATTTTCATTCGTTTCCTGGCTCTATTCGTCGAATACCTTCAAATTGGCCAATTATTCTTCGTCAATGTCGACCACGCGATGAGAAATTCGTGCATGGAAGATGTACCGAATATCGAGGCACTCCGTTTTCCGCAGCGTACGTATTCTACAAACCTATCGATCCAGTGTCCCTGAACGGGCTGCTCGACTCAAAAAAAGAACTAGGTTTTCTACAGGTATCTGTGTACCCTTTGTAAGTAGGAAATGTTGTAGTTTAATGCAGGCAGGTTCGTAACCACCGGCTTCCTCTACGCTTTCTAAGGCTTCGGCCGAAAAAGGGCACGAGTCGCTGAAGTAAATAGGTACATCGACCTTGTAAAAAAATGTGACTTCAAGTTCTCTGGCGGTAATCAATTGAGAAAAACTGCCTGACCTAATGAAAAGTAACGATCGTTACTGCGATTTGTCTGAAAATACGAGGACAGTTTCTTAGAGGTTTCTGTACGATGCGCAACAATAAAGGACAGTAAACTCGAGGATATTGTTACTTATTGTAAATATAATTGAATAATATTGTTCTCAAGATTGCATACCAATGTTAAGTCAACAACAGACGCTTCTATTCAAGAGATATAATTCTATTTGGACTGTAAATTGGCTGAAGTTACTGCTGTAAGCTGTAACACAGAATGATTGAAAATGATAAAAAAATATTCTTTTTAATTGGAAACTATTCGTCTATATATGTATCATCTAAATTAAAAAGATCTAAATAGCATGAATTTTAAAAAAATTAAGGGATACATATATTAAAGCAATTTATTATTTTAATTGAGTAAGCATTATAAATGTCGAGAAGAAGATGGAATGTTGATTTATATTTAAGAAATTATTTTCATATAATGTATATTTCTTTACGAAAGACTTTATAAAGAAGCTTAAAAAATGATGATTATGTATCTCTCTGAAAAAGAGATACATAATATAAGTGTAATAATTATAGAAAAAAAGCGTTCCAAAATCTTTTCTATCTACCTCTTCGATGGTATTTTCTACACGAGTTACCCTAAAAACCCTGACTTATTATAATACTTCATGTACAACACCTATATTTATCGTGTCTTGTATCATGTTCAAGGTTAAAATTCTCAAAGAAAAAAATTGCTCCCTATTGATCGGTGAGCAAATACAAAAACGTCACTCCAAAACTTGGTGCCTTTATTTTCTAATTTTTCGTAGGCTACTAGAAAGAAAATATTTTTGAAAGTTTCAGCTTAACGAATAGAAATAAAAAGTAATCAGTCTTTGAATCGCTCGTCACGAATATAATCGCTCAATCGTGGTTACCTACTCGTCCGACCAAGCATCGCCTTCTACTACTTGCAGCTCTTACTCTCTGACAATGAGAACGATTCATCGTTTTCAGTACTATGTCGAGTAGTTTCCTTCATCATAAAAAATAGTAAGGCCTCAATAGCTCCATTACCAATGACTACAGGTAAAGCTCTCCTATTATTTCGTGGAAGAATAGTTAGGCATAGGTATAGTTAGATACTTATCAATGAGAATACATAAAGTAAAGAATGGTAATAAAAATATAAGCGTAGATCTCAGTCCTAAGAGATCGAAATAAAGAATGAAAATATACGTATGGTTTCAATCCTAAGACATCTGACCTATGACTTAATTATTTACAGATACTAATAATGAAGTAACCAATTATTACATAGCCTGAACCTTGATTCTTCGTTGCCCGCGCACCCTTCGTTCACGATTATCGAGGTATTACTCTATCGAGAACATCTGGTGAAATGTGTCTTCACCAAGAAAATAAGCAAAGAAAGATATGCTAGCTTTAGCAGGTCCACGCGACCTATCGTTCGAAAGGACCGTAATAGTTATTTGTTGCACGCGCGAAAACAAGAGGGATAGAAGGGCGAGGGGGGTAAACGAATAGCGAACCGAAAAGCGAACAACACGTACGAGGCCTAACTCGACGTCGGATAATCCTTCCCATGTTTCTCGAGCAGTACGGGCGGAGGTGCAAAAGGTAGCCCCACCTTCTTCGTATTCGTGTCTCTTTCGTTCTGCTTGCAACCCCTAGGCGTACTCTTTTCACCCTCTCGCGTGAAGCATGAACTCTACCCTCGCAGCTCCCCCCCTCACGATCCAACCCACTTCCCCTTCTCGGACTTTCACGCACACACGCGAGGACTCGCTTGCGCGCGTTCGCGCAAGCGTGACTCACACAGCTCGCGGCGAGCACGCGAGGGCTCTCGCCTAGCCGATTTCCGTGCAGCCGCGTGTGTCCATGTGCGAGCACGAACACCAGCCACCGATACTCCTCCCCAACCAGCCCTCTCTCTTTCACTCCTCTCCTGCTTCTACTTTATCACACTGCGTCGCTCTGTTTCCGTCTAGCTCGAGGCACGCTAGAAAATCAATATAGGGAAACCAGGAAGCAGCGGCAGGGCGTCGACAGCAACCTCTGTGCAGGCTCCATCACAGTATCACCCCTACTCTGCCTGCTCTACCAACCCTACCAGTTCCACCGACCCTCCTCCTTCCCCTCATTTATCTAGTCTTTCCTTTCGTTTTTCTGTTATGCCTATCATTTATACCCGCCTTCTTTAGCGCGACATCCTACTTGCTTACGCTATCCATATCTTACTTTCTCCCCAATACGTTCCCTCCTCTATTTTCCCTCTAGTCTTGCTTATCTCACGATATACTCCGCGTTGGTTCCCATACCCACGTATGAATTTTTAATCGGAGACAGTTTACTTCCTAAGAGCAACACGATCCATTTCTCGAGACATCATGGTCGATGTCCCAGCCATCGTACACCATCGTCGCCCGTGGTATTTGGAGGCAGCCACTCCTCCCAAAGGAGGTCACTGCGCAAAGATCCGTACCTGGGAAGGGTAGAGCGAGCAAACGGAGGCCCGGAAGGCCGAGTGTACCGGGACGCTCGGCTGACCCGGAAGAGGCAGCAACGCAGTTAGACGTCGCCACCGTTGGATCCGTTGCGTAGCCAACCGGAACAATCTAAATATTTTCGCATCGTTAGCGCATCGAATTCCTCCGGAGCGTGTGCCGATGATTCGCCGAGGCAACGCAAACGGTCGTGCAGGAATTTATCGCGGACTAGGATATGGGGCGACCCAGGATTCTGCGCTATACAGTCGCGGAGCATGTGCCCGCAACGGGATTGGCCCACTTCCAAAGTTTGCGGCTCGTAAAAAGCGACGCTATCCTTCGAGTAGCCCTAGATGGTCGCTTCCTTCTCGTGGATTGGATTACCCAGAAACTCGAATTACAACGATTCCGTGTCTGCGTCACGCGCGCACCTTCGGACAAGAAACAAGCTGCGAGCTCTCTCTGCGGCACCGTCCTCGTCGTTTGCTCTAAGATGAAATCGAGTTATCGGGTAAAACGACTGCCGCGTCGCGTGGGCGGGGGATAGGGGGTGGGACGAGGCGTTGCGTCGCATTTTCGAAGGCATCGGCAGGAGACGAGAAAGAAACTGAGGAGACAAGACTGGAGGCTCACAAAAGGAGAGGGCCGTAAAAGGGGTTGTTAGCGACTGCATGCACGTACACGCATTCGGGTGTATATCCATCTTGGGCTTCTTCATTTCCGCGCATCCCGCCGGTCTAGACGCGAGAGCGTTCTTACACTACCACCCGTTGTTCTATCCGCGTTTTGTACCGCTCCAGTCCCTTTTTCTTTCGCGCGACACGCCAGCCGCGCACAATCCGACGCACACCCTACCCTCCCGCTCCTGCCTGTCTAAAACGCGTCTCTGTATCCGTCGAATACGACGGACCCGCTGTATTCCACGTGGACGATGCAAAAGCTCGGCGACATAGGGTCCCCTGCCTGCTCGATTCCAGAATATCCATTACGTGTCGCTAGCGAACAATTATTGCGTTGCACCGGGCGATACCATCGATAATGGGAACCAGAGATAGGACAAGATATAAATACCACGCTTTGTGCAAGGAGTAGCCTACTTCTACAGGACTGCCACACGAATTCCCTCCTTGAATATAATTGAAGAAGCTGGGAGGTGAAAAAAGAAATAGCGGGTGTCCTATTGAATTGTATTGCTAAGGCCTCGTTCAAGTCTAGGACCTAGACCTATATCAGTAGGACAACTCCTACAGATACCCTCCTTGGTTATAGTGGGAGAAATTAGAAAGTAAAAGAAGAAATAACGGGTGTCCTATTATATTGTGTTGCTAAGACCTCGCTCGAGTCTAGGGCCTAGACCTGTACCTCTGGGATACCCCTTATTCTTCCCTCGCATTCTCATTTCCCCCACTATACCCAAGGAGGAAATTCATGCGGCAACCCTGGAAGTAGCTTACGCTCAACTCAGAATTCCATCAGACTAATGTTTCCCTCTGCAAATGGCCAAGTCAGGGACACAAAGCTATACCATTCGCTTGATCAGAACGCAATATTCCAAAGTCCCGCGCGTCTCTGCCCTAAACTGGACTTGAATGGGCGTTCAATCACGGGATTACTAAGGATTTCGCGCGATTGGCGTTGTCAATGGACCAAATTCGAGGGTCAGCCCCATCCGGTGACGCTGACGCGTCACTGCGATTGCGGGTTCGACAGGAGTAGAGCACCGGCGGCTGGTCCAGTCCCGTGAGGCAAATCGTGATGGCGGTCGACGGGAGGGTGTGGAAACCGAGCGTAGAAACCGGGACGGCGTAACCTGGATCCCGAGGCGTGTGCGGAAGAAACGATTCCAGCCGGCTACCGTGAACTGGGTCAGCGTTGCTGGAAGCGAGGAGCTGACGAGGAAGAGGAAGGGATGGAAGGGGTGGCGGAGCGAAACGCAGAGGGTGGAGGTACCGAGGGACGAGCGGAGAGGCGCGGGGGCGGAAGACGACGGAAGGGCGGAGAACGCGAAGCGCTGCTGTCGCTGCTCGCTGCGGGCATCCTTCCACTCGTTCCTGCTTAATTGTAAAATCGTTCGCTATCGCCTGGAAATATTTACACGGTCACGCTTCTCCCTGCGCCCTCTGCGGCGTCCTTCCTGTGCCAAGAATTTTCCTCGATTTAACGTTGCCATTTCTCGATGTAAGCTCGCTTGCATCGACATCTTTACTCGGAGTTATTTCATTCCCTCTTAGCCTCATCTCCTTAGCTTCGACTTAGCGAAACTCGCGTGAGACTATCGACATGCGAATTCATTCCGAGTCGTTTCTAGAGAGTATATAGCCTGCTTATCGTTCCCAGCAAAGCTCGCGTTCTCGTTGACAAACGAGTAGAGCGTACGCTCGAGGAAGATCGATGATTGCTGCTGGCGTGGCAGGGCAGAACGCAAGTAGTCGCTGCGTTAGCAGTTTTCTGCGAGTAGGAACGCGCCTCTGGTTGAAGCGTGTCGCATGCCGGCAACGCGAACGCGTGCGGCAACGTGACGCGTTCGATAGCGGGTGACCTCTCGCGCATACCCTCCGCTTGGAGAGCAGCATTGCTACAGGGCCACCCGCGCGTTGCAGTTGGATGTGTTTTATTACATAAGTCGCGAGGTCCCGTGACGCAACCGGTCGATACCAATCGGCTTAATTTTGTTATTGTCTTTTCGCGTTACGAAAAATGCTTATTCGTTAGGAAAGTTATACGGAGAATCGCGAATCGCGTTAGTCCGGATTAACCGAGAGATCCCGCGCATGCCATTGATCTTGTTACAACTTCTAAGCGAATTATAGTTAATCTATTCTTTATACAGCGCGGGCTAAAACTGCTGGCACGGACGAGTTCGTTATTGTAATGATAACCTGTAGCATTAACTTTCCAGCTCTTTACGCGTTGTAACCACGGCACTCATTACCATTAACAAGCTTACATAGTATGAGACACAGGCTTTTGTCGTAAAATACACAATTGGTGTTTGTCTTGTTAGAAGAGACGGAGGAAGTAAGACAGTAATTCCAGAAAACAGTAAAGTAACAGTGAGCATTTATTTAACACTACACTATTTGTAGTATTTACTGGAAGCAAAATGATATGGTTTAAATATAGTAAAACTTCGTTTATCCACGATTTCTCTGACTCAGTTTCCCGGTTATTCGATATAACAACCATAAAAGTACAATAGGACTACAAACATACCAAAAACAAGGATGCTTGAAACATATAAAAAACAAAGATAGCTAGCAGAAAGATAATTTAGTTTCAAACGTGGTATTAAATTTACTTAGTCAATAATATTCTATTTATATTTCATAAGTAAAATTGGAGTTTAATTTCAAAATTAAAATTTCCTCTAACAAATATGGAAATGTAATATCACGAATCAAATTTTGACAAAAGTCTGGTGCAGGTCGAATTATATAGCTCCTATCAAGAATAACGATTGAAATCGCTATCATTGTGAGAAAGAATCCAGCTATGACAAAATTATGAGGTTAGGGAATAGAGGCGAAGCGAAACTCGAAGAATGTTGGTGGAGCAGCGCGCATGGGACGACGAGCCCTGCACGAAAAATCTATATCGCGCGAAACCGGACTGACCTATAAACCTCGTACCGGGTCACCCCGCACCGGCGCACTACCCGATTCAAATAGGAGGGATCTTAAATTGGGTTAACGTCCAGATATCCACGACGGCAGAATTAGTTGAAAAAGTTTGCAGTTTCCCCGTGCTCCGCGCAAGCGAATTAGGAGCGAGAATCTTTTGTCCGTGGTGCAGCGGAATTCGTGTCGAGGCATGCGGCAGGGCCACTATTTTCTTCCTTGTTAGTGCCTATTTCAAGGACAAATTTACGTTCGACGACTAGACCGAGTTGCAATTAACGCTTTCAGCTGCATACGTTACGAGAACTCTCGCCTCACCTCTTTGTATAATGTTTTATTCCTAAAGCTTTTGATTCTCAACAGACACGATTATCGCATCTTTATCTTCCAACGCCTACTCTCCAACTTTTACGTTTTATATTTGTTATAGGCGGCTGTCGACCGATTAGTCGTGTTAATCGCCTTTTATCAATTTTCTCCCGCGCCTTGCTAGCGTATCGTCCTCCAATGCACCAGATGCCACACACGCCTCCGCCTACATTTCGATTTACGTCCATGGTTATGTAGAGTTGGACAAAAAATATCCTGCACCACTGTCGTAAATGCATTAGTGCTTCGACCAACTGCGCTCAGACAGGAAGCAATCTTATTAGCTACAGTTGGGAGCAATCGAGCTTGGATCTCGTTTTCTTGGTTTAAATACAAAACATCGGAAATGGGGACCACCAGTGGTTGGTACATTCGGCCAGAAATACTTTGTGCTCTGAAACAAATGCGTCGACAACTTGTCTAACCTCTGGCTTATGTTACTAGCAATATATTTGCATAGTAAAGTGTGATGTACTTTTCAGTCGAATGTATGTTGTCTCGAATTGTGTACAATGTTACTTCGTTATAGACTCATGGCTTGCTAATGAGTTTATAGCGAAGGACATGATTCTTTGAAGTCAATTTATGTATTAGTGGCCCAATGTGGTCTTGCTAAAGATGTGAATGACAGTGTTTGACAGACAAACCTGTTTGCTCTAAATAATTTTAAGGTATACAGAAAATAGCAATAATCTTATAACGAGGGAATACTGTGCACACAAACAGCTCACAGTAAAAATTTTCTACTGCTGAAGTTAACGAGACTTTCCTTCATATCTTGATACCTTTTAGGTACTTCCATCTGTTCTCGAGTGTAAACTGATAACGTGTGTACATATTCATTATAGTCGTTTATCTATTCTAATACGTGTTGTGCTACCAAAAATTTCGTGTTTCGATATACGATTTTTCGCTATGGAAAAAAATGTAGAACGATGGTGATCGTAGAGGGGCTCACGATCGAACAAACGTGAATCTTGGATGGCAGTGGATCGAGTGGCCAACGTTGCTCGCGTTATATTTCGTCAGTCTCGCGCGGAGGCCGATTTCGTAATGGAATACCTCGACAGCAAGGTGTAATGATGCTCAGTGCGTCAAGGTAACCAATAAAAAGCTAATAAAAGTCATCGCGCAACTTGTGTTTTTCACTTCTGTGTCGTCTTCAAATGAAGTCACTGTACTAGTGTATCTCGTGAAAAGTTGTAGTATTTTTTTAAACACGTGTATGACAAAGTAATATACTTCCAAGCTCACCGTTGCTTTCGTCAGCACAGCACAGAAAAGTGTTTTTTCCAGGGAAGTTGGATTTAATAATGCGATGATTTATTAACCCGTAAACTAGAGATGAGTTGACATGTATAAAAAGTGTTCTGCACTGGACAGTATGGAGTATTAAGTGCAGAAAAACTAGAGACTCATTGTCAGTGACATGTAGCATTCGTTGTGTGAAAAATGAACTGATTCGTCTTTATAGTATTTTTGAATATAAAATTTCGAATACAATGGTGTTATTTGTAACCAAACAGTGACTCAATTATCAGGTTAATTAATATTCTTTCCATTATGTGGACCATTGAAGTATTTCCAGAGCTGCTAGTGATGCACATACTTGACATGAACCTACTGCAGTGTAAGTTTACAGATGATCGTCATTCACCAATGCTGATCTTTCCACACGTGACTCATTTTCAAGCAACTTCGTGTACCAAAAGTATACTTTACGTTTACCAAGAGTATCTTTGGTAAATGTTTACGATTCAAACCGCCTCTGCTACTTTTCAATCGAATTTGAAGTCATGAAGTAAAGTAGAGCTGTTTTCGCTTCCGTTTATGCAACGTACCTAACTTCTGCATCGTGCCTGAGATTCGAGTAATACCAGAACTACCAACAATTCATAGTAAACACATCTATTCCTACCAGAATAATCAAAATGACGAATTTTTAAAAAGGTACGTCATGCAAGAATGTAATATTTATTTAAATATACATTGTTGCCAACGATTGAAATTACGTGACAATTTCCATTAAAACTCTTCTTGATTCAAAATTCTATGCTGTTTTACGTATTTTTAGGTATCGTAATTTACAAAATGATTTCAAGACAACAGTATAATAGAAGTTAATAGAATTGCACTCACAGTTCTTTCTTAAAAAAACAACTTTCCACGGAATTCGATACCTTTTATGATATGTTCGAACAGATTTTAGATGAACTATTGTGAACCAAATAAACTTCAACTAGCTTATATTTGGATAGTATTAGGTAAATTTGATTTAGAATAACAAATAAAAAATAACCAATAATGGTACAGTTTTGTTCGTAACTAACCAATAATTTTTTATTCAATAAGATTGTTATTTGTTATTCGCAAATAAATTTTCAAAGTTCTTATTAGTTATTTAGATTAACTCTGCAGCAAGTAAATTTCTAGATTATGTAGTATTGTCACATATAAATACTTCTAATAATTAAGTTATTCAAAAGTTTCTTATTTAATTAAGTTTCTATTCGAATAAAAAATTATCCGTTATTCTCAAATAACTTTGTTGTATTTGTAATTTTTATTTGACGATTCTACGAATAAAAATTTATTCGAAAAAATGATTTGAAACGTTATTCGAACAATGCCCAATTCTGTATTTGGACCATCGTCTCTATACTTAGCACATAACTCAGCCCTACTGACACATTTTAGATTTCACGGTCCATTTTTACAATTTGCTAGTAAAACTTCAGGTGACACAGAAATAGTAATGGGGTTCTAAAGCCTTAGGAAAGCAGGTCACGGAAATACATCGAACGACGAATCTACCCTTACACTTCGCCTACATTAGGAGTTTGTTGACTTTCCTATCAAAAATGGTCTCATCTGAAGCTTCAAACCACCCGTCTCCTCCTTCGGGTAATATTTGCAATTTCGAGCAAATGGAATTAAACAAGTCGAGCTATCTACCGTAATGGAACATACGCATAGACGTGGTCGATCACGGTGTGCTCTGGCTGGCCGGCCAACCAGCCAATCAGCCAACCAGTCGGCCTACTGCACGTGCCCCGCATTATTCGCTCCCAAGGTGAATGACGACCGACAAGTTATCGAACTTCGAGCCCGAGCACTTTTTCGCTTTATCGGACGCTTTTCGTCAACGTATCGCCCAGCGCGAGTTCATTTCGATTCGCGAACTACGGCAAGCCTCCATTATCGTAGCTCGTAAATAAACGGTGCTACATATGCATATGGTAACGTACACACGTGCACGAATACGCAACGCGATCGAAGCCTTCGCGAAAACCACTACGCCGTGTCTCGTTCCGCGATGCAACATATTACGTGTTAGAGAAGTCCATCGGAAGCGCGGAGGCATCGCGCGCAGCTGGAAAAACGTCGACGTCGAATGAAATTACCATCGCTTATGAATCCATTGTTAATAGCGTCGCGCTTTGGGACAGCCTGCGGTATTTTCAACGAGGCATTCGAAATAACCTTGCTAACGCGTTCGCTTGGCAAAGGATCGTCCGTTTTAGAATTAATTGTCCGCCCATTGTCGCTAATCGTTCCCACCCGATATTAAGGTTACCGATATCGATAAACGCTCGAGCTAACCCACACGCCTTGCGCCGAAAATGTGTGACGAGTGCACGACAAACTCGTCGCGAGTCTGCGTCTACTTCGATTGCCGACGATAGCACGTATCGGGAAGAATTTTTCGTGAAATATCGCACTCCGTTTTTGTGCACGCGTCGACCGTAACCGTATGCAAATGCGTAGATAATCATGCGCGGTTCGGGAGAAGAATACGTTACCAAATGCCTACGAATGCATTTTGAACGACAGTTTCGTTACACGTACGTGTAGCCGAGTCTCGCGCCAGTTATAAATGGATTGCGATACAGCCACGCTGGCTAAAGGGAACTTTCGCGTTGCCGAGGACGCGGTCGGCCGACCGATGAAATCGAGCCAACGTTTCGATTTTCCCAACGCGACGGAATTGAAGGGCGGGTTTGATCCGTGGCGGTTCGAACGAGACGCGTGTAGCAGGAGCAGAGGAGAGAGACGAGCAAAGGGCGATAGCTCGCATAACGAAATCCGCCATTTCTCTCGGATACTATGCAGGTCTATTTTTGACAAGTGGTTAAAATAGCTGAGCTTAAACTTCTGCTAGACACTGTTAGAGCTGCCACGTAGCAAAGGAATTAGGTCAGACGTCAACGACAAAATAAGTATCGGAAAAGCTTTTCTCTTTCCAGCTCGAATCGGGGCTGCGTTGCAAGCTGTACTAAATTTTTGATACTAATTTATCAATCGATTAGATTCAGAACGCAGGTTCCTTTAAAAATATTTCTGTGAATATAGAAGAAAACTACGCAAGCCAGACTTTTGAACACTTTTTGCTTGTGTCTTAATTGAAGTCTACACGACAGAAGAATTTTTGTTGATGGTTTTGGTTGGTTGATGATTGAATTAATAAAAATTTTCCCTCAAAAAAGTGAATATTAAAAGGTGAAAAGGAAAGAAGAAGTGATAGTACAAGAGTGAAGATTCAAAAATTTTAAACATTAATATATAAAAATCAGTATACCATTATATAATTCTATTTTATTTTACTATCTTGTTTACCACGACTTATATCATTTTACCTTATAAGTACAAATTTAAGAATGTTTCTTAACATTCGCGATGACGTAAAGAACATACGGTTTTCTTTCCTTTTCTTGAACCTTTTTAAAGCATTTGGAGCAATTTGACCCAAAGCGTACAATAAATATGTACAACTCACATAAAATTCTCTAATTTCTAATAATAGTAGATACTCAAAGTACACACCCTCGTATAAAATCGCATTTTACACAATTTCATACTATAAAAATCATTAAGATTACACTTGTACGTGTATCTATTTGAATAGTGATGTTTTGGCTGAAAAGACGTGCAAAGTGGTGGAAAAGTAGAGTCTGTGCTACACTGTCCAAAGAAAAGCTGGATGTTCCATACTTCGATCGAATTACGAAGATTCGTCCGAGTTTCAGCGAACGGTATTCCGTTTAAAAATGACGATGTCACGCCGAGCGTATAGCGAGCGACTGTTGAAACAGCCGTTGTGCCGTCTAAATTTAAATGCAAGTCTCGAAGGAGTTGCATAACCTGGCATCGAGTGCGTGCACCAACCGAACTACGGAAGTTAAAACTACCGGTGTATACTTTTTCGACGGGCCTGCACGATTACCGCTCTGCGGCTTTATAACGTAGCCTTTACCGTAGGTGGTCAACGATCGATAACAGAATGCCAGAGTAAAAAGTCAGAGAAACACCTACGCTTCGCTTTCGAGCCAACCGTGAAACGGAACCTTTCTCTGCTCCTATCATATTCTGCGAATGTCAAGTAGACGTTTCAACGTCAACGATATTGGTACAGACACGATATCTATGTAAAATAAATGACTGCTTGCCTGAATCGAGTAAAAAATTTAGTATGCACTATCGCAACTGGTTGCTCTTCGTTTTCGTCCTTTGTATGCATAGGGAGTTCATTCGGAGCACTGGAGGGGCGGGTGACCCACGGTTGGGTCACTGGATCAAACTTTTCTCAATAAACAAGAATAACATATTTTACTGAATGAAAATAAGAGTCTGCCTATCGTAATAGTTCTTATGAGGAATTTGAAATTTGCCGGCTCTATAAGTGATTTCAGATCAAAATGAGCGAATATTTCGAATTTATAAGAAACGAGTGTGAAAAATAAATGTTAATTTGACAGTTTCGATTGGATATTTTAATGTTTCATTAACTATGTTGTACTAGTGAAGTAATTGTTCGATACAAGTATAATTATAATTATCGTGTAAAATATTATACTTTGCATTTTAATAGGATATTCTTTAAATAATATTATTAGAAGTCAACAAATTTTATATAACCTAAATTCGTGTTAAGAAGACACTAAAGGTTTAAATAAAATGTTCAGCTACATTTAATAAAAATAGAACACAAGAATTAAGTTTACAGGAAATTAATTTCAGAATTATTAGCTTTTTATAAGTGTAGGATCATATTTTCTTTTAGTTTACTGCTACTTGTATTGAACAAACACTAATACAAAATATTAGATATTAATTAATGAAAATTAAATTTACATGTAATTCTCAAACTCCCATGGACATTTACATGTGCTACCTTTAATTTAACGTATAAAATAAAAATATTAGAGGCTTGCAGGATCGAATGCAATCTAGTGGCAAATTAGTATCTTTAGTCCTCATTGAAATAGTTTGAATGAGAAAACCGATAATGAAAACTCTGGCTCGTTACAAATTGACTATTGCCTTGCTATAGGAACTATGTGATCTAAAATCACAACAATGGTGATCCCTGTCGTTTCATTATTATAGGATTAGCATTAGAACAATAATCATGCTAAACCCGATCCATTCGTCATTCTAATTATATAGGTACAAATATGACGAAATAAGATGAACAGTGATATGAATATTAACTTATATAGTGCCAGATAACAAACCACCATTTCCTTCTACCTTCATCCGTTTAACTACTCTATTTCGTACATCTCTCATCTCTAAATATAAATACACATCGAGTACTGTTGGAAGCAGACGAGATTTAACCTGAAAAATCCTATGACAAAAATAGAAATACTTTCCAATTTTGCCACAAAAAATATATCTACCCAATGCATCGCCATTGCTTACTAATGCGCACGACTCTACTAATGCATCAGTCAACAAATAACATTGCTCCTTAAATTGCATATCCCGATCAACAGAATCAGGTCAAAACTCATCTGCTCCCAATAACCCTTCCAACAGCTTCATCCGCCTGCAAAATTCCGTGACAATCATCATTCATCGTTGAGGCGACATTGAACATAATAACCATGTACCCTATTACCAACATTTTCAAAAGCCCACTCATAGTCTCTACAAATCATGCCAAAATTCACTAACCTGCTGAAACGGCGGCAACTGTAACAAATCCCTCTCCTCAGCAGCTGTAACTTCGAAGGTGGGCGCAGGCTGGGGCGGATATATGTTGCCCTTGCCAGGATACGATGTGCTCCTCCGAAACTTCACCGGGCTGATGCAAGATGGGTGAGCCGTGGGTCCAGGATGTCCCGCGAACGTAGGACTAGGCTTCCTGCTCTGAAGCCCAGCAGCAGCCGCCACCGCGGCAGCAGCATGCAGAGACGAGTGCAACGGAGGCAGATTGGGCACAGATCTGCCTCGATTCCATGGCGATAGACCTGGACTCGCGACCGCAGCTGCGGCTGCTTGCGGTCCAGCGCCCCATTGTTGGGGCGCTTGCGGCCCGCCGGACCAAGCCGCGTAACCCTTCCCTGGCAAATAGACGCCAGGGTGCGAGGTGGCTGGTGGCTGCTGTTGATGCTGTTGCTGCTGTTGTTGTTGTTGTTGCTGCTGCTGCTGCTGCTGCTGCTGTTGCTGCTGCTGCTGCTGCTGAGGCGAGGTCACCTGGAGACCGTGTCTGTTGCTCGGCGTGGCTGCGTTACCATGCTGCTGAGGGAAATTGTGGCTGGCCGTGATAGCGCGGCGTGCACCACTCGACACCGTCGCCCCGGTACCAGCGAACAACCCGGTCGGTCCACCTCCTCCAGTGGGGAAGTTCTGGAACGCGGCGATGGACCCGTTAACCGGTAGCGCGTGGAGGCCCGTGTCATCCGGGGCGGACCAGAGGCTCGGCACTCTGCCGGGCTCGGAGAAAGCCTGGAGCGTCGAGGTGGTGCTACACGTGATGTCCTTCTCAGTGGAAGAGGGCGTCGTCGACGTTATAGCGATACTCTCGACCTCGACCGCGTCTTTCGTCTTCTCCTGTCCGGCTACAGTATCCAGGCCACTGCTCGGCGATAGCGGCGCGGGCTTGCCACTCGCTTGCTTCTCGATCAAGAGGTCGTCCTGCATCGTTGACGTTGTTATGGTTACGGCGGTGCTGGCGCTGCTACCGATCGACGATTTCGTCGTGCTGGACAACGTGTTTGAGAAGAGACTCGTCGCGCTATAGTCCCCCATAAATCACGGGGGTTTCGGGATCCGAGAATCCACACGGTTGTACTGGCCGTGGACCGAGCTTTCGTCCAAGCTCTAACGAAGAAGCGGACTATCCTCGTGCCCCCTTGGCGATATCCTCCTTTCTTCGTGGCCTAATGTTTTTTCTTTCTTGGCGTTCGTTCCTTGACGATTGTACGTCCTCAAAGTAACGCTGACGTTCCAGTCGACACGAACGTCGTCAACCAGCCGACCAGAGCTCGCGAGACAACTATCGATCCACGGCGTACGCGTAAAAACACTCACGAACCCCGGAAGCTGTCCAGACTACACTGATATTCCTACGATCCGCTCTCGGTTAACTCTTCTCTTTCGATTTTATCCTCCCTTGGGATCTTCCTTCCTTCGGTTGACTTGCTTGGAGAGTAAGCTCCTTCGTGATCCGTATACTACTCGCCACGAGATGGTTCGCCAACCACCTTCGAATCGATTATATTACGCTAACGACGCGTCGCCCCCGTGTAATTCGGCAGCGACTCTGCTTCCACAGCATTCTCTTCGTTATCGAGCAACCGACCGCTCTACCATACTCCCCTTTCCCGTGATCCTCGATTCCCGTCTCACGATCCGTGCGAGGCTTCTTCCGACTCTTACTCGTCCCGGCCGATCATAATTTTCCCCAGTCCACGGTGAACGCTGGACCACTTGGAATCTTCCCAAATACGCGACGCGACCTTTCACCCTCGACCAGTACACGGACACGCGGAAACAACGGAAGCAGCCCTCTGCCGCTTCTCTCACGGGCCTTCACACACTTCGCGAGCCTCGAGATCCTTCGTCCTTCGTCGCGACACTGCTAGTACATCACTGAACACAGACCCCCGAGGAAACAGCCGCTAACGTTTCGGGCAGCATCGGGTCCTACCGCGAGAGGCAGCGCGCGTACCGCTCTCCGACACTTGTCACGACAGAACTCGCGACCTCGCCGACTGTCAGCGTTCCCCGGCGAGGAGGATCGGTTTCGGTCGATCGATCTCGGACACGTCGATGAATCGCGTCAACGTGCACACACGAAACACTGGTGCGCGAGGAATGCGACAGACCCCCCACGATCTGCCCTCGATTCGACCGGAAGCGTCAGAGACAAGCTTTTCCGCGATCCGTTTGTTTACCACAGCCCTCGCAAGCGTCCCGTGAAGAACCTTCGCTGAGCTTAACACCTGAGTTCCTTCCTGCTCGATCTAATGCTTGCCATTGGTAGCTCGTATTATCACTGCGCGCGTTGCTCGCTCGCTTTCACGGCACTGCCGGGTGTTCGTTCGCTGCTCGGATGTCGCGTTTCAAAAGGGTACACCGTGATTACCGATACGCGAACGTGCTACAGTGCCAAGATTCCTGTGGTGGATTCGGCTGGTGCGCTGTTGGGCAGCCGGCTGCCTGTCCGCGGTCCCTGGCTGCGCTCGGCGGAGCTCACGATCGGAAGCCAGGAGAGCGCGATTCGACGACGCGGCTTCGTGGCTCTGCGTCGCGTGTGATACGATTCGTGCGTCGTGCCGACTTTTGGAACACTGTGGCCGCGCCGCGACCCACACCATACCAGCCGTAGTCTCTCCGCGTAGCCGTGCGCTCGGCGATCTTCGGCCCGCCGTTGCGTCCTCGTCCTCGTCCTCGTCGACGTCGTCGTCGCTACGTCGCTGCTGCGTCGCACGGCGACATCGGTCACGCACGCGCGTTTCTATTCGAGCCGCCGCCACCGCCGCCGCCACCACCGATAACCGATGAAAACCACCACCACTGCCGCTGCCACCCACCGCTGCTGCCACCGCCTCCGTGCTGACCCGACCCTTAAGCCGATCTTGATACCTTTCCGCCGGGTTCCCGCGATTCGCTTGCAATTTCCAACTGCGCGCTCGACTTCAGCGCCTTGCGCACTCGCTCGCTACTAACTTCCGCTTAGTTCAGTGGGCTTTTCGGGTCACGTACCGACTGAGGTATGTGTCACAAATTTAACTGTTTTATCGACGAAGAAAGTGGGAAAATGATACCAGCGACCTCTATTCGCGAATGAAGCAGGTATTTGGTGAAGTACTGTGTACGGTTGGTAAGTTGGCAAACCCATCTATCATTGCTACAGGTTACAGGCACTGATTAGGAATTCGTAAATGTACTGATTCGGCCAAATAATAAAAGTTCATGTACCGCGAATGTATGATTGCGGCCAAATAATCTGACTTGTTTTGCTATAATAAATGGGATGAGCATTTCTTCCGTCTGCCAACTTACCAGCTGTAAGAGAATGAAAACGCACCCACCCGATCAATGCAACTGTGATGACCTATCCTGGCCATGCTTATTTACATCAAACAATAAGCTACTTGCCTGCCTAACTATATTTAAAAAATGATAAAAAGATAGTCACATCACAAACTCCCCATGGTTCTCATATATGACACTCAAGTGCAAAGACCTACACGGAAACGTCTTCATCGCCTGAGCTTAGCACACAATAAGTGCACTTTAAACTACTATTCGTGTCTCGTGAAAAGTCTTTTGGAAAATATTAGGAACACGTATAGGTACTCACCGTTTTCATGAAATCGATTGGAAAAAGTTAGTGAACATTACATATAAATGACGAAAGATTCGTTTTAATACTATATTGATGATATACATACATTTTGTATATATTACCATCATTTCATACACGCATATACTCCGCAAGATATACACTATATCATGATGGGTAGCAATATTAGTAGTATATGTAGATACATGTACTATTACTACTAATTTGAAGAAGAACTGACGCAATTCCATAAGCTACTCATACACACAATTAAAAAATATCTCGTACACATTCTTCTTAGCAAGAAAAAAACTCTATTCAATATAGTCAAAAACATTATTTAAAAAATTGTTTAATTTTAAAACTATGAAAAATTTTTATTTCAACTCAAGAATAAGTGATAATTCTTTTTAAATATCGAATGATTTGTTAATTGAGAATATACTATTGCTAGATAAAACTGGTAACAATAGGTAAAAAACATAATAGTTAAAAATAATTGTTTAAGTATATTGTACTCACATTGAATTTCGCGACTTAGTACATTGCAAAGCAAACATGTGCCTCCTATTTATGAAAATCCGTATACAATTCCTCTTGATACGAAGAAATGAGAACATATTAGCCTTCCACCTTTTACTCTGCTTTGTACACCTGGAGAATAAAAATGTTACGTATTATATTTTGAATATTTTTTCCTTGACTTGGCATGTAAATAGCTAATTTCCTTGCATTGAAAAATTACATTCGGAATTTTCTACATTCGTTCTGCTATATTTTTTCTCATAATGACACTTAAAGATATCGTAATTGTATAAATATTCCCATTTCACTTTTAATCGAAATACACGCACCCATTTAATGTTTAATATGATTAATTTACAAAGGAAGTTATCATCTCTCTTTGAAAAACGCTTGATGTCACTCTCCTATGCCAGTGACCAGAAGAACAGGAACTAATTTCTGAATTGTAAATTTAATCGAATGAAAAAAATATTTCAGAGAAATTAATATTTCTCATTAAATAAACATTGTACCAATAATTTCTGCTATATACATTGTATATAGTATATTATTATTAACAATATCTGTACTAAACATTTTTTCTGAGATGATTATTTTATGTAAGATATCAATTTTCCACAAAAAGTTGCTCATTAAATCAATTTCAAAATTCTTCCCACCCGAAGAATTTCTCTGATTGGTTCTCGATTTTCCCTGAAGGAGTACAAATACCCCTGCAGGGACATGAGTGTCTTACTTGTTGCTGGTCCTCCCGCGAGTGCAGATCCTCCTCGATATCCATTGAAGGAACTCCTGAGGTTGCAACCACCCTGGCCAATGACCAGCGGGCAGTTTGACCACTGGTCATCTTGGACCACAGCTAAGTTTTGTTCAAAATTTAAAATTATTTATTCTGTTGTCCCTATTTTACATGTACCCTACCTTTCTCTTCTACTTTCCCTATTTTCTATGTACCCTCACCCTCTCTTCTGCTTTCCCTTATCTTTATAAACCCTGCTCCATTTTATTCTCTAATGATAAATTTCCCTCTTTATTAGCGTTCATGGTTTAATATTTAATTATTATTTTATAACCTTATATGGTTTATTATTTCAGTTCATTTCAATTAGTATTTCCAGTTCCTACACTTGTTTTCTATTCGTTTCTTTAACTTACCAGTATAAAGTTTACACTCTAAAATTTTTGTAAAGAAAGATCGATGGAACTTTGTTTCCATCTATTTCCCTGTGGGTCTCCGCGTGAACTGTCGATAGATGTAGGATAATATTTATCAATATGAATATTTTTTTGGAAAAAGTTCATACGAACTCGTGTCTAAAAATAATTGTTAGGGAACTCAAGCTAATTCGAAAGTTTTAATAATTAGAAAAACAGGAAGTTTAGATTTTGTGTGAGCTCTGTCAATCATTTTGCTTTCTGTACATGCTTAATCAATTAGTTACTGACTTATCAGGACACTCTCTACTTAATCTCACGTCGGTATTATGATTTGAATTCCCACCACTCGTAGCGCTGCACTCTTATTTCGTGCACAGCCGCCAACGTTGAGCGTGACACAAAAATGGTAATGGGGTTTTAAAGCTCTAAAAGCATAGGGCAGAAAAACTATGTCCTGTGATATAACAGTATATCTAAAGATGGTAAAATAACTGCGAAGATGAAGTTATTATTCGTTGATAACATAGATTTATCATCATAGCAATTCATATTTGTGGCGCTAAGTGGAGTTCGTATCTTGTAAATCGCGTTTTTGATAATTCGAGTTTAATTAAATGTCTAACTTATATAATTCATGCACACTTCTAACCACATTTTGTTTTCAGTTTATCGCCATGATAGGGTGAGCTCAAACCAGATACAATGTCTGTATATGAAAGTTAATTCTCCTTATCTGTCTTATATAGATTTCATGTTTTCTTAAAAATTCATGGAACATTCAGCATATTTTACAGCAAAGATGAAACAGCAACAATATAATGAATGTATATGCATAGCTTGCATACATTAAGATTACTTTGATTGAATGATAGAATTAACGTCATAAAGGTCATTACCGCAATAAGCTAAATAATTTTCATCAATACCATTAATTCTACTAATATTAAAAACGTTATTATCATTTTTGCTATTATTAATAATTTTCAAAATTATTAATATCATTAATACAGCTAACTAATGCTATGAATACTGTTAAATCTGTAATTATATAGCAAAATGACATAAGTCACGTTTTCAGAATTTCGAGTTTATATCTTAATTATTAAAATCTACGAGATTCAATTTCAATTAAAAGAACTTCGTTCAAAAACGAGAACTAATTAATCAAAAGTCACAATATAAAATTGACATACAAAATTTCGAACATCACTATCATGAATATTAAAATTTGTGACTTATTCTTATTTCATCTTCTAACTACAGAAACTTCATTAAAAATATTATCGTAATTAATAGCTGCTATAACATCTAATATTTTTTTACAACCCTACTACACTCAATTTTGTTTAAAATTATAAAGTGTGGCGACAAAATTCATTTCCTTCAAATAGACATAGACATATGTACATCTAACATAATTATCATAAATGATATGCGTTAAATATCAAATCCATATCGAAACGAATAATAATCTGTTTAAATATCATTTACATCAAACACAATTAACAGACAAACTAAAGTATCCCTACACCAAAACGACAAATTCCAGGCAACAGTCATCCCCATCGAAGGGAGTATCCTACTAAATGAAAGAAATATCGATCCCAATTGCCATTAGAATATTTAAAACACATAGTAACATGTTCAGAATCGATCAATTTTCAATGAAAATCGCCAGTGACAGATCGTAGGAAGTTTATCCATTGCGGTGCAAGACAAATTGACGTAGCAGGGCTAGGGGACCCTCTAAGGTACATCGGTGGCTGACAAACTGGTCAAAGCCCTCTTACAACCCTCTCGGCTGCCAAATTATCGGACCTCTGTGGACAGCAAACCCATTTATACTGTCCACCGACTAAGACGGAAAAGGGTCACAAATAAAGAGAATCGTGGAAATCGGGACCGATCGGTAATCGACGACCAAAACACTATTGCTAAATAACTTTTCCACTTTGCGCTTGGGGAAGCCAAGAGTCACAGTTCGATTTAATATTCTCTTACGTAACGTCGTCCTAATTGTATCTAGCTCGGAATAAAATACCCTTTTGCAAGGCGAAATAATTTATTGCGCCAAGTACTGATCTTTATAAACGTATTTAGCAGTTTCGAACGTTACGGTCCTTAACTACGTTTTGATTGCAAACCCGTCTCACGGTATACTTTATAACATCGTAACATGGGACGGAATTACGTATCTCATTATTCTTGTCTCGTACGCGGCTACGTAGCACTCCGCGTCATTAACTAGAGCCATTTCTGAAAAGTAAAATCTGCGCGAGCTTCGTAGCATTTCAGACCAACAGAAATATCGTTTGCTTATTCTTTCCACGTTTTGGTCAACTAATGCGTATGCTAACCAAAATTTCTATCATGGACGCCGGTACACGCATATGTATCTTTGCTACTGATAATTGAGGAGGATTGTAAACGTGAGTGATGTAATTTGTGATCTAGAAGTAAGAATTTCTAGTGTAATTGACTAATATACATTTGTGGAGTTTGGTAACAAAGAAACTAAAATAAATTGCTGGTTCCATAGATACTAAAGTCGGTAAATTATTCTTACACTTATTGTTAAAATTCTTGCTTAGGTACCATCAGTATTCAGTTATGTATTCTTTCCCAAAAAGAATTATTTTTTATTCTTTCAAGATTTACGTTATTTATTATTTAAACTCCACAATCTTTTGTATAAATAAATTTTTATGTCAAAGCTAATGCAAGTGTAGTTTAAACCTAATAAACTTAACCTAGGCTGAATAAAGATCTAACCGAGCTAACTCATATTTAACGCTTTTAATAAAAATGTAGACAGACTAGTCTGAACCTAGCTGATCTATAATTCACGAATCGTTTGATAAATTAGACCTTATAAAAATATTTCACGTGTACAGTAGTTCAAATCATATAATGTTAAAATATTCTATGAGTAATTATATTCTATGCTCAATTTATGAATAAAATAGTGGCAGTTATGCTACAAGCTCTGTCCACTGATTTAGGATCACGAACAAAAATCATACTTTTTTAAATATAACAGAATGACACAGATAAAAAAATATTCTTGGCTCAGACTTTACATAACAATTAATTTATCACTACCTGCTTTTGAAACTCTTAACCCTCATTAGTCATTGATCGCTCTAACAGTGATTTCCAAGTGCTACAAATAATACGTCAATCTTTCAATCACTTGAATCAGTTTCATTGTAAAGTAAAATCAAAATATTGGTCATCACACAGAAGTCATATAATTAAGGTTTCATTAATATATTAACTTTGAGAGATCCTAATTCAATAGCCAGTGGCTGTCTACCAAATAATGTATTATATATTTAAATGTCCTACATTAAAAGTAAAACAATAAAAAATACTCCAAACTATTTCTCCTCATCCAGATTTACAAATTTTATTATTCTAATAAAAATCAACATTTCATCTCACCTAAATTCTAAACAAACATTAACACAAAAATCTCATCCATCATCCCGCCTAATCTCGTCCAAATCAAAATCGTTCCAATATCCTACCACCGTATCATCGAACCGAATTCGATTCTCTCCGCCCCGACAGCTAGCTAAATTTGAGTATAGCAAATTTGCTGCATCGTGCCGAATACGAAACAAAGTGTACAACAACTTTTATTATTGGTAAAGGATTAGATCGGACACGCTGGAAAAATGTTGAAGAAATCGCAGAGTTTAAAGCCTGGCAAACAATATGGCCGAAATGGAATGGAGTGAAACGGCTCCCGGCTGCTGTCGGGATGGAGTGAGCACGGTCGACAGTAGTTGGTGGGCTATAATAACGTATAAAGTAATTAAGGACATCGGGCGACAGCAGGAAAAGGGCATGGGGAGGAGAGGGGTTGGGACGGGGGTGTACGGGGGAAACGGACAGTTTAGGGAATGCGACATTTACATAGTAATTAAATCGCGGGAGCAAGTGGGACCGTTGGGGAAGATACTGGTGCTCGAGCAATTACAGACGCATTAGATTGCGGTAAGCACTTGTTTATGGCCTAGCCCCGAACCAGGCGTCGCTTCACTCCACTCGATTCTGTTCACTCGTTCAACCTAGCAGGGCTACCCATTACGCGACGCCTCTTTTTTCCCCAACGATTAACTTATTCCTGGATCTACCAGACAAATGCAAAGCGAACGAAACGGAAGTCTGTTTGGAACAGATTTCTCCACTTCTATGGTTTCGACATTTTTAGACGTTTGTGAAGCTAGCTTTTTCTTTGCCAGAAATAAAACTGCACCTGATGGAGATTGAATGTTATATTGCTGTTTATGATTGTTTTGTTGTAATAACGTGGTGTTTATTTGTGTTGCTATGATGTGTGATGGCATAGAAAGAAAAAAGGTCTAAAAGGTAAACGATAGCAGAAGTGCAATATCGTTAGAAAAAGAGACTGTGCCTTCTGTGCATTATAAATTGTAAAGCCAAAGATTTTTTAATAACTTCTTAGAATAACTATATTATGACAAACAAAGTGTAGAATTGAAGTTGTCACATGTATAAAATAATATGAGTACTAAACTTTTTTAAACTGCCATAATGAGTCGTATCTTTTTATTTAAAAATTATGTGGTGTCATGGAAAATTAATGCTGGAACTGCCAAAGAAGTCAATATGGCTAATTAGATTTTTTTTGCAAAAATTATTCAATAGTGAATAGACAATTAATTTATTTTTTCCCCTCTTTCGTCTTATATTAACAAAGGGAAATAAAAGTGAAATATTTTATAGAATAATTTGTAGTTTGTATTTACGTTCAGTTATTGGTAGCGTGAGTCTATATCAGATCTAATGTTAAAATTCAATGTACTTACACTGTGTTTGATGTAATACAGAAAAATGTTTACAAAAAAGAAAAGATTTTGTTTAAAAAAAGGCACACAGTGCAAAAGAAAAAATACTGTTTATTCTTCGATGTTTCAAAATAAATAGTATTTTCTTATGACTTAACTACGGTAACTTTCGTAGTATAAAGTTTGAAATAATGTTACAGTAGATAATTAATTAACTTTACCAATTACTTGAAAGGTATTGTATCACTTTCAAAAAGCACTTTTGAAAGTATTATTTGTTGTGATATCAACAACTGAAACGGCGAACCTGAAACACATATTTCCTAGTACCTAGCTATTCAATTAACTAATTGGAGCGATTGTTCGTATTAATTTTGTCTGAAAGGGAATTTATATTCGCGACTGTGTAAACCAAATTAAATAGAGATGAAATTTTATTTCGTTCAGAAGCTTATTGCCATATACGTTGCAGAGATGAAATCGAGGGGGTGAGAAGGGGGTTGTAAAGGGTGTGATATTCAATTAGCAGCGCAGCAACGATGATGACGCACGGTTGTCTTCGTCCGACGCTAAATGAAGTAGAAAGGACCCTTGGGGATGACCAGCTGTTAGCATAACTTCTCGTCGGCAAATACTGCGCGGAAATATTTTTCTAGATTTCAAAATAATAGATTTCATTTTTATTCCTTTACATTCGTGAAGCGCCACTTTAAATATTCGTTTTGAAATAATTACTTCGTATAATAAGCTTATGCGTATGTACCGTGATCTCTTAAACGTATCTTAAGAAATGTGTATAATTTTATTTATTATATAACATCGTACCTTTGTCTTATATACACCAAATGATCTTAAATGTGGCATTTCTGCTCTCTTCTAAATAATCTTCTAAAATAAAATCTATTAAAAAGCACATAATTTTTGTTATATAAATATTGAAATCTTGGATGACGTTTGATGACTATGAAAATATTATTTTTCAATTTATTTTAAATCGCTACTTAAAAGTTTTCGATTATACAGAGAGTTTCAAAATTGAAAGACTAATACATTTTATTGGGGTTCATATTCTTCATATGTTAGACAGCTATTATTAATTTGAACTAATTTAAATTATTGAGGAATCTTTTAAATGTATTTATTATGTAAAATTGGTCTAATATAAAGGTTCTTGTATATTTTGTTATCGAGGGATTACTATTAATATACATTAATCATTTAGAACATCTGAAAATTATATTGATTACTTTCTACAATTTCAAGCAACAAATATAATTAAATTATAGTGGATGAACAAACATTATTAACATTCTTCTCATACCAAATACTTCTGTTGTAAACTTTTAATACAAAATCTTTGGCTCACTAATTGTGATAAACAGTAACATCTAGGACCTACATATTTTTGGCTACATTGTTCCATGTTCCATAATATCAGAACATTCTGATTCTTCATTTTCACTCCCTACACCTATCTATAAAGATAATTGATAACTTCATCATCACTCAAAATACCTCTATATTTACGACAATAGGTTCTTTTTCAACTACACGATTGAAAATTACACGCTAAGCATAGAAAAAGCTTACAACTTATCCCCCACAGGATCGAATCCCCTATTTTGATATCAAATCTTCCCCGTTACAGCGATCCCAAGCGACGTCTTCCAGCAACGCTGTCCCAGATTCCCTCAGACTAGTTCTCTTGCCACCAACTTCGCTTTTCAAACAAATATTTCGATATGTTTGCACAAGGAAGGAGGGAGGGGGTCGAAGGGCTGTATAACGATCAAAAGAAGGGGGACGAGCTTATTGTTAGTCTATTTTGTACCCTGCTGGTTGCTGACTACAGGCTACATTTCTGGCGAGAGAACCGAAGTCAATAAATGGAAGTTTGCCAGTTGTAATGACACTAATATTAAATTCCGTATACCCCTTAAATAATTCCAGAACCCCGAATCGCATAATCTATTCTTCGATAACCGTATCCAACATTAGAAGAAACCAGATACTCCAACTGAGTTAATTTACAAATAACAAATCTGATCTGTTAACAACTCTGACCATTCTAAAGCTACTCCAAAAGTCAACATCGCTTCATGAAAAAGGGAAACAAATCAAGCACCGATTCGTCGTCACCGAACACGCGAAAGAACCTTTCGTACAACCACTGACGACAATCCAATCGTCTAATCTGATACAAGTTCACGAAAGGACATCCGTCCCCGGCGGAGGGGAGCAAGGTAGAGGTCTGTGGCGAAAAGAGGATTCAAGACACAGAGGCGGGGGTGAGACGGGCGATACAGGATACAGGCGACTCTGTGTCAGAAGAGGGTTCGAAAGAATCAGCATCGGGATAAGGAAGACTGTAACGACGTAGAGAAGATAGAGAGAGAAAGAGTGGAGCGGTAGCGCGAGAGGGGCCAGAAGCTTCTCTTCGTTTCACGCTACCTCGAATGACTTTGCTGGCAACAATCGAGGGAGAAAGGTGGACGCATAATGGTCGGAGATCAAGAACCATAATAGACCGTAGGGGTATACGCGGCGGGGCACCAACTGACTGACTGACTTATTTGTATTATGGCATTATAGAGGCAACCCTATATCCGGGGCCCGCTCGGCCAGAATTTAGCCGACAGTCACGGAGCAAAGGGACGCCCATGCAGTTGACCTGCACCGCCTAATTTGACGCTTTAACCTATTGTCGGTGCACGGGCATTCTATTTTCTGGGAGGGGGACCGCGGTGAAAACGCGCGAGCTCGTTTGTCCTCTTCCGAAATACGTGGACCGAGCGTAGAGGTGGAATCCCTCTGGACACAATGACGACGTCACTTCCTCTCCAGTTGATCCACGATCGAAATTATTCCGCAGAATGGAGGAGAGATGGCTCGAGTGCCTGCAATTTGTCTGGAGCTTGAAATGCCACGTCAATTCGAATTGGTCGCCACCTTTTTGACTCTTTAACCCATTTGGGCAGCATTTGCTTACTCGCTACAGATGAAATGAGCTAAGTAAGCCGTGGTTTTGGGACGCTGTGGAGTGGAAATGAATCAACGAATGTTTAAAAATAGATTTAGAGATATAAGATCACAGGATAAAAGTGAAAATTGTTACTTATTAACATTTATTAATTTCAGCTTTAGGCATGCTCCGTGAGTTTAGTTCCTTATTCTGTACAAATGGTTTTGGTTTGGAGTGATCTATTTTCTAGTGGGATCGAATTATTCCTTTTCAAATCTTTTAAATAACTGATTGGGAATTGGCTTTTGAGGAACCTATTAGATATTTGCATTAGATTTCAATCAAATTTGATATAAACTACCTAAGTGTGAGATTCTTTTATCTAAGCTGAGGCTATGTTTAAAAAAAGTAGAATCAGGTTTACTTGACATGGTTTAAATCTAACTTATGAGTAGTCTAAATCTAAGTTAAGTCTAAATTTTTCTAGATTAAAGCTAGGTAACATCAAGATTGGATTAAGTTAAGTAAATTCTAGGTAAGGTTTGAATTATGTACAAAGTATTTTAGGATGGGTTAAGTGTTATGGCTAGAAATGGATAAGTTTGTTCGAATTAAGATAAGCTTTATCCCAATTGGATTAGATCCAAGCTGGCCCTATGCCAGATCTAGCTTAAATTGCGCAAAATTTAATTAGCGTCAAATCTCAGTTAAGTTTAAGTTAAGCTAAGTCAAGTGTAAGTTGAACTTAATAAATGCAAATTTAAACTGAAAATGTTAGAATATATTGTTATTAAAACAGAAAAAGTGTTAGGTAAAGTATCTTATCTTCTCTTGCACACCTTCTTATCAATCCTATATGCTGCTCTCAAATGAGTTGTCTTCAAAATTATCCGATAACTCTTTTGCAACTGATAATTTCTAATTAATTAAATCCTACATTACATATTTATAACCTGTACCTGTGAAACAAGATTGAAAATTGATCACCTACGGCCACAAATACCGTTAGTCTAACATAAATGTAAAAAGAACGAAAAACGTATGGCTCATTTATCTTCCTTTAACACGGAGTACTATTACGTTATATGCATTTTGAATTTCTGTTGCGAGCGTGAGTGTCATCGGGACCGTTTTATTACAGGCAATAAAAGAATAAATTACAGCTTATCGTTCCATTTAAATATGAAACAGAAAATCCATATTATCTGCAATGCGTATTATCTCTAATAAACCGATACGCTCGACACGCAAATATATATTCGCAAATTACATTTTGCACCAAGAGAAACAGTTTTCATGATGTGTTTTACAACTTTTTGCTTGCAGCATGTAAATTTGCAACTATGTATATAAGAAAATTATTCAGATTTTCATTTATACATTTTGCTATTGATTTGGAAGCCTAATTTTCTAATTAGGTAATTCAAAATTGAATTTAAAAACTGAATTAGGTTAATAAGCCATTATGATGAAAATAATCTGCGTAATTTTATTATTATTTTTTATTTGTTCTTTTTTAAATAGGCTTACGAATTCAATGAATGTTATAGTATTTAGGTAAACAGATTATTTAAAGATAGTGGAATTCATTACATAGATACTTACGTATTGTATAAAATCAATTTCTAATATTTTTTATTAAAAAGATTGATATCTTGTGAATCAATAACACGTAATTATTTGACAGATAGCGATACGCTGTTCAATCTACGATTATTCGCGAGTAAATACGTTAGATTACCCTTTATCTTATCATCCCCTACTCAATTATCTAGTACGACAGCAGTCGCACTTCGAAATCATTTCAAAACACTCCATTATTACAATCTATTGTCAAGCATGCCTTGTAAAACAAGATAATACTAAACTGAAAGCAACTTTTACTTAAAATATTTAGTTACCTTTACTTACTATATTTTTAATGAATATATTAAAGTTCTGAACAAAACACAGGAATTGTGCAAAATTACCCCAAAAGAGATCTTTAAACATCCCCATTATCTAATTATTACTGTATCTCCATTTCCTTTAATTAATTCATTTATTAAGTAACTTTTTAACGAAATCTAAGTGCTGGTTTAATCTTTCTGCATACTATTTATATGTACTGTCTTCTTCTTACTCGTTCTCATCTCTAATTTCCTTACACCTTCAATTCTGCTATTATCTGGCCCAAGCACATGAAGTTTCGAAAACGGTACATATGTGGATCCTTCGAAACTCGTCAAAAGGGATCCCTAATCGTCCAAGGATCCACAACTTCTGCGGCAGAGGGTGCAATAAGCGACGCTGGTCAGGATAAAGATGAGGTCCGATGCATCAATGTCATCGCGTAGAACATTGTTCCCGAACGCAACGACTTACCTCTAACGACGTATTTATGGCGTCAAGTCGTGGCTTAAATAATAACCAGCCGATGATGGATGGACCGTTGTACGGCTTGCAACAAAAATCGACATCATTATTGTTGGTTAGGGTTTCGTAACTTTCAACGAGATCTGCACGTCCTGTACGCGAGAACGTACGCTCGGGATGGCAGATGCGAGCAGTCTTTCGTTCGATTATATGTATCTCGACTGCCGAGCTTTGTCTTGCAAATCGGTTCTGGGAACTCAATAACGACATTGGTGCTTTCAAGCTCTGAGTTTACTCTTGATTTGGGAATCCAGGGACAGAGAAGGGGGAAAAAGTTGCTGAAGAAAGCCATCTACGTGGCATGTAGAAAGACACGTTTAATGTTTAAAGACTCGTTCAGATTGGTCAAGTTACTTCGATTCAAGAAACATGTATTCAAGTAGCTTGATATCAAGTTTATGTTCGTGCAAGTCAAGTTCCTTAAATTTAAGTGTGGTAGTATCTATTACATATCTATCAATGTGTGTTTCAAAACGAAGAAAAGTTGAAACCATTTCAACCTCGCTTGAAGCTTCAAAAGATATTTCAAGTTAATTAAATAATAGGTTCACCCATGTGACCATCAAGTTGCCTCAAATCACTTACATTTAGGCTACTTGAATTCGAGTGATTTGTCTAGTCTGTATGAGTCTGAATGACGTAGAAGCTTGAAAGGATATTGCAAGTCAAGTGAATAACAGGATCACATTAGTCAAGTTGTCCTAAATTGTATTTAAGCTGCTTAGATTCAAATAACTTGGCCAATCTGACCCTTCTTAACTCTGAATGAAGAAAATAATTATTGAGAATAATGCAAAAATAGATGATCGATACTATGGCTATGATCTTAGGGTTAACTTTAGGAATCATCTTATCATGAAAAAAGGAATAGATGTCCTATTTATGCATACCGAGTGATATAGTTAAAAAGATATGTATACTTGGAAGATTTGAACTGTGCCTTGTGATTTTGTGAAGAGATAACTTATAAGTAGACAGTAGATAACTTATTAGAAACGAAGGTTTTATGTTTCGAGGCAAGCACCACACTTTATTTAACTATATTTGTATATGTTAGTTAGATATGTCGCACACAACTGCGACTTATATGTATTTACAAATATTTTAACCAAGATTAGAATTATTATTTAAAGAGAAATTTATTACAAAATGAATTAAAGAGATAAGGCAGCTTAATTTAAAGCTACAATCATGGTACATGACCAGATGATATTTTTAGCGAATATAACATAAGAGTTAATATGTCAATATCGTACATTTGTTTACTAACACTGTTTTGTAATATACAACCTTATTTACGATATTTTTTTTAATCATATTTGTTAGTACATTTGATTTAATTTTGATAATAACTCACAATTAATTCGTACTATAATTTAAAATCCCCAAAGCGAACGATTCATGGACCTACATTTATCAGAATATATTTTAAAGTACCTGCAATATCGTCTGGTTATAATGTCATCGCCATTCCCATTAATTATTGAAAATATTTCTTTGTTTGATTACTTAACCAGCAAAAAGTCATAAACAAATTGTCAGAGCACTAATTATTCCTAAAAATCTGCTTTTATATAACACTCTATAATTTATACTTCTAGCTTGAACTGCAAGCACATAACGAAAAAATACTGTATACACCGCCCACTAAAAATTTAGAAAAACTCTATGAATTAGAAAAATAAGGACTCCTTTAATAAACAAGTCAATACAAGTATTATTATTCCTATACTACACCATTCTAATTATCCTATACACCATTATCCATATACACCATTCTAATTATCCTAAAAGAAGAAGCATTGTAATCACCATCGCAATTACAAATCCAAATCAACGGAACCTCTGTCGTGCAATCCAATTCGAATGAAAATTGTGAAGTGATTCCGACAGCATAAATAGAACGTACCAGCAAATTTCGCGCCACTGTTTCAGAAAGCTCTCTGTCCATATCAAAGGTCTTCACATCAAGACGATTTGCACTAAAAACGAGGCACCGATCGATAAATTAAGCAAACGACTCTGATAAAGCTTCAACTCTGTCCGCAAGGGAAACATTTATCGAAACGAACGGTAGCGACAAAACATCGTTCGAAATCAATTCGATTGAAGGATTGGATAAACAATTAGACCCTATCCCCATTCCTCCCCTTCCCTTCCCCCACGATAGTCGTACTTTATTAACATTCACGCTAATATAGCGTGATAAATTCGACGAAGTAACTCGCTATCGGCACGGATCGACGCTGGATTCGCATCGGCCCGTCCCGATAGTGTATATTATGCAAATATTTAGCTATTAATGTTTTCTTTATGACGAACCGGCGAGTAATTTGTTTCGTAATTAGTATTTCGGGCGTAAAGAGTTATTCGTTTGGTAATTATCTGTAACCGAGTTACCATGGATCCGCGATCCTCGCGGACAGTTTTGCATACGATTTTCATTAGTCTATCGGCGGCTGGTTTTAGAGGGTTAACGGCAATTGCTCGGACAGCGGGATTTGCTAATAGTTACGAGGCGACAGAAAAATGTTGTGCATACAATTCATTATTAAGCCGTTTTGTTTTATTATCATTTTTCAAGCGAACATTTTAATTCATATTTATACGATGAAAAGATTTATTTTTTGATTTAAAAATCTTGCAGCGTTTTCCCTATCTTAGTCGGCGCATAAAAGGAAGTTTTTGAGCTCACTTCTGTCTGAATGGAAATTACATAACTTTTGGATACTTAAATTGACATTTCGAGTGATAAATCTGCAAATCAGAATAAAACAGAATATTATGTAAGCAGAGGATGTCTGAGCTTTGCCTGTCACTTTGAAACCAGAAATAGAAAGAAAGAATATAATACAGTAGGAATGTAACTGCAGCGGCTTTATCTAATTTAGCATGTTCTGGTATTCAAACTTTTTAACCACGTTTAATGAAACCAAATATTTCCATAATGCTTTGTATACCTTGATAGTCTAACATTAATCTTCCCATTAAAATACTGAGTTTATATATACGAAATTGTTTACTGCAAGTACTATTTTATGTGTTTATTTTCTCTGACTAGATTTCAATACTTACTATTTATGTTTAGAAATACTTTTATTTAATAATCACATTTATTCCATGGTACTAGGAAAACAAGTAAGTACATATCTATAAATTCACAATATAACTATGTCGGTACTCTAATCAAAGCTAAAACATCAAGAACCAAAAATAAAAAATTGTCTTCATTTTTAAGTTTATACGAGAGATATGAACAACTCTTTTCGATCTTGTAGAAAAAGTCTGAATAGGGTATAATAATATAAAATTGTTTTCGGATATTTTCCCAAGTGCTCTACATTAACAGTAAGTTCATTTCTGTGGAGCAACGAAAAATACTTGACGGTAACGGCAACACGTTGCACAGTAACGTTAAGTAAGAGAAAATAACGGGAAATATATATTCCCTCCCGATGTAGACGTAAAAATAAACGAGATCGAGAGCGAAATACACAGTATTTCGCGATAGTCCCGGACTGAAATATGCAAATAAGGGTGTGTAGTAACACGGGGATAAAGAGGGTTGCGCACGTGATTTTCCGGACAATTCGAATCTTTCGCTCTCTCAGCGTCGCGAGGGTGGCTCTCGAATACGTGATTTACCATCGGATTCCACGGAGAAAAGCGTAAAGCAAAAGATGGCCACTTTTTTATTCGTGTACTCGATAACTCTTTTTTCACGAACTGGGTAGGAATTTTTAGACATAAAAATAGAGAGAGCATTTTATCATTTCTAACGAGGTCATTTCGAATCTCACAAGTTAATTTTAATGAAACTTAACATGATTGTTCAATTTATGGTACAATTTGATTATTTGGATGATAAAATTCTTTTTAACTTTGAAGGGAAAACTACTTCCTTTATAGAAATTACTTATTATTTTAATATCTATATGATTTTTAAATTGCAAGTATAAAATTTTGTTCTAAAAAACTTAAATTAGTAGAGAAAGAATTGTCTTTCCTTATGGAAACCTATTTCTTGTTGTCTGTTTTTTCCCTAAAAAATTTTGATTCTTTTTAAAGAAATAAAAATTCCTTTTTATTTTGAATACGATTTGTATCTAACCACGTGGAATTACCAAATCTACTTTACGTATTGTCAGCAGAAGCTGGAATACAGGAAATAAATTTTTGTTTCAGTAATTTCGTTATTTAATAAAAACTTCTTAATTTTCATAAAAATTTTTTGCTATAGAGAATACAATAGCAGAAATAAATAAAATTTATTTAATAAAATAAATTATTTAAGTACAGTACTAAGAATAATAAATTATCACCATCAAAAGCAAACTGTTAAGTACCAAAAACAAGCATCATGTCTCCTCACAAAATCCTCCAAACAATGCTCACATAAAGTCCCAAATTAAACCATCTACTTTAACAAAGCAATCGAAATAGTTCCCCCATCATAAAACATACTAAATTCTGATAATTCTATCAAAAAGTTTCTCACAGCGCCCAATTACATTTTCCTAACATCACAAAACAAATATCCATCCCTTCACCCCTCTCATAAATATTATCATCCCCATAAACTCCCAAATCAAGCCACCCAACTCGATGAAGCAACCAAACCGCAAGCCTCCCTTATCATAAAAGACACGAAGTTGCCATCGTTCCATCAAACAGCTAGCTGAAACACCTGACAACAGCTTTCAGAACCCAAACAAGCCCCAGCCCCTCCCACGAGCTATCACCAACATCATCAGCCACGTTAAAGCGTCCCGAATCAGATCCACCTGATAAACCGAGGCTGCGGTCGAAGAAAAGGCTCCCTCCATTTTAACGAGAGCCCAAGGAGAGGCTC
The DNA here is from genome assembly GCF_051401765.1 of Calliopsis andreniformis. Lineage (NCBI taxonomy): Eukaryota > Metazoa > Arthropoda > Insecta > Hymenoptera > Andrenidae > Calliopsis > Calliopsis andreniformis. Next base: position 10,067,869 of record NC_135064.1, on the reverse strand, counting down.
CACGGGTGACAAATGGTAAAGCATCGTCGATTTCTCGCGAGAGGAATCCGCGTGGCGATAATCGGTTCGTAGGTGGCAGGGAGCCTCAGGTGACAAATGATAAGCGCATGCAAAGCGAGGCGAAGGCAGATTTCGTGAGCGTCCGCCACCGTCTATATCCCGGTGTGAATGGACCGACATAATGTTTCGAGCTGCTCCCTGCGCCCCTCGCCAGGGCCCTGGATGACTGATAGACCGAAAAAGGACAGCGACTTAAGCCTGTTTGTCGGCCCTCACGAATCGGAGCAGCTGCGCCTCCAGGGTCCCTTTGGCCAGGGCCCAACAATACAGGCAGCCGTATTTGGACAGTATTAGCGTTAAATTTGGTCAATGAAATAGTTTCACAGGGCCCTAGGACGCGTCACGTTCACACTTCTGCCCCGATGGTTGGATGTCGAACCGATGGACCGCTCTCGACTTTCAGAGACTCCTGAAACGTCGCTGGAGGATCTCCGCGGAGTCGAGCCAGCCACTTTCGGCGGAGTCTTCGTCTCGTCGGGCCATTATCAATCATCCATTCAGGCCCCACTCTATTTCCGGCTTAGCCTCTAATCGCTCGAATCACAGAATAGCAGGTAGCCTAAACTTTCTATCCCCTCCTTCCGTCCTTTAATTGTAATTAGCCTATTATGGCGGGGATCGGAATTTTGTTTCTTTCTTTGCCCGTGCTTCTGTGGGATGGCTGCGGGTCTCGGTTAGGTCCCCTTTGTCGGACGCTTCTTTCTGTGGTGCTGAACGTCGCGTCGCCTTGGAAAGCTAAGCCGTGCGTTCAATGGGCGACGCGTTTTTTGAGGACCTCTCCTAGGCGCAGCCTTGATCAGCTTTTAATGGCCGCTGCTCGAGACTGCTCTTTCAAAACGAACAGATTCTGCAAGTTTAACTTGAGAGGATCAGTGGTGTGAATTTCGACGTTCTTAAGTGTCCGCTGGAGAAGATGGGATAATTCTGATTTGCATGTGTGGCGAGGAGTATAGTTGCAGCTGTATTCATGAAATGTAATTGTGTGAGTTAACTGTAAATTTATGATATAGAAATTAGAAAATCTGATAAAGTTCATTCTCTGAAATCTCTAACAATCACTAAACCTATTTAAAGTGGGATTAAAAGTGACTTGGCTTGGACACTCGTCTCGCTGCTCGACCAGCCGTTGACTGACTATGTATTAAGGTTTAGGTTAAAGTCCAGAGAAGTTGACAAATTTTATACTGTTAGAGGAAATAGAAAAATATATAGCTGCGTTTTATGGTCGTTTTATACCTGTCTTTGTCGCCTGTGTGAGTTACAATAAATTATAGTGTCATGTAAATAGTTTACATTTTTGATTTTAAATTAGAATTCTACAGAAATGCCGGTTTGATTCTGTTGCTGTGGTATGCAGATGTTATAAATCAGGTAGCTGTTTGGTATCCCCTTAACCCTTAATAGTGTCAAAAATCAGGTTTTATCATTTTTACCCTACCTACTTGTATGTTCTACAGTCTATTTTTATTCGATATTTTATCTCTCACTTTCTCTTTTTCTTTTATTCATCGAGCAGTTAGCATGTTAATTTCAACTCATTTCTTGCCTATGATATGAATTCTATAAATGATAGAAAAAAAGAATAAAATATATAAAAAAATGTAGACTGAATTTTCGACTTTGTTTTAGAGAAAAAGAAGTTTAAAAGTTAAAGACACATGTAACTCTCCCTTAAATGTACGTACACCTGCATTTTAATTTTCATACTCACAGAAATGAATGCTTTCATAAAAAACTTATTGCTTGCTTTCTACTTATTTCTTAAAGAATAATTGTTGTTATATAATATGGAACATAGCCAATCGTGCATAGTTTGGATAGTTAAATGCTAATTATTTTATTAGAATTGGAATTAAATGTATTTTTTAACTGGAACATAATGATAAAGCTTTTTTATTCCAGTCGAGACGGTACAAGTAAAATAAATTTATTTTATCGATCTTGTGTAGCGCACTGACTCAATAGAGTTTCATTAATATTGTCCCTGAAGGATCATCGCATTATCGTGCGGCAGCTTCACAGTCGTCACCCGTTTCGTTCCACATCGGCGATTCCTACAGAACGATCCCATTAAACCCGCTTCTGTGAACGCCGAAACGTCTCAATTCTTATATTTTAATCTCCTAAGTAGTCCATGTTCTCTAATTGAAACCCTTTACAATCTGCAAGATCACTCATAAATATAAGTTAACCGCCCTCGACATAAACCCGCCTCTCGTACCTAATCGTTTGATTAACGTGGATTTTTATCAGTAATAACATATTATTGATAATAGAAAATTTAATATGGATATAAATAAATTGTCAGAATTTATATTCGTATAATGGATACAATCGTTGAAAAATATATCTATTGATGTCAGTAATGATTTCTTCAGCTTTAATTTCATATTTCTTATTTTACTACTGTTATATTGATAAATAAATATTTTATTGTATAATTGTAATGTAAAATGGTTAATTGTCTTATTATCCTGGAATAATAAAAATTGGAGTACTAGTGTATAGATTGAAGATTAAAAAAATTGGTTTTCTTTGAATAATGGTATAAAACTGACTTTTTTAAATTAAGAACACGAGTTGGTACTCAGATGGCTGAAGTATACAGTTCATAATAGCAATTAAATTTACAAAAATAATTCACATTCAAATTTACAAAAATAATTCATCTTCAAATCAGCTTTAAAAACAACTTTCTTTTATATGTTGTAATATTGTTGTAGATATTATTTACAGTTTTTATTACCTATAATAAGTTCGATAACAGTGATAGCTGCTACTCGAAAATGAAATACGAATAAAGTAAAATTCTTTGTGATTCATTTTCCCACTATAAAAGTTAGCTACCTTCAAAGATCCACCCTGTATCAGCTCTCCCTCCAACCAAAGAGGAACTATTTTTTAATTTTCACCACCACTTATTCAATCATGTCACAAACTCCATCCCCCTAAACAATTATTCGATTTAAATGCGCAAAGCATTTTCATACGATTACCTCGGAAACCGTCACGCAGCGCCAAAAGGCGCAAAGGAGTTAGCCGAGGGGCGGTAAAGGGAGGAGAGGGGGCAGAAAGTGGCTAACTATGGTTATTCCATCATCTGCCATGGATGACACGGATTACCGGGTGCAGGGCCGAAGGATCGGTCGTATAGCTAATATAATGCAATCATCGGCGTGTAATGATTCGGTCGCACAATGCGCAGCCGCCCAGGGGGTGTCCCGTGTAAAATGACTCCTTCGTTCAACAGCCACGATTCTTCCGCTCGCCTTTTTCCCGTCGCGCGTGACACCGTTCTCTCGTTAATAAAAGCCGATGACGCGTGAAATTAGCCAGCATTTATCACCACGCTGCTACCCCCTGGCCCAAGGGCCTGGCTCAATTATCGGTTTATGTGCCGTAAAACGAAACGAAACACGAAAAGCTCCTGCGCGAAAATTAGGGAAACGGCGACTAGGATTCTATGGAATCGTCGTTGCGTTCAGGTGATGAAACGATTCTTCAAGAATCGAGACCAAGTGGTGAGATCCTCGGAGAATTGTTAATGGGGGCTTTGAGATATCAATTTGGGTGCCCCTCTTCTTCGACTTCTAGTGATTCTTACTTTTGTAGTGATTTAGTGGGAAGGTGGATGAGTGTTGCTCATGAGTGTTGCTCATGAGTGAGCTGAGTGTTGGTAGTTATAATTTTAAGAATATTTATATTTATTGCTTTTAGCAATTCATTAGGGATTCATGGCGTAGACTGTAGACCCTTCACTAATAAAGGAGCCATTCGACTTTCTGAGTTTCAAACGAAGTTCACTAATTTGGGAGCGCTTATAAATAAGAGTGCCAGCTTATTCGCAATTCTATTATTTTATTATTTAATGTTGTCTTATTTTCAAATCTAGAATCATCTTCTTAAGTCTTCTTCGTAGTTAAACGTCCTGCGTGAGTAGTCTTATATTAACTGAAGTTTGATATGAAAACAAAAGAGTACATATAACTTAAAATTCTCAGTGAAGTATATTATTTTGTTAGAGACTTCATTTTCATTTGTTTTCCAAAAACAAGTTATGACTTCGAAGCACAATAAACTTTCAAATATGTCTCATTTTAAAACAGTGTCTTCTAAAATAAACCTTACTCCTCACCTTCAATCCACTTCATGATAAAGAATCACATCATAATAAGTTTTCAATTAGCGTTCAATCATACTGATTATAAACATTAAAATAAATAAACTTTCCTATTCCTTCATCTTAAAATCTCGTATTAACCACACTTAAGTTGTATTTTCATCGAGGGGATACAAAATAATCCCGATTTTTACGGCGAAATAGAAAATCTTTGTCCCTCAACAGTTAATTTCGAAGAGAAGGCGCAATTTAAAATCCATTTGCATCGTTACGAGCATGTACGCACGCACGAACCTGGCGAACACTTCCATTTGTATCTTATAATTCGAAAAAAATGGCGTTTTCGCGGCACGAGGTATAATCTGCAGAGAAGGCGGCAACGTAGAACATAAATTTGTCGTTAAGAACTAGCCCCCATCGTTCGGTTTTATCTCCTTTCTATGGAAAGTCATTACGACGCAGGTTCTACTCTGCCACCGTGTCCCTGATCCCTCCTCCCCCTCTGCCCCTGTTTCATCCCCTTTCCATACCCCGTGGTCCAACCAGCTCCACTTCCTGTTTAGAGTGAAGTTATTACCCCTAGGGAATCGGGGAATCGTCCAATAAAATCGCGTAAACTGTCCGTTGTTCGACGCGCCTGTCTCAGCTTCATTGTCGCCGATCAACTGGCAATAAAGCTCTCGAACTCGACGATTAAATGGCCCCTCGATTAATTGACTGCTACGGGAGCTGGATATCTTGGAAGCGGAACGATTAACAAATCCCAATTACCGTTCATTTGCAAACTTTGCGATAGGGTGGGACATTATCGTTAGATGGTCGAAGGTAATTCAATCGTTAATGGTTGAAGGTGAAGCTGAAGAAGAAGACGCAGGTGATTGGAGGAGTTAAAGTTTTTTTGGAGCTCAATGAAAGCCCATAGGAGCTTTTACAGGATATCTGTCGTTCGTGGATTTGAACTAATGCGGTTTTCGTTTATTGGTGTTGAATAAACTGAGAATATGAATATTTTAATTTGAAAGAAGATAATTAGTAGAATTGGAAATGAGGATAGACGTAAGGATTCTAGAATTCTTTTCGGTAGTGGAAAATAACAGTCAACAAAATGGTTATTTTCACGATTATCTTAAATAGCATAATTGCTATCAGTATCTTATATTCCCACTTTTGGGAAAACAATAAAAAAAAGTAATGAAGCGTAATATTCACTTGTATTGTATATCCTCGTTAAATTTTAATTATTTCTAGCATATTTGTATTAGCAGGTACCTTATAAGTTTAATTATTGTTAGAAAATTTTAATATCTCTGTAGACTTTCTACTTAAGATAAAAAAATTAAAATAAACTAGAATATTCATTTATTAAAAGAAACTAAATAAATAAAAATGATAACACACAACTTTTTAACAATTTAACTATCATGTCAAATAAATAGTATTAACTATAACAACTATAATTGTTATCATTACAAGTTTCTGATGAACTCTTTCAAATTAAAGATCTACAAAATTACAATTACAAAATATCTAACTAAACGTTCAACCATCATAAAGCAAACTTACATTCTTAATAATTTCTGCCTTTAATAAATAACGACCATTTTCCTCTGGAAACTTCTCAAGTCGCTCACATTTTTCAATTCGAAAGTACGAATAAAAAGCAAAGCTCTGAATATAGAGTGGAAAGGGACGCACACCCCTCTCATCGCGAATTCGCCTTTAATTTCCTTAAAAAAGTTCCTTTAATTCCATTCTACAAGCGACACCGGACGTGTCCTTCGCTGGAAGTTAATTTTGATTTATCTGCACGGAGCAGAGGAAGACAAGCGCTGATGGTGGGGGGTGGAGGGTTGAAAACTCGCCTTAATTTAAGTCGCCGTGAAATCTATTGGACCTCTCTTGATCACGTTTTCATGATACTCTGCTTTTACTCGTTCGGGTCGCGACACAGCTATACAATAATGGAGACAACGGAATGTGATAAAGACGCGACTTAACGCTTTATGAAAACACGGCATATGGCGTGGTATTAGGTCTACCCATCGATAGTCCGTACTTTAATTATAGAAAATAATCTGTCGATCCTCTCTGTTTAAATAAAGCGACTTTTATTTGACGATCGATAAACGGCTGGAGCTTATTTGAGGTCGATAGAGACCGATAGAGAAATAAATTAGTGAACGGCAGTGATGGAAATGATCCAATTTTACCTTACAATTTTACAAAGCAAATCGATAATGAAATGCTTAGCAAAAGATGAAACAGCGGGTATTACTATTCAGTAATAGCACTTGCAAAAATTAATACTAAATGATATTGATGTCATAGTATCAATGAATGTTCTGTTCTCGGTCGTGGATAATCAAATGTAAAGTAGTAATGATTCGTAAATATTATTCAAAAGCATTTCCCCTCGGTTCATTGATTAGAGATTTAAAGTTTTACATATGTCATATATTCATATGCATTGTAGTATCGTAGTGTTACATGTAGGGTAGGATAAACAGAGTATTATTGTTATCATAAAATAAAAGGTGCGATAAGCGACTAGCTTTCAGAAAAGTTTATTCCCATTAGTAGCCAAATATTTTTTTAACCATTTTTTGATAGTCTAAGATTCATTTAAGACTTCAGGGATGGTAAAAGTAGTTTTCCCCTATTATTATAATATATAATTGATTCACCCTGGATTGTCCCCAAAATTTAACCAACCTTACCTAATAAATCAACAGTTTTAAACATATTTTCCATAATAGATTTCACAACATTTATAATATTATTATTTTTTGTTCATTAATATTATTAAGAGTTTCTGTTGCTTCTTTTATATTAGCCCAAATTATAAAACATATAACCTCAACTTATGCCAATGCCTGAATATTAATGAAAGATACTGCAATTCAGAAATACTACATTCGCACTAAACGTAGCAAATAGCACAGCTCTACAGAACGGAAGTTTAAAAACGATCGATAGAGAAAGAAGTTGGCGGTGATTCGCGAGAGGATGTTCCTTCCCAGCCTCCTATCCAACTGTATATTTCTTTCCGCATACATATGTATCGTCACCCTCTGTCTCCTTTCCCAAATGTTAGTTTCAAACTGTGGTACTGAGAAGACGTTATACGACCAACAAGAGAAAAAAAAGAGAGGTCTCTCACGAGTTATAGACGTCGAACGATTTTACAAACTTTCAAACACCTACGACGTGATCATGAGACGCGTAATCGCAGTACGAATATAAATTTCCTAAATTCGACCCCCTTGAATAGTCCCCTAGTTGTTGCTACTGTTGCTGCTGGATCAGTTGGACGCATCTGGTACGACCTCCCTCTGACCCCCGCCCCATCGCGTTAGACCCAATTTTTCATGTGGACCTCGATGACCCTTCAAACGTTTCAGCGATGTCCTTTTAACCGTGAACGAGGACACGATTTATTTCTGTATTAGCTGAAGTGCTTAGCGATCAAATGGAGACAGTTTTCGACGCAATGTGAAAATTCGAGAGGACATGTTCAATATTTCGGTTATGCAATGGGAAAATACTCTTTGAAAACTTTTTCTTTAGTTGTGGCATCAAAATTACATAAAGGATAGATAACAAAATTTCTAATTTAATAAAAGTTTATATATTTATATACATATATTCGACTTTAATATATTTATTTTAGCACTTTTTATGGTTTAATATTGATGTTGCTTTCAGTTTTAATTAAAGATAAATTGTATTAAATTGTTCGGCAAATACCTCGTATCAGATTCTTTAATCATTTCATTACAAGTAGTAAAATTAATTCATTTCTTAGTAATTGAAAAAAATGAAATTCCATATGAGAATTATTGCCAGACATTAGAAACTTTACTTGCTCTTTAACACGTTAAATTAACTCATAAAAGATCAAATATTCAAACAAGATAATCTTGCAGCATAACAATGTCTTACAATAGAATTAAAAATTGCCAGAATTGAACAGTTCCTAAGTAATTGTCACTTTATTAAAACAAAATATTGAATTTATTATACCCACATATATAGCATTAAGTGCAAGTAGTTAGTATAGACCCAAAGATAAATAACTTCATAAAAAGTACTTTTCTATTACCTAAAACTAAATTCTCAAACTCCTTGTAAATAGACCACTTCACAGTGATTTTACTTCAATTTTCAGTATTTCCAGTAATAATTTTTCGTAAAAAGTGTTGCTAAAATAATGAATATGTTAATTGACATAGAATCAGAGAACTGGGAAACGTTAGATAGAACGTAATGAAGACTTGGAATCCGAGTTAATTAAAGCTACGAAATACCCAGAGTGAACTACTATCCCCCAACGACAATAAACCGTCTTGGAACATCGAGACGTTTACCCGTTGAATGGTTAAGATTCCACTCGCCTGGAAAGCATCGTTGCTCCCTAGCTAAACTGCATCGCGAAAAACATTCAGAGTCCTGTGATTCTCCCCGCGGACGTTTTAACCTCCTCGGAGGGAGTCAAAATTCCTGTTTAAATCAAGAAAGAGGAAGCGTATAAACACGCACAGCAGGAAAATGGAAAGTATGCTTGAAGAGGGGACGTTTCAAAGGATTCGGGCTATAACTAAATAGCTACTGTTGTCAGCGATTTCTGGCGAAATCATGACCACTCAATTTCGTAATATCCATTTAGTAAATTCGGAATTCAAGGACCTGAGAAATCGATGTTTGATAGTTTTATTCGAATAGAGAGCAGTAGAACTATTGTTATAAACGAGATAATGTTTAATAGTTGCAGTATTATGACAAGAAATTAGATTTGGACCCTCTGAGACAGAATTTACAAGCATTAAGTTTTTCACTTTTCCTTTTCTAAGACATTTAATTTTTAATATGACAATATAAAAATGAAATTAAGTTCATAGCTTGTTCGGAACTAAGCAATATAAGAGCTGTTGATAACTTCTGGTTCTAAAATATTTTAAATCCTTAAGTGCTCTTTGTAGTATTAGGTCCCATTAGACTGAACTTGAAGCTAATTCATAAAAGATTTAAATGCAAGGTAGTCATTTTGAGCATCTTTTGTAAAAGTAATTAAAACAGAAAATTCATTATATCTCATAAATGAACACAAATAGGAAATGTGTTTATATGACCTTTTTCCATTGCTTTGAAGCATACAAGCAACTCCCGAAGTGGGTCCCACATGTTATGAAACACCCTGTATATACACCTATATAGGTACATCTCTACCTACTATTTTCAAGCTTTTCACACCTTGACTTGCTTTTCTCTGAAGTTTGAAAACTGTGACTTGAGACACTCTGATTCTGGGACCCCAATGTGGTAGATCGTCTCAAAAGTCTCAATATTGATATCAAGGCATACTTTGATAGCTATCAATTTAATCTCAGTAACCATACCCATACTACAGCATCTTTCAAATATGTATGTACGAATACCATGGTCATAGTATCGATATTATATCATCCCACCAACTGACGTAGATCACTACCTTCACGAAGACACAGTACGACTATCAATTTCGCGATCTCGCTCGATACATACGGATATTACCGATTTTATATCGTTCCCATCGACTGCCAAACGTCCACCGAACGAAGTCGACGGAAGGAAGAGGTGAACCGAGGGAATTGCCGGATAGAGAGTGACATAAATTATTCATCCCGTTCGAAAGGAGCGAAAGGATCATTAGATTGGTCGAACGCCAGCCAACCAACCAGGCAACCCCCTCCTCAGAAGAAGAGGTGGGTAAGTTCATCCTCGACATTAGTTACGTCATGCTCGAGGCGATGGTTCGGCCGGTCGAAGTAACCGAATTCTCGTTGACACGTGCATCGCCATACGCAGAGGACGCGAGGAACAAGCCAAATGGACCATCGGAAGCAAATAACTCGATTTGCTCGGTCTACGCGTACTTGACTGGCTGGAAAGCCAGCCTGGACGACGACGACGACGACGTTGGAGGGTGCACGAGGAGATGGGCGAAAGAGGGGGAGGGAGCGAGAGAAAGAGAATGGACAGCGAAGGGTGGAAGGAAGCAAGGAGGCAAGGAAGTTATCGAGGCGGTAGTGTCACCATAGTCATACAGAGGTGCCCAGTTGTCGAGCAAACTAGCGGAGCCAGTCAGCCAAACAGCTCAGGCCAGCCAGCTAGCCAGCCAACCAGCCAGCCAGCCAGTAAGCGAACCAGCGAGTTCTTGTTTTATTCAGTCGGGATCATAAATTACGAATTTAAACACACAATGAAAGACGCTTAACAAGAAGCTAACGCGAGATTGAGAGGCCCCGCCCGAAACACCTCTTCTTCCAGAGGAACGACCCAGCCCGGCCAATCCCGGGACAGAACCGCCCTTTGGCATTCAACCGACCCACCGTTTCCACGCCAATCCACTCGCTCCGCCGCCAGACACTCCACCAGGGCCGACCTATCCGGTGCTTGGCGCGCCAGAACCCGAACCCCTGACTCCGAGACCCGAGCTCCCGAAGCTCCGCCGAACACGACCATGCCGAGAGTGAGTCGCTAGACGAGCGAACAGACTCGCTGCTCCCCAATGCACCCCAGTCGTACACCACTTGCCGAGCCAAGCCGCTCGACAACCCCCCATTAGTTCACGCTCGCGCCTCTCCTCGCGCTCCGTCATCGATCACCGATCCCTGGACACCGTCTTCAGCGATCTCTGTTTGCCTCCGGCTGGCCCCGGTTCGTGGTACTCCGACTATCCGGTTCCAGGATCGATCAGCACACCTAGGGCTCCAAGGTTCGGTACACGGTTCCATTAAAGGTTCAGTTTGTTGCTTGAGGAAGACAATGAATCGAGAGGATAGTGAAGAGCCGGCGTCGTGGGACTGACAGTGACGTATAATCTTGAATAAGTGAGGATGTTTCGTGTGTATCAGTGACCAAGTGATTTGGATACGCGAGAGTTAAAGATTTTCGTTTCCCTTGAAAAACGATCGCTGGGTGAATTGTTCAGGTGTTCGCGAGAGGACCTAAGCCAAGATTTTCCGCTCATTGCCGAACTATGCGTGGTGCGAGATGGTGTGTTCTTTGACCAACAATAATAATAATAAGGCTTGCAACGACACCGGTGATACCTGCTCGGACTCGCAGTCGCGATCCAGTCCCGAGGCCGGAGCGCAGCTAGGCGAGAACATGTCGTCGCTGAGCGACGCTCACAGGAGAAACAACCACCTGGAGGGCGACAGGAGCTCGTCGGCGGGCTCCTCGTTGGGGTCCTGTTCCCCACCGCCGGCGACGAGTCACTCTCCGCCGCCAAGGCCTCCCTGGATCCACGACTTCCACGCAGCGCCTCACGTTCTCCAGTTCCTGAACCTCAGCGCAGCCGGTGGCAGCATGCTGGCTAGCCAACCTCTGGCTGCGCTGCACTCCATGGCGGAGAGGAGTCACCATCAACAACACCAACAACACCAACAGCAACAGCAACAGCAGCAGCATCACCAGCAGCAGCAGCAGACGGGGATCCAACTGCCCAGGATCAACGTGCCGCTATCTACCATCACCCAGGGCCAATCCTCGCCAACCGGAAGCGGAAAGCACAGTCCAGCCACGTCGATCACCTCCGTCGGGAGCAATCCGCACGGAATCGACTCGATACTATCGCGACCAGCGGCCACGCACCCTCAGGCACCGGTCTCTGCGACCCACGCAGCCCTTCAGCCGACGCCGCATCCTCAGCACATGACGACCCCCCGATACGCGATGCACGCGGGATTCACTGCGTCCTCCGGTTCGTATTGCCGATATCTTCTGCACTGGTGTGAATGTTATTGTAACGTGAGTGGAAGGAATTTAGCGAGATGCAGGTAGACGATAGAGTTGCTTCTATAGATAGATTAAAGTGAAGAGGAGGTAGATAAATGGTTCTGCACTTGTAGCAAAATCATAATATACGTCACACATATCTGGTTTTGGGACTTTGACACTCAAAGGTTTGAATCTTGATACTGTAGATATTGTAGACTTATTTGTTATTATAGATTCATTTTTTGGGGGAAGTTTCTTTACTTCAATCTTATTAGGAATATGAATTCTATGTTGCAAAATTTAATTAACTCTTTCTTTTCCAAATTATTTAACAACTATAAAGAAATAGTTATGTTTTAATGTGAATATTCTAATATTTTCAAAACATTTAAGTCTCCGTTACATTTGTTGTTATTTCTTAACATTGGCAAATGAAGAACTTATAAGATTTTGATTTCGATTGATATGTAGCCATATAGCTACATGGGGAAGAAGGGTTAAAGCATAAACAAAAATTTGTTAGCAATGTGACTTCTGTCGTTTTGGTTTAGAGTCACACAATTATAATACACTAGGATTGTGTATTACAATGATTATGAAGCTTGTCTGTCTTGGAACAGTCAAGTACCTCCTTAGTATAGTTACCATCTTAAGACCAAGTAGAATGAGTCCCTCAGGTCTGAAATCTTAATTTCTTAATACGCTACTGTTTGTATCCATTCTGACAACCTTTTCATGTTCTATCTATACACAATATTTGAAGCACTTTCAATGGTAGGTATATAAATTTAATTCCTTCGCAATACAAATTGCAGCAATTGTTGAGTTTACTTTATTGTTAACTTGTCTAAATATGATATCTCACTGTTTCAAGACTTTGAACATAACATAAGTCCTTAAATTTTTGCTTCCCTACATCAATGTTATTGTGATACTATCTTCATTGTCTACTATTACGATTTTGCTATTTTCCTTTCGCTCGCAATACTTACAACACCTTCGAATACTGTACACAGTGATATTTCTAGGAACACAACTTTTAAGTTCATTATTAAATACACGAAATATCAACATAACAATTTAACTAAAGAAACTAATACAGAAGTAACTAATTTCCACATGTTTTAATTACTTCTTATAATACACCATCACACAATATCTAACAGACAAAATTCAATGCATTCAGTCATTATTAAAGAGTCTTTAGGAACTACTGACAAAATTAAATGGAAACTCTTTGAAAATGGATGCCATCGTGTATTCGTACCCAGGAAGGAGGAAGAAGATTCGAATCAAACGATAGACAATCGCATCTCGTGTTCAGGATGTCTTTCCAAGTCCCTATGCTGATTGAAACTCGAGATCGATCGCGCAAACTCGCTTCCCCGATTTAGATAAACGCGTAGACTCGCCCGGACCAAAGTTAGCGTATTTCGGGTTAACCACCTGACGACGGTGGCCAACTTCCTTCTAGGGGATCGTGATCTATGCAAACATATGGGAAGAGCAAGTTTACATTGGATCGAATTTGCCCAACCTCCTTTAATATTGATTCTACGTTCGCCTGAAATGAAGGATTACAATGCAATCGCATGTTAGAAGATGAAAATATTCATTCCTTTTATATTGTTAGAGGTTCACGATAGTTTTATTTGAAACAGGACCTGAATTGAAAGCAAATGATAATAAGATACTTTTATTATTTTATGGATGAATGGCGGCTCCCTAAATTAAGAAGTCTAAAATCAGATTATTAGAGATAAAGAAAGAGAGTTTCCTACAGAGATAATAATAAATTATAATAAAATATATTAGGATAAAAAATTGTCTACTTTTGGTATGATAGAGTACTGCATGAAGCAACTATAATCGTTTAATTCTTTATTTTTTTCTTTGAAGATACTACTATTTTTTAAATGTATCTATCTTTAGTATATTAAATGTCTGGAATCTCAACAACTTATTATCCATTTCTTATAAATACTTAACAGCCTGAAAATCTGGAGCCTTTTTCTCTTCATCTCATTCTGCAAAGGATATTCCAAAAAGAGAACACTCTAAAACACTCTTATAGGGGTTAAGAATAAAACAAAATGGCGGAGATGATCCTCGGCAAAACCTCAAAGTTATTACTTTCACTACTGAATCAACTTATCCTATTCTCAAGTCACTCAAATTGTCAGTACATTTTTATTGAAGAAATATGATTGCAAGTCAATTAATGCTGCCATTTTGCTCATGAATGTTGGTGTTAATAATTATACATCTTGTTCGAAACCTCGGCCATTTTATGAACACGAACATCAAGGTTGCCTAACGACACCGAAGGGTTCATTCTACGCCTGTTATTAATGATATTACAGGGACATACGGAGGATTATAAATTTAAGAGCATAGCCATCGAGAGCGCTACACAGAAACGCTAAATACATTTTATGAACGAGGGAGGCACGTGACCGGGGTTCATGAGTTCATGAATTAGACTGAGAATGATGTGGCGAAGGTCAGACTTCGGGACCCCTCGAATCTGTGCATCTGATTACTTATTTATTGAAAACTTTTCTCGAAAATTGTATTATTCTTGACTATTTCGTTGGTGAATCATAGTTTGGCAGCCGTCGGATGAATTTTGCATCCTTTGCATAGTGTAGTGAAGAAATAAGCAGTACAAAACCACTTTGATAAACAAAGATACTTCTTTTAAAATGATTTGTCAATATTAGGAGATAGAATATGAAGATATTATGTAATTAAATTTGAAATGATTTTTTATGTAAATAATTCAGATTTAAAAATGATTTATCCAATGAGAATTTAGATTTACATATGTACGAATAAAATTTGTTAATATATTTACGAACTTATGAAAAATTAGTTATCTTGTACGTATTTAACAGTGCACCTCCGAATCGTAATTCAATTTTAACACGTAATAAAACCAGGCTTGGACAATATTTGCTTTGGAATTTCGACTCTGAAATTTTGATATTAATTCGTTTCGAGTTATACCACGTGCAACATCAACTAAAACTTGAAAACAAATTGCCATTTCAGCTGAAGTTATGATTGAAATATTTTCCAGTCTTTAGTATATAGAATTGTTCAATTCACTTAGTTAAGATTGCATAATCTTTGAAGCTTCGCAGACGACTAAAAATTCAAAATATCAAAGTGCAATATATCAGAACAATATATATTTATAAAATCTCTGAACACTAAAATTTAGTATAAAACTGAGTAAACAAAAACTTTAAATTTAGTAAAAATAATGTCTTGTGAAATGAAAATTATTCTACAATCCAGAGTTTGAAAACAGTCGCTTAAAAATGTATTAAAATATCAAGGAGTACGGAATCTTCCATATTGAATTCTAAGCGGAAATATGAAGAGGAAACGGAAGATCCTAAACAATCCTCACGAGAAGAACGCGCTCTCTTTAAACTATAGGTAGCTGCCATTATCGCAAATTATGAGAACGATTCCCGAAGATATTTGAACGTCCGCCACGAATGAAAGCAGCACAGCAGCCGGTTATAAATCGCGGAGGATCCTTCTGGGACCTCTCTCGGTAGCTTTTACGGGTGCCACGCCGAAGATTTCTTCCTTTATTGGAAGGAAAACAATCTTCTAGTGCCTACTGTGCGTGTTGCTCTACTACGTTCCATGAACTTCTGTATATAACAGTTCTTAGAACGCTCCAAACGTGTAATGTTACCCCTATAACTTGATCACTTGAAAGAAAGAACCTCTTCAAAATAATATATGTCTGTAACCAAGGTATCTCCGACAAAATGTTCAATTTCCTTCAGTAAAAATTTCAAACTACAAAGATTTAGTGTATTAGAATTGAAATTAGGACTAACTATCGATAACTTTTAGTAATCTTCTAAAGGTTGCAGTCTGTGTAATTAAAAACTTGAGATTTTATACATTTGTATTGATGACTTGGAGAACATTGTCGCGAAATTAGTACCTAATTGTGTTTGATTACTGAAATAGAAAAATGTACGCTGATAATCTTGGAAAACGGTAGAGAATCACGAATAAGATTAAGGAGATTAAGAAATGCATAGTCAGCCAAGTGAGTTTAGAATCACTTGCCAATTTCTATTCAACTACTGTGCGATAAATTTTCATCTCTATTTCGATGCAATCGAGACTATAAATATGATATCATATTTTCCTATTTTAGCTTTTCAAAATTTGATTATTTAACGGAAATATTTTCACTTCTGTTAATTCAGAAAGTCAATTAATTGCAAGTAAGAAGAAACAAGTTTCTTGTTAAAGAATTCGATAAAATTTTCAGGGGAACCCGATATATTCGCCTTAAAATAGTTCCTACGGTCATTCTACTTGATTGCTAATTGGTTGCCCACGCCATCCCCTTCGCTATCATAGTGCACCTGTACTTATCTCAGCAAAAACATAGCTCCAAATCCAATAACGTTCCTCTCGGCCGCAATATAAGCCGTTTCGAGTATGCTTTTCACGGTGCATGCCGTATAAACATGCATATCCCGCCCCCGAAGAGTGAAATGGGCGAGCAATGCATGTCGCGCAATACGGAACGCGCAGGTTCGATACGCATCCGTGTGTTCATTCAGCCTCCTCTTGGCTGCTACATTTCCTGCATCCGACGATACACGGCGGATTCATTCTCGTCCCCGCCGTGAATAAAAATATCGCAATTTCACTTTATAGAGATCAATATCTGCTTAATTAATCAAGGTAAATTCGAAGCTCGATTGATTAGACTTTATTTTTACCAGACTACTTACTTATTTTACTTCATCAGATAATACACATTATATTCTGTATCTCAGAGCCAGACTAATTCAAGTCCATTTTTTTAAAAATTAAGTTTTTTACAGGACCTTATTGTTTTTTCTTAATTTTATTAGAATAATAGAAATTTAGTTAAGTTACGTTATAAGTGAAGGAAATTTAATAGTATAATCTACTTCAAATATTATATTAAGCAATGGGTAATCGCATTTGTTTTTCAGCTCTCTTGAAAAATAATAAAAAAGGACTTGGGTCACATTGGTTCTCAAATACGGATATATTACGTAATATTATAAATATATAGAGTATTTTCGAAATCGTGATACAACTGAAAGGAAGATGATTCATGTGAGCTTCCATTTTAAAGAAAATCGAGTTTAAAAATTCGATAAGTACACAGATAACTACGGCTGTATTTCGACACACCTTGGTTCATCACATTTCGCTATTTTTAGTCTTACTTGTATTTATAAACAGTCAGTCGAGATTTGGTATAATTTTAAAGAATAATATGAAGTATCTTTCTATAATTTATTCATTGTAGTTCACAAGCTGTAAATTGGTGTCCTTCCATCATTCAAATACAGTTACTTGGTCCCCAATATTACCTGGACCTCATTTCCTTTCATTTCTATTTATGAAGTGTCATAAATAAAATAGTTTATTTTAAAAATAACCAAAATCCTCACGAATTAAAAAGGACATAACATAATTCTGACATATCAAAAAATGAAAAATTTAAATACATTATTATTAATTCACGTTTTTATAATTAATAGTCATCACCTGCGATATCCGGGACAATATTTTCAGTGAAGAAATTATCGAAGGTAAATGAAATAAGTAAATTATTGAAACTGACTGCTCTTTAAAATGATGTTCATTTAGTAACATTATTCATAAACGTAAATAAGAGTAACGATGGCTATCCAGATTGACTGAAGGAAATACATTGTGTCTGTGAAGTATTGTTTTGTAAACTTAATGTTCTCGAAAAAGGAATCTCATATAAACAAATTTTATCCTGTATTTTCGCCTTATGTTGACGCCAAGAATTATTTCTTTTTCGGTTGTACCAAAATTTCGGAAATACCCTTCATATGCACACTAGATTGGCAATGTATAATTATAGTTCTGCTAAGATAAGTATAGGTATTGGAACATTGTAGTTTTGCACAAAAAAAAGAAGATAACCTAAATTTTATTTTTAACTTAACGTAGTACTTTTTTACTACAGGCTTAACGTAAAAAAAAAATCAAATTTAATACCTTACAAATTGAAAATAACCTGCATGAAAGACATAGACGATCCTCATGACCCTTTTGTTCGACAATGTTTGCATAATTTTAGTAAAAGCTTGTGCTACTGCAATTCTTTCTTAATCAAACAAACAGTTACGTTCATGACTAAGGTTCAGTTAACAAGATTCCTTCTGTGTACTGGCACTATGAAGAAGACAAATACAAATTCTGCATACGAACTTCTGCGTGTTCATAATTCAGTCCACAGGGCTACTATTATTAACTCGCAATCTCCAAATACATATGTATTTGGAACTCTACACTACGACCTGCAAGCCCTTCATCCTTTTATCTCTCATGACTATCAGATTTTTGAGACAGATTTTTCCTACAGATTCATAGAAAACATCTCCTAGATTGTCAGCGTCGGAAGGCAGAGATTTTTCGACTTTCATAGGACGTCCATCGTAAAAGTTCCTCCACTGGAGGTTCAATTAAAGTTCGAGGACCCTTGAAGCGATCGTCAGTTACGACACACCGATTCCTGGTGCACAGGACGATCCCGAATATTTTTGTTGATGAGCATGCAGGTTCACTCGTTTACGATCCCATAAATTTTATTTGATCTCGAACGTAGCACGGACAAAAGGGGTAACGATCGTATCGCCGCGTCTTTCCATACTCGTTTCTCTCGGTCCCTGTCAGCCCTAAAACGGAAATAACGTTTTACTGTGCGGTGGACGCGGTCCGATACGTTCTTCTTCGAATCAGGACGACTGGCAACAATATCGCTGTGTTTGAGGATTTTACAAACCTAATATAAACCAGGCATCCCTTTTGAATGGACCTGAAGAGTCTGGAGGCGACAGACCAAATTGGCAATTAGGAGAAAGTAGCGTTATAGCTACTGGAGGATTGTAAAAGATACATTTTTCTTTAGTAATGGGTGTCTTCTCAGCTTTGACATTTAATATTTTTATTGGGGATATTTATCAAGCAGAAGCATTAAGAAATAAGAAACTAACAAGAATGGGTTTAATAAGAGGACAATAATGGAATTGGAGTTTCGAATTTAACTATACCTACATGATGAATGTTGACCATAGAATGAGGACAAAATAATACAGAAAAACACAATATACAGTTGAAATTTAGTTGCTATAATTATAGTGTGTTACATTGTATTATAGTACACTACAATTATAACGTGTTGCAAGTACTGAGTTTTCTTTAACCCTTTGTTCAAACTTTATTAACCAATGACAAACCTGGACCCCAGAGCTAAAGTGTATAAGTCACACGGATAAATACTGGACTTAATACGCTCTATTTCTGAGGTCTAGAAGTATATACATATTTTATATAAATTGTTCTAAATCTCAGCTGCATAAATATAGTTAAGCACATGTTAATAAGTACACCTACTTTGTACTAAGGCAGACAAAATATTAATTACAAGACCTTAATACCCTATGCTTTTACATTCAATTTTTGTTCTCATTTTGTATCTCTTATTTAAGATTTTTATTACCAAATATGGATCCTAATTGATCATAATTATGTGTACAACAGTAGTACACGAACCTAGGCTTCTTAATGTTCTATCCTAAATCTCACAGAACGAATTTGACAGAACCATTGGTAGACACAAATATTCAATAGCGTGGGCCTAAAACATAGGACTAATGATAGGTTACTCGGGGTTAAGCAGTTTTTGCGAAACTATATAGTAACTTCAGTCATGATCGGACTGTTCCGTGGCCACACGCGTCGCGTTGCGGTTTCCCCGTCGGCGATACACGATCTCATGAAACGGTATAGTGAACTATAAAGGATGTTGCTAACGACTTTACCTTCCAAAACTTTCTCGCGCCCTATTGTCGCTTGATCGAACTTAGACAAGTTTAGCAACCTGTTATATACAACTTAGCAGCACCATGCACACCACATGTCTGTATCACATTCCATGAAATCTGTATTAAGCCATTTCCCAGCCCACATGCATGGAAGACAGGGTTCCACCCAGACAAAAGTTTCACTTTTCAATTTTTCTTTCTTATCGTATATCTGAGTAGGTATAAAGAATGTTAATCAAAATGTGGGACATATTCCTACGATTAAGATTAGATATCAAAAAGGGATTTTGCAATTTGTAATACCTAAATAGTGGTTCAACACGCCTCTAGAACAGCAATCAATGCTATCCATTATGCAGCTGAGCGAATATTCTCAACATGTGCTACACGATACGTGTCCTATTTTGCCACAATTACTAGGTATTGAAGCGAAATAAGCGAAATAGACTAATTGCTCGAGCAAGGAATAAGATAACAATAGTACTAGTATTGGCAATGCTTGTTAATTTTCTAAATATTAAAAATAATATCAAAACAATTTTCATTCCTAGTAAATGAAACAACTTGTAATACAGACAACAAAAATGTAGACCTCAGGTCTTTGAATTTGAAAGTTATAAAATCTGAAGTCAGACTACCAAGAATTCTAAAATATTATTTTCAGCATCTAAAAATGAAAAAGGATTTGTCTAAATAATTGCTTATTTATCGAAATAATTGCAATTTATTTAGTTAATTTCATTTCAAAATCTATGTACTTAAACAAAGTAAACCATACAACATGTAATTTGTTAACAATATTTAGCTCATTAATGTAGGCAATGGTTGCCATTTTGTATGCGTTATGAATCGCTATTTCAGATAATAACAAGCTAATATAATAACTAACAAATTACAAATTTTATTTACATAATAATTAGCATACATTGAACGTTATTGGATATATAACTTATATAAATGTTCTCCACCATTAATCTACATATAATCGACCCCAAGAAAATACCTTACATTTTTACTATTATTCCATAGAAAAAGGCAACATATCTTACCCAAAGAAAAGAGAAAAATCAATAGCTGTGTACCTTTGAGTAAAAATTACTTGCATCAGACAAGTCCTATTCTTTTTCTATCTGTTTACCCTGTATAGGTAGTTTACATCCATTCCATGCCTTTATCGTGCGCATTACGTGGACATCCCTCATATGTATAACATGCGACAGAAGCATTTCGCGATCGGTAAACATTCTGCCATCGAGAACGACGAGGTGCAGCTATAATCGAACGTTAGGAAAATAGGATAAAATCCAGTAGATGCAGACAACAAACAGAATAGGAGAATATAGGCGGTGGATAGCAATGTACGCGTATGCTGATCTATGTTTGCTTTGCACGCAGGTATCGGGCAATTTCAACAAAGAACGGAGCCACGGCATCCCGCTGTCTATTGGCCAGGTCTTCAGGGATTAGTCAGTGATCCCCTCGCATGGCGGGCAAGACTGCACACACGTGAGTGTTCCTTTTCCATCTACACACGTATAATTCATGTTCAAGTTTACCAACGTATTTTACTACCGACATTGGAACACAGAGTATTGATGAAACTGGAAAGTACAGTGCACTTTCCTTTATCATCTGCAGAGTTCAGAATCCTGGATTTGCAAGTAAACACGAACTAGCAAATGATAGTAAACTGACCTTATCTGAGTTTCCCATGATTTAACTCGAACTCTGCTTGACCGTAAAAATATTTGCTATCACTGAAAGGTATTGGGTATTATTGGTGCAGTGTTACGTCTTTATAAGACTAAAGCATCATACAACATCAAGGTTGATCTTTTGATTACTATAAATTCGACTAGAAGATAGTGAAAAGATTAAAAATGCTTTTAATAATGATCGCCAGAAGATAAGATACATTATAAATTCAGATTAATGCTTAAGTCTACTTGAGGCAGTGCATAGATAGTGCAATACAGTAGCGATTGAAATTACATTGATTTCAAATCCACAGACCGATAACTACCTTCGTGAATACTTTTTGTATTCATTGTCAATTTTTCAAAGTAAAGGAATTTCTAATGAAGAATAATGAAAAATGAAAACACACAAGTACCTGTACGATTCACCATATCTAAAAGACCCTACAAAGATGTATAAATACTCAACGTACAAGTAGTATTGTTTCCTAAAATAAAATAGAATGTTTATTCCCTTTTTACCAGAAGGGTAGTCGCCATTCGGACAGAGATAAAATAAATAATCGAAGCACATTAAAGTCAAAAAGGTTTGGAAATATTGGTCTGTGCAAAGTGGAAAAGTAGAGATATTTTTCTGTCCAGGGCCCCAGGGCTATTCCGTTACGACCCGATATTACACAGATTTGACAGCTGTTCAATGTTTGCTTACGGCGTACAGGAAGATCGTGCGACCAAAGCGAAAAAACACGTGTCGCTGAGCAGTTAAATGCTATTCTATGTGATCACTGAAAATAACCGGAAGGCTCGATTTCGAGAGGAAATTAAGAAAACAAATTTTTTCCGCATGAGTGAGAAAAAGGATCTCGACAGACAAGACGAATTGAATGAAAGACACTGCTCCGTTGACAGTACTATTTTCCTGTGTTAATGTAGCGATTTAAAAACATTGAATGAAACCAAAATGATTTGAGAAGGCTATTGTATTGAAGAATTAGAAAGAATTCAAACAAGTAAATGGATGACTCTGATATTTCATGATATTGCGAATTATTATTTTAGGAAATGTAGACAATTTGAATACATTATTAGCCTAGTTAAATATAAACGCGATGAACTGAGAGAGACTGGGAACTTCTATAATATTATATAATCCTACTTGGATTCCAAAATTGTTCGCCCTTTAAACAAGTTCATACTAATATTTTGGTATACTTGGACTAAAAATGTAGCGCGGTCGTAGAATTAATTAAATGATAAAGTGAACATGTTTGGGGTGAAATATTAGACAAGGGAAATGACAAGAATATTGGAAGATGAAGGCTTCAACTTCTTGCTGGATCACGATTTGTTGTTATTATCTGTTTATATTAGGCGGCACTTCGCTATATTTCTAGTTTCTAGTTCAACTATCCCATTAATATCCAAGTTCGCGTACGTGAGACAGTGTAATGGAATCTGTATTTCTAATGATATTGACACATCAGAATTATAAATTATTTGAGAAGTCATCTCACAAAACATTTAATCACACACAAGATACTGAATATAGGTAATAAAAAACTATTTCATTTATTAACCAAGTGCTGAAACAATTAAAAAAACTCATTTTCTTATTCAAATAAACCAAGGTAATAATTACTCCAAAACTACATCTATTTATAAACATACCATATTATTTAAATAACCATTTCTCAAATACTTTACTTAAATAATACCCAAGCCTGCTTTCACTAAAAAACTCAGAAACACCTCGTTTCAACAGGCTCTTAAAACCACCTAAAAAACTAAACACGAACATCGAGCCCACTCACCCCCTAAAAGGGTCACTGTGGTCAGCGCGGCGCCGCGGAGGAAGCTCGCGTTCGGAAGCGTCGGTCGCATAACTCTGGCCCCAGCGATTTGTAAAAGCGATTAAGGGCGCCGCGGAGGAAAAAAAAAAATCACAAACAAAGTGAAAGAACACGTGACGGCGAAAGAGCATCCCCCTTTCGAGAGCATACATCAGCTCCGGCGGGGTGGCACATGTGCCAGCCCCAGCCACGCACACGGCGCGGCCAACGCGCTGGATAGAGAAAAGGCTAGAGTCGAGGGGGGCTGTCGTGGGGGATCCCAAGGAGGGTGACGAGATAGGATACCATAGGATGTAAGTACGTAGGAACGCGCGTGGAAGGGCGTGGACGAGCAAGGGTGTGCGTGTTGTGTTCACCGTCGCCCGGCTACGAATGTCACTGTGGGACGAATAAAGAGGGTAGCGCGGTGGTCCGCTGCGGATACGGAATATCATATTCAATATCAACCCTCGTATCCCCGTCGGCTGCCGCCGCAGCAGTCTCGCCCCCTGCCCCTGCTTTCCACACTCACGTGAATAACTCCGGCGATATTTTAACTGTGGCATCACGGTGTATCCGTTCCCGGCTTGCTCGCCTTCCTCCTCCCCCCCGCACGTCCTACCCCTCGTGACCTGACTTACAGTCGAGGAATATACAGCCGATGTATGCTTTATATGCGGGGGTGTAACGTCGATCGGCTGCATGGGCCTCGCGAGGCAGCCTGGAACGACCATCGCGGGACCAGTCCACTTCTCTCCCGCGTTTATGCCACCTCTCCCAAGCATAGTTCGCGATAAACCGGGATCGGTTTCACCTTTCCATTAAATACCCTGTCTCTATTGCCCGCCGCGCCGCTGTTCCCTTTCGCTGCCTGAATTCTCGCCGTGAAGAGATATATTTATTGGGCGGGGAGGCTGACCGATCGACCTTGCTTTTCTAGGAGAGTTGGCGTATGATTGCCCTGTTACTTGGTGAAATACTGCTTCCGGGTTATTAAGTGGCGTTAGGCGGGGGTGTAGGCGAACCACGATGGCGGAAATTGTCTATCGGAAGGAGGAAGTGGGTTGACGAAGGCGGGAGGGAGGATTGTCTTTGATGACGAGGACTGTTCAGTGGTCAGTTGAAGCAAATGGATATAATGGGGCAATGGGATTGTGGTGCTCGAATTTTTGCCCATTTTAGAGTACACTGCTATTTCAAACGATTTTTGGGAATGGAGTTTCAGAGTGAACCTCGTACTCCATATCTAGAGTAATAAAATGTAGTAGAAACTAGATATACCAGAAGCTCCAGAAACATCTTTTTGATAGACAGTTTTCTTATCTTTGACAGACTATTGTTAAATAAATTGTTTAAATGCCAATTCATGTTTTACTATTTAAACTCTTATTGTTATTATTTCCAACATCTATAATTTGAATAATAGACATTGTGAATACACGAGATTCTGCTAATGGTTGCTCTACTATGCTTAGAAAAGTATTCTGATATTCATTGATATTTATATAAGTAATGTTTTTACAACATCCTCGAAAACAATTCTATTTCACTCATACATGTTCTTTTTCCTAGGACGCCTAGATAAGCGTCCAGATATGGCTTTGAACTGCGAAAGAAGCTGCGCTAAAGCAAGCGCAATTGTAGTACTCTGTGCTTTTGTTATTAATTTATCGCTACATTCATTGCACAATATCTTTTTGTTATAATCTTGCTGTTATTATCCGGGGTTTGTTGAATTATCCTCTTATTTATTTTCAATCTCACTTCTAATGCTGTTAAAGTAAGGTAAATGTCCCAGTACCTAATACTTAAGATAAATCAAATACCTGTCTTAGTAAGTTAACAGCCTAAAAATGCATATTCTGATATTTAAATTATAACGTCCTAGTAGCTAAGTATACTATTTTATAATATTGCGTTTTGTTTTTGATAACATCAGAATTCAAGCTTAAATTTAAATAAAATTAGTGCTAATGTTCGGCAACCGGGACAGGGTTGGCTACTATCAATAAGACATTTACCTAGGAGACTAGATTCTGGGTTTTGAAAACTCAAAGCTATAAACTCTAATATAGTAGTATCCCCTAGATTTGAAGCTAAATCTCTAAGAGCTTCTTTAAAGTCCTTAACGCTATGTCTCTCGTTATAAACTCGGTATCACACAGTTGTAAACCTACGTCGACGAAATATGTGTACAAAACTTTGGAAACAGCGATAGAAATCTTCGTTAACCAAATGACCACCGAAAATATTACAGAAAATTCGGTTAGGGTAATTAAGAAAAGCGCAGGGAGAGAAGTTGCGTGGTCAGACGCGTTTACGCGCAGCACATGGAAAGGAAGGGACACGACAGGGTTGGGGAAGAGGAGGGGTGAGGCGTGGGGTCGTCACAACAGTATGGGTTGTGGGACTTTAATTTAATAAAGCAATTTGTAACGGAATACGGAACGAGGCAATAATGGCCAGTCGGCGGGGAGGGTTCTAATGAGCTGCTTACCGCACTCCACCCTCTGCTTCAATGGAGGTACACGTTTCACGCGATATCCCCTATTCATCTACTTAGAGAAACTGCGTAAACTCGCGGCAACTTTCCTACGGGTAATTCGATGAGCATCGTTTTTGCTGAAATTTGTGCACATCAGTCTCGGGATTTTAGCTCTGTCACCTTCCACGGAAATTTATGCCTCTCCCATATCCGCCATACTGGATGTCTAATAAATAATTGTCACGGAAGATTCTTTTCATCTAGATCCCAAAGTCAAAGTATATTAAGTCCACATTTATTTTTTATTTTTAAAACCAACAATATCCAGCGTACAATTTCATCTTCAAACAATGATATTCATTTTTTGTCTGTTTTCAAAGAATTACTTATACCTACTACTACTCAAATACTAATTCCAAAGTTACAAAGATTTTACACCTTTTATTTGATGTTTTACAAAGTTTGAAAAATGTGACTTAATGCACTCTCATTCTGAGATCCAGATATTGAAATAGAAGTAAAAAGTAAAAGTGAAAAATTATTTATGATATAATGAAAGTGTCATGTTTTTGAGAGCTGATTAATAACGGCATTAAAAAGCCTATACAACTTCGTGAAAATATCATTTATGTTTCATAACAAACAAGAAGGTAGAATAAACAATATGATAATCAGATAAAGTATTTGTCATAGACAGTATAGTCTCTCTTGTTTTAAAAAAATAGGACTCCATACATTTTTTGTTTGTAGTTTGTAAAGATTTATCGAACCAACACGTCTGACATAAAACATACTTTCTCTACTTACTCGAAAGATTTACCCACATCTGTTGTTTACGTAGCTTTGCTTTCAAATCTACAAAACAACTTATCCTAGATACTCCTGAATACCTAAAATCTACCTTATTCATCAAACTGTATATTCCAAAAGATTTATCTTCAAATAAGATATTAATGAAGAAGCACTTTAAAAATTAAACGGTATCAGGAGTGACCTAAACCCTTCCACAACAAGTTAAAAAATTCGTCAGAATAAATCAGTTAAATCAACATGACAAATAGGACGTAGAATAAATGTTGGACAACATATTAGACAACAGTGATATTAAAGTTCTTTTATCGCCATTATGTATCTATTAATCTTATCCACGTTCCTTTCATGCTCCAATTTGGCTTCCCACAGCTTCATCAACCGAACATACCGATTAAAGGATAATCTTCTTGTAATTTTCTGAACGGTTGGTTGGCGTTACGAGCACAATGGAGGCGGTGAAGCGCATCATGCTAATCGCGCTGGCTTTTTCGCAGTATATCGCTCGTGAACATCCTCGAGCACGATAATGCCACCCCAATTTCACCCCCCTATCACGTGCCATTCTATTCGGCAATAGTATCTATCCCGAAGATCTCCTTTGCATGTACAACACGAAATCAACAATCGGCAAGAATAAAGATAACAAAGGCCGCCTATTCACGGAACAGCAAACTCACGTGGCAGCCACGTGCCGACCGACGTCCAGGCGCCATTATTGCGGTCTATCGCACGAGTGTTTAACCCTTGAACGCGTGATTCCGTCAAATTAAACTGTAATCTCCCCCTTTTCATCCCCCGGGATTGCGAACGATTACTTGGTGCTGTTTTACTGTTTGATGAAGGGTGACTTTTAAGTCAAACTTGTGATACCACTAAATGAGGAATATTTATGACAAAATTGTTGAGTTTTCATGTTGAGTACTACAGATTTTTTGGCAGAGTAATTGCTTAGTCATAAAATGTACAATATTGTTTAGAAGAAAAAGATTCTTAAACGTTCATAATTTCTTGGTACAATAGAAGAATTCGGGCATTTGGTTTTGACCGATAAAGAATTATTTCAATAATGTATTATCTTTTAGCTATATCAATTTACAATAACTTTATGTATCTATATGGTATATATAAAAAACTCTACATATGCAAAAAATAAAGCAAAAACTTAATAGTTCAATTTCTGAAAAAAGGTCAAGAGATCGTCCAATCGTATTAGTCCGGGAAGGAAATAAAAATTGTTTTAATTCTATATTTAAGCGTCATTTGGTAATAAAAACGAATCAGCCATATAAGCTTCGATTGCTTTCACACCAAGTCCAAGTCGCTAATAAAATGAAACTGAAAATTCGTCTAGGAATGATGTACTTATACCAAATTAGCTTCATTAAATTTGACAACAGTTCTTAATGCACAGTATTCGACGTTAATAAAGCGGAATATCAACGCAATCGATTATGCAACAGTCTAGCTGCGCCGCAAAAGGTAGCAATCGATGGCGTTAACACTGAGATAATTGCATGGTTTTTAATAGACGTGCGAGCAACACTTTTCAGCGTGTGTAACGAAATGTAAATTTATGACGTAATTATCGACACGGTATGTAAATCGTCCATGACGAGCATGCCACCGACTGTAGAAGAAGAATGACGTAAAATTGATGAAGATTAATTGCTCGACAAAAGGGGTAACTCCGCAGACTGTGCCTCGACGATTATCGAATAAGTTTTGCGATAACGATGATAACGCTCGTCGAACGACAGCACGGACAGGAGTTGCAGTTGCATCGGTTTACTTTGCAAGTGTGAGAGCATCTCAAAGAGTGGCCCATGTATAGGCTGATTCATCGGATAGGAAAAGGGAATAACAGTATCTACTTTTTGATTATTTTAAAGAAAATAAACTGTGTAGTTGTTTGCTTGAAATTTCTGTACTCTCTTTTAAGCACTTTCTTTAGAATATTTAAATTATGATTAAATTGGTGAGTTAAAGAACAGTATAAATCTAAGATTAGCTATTTTCAAATAATTTCAAAACTAGGTATATCTGGACCACAGAGTCAAAGTATATTAAGCCACACAGAAAATAAATAGACTTAATACACTCTGGCTCTGAGATCCAGATATGCAAAATGCATAAAACTATACATGAGTATCAAATAACTTAAAATGTGGTTCTTAGATTTATACTATCCTTGAACAGATTCAATTCTATTCTCTCTCAGTCATCCTATACTCTTTTCAAATATCAAAAATCGCAAAAATAAAATCACGAATATCCGAAACCGAGTCAAATTGAAAAAAATGACTCTATGGTAAATAGTAACTGCGTTCTTTGCAAACGTCTGGCGAATGATACCTGAGAGACCCTGGACCAGATGCCGACCGGAAGGTTAGACTTTCTTCCCTGTCGACTCGTTTTGAGCAGTTCATTCGCCGGATGAATAGAAATAACGGTTGAGACGATGTTATTAGAGCGAGGAGGAACAGAGAGAAACGCTGGAAAATATCGATGTTACAGTGTCGCAACAGCTGGGTTGTCAGCAAACGATGACAGGCTCCGGTGGAACTGGGGAGCACGAGGGTGGCAAGAAGAAGCACACGAGGCCGACGTTCAGTGGCCAGCAAATCTTCGCCCTCGAGAAAACGTTCGAGCAGACGAAATACCTCGCGGGACCGGAACGGGCCAAATTGGCGTACGCCCTCGGAATGTCGGAGTCCCAAGTCAAGGTAAGCATTCTCCCTTTACGAAAGAAACAGATTTCTAAGAATTAATAAGCAATTACGAGAGGAAAACAACTGAACTAATATATCAATTTCCTATGTCGATGTTACGGAAATGAAAATGACATGATTAGCAAGCTTACGTGGTCTGAATTAAATGATTTGTAGAGTTTATAATAATTGAAGAATTATTTAGAAGAATTTTCTTAAATAAACCTTTGGTATGGTGATTATTATACATATTTGTTTGAAAATAATGTAGAAAAGAAGAGAATCAATAGAAAATACAAAGTCGGTTGCTGAGTGATTGATATCCACTACTTTCATGAGATATTTGTATAAGAAAAGTATAGTAGATATTTATAAAAGAATTTTGATAGGAAAGGCAATTTTGAATGAGAAACATTGACAATTTCTTTGATTAAAGAGGCAGCACTTTAAATGTCCCACTATAGTGGCAGTACTGTACCCATTTCTCAATTCGAAAGAAATTTAGTGTGATTGATAAGTAGGTACGGACAGAGTCAGACGACGATGTGACTTCGATTTTACTTCAGTATGGCGTTTGATAAACTTCATGCTGATCTGCCATAAAAATGTCGCCATTATTTCAGAGACTAATTACGAGTAACAGATGTAGATGGGTTAATAAAAATTCATACCGTTTAAGCCATTTCTCGGTACTACGATATTAATCCATGAACGATGGAACGACGAAGCTGCGATAAAAAGCGAAATCAACTATGCTGCCGTGCTTTTAATCTTTTTGCGTCGTTATTTAATGGTTCCTTGTCGGCTTGATTGTTCCGACGTGGATTACGATCTTGAAGCATTACTTCTTTATCCTTTGAATGATTAGAAGAAACATTTTATCTTCTTAGTTCTTAATAAATCAGCCTCTTATTTATTGAATTTTTTTTATAACAAAGCTCCGTTTTTTCCTGCATTCTAGCAATTTCATTAGGGAAGACGATTCACAGTTAAAGATCGAATGAGCAAGAAGTGATGAGGAACGACGAGAAAATATTTTTTGTTTAACAAACATAAATAGTATAAATAGTATAAGTGGCCTTCCTATATTCTTCAGTTATAAAATTTTGAAAATACAATACTTTCACGTTATAAACTCACAACTCTTTCATAGGGAGTTTATTGTCAGAGTACCTATGTATGTTTCTGAAAACAATCCATGTGTTATTATATTATTTTTATCTCGTTTGAAAAGTACGTGAAATCTTACTCCAAATATTCCGAGAACTGCTATACTTAAAAACAAATTGATACAAATTTTAAATGTTTTTTAATACATGGTCCAGCATATACGCACACTTGGAAAGACATTTTTGCTCACCTTATTGTAAGAGTAGGATATTAGTAGAATATTATAGTAAATAGTTTGACATATTACTCTTATAAATACCTGCATATAGTAGTTAATATATTATATCCCATTCTTTACTATTTCAAAGCTTTACTACTTAAAGATCAAGCGAGAATAAATATACATTGATTACACAAATATAATTCTTTCAATACTTCCTTGCTCAATTGAGCTCTAATTTTAGATCTCCGCCTATACCCAACATTAAAACTCCAAATAAAATCTTAAAAATATCTTCTTAAATGTTTCTATACATCTTCTATAAAACTTGTGTTCCCAATAATCCTCAAGACATCGTCAAAGGAAAGAAATCCCAAATGCAATTTTCATCCCCGAAACTTCAATTATTTACACCAACCAAACACTGTCCATCCATTACTTTCAGCTACTATATAAATCTGTACAGTTTCATAAAAAAAATCTGACGGGTATTCCTCGCAAATCCGATATCCCATTCAAATATCGAAGGGATTAAGTGACTCGTCGCGGCTAAACGGTCCGAAAGAAGAGTAACAAATTCGAGACAAGCGTGAGCCTGGGAAAAAGCGTGTCATCGAGCTGTCGGCTTTCGTTAAGGGTGGCCCAGCCCCCGAGACACACAGCCGGCAATTTTAAAACGCATTTGTTCGGCGGCCGGCTTACTCCATCAACGCCGAGCAGCAAGCTTCTAACGAGCCGGCTGGTAAAAAGTTCGAAGGATAAAAGAAGGTGACAAAACAGCCGGAGACGTGTCAAGCTTTGCGGCACCTGCGTCATTCCCTCCCTTTTCGACCTATCCTCCGACGTCTTGGAGCAAACGGTGAAATCAGGAAGAGGGAAGGAGAGGAAGAGGAGCACACGGAGCGTAGGTGACGACAGGCAGCGTCACTGCCGCGAGTATCACTCCACGTTCCTCCCCCTTTTTCATCCACGGCCCCTGTCTATCCGCCTATTTCTCTCCATCTTTTCCCTCCGACCGTCCCCCCTGTCCCTACCCGCCGTGGAGGCCCCGTATTACCTATCTCCCATGGCTGAGGGGCAGCCACCACCGCCGCCGCCTCCTCCACGGAGAGAGCCTCCACTTTTACTCCCGCCTCTCGCAGCTACATCTGTAGTACTTGTGCTCGCCGCTCGAAGCCTCCTCCGTCCTCCCTGTTCGCCATCTTCGACCCTCGCCAGCCGGCTGGCTTCCCATTTCGAAGCCTCAACCCCTGCCGCAGACTCTATCCCTCTCTCACCCTCCCTGTCGCGGACGGGCGTCGATGTAGCGCTGTCATTGGCTCGTTCTACGCCGCCATATTTACATTTTTATTGAAAGCTACAAGTCTGTGTCGGTGAGTGATGGCGAGGGGATGAGCGCAGCGCCACCCCCCCCCAGCCGCCCTCTCGTCCGATCCTGCTCCGAGGGTTACGAACGACGGGGAAAGAGACAGCGAGGTACGGGGGAGGGTTAGCATTCAATTACCTCGGATTTCCTCGGCAAGAGGCGATTCACCTCTGCGTATATGCCATCTTCGAGGGTGAGATTGCCACCCCCGGCAAGGATTCTGAAGTGGCACCGCGTTTCCCGAAATATCTGCCCGATATATACCCCTGGACGCTGATTCAGATGCATCGATTACCGTGTACGAGCTTGTTGCCTTGCGAGTTTGCTTGCCTCGGCTGATGATTATTTGAATCTCGCGGGCTACGTGATTTTAGGTCTAGGGTGGGGTTTGAACAACTTGAGGGCTACCTATGTGTAATATTCTTTACGAATGAAAAGAGAGAGATCTAGAAGTGTCTATTTTGAGTCTTGAAGGGAGGAGAGATAAACGTTAACCTAGATAGTCATTGTAAAATTACGTAGATAGATGTTTCAGAGTAGCCTTTTTCAATCCTTAGAAATTTTGTCAATATTCCCAAAGATTTAATATTAAATATGTGAAGCACTGAGACACTTGTGTAAGAAAATTTTGAAAATATTTTACAAACAGTTATTTTTGGGCGAGCAAGATATTTAAAATTTAAGAAAATATTTGAAGTAGTGATATTCATGTTTCACATTTGAGAAAATTCTCATAAACGTACATTTATCAATCTTGCGATTTCAAAGATACGGCTAGTGATGAAAAGTTATTAATTTACCATGCATACATATTAACCATTTATTTCAGTAAAGTCCCTCCATTTGTGCTTATAATTTCTAAAATGTTATTTATAAAAAGAAACAAACAATTTTGAAAATAATATATTCTCCTTTTTATGTTTAAAAACATTTAAATCGTTAATTCCAATGATATAGGAATATAAAACAAATACCTCTCAAAACGAATTATTATACCTCCAACCACAGTCTTCCTCTCGGTCTGATATTACAAGCTTTAATATTCCAAATGTTTCGCTCAATGGACAGAAAAAGGAGAACAAGAATGTAGGGACTCGGGTCAGAGTAAGTAGTGAAGAAAAGAAATTAAAAATAGGGAGATAAGGGAAAAATATTTAACAATAAGGATTAATATAAATGATAAAGAGACAAAAGAAGATAAAATGGAGATTGCTAATTCCAGCATATTATTTTTCATAAGATTCTAGGTAATTTATGGACAGTAGGCGTATGTGTAGAATTTCTTTGAAGAGAAAAGTTCCAACGGATTTCTATTGCTTTATCAATTTATGGATCCGATTCATGAGTAAAATATAAATTTCTTTTTTATCTATCTGAATCAAGATGAAGTAGGTACATCTTCTTGATACACTGCCGAAAAAGTCTTTTATCGCGAACTTTGCTCATTTCCTACCCGTGTTACGATCACACGAACGGTATTACGTTCTTGCTTCCTACTTTCCTCGATAACCTTGTTGGTTCTATGGCAGATAACAGAAATTTATTGTCACGTGTTACCCTTAAAAGCATCAGAATATCTCATAACACATTTTCCTCAAAAACCCTCTCAAGAAAAGGTTTTTTGAGAATTTCAGTATCAGTTTATGGTTATCGGTTTTGAAAGAACGTAAAATGTCTAACATGCGTCAACTGAACGATCGCGCATTGAAATCACTAAAAGCCTAAAAATAACCCCGTCAGCAGAACCGAATTTACTCATGGGAAATGTTCACGATTAAACATCAAAGTCACACAAATCGAACTTATCAACATTTATATTATGTTTTAGGAAATTATCCGTTCAATTTATCATGTCAAAATAATTTTATTCCATGTAATATGGAACGACACACTCCTGTCCCATTTGTCAATACATTACTCGAACCAAAACTTGCTCCGATTAAACGTATAATAAATTTATGGAGTATATTTTATGAGCAAATTTTCTCTGAAAATTTCCTACATTATCAAATTCACTAGAAATTTTATTTTTGTTGTTCTTTCATAACTTCTGCCTCATGGCATATTAATACAATTTTTTAATAATTTTATAATGTAAAACAAGCCATTTCGTTAACCGAGATTTAACTCCAATTTACTGCAGATACTATTATGCAAATCAAAATTTTGTAAAATGGTCTGTTTCTTCAACAGCATACTGTGCTTTTCTTCAAGTTCGATTACATTATTGAACAATTGAAGAATACTCGAATGGCTGACTATCCAAAACATTTTGTTTTTCGTCTATTACCCGTGAGAATGTTCGAACGTTGAACTTCTTATGGCAGTTACGGATCGTCCTGTATACAAAATCGATATCCTCCGGGGTTCGTGGTTTTACATCCGAGATTTATCATTTTTTCAGTATCGGAAAAGGATTAGTGCGGCATATAGGGATTCGCTAGTTCCGCCCAACGAAGATATATGCGTTCTGTCATTCCACATTTCCAGATTTATCACTTTTTCGTTTTCGAAACGCATGCACCGCTTCTACCGCGCATTCCTTTCTCTTCTATTTTTATTTTTTTCAAACACCAAACACACGTTAAAACTTTGGGCAATATTCCAACGTGTAAAATGTCAATATTAATACATCGTTACGCGAAAGATTAATCGAAACGATATCGCGGCTTCTAATAATACTTTTTCTTCCATATTTAACTAGTTCACTAACGATTCAATTTTTCACTAAAACTATTTAGGAAATAGTTAGATAACATAGGTATCCAATTTGACTAAAACTCAATCTTTCATTAGGAAGAAAGCTCAAGAGAAAATATATATTCCAAGAGGATAGTCTTCTTGGAAAAGATTGTTCCAGTTTGGTCCAACTAAATTTCGCGGAATAATTTTTAAGGGCGTGGCGCTCCCCCCACTTTATCCCCATTCCTAGGTAACATTGGTAATCAGCCACAGGGGAAGGGTAGCGACACGCCCTCAAAAGCAGCACTCAAAATTTGAATAATTCCTCAGGACTAAGAAATTCGTTTCATATTTAATTCTTTTCGTACATTTCTTACCATTCCTGAAAAGGATACCCAACATTCCAAGATCAAAATCCATAATGAATTACTATACCCATCTGTTCATGACATAAGTAACATACAGTTCAAGTACAATCGACGCCCGAAACCGGATGAAAATCACTCTCCACCCCGTGTTTCGCGAAACATCGCACTCGATGCCGCAGCCAATCATCGTTAAAACGCGGTAACGCGAGCTGGCTCCGGATCTATTAAGACTATTACGCGGATCGGCGTTCGAATTGCCAACGATATCCGTGGCATGATTTAGTTAGCCGCCACGGTCGACTGAACAGCGCGCAAAGTGCAACGACGGGATCAATCGGCGAGGGAGGAACGAGAGAGCCGCAGAGTGGCAGAGAAAGAGGGTACCGTCGCTCTCGGACTTTGGCACACGAACAATCCCCTCCATCCCTATTAGAATCTAATACGGCAAAGTGAACGCGGGGCATTTGCGAGTTAAAGACCGTGACACCCCTCGGGCAGCTCGTAGGCGCGTATCAGCGCGTGTATCAGTGAAGTGAGAGGCTTGGAGAGGGTGGGTGGAGAGAAGCTGAACCGGTGGAGATGGGGTAACAAGTTGAAGTGCTCGGCGATGGAGAGCACGAGAGGAGCAGAGCTACGAGGCTGATGGCTCGCGGGGGCGGAAGGGGTTGGCGGTAGATGTAAACGGGTGGGGATAGGGGATAAATAGCGGAGGGTAGAACTCCAACGGAAGGAACGGGCTTAGATGGTGTTTACGCAGCGGTGGTGGTAGTAAAGTGGTGGCCTCCCCCGTACGGTAGACGGGGGTAGGCTGCAGGAGGGGCGGAGTTGTTTACGGCGGAGTAATCTGCTCGTCGACGGATACCAATATCGATGACGTCAATTAGTACGAGCGAAAGCCTCCTACCCGCTTTTCCTCCACCATGTATCATCATGGTGGTGTATGTACGTACGCCGGTGGCGGCACGGCACGGCGTGGCGTGATAAATCACGGCAGCAGGCGGCGTGTGTTCCCTTCATTCACCTCCCACAGCTCGTACCCTCGAAATTGGCCCACATGTACTTGACTCCATAATGCTCGATTCCACGAGCTCTCTCGATTACAACCTCCAGACTTTATTTCGCGCGCCTACAGCCGAGCTGGACCTCTACACGAAACACACGCCCTCCTCGGCTCTTTCTCTTGCACCCCCACGCCACCCTGTTTTGGCCTTTACTCCGGTTGTAGCGCAGGTGCTTGGCCCTTGATTCGAAGAAAGATTTCGGGAACGAATGTTATATCCTCGGGTGCAAACCGCGATCTGACCTTCCTATTACGTTTTATGTCGCGCGTAATTGTTGAGAATTAACAACGACCAACGACATTTGCGGTTGGTCAGAAAAGTATCCAGTCACACTGATGCAATAAACGATAATTATAATAGATCTTCATCTGTTTATTACTCATTCATGTGACAATATATATTTAAAAATAATCTTTCATAGTTTTAATCAAGTGTTTCTTATAGATTTCTTAAAAACATATTTTAAATTATTTACCACTTTATTGATACATGTATAATTTTATAAAATAGTTAATGTGATCGAATATTTTTATGAGCATCTGTAGTTGGTATTGTGTTTCCATTATCCAATTGATGATGTAAATGTAATCAATCAAATATACACAAAACTAATTTGTTCCAGAATTGTAAAAGAGGTTTTATAATCTTTGAATCGATAGACTTTTAGCCTTGCTTCAAAATTATTGTGGTAATTGTTACATGATTCTTGTGATTTCAATATTCCACAAAATTTGTTGCTTGAACTAACTATGTTACACTGGACTGAATATTACTATAATTAAACTAAATTTCTTTATACGACGTTTCATTTTCAAAAAAGAGGAGTTTCAAATGGTTGACGCCTGCGTACACGCAGTTAGCAGTGGGACCTATGATGCATGCGACATGAGCAATAAGGCCCAAATATGCATACATGCAGCAGATTCAAATTCAATTTTCTTAGATATGGTACATCACTTGAAGGAAATGTCTCTCACAATTTTAATATATTTTTACTTTGCGAACAATCAATATGTACTACTCCTTTTCCAAACTTTTAAATAATTCATTTAATTATCAATTTCAAACAACATACTATTAGTCAAAAATATATCCAACCACTGTCGTTATTAAATAATTATTTAGTCAATATTGTAATAACATCTACTATTAAATGTCACTTTTAAATGTACTTTTTTCTACATCTCTAAACAGCAAATAGAAAAGTTGTTTATACTGCGTCACTAAGTGGCCAAACACTTTTACGATCAACTATTATTTAACACTGTACATTTGGTACAATGCAAATGCTAAATAAAAGACAGCAAATAGAATTCTTGTGAAGACATTGAAATCATATGATAAATACTGGATTGAAGACGTCCGTTGCTGATTATTTTTCGATATCATCTTTCCCGCAGTCATAAACGCTTGTCCAATTTTCTCGGGGTGTAAAAGGCTCACGGAATAAAAAAGCTCGAGGCGAGGCTAAAAATCCAACTGATCAAATCGGGCTTCTATGAAGGGGACGAACTAATCCTCGTAACACCCTCGAGTGTTTCCTTGATCAAATTTGATGAATGTATCTGTATCACTGTACACACGTATTAATATTCCCCTTCACATAATTCATTCAGCCTGCAGAGATCAGTGCTTGGCGCTTAGGAAACAAAGGAGGACACGCATCGCAGATGTGATCAATAAGATTTGCCGCCGACTCAGTTCAGACCCTGCGCAGGGATTATTTAATTGACTTTAGGCCCTTTTCACACCCCTCCTCTAGAAGAAAGCGTCCAAGCGGATCGAAATACCCGGACGAGTCATATTCATTCAATTAACTCCATTTTAGAGTTTATAGTAGCAACCTCTTAGAGCTTTAGGTAAAGGTGTGATAATAATACTTAATCGTGTCACAGAGGTTAATTGTGAATAAGATTCAAATCGAAGTTACTTCTCCAATCAAATTAGAATTACGTGCATACATAAGTGCAGTGACAGACAAAAGACAAAATTGACAAGCTAGGTGAATGAAGAAACATATTAATTTTATAAACCAAAATTATTAAGTATTTATGTTATATATACAGAATGTGGAGATATCCCAGAATCCTAGCCAATATAAAGTGAAATATTTATTATAGAAATTATTAATACTCATACACGAAAAAAAACAATTTTAAACTTTTTTGTTTGCCACTGCATATAATATGTGCAGTTATTGAATTTTCTACTATGCCCAGACGGAGCAACTGCAATAAAGTAGAATAAAACCGAACTGAAATAAACCAAATCGATGCTCCTAAATATCATAATGTACCACATAGAATGGGATTTCCTAACACTGTTTATTCCTCCAAACAAACAAAAATTATAAAAAAATTTCGCTTGAAGAATTTCAGTTGAATCTATTAACTTCTTAGTCTATCGATACAAAACAACTTTTTCTAGCTTTTCAAACTCAATTAAACTGTCCCAAATATTTAGACAATTTTACAGACCAAAGCCAATACATTAATTCATCCCACAACTTAAAATCCATAATTATACTTTCATCCAAATTTCATAGAATTTCATAGTAGATACACATAAAATGGTAACTAGTTTAAAAAAGTACTTGCAATTAAAACGAACCTATTTCATTCGCAAAACTCTTTCTTCACAACTTTCCACCAAATTACTCACAGATCAAGAAAGCAAAACTGCAAAGATCGATCGTGATCCGAGTGCGAAGGGCGCTTCTCTGATATCAGCGCAATCCCTGCATCGCGAGGCGATCATAATTTTATAAATCAATCGGCCCGAAGTAATTTCTCGTAATATTACAAAGTACTCGGAGCAGGATGTTTCTTCAAATAATAAGTAATGCGATCCGCGAGAATGGCAGAGGGTAGTTGGCTGTTGGCGATAATGCGCTCCTCTGTATTCCGTTCTCGTACCCGCTTCCCCATATCGATATGTTTCCTCACCCTTCCCCGATACCCTCGCCCCCCCTCCCCCGCGCACCACCCCCGCGACCGACCATTTGGCTTCACTCGAAGATCAAATGGCTTCACCGATTCGCGTTATCCCCAATATTCTATTTTTATTTCGGAATCAAATTTCGCGAGGGAGGGCGAATTTTACGGCTCTCTCTCGCTTACAACGCGCCAAAGGAAGGAAAAAACCCTCCACGGAATTCACTTTTAGATCGCCTTGTGTCTTGATTTCGCCCCGTTCCCCGAATGAATATCGATAATGGTACCGTGGAACGCCTATCCCGCGTGGTACCATGCATTCTGCTTTCTTAAATTCTCCATTCTATCGAGCTCGTTTCCATCTCCACACCCCACAGAATTCACAGACCAAAATCATATTTTCTGGCGTCTAACAGCTGCTTTGATAAACAATGGCAGTTCGTAGGTCTCTTAATTTATCAGATTATTTCATAATTAATGTTTCTCGGTTTAGCTCTTAGAACAGAGGGGAAGAGGCTTCTTGAGGAAAGGATTCAAATTCGAAGACAATTTTAGAAATGGAAGACAGTTGTGTAAGCTAATGATCATCATGTGAACGATTAAATCTGGATCTGAGAGACCAGGCTAACCTAAGTCCATTTTTTTCAAAATTAAACTTTATTGAAAGAATAGGAATCTATTTCCAGTATGTCGTAAGCACAGAAAATTTAGTAGCATAAAATGCTTCAAATATTATGCTAAGAAATGAGTGATCATATTTATTTTTCTGCTTTTCTGAAATATGACAGAAAGGGACTTGAGTCAAGTTGACTGTCAGGTGCAGAAATATAATCCTAAGTATTAAGCCTCTAATTAGTGAACTAATGCATCGTATGCATTGACTAAGATTTCATCAGGATAATTGTTGTATGACTTTCGATGTCAATTTCATAGAATTTTCCTGTTCTACGCTATAAATGTTGACTTTTTCGAATCCAAGTGTCTCTCTATGACATAGATAGTAGCAAAAACGTGTGTGACGCACAAAGCTTGGATCCCAGCTATATTGGTCTGTAACATGCGAAATGTCAGCTTTCAGGCTGTCCAATAATGTTTCCTGCGTGGATGAATGTACTATTTGCGTACATCAAACCGAGGATCAACATATATTTTGTTGTTGGAGCAGAGACAACCGACAGTGGTCAACAGAAATGACGACACTTGGCTACACGTTTGACGTTACACATTTGCACACTATGATACTTCTGTTGGGAGATGTTAGATTCGAAAATTGGAGGACTATTTTGTTCCGTCTGTTATGATAACAGGTGACTGATTAAAGATACTAATATTTGTAAAGCGAAATATATGAGACACCTGACGCTGCAGGACGCTGTTAAAAATAATGGCCACACGATTCCATAAATTAAACTAATTCTTTCTTAATTATACAATTATTCAATTCTTCTATCTGACATTATATATCTTTTTAGGACGTGATCTAATTATCCTTCTTTGCTGCGGAGTAGAAGTAGAACGTCACAAACTGAAGTCAAGTTTTACAAATAGATGAAAGATAATCTTTTAACAAAGCTTGTCTCAGAATGTGTCTATATGTACATCTTTTCCAGTAAAAAAGTTAAATAAAACAGCTAACAATTAAAAGTTACCTATTTAAAATGGTAATCTCATATGCACCAACCCAATTAGGTCCACAAAACAAGTACATAAAGTTCAATACTATTTGCTAACTCTACTTTCAAACTCAAAACTTAAAACGTGTAAAAAACTTACCAACAGATGAGTTCGATGATCCGTCGATGACAGTTTCATCCATAGCGGATAACGTCTTCCCCGAAAATGTGGCCGCTGGTTCCGTTTTCCGCGTGCAGGGATTACCCGTCCAACCTTAAAAATTTATCGTCATGTCAATGAAACGGTACCATTTGAATGATAAGCGAGCTCAATGATGCGTAAGGCGTCCTAGTAAATGTCGCACGCATGGCTTTCCACGCATCATTAAGCATCAACGCTCTCGACTATGCCATACTCCTCGGATGAATTTCATTTTCTTTTTCACTGGGAATTCGCGGATTTGCTCTAACACGATTCTGAATCCATTAAAAGATACGTTGGTACATTAATCTTTAAGTCAATGCTTCATTCTCCCATCGACTCCTTTTTAACACTAGCACGCCACATTTATTCTAGAGTAAGCACCGCGATTCGAATTTTAAATGAGTCTACAATTTATAATTATGTATGTTTTATTTGCGATGCTTTCTTTTATGATAATTTGTATTAGGAATTTTTGTCAACTTTCAGTTAGCAAATTACGTGTAAAACCAGTTATATTAGAAAATAATTTAACTCTATGTTATGTGTAAAAAATTAAGTTAGATTAAATATTTTATATTATAAAAAAGCATTTTCACTTTTTTGATGAGGAACTCATCAAAGTTCAAAAAGTTAATCCAATATGTGACAAGATTCTTTTTCCTCATAATTTTTAAGTAACAGTTACTTTTCAGTTAACACTTCTCGTATTATTGAAAATTATAAGAATTTTTATCTTTGCGAAAAACACGAGATAATCAATGCAACATAACACCTATGATTAACGTGATAAGCTTCCTCCACTGCAAGTGAATGACAATAATAATTTTAATACTCTCTGTCGTCGAGAAAAGAATTCATTCGGAATACGAGATCACGATATCTCATCTAAATGACCTAAAGTTTCTCAAAAACGAAGCGATGTAGGAAATACTGAATCAATCATCGACTCGTTCCAAATTTATGCAAATATTAGTGCAGCAAGAAGGTCAAATTATGCAATATAGCAAGGCTATTAGTAAATGAAAGGCTGAATGGCTTATTTAACTGCAATAATGACGTTAATTTCGGTAACGTTATAGATCGGCAACGCATGATGGGCGCTCCGCCACCCGCGGCCGACCGCATTCGATATAAACACTCTCATTTGGTAATATATCTCATTAAGGCCTCATTGATCCACCTCTCGATAAATTTATCCCGTAGTTTAGAGTGATATGCGAACGGCGCATATCCGATAAAAACCTGTCTCTGTTGGTTTATTACGATGAATCCGGTTAGCCCGTAAATTTGTAGAAAAGTGAATCAAATGGTCCATTAAATGATATCGTCCCAATTGGCTGATAGTAAACAGACTACTACATCGTGGCAAACAATTCTGAAACGTTCTATATATTTGGTTTCCCCCATCACACGGTATTGAAACGATCTTAACTCTTGGCTAGTGTGGTGAACTCATGGCCCTACTCATTTACTACCATCACTGACGCTCTATGTGGCTATGAAACAGTAGAGCTAACAATAGCGCAAGGAATATACTACAGACGTCAAGAAATCGAGATATTGTGCATTCTCTGCATATCAAATCATTTTTTATGACACACTCATAGGAAACCTACTATGGTATTTTCAATGTAATATTGTTACTGCATTAACTGAGAATTAATACTTTGAGTCTCACATCGTCTACATGTGAATAATAGTCTTTATGTATCTAACATTGAATAATATTATATACTATGTCACTGTGAATGACATAAATGTTTATCATGAAAACTATGTAACTAAAGAAAGGAGGCACTATAAAATTATTATAAAATTAAAGTAGATTCAGTGTTATCTAGAATTAAGAATGCTTTTTATGTTGCACAGTATTTACTTCGTATACAGCGTGCTCGACATTTGGTATCTGAAATCTTAAGGGGTG
This sequence comes from Calliopsis andreniformis, assembly GCF_051401765.1. NCBI lineage: Eukaryota > Metazoa > Arthropoda > Insecta > Hymenoptera > Andrenidae > Calliopsis > Calliopsis andreniformis. Next base: position 10,025,028 of record NC_135064.1, on the reverse strand, counting down.
ATTCTACATGCTATAATAAAGCAAAAATAAAGAATGGCGAAATTGCGCCTGAGGCTTCGTTCTTAAGTTATTACTTGCAAAAGATACACTTAAAATACGTACGAAGTAGGTATGTCTGATTTGACTTATTCTACTAATTGATTCTACTGACTACGCTACGCCTGGCCAGACTAACGCCGGTAGTAGATTAATTCTCAAGTCAGACACATTTTACTCGAATTTGAAATGTTTTTGTCTCACTCTTACTTCTCACATCACTCTTAAAAATTTTTACATTTATTGTCGAACATCTTGTATACTCGCAATTCAATAAAAACGATAAACTTTTAGAGAGGATGTCATTTTTCAGAGATAAAATTAATTATCGATCAATTATTTTTATTCTATCAAAAGCGAAAATAGAATAAAATGGAAGAATAATTTTAACAATAAGAAATAAGAAGAATAATGATGAGTTCATAACAAACAGCTACTATTTCAGAGTATATTAGTTTCAGCTGTATTTTTTTGATCTAACATTATATGTTCTTGCCTCACAAATAAACGCTGGAATTACAATTTTACGATGAATAGCTTATTTCAATCTAAAGGATCTTTCCCGTGACGAGTTAACAAGTTACTATTAATTCGATGAATATAATAACTTCTAATGAATACCTCGGAGTATCAATATCAAAAACTTTGACCCTTAATTCAGTTTCATACGAAATGAAACATCCACTTTGATCACATTTCCCGTTTCCTTCCCCCCAAAATGATGGTTCGTCCAATCGGCGAAGAAGGATAGGCGCAATAATAAGAGCAGACAAGCAGTAAAGCGGAATGATAGGAATAGCAGGGTGAAGACAGGGAAAAAGCAGGAGTCGAGTACGGAGGATAGCATGAAAGCTATAAGGGAGATGTGACAGGGTGGAAAATCTGAATCGAAAGGGAAATCATGAAATGGGAGTAGCTCTTTACCTCCCAATCTCTGGGATAGTGTCTTCCATGCTCCTGATGTCTAGAACAACCTCTCCCAAGCTTCTAAGATGTAGAGTAGTCTCTGACATTTCTAAATATCCTTTCTAGGCTTCGGATAGAAAATTCATTCTTAACTAACATGATCTTAATGGTACAACTAAATATAGTGTGATCTGTGATTCTATTAGGACTGATTCTATTATGATTCTAATAGGACTGAAATTCTGTTATGAGAAGCTATTAATAATGGTATGCAGGGTATCCCATCTAACTTGGAAAACTTAAATACCTTACTTTTAAGTTTGACGATGATAAAACATTTCTTTTCTATTGGCAGATACAGATGAGATACTGAAGATACTTAAACTAAGTGGGGTAATCTGTATAAAAAATTCACAACTTTTCAGTCTATTAATCCCTGTAATGTAAGGTATCTATGAATATTTTTCGTTCTAAATATTACAAATTGAATTATTAAAAACGCTTGAATTTTTAACACCAAAGGTAAAATTTATTTTAATAAATAGACTAACAAATTTACTAAAATTTTTAACAGAGAGGAATTGTATACTTGCTTTATAACCCCTAATACCTAATATTATCATTCAGATCTGCAGTGTTTAATACAGGTGTTACGAAACTCCTAATGTGTAGGTACATCTCAAATTCCTAATGTCCAGCTACTTCAAGATTATACTATTTCAAATAGCCTCTTTCAAGCTACATGACTGTTTTTACGCTTAGAAGATTCCGAAATCTTCGAAGTTAAACACAAAAAAGTACTCCACTGTTTTTGAATACGAAAAAAGCAAACAAGCTTACTCTTGAACTTCTAATTCGAAAAATAGTTGTCCATAAATTATTAAAGCTAAGAGTAGTCACTTCTACTCTTCAGACAGGGGGATAGCTTCCTGTCCATGCGTAGAAACGAGTTACAAGCTCCTCTATTACTACTAAACCCTAATATAGCCTTTTATAAGATAATTCTAGAATCTAGGATAAGATGATCACTCTTATTCTTGAGACACTAGGGTACTCCTCTTTTTTGTATAAAAAAGAGTTACAGACCTTATCTTAAATTACTAATCTTTAAAATAATCATCGTCAAAGTATAGACCATTTAAACTAGTCATTAGAATGCAGATTTATATGTTCAAAAAATTATATAATGTATATAATGTTCAAACATATACAAAATATAAAATATTATAGCACTTGAAAAGCAAAGCAAATTATTATTTAGTTCCCATTTCTTTCACTGTGTTATTGGAAATATGAAACCTTCAAATATATTTCGTTTCTTCAACTCTAAATCTGTAAGACAGCCCCCTAAGTTCCTCAAGCCTAAAATGACCCTTTCCAAGCTCCTACTATCCAGAATAATCCCTTTCAACCACCCCGCAATTTTTTTCAACGCCACTTTACACAGTCAGCATTGCCAACTCTAAAAATGTTCGTTCGTCGAGTCTAGCGCGTGTTGATGCAAATTTTCCCTGTTTCGATTTGAGTATCAAGATGTGAGTCACGCCCTGTAATCTTTCGCATAGTAAATTATCTGCCAATATCAACGAGATCAGATACTGCCGCGGCATTATCTGTTACCAGAAGGGGGATGAAGAGAGGGAGACCATCGAGCGGCTGTCTACGTAGGGAAAGAAGGCAGGAGTGTGTTAGAGAGAGGCAGGGAGAGGGAGAGACCGAGTGAAGGAGAGAGAGAGAAAGAGAGATTGACACTCCACCCCCTCTGAAGCAAGGGCTTTGCGCAGTTATAAATGCGGTTTTGTATCTAGCTTTACAGGACAAAGTAATGGGCTTAGATAATCCTGATTTAATAAATCGAACAGTTGCGAGGTAACGCGACGGGGACCGCCCCCACGCTAGCGTTTATACAACGTGTGCGTGACTAATGCGTTCAAAAACAAGACGAATGACTAGCTGGGAAGATCTTCCTCTGCATTTACATTTCACCACTATATTTCTCCGCGAGAAAAATCCCGAGAATACCGATCCGAATCTCTCTGCGCGTATTACACGCTAAACGATATCTTCGTAGGATTTTCTACCAGTCAGCTGTGACCATTTTCGGGGATGTCCGCACGATTGATAGTACATTTTTTTGAATAAGATGTACAGTATTTTCCTGTCACGATCTCGTAACTCTTATTCTACTACGAGTATGAAGAAAATAGAAAACAAGTTATCTGGAACAAATTATGTAATGCGGTTTTTTTTTCTTATTGAAGATAAAGGTGAGAAAAATTGAGAAAATTGTTTTGAGACATAGTAAATTAACAATAAATAAATTTAAAGAGAATACTGTACTTCATGGATACGTAGAAATATGTAGAAGTATGTACATGTTTTTTGTGAGCAGTATGATGAGAATTAATTTCGAATTGTTTAATTGGCCGTTCTAATGTTAAACGTTCAATTTGAGGGCACGCAAAGCGTAGAGATTTTAATGGGTTATTATCGGTTACTTGCGTCACGCTTTGGCCCCATTACGGTCTATTAAATTAGAGGTAATTCCTGGTTAAACAGTGTAGCGCCATAACGTTATCCGAAAATCAATTCTTACAACGATGGGATCATTTTACTACGATTCCAGATGAATGGTTGCTTTTCAAGTATGCTGTATCACTAATCACTCATTAATTAATACGAAATTATATGGCTAAAAACTTCAATGTGTAGTTCAGATAATACATAATATCCAAAGAAATGTACAATAAAAAAGGTATTGAAGTACTTTAACTTTTAATGAATATTGCTATTACTAAGTTCTATTATTAAATTCCGCTAAGTGTACATTTACTGTAAATAAATATGCAAATAGAAAATATAGAATTACTACTTTCCCATAATGTTTCTATTTATTAGAGATGGATTTTGAAATGGCAGGCGCGTGTGTAGTGGGACTGAAGCGCAAACGCAGTTGATAACAGAATCCCCTAAAAAGCATGCGTATAAGCAATGGGCCTCAAACACGTGTTTAGCCAATAAATTGGAAGCCAATTTTCGAAATAACGGGGCTTGGTACTAAAAACTATATTTTATCAATTCAACACATTACTAATTCACAAGAAATTTTTTCCAATCTCTTTTTTATCAAAGAACGTAATATACTTCTAATTATCAATTCCAAACACCATATGTTTAACACTATGTCTAACGATGAAATATAAATGTTATTAGAGGCTTTCAATAGAATAAATGCATCGCTGTAACGATAAAATTATTTGACTACAGTTTCTATTGAATAATTCTCTCTAACAATTATCTCTAAATACTTTGCCATTAATCATCAATTACCTACTCATGTGCACTGTTTAGATCCATTTAATACTTTTTTAATAGGATCTCAACTGACATAAAAATTGATTTCTAGTAATAGTACTTAAAGTAAATATTTTTATATGAAAGCACAATCAACAGTATTTTATGCAACAAAAATTTGTTCCATAACACTTACATATAATAGTTATTTGTACAGTGCACAAGAGTTAACTCCGCTACAAAATTCCAAAACAACGACAACTCTAAATATAAACATACGCAGCTGAATCAAGTTTATCATCTACCATAACCGCCAACAAAAAGTTGATCCTAAACTAAAAGAAAAAGCTTAAATTAAAAAAGAAGGAACGAAAGAAAATAAAAACAGATGAGACCCGTTTAAACAAAAATCGACGTTTCAGATTGCCGAAGACCGTAACAGCGGGCAACAGTCAATCTCTCCAGATTGTCTGGCTTCCTTTCTCTCCGTTATCTTAATTCCTCGAGTGTTTTAATTTTCATCCGAACAGCTATTAACTTTTACGGCTGGCCGTTTACTTTTTAATTCGTTTACCGGCTCGCGCCGCTGGGACGGCCGCTTATATCTTTAATTTAAGCTCTCGACTTGGCGGCCATTGAACAAGCCTGCGGATTGGCGAGAAAAGAGGGGCGGCCAGAGGGGTTGGGGAGGGTGGAGTTTAGTGGGGTCACGCGGCGCCTGGCACGGATAGAGGGTGGTTTGTGGGTGCAATCGCTACGCTCAAGTCCCGCGCTCCCCTGACGCCCGTTACGTTAATTAAATACATTGTTGTGGGGACACGGGCTCCTGCCGCGTATCCCAAGCCTTTATAGATGTACGGGACCACCTTGAAGTCGCCTTCCTTTTTCCGTCAACATGCATATTTCGTTAATCCCAGAGCCTTTCTACACTCCACCATATCTCCATTTTGATTGGACTGAATAATAAGTCCTCCATACCTATTCGAGGGTGTACATAATTCCGAGTAGGTACGCAGTGTCTTGGATATACGTATATACCTAGTCTGTAATTGTTCCTCTTATATATTTCTAGCTTTTACTTTTCTGGAGGGTTTAAATATACTTCGCTTGTACCTACTACTTTCTCAGTTTATATGTATATACAGCATTTCCTTTGTACTAACGTATATCTAATCTAGTTTGTTGTACTATCCTTGCCATCTACTTTTATAAATACTACCTTTTCTCTTATTTGCTAGCTTCGCTTTGATATCTTTATTTTCTGTTTCTATTCGCTCTGCGTTCAACCTTTCCTTCCTGACTTACTAATTAAATCGCAGGGTTGAAGAACCTGTGAGAACCACATTTTGAGATATTTGATCACTAGTTCTGTTGTACATATCTAGACCTCTGGAACCTGAAGTCAGAATGTATTAAGTCCACGTTTTTGTATGACTTAATACGCTTTAACTCTAGGGTCCAGATATAATTTTGAGATTATTTGAAAATGGCTAAGTTTTGACTTAGGTACTATTGTTCTTCAACTTGCTGTCTTTTTCTAACTACTTGAATGCGTGCTTCTATAGGTACATAATGATCTAAGAGTCACTTACAGTGTTATTACATACAGTTTTCACTCTTCAAACTTTCGAGTATAACTCGTATTCTTTTAAAATAAGTTTCTCAACGGTTCTCAAGCATCTCAGTTAGCTTCAGTTAGAAGCTAACTGAAGAGGTCAAATGATAGTAATATATCTCAAAGTCTCAATAGCGAGAACTCTGATACCAAGCCACAGAAGTTTCGAACCTCCAAACATTATTTCATATCCCAAAGAATACAATAGTTTTTGAATACTGAAGTCTAATGAAGTTTAAGAAAATTCTATCTTTTTAACTTAAAAAGAAGTTATATCGTTCTACCCTAAAGTCACAGATATATTATAGTCATAAAACCATACAGCTGTTGCTATTACCGTTACTATTTCAACACTGTACTGATCTTTACAATGAATAACACAAATATCTCATAGATATGTAATACCGAATAAAGAAGAATCAATATCGTGAAAATAATCTATAAAACCTATTCTTAAAGAAATTTCGTAAATACTACTTGAGCAGTGTAACAGAAAAGTGTTCAGGAGAACGGTCGTTTTGTTTTTCAGGTGTGGTTCCAAAACAGGAGAACAAAATGGCGGAAAAAGCACGCAGCCGAAATGGCGACCGCGAAGAGACGACAAGAGGAAGTAGAGGGCGTCGTTGCTGAAGGTGAAGATGGGTGCAGCGACACAGAGGCTGATGGAAACAGCGAAACCGCTGCGAAAAGGCTCAGAAGGGAACTCGAGCAACAATATAGGCATTAAGAAGTGTAAAAATCGCAAATAATATAATGAAAGAGAAAGACATTTACTAAATAGGTAGACTTCTACGAAAAGTTGAAATGCGTGACGAAGGAGATTTTTCAAAATATGGAGGAAAGAGAAATTTCTTTTTCTTCAACTATCTTGACTGTTCCGCATCGTTACAGTGGGTGTTTGAACAAAAATCGGACGATCAATTTCATTTTGTATTTATTTTAAGTCACATTGCCATGTTTTATATGGTATGAGCAAACATTTTTTATTTAAGTGTTACCGAAAAGTTTTGCCGCATTTGAGAACCAAAATGGAAATAACTTGTTTGCTTTTGAAAACTTATACTTAAATAATTGAGTCGTTTAGTTCTATATAATTATTTATGAAGGTGTCAAGACCATTGTCCTCCAATTTGGAAAACAATGCCTGAAGAGTATACAATATTTATCGAGAATTAAACTGCAAATAAGCCACCAAGACTGACGAGTAAAACAGAGATTATTAGCCAGATTATTATTGATTTAACTGTCGATGTGAAAGCTCGAAACGTTGTGCTGTTAAAATATGGTAGCTTCCAAGTAGAATACCCGTTATATTGATTATATTTTTTTCTATGCAAAGATATTAGAATAAAAAAAATTAAATAACTGCAAATATTAAGGTGAAATTCTTAAAAAATGCTAATACATTTAAGATAAGACATAATAAGCTACCAAAAAAAAAGTTTAACCAGAATACTTCCAGTAAATCCAGTATTTCATTATGCCTTAAAAAAAGTTGAGAAAATTATATTTGTACATCTAGATAATAAATTTTAATAACACAACGACGAGACCAGTAGTTTCCAGGCTTATAGATTAATTTCTTCGTTTTTAAACAATTCTGAGATATGTTATTTTCCTTTTTTAAATAATTTTTCATAACAATTTTTAATAATAATAGGAACCTATTGTTATTTGTACATATTTGTACCGAGAATGTCTGTACATGTATAACGAAGAAACAATTGTACCATCTGTCTTGACGTACGTTTAAGCTTACCCACAAAATTACTGCGATTATAACACAAAACTCAAAAACGGTAACACATAAAGAAATTATTTGCAGGATCCTAGTATTGAACAAAAACTCAAAATGTTTGTAAATGCATCTACATTGCAAGTGTCTTTGAAGTAGTTTTAAGGCAAGAGAATAATTTCTTTGCTATAACAATAATTATACAGAAAATTACATAATTATTTCTGTTAGCTACTAATATTTACTACCAAGAATATTAGCAAATTCTGATTTTGTAAATCTAGTCATGTGTACATCAGACAATTAATTTATTCTAATGTTGATTTAATTATTTTAGATACTTATTTTTAAATAGACTAGTATATTTAACAAAAAAGGAAAGGAATAAATTTTTAGACGGAAGAAAAGCGTATCTTCAGAGTTTTCTGCGAAAAAATAAAAATACAGTGGCGGTGGAAATTAATATGGCTTAGAATGTACATTCTTTCGTGTTTCTTGAATGGCCAATTGATTTGATTCGGCTATAGTGTTACTGAAATATTTGTTTCTTGTTTCATTATTGCACTATTTTTAACATTAAATGAGATACTTAGCAAGAGGAATGCAATCAAAATTATTGCATATTGACACTGTATAAGATCAGAACTGTACATCTAGACAAGGTGTTCGATAACACGTGTCAGAAATTGTAAGGAGTAAGTAAGTAAACTCAAGAGTGATGAAACTTGCTGCAAAACCATTCACGTGAAATGTGTCTGACGAGTCAGGGTTTATTCTACTGCTAACGTGCATCAGCCAAGTCAAGCATAGCGGCGACAGTGACAGTAGAATCAATCAGTAGAATAAGTCAAGTCAGACATACTTCCAAAGTATTTTAAGTGTATATTATACAATTAATAACTCGGAAACAAACCTTCAAATGCAATTTCAGCATTCTTGATTTTTATTACATTGAAGCGTGTAAAATCACCCCTTAACATATTTTGCACTTGTTGTCAAACGCCCTATGTATTAAAATATTTAGAGTAACAAAGGAGCTTAACTGAAATAATGTCTAACCTGCATTCGTTCTTGACGTTGAACATTTTTTATATGATTTAAGCTTTCCAAATATTGCAACTTATTCCAAAGTCACCCCATATGTCTGACCAGACTCGTAAAGCATTGCTCACAGTTTGTTGCTTAACCAATCATTTAAAAAGTAACATAAATTAAAAGTACTTGCACGAAGAAAATTTATTTCACGCAACTCATAAAAAATGTACCCACTACAAAAATTCTACCTTGCCTTAAAATTCGCAAATTCGATGAAAGCTTTCCAGCGAATAAACCAATCCTGCAAGTAATTAATTACAATAAGCGAAGAAACACAGCACTCTTGTGTATAGTGAATATAAGCGGAATATCAGGCAGGCAATTACGAACACGAGTATTCGAACGAGTCGAATGAATAGCGAAGTGTAAAATAAACGAGAATGCAGGGAAAAAAATCATTAAACACGACGATGCCTCTTGCAACATGTCTATTTACGTCCCAGTGAATTATGCCAAACGGATAAGCGGATCGAAGTGGATTTTGTATATTCTGTAGATATGATAAACGTGAATGTGATATTTAACATATTTAGTAAGAGTCTGACATAGATATACGGGACGATTCCGAAATAAATTACCAGACTTTGGTAGTGCGTTCCGTTCATCTTATGAATCCTAAAATTAGGGGGAAAAACATTTTCTTTCCTTATTTGGTAACCTCAAAGGTACTTTAAATTGTCCTACATTACTTTTTAATTAAAAGGAAAGATAAGAACTCTTTTAAATTAAATTGTTCTAAAGTAAGGACAAATTCAAGTGGTTGCTTGAAGCCACTGAGTGCCTGTTTTCTCACTACACCGTCCAGTAGCCCCCACCATTATCCTATTGTCAATTGCTCTAAATCTCGAAAAAGAAACCGAACTTTTTTCTATTATTAACCCTTTCGTGGTCGAGTGTTTTTCTTTCAGCATTTGTTATTCTTATTTGTTTTGTTAATTAGGGTTTCAAAGTCATTCTAGGTACCATAACAAAAGAAATTAAGAGTAATACACAAATACACGTATCTGGACCTCAGAGACAGAGTGTATTAGGTCCACCTGTTTTCTGTGTGACTTAATACACTTTGGTTCTAAGGTTCAGATATGTTCTACCAGCCACGAAAGGGTCAAATTGAAAATACGGAACTATTCTGCCAAGGTTGGGCCACCTAGTTTGGAATCATCCGCCGAGTAGGTACTCCCTATTAAACTAAAAGCCGAAGAAGGGAAAATAGGAACGTAGATGTACCACGTACAAATATGTATAATCACACGAAGCGTGCGGTTAAAAGGCACTCGTAGACAGCCGACGAACGATCGGTCGTTGTATTCAGAAAGAATTTTAAACTCTTCTTCCATTTTTTCGCCCCCTCCCTACCCAATCCTCCCTCATCCTTTCTGTATAACAATCTGTGTCCTTGGGTTTAAATCAATATTTCTGAATGAATGCAAAACGGCTGACACGTGCGTTCGGTGTCGAATATTCTCGAAATGCCAGATATAGCCTAACTAATTTATTCGAAACGCATTCAACATTATTCTGTACAGTATTTAGGTAATATCGCTAAGCGAAAGGTAGAGACAATCTGTATAAAGTATTGTATAAATTATACATACGTGTTATCTATCGCTTGTGTATTATATCTCCAATTTAATAAATGGAACACGTATTATGGTAATTATAAAACCATGTTGTGTATTTTATTCTTTTGATTATTTGCATAACCCTCAAATTACTACTGCACCGATATGAGAGGAGACATATAACACACTTGAATGAAAAAATTGTATTACAGAAAAGATTAATAATTTAATAGCTACTTGCTTAATAAATACTGCAATGTAATACAAAAGATAGTTTGGAAGTACCTAGAAAATAACTTCAATTTAAACTATAAGAATGTTAAAATGAGATGTACATTGATGAGGACTGAATGCAAGTATATACACAATTGATAACAGGGTTCAGTATTGCCAGATGCCGGGACAAAATGTCTTCCAGTGACGTCACAGAGTAGAAGAATGAGAATACCACAGGCAACGCAGTCAAATATCGTTGTATCCCTACTCTTCTACTCTATGATATCATAGGAGGATATTTTATCCCGACATCTGGCAATACTGTTAATGCTCCTAACGCGTATGTTGCTATCTATAAGACCCCAAATTCACACATGCACAAGGAACTTCGACTGAATTTATCGAAGATTAAGTATAACAAAAAAGATGACCATGATTGGTTCTACGCGTTTTTCCCAAATCTGTAATTCGTCAAACCGGTATTTATGTTAAAAGATGAGATATTGTTTGGCCAAATAAACATATACAATTTTGACTCAATTTTGAAAGTAAAATTGTTTTGTATTTTGTTTCCTTAACCCTTAACTGATATGGTGGGATTACAGCATTTATACTACTGTCTGATAATCAATTTCAGAAAATTTTGTTTATGTTACACGAAACAAATATCAAATAAAATTATGTTATTTTTACGTACATATATACATAAATCTGAAGTGAATTTCATAATACTAAAAAATGAAATATTATAAAGCATTGAAAGATACACTTCAATATTAATCCTCTATCGCGTTAACAGACTGTGTATTCCTGCCTGGATTGAAACTGCGTAGGTAGATAAATTGAAGACGAAAATCACCAAGGCCATCAAGGCCATTGATAACGACATACAAGGGGTCCTAATGAACAGTATACCGTTGCAGGGATCGCATCAATCATGAAGAAAGACATTTGAATACCGTAGTTTTTAGCACATCGATCCTCAATAAAATCCGACATTATTGTTTGTTTAGTATACAAGCTTACATTAATATAATCATAACTAATTCAAACGTAACAAAAACGTACAAATCAGAAATATAAAACATTTTTATCTTACGAAATGTATTGCAATCGTACAGTGTAAAAAGTATTCGCAAACAAGACAAACAAATTAAAATTCTTAGTTCCTCTACCCTAATTTTTGTTAATAAAATCGCCTTCTTAAGATTATTCCATTTATCTCAGAAACAACTAATAAATACGAAATGGAGTGAAGAGAACTGAAGCGTTACTTGTAATCCAATAAAGTAGATATAGTAGAAATAATCTTTCCGAGTGTTGTACCGAAGAAATAAAGTAACTCGAACGTAAAGAATGTAAGAGAGTATGCGAGGACAAGAAAGGCGTCGATGGAAGGGATAAGCGGGAGGCATTTTCGTAACTGATATCGATTTCAAATATACGTACCGGTGATTAATGTTACGAGAGTTTTCGTGAGTCATAAAGTTAGCATTCGTAGGTAGAGAAAGAGTCCTTATGCTCGTTCAACACTCGCCACCCCCAATTCCGCGCCGCTGGGACGAAACGAAATCCCGAAGGCATTGGCACTGTAAATTTATCGCAGTGTTGAGCCGTTAATATTTGCCTTCGTCGGCTTTAAATCAATGAAAAATATTCTAATTGGAATATGAAAAAAGTTGGCGCAGTCAGCCGCCGTGACAGAGGGTGCCAATGCCGTTAAAAGGGAGAAAGGGAAGTGGCGCATTAAAGAATAGAATATAAATTGTCTTAACGAGAGCCAGGGCAAGAAAAATGGCAAAAACTTTTCGACCGTCGATGCTGGTTCCAGCGAACCCTGTATTGACCTATAGATTCTGCAACCTCGCCCCGCATCGAGTTCGCTAACTACAAAGCAAGTTTACTAATTTCCCAGAATCGGCTGAGAACGCGTGTGTCAACGCAACCCCCCGTAGCAGCCCCTGTCGCGTCCCATTAATTCGCACGATCCATTAACATCTCGTGAATGGAACGTCAAGGAACAGCACGAACATACGCGGAGCACTATACTGGTAATTACCTGGAATCAATTTATATCTACGAGACTGACAATTCGAGATGTTCCGTTGATTGAATCATGCTTTCGTATATTCTTTATATTCATCGTTTGAGCAAAGTAGACGTCGCAAATTTAACTTCGCGAGAGAGGATAATCGGAGGAAATATCGAGGTTTTAATCTATGTACAGGAACTGGCATTTTTAACAAAGATTCGAAATTAAATATTTTGAAGATTATAATCCTCTCTACCGTAACAAATTTCTTGAAATTCCGATAATCTAATGCAAAGATATAAAGCAAATTAAACGCCAATGTACAGACATACCTATGTTATCATACACACAGATAAACAAAATAGCCATACATACAAAATTTAGTTATTAGTTTTTCGATATTTTTCAACTCAGGAGGAAATTTAACTGATATCAACTCCTTCACCTCTGTTACATTGTAACTAAATTATGGATCTTTCTGCATTTTTTGAGAAATTCCAATGAGCAAAAAATACGAAATTCACATCATATGGAAATATGTAAAAATCATTGGAAGACAAGTACACTTATATTTAATATTTGAAGCGTGAAACAAGTCTTTAATTAGGTTACATTTCTTTAATTTTGTGTATGGAAATAAGAATTTCCATAATCACAATTTAAAACAGTCAGAAAAGTAATAAAAAAAAATAACTTATTTTATATATAGTTTGTATGGTAATTACTAACTGCAATTTATCAACATCTACACTCTTCATTACCCAATCCCTTCAACGCCCATTTCCGAATCTCAACTTCATCCTAAGCCAACCTCAAGTGACGAAAAGTATGTAGTCAGCGAGAAACGATCACTCGATATCGCCAAACGATGACAAGCAACGAGTCCGCTATCTACCAGCATTAGAGGATGACTCTCGAAACGCGAGGATTTTCAAGAATGCGGCACGCGTGAAGGTAAAACCACGCTATCTACCCTTCCCCGCTCCCCCGCAGGGCTGCACGGTTTCGAGATCGGCCGATCGCGATCCCGACTACCAATAATTTCTCTTCGGTAACCGGCTGACACGAAATCCCCGGTTTTACTTCAAATACCGCATTGATTAACTTATCTAATCTAATTTAAATGCGAACAGAGGGTGTGAGAAGGGGACGGAGCGGTTGTCTCGCTTCCGCGTTCAACCCCAGATTCCTGACCGATCGAGTAGACTGTTCAGGGGACGAGGGGAACGTTGCGGTGTGGCCGATTCGCTCGCAGAGAGACGAAGACTATAGGGAGCATTAAGCGCGATAGTAAAGGCGAGGAACGACGCGAGGAGAAAAATGGGGATTCGAGAGAATGCTAAGGGGTGTGGGTGGGCTCGGATCCGTGAACAGAGCGAGAAAGGAGCCACGCAGGAGTGATCCAGCGGGAAAAGGAGGGAAGACACTCGGCGGAGTGTGGCGAGGGGGAAGAGGGAGAGAGAGAAAGACGGTGGTCGCAAGAGATAATGAGAGAAGCGAGGGTGAAACAAAATGAAGCGATCTAGCATGGGCGGGCCGTAGGAGCAGTAATACGGACAGGGTTGTGCCGTGTCGAGGAAGCCGAGTTAGGGCATACAAACCGCTGTGTAACGTATCAAATCGAGTGCTGAATCCCGGATTAAATCGGCGAGAACGAAACAAGGGAAAGAGGGGTGAACGACACTCGCGGAGGCTGCGAGAAACCCGGGGAAGGAATCCACGTAGGTACAATTTTGACTAACGCTAACGCTCGTGAGAATGGGACGCGGTCCTTAACTGTTCCGTTTAATTCGATCCTCTGAGCGAGTAGTCCATAAAAGACAGCGTGTATAATTACGGTATAATTCTTTGGAGCTTTAATGTCCCCCGACTTGAAGATCTTCGAATGCAAATGCGAAGAGGAATTTTACTCAGAGTTAATATAGTACGTGATGACTAGAACATGCTGACCGTTTTACTGATCGTATACGATACATGGTACAAAATGTTTTATAGTTTAGATACGTACGTGTACCTAATATGAACGTGGTTATGGAACGACTATCAGAATGGAACAAAATTACTGTTTCAATGATATTTACTCTGAAATAATCTATAAAATTAAATGTATTTCTTCGGTCATATATCGGTAAGTAAAATATTATAAAGTTAAGTGAACATATTCGAGATCAGCGTATTTTGCTAAAACTGTTCTCAACGACCTGACAATCTTCTAAATAGTCTAACAAAGAACATCACTTCAGTGTCATCTGCTGATTTTGATGAAACTTGATATACGAGTAGTACATCAAAAAATATTAGACACACATTTTTTCCAGCTGCTGATATTCATGTTTAGGGGGTGAAAACCACCCCCAAAGTTGGGGTGGAAAATACATTTTTATAAATATCTCAAATTTCTCGTTTACGTCAATTTACTGCTTATAAAAGACCACACATTTTTGTATATGTACCATTTTTTAGTATCACAAATCGTAATTTAACATAATAGACTCTATATTATAATGTAACGTATAGTTAGTATAATAGATATATTTATCAGAATTCCAACAAGTATTCCAATAACGTCAATTGATCTTTGAACGCTGTACATACCATAATTGGTACACTAACAAGGAACCAGCTAAAAGTTTTACAAGTTTGTACGATGTGTTGTAAATACAGTAACCAAATTTTCTAAAATTTCTTTTCACAAATTGCTTGTAAAGAGATCGGAATAATTTCAGATAGCGATATTTCCCCCTAAGCAATACCTACAACGTATGATTGACAGTACAATAATAACGGCGATTACGACAATATTGAAGCAACGGCTGACTTTGTTACGAACATAACTAGGGGATTTTCCCCCTGCTCGTGGACACCCTAACCGCCCTTAACTCACTGCATCAGTTTCGCAAATTGAAGGACTCTGGCTTTATTTCCATTCCAACGATTGCCTCTTGCATTCAGCCAACCATATTCGAAATATATTTATTAGTAAAACGTAGTATTAAAAAATTGGTCTTTAATATTTAATTATCTACTCAGATTTAAGTAAGTAGCTAATTACTCGAAACTAAAAAATGATAATTTCACCTATAACTATTTTTTAACTTACAAACAATGTTTTCTATTAAATTTAACTTAATTGAAAAATAAAAGCAATTCAAAAAAGACAAATTAAAAATAAAACAGGAAAGAATTATTTGAGGTTTTCGACAATGCGGTAATTAAAGAAAATCTCGAAAATATAATTACTGTAGCCGGAGCGAAATCAAGTGATTATTGAAAGTTGTTTATTTGAAACCAATCATTTAGCTGTATCACCTCTGATACGATATAGAAGCAAAAATTATGCCTTCACAATAAAAAGAGTCATTATTTTGAACAATAATACAAATAATACCTACTATTATCAAAATTAACTTTATCCTATTAAAGCTTATTTAATTTCTATAGTTAATTTGAATTTATAAAATACAATATAAAATGGTCAAAATAATTATTCTTTTCTTATCAAATCGTAACATTTTTGTTATCATTCATCTTTCATACCTTCCCTTAACCACGATTATGAATAATTTAACATTCAATCTACATACTACATATACAACATAGCGCAATACACAAGGCGTCTTGTAAGGCAAACCTAGATAGTCATATCTACTGTCGAATTTAAATGGCAGCCAAGTAGATATGAGTGTAATGGAATGAACCAAATAATGTACGGTTTAATCGTAGCTAGGAAAACAGAAACATCGTAAGTATACATCCTCCCACCCGCCAACCCTCTAAACATCGTTTACTGTTCTTCCCTTCTCTATTTATCATCCGACTACTCATCTGCTGACTTGTTATTAAATTAATCCTTCGTTTAGTCAAATTGATGCATTGATATCATAGAGCAGTCATAACTCACTGGCACCCTTTCCGCCACGATTAGTACACACGCGGCCGTTTTCACGCGCGACCCCTGATTCAGCCGAAGGGGGGCCCCCTCTCGTTCGATCTCTCTCTACTTCACGATTCCCTATTTGCGCCGATGCAGACTCTACGCTATTTATTAACATCATTACTTATCATTTCAACCACTTGCGCATCACGATGACGTCATTGAGATAAATGCATTTTCTGTCGCTCGAACGCGACGAGCTTTACTCGATGGTTACACGATTTGAGCAATAACTAATGAGATCTATGTGCCTATTTCCGATGGAGGATGTGCTATAAGAGTTAGGATGGTATTCGTAATCGACAGTTCGGTCTAAGAATTTCTGTTGCTCGAAATATATTTTTGTTGTATTGTGATTCGTGAGACTTAGGAGGAATGAAACATTTGTGCAACTGTAATTATAAAAGTGGTCTAAGTAAAAGATTTAAGAAAGTTGAATTTAACACATAGGTATTTTGTAATGTAAATTGATGCAACATCCATTGAATGATAGATTCAACCTTTTCAGATTTTTAATTTACAATTACACTACTTTCATAATCACCAACACTATTGTTTCTACTCACTTTAGAACAAAAAAGCAGTGTTTACAATCGAATTAAGCCATTAGGGCCCAAAGTTGCACAAACGCAACATTTTATTCACTATTCTTTTTATAATGAATTTACATTACTGAACCCTGTTTCTTCATATTACTGTTACGGAAAGGACTCTCAAATATTAGCTTAATATTTTTTTCTTTACTATTTCTCCTTCCTAATCTAGATTCTACGACGTTTTGAAAATCAAAAAAGTTGAAGTATTTATAACACTAGAGTATAGCAGCTTTTTTGTAGATTGTAAATCATAGATTCAATGTATAATGTATACGTCTACTTTTTTCAATGCCTTTACATTTACGTAACTTTGGGCCTTACTGTATAATCCAAATACTTGTTATATTATACTTGTTATGTTATGTACGTATGTGCTGATAAATCACTTACTTGGAAGAGCATTGTATTAAATACGTCTGTATCTTCTTAGAGTTACAAAGGAAATATTGTAAATAATCTAGCAGCACGGATGCGACCAAAATTGTATGCCTGTGATCACTGAAATGCAAATAAAACACTAAATTAAATCATCACCTCAAAAATACTGTATACCTAAAAAAAAACATTTTATTTCCATTCAATTTTAAAAATGTAAGAAAATATTTCAATAATCGACAGTATCTTATGTTATAGATTACACAGTCCAATGTGAATTCTTAAAAACAGAATTGTTTACAGAAAAATCCATCAAAGGATCGTTTAAATTTATTTGACCTAACAACTTACTTCGCAGTTTCAACATAATAATTACTATGTACAACATACATATGATATTCGGGATAATAAGGACATAAGTCACATTGGATTTACATTAAGAGAATTGATTTCAAAGCTTTCCATTAAATCCTCATATTATGTAAAAATCTATTAAATTTATCCTATATGATACATTTTCATGTGTAAGTAGTTCCTGTGTACAGCTAATTTCTTGCTTATCCGCCATATTGAATCGTGTGAGGCTTAGGACGTTGTTGACTCACGATAACGGAAATACATACTTAAATTAGCCGACAAAGACTTTTGAACACAGTGTCGCTAATTTTAATTAGTTTTTAACAATTTTTGTTAAGCTATTGGGGATTATCTTGAAGCATGTTTCTATGTAGATATAAAATTTTTGTTAAAATGTGGATTATGTCCTAATTGCCCCGAACACTTCGTGCTTTAACACTCATCGTGATCCTTATTAAACCTATTTTACAAAATTTAGTAACATAGCCTTAAAAAGAATCTTATTCTTAAAAATAACCAAGCTACATAGTGTATGGCTTCTCTCAAGTCCTTCTACTTCCATATTCTTACTTTACAAATGCAAATACGAATAACTAATACAAATACTGTGTCGCACTTGATTTTAAAAAAATATACATCCAGGAAAAAGTAAAAGCAAATGTTTAATAACAAAAAACTTCCAAAGGTTTGTTATCGGAGAGCTTGACTCGATCAATCACGAAATGACAGCAAGCAAATACCGAAATCAGTGGACGCGCGTGTAATTAGTATACGGGATAGAGACGTTGATGGCCGCGGAAGTTTTATTTTTTGCCCGTTTCCTCCGGCGAGAGAGGGGGCGTGTTTTCAATTTGAATCGCGATTAATCTGACCGAATAATCTTACCGTATATTTCGTGAGCCAGTCCTCCGATATCCGTTTGAGGACATTTTTTAAAACTAAAACGTTCCACTTTATCGTGGCGGCGAGCAATTAATAATAACAGTGCAATCGGCCCGTATCTTTTATAACCTTTCGGAGTATAAATCGCGAAATTCTGGAATTATCAGGCGGCCAGGAATGAAAGGCTATTTCCGTCGCGCGGAATCACGGGCAATATTTTACGCGGGGATTGGGGTTGAACGCGGGACACATCGACGTTTGATATTTTTATGCAGTGGCGCCACCGCGGAGAGATTTACGAGGCAGATATGCGATCACAAAATGTCCGGCACTAAATCAAACATGTTGCATCGGAAAACATCAGAAATTATTATTGGGACTTTTATGGGATCGACGGGAGCGAAAGGAGCGGTACAATGTAACTCGACGCGCCGTTTCATTGCGAGTATCTTCCCGATGGATCTATCGCGGAATAAATCGTGATATATTAAGCCCCTTTGTAACATCGTGATGTTTATATCGCGAGAAAGAAAGTATTACGACCGCTCATTTGAATCAAGCGTTCCGTATATTACTGCCATCAATTTCAAAGTTAGATTGATACAGAATCTACGACGATAATGTAAATTGCTTCCTTGGCAATAATATTAATCAGCATTTTTAGAAGCATGTTTTAAGAACAGGAGATTATTTTCTAATTCTGAGACTACATTCATAGTGGAAATAAAAAATAAATTGATTGCAAAGAATATGTTTGATATATTCGTACTTAATACGTATATGAGCCACTTGTATGCCAAATCGATTAACTCTACAACAGAGTTGTATTTATACTGATTTTAAATATAAAAAGTTGAATATCGATCAACTATTTTGGTACTACAAATTTAAAGAAATCAAAAAATGGACTCAATCATTTTGCCCTGAACAGCTCATTTGTCTAAATACATTCTGATTGAATATAGTTATTTCCTACATTGTTGCGAAGGAATTAATGTTAAATAAAAATACACAATATTCGATTACAACTGAATAATAATCTATCACGAGTAATTAATCACTGTATATTCATCATAAATGATATTTTTAAAGCTAAAATATTTTTAAATGAATAAGGTTAAAAGAATTTAATTCGAATTGAACTAACTACGCCCTCTACTCATACATACGTACCTCTTTCACATATGAAAATTCTTACGTTTAATGTTAATCTACTTTCAGAAAATACACAAATTGACAGACACAAATGAAATCACACAATTTGACTAAACGTTGTTAAAAAATAAGGTTATTAATAGTTAATAGTTACAAATACTTAATCCTAAAACAGAGTGCGCTATAGTACAGTTGAGATCAATTTTGCCCTTGTCGGTAAAACAGTTTTAATCAGATCCCACAAGATAATGTTTTTTCACAGAATATTTATCTATATTGTGAATGTCAAATTTTACAAAAGATCAATTGGGAAACAAGTGAATATTCAATTTTTTTGTAATAAACATAAGAAAGACCTTTGAATTATTAAAAAATTGTAACTATAAAAGTTTTTGAAATAAGCCCTTTATATTCTCTTTGAAGTAAGATCTTGTGAAACAAAATTGATTTCAATAATGTACTAAATATACGTGTATTTAATTCTTAGATAAGATAAAAAAGTTAATAATTCTTATATAAATTACTAAGATAAAAAACAAAATCTTTAGAAAGTAAACATTTTGTTTCTTTCAATATTTTCCACGTTTCACATTCAAAAGTTTTTACAAAAACTCACCAAATTATTCCTAGAAGTCAGATATACACATCTTCGTCCATCTTGAAAATCAATTTTCTCAAAAACTTTTAGTTTCAAATCCTAACACCCTTATTTAATTAAAACAATTTCTTCCCATGGAATATCACCGCTTAGTTATACCGCACTTTGTGAGACATCTTGTATATTTGCATAAATGAAACATATATGAAAAATGCAGGAAAATTATTCGACATTGAATGCGTTAATTAATTATCACAGCTTATTCTTAAATAGATATTTTGCATAAATAATATATTTACCATGTGATATGTGAATAACAAAAATATATTATGATAAATTCTTAGTATCTGATCACCAATCTTCTCAATGAAGCGAAATCTGCTATATTAGAGAGCCGTTTTAATACTACTAATGAAGGAACACAAGTTTTCCTTCCCTCGACACCCCTCTTCCTCTCCCAACTCGCGGGTCCTTTCATACTTTATCCTTAGAAGAAATAAAGGCGGGCTCGTAACAACGGGATGATTAATAACCGGCTGACAGTTTGTGAAACGGGCAGCCAATAAACGGGATAAAAATACTGGTGAAAAATAGCGCACTCATTAGGGGTACAGTGACATCTGCGACTGCTTGCGTCGAAAGTCTTCGAGGAGTATGGAAAAGGTGACCTCTGGACGAGGGAGGAACAAAGAAGACAGGTTTATTAAAGTAATGGCGGATCATTTTAATATTCGAATGACAGCAGGCTCTGGATTCGCTATCATGTGGCACCCAATAACTTTTCACCAGAAATTATCTATAATTCTTCGTAATTTTTATCAACTGACTGTTAATTTTACGCGATCAAAAACAAATGTCAAATAATTTTTTCTGATTAATAATAAAAGTAGAAAAAAGCTCAGCAATCAACTACTATTCATAATATAAAATATGTATAATAAATATTCCACTAAATAAAGCAACAACATTGAAGATGATGTTCAGTAATTATAATAATAAACTAATGAAAAATAAATACTTATACAATTGTACGTTTGCTTTAGTTCTCCTATTGTAAAAGTATTTGTGTAGTGAACCCTTTAATGCTTAGGTAATTTGTAATATTAAAACATAATTTAGTTGTATAAAATATAAAATTATAATTTTACCATCACGACTTTTGAATGTTTGAATAAAAAAAGAATACACTTATAGAGGGCGTGATCTAGATATACCATAGTGAAATTGTTTCAAAAGTACACAATGTATCCGGTTAATGGTACTTTATCGATTAATTTTTGTTTTCTACATTAATAACAAATAAGGAATACAAATTGTATAATAAAAATTATAGCATTATTTGTATTATTTAGCTGTGTTCCTGAGAATTTACTAAGATGTCTGATGGTGAGTCTTCTATGTTCTTGTAAATGTCTAACCTATTGTAATATTTACAATTTTAAATCTTACTTTCCCTGTTTAATTTATTCGTAGAAGAGGTAATACGTCGACGATTACTAATAGATGGAGATGGAACTGGTGATGATCGTAGAATAAACATGCTTTTAAAGTCATTTATTAAGTGGATAAACAGTCCAGATGTAGATAATACACTACATGAGAGAATGCTATCGCAGCTTGCTCAATGTGAATTTGCGCAAAGAAAATCCAGGCTAGTCTCAAATATGAGTCAAGAAGAATTAAAAAGTTATGAACAATTGTCAAAGGAAATTGAAATTCAAATAGAAGAAGCTAAACAAGATATAGAAAAAACTAAAGCAGAGTTACAAGATGCGAAACGTGTTAGAAAAAACAGAATCGAGTATGATGTATTAGCGAAAGTTATTAATGAGCAACCAGATAGAGTAGAAACTAATTTGAAGTTGGCTACACTTCGTGAAGAATTAGGCAGGTTGAAGGTATAAAAACTTTATTATAATTATTACGGAACTATATTATATAAGAGTAAAAAGTATAAGAATTACTTTGTAAATGTTTTTACACGTAGGAGAAATCTGAACAACTAGAACACAAGTTGGAGATGAGACGTAAACAATTTCATGTTCTTATATGTTCCATACACTCTTTACAAGGAATGCTGGATGAGTGTGATGAAGAAATAATGGATGTGAGTTTAGAAAATTATGAAGATACTGACACTCCAATGTCAGCTAAAGCTGAAGCATCTTAAAGTACATAGATTTTGTAAATAAATTTTTGTATGTTTTATATGTAATTTAATATTAAAAAAATGAATTGTTCATATTTTTTCTGTGAATATTTACTATATAAGTTTCATCATCCTCCAGACTAGTTAGAGTCTACACACATACTGTATTCATAACCATTAAATGAAATGTAGGAAAGTTGTTTCCAACAATAAAATAAAATACATAATACGCATTAAAACATATATTATCCAATTTTTAGTTTTAATTTACTAGTTTTAGGTACATGTCTAATTGTCAAAGACAATCTAGTATCACGTTTTAATATTTGACCCTCTGAATATTGCTCTCCACATAAGGTCAAATTTTTAACCACAGATTTTGAAATAACATCTGTATCTCTTTCTGCAATTGAATGCAGATAATGATGATACAAATCTTTCTGAAGAATTAATAAGCTTCTGCGTTCTAACAATAAACTAAATTCTAAATTAAGTTGTTGAGGCTAAAAAAGAATAACATTAAAAGTACTTGAAAGATACTTAAAGCAGTACAATAAGTTCTTATTATCACAACCTGTGAATTGTCCAATCGTTTATAAAAATCAAGAAATGTATGAGAGCCACAGTTAATAGTTGTCACAATAGGATAAAATAGTGGACCATCCGTGTGTGCCTAATGAATATTCATTATTCATTAAACTTTCATTTGTACAAGTATTAGTTTGTAATATACGTATAATAAACTGAGTTTTAAAAACTGACTTCATACCATTATTCCTTGACCAGGTAAATATTCATTAATTAAAACATGATTAGGTAATTTTCCCTTTTCAAACACATTAAGGGATGATACTTTGTCAACATATTTTTTAAGCCACTAAAAGTTTATCATTAATATCTTTAAATGCAATTTTATGTATCATTTACATCAAAATTTGATAGTCTTACGCTATGTATAGTATCTCAAAATTGAAAAGAATACATTGCATATGAAACTACTCACACTTGGTATTTCTTCTGCTATCATACCTTTAGGGTGTGGAATACCACCCCAATTTTGTAATCTACGATGACTTAATTGTGTCCATTTTGGTAGAGGAGCATTATTTACATGTTTTATAATTTCTAGTTCTTCTTGCTCCGTAATAAAGTTTGGTACATAAATAGCTAAATTTGATACCTATAAAAAATTCAGATACCTAATGTAACATGGAAGTATGATATATAAAAGATAACCTTTTGGATACAAAAAGATAAACCTCTGGAATGATATTTTGAGAAGCATTACAATCATGTGTTTCCATTTTCTAATACAGAAATATGCTAAGTGAAAAATGTAAAATTTTCAGTAACTAATTTGCCATTTATCTATAATGTATAAGAAAAAACTTTCTGGTTACTTGTTTACTGTACTACACGCATGTAGAGTGTAGTAATCATAGCTATGTATAGGGTGTTTAAAAAATGAAAGATAATTCAATGCAATGAAAATCATTTTAAATCGAATACATAAAATAAAACGGACTAATATATGACTGAAATTTTATTAAAGATTGAACTATTATAATGTTATTTCGTATAAAATTCTCTTTCGTACAAATTCATACATAATATTTGTTTAGTAATTTGACATTTCTATTGAACTTATTTTTCAAACTTTATATGCATATTGGAAACATTTATTAATAACATAAACCGACACTTGTGAGAAATAAAATTACGTAGAACTAATTTAAATTTATAATTGTAATTAATTGAAAAATTTTGGTTTGCAATCTCTTTACTTCTTGAAATTAAAAGAATGTTATTCATTTCATTGTCAATTATTATTTTATGCATAACCAAGGTTTTATATTAGATCCATGGTTTTATACACATAACTTTACATAATCAATTTTTTTCTTTATTTACTACACCTGGTAAACAATAACAAATTAGAAGGTTTATGAAAAAACTTTGTTTAATGTATCATTTATTGTATATAACTTATGAGTCTACATAATTCTTAAAAATGTTTTTACGTTAAACACGTGAACGAAAATGCTACAAATTGGTTAGCAATACATACATTTACATAAAATCAATTTTATGGTGGGAAATATACACATGTATCTACTTTACGAAATTGTATGTAATACTCAATTAAAGAACTTGTAAAAATTATAATTACCCATAAGTAGTTATAAGGTTTGCTACGTTAAATTTATGAATTGAACAATTAATAATAGTGAAGAAAAAATGGATAAAGATATGCAACCAGATGCAATAAATCAAATGGATAATATGAATTTGAGATTCATTTATCAGGTACATTTTGTAAATCTCTTAGTTGTAAAAGGACATTTTATAACTATTTTAATTTTAAATTATTGTGTACATATATGTAGTATACTCTAAATACGAGTCAGGTTTCAATAAAAACTCTTTTATAGTTCCTTGTAGATAATAATTTTCAAAATGCTGCTGAAGCACTTACAACAGAGGCTGCAAC